>NC_051251.2:59693988-60943988 GCF_015237465.2 Chelonia mydas
AAATGTCCCCCTACACACATTTATCAAAAAGGGAAAATGTTTTCCATTTCCATGCTTTTCAGTTGAGGTTCTACGTAAATCCTGACCACTTCTTACCCTGGTTAGTCCAAGCTGTTCAATTTTCTGCTTCTTCCTTGGTCTGTTTGCTGCTTCCTCTATTTCATCCTCTTCATCTGTAGGCACTATGATGGAAAGAAAGTCAAGCTTGATTTAGAAGTGTTTGAAATACATTCCCTGCTAAATATTTACATGGGCCCCCCATCACCATAGTATCCAATTGCCTGCCAAACATACATTTAATCCTCAACCCTCTTGTCAATTAGATCAGTATTATTATTCCCATTTTACAGCTGAGGAATTTAGGCACAAAGAAATTAACTCAGATCTTCTAATCCCAGATGAATTCCTCATCTACAAGACCATCCTTCCTTCATGGAAAAAAAACACAATAATTCCATCCTATATTCTGTACACAGTCACTATATTTTAATTTATACATTTATTTATATATAAACATAAATGGGCATTTTGAAAGGAGGCATCCAACTGGCTAGCGAAGGACTGTATGGTTATTTTATGTCACCAGGTCAGGATCAGTTTAGTCAATTTATTGTCCCTCAAATCACAATGTCTATGAAAAAAGATTAGGAAAAGAGTCCACAACTTCTTAGTGTCCATATTAAAAACTACAAACTGTACGAGCCTATTGAACGCTAAAATCAGTAGATACTATTTGGAAAAAAGACACCCAGTTGGCAGTTATACCTGAAATCTAAGTGTTTAAGTTAAGTTTACGTCATGACCTTGTAATTACATCTGTGCAGAGGTCTGCCGCATTATGTCAGTGCAGATTGGGGGCTTTAATCTGTTTTAAGTAAGACAGTGTCAATTATCGCAGAAAAAACAGAAGTTAAATTGTTAAAACTGAACTGTCTAACACAATCTTGATGCAGTTACTGTTTCACCATACTAAATGACAATAGTGAGGAGAGGTTGCCTCCCTCTGAGACTGATGGGGAGGGACCACTCCCCCACCCTCAGTGGGTGGATCCAGGCAAGCCATGCCCCCCCAAAAGCAGAAGGACGGGACAGGAAGTTTAAAAGGCAGGCCCTGCAGCTCAGTTGGGCCTGCTGCTGAGTCAGAGCTCTACAATGGCGAGGATCCTGAAGGGGTGTTGGGACTGCCACTGAAACTGGGGAAAGGAGGAACCTTAGGAGATGGAGGTACAACCCCAGAGGAGTAGCAGGAAGTAGCCCTGGGGCACTAGACATTAGTCCGGTTTGGTTGCCAGAGTCTAGGTCCGTGTGTTTCAGTGGGATCCCTGCTGACCCAGTGGTGACGGGTTCTGCTAGCCAGGGCCCATGGCTAGGACCCGGTGGAGTAGGGTGGGTCTGGACCTCCCTACCCCCTGCTACCAGCCCTCCCCTGGAGTTGGTAGCCTCCCCACCTGAGGCTGGATGGCCTGAGACTGCTTGTTGCTCTGCCCTGCCCAGAGGGCCAGAGCCCCTGAGACTGCTAATTCCCCTATTGAGCATTGCATTTATAGGCACACTGTAGTGAGCCCCCCACCCCAAGATTGATGGGGAGGGATGGCCACTTACCACTACAGCGACAAAGAATAAAAAAGGTTTATGCGCATGCTTAACTTTGCTACCATGAATAGCCTCAGGGATTTCAATGGGATCACTCATACACATGATAGTAAAGTTATGTATAATGTTTAAGTGTTTGCCTTAGCTTTCATATAGGCCTCTAGACCTTAATAGCATTTTATAGATACTATTGAATCCTCCAAACAACTCTGAGAGGCAACTATATTTAAGGGAAAAAAACCCTGACAGGAACATAAATTTTATTCTCAGAAATAGAAAATGTATAAAAGCGGTAACATTTCAAAGTAAGAGTTTCTGGTGTAACTGAATAACTATATACATAAATAAAAACTTCAAAAGTGAAAAATTAAGACATAATACCCATTTAAAATAAAATCTATTCAGAAGTTTGTCACTGAAGATAATTACATTTTAAAACTCTAAATTAGAGCCAAAAATCCCAGGCAAAGTATTCATAAAATATTCATCTTACCTGCAGACCAGATCTTTAACATCTTATCCCAAGATCCACTGCAGAACTAGATAAACAGAAACTCTTTATTAAAAAGATTATGTAAAATCCAACTAGTTCACATAAGCCACAGAAAGTCATCTTTCTGCTCAATGCTACCAAAATCATCTTCAGCTTTTTGTGCAATATTAAGGGTTTTATGTATCTTTTCTTTTCAATACTGCACATTATTTCCATTACATCAAATGCAAGGCTATCACCAATTAATACATAGGTTTATACAAATTGTACACACTTAACATATGACCAGTTCTCATGCGGAGGACAAAAATGTGACTTTTAAACATAAACAAGCAACACAGAATCCACAACTCACTAGCTCAACACAGACCTCCTTCTGCAAGTAACTCACTTTAGTTCTTGTGCAGTCAACTGCTATAGAGTCCACACTTCCAGCATGTCCTCTACAGCAGTGAAGGGCTTTCACTTTGTTCCTCTCTACATTCCACTCCCACAGCAGGATAGTCTGATCCAGAGAGGCACTGAGTAGCAGGCATGACAAACTATCTAAGGAAGAAAGAAAGTGCCAACATACAAATCCAATTAATGAAGTCTTTCTAAAAAATCCTTTTAGAGGAAGCAAGATTAAGATTTTAAAAAATTACACAGTGACCCAATACAAATTAAGAGATTCATATAAATATCACAAATTTAAATGTACAAATACTAATGAAGATTAACTTAGAATATGTAAATAGTTATTAGAAAATACTGGAGTTTGTTTAAAAAGTACTGAGGGATTTTATTGAATTCTTTCATTTTTAATGTGACAAGCGGTGCTTACAATAGCTGTAACATTTAGGTTGGCAATTGAACCTGTATGTTTTTCAGTAAATTGCTGTAGCCCCACTCCCAACCAGTATAAGGTGTACTGACCTTTTTTCACCCATGTCACATCTTTCACCACCTCTGTGTGCCCAGCAATTGTCATGATGGATTTTCCTTCTAAAGACCAGATTCGAGAAGTCTGATCATAAGAGCCCGTCAAGATCCTAGGGGATACAGATATTAAAACATTCTTTAAAGCCAATGGTGCATCATGGGAGATCTTTTCAATGAGACACTTAGAGAATATTAGTATTTTCAATCCATTAATAAATGGGGGAGTGTCAGTATAATCAATAGTGAACAACAGCTCTGGAAATATCTATAGTAGAACCTCAGAGTTACGAACACCAGAGTTACGAACTGACCAGTCAACCACACACTCCATTCGGAACCAGAAGTACGCAATCAGGCAGCAGCAGAGATGGGGGAAATAAAGCAAATACACTACAGTACTATTAAACGTAAATTACTAAAAAAAAAAAAAAAAAAAAAGTAAAGTATCATTTTTCTTCTTCATAGTAAAGTTTCAGAGCTGTATTAAGTCAACGTTCAGTTGTAAACTTTTGAAAGAACAACCATAATGTTTTGTTCAGAGTTACGAACAATCTCCATTCCTGAGGTGTTCGTAACTCTGAGGTTCTACTGCGGTAGAAAAGACAAGTAGTGTCGTCAACATTTCTTTAAAGCACTCCAAATAAGGGTTTTGAAACTATAGTAATAACTTAGAATTAATATTTGAAGTATTAAATGTTGAAATGTGAGAAATAAATGTAAAAAGACGGCAGGATGTTATTGTTTTATTCAGGGAGATAGAACTCATGAGTAGCACTGAAGATATTAACTCACGGGTTCTCAGACTTTTGTACTGGTGACCCCTTTCACACAGCAAGCCTCTGATCCCCCTTATATATTAAAAACACTTTTTTATATATTTAACACCATTATAAATGCTGGAGGCAAAGCGGGGTTTGGGATAGAGGCTGACAGCTAGCGACCCCCGCTGTAATAACCTCACAACCCCTTGAGGAGTCCCAACCCCCAGTTTGAGAACCCCTGTATTAACTCATACCAAGAGCAAATCTCATACTCCTATGCATGGTACCTTCCTACTTGCGTTAAAGTTACTGTCAAGGTAGCATGGAGGAGCTCAAACTTCAGCTACTTTCCCAAGCACATGGCCTGCATATAAACAATTGATTTAAAAAGGTAGAAAAATCATTTAAAAGAAAAGAGAAATATGGAATGGGAAGAAAACTATGTTAAAGAGAAGTACCAATAAAGAACTATGGAATCAGCTACAGACAGTGGGAGAAACCAAGATGGAAACTTAAGACTGGCTTAAGTGGGTCTGTGATACCATTCTTCCGTAGCTTCAACACAACTGATCCAGTCGTCATGGAACATGCATTCTTCGGGTTGAGGTGCTGTGTACTTCTCCACATATTCTATTTCCACCACTTCCTCCTGAACTCTCAAAAGACAAGTAGCCAGTCAGTGTACTTTTTCTTTTTAAATAAACAATCACAATGATCTAGTACAGTAGTTCCCAACCACTCCGAGCAGTGATATCAATTGGAAAGACAAAGATATCAACTATACAAGCCAGAGTCCCGTACCTTCCACGCGACTGTGTGCGCTCTACTCTGCCTCAGAGATTGAGCTGCTACTGCAAATGGGGATTCAGGTTGCCCTAACTCCTTGGCAGGCAAGCATATGCATAACTGAACAGAAGGCAGATGGTAGCAATGCATCAGGGCCCAGCACAAAGATTCAAAATTAAGGGCCCAATGCTGCAAACACTTAAGAATGTGTGTAATTTTACTTAGGTGAGCAGTCCTAGTGAAGTCAATAGGCCTACTCATATGATTAAAGTCACACACATGCTTAAGTGTTTGCAGGATTGGGCTCTTAGAGAATGAGTGATACCTTAAGTACAATTACATCACTACAGATCAATGCTAACTATTGGCTTACCAAATTACTACTAATGCAGTGTTTAAAAGTAGCTGCAAATGATTTCCACAGTAAGACAATGTTGTTTCTTTTCTTTTCTAGGTTTTCCCCCACTATGCTTATCATGCTTAGTAGTGGAGTGTCTGTGCTACTTCAGATCATTTGACCCACATAGTGCCACTGGCTACAGACAAAATGGTGACCAAAATGGGACCAGTCTCCCTCCAGAACCATATGAAACCAGACAACAGGAGAAGGAAGTGTCTCAGGTTGCTCAATAGAAAACTCTAGTCATTAGGAGCACTTTCAGGCTCCAAAGCAAGTCTTGGTGAATCCTCCATGGGCAAAAGAATGCAGGGTCTTCAGAGGAAAATAAGGGAAATTATCTGGGCTTCATCAGAAAGACGAAGGAATGCTAAGGAAGAAAAATACATGGAATATTCACAATATGGAGAACTTTCTTAATCAGAACTGTAAACCAGATCAAACTTAAAATCTGTATCTAATTAAATGGTCTAGGTCGGGATCTTTAAATCCCATCATCCTACAGCGTGGTCCACAGAAAGTGCGTATGACTTACTGTTGAGATGTTTTCCGCATCCATGTGTTTGACCAGCGACATACGCAAGAACTGGCCCTTGACAAGGAAATCAAACTCCACATATTTGTGGTCCTCTAAGACAAACAAGAAACAGTGTTTAAATTTCAAGACTTAACTTATACAATCCAGAAAAAAGAGCAATTTTTAGAGAATGAAACTAAATTTAGTTCAAATAAATTGAAGGGCCACCTTCTTCTCCCAGTTAGAACTGTGCAACCCCATGATCTACAAGGGATTACACAGATTTAAGTGAGGGCAGATCTTGACCCAAAGGATGCCTTGGAGAAAACAGCACCTAAGTTTCTATTAGTAGCATCTCTGGAACCAGGACTCCAGGCTTCTAAGGTACTACCTCTTCAATTTTGGTTGCAATTTGAGAAGTTAAGAACAACTTTTAAAGTTTTACATGGGCCGAGACCCAATTATACCTCCATTTCTGTCTGATGGAGCATCTCTGTTGTTGGTTAACCAAAATCCAGGTACCAACCTCTGGAACTTGCCTCCCCTGACTGCTCACCAGGGAAAGAGTCAGGTGAGTTTCAAATAACACTGCAAGGTTTTAGTCAGTCAATTGGATTAAAATTTCTTTTTTTTTCTCTTTCACTTTAGTTGGATGATCTAGACAAAATTATTTTTATTGTTAGCATTGCAATAGTGCCAACAGGGGACGATCAAGATTCCAGTGTGATAAGTACTGTATAAATAGAATGGGGGGCGGGGAACAGTCCCTTCCCCAAAAAGCTCACAATCTAAATAGGTAGCCAGACAAAGGTACTCATGTTCATAGGTCTTTGCAGGAGTGGGACCTTTGTATTTTAAGCCCCTATAGTTTACACATTTATGAAGAGATTCTAAATACTTTAGTATGTGGGTTTTTTTTTGTTTTTAAGTACTCCTTTTTCTAAAAGAGGTAAATCACCTTCCAAATACATACCATGTTTAGCTTCCAGCAATTTATTGATGATGTTACTGAGGTCAGCAATTTCAGAGGTTGCTGGGATAGAGAATGGAACATCATCTACTACATACCTAGAGGGAAGAAAATAGGAATTGACTTATTGAGAAGTGCTGAAACTCACAGCTCAACATGTACAAAATAAGCATAGTATCTAAAAGTCTGTTATACAGCTCTTTTTGCAAGTGAGGGGATTAAACACTTTGCAGTTTGAATGGACATATACTTAATTTGCAGCTGTTTCAAGAATCCTGCCCATCCTGATCTCATTATACTGTATAGTTTAGGCTCCCTTTAGTAAGATTTTTCTGAAGTTCAACTCGTGTGTAGCCAAGCAAGAACCAGGAACACTTTTTTTCACCTTTTTTGAAACCTACTCTCTACCATTCACAAACACAATAGTTTTGGGAAGCTCGTAATGTACACTATAGTATCTCCAAATTAATCTCTAAGATCCAAGCAAAATCTAGCTGGTAGAGAAGCCAGTGGCACTGGGAAAGTACAGAAAATGAGTGAATATTAAAAGAGTTGCTAAAGCCCCACCCCGTTCAACTGTACATTTGCCAGTGCTTATGGCCCTGATCCTATTCCCCCTAAAATCTCAGAGGCTGACTCTGACTTCAGGGGAAGCAAAATGAAGGCCAATGGGCAAATCCTGATTACAGATTTTATAGGAGCACTCACAGATACATTTTCAATTAACTTGTAGGAGTTTATGGAGTTTTGTTGGGAAATGATGTTTGCCAGGAAAGATGAAGCAAATAAATCTATCCTCCCCAACCAACACTACAAAACACGCCCCCACCCAAGTAAGATTTGGCCCTGTAGCAGTAGCCTTAATTTCCCTTCTCCTAGCTGCTCTCCTTCCCACCCACCCCCCACGGCGGTGGCCTGCACATGGTGTGCGACCGCTCAGGACTATGTCAGTGCCAGGCATCGCTCATCAGTATCGTTCCCCCGGCAGTTAGGCCACCCCAGACTCACTTGTGGTTGTCGGTGAAGAACCGAGCCTGGAGCTGGGCCATTGGGTCGGAGAGGGCGAGGCTGGGCCGGGGCTGTGTGTGTGTCTGTCTGTGCCCAGCTGAACACTGACGCGGGGTGCAGGACAGGAGGCTGACCCCGGCTGTGAGCTCTCTCTCCCCAGCCAGCGGAGCAGAGAGAGCACGTGTCTCGGAGCCGCAGTCAATCAGCCCGGAGCAGGCGCCCAGATCGAGCATTCCGCCAGCGATTAGTAAGGGCTGCTCTTAAGGGCCGCCGTCAAGACGTGCTGGACGCTCCGACCCACCAGTTCCAGGCTGGGTGAGAATGGGGTGACTTGCGCACGCACCCACGCTGCAGCCTGTGAGGCAAATGCAGAGACCCCAACCTCCTTTAGGGCAGGCTCCCTGGAAACTACCAGTCCCAGCATGCAGCGCGGCCCAAGAGGATGAGAATGGCAGTCAACAAGGTGTCCCGAGACTACAATTCCCAGCATGCATAGCGTGGGAGGCCACAACTCCCAACGTGCTACGCGCCGCCTCACAGATGGGTAGCGATTTCTTCCCTGTGCATCCTGTTTGCTTCAGTAAGGGCATTTGGGGGCCAGTATTTCCGGGTTGTACGGTGGCCTGTGGGGGCCACATCACACGGTAAGGAGTGCGTTGCTGCGCCTGCGCTGTACGGCTATCTCCATGGTGGTGCCTGCGAGAGCCAAGACGAGGTTGAGTAGACTCGTTCTGAATTTTCTCTCCGCTTCCCTGACTCCCCTGCAGGGTTCGCGGCAGCCGAGGCGGGAGGAGCCGCGCCCAGTCTGCCCTCCCCACCGCCCCCGCGCGCGGGCGTTCTGGCTCCCAGCGCTGCCATGGGGCTGTGGGGTGGCGCCGCGGAGGAGGGGGGCAGCCCCCCGGTGCTATTGTTCTGAGGGGCCAACATGGCGGGGGCCCGGCTCTGCCCCCGGGAGGCCCTGGCAGGGCGGCTGTCCGCCCTGACCGCCGCCCGGCGTGAGGCGAGGTAGAGCCGCTACCCTGCCCTCGGCCCCGCACTGGGGGGATGAACAACGGAGTCCTGGCTGGACGCGGCCCGCAGCCCCTCAGCGTGGGGACGGACGGACGGACGGACGGGGGGGAAGAGGGGTAGTTAGGACAGGACCCGCTGCCTGTCAGGAAGGGGTGAGGGGGCGGGTCTGGGCAGGACCTGCTGTGCCCCTTGGAGTCAGGACCTGACCTACTGTACCCCTTGTGGGGGGTAAGAGATTAAGGGTTCAGGTTAAGACCCATGGGGAGATGGAAGAGTGGGTATCAAGCCTAGATCCCACTGCCTTCTTCCTTTTGAAGCGGAAGGCTTTTGCTGTGTTTATCCATGAGACGTTTACAGGCCCATTCATCATTGTTTGACATTTCCCTCTTCAAATTGTGTCCGTAGAGTTGGTGACACAGCCCCTGGGATGAGTGCATATAAACAGGTATGCACACCTCCTGTACAATTCTCTAGGAAAAAGAAAAGGAGTCCTTGTGGCACCTTAGAGACTAACTAACAAATTTATTTGAGCATGCTCGGGGGTCGAGTTATGCAACCCCTGAGCATGCTCGGGGGTCGAATTATGCGACCCCCGAGCATGCTCAAATAAATTTGTTAGTCTCTAAGGTGCCACAAGGACTCCTTTTCTTTTTGCAAATACAGACTAACACGGCTGCTACTCTAAAATTCTGTGGGAGATACTGATTTACTGGTGTATACTTGGGTATGTTTCATGTACTTGTTCACTGTTGATGATATACTGATGTAATTTGGTGAACCTTAATGTTCATGTAACAACATCTAAAAATAAAGTTTTATTAAAATCAAATTTGGTGGATTTTAAAAAAGTACTGTAATTATAAGTGAATTCAGTATGTTGGAAAAAGGTGTTTGGCTGGATACCTTGCATTTGTTTGATTCCTTTTGCATCTTGTTAACGGTTAGTTATGGCCTCGCTATAAGTCAGTAGCTGTGTCTGTCTATAATGTGTGATTGTTCTGTGGATAAACTGAGAAGGAAGGATTGTCTTGGTGTTTTAAATTAGTAAGATACGCTGTCTTCAGAAATACATATTTAAAAAAGTGGCGTCTTGCCAGTGTAATTGATGTAAATGCTTTTTTATTTTTTTATATCTGTAATTTGTACACCTAGTTAATGATTGCAGAAAGACACTAAGCAATGGTTTTTCCACAATTTTTTTTAAAAGCCTACTGAATAATTACTATAGTTTATAGGAATAACATGAAAGGCACTATATAAGTTGGTCAGCAGTTACTGAGTCTTTCTTAGTTCCCTTCATGACAAAGATTAAGAAAATTTTGGTTATATGTTACAAATATGTGTGTGGCCAATGTAACTCATTTTCATTGAGAAGGCTATGACACTTGAATATGCTCAATTACTTTACTGTCACTTGTGCCTATTAGTAATGATTTAGGTGATATAGAAATGTCTCATAAAACACACTTCTTTTGCGGGGGGCATTTAATTGCATCGAGGCTGTGTCACTGTCTCAAACTGTTTCTTCTAACTCAGCACTATTTTCCTGGAAAACTGGGGACAATATTGCTATTGATTCCTTGAGTATGACATAACTAGGGCCCTACCAAATTCATGGTCCATTTTGGTCAGTTTCATGGTCATAGGATTCTAAAAATCTTAAATTTCATGATTTCAGATATTTAAATCTGAAATTTTACGGTGTTGTAACTGTAGGGCATCCTGATCCAAAAAGGAGTTGTGATATTGCTCCCCTTGCTTCTGCGCTGCTGAGAGCGGCGGCTACTGACCAGGAGCCCAGCTCTGAAGGTAGAGCTGCCACCAGCAGCAGCGCAGAAGTAAAGATGGCATAGTATGGTCCTGCCACCCTTACTTCTGTGCTCCTTCCTGCAGAGCTGGGCCCTTAATCAGTAGCTGCCACTGTCTGGCCACGCAGCTCTGAAGGCAGCAGCAAGAGTGGCATGGTATGGTATTGCCACTCTTACTTCTGCGCTGCTGCTGGCAGGGCACTGCTTTCAGAGCTGGGGCCTGGCCAACACTGTTGCTCTCCGGCTCCCCAGCTCTGAAGTCAGCACAGAAGTAAGGGTGGCAAAACCGTGACCCCCCCCCAATAACCTAGTGACCCCCCCGCAACTCCCTTTTCGGTCTGGACCCCAAATTTGAGAAACACTGATCTCCCCCCGTGAAATCTGTATAGTATAGGGTAAAAACACGCAAAAGACCAGATTTTCATGGCTGTGAATTTGATAGGGCCCTAGACATAACTAACTTTAAAACTTTTTTTTTCTATCGTAAGATGGAAATAAGATCAGCAGCAAGGTGTTTACTCATCATAACTTCTCTTATTGGAAATATGAAATTGCACACATCAAATTTGATTGTACCTTTGTTTGAAACTCCAAGGTTCAGATTTCAAGAAGTCTTTGTATTTTTCCTGATCCCCTTTTGTTTTTTCAGTGTATGCTTCTTGTGCAAAGCATGCTTATCTGCCAGAGCAGTGGAATAACACCTGTCCCTTTTGCAGCTCAGTTTTCTTCTCTAACTACAATACCGTAGTCATGAGAATAATTAGAAGTTCAGTTCTAAATCTTAGTGCTCCCATCTGCATTTAGGGACCGCTCTTTCCCTGCCTTGAGTAGGAGGCCTCACAATAATAGATCTATGGAAAACAAGAGCAAGGCTTGGTAAGAGAACTTAAAGTCACTTCAATCTGGAACTGCTACTCATTGGGAACCACTGCTTGTTATGTCCAGGTTACTATTTCTATTAATTGATACCTAAAAATGTCATAAATTTCTAAAATGTTGGAAAAAAGAAAATACACAAAATAAATGATAAAATATTCTGGGTGAAAAAAATTAATAAACCCATCATAAAATTTTAGAAAATAGTGCTCTGACTAGAGTAAGAGCTTCTTATAAGTCCCTCTCTAGAGTTTGGTGTCCTACACAAAATAAGTTAGTTGGCAAGAACATATAGTACATTACTAAAAGAACCACCGCTATTGGTGACCATAGTCTCATCAGAGTAATAGAGGACTGAATGGGCATTGTCTCTGTCTACCGTAGGCTTTTTTTCTTCTTCACTAACAATTCTCATCAAAGCTACAGTGGTTCAGCTCCACTGTCAACTGGGAGAACTAGCATACCACTGGATTCCAGGTGGTAGCTATTATTTTAAGTCTCCTGTTGTGTAACCCTTCTCAGAACAGGTATATATTTCTCTTTGTTTAACACCGTAAACTCCTTGCCTGTGCTAGCACTTCCACTTGCCAGTGTTTGTATCTATAGAACTGAACCAGTGATAGCAACAGTGGTAAATTTTAAAATTTCTTCCTGTAGACGTAGCCATTGGCTATAAACTATCCTTTTACCCCACAAGGTGGAGCTGAGGCCTATTGGCCGGGTACTGCAAGTGTTTGTGCTGTACCTATCTGACACACCTGCAGAGAGCACTGCTTTCAATCCAGCACTACAGAAACATTAAATTCATTCATACACACACAGAAAGGCCTATAGAGGAAACAATATGAAAATAGAACTTCATCCTCAACATTTTATATAATTTATAGTATAAAATAAATGTTTCTATTAAATAATCCAGATATATTTTATAGCTTTATTTCAGATTTGTAAATGTTGCATCAAAGGGAGAGGGAGTTATTTGGGTATAGAGGTTGACCCAGACAAAATCTTCAACATATGTGTAACTGAACTGTCTGATTTGAAGAACATAATAGCAACTATTATTTTGTAATCTATTATTAAATATTTATTTACTCCTAAATGAGATATTAAAATTACATCTGTGGAAAGCCATTTTGCAGACAGTACACTTAATTTTTCTCAAAAGGCTAAATTCTATTGCTTAGACTAAAACACATTATTTTACTATTTTTATTAGAGAGATTAATAATACATTTAATACTAATAAAATTCAATTTCCAATCAATTATTTTCTGTTGCTCTTGACATCCTTAGTATCTATGGCTGAAACTTTCCATATTTGGTCTCAGCCCCAAAAGTGAAATTATTTTGAAAGTTTAAGCTAACTGTGTTCAAATATTTTGGCAGTATGGGAGTGTTGAGGGGGAAAAAATGCTTTCCCTCTGCGATCTGGTTTAAACATGGAAGATATTCGAAATTAGGAACCTGTCATTTTGTATAGTAATTGAGAATTTTAAAAAATTCAAGTTTGATGAAAATAGGTTAAATAAATTTAAAGATATGTTTGAAGTTGGAATGTTGTTCAAATGCATTGGAAGAATTTATCTCTGAAGGGTGATTCACTTAGCTCCAAAAGCCAAATAGGTCAGGCTTTCCTCTTCCATCCACCTTGTGTGGCTTAGCCAGACGAACTTGTGTGCTCCACAGGCTGAATGTTTCTGTTCAAATAATTTACCAGCTAACCTGATGGAACTTGGAAGCTCTGATGATGAAGGAAATAGAGGCTGAAAGGCAAAGCCAAATAGGTCCAGTTACAGCAATTTATCAGCTCCACTGATAAAACTGATGGAATGTGTAAAGCTTGTACAATATGCAAGCTACATAACCATGGAATACTTTTTCTTATTAAAAGAATGTTATTTGAGGAAAAAACCCTGGAAAAAATCAGGATACCAAAATTAAAATTTCTTCTACAAAGATGGCCCTGTTTTATGCCATGTATATTTCATGGTGTGTTGTGCACTTTAACATACAGAATGAATTAACTCACCGGGCGTTCTATTGGTCATTGCATAAGATAAAAAGTGCTCAATCCAGGCAAAATTTAGGTCCTGCAGAAAGTGGTGGGTATCACTTCTCTTTGTATGCTTGAGTGTTGTGTTCTGGGAAACTGTGCTGCTGGAGGTGCCTTCTGTGGAATTAGAGGTACAACTGAAGTTCTAAGAGCCTCTGGCACTTTTTCTGTTCATCCCATGGTCCTGGCCAAATTACAGTTTAGGTAACTTCATTCTTCCTGCCTAAAAATGCCACTGGTAAATTAGCAGAATAGATGTTTGCCTTCATTCTGACACAGTTAAGTATTACTCTAAAATAGTTGTTCCATTTCACTCCAGAGTTAGCAGAATGTCAGAGATGGGTGAAGCAATTCTTGTGTGTTCATTGTAAAAAATCCATTCGTGAAAATTTTATAGAGTGCTTTCGTGATCCCTCTGGATGAAAGACATTAATTATATAAATGTATGTGGTCACTTTTTGTATAAAACTACATATATGCACAAACAATAGATCAAAATCTGCCAATCTTACTAAAGCAAAACTTTTTGCAGTAAGGGCCTATCCATGATCCTGTAGAAATCAATTGACATTTTTCTTGGGTGAGAACTGAATAAAGATATGTCAGGTTTTGGCACCTTATGAAGTAAGGGCTATATCACAGTCCTGTGGAAGTCAATGGGAGGTTTGCCATTGACCTCAAATGGGATGAGGCTTTGCCTGAATTCATAAGATCTACATTCAAAAATAATAAAAAATAAATGCAGTAACCTATAGGTTAAAGTAAAAGTACATCCTGGATGGGAGGCTGAATTAAAGTACTGTGACTTTTCCAGGCTACCCTGTAATGGAAGAAAATGGAGTTGACCATGACGTCAGCATGGAAACATCTAATGACTTACTGGTAGTCAACTGTAATAGTACAGGAGAGTCAGAAACAGATGACCAAGTGTTTCAGGTGAGAGATTAGTTGAGACATCACTGTGTTTGAAGCTAGTTTCTTTCCATCCTCTGTGAAGAGTCTACAACATAATAATAACCTGTTTACCCTGCACATCAATAAGCAATCTGTTTTTCTCTCATTATTTCACAATGGCTTTACACAACATATACTACTGCCTTTACATTGATTTCTAATACAGATTAATTTGGAATGAGTGAATGTCTGGCATGATTCTCATCAGTTTGCATTCTGATAGCAAAGCTAGAAAATCACATAAAAACACTTTGTCTTTCAATGGGTGTATTTGTATTAACTTTTTTCATTTTAAAAATTATTGAAAGATTTTCCTTCTCTGATGGAAATATCCATTGAAATGAGTGGGAGCTGTAGGTATTCAGCACTTATGAAAATCAGGCTGTATATATTTGTGCACATTTTGATGTAGGAGTCTAATTTTAGGTACTGAGGAGTGAGAATTTTGGCTGTAGTTATCTATTTCTAATCAAAATGTCTTTAATCCAGACAACATGCATATGTGTTTCTTAGTTAATTCTACAATTTGCAATAATTCTTTTGGCAATGTGATCCTGTATCCTGGCATTCATTGCCATTACTCTAATTTATTTGTAGGCCCCAAGCCACAAATCTTTTGTTTATTGAAAGTACAACAATGGGTACTAGATTTTTCATGTATGTGGCCAGTTTCTGACCTGCATATAGAACTTAGAAACATTTTTCCAGTTATTAGAATTTGTCATTAACAAACTTTCTGTTGTACCAGTGATTAGGTCATAAAGGTTCAGAAAATAATGAATGTGTGATTACTGGAAGAAGTTAAGCAAATTCCACTCTTCTTTTTTAGGTTGTTCAGATGACATTAAACCACTCCATCATATGGGTTTCTTACAAGAGAGCTGTCTACTTTGGAGTTCTTATACATTTTTTCCCTTCAGTCTAGTATTGTTTCTGAGTGCACCCAGATTGCTAATAGTGCAGAAGCTTCCTAGCTTCAGCTGATAGCTGCTAAACGAAAATGGAATGCGTATAACTAGACCAAGTTTGACAGGTTTGGTGAGATCATAAATATAGATTTTAAGAGACATTTACATAGCCCATTGCTTCTTAGTCTTGCCATATGCAGCTTATGCATTGTATTGCTTTTTTGTACTGCCTCCATGCTTCATATTCTTATATAAAATTTGACAAAGATACTGTGTCAATTTCTATGTTGTGGTTCTATTCACAGCCAAAAATGAAAGTATTGTTTTGAGACTCAAGTAGTATATTTACAGCTTTTTAAGAAATTTGAACTAAAAATGATTAGGGATTTTTAAAATTACTTTTGGAGATTATATTAGCTAATTCCCCCCCCGTTTTCCTTTTATTCCTTTGCCCTCCTACTTGGTTTTAAGTCTTCTGGGTGGATCCAGGCATGTTATTTTGAAATGTAACTATTTTTGGAAGCAAGTCTTGGGTACAAGGAGTTTTGCTTCACCGTAGCAGAGGCAGAAAATAATATTTTCATCACGGAAGCAGGAGCAGAAAATAAAATCACTAGCCAATAGACACTTGAACACTTGGGGGGAAAGTTCCCTATGAGAATGAAACGTAGCAAGTAATCTATAAAATATATTTAAATAATTATTTAAAATAGAAATAACAAGTTGATACTAAGATTAAAGTATATTTCACTGTTTTTCCCTGTAAAAGCATCTAACCTGCATGGATTCCAGGGATCCATCATTTGAACAGAATGACTCTCCAGCAGTGTTGCCCATCACAGTACATGTTTCAGACAATTCATCTGTGTCATCGAATACACCAGTGCAGCTATCCCAGGCTCAACCTCTTTCCACAGAAGAGTTCCATCTGGTAGACCAGAATGGCCAGCCTCTGTATGAACTACAGTCACTAGGGGATTCCAGTACACAGATGGTGAGTACATATAAAACCACACACCTGCTGAGCTCACAAAAGAGAAACAATGTTCAGGACAATTGTCCTGAAGTGGTTTAGAGTTTCTGTATAAAAATGTTTCCGACTCTGGGAACAAGGTGATGCTTCTCTGAGTGGTTTATTTAGTTCTCAGTTGCCTCTGCTCAGGTCTCCAGGTCCTGAGCTAAGCCATTATTGACTTTAATTCATAAAAATCTAATGTGCTTTTATCATATTCTCAAACTATATAGAAGACCATCTCACAGTGGGAACAGTCCACAATGCTCCCATTCTTCTTTCTCCCCTTTACTGCTTACTCTTTCCTCTTCTTTCTACTGCTATCCTATGAGCCACTTTTGCTGAATGTTGGGAATTATGAACACACTCAGTAGATTATAAACTTTGTAATGATCCCTTACAAGTGACCTTTTGCATGAAGCATATTCCAGTTACATTATGTTCACATTCCAAGCATATTTTTGTTAGGGGGCTTATTCCTTCACCCACTTACTTCCCTGGTCCTTCTCGCATGAACAGAGAGCAACAATACCCGAAGTCCAAAGGTGCAAACAATTCAATGTTTATTGGGGTGAACTTCCAGCAAGCATGATTCCGGTTTCCTTCCTTAGTGTCCACCTTCCCAGCTCTGACACCACAGAGCCTTACACCTGTGTCCTTGTTCCCACTCCTGCCCTTAGCCAAACATGATTCCAGTTTCCCCACCCCCATTCCCTGTTCCCATTTACCCCTTTAGCAAAACATGATTCCAGTTTCCCCACCCCCATTCCCTGTTCCCATTTACCCCTTTAGCAAAACATGATTCCAATTTCCCCACCCCCATTCCCTGTTCCCATTTCCCCCACCCACACACCCATCCACTCACTTCCTGATTGACTGCAGGCTATATAGTAAAACTTGAGTTCTGCTTTGCTATACCTTAACCAAATCATTTTCCTGAAATTTAACTAACCAATCCTAACATATTGTAACATGATTATGTAACCAATTATATCCCACCACCTTAATTAGTTTACACCCAGCAAAATTAATTATACAGCAGACAGGAACAATCACAGAACCAGACAGAGATTATACAGACAAACAATAGCAAAGTGGGAACTATAATGACAAAACGATACAGAAATGAGGATTTCACATCCCAGCTTTTGATAAGTGAGTTCTTGCCAGACAGGATGCTATCAAACTAAGTTTCCTTTTACATTTTCTAGGCACTTCCCTTTCTCTGGAGGCGATAGGCACTATCAGGACAGGATTGTATTCCTAACAGCCCAATAGCACCTTATTTCAATGTGACTAGTTTGGAATGTGAGGATGTGACCGGTCGCTTCCCAGCTTATGGCTGCCTCTGCTGCTTAGCCAAAGGCCTTAGCCTAAGAACAGGGCCTCAGACTGTCACAGTAAGAGAAGGACCTTACACTGGCAGACAATGATTTTGATTCTTTCTTTTATACCTCTATAACTAGCCAAGTGATAAGAATACACCTAAATTCTTAGAGTACAGGCCTGAATATATATATCCTAGCAATTTTCATAAAGCATATAGAGTGCAACGTCACACCCTCCTCCTGAACTTACTGCCAGAGACTTGGACACTGTCCATGGCGGAGGCAGTAAATCTAAAATTCCTTTTTTTTTTTTTTTTTTTTTTTTTGGACAGGGCGTTTGCTACCAGTTCTCTTTTTTTCTCCTCCTGAGCATCTTCCTGTGCTTCAATCTTTTTGTCTTTTAAATCCAGTGCTTGCTGGTGTGCAGCCCTTTGTTTGTCTGTTTCTGCCTTCATGGCAGCCTTTTTCCGGGAAAATTGCAAATCAATTTTCATTTGTCTTTCCTTGAGACGGTCACTCGATGAGCTGGGATACTACAGAGAACAACCCTTCTGCCAGAATAGGCGCCCCTCCACTCCTGTCTTGCTGAGTTAGATGCTCCGGTCAGCTTCAGCACAGACCTAGAGGTTGGGCCACACCTCACAGCAGTTCACTGAAACTGAGATCCACTCAGCTCAGGGGCTTCTTAGTTAACAGGGACTTTCCAGCACCCAGTGTTCAGCCTTCCTTGGCAATTTGCAACCTGTGCAGTTCTAGCTTCTTCTGATCTTCACTCTTACTTATTTTGCTTACTTTTCTGTCCCTATTTCCCTTACCTGAAATAAGCAAACAAAAATAACAAACCGGTAACCACTTTGTCTGTTCTCCAGCCAGCTCACTTAAAACTCACTTAAAATCACAACCGGTGTCTCAAAGCAATCAGCTGTGCACAGATCCTGCTCAACTACGCCACTGTGACGGGTTTGGTCACAGAGACCCCTTGGGACTCTTACTTGATGTGCTGAAACTACCTCTGAGCCCATTTTCCACTGCCAGCTGGGACTCCAGAACCCTGCCTTGTTGAGCCAGACACGCTAGTCTGCTGCAACACAGACCCAGGTCTGGTCCACGCCCCCAAAGCTGCAGACTTTTTAATCAAAAACTGCTCAGCAAGTCACCTATCTCCAGCACCCCGACACCCAGCTCCCAATGGGATCCAGACTCCAAATAAATCCGTTTTACTCTGTATAAAGCTTATACAGGGTAAACTCATAAATTGTCCGCCCTCTATAACACTGATAGAGAGATGCACAGCTGCTTGGTCCCCCAGGTATTAGTCACTAACTCTGGGTTCAGTAAGAAGCAAAAGTGATTTTATGAAATATAAAAAGTAGGATTTAAGTGGTTCCAAGTAATAACGTACAGAATGAAGTAAGTTACCAAGCAAACTAAAATAGAACACGCAGGTCTAAGCCTAATACGTTAAGGAACTGATTATAGATAAAATCTCACTCTCAGAGATGTTCCAATAAGCTTCTTTCACAGACTAGTCTCCTTTCTAGTCTGGGCCCAGTCTTTTTCCAGGTACAGTCCTTGTTCCAGCTCAGGTGGTAGCTAGGGGATTTCTCATGACTGCAGCTCCCTTTGTTCTGTTCCACTCCCTTATATACCTTTGGCACAAGGCAGGAATCTTTTGTCTCTTTGGGTCCCCACCCCTCCTTCTAAATGGAAAAGCACCAGGTTTAAGATGGATTCCAGTAACAGGTGACATGGTCACGTGTCCTGTGAGACCCCAAGCCTTCATTCTACCTGGCCTAACTCACAGGAAGGCTTGCAAGTAAACAGAGCCATCTACAGTCAATTGTCCTAGCTAATGGGAGCCATCAAGATTCTAAACCACCATTAACGGCCCACACTTTGCATAATAAAATAGGACTCTGAGCTATATTTCATATTTCTAGTTTCAGATACAAGAATAATAAATTCATATAAATAGGATGAACACACTCAGTAGATTATAAGCTTTGTAATGATAAGCTTCCTTACAATGTAAGCTTCCTTACAAGAGACCTTTTGCATGAAGCATATTCCAGTTACATTATATTTCACACTTATTACCATATTTTCATAAAATCATATAGAGTGCAACGTCACATATGGCATCAGCGGTAAGTCAGCCAATGATATTCTTCCTCTTCCTTTCTCCCCTGATTAATTTACATATAACAATGCCTCACAGGTCTTACATTTTCTCTTTTTTTAAAGTTAAAAAAAAAAAATAATTGATCCGAAGTTTTTTGCTGGTATATACTGTAGATCTACAGAAAATTACAATTAAAAAGACACCTCACTCATCCAAATTTTGTGTGTGTGTTTGTTTTTTTTAAAAAGCCAGATACCAACCCAAAAAAAAGTTAGAAATAGAAGATGAATATTTATTAGGTAGGGCTTACCTTTTTCCATAGGCTAAAACTATTTATTACCTCAGAGAATATCTACCATAAAGAAAATAATTTGGTTTGCCAGGTTTCCTGAAGAATGTCCTGAAACTTCTCTAATTCCAGCTCTTCCATAATACGTCATATCAGTATACAGCAGTTTTATAAGACTATAGATTTGAGGAAATTGATATATTTTTTACTTATTATACGTGACTATAGCTTTAATTTAGAGAAACAGCCATGATTTTCTGTTTCAGATAGTGAATACACTTTTTAAAAATCCTTTTCAATAGAGCTGGTAGCAGCGTTCAAAGTTTCAAACAAGGCTGTTTGGATATCAGCACAAAATCACAATTGCTTCTCTCTACTTTTAGCTTAATAAATGTTAAGCTTTTAAAAGGTTTTGAGCAGTTAGAAATCATTGACACATATTTTAGAATGTTAAAGTGGACTGTCTTCCATCATAAACCCTCAAATTTCTCATACAGTAAAATCAAATTACTCTGCAAATGTAAAACAATTTCAAAAGTAGTTATTATTCTGGTAGTAACCAAAACATGCTAATGCCACTGAAAACCGCTTAACCAGATCACGCTATATAATTAATATTACAAAGTATTTTTAATTCTTATTTTAATAGATGATTGTTGCCAGCCAGTCAGAACATGGACCGGTGCTACATGTAATTCCTTCGACCCAGCCAGGAATGGCACAAGTGATTATTCCTCAAGGACAACTTCTGGATGTCACCAGTACGCAGGGTGAGTTTTACCTGTGGGACTTGAGGATTGTCTGTTCTTTTGGCCAAAAACATATCAAATGATCCATCTTTATGAATTCTTTATTTCCCCTTTCCTTCAATTAATATTGTAGATATAATAATAAATATTTGCATTTACAGCACTTTTCATCTGAAGATCACCATGCACTTTACAAACATTTAAGTTGGGACAAGATCCTTGTGAAATAAGTATTACATCATATGCCCATTTGAGATGTAGTATGGGTAAATTCTGCCCTGATTTACATCCCATGCCATCTCATTAATTTCAGTGGGGATTCGCAGAGCATTTACCAAGAGAGAATAAGTAATTGCTCGGGTTTCTACAGTCAGTCAGTGGTAGAGCCAAAATAGATTCCATGTCTCTTTCACTTTCCTCAGGTACATTGTATGTCACCAAGTTTGCGTATTCCTGGCTATCTATGCAGTTAGGGGCCTCTGCTCCTTCTCTGAAGGAACAAGTATCTGTGGTCCACATATAAGGTCCGCTTCAAGGTCCACTTTAGTAAATGGAAAGTCTCCTTTAACTTCAGAGGGCTTTGGGTCAGTCCCATAATTCTAAAAAATCTGTGAAAAATCAGTGAGGAACCCCAGACCTGGTAACAATAAAATACCTGGAGGCACCCTCAGCATCATTCCCACAAGAATAAGCAGATGAAGTTGCCAATAGTGAATAAATAGCTTTGGGGCACAATGACTTTTTTTAGTCAAGGTTTTGGAATGTTATTTCCTGTGCGTTTTCTTCTCTTGGCAGTACTATTTGAAGCAGTTGTCCGCTGCCAATGAGTCTGTCTCGATAGCCCTGGATATGAAATTATCTGCATTTTACTAGTTTTATGTAATTTTATAATTAATAATACGGGGCTTTTCATCAGTACATCTCAAAGCATTTCACAGAAACCATGGGAAGGAGGGAGGTCAGTGCTATTATCCCCATTTCGCAGAGGAGGAATGCAGAGCACTGAGAGGCCAAATGACTTGCCCAGTGTCTCACAGAGAATCTGTGGTGGAGCAGGAAATTGAATGCACATCTCCAAGTTCCACGTTGATACCTGAACCACTGGTTCAGCCTTCCTCTGTGCATGCAAATACTCGGAGAGCCTCCCATCCTAACTTTAACACTGTACATCAACAAATTTATATGAATTTTTTGTTGAATAGGTAGCAGTCTATGAGAACAGTACATTTCAATTACAGTACATAGAATTGATTTTGACTTTTTTTAAAATAGCTGTACATTTGAAAAGTGACTTTCACTGGAGTCTCAACTTTCAAGAAACTTTCCTATGGCAGATCTTTTTAAAAAAATTTTCACTAGCCTACCCCTCAACCATTATTTTAAAAACAAAGAAACCTTCAGAAGCTGGATTCCTTCCTGCTGTTAATAAAATCCTGAGTATCTTGGGGCTTGGTGGTGTGTTCTTTATTTTGTTTGTTTTTTTGCAACGTAGTCTGCTAGAACAGAGAAAAGCAGTACATAATTACATTTTGGGAGTTTTCAAAAATGCAGTATTTTCTTTTAATTTTAAAAGGATTTTATGATGTTTCCAAATTGAGACTTTTGGGATGTTACACTTAAAAATGTGTAACATCTACTTTAATTCTTTCTAATGGGAAAAAAGTATTAATGTTTGTGCTGAGTCAGACAAATCTGACTGCTTGGTCTGTAAGCAGGTACTGCCAGTTTGAAGTTGTTGTTCCATTGTTTAAATTTATAAAAGTAAGGTAACACATTTCAAAGCAGTAAATGATGCCAAAAGTGATGTTTATACATTATGGGCCTGATCCAAAGACTAGTGAAGACAATGGAAATTTAAAAAAAAATCTACTCTGAAGCCATATACGCTGAGTACTTAGGGTACTCTGAAGAAAAATTAGTGTTTTGCCATTGATTTCATGGAGCCAGGAGGATTTCACCCTTGATATATCAAGAATACATTTTAAGCACACACTAAGGTGCAACGAAACACACCATTGCATGTACAAATAAGCTTGCTGTTTTCTTAAGAACAATTTAGGAACCTAATGGAATTTCAAAAATTTGATTGTTCGCTTGTAAGTTTAGCTGAACACGAGGCTTTGTCTGTTTGTCCCAAAATTCAGAGACAAGTTCTGCTGCTCAGAATTTCATTAAGAGATACTCATTAACAAACATTCACAGGCCTTTCTATGTGAATGATTTCTGTACCACGTAACTTCTACCAACAGTTTTTCTTCATTCTCAGACAAACACTGATTTAATTACATTCACGTTTTTTCTTCACATTTTCCTTTAACTGCAGACAAGTTGGAAGTGTCTCAGTCTAGGAATATTTGCTGTGTGTGCAAACTGCTGTTAGTAGATCAAATGTAGATGAAACGTTTATCCTATTTACTGAATAACCATTACATTTTTCAGTAAAGAAAGATGGACTTGGATTATACTTCAAGAATTTGATTCTCGCTATTGATACTGAGTCTCTCTGTGGTCTTGGACTATTACCTTTTCTGTTTCAATTTCCCTAGCTGTATAACATGGGTAGTAATAAAAACTTACTTCACTAGGAATGTAAGGATTAATTTGTGGTAATATGTTATTTTGAAGATTAAAAGAACTATATAGGTGATAAGTATGATCCTGGGCATGGTTTGGGGGGCCAAGGGGCTTTGTCCCCATCAAACTGCAAGCCTCGGGCAGGTGCAAAATTTGCCCCTCCCCCATGTGCAGCCTCGTTGGCCTGACTGGAGCTGCCCCCCAAAATATAGAAGTCAAACTACGCCTATGGGTATGATCAGTTTCACATGCAAATACATCAGTTAGGATTAGAGAGGCAAGGTGCGTGAGGTAATATCTTTTATTGGACCAACTTCTTTTGGTGAAAGAGACACCAACAGAAGTTGGTCCAATAAAAGATATTACCTCACACATCTTGTCTTTCTAATATCTTGGGACTCACACAGCTACAACTGCAATGCATACATCAATTAGGATTAGTTATTTACTGTATGTTGAAGATGTTCTTGCATGATTAGATGGAATAATCTGAGGCATGGGCCTACTCATTTGTTTGCTTCTGATTAGGTGCGAAACAGATTTTAGTGTCTTAAACCTCCCTTGTTGAAAACATTAAAGCAAATAGATGTGTAATTTGCAGCCAACAGGGTTAGACTTGCAACTATGATATAGATTTTTGAAAATGTAGGACAGATTAATTTACAAGTTGTTGTAATTATGTGTTGAATCATGTAGGGATTTATCTGCTATAGTGGAGTTACAAAGATGAAACAGTATAACATCAATGATATATTTGCATGCATATTCCTACATTTTATAAATCATCACTATTCGATCATAATTATTTAATTTTTCTATAATCTGCCATCCACTGCATTCCTTTATTTCATGTGCAAAAATGCTTACTTTTCCAACAGATCACAATAAATCATAACTTGTCATTTCCCCGTTCTTTGTGCAGTTATTAAACAGGAGGGTGGTGTCGTTTTTTTCCCCCAAAGGTGTTTCAGAAGAGAAACGCAGTGACGGGAACTTGCAGACAGTAGCAGTGGCTGCTATCGCAGACAGTACAAGTAGTTACATACTTCATCCCCAAGCGTCTCTAACAGTGTCCAAAAAGACAACAAGCAGGTAGGTGAGAAGGTAAAGAGCCGTCAAATATCACTTAGCACCACAGACACATACAATTAGTCATATCATCAATTTCAGTTCATTTTTGTAATTGTTATTACAAAATTGTTATAGAAGTCTCCACAAGTGATTACAGTCTGTAAATACTATTGAACGACATATTGTAGGCTGCAGTATATTATGCAGGGGACAGCTGTAGATATGCCACAGCCAGGGGAAGAGGGGTAAAATATCTAAATTCCAGAAAGAGTGGGATGTATTCTGATTTCATCTTGGTGTACATTTAGAATAATTCCATTTAAATAATTGAAGTTACTCCAGATTAATACTGGTGTAAATGAGATCTGAAAGTGACTCAGTGAGCATTGGGAAATTGTGAAGCTGAGTAGAGTTTCTTGTATTTGCACTGTGGGAGGAGGGCTGTTTATTAGGAATTATAGGCCAAAGAGAAGAGCTGAATCTTAAAATGGAATTTGAAAGGCTTCAGAGTCAGTCAGGCACAGAGAGGCTGTTGGTGTCAATGCCTATTCAGTTGATTGCCTATTTGATAATTTGATTGCCAATTTCAGTTGATTGCCTATTTCAGCTGATGTTCAGGGGGAAAACTCCTTGGGCTTCTTCTGAGAACTCTGTGTAGAAATCTTTGCTAACAGAGTTTTCCTATAGGTGACCTTTGAAAAGTATATTAATGCAGCACAATTTTTCTTAAAATTAGAAATAAGCTACTTTCTCACTTATTTTTTTTATATCCTTTTGGTTCCAATATGGCAGTACACTATGTCTCTTGTGCTTTTAGTTGAGAATAAATTAGGATTCCTTTTCATATAATTAATTTTGATTTTAAAAAGAGAAAATCTCCACAAATTGTAATTTTTACTTTTTCTTTCGTGTGTGCCCTCTTTGGTGAGCCTGCCTTCTTGCGTTAGGATTTGGTGGAAAAGAAAACGTTAGGTCATTATTATACCCTTGGCACTGCAGCATAATGTTGTTTTGCAAACTGACTGTATTGAAGATGTCTCTAAAATGTAGTAAAAATGTTTTGTGAATAGATGTTTGAATGTAAGTTTTTGGAGATGTTGTGAAGGAAAATAAATGTCCTGAAAGCCAAACATATCTGTAGCTGGATTTTAGGGCTCTTTGTGTTGGCAGTAGGTAATTTACTGGGGTCTTGGAATGGTAGACAGATCCTGATGGATTTAGGGAGTTAGATACAAAATGTGACCCTTTGGGTGGGGATCCCATGATGCTCACATGAAGCACTTTTTGGTAGCTGTTTTCAGTAATTTAAGAATTGTTATATTTGAAAACAAGTAACATTTAACATGTATTTCATGTCAGTGTCGGCTCCAGAATTCTACCATTGACTTTCTTGTATACTGGAATCTTTAACAAACTCCACCAGTCTGTTTTAAGAGTGTTCTAGCTGTGATTTTTATCAGGAAGCTATATGGCTTATATTTTAAGTATGTGCTTAAGAGCTTTGGGAGCGAACAAGGTGAGTTATGTAATATCTTGTATTGAACCAGCTTCTGTTGCTGAAAGAGACAAGCTTTGGAGCTATACAGAACTCTACCTCTCGTCTCTTCTTAAGTGCTTTGCTGAATTAGGTGACCCAACGAAATAGGAGAATACAGAAGCCAGAGAGTAGCGTTTTAAAATATGGCATTGTGTGAAGTTTTACAGTAATTGTGAGTCATGTTAGAGAATGAATTTTTTCATAAGTTTCTCAAGATAATTGTCAGTTACAGATGTTACCATATCTACAGTTTGGCAATAAAAGTTATCTGCAGTCATAATACAAGGATATTGACAAAAGGTATCATATATTGCCTTTTACTTTGGATTTGATGTCACTCTCTTGATCATCTGTCTATATGTTTGTTGCATTATTTTTCAGGATAGTGGAAGATCTTTTTCCTGTCCCTCTCCAGCCGCTGCCCCCAAACACTCCTACGTGGGCCCGTCGTCTCAGGAACTGCGAGGTGGGCTGCAAACAATCCTAATTATCCTCAGTTCATCTAGATTAAGAAACTCACAGAATAAAAATTTTAGTTATGTAGATTATTTGCATTTTAAATTTCACAGTGCGATTAAAAAAAAAAAAGTCTACCACTTTTAAAAAGTGGAAGTGCTTTATAGCCATTCTTGGGTGTTGTGCAAACCTCAGTGGTTTGTACTAAGACAGTGCTTCATTTGATTGCATTTAACAATCCATTGATTGGGGAATTTCTTTTTTGGGGCCCAAGCCTGCAACTGTGCCGGTAACTTTACTTTCATGAGTAGTCTTATAGGAGTTCAATTCAGTGGGATTACTATTGAGAGTAAAGGTCCATGCATAGTTGCAGGATCAGACCCTTAGTCTATGAGAGTAAAGGTACCATAATGTCAACATTCCAGAAGGGCATTTATATTTTAATAAAATCACACAACTTCTGTCCTAGATACCACAATATGTACTTGTTTCTCTCATTCATCAAAGGACTTTTCTTATATTATCAATTATTTTTCTTCCTTGAAGTGAATATTTTTTCCTTTAGCTTTCCCATATACAGCTAATTTTGTTATAGGAAAATTCTTTAGCTTCATAAACCAGACTGGTCCCCTTCCTACCCTTAGTTATTTAAAAAAATCCATAAAATGATTTTATTTCCATTTATGTAGTGCAAGCATTGCACTATGATAAATGCCAGAGAATTTACATAGTTGGTGTAAATTAAACTTTCCACTTAGCATGCCATTTGACCTAAACCAGGAATCTGCAAATCTGAGAACTGCATTTTCTTAAGTTGTCAAATGTCTGATTGCAGAAATGTCACCTTGTGGCTAAATGTGATGCTGCTGACACGGGTAGTCATCAGTTGATTTTAAATTCCTGAGCAATTTAAAATTCCTCTCTATGCACACCTGCAAATCTGTAAACTAATTAAAAAACACAGATAAGACCTTATTTATCACATGCAAGTGTTAATATAGTATTAAGCATATTGATATTCACACCCAAAAATCAGGAAATCGGTAACATTAACTTTACCATACTGAACATTAATTTTTATTATTAATTTGACTGTTAAAAATATATGCAGTATGTACAACATGGGTGAGTTAATCTTGGTATGAGATCCTTAACTTTGCAATATCCTAACATTTGGGGATAGGACTATTGGTCATACTTCATATTAAGGTTTCATTTATACATAGTTTATAACAGGTTAATAAATAAGTAATTATTTTAAATAAATGGTTAATCAATTGTTAGAGTCCAACAGGTCAATATGTTGCAGATAATCATCTCTAATCCCTTCTATTGTGATTATAGACATCTATAACACATGCTGCTCATAACTGTAACATTTGCATAACATCTGTTAATCATTTACTAAAGTATTTTATTTTATATAAAACTTTATTTGAAGATCAATGGGGGTTAGGTCCTTGACTCCCTTCGTCCCCTTTAAAATTTCCACCTACTGTGTTTAAATTCATAACCTTAAGATCAGCATTCATATAGCATTTAATGTCCTAATATTGTAAGAAAAAGAAAAAAATACTGCTTCTGTTTAAAGTGGCAGTTCTACTCTTAATAGTGAGAATGTAAGATCTGCACTCTGCTGCTCCACAGAACTATTCAGAGACACTTTGTTCCCTTTAGTAACAAAAAAAAGTTTTATTGTTTTACTGCTTTTTATTCTTGTTAGCACTGCAGAGCCAACACAGCTAAGCAGGAATGAGCTGAATTCCATTCCTTCTTATGTATCATCAGCAGAATTGTTTTACTAAGTTCCAGTCAGTTATACTATGCAAGCCCATTGAAGGCAAATGGGTTGTATAGTTGTCATTGAGGGCATAATCTGGAGGCAGTGGGGTTTTCAGATGTAACTTAGCCGAGCTTGTCCTGGGGAACCTTTTATTGCTGGTGATATGTTAGAAGGAAAGAACTCAAGTGAAGTTTGCCGGACTAGCAGTTAGAGAAACCCCTTCTTTACTTCTCAGCTGAGCTGAGCACACTTGAGACAATAAACATACTACCCCAGAATTCCACTTTTTCAGTCACTTTTCAGGACAAACTGAATGTTAACAATATTAGTGCCTGCATGGGTGCCCTTGGAGAAAAGAGCACATGGGGGCTTTACCTGTTATGCTTGTGCTGGAGCTGGCTGCAGTACATAATTGTTGTTCCCTTGAGCACTAGGCTCAGGACCCAGTAGCATTCCGCAGCTCAAGAAGGTGAGGCAGTCAGTGCCTCAGCTCCTGTGCATGATTGTAGGACTGCTGTCTATCTGGCAACAAGCACAGAGCAGCAAAAGCTGCACCTTTCCAAAGTCAGCATTAAGGGCTGTTGCTGACCATGCTCCTCCTGTGCCTAGCTGAGCCATTCTCCCTACATCTGTTCTGTTCCGTCAACTTATCACACATCACTTATGCAAAACTACAAGCTTTGTCTATGTATTTAAATGGCCCAGGTAAGCTGTGGAGTTTACTTCATTGACGTGAATTGGAGCAGACATTTTGATGTATCCTTATTTTTTTAAGTGAAGGATTATAATTTACAGTAAAGGATTTTTGATCACACTCTGAAGATTTTTGATGGGCTGAATTAACGAAGTGCCTTTTCAGCTGTGTGGCAGGTTGTTGAACAACTCACAGCATTCCTAGAAGCCAGATTTATTGGACAGTTGTGCAAACTTTTGTTGACTCACTTGGGGACCATGACTGGAGCTGTTAGGTTCACACTTCCTGTGGTTCCATTATTTCCTCTCGGAAAGATCCCAGGGACTGATATAAGACAACTGATCATGCATCTGAAGGCCCCTTTTTGAGGAAAATACTGTGTTTTGTGTGTAAGTAAAGCGGTGATGGGAGATAGACTTTATTAGGCCTACAGGGCCACCAACTTACAACATACAACTGTAGGCCTGTCTTACCTCACTAGGATGCCGTGGTTCCCTAATTGTCCTTGTACCTGGCAAACTTAGGGCCTTGAATGAGAGTAAGATGGGGTGCTGGTTATGGAAGCCTCTGGAAGGACTGGTGGTGATGTATTTGCTCCCATTATTGAAGGCATGTTCCTGCCTATTGTAAAGGAGGTGTGTAATCTGATGCTCTTCTGGATAACTTCATTGCACCTGGCATCCCAGGTAGCATAGTTGGCTAGGCAATTGCAAACTTTTACTGTAAAGTTACTGTATTTATCACTAGACATCCTTCCACTAACTAGCCCCATAGCTTTTTAACCGTCAGATTGGATTGCTGCCATGTGCTGTAGGTGAGGCTACTCTTGAAGGTGCAGAAGCTTCAGCTGTTGCAGAATACAGCTATTCACTTACATAGCAGACCTGGCTGCAGGGAGTATATGTTGCAGCAATTCTCTGCAGTCATGGTGGACTTCCGGTTCACTTCTACATGCAATTCAAGATGTTTAGTATGATCAGCAGAACATTATATGGTCTAGGTCCAGGCTACCTGAGACTTCCTCTTTCTGTGTATAACATTGTGATGGTTTGAGCTCAACCTTGGGTGTCTGAGCTGAGAAATCCCTAAGATTTGAATGTGGAGGAGGGCTGGAGGTAAGGAATCTCAATGGAGGTCCTCTTTCTCTAGAAGTTGTTTTCCTCACTGGTCTCTCAGAGCCCAAATCTGTTGACCAGCATGGTGCAGGGGATAGGGTTTTTTTTTTTTTTTCAGGCATTTGCCTGATGATAGTGCTTGTGGGGCATGTGTTTAATTGTATCAGCTTGTTCTGTATTTTATATTCTAGTGTAAACTAGAATGTTGACTGACTGAAACGTACAAGACTAAATACAAGGTAATATTACCAGTTTCAGAGCTAAGCAAAATAAACATACAAATGAAAGGCATTCCTTGCCACCATCAGGCATATCAGCTCAGAGCAAGTTTTCATGACCTTCTGGTAAGAATGCATTCGCACCTTTACTGTTGTGATGGACGCATACCATTGTGGGAACATAAGTACAAAATTAACTTGTGTTGATACGCCTAATCTACATTATAAGATTAAGAATAAATATAAGAAGGGGTATATAGCAGATATCAGCCATCTTTTTAATATTTAAATTCTGTGTGAAACTTTTTCTTAACGTAGCCTGATCAAATAATAAATAAAGGCTAAAATAACACTTTAAAAAAATGGAACCTTCCCCCCCCAAGACATAAAGCAATTAAATGGGGGACAAAGAGGAAATTACAGCAAGTACAGGCCTGCCACTTGTTAAATGATGATGATCTCAAAATCACAATCCATTGTGTAATTCTTCATCATTTTTTCTGGATCAGGTGTTTAGTGGAAGAAAGAATCCAAAATATAAATGTGTTTTTTTAATATGTAACCATTGTTTTCATTTCAGAGAATAGAGAGAATGTATTTTCTCTGATGTATTTTATTCAAGAATGTTTTCTCCAGAGAGAACTGAATGTTGTCTCTTTGGTTTAATGCTCTCAAACCTGTGCTCTGAGTTAACAACCTGCGCAGAGCAGATTTTATTTATTTATTTATTTTTGAATTTCTGGCAGATGCCAAAATCCCTTCTGTCCTTGCAGCTAGAAATAGCAATGAGCATTTTGCCTCTGCATCCTCTAACTTGTGCCTGGAGCTCCTCCAATAGCTAAAGACCCAGTACATTTTCTGTACACACCAGCGTAGAGTAACTCCCTTAAAGTTAATGTTAGTGTTGGAGAGAGAGAATTTTACCTAGTGTTTCTGTCTGGGTCTTCAGCCTCCTCAAGAATTCTCAGAACATGTATTTTTAAAAACCTGGCTTTCCAAGGCTTTTGCTTTTATGCTCTTGAGAGTCAGTGATTTATCCATCTTCAGATCCAATTCAGTTGCTTTGCTTCCCTACTTCTCTGCTGTCATTGTTGATTCAGTCCATCCTATTCTTCACTCTATCAACTCTGTATTTTTTTTAAATTTTGTGTTTTTAATTCTAAAGATAATCAAAATTTGTAATAAAGACTGTTATTCTCACTCTGCAAGCATGTGCACTCACGCCGAATCTTAGCGATATATAAGTTGGGCCAAATTCAGTTATATTGTAAATATGTGCAACTCCACTGAAGACCATGAAGTTGCATCTACTGTTGCCGGGGTTGAATTTGGCTCAAAAAAATGGAACCATTGGCTTGCAAAGGAGCCAAGTTGTTATTGTTTGAGAGGCTGGAAAAACATCAGGGGAATGAAGACGTCAAGTGAAACACTACTGTGTTTTGGTTTTTCTTAAGGTCTCTTGCTGCTGCTTATTATTTTGTCTCTGTCTCCCTTATCAGTCACAAAATGTACTTCTATCAGTGGGTTTACTATGTACATTGGGCCCTTTTCAGCTTTCATTTTCAAAATCTATGGTATCATCTCCTTTTCTAAAAGTCTGGTTACATCTTTCCACTCTGAATCATTTCTTTTATAAGGGTTTTAACGTGCTCACTTTCTGTGTGTGGCATGTAGCAAAGTATCTGCTACTATAGTTTTTCTAGCACATACATTTTCCAGCTTTGCAGCCCAAAGAGGCTGTATTTATTTTCAAGTTGCTCCAGAATGGTTTGCAGAGAACCTGTAGCATCTTGGAGGGAGGGATGGGGCGGGTGGCAGCTATGTGCTGTATGGCATTTGTTTTTCTGTTCTGTGGTTTTCTCATCTGTTTCCTTGTTGGTGGATTGGGGTATAGATGAAGCCCATTGATGATCACCTGCAGAGTCTGGATGCTATGTGAGGTGCTGAGGTGTGAATTTGCCTGTTTTAAGTTAATACATTTAGCAGATAGCCAACAACAAAAGTCAAGTGGGGTCAGTGTGAGGAACTTTTAGCACTGAGCCCGCAGAGGTCCATTGTAGTCAGCTGGAGATGTGATGCAAGATGGCATGCAAGTGACTGACTGTGACCGGTGTGTATGGAAGAAACTCTGCTTGAATTATTTGTTCCTCCTCTTAGATGTGACCAGCAGGTCACCAAAAATATTTCCTAAAATGCACTGACATTTAATAAGTATTTATTTTAGTAGAAAAGTCTGAAATTAAGGGAATGGTCCAGGGTAAAGGAACTCATCTGGTTCTGTCTTTTGGTTCTAGAGAATAACCCCATTTATCTAAACACCAGTTAACGGAAGGTCAGTTACAACTCCTGACTGCATGCCTTGCTCCCTCACCTACCCAAAATGTATTTGTGTTTGGAAGGTTTTGGATATCTCCAAAACGTTTAGAAATGGGGTTATACTGTAGATAACTGTGTTGTTATAATAATGGACCAAAGCTCAGACACTGAGTATTTTACTTATGGTCTCAGATTGCTGACAAACACCTGTGCTATGAACTCACTGAAGGCTGGTCTTGTGTTAGACCCTATGGTAAATCTGGTTGTGATGCAACCAGTGCACAAAGCATTTCAGACAGTCTCCTCACCTGCCACCATGCCAGAGTCCCTGACTGCATTCATTTTCTTGGGTACCGACAGCAGTCAGATTGGTGAATAATCCTATAATTTCACCTCCTTTCCATGCAGAAAATTGGGGACTCGTACCGCGGCTATTGTGTGAGCGAGACAGAATTAGAGAGTGTTCTAACGCTACACAAGCAGCAAACACAAAGTGTGTGGGGGACGCGCCAGTCTCCAAGCCCAGCCAAACCCGCCACACGGTTGATGTGGAAATCTCAGTATGTCCCATATGATGGGATCCCTTTTATCAATGCAGGTAATTAACTTTTTTTTTTTAATAATTATTTTCAAAGTTTCAAAATCACTAGTCAGCTGGCCAAAAGAAGGATCCTCATGAAGCTATACCTTAGTATTCTGGCAGAATGTTACTAGGTATTGGTAAAATCAAGGCACAAACTTGGGAAAGGATGGCTTAGTGGTCTAAGCCCAAGTTTGAAATATCTAGATTCCCTGGAACACAGGTTCACGTTCCAATGTGAGTGATTCAAGCCCTTCATCCTTCAGAGTTAGGTTAATTAAGCATCTTTTGAATGAGACCTTAGAGATGAGGGTCCTGTCTGCTCTGCATGGACATTGAAGTTTTCATGAGGGTGGTAAGAGATTGATCCATCAACATTACTAAGGTTTCTGGGGATCCTGCTGAAAACCTTGGTCAGTAGGAACCTATAAGGTATTTAAAATCACTCTAAAAAAACTTTCAGAAAACTTAACCAGAGAGATGAATCTTCTAAATAAATGTGTAGACTTTACCAATTTGTGATTTCATATTTCTTGAGTCATAGAGCGAGTATTGAATGAGTGTGAGTGTGAATTTGAGATGTGAAACTGATCAAGTCTGTTCTTGTTTAAATGGGACCTGTGGGATACGATACATGGTTGACTGCAGGATGCATTTGTCTGAGCTGAAAGTAACTGAAAAAGTGAAATGTCATCACCCATTTTAAGGCCTAAGACCCACCTAAGGCCATTCAGCTGTGAAGAGGAGCAAGAATATATTAAAGGACACATCCAGAAAAACAAATTCCCCCCCACCCAGCCACCCAAAAGACACCAGTTCTGTTTAGCAACTTGTGAGATTAGCTTAACAAATGATTCTCCGAGAGAGAGAGAGTAAAAACATGCTCAGTTAATATTTTGTTTTAAAAAATATTGTGGATTAATTTAGCCTGCTTTTAATATTGCCTGCTTTGGCCAGACAGAGAGGTAAGGAAGCACTGTATATACTTTCTACACACTATTCTACTCATGAATTTTACTTCTAGTCTACAACACCCCTGTTGTTAAAATCCTAGCCTTCTTTTGAACAGAGGCTGCAGGTTAAAATGGAACCCTGATTTTCCAAACTCCAGTTAACTTGACTTCCTAGTTAACTGAAGATCAGTTATGTTGCTGTGATGTCACACTTACTGAGGCTCTATAGAAGTAGAGTTTCAGGCCTGCAGAGGTCTTGAGCTGTGCAGGACTGAAGTGCTGTTCTTGTGGAGTTTCTAATCTCTGCATAAGTGGAGTTGTTCTTCAGTCCCTGGCCTGCCTCTGCTTCTGCTGAACCAGTTAGCTTTGAAGAAGCTGGCCAACATTCTGTATTGTGAAACAGAAAGCTTCAATTATCCAAACCCTGATTTTAGTAGGATTTTGGACACTTGAGACCTTGGTAAAATCAGGGTCCTGTCAAATTATTTTTGTCATGCATGCAGGCAAGGACGAGGTTGAAACTACCAAATTCTTTTTCATTAGTGACCTAAGCCAATGTTTGTTCCCAGATTTCCAGTAAGAAAAGTCAGTGCACTAGTCCACTATATCATCTACTTCCTCTTTTTAAATAGCATCTCTATTTGCGTTGATATTTTAATGTCACATTCTCATGCAAAATATTTTTGATCATCATTTAGAATCCGCTCATAACTCAGCAGTGTGACACAATAAACATATCTGTTATTTCAAAGCTAGAAAATGGTATTTAAAAATCAGGATGCTAAAGTATTTGGATTATGAACGGGAGGTGCTGGGGAACAAAGTTAAATGTTCTTCAGAACAAATAATGGTTCCCTTCCCAGTTCTGTCAGGCTACCTCTTTTACTTCACTCCTCTTTGCCATAAGTCTGAATAAAAGAAACCAGTTACTCTAATGAAGTTTTCACAAATGTTGTGGAAATCTATCTTTCTTGCACAGTAATATTTATATTGGGTACCATGTTGATATAATATTGGTTAATAGAAGAAATTGGAATCAAATTCACAAACCTTAATAACCTGTAAGAAATCAAGTGGCAGCAAGGCTAAAGAACTGTACACGGCACAAGAAGTAATGAACTCCCAAGTCTTGATTTCAGCTGTGCCTTTGATTTACTGCACAATTTAGAATCAGATTCTGTCACCTCTACTTGCGTTTAGTAGAGCACCTTACTCAATAAATAGCCCATAAGACTACTCATTGTGTAAAGTACTGGTGCTAAACATGAGTAAAGGTGGCAGAATCTGTCTTTAAAACTCTGTGTTTCACCCCTGTAAAATGGCTATGATAATATTTAATTACCTATCTCACAGGAGTTTTGTGAAGATTAGCTAGTTTGGAAAGTCCTTTGAAACTGTGATGTGTTCCATAAGTGCTGAGTAGTATTATGGGGAAAGCAGCCACTCTGTAACTCAGGCACCCCCAACCCTGAATATGTGTTCTTCCAAGAAAAGAATGAAAATAAGTGCTTCAAATCACTCTTCTCTCCTCAGAAATCTTTTTTTGTTGTCGTCTGCTGGCTGGAACCATTGGATGTTTGAATTAATAACAGAGCCAGTTGCTTTCTGTCCACAGGAAGCAGAGCCATTGTGATGGAATGCCAGTATGGGCCCAGGAGGAAAGGTTTCCAGCCCAAAAAAACTGGTGAGCCGGAAAATGCCTCCTGCCAGCTGTACAAAGCCACTTGTCCAGCACGGTAAGCATTAGCTACAAAGCTGAAAAGATCTGGAGAAACTGGTAACTGATATAAGAGAGCTTGCATCTCAAGAAACCTAATTGGTAACTGTGTTGTGACATAGATTTATAAATATATTTTGCTTTGTCTCCTATACAAGTAGGAGTTAATGTTCATTTAGAGAGAAGAAGGATAATTTTCCATGAAGGTGGATGTGGCTAGAATCTGATAGGTCTCCTAAATCTGTTATTTTGGAGTTATATTTATCAGGGAATGTATAGCTCTTGCCATTCACCAAAAACCTCTCCCTATCCAACTCCGGTGGCATCTTCTGTATTCTCATCCCCCCTTTGAGCTTTCTGCTGTCAACTTCCTGGGTTTCAGGAATGGCTTTTCTAGTTCACTTTTTACCTTACTGACCAATCCTTTAGAGAACTTCGGGGGCTTCTCCACCCTTTGAACCTCTTTGCTTGAGTTTCCTGCAGTTTCTTTACAATAAAAATAGTCTGAAATAAAATAGTTTCTGCCTTCCCCTGAGGGAGAAGTATAATGAAGCTGGATTTTTCTGGTTTTTGTTTTGTTTTTTCTTGGAAGGATCTATATTAAAAAGGTTCAAAAGTTTCCTGAGTATAGAGTTCCTACTGACCCCAAAATTGACAAGAAAATCATAAGAATGGAGCAAGAGAAAGCTTTCAACATGCTGAAGAAGAACTTGATAGATGCTGGAGGGGTCCTCAGGTGAAATTTTCACTCGTTTCTTTATCTGGACAAATGGAGGGGGAAAGGAAAATCAGTTGCTTGGCTATTTTTAAAAGGGGCTTCATTAAAATCTGTTGTAAAAGGTAGAAAATCATTCACAAGGGAACTCCTAAGTGTTTTGTAAGTGTGTAACATACCATACTGTGGGAGTTACGTAAAATACGCTTCAGAATACAGACAGAAGCAGTTACAAGAGTGTGGACGTTACCAACAATGAGCCAGACCTCTCCCAACCTGGATGGCTTTGTGCCCCAAAGGCAGTTGACCATCGGAGTATCACTTCCAGTATGGGAGGATCTTTAGTTGCTGTACATTGGTGTAATGGCTTCTCCTTCACAACCTGCCTTCCTGTGGCTGTCAGAGAGCAAGACTCGGAGAGCAGGAGGGTGTGGTCAGAGCAGTCCTTTATCCTTGGGGCTGTTGGCAGCCAACACGAGGTAGCAGAGCCTCAAATCAGCCGCTCTTCCTTATGCCAAGGGACCAGAGTAGCCCAAAGGAGCACAAGATCAAAGGAGCACAAAGGTGACTTAAACCATCTTTGTGCACACATACACACACACTCCCTTCCCACCCCTCACCCCCGAGGTGAATTGTGCTGGACATTGCTGATCCACAGCCAAGGATCTGGGCTAGAACTTTCAAAATGTGACTAAACAAATCATGGATGTGGCTTCTGTGAACACCCTGACGGAGAGACCACAAGAAGGGTTTTCCCCTACAAACCCTTATTCATGTGGGTAGAACATATTTACATAGATCTATTGACATCAGTGGGAATATACACGAGTAAAGAGTTGCAGTACTGGACCCATTTACCTTATTTGCATATGACCGTAGTGAGTGGTGGGGGGGGAAGGGAACATTAATAATTTTTGGTGAAGATAATGTCAGTTTCAAGAACCATATTAAAACACCCATATACTGTAAACAGCAAGGCTCATTAAGTGTAAGTATAGCTGGGATCTCCATAAAGGGTTTGATCTTCCACATTTGATTCACCTCTGCCAGCAAAATCCAGGCTGTAGCCATGCAGTGGCAGAATGTCTGCCTAGGAAGGCTCATAGGGTGAGGATGTTTTATAAAGTTATACTCCATTAGGGGACCTGGAACAGGCTGGTATTTTCCAGGGAGAAAGCAAGGCTAGAGAACCCAAGAGATGTGCTGAATCAGCACATTTCCATGGCAGGTTCTGTCTGTGTAGCCCTGTTGAAGCCCTAACCACAAATCAAAGCAGTTCCCTTTGGCGAAGGGCAACAGCAGTACCACTGTCTACCTGTTCTAAGGGATGAATTTGCTCTTAGGTACAGCTCTCTCCATGGGCTGAAGGGAGTGCTTAACCCTCCCCCCCGCTTGCGGAGATGAATCAAGCCCCATATTTGCTTGTAATACTTAGGCAAAATTGAGTGAGCCAAGAGTAGTGAGTCAGAATATTTGTCAGTGTAAATTAGTACTATCTGAACATTATTTTTTGTTTGCGTGCTATACCTAAAAGTCTTAAACAGAAAAACAAAAAGTGGAATAACAATGTTTCTGTGAAATGTCTTTCATCTGAGGCTCTGAAAGCACTTCATGATTAAGCCGCATGCATCCCTGCAAAGTAACTAACTCTTATTATTATTCCCATTTTACAGACTGGGAGACTGAGGCATAGTGAGGTTCAATTATTTGCTCAAAGCTACAAAGCAAGTCGGTTGCATAACCCTCGCAGTGTGCTGCTGTCCAGTCTTTCTCTAATGATTATACCACACTCATTGTAATCTGTCCCACAGTCTTTCCAAAAAGAAAGGCATAGATGGACCCTCCACGTTTGGGATACACTGTCCATCAGAGCAACTATATTTATGTATTTCATCTACATATTGGTTAGAAAACATGTGGTGTCAAAGCACTGGTTAAGGTGCCTCCTATATTGACTGGTTTCAGAGTAACAGCCGTGTTAGTCTGTATTCGCAAAAAGAAAAGGAGTACTTGTGGCACCTTAGAGACTAACCAGTTTATTTGAGCATAAGCTTTCGTGAGCTACAGCTCACTTCATCGGATGCATACTGTGGAAAGTGTAGAAGATCTTATTATATACACACAAAGCATGAAAAAATACCTCCTCCCACCCCACTCTCCTGCTGGTAATAGCTTATCTAAAGTGGTCACTCTCCTTACAATGTGTATGATAATCAAGTTGGGCCATTTCCAACACAAATCCAGGTTTTCCCAACCCCCCCCCCCCCCACCACCACCACACACACACAAACAAACTCACTCTCCTGCTGGTAATAGCTTATCCAAAGTGACCACTCTCCTTACATTGTGTATGATAATCAAGGTGGGCCATTTCCAGCACAAATCCAGGGTTGAACAAGAACATCGGGGGGGGGAGGAAAAAACAAGGGGAAATAGGCTACCTTGCATAATGACTAAGCCACTCCCAGTCTCTATTCAAGTCTAAGTTAATTGTATCCAATTTGAAAATGAATTCCAATTCAGCAGTTTCTCACTGGAGTCTGGATTTGAAGTTCTTTTGTTGTAAAATAGCGACTTTCATGTCTGTAATCGCATGATCAGAGAGACTGAAGTGTTCTCCGACTGGTTTATGAATGTTATAATTCTTGACATCTGATTTGTGTCCATTTACTCTTTTACATAGAGACTGTCCAGTTTGACCAATGTACATGGCAGAGGGGCATTGCTGATATATGATGGCTGATGTTATTAGGCCCTGTGATGGTGTCCCCTGAATAGATATGTGGGCACAGTTGGCAACGGGCTTTGTTGCAAGGATAGGTTCCTGGGTTAGTGGTTCTGTTGTGTGGTATGTGGTTGCTGGTGAGTATTTGCTTCAGGTTGGGGGGCTGTCTGTAGGCAAGGACTGGCCTGTCTCCCAAGATTTGTGAGAGTGTTGGGTCATCCTTCAGGATAGGTTGTAGATCCTTAATAATGCGTTGGAGGGGATTTAGTTGGGGGCTGAAGGTGACGGCTAGTGCCGTTCTGTTATTTTCTTTGTTAGGCCTGTCCTGTAGTAGGTGACTTCTGGGAACTCTTCTGGCTCTATCAATCTGTTTCTTCACTTCCGCAGGTGGGTATTGTAGTTGTAAGAATGCTTGATAGAGATCTTGTTGGTGTTTGTCTCTGTCTGAGGGGTTGGAGCAAATGCGGTTGTATCGCAGAGCTTGGCTGTAGACGATGGATCGTATGGTGTGGTCAGGGTGAAAGCTGGAGGCATGTAGGTAGGAATAGCGGTCAGTAGGTTTCCGGTATAGGGTGGTGGTTATGTGACCATCGTTTATTAGCACTGTAGTGTCCAGGAAGTGGATCTCTTGTGTGGACTGGACCAGGCTGAGGTTGATGGTGGGATGGAAATTGTTGAAATCATGGTTCAGCACCCTCTGCATGTCTGCATTGCCATTTGGGAGAGCTGTGTTTGATTCCCTGTGGATTCTCTCCATCACAGGGCCATCAGGACTGGGGAGTGCTACAGAGCAATATGTGAAGCTGGGGGAGTGGGAGAGGAAGAATATCTCATCTGGATCAATAGCCACCTTTCTTGTCAATTGAGAGGATCATTGACATGAAAGGAGTCCTATCTAGTGCTTAGCTGTAAGGATGGAACGCTTGGTGCAGTGTAGAGATTCGGTGAGAGGGGTGGCTCAATGAATATTCCCTTCAGATCTCAAGCCAAAAATCCTGTACTGCAGTACTGTGCATTTTATGGAAGCTTTGGGGCAGAGATTTAAAGCTTCTTGAAAGAAAAGAGTAATCTCTGGGAGTTTTTTGTTTTAGGTTTGTACTCAAAATTATGTAAAAGCTGGTTGTTACTTTAAGTATTAACTATGTGTTTGGTGCCATACAAGGCAGACATACTCGCTGTCCCTATGTGGGGATGGGAGAAAGCTGTATGTGCTAGTAATAAGAACAGGAGTACTTGTGGCACCTTAGAGACTAACAAATTTATTTGAGCATAAGCTTTCGTGGGCTACAACCCACTTCCCCTTATGCTCAAATAAATTTGTTAGTCTCTAAGGTACCACAAGTACTCGTGTTCATTTTGCTGATACAGACTAACACTGCTGCTCCTCTGAAACCTGTGCTAGTAATGAATGCTGTTAGTTGTGTATATATATATACAAGTTTTGTTGATGGCCAGATTAGAGGGTCTTCATTCAATTGCATTGTTCCCTTCCTGGGGAAGGATTTAAATAAATGATTTTGTTTTACTGTCTTTGCTTTGGAATTGTACCTGGAAACTCTCCTTCTCGTCAGATGGTATGTGCAATTACCCACCCAGCAGGCCCACCAGTATCACGAAATGGAGACCTGCCTCCCTCCTTCACCATCTGCTTTCCCCATATCTCCTCCTGAGGAAGAGGAAGATGCGGTGAGAGATGAGAACTGTACTTTACCCTCCCGACTTCACCCACAAGTAGCAGATAAGATCCGAGAACTGGTGTCTCAGGGAATAGAACAAGTCTATGCAGTGAGGAAACAACTAAGGTATAGCATAATCCACTCTAACTATACTGCCTTCTTTCCATTTCACTTTATCAACTATACATTCAGTTAATTTGACTTGAAGCTATGTGGCAATGCTGATTCATTCACGAATCTATCCCCCCATATTGCATTAGCTGAATTTATCCCCACATATAACATTAGCATCTCATTTATTTTTTTTATTGGACTTTACCTTCGATGTAACTACCTAGCGTTCCAGCTCCTCACACTGCCTCATACCAGATCACCATCTAGGGCTGCTTTTGTTCTTCATGTTGGAAATGTATATTTTATTGAGTTAGCTCTGTAAAATTTCCAGGATACTAGAGGAGAAGAGCCAGGTCATGGGATCTACTAACTTGTTCTTTTCTTGTAATTTTTAACGTTTGGAACATATTTGAGGGCAGAGACAGAGGTGGCTGCAGAAGAAGGAGAAACATCTCCTAATGTTGTAAGTGTGTTTTAACTTTTGACAACACCCTTTTTCCCTCCCTCCCCTTTCCAATACTTGACAGAAAGTTTGTGGAGCGAGAATTGTTCAAGCCTGAGGAAGTGCCAGAGAGGCATAACTTGTCCTTCTTCCCAACTGTGAATGACATCAAGAACCACATCCATGAGGTGCAGAAGTCCCTGGGAAACGGGGAGATGGTGTATAACTCGGAAAGCATCCCAGCAACGGTATTATTGGAGCTTCACGCTTTCTTCTCCTTTCTTTCTGAATCTCTGAGATGAATCCTGAAGACCTTACTTAAATTTTACTACTTGGCTCTTATTCAGCCAAAGCACCCACTGACTTTGTATTCCCACTAGTTAAATTTTCAAAGGAAGTTTTGTCTGAGTAAGGATAGATTAAATGTAGGCTTTTATAACCATATATGATCAATGAAATGTTGCTAACAGTTGATACTTTATGCAGTACTGGGGTATATAATGAGAACATTAATTTAAGGCAGTGTAGTTGAAGAAATGAGCACAGCGTTCAAAGGTCTTGAGTTTCAATCCTGGCTCTACCACTGTGTTGCCTTGGGGAAGTCACTTCACAAGTCCGTCTCGTTTTCCCTATCTGTAAAATGGGGATGAAATTTACCTGTCTACCTCACGTGGTCTCGTTAATGTCTATACAATGTTTTGAATGTGTATAGTGCTATATTAATGCTAAGTGTTATTACTCTACTTTGTAGAAAATGTCTAACAGAAAATACAAAATATAAATCTTTACAAGTGCGCAGTACCCCAATGTATGTTGCCCCTTAATTTTCTTCTCATATAGAATGTAATTTTGGGCAAGCATTGACAAGGATTTCTCCATTGACAGGATTTTTTATTAGCTATGAAGGAATTGCCAAGAACTGGCAAACTCAGCTCTTCCAGAGTTCAATGTGGACAAGATTTTATGCTGCTTGATATAGGCTGCTGTGATAGACAGGCCCACCTCCCACACCACCAAGTGCATTTGGTCCTGTAAATCGGATGCATGTTTAATATATAGCCTAAAGATTAACATTAAAGAGCCAAATAGCAGACAAAAGCACTTTGAGAGACATAGAAAAGTGACATGGACTAGAAGACCTGAATTGGTGAGGATGTTATATTGACACAGGTTAGCATTTGTAAGCCTTATAAGAGAAGTAGGTTTTTAGTTGTGATTTGAATGAAGGATGGATACTTTGCATGTTGGAATTGGAAGTCTGTTCACGTGTATTGGGTGGCATGGAAGAAGTCATGGAGACAAGAAGGTGGGACATAGTAAAAAATAAGAGCTGAGATGAAGGCAGGTGCATAACCTTGAAGACAGCAATTTGAATCCTAAACTTGACTCTCTGGATGAAGGGCAGCCAGTAGAGGTATTTGAAGAGTGGAGTAATGTGGTCTGGCTGGTGAGTGAGGATGAAAATATTGTCTATTGCATTTGGAACGGACTGAATGGGAGTGAGAGGAGGAGACAAGAGGATGAGGTTGCAGCAGTCCAGGTGAGAGAGAACTATTGATGATGAGGAATGGATGGATGGATTATTACTTTATTTGTTTGTTTTGGTATGTTGTAGAGAAAGTGGTATCAAGATTTGGTGACTCCCACTGGGTCTTTGACTACTCAGACCCAGACAGCCACTGGGTGATGCCTCGCTCCAAGCCAACGCATGCAGGGCTAAGTGAGGTTTCAAGAGCCTCAGATTGTGTATTGCTGATCTGGTGGCACTTTAATTTCATAGCATTTCAAGGTGAATTGAAATGTTTGTTTTAAAAAAATAGGAAAAACATACTGTGTTTAAGAGCTTAATTCACAAATGTACTTTACACAAAAGCTGAAAAGTTTGGTTTTTTTTAATATCTGCCAAGACTGCTTCTCCTGCAATAGCTGGTGATCCCACCTAAAGCAGGGCAGGGCACAGAATTCCTTTACCCTTCTTAAGAGTTTCTGATGTCTGCTTTTTGCAGGATACATGCAGATCCTTGAGTTCAAGTTCCAGCCTGTAAATGATAGAGAAAATTATTTTCAAATAGTTTGTGTTTAAAATGCATCTATTTTCATTTTTAAAGTCTACCCCAGTTCTGAGGAGGATTTAGCCTACCAGACAGAAAGTGTTTTAGAATCCTTTTAAAAGCACAGCACTTCACCTTTAAGAGTTTTAAGAAGTAAACCCAAAAACTCAGAAAGCACTCGCTATACAGAAATGAGATGTTTTGGACACTGATTTTCACTGTAGTTTGAGTCTGTACCAGTATTGTAGGGAATCCTGCTCAGCACCCTTCCCATTCCTGAGAACTGAGGTCTTTTTCCTTTCAGCTCCAGTGGACCACAGACGGTGGGAATGTTCTCACAGAAACAGTGACTGTTACATTTGCCTCACCACCTACAGAGGGTAAGAGCATATTGATATCTTACTTGTGTTCAATTTTTGTTTTTGTCACATGTGTTACAAAAGTACAGATATACTGCGTGGTTTTTAGAGATCTTGCAATTATCTTCTCTTATTTGAACACACAAAGAAGTGACCATTCTCATTTTCCCCACACACACCCCCTTTACCACATGTCTGTGGAACTTGTCACAATTCCTGATACGGCAGGTAGCAGTGATGAAAACTGTAGACTTTGTCTTTTACAATATTCTTTAACATGTACTGAAGAGCAGAACAATTTGGGTTGGGAGGAAATGCTCAAATGCTTAAAACATCTATGTAGAGAATTTTCTAGCGCTTGCTCGATGGAATGGTGCAGAAGGAGATGATCAGTAAGGTCCCGGTTAAGCAAGGTTCTTGAGCACATGCCTAACGTCAAGCATGTGGGTGTTGGGAGCTCCTCACATGCTTAAAGTTGAGCACGATTAGGTACCTTGCTGAATCAGGGCCCATGTCCCTACTCCTGCTCCTAGTGAAATCAATGGCAAAACACTCATCAATTTCATTTGTGCAGCAAGGACACGCTCAGGGGAGGGGACGGAACAGGGCGAGAATAATCCTTAGACTTTGATTCTGTCATTGGGACTTTCTCAAATCATTGTTGACTTCCCCTTTATTGGTATATTTTATTTAAATGAGATATTCATTTTAACATTTTTATTGTAAAAATACAGATTTTAGCTGACAGCCAGGCAGTGAGACACATTTCTTACACTCTTTCTTCAATGATATTCTTGTGAAATATCATTTTTCTTGGTGAATGCATAAGGTAAGGGCAGTATCTCTTCACAGCAGTTACTATACCACTTAACAAGGAAGCGAAGAAAAGCCAGAATATGGATTTCTGAAGGCAGTTGCCTTGTCAAAATGGATTCTGCTCCAAAATGTGGTGTTGGGAGGGGTTTATTGGACTATCGTGTCTTTGCCGTAAATGGGATTCTACTATTATTATTATTTCAGATTAAAACATATATAGTAAAACAAAATTCTAAAGCTTGTGATTTAGACCTACTGACTACTCGCATGCCTTAAGCTATTCATTGGCTTAAGTGCTTTGCTGGATCAGGGTCCTCATTAGGAAATCTAGAACAAATTATCCCCCCCCCCCCCCCACACACACATTTTTAATGCATCAAATAATAATCTTTGTTTCAGGAATACTTGATCTAGACAGTTCCTCCCATTGTGTAAACATGTGACACAGAAAAAATTCTTCGCTGCTCTCTTTCTCTTGTTCTTCTCTAACATAAAATCATAGAACCGGAAGGGATCTCGAGAGGTCATCTAGTCCAGTCCCCTGCACTCAAGGCAGGACTAAGTATTATCTAGACCATCCCTGACCGGTGTTTGTCCAACCTGCTCTTAAAAATCGCCAATGATGGAGATTCCACAGCCTCCCTAGGCAATTTATTCCTGTGCTTAACCATTCTGACAGTTAGGGAGTTTTTCCTAATGTCCAACCTAAACCACCCGTACTGCAATTTAAGCCCATTACTTCTTGTCCTATCCTCAGAGGTTAAGAAGAACAATTTTTCTCCCTCTTCCTTGTAACAACCTTTTATGTACGTGGAAACTGTTGTCATGTCCCCTCTCAGTCTTCTCTTCTCCAGACTAAACAAACCCAATTTTTTCAGTCTTCCCTCATAGATCATGTTTTCTAGACCTTTAATGATTTTTGTTGCTCTTCTCTGGACTTTCTCCAATTTGATATGAATTTCCTGAAATGTGGCGCCCAGAACTGGACACAATACTCCAGTTGAGGCCTAATCAGCATGGAGTAGAGTGGAAGAATTACTTCTCATATCTTGCTTACAATACTCCTGCTAACACATCCCAGAATGATTGCTTTTTTTTGCAACAGAGTTACACTGTTGACTCATATTTAGCTTGTGATCCACTATGACCCCCAGATCCCTTTCCACAGTACTCCTACCTAGGCAGTCATTTCCCAATTTGTATGTGTGCAACTGATTGTTCCTTCCTAAGTGGAGTACTTTGCATTTGTCCTTATTGAATTTCATCCTATTTACTTCAGACCATTTCTCCACTTTGTCCAGATTATTTTGAATTTTAATCCTATCCTCCAAAGCACTTGGAACTCCTCCCAGTTTGGTATCGTCCACAAATTTTATAAGTGTACTCTCTCTGCCATTATCTAAATCATTGATGAAGATATTGAACAGTACTGGACCCAGAACTGATCCATGTGCGATCCCACTCGTTATGCCTTTCCAGCATGATTGAGATGAACCTCTTGAAAAAACCTGGCAGTTTTAGTAAGGGAGCAATAGCAGCCGCGTGAAAGATTGTCCTCTTGCAAGATGTTTAAATAACACTGTAGAGATCTGTGGTTTAGTTAACTTCAGTAGTGCTAACCAAGTTGGCTATCTTATATCTTTGTCTCCTTGGGACAGGGCATCATAGTCTTGTTAGGAATATTGTATAGAGGAGTCTAATATAGCATATTAAAGGGGCACTATCAACGTTATGCTTAAAGATTTACCCACACAAACAGTTATCCTATGTTGCCGTTCTTGCCTGAAGGATTCCTGGCATGTAGCCCATGCCCCACACTACACACACAACACAAAACTGATTCTTATCCTTGTTGTAGCAGGAAAAATACAAAAACAAATGTTTGGCTTGATGTGTGAATCTTCGTAAATAAGCTGGTGCACCTATTTCATGATGCAAAGCTCTATGCACACCAGTGTATTTACAGCGAGTTGCACACTAAGCTGGGCCTTTGTTTTTAACTTCTATTTTAGCTGCTGCTGCAATGGATCATTTTGAATTGAAAAACACCGCTTATGCTTGGAACTCTTAAGGTAAGAATTTCAGTATGGGCAACTGTCAGAGTACAGGAGGTCAATTTTTAGACTTCATAATTTGAATAGTGTCCCTTTTTTGAGGAAGGCTCTCATGTTACAGAAAGGAGGATCTTACAGACCCACCAGATTCATACCATTCACCTTTATCCTCAAAAAAATCAATGGCTGGAGATATTTGTGTATTTTGGATGGACGGGTATTTGTACCTCTAGAAGCCATTTAGAAGTGGTTCTCAATGTGAGAATGGGTGGACTTACAGTATTTGGTTCCTGGATGCTGGCAGTAATGAGGAAAAATCAAATCTTGTTTTATTTTGGCTCCACAGTTGGCTCTCCAAGACAAATGAATCCATTAAATATGTAAACATCCAGTGAGATACTGTATTCTACCTGAATTCAGAGAGAGGTGGGTTTTTTCAGATTTCTGCAGAAACTGAATGCATGGCTCCATTGGGTATAGTTAGATGGTCTTCTTTCCTGCCTGTTTTGTCTTCTATTTGATCCTGTAAGGACGTGTTAATCATAGAAATATATGCCTGGAAGGGACCCTGAGAAATAATCAAGTCCAGCCTCGTGTGCTGTGGCAGGACCAAGTAAACTTAGACCATCCCTGACAGGTGTTTGTCCAGCTTATTTTTAAAAGCTTCCAATGATGACGACCACAACCTCCCTTGGAAGCCTATTCCAGAGCTTAACTATCCTTATAGTTAGAAAGATTTTCCTTATATCTAACCTAAATCTCCTTTGCTGAAGATTAAGCTCATGACTTCTTGTCCTACCTTCATGGACATGGAGAAAAATTGATCATCCTCTCTATAACAACCCCTTAGCATATTTGAAAACTGTTATCAGGTTGCCCCTCAGTCTTCTTTTCTCAAGACTAAACATTCCCCATTTTGTTAACCTTTCCTCATAGGTCAGGTTTTCTAAACCTTTATCATTTTTGTTGCTCTCCTCTGGACTCTTTCCAGCTTGTTCACATCTGTTCTAAATTGTGGTGCCCAGAATTGGATACAGTACTCCAGCTGGGGCCTCACCAGTGCCAAGTAAAGTGGGACAATTACCTCCAGTATCATACATACATACACTCCTGTTATTACGCCCCAGAATCATATTTGTCTTTTTTGCAGCTGCAGCACATTGATGACTCATTCAGTTTGTGGTCCACTATAACCACCAGATCCTTTCTTATTATTATTCCTCACTGTGCATTTGATTTTTCCTTCCTAAGTGAAGTACTTTGCACTTGTCTTTATGAAATTTGATCTTGTTGAATCCAGACCAATTCTCTTAATTTGTCAAGATCCTTTTGAATTTTAAACCTGTCCTCCAAAGTGCTTGCAAATCCTCCCAGCCTGGAGTCACCTGCAGATTTTATCAGCATACTTTCTACTCCATTATCCAAGTCATTAATGAAAATATTGAATAGTACTGGACCCAGGACTGACCCACTGCAGGATCCCACTAGATATGCTCTCCCAATTTGACACCAAACAATTGATAAATACTCTTTGAGTATGTTCTTTCAACCATTCGTGCACCTACTTTATAGTAATTTCATCTAGACCACATTTCCCTAGTTTGCATATGAGAATGTCATGCAGAACTGTGTCAAAAGCCTTACTAAAATTAATGTATATCACATTTACTGCTTTCCCCCCCAATCCACTAAGTCAGTAATCCTATCAAAAAAGGCAATTAAATTGGTTGTCCTGATTTGTTTTTGACCGTGCGCGAGGTCCCCACCGCGGTAGGGACTCCTCACAGTTGCCCAGCTGCAGCCAGCGGCTGGGGGACCCTGCAGCTACCAGCTGCCTGGGATGAGGGGACCCTACAGCAGCCCAGCCCCAGGGGCAGGGGAACTCCGGAACTTGCAGGCACCACATCGCAGGCACCATGACTTTCACGAAAAATATCCCTGACGAAAACTTAGCCTTAGTTATTCATTCTCTTTCCCTGCTAAGGCTAAGTTTTTGTCAGGGATATTTTTCGTGAAAGTCATGGACAGGTCAAGGGCTGCCGTGAATTTTTGTTTATTTCCCGTGACCTGTCCATGACTTTTACTAAAAATATCCCTGACAAAAACTTAGCCTTAGTTATTAGTTCTCTTTCCCCGTCACTGCTGCTGGGGCTCCCGAGTCCCCCACCGATGTGGTGCCTGCAAGTTCTGGAGTGCCTTTAATTATTGTCTCCTTGAGGAACTGCCAGCTTTCCTGAACTCCTTTTTCTCTTAGATTTTCTTCCCAGTTCTCTGAGTTTGTTAAATTCTAAAGTCGTCCTTCAGGATATGTTGTAGATCCTTGATAATGCGTTGGAGGGGTTTTAGTTGGGGGCAGAAGGTGACTTCTGGGTACTCTTCTGTCTCTGTCAATCTGTTTCTTCACTTCAGCAGGTGGGTATTGTAGTTGTAAGAATGCTTGATAGAGATCTACTACAGGACAGGCCTAACAAAGAAAATAACAGAACGCCACTAGCCGTCACCTTCAGCCCCCAACTAAAACCCCTCCAACGCATTATCAAGGATCTACAACCTATCCTGAAGGACGACCCATCACTCTCACAAATCTTGGGAAACAGGCCAGTCCTTGCCTACAGACAACCCCCCAACCTGAAGCAAATACTCACCAGCAACCACATACCACACAACAGAACCACTAACCCAGGAACCTATCCTTGCAACAAAGCCCGTTGCCAACTGTGCCCACATATCTATTCAGGGGACACCATCACAGGGCCTAATAACATCAGCCACACTATCAGAGGCTCGTTCACCTGCACATCTACCAATGTGATATATGCCATCATGTGCCAGCAATGCCCCTTTGCCATGTACATTGGTCAGACTGGACAGTCTCTACGTAAAAGAATAAATGGACGCAAGTCAGATGTCAAGAATTATAACATTCATAAACCAGTCAGAGAACACTTCAATCTCTCTGGTCACGCGATTACAGACATGAAAGTTGCGATATTACAACAGAAAAACTTCAGAAACAGACTCCAACGAGAGACTGCTGAATTGGAATTCATTTTCAAATTGGATACAATTAATTTAGGCTTGAATAGAGACTGGGAGTGGCTGAGTCATTATAAAAAGTAACCTATTTCCCCTTGTTTATTCCTCCCCCCCCCCCCCCCACCCCCACCCCTGTTCCTCAGACGTTCTTGTTATTCCCTGGATTTGTGCTGGAAATGGCCCACCTTGATTATCATACACATTGTAAGGAGAGTGATCACTTTAGATAAGCTATTACCAGCAGGAGAGTGGGATGGGGGGAGAGAAAACCTTTTGTAGTGATAAACACCCATTTTTTCATGGTCTGTGTGTATAAAAACATCCTCACTGTATTTTCCACTTTATGCATCCGATGAAGTGAGCTGTAGCTCACGAAAGCTTATGCTCAAATAAATTGGTTAGTCTCTAAGGTGCCACAAGTACTCCTTTTCTTTTTGCAAATACAGACTAACACGGCTGTTACTCTGAAACCTGTAATTATCTAGACGTATAGGTCTATCAGTTCCCTTGGTTCTCTTTCACATCTGTTGTGATATATGTTCCATATACATATGGAATTAATAAACATCTACAGAACATCCGTGTGATGTATTTAATATACTGATTGGGAAGCTGGAACATTCTTATATGTGCTGCAGTAGTATCATATAGGATATTAGGCAATAGCCCTTCCCCCGATGCACGAGGATTAATTGTATAGTATTAACAAGAACCACAGGATTACTGTACCAACTGCACTATATTAAGATAATTGTACTCAAAGAGAATCAGGATTATTTCATTAGCAGCTAGAGTCTGGGTCTCAGTGTATATTGACGGACTTCTCCACTTCTCACGTTGCTGGAAATGTTATGTAATTCCTTGCTGAAAAAAATCACCTGCTGATTTCAAAAGTAAAATTGCAAGATACCAGCAGGACGCTGGGACAACACAACTGCATATCTGTCTGAGACTTGAGTCATTAATTAAATTGCAAATATTTTGGGTCTCACCAGGACTGAATATATGATGAGCCAATGGAGGATTTTGGGGGAAACAATTTAGGCAAATCTTGATTTTATAAAGCTTCAGAAGCAACCAAAACTTCCATAAAATAGGGGTTTCCATGGGAAGATACAATAGTCTGGAAACCAGAAGGGCTTCTAGATAAAAGGGTTTTGTAAAATAGTTAGCTGTATTGAAGTACCTCACTGCCATGAACAGTGGAGAGAAACCTATAGGATTTCTTGCATAAGGTTTTATTGAAGAACCATGTACTTCATAGTTAATTTTGTCTTTTTTCCTATTACCTATGCTTTTATCTAGGGTGTATGTATGTTCAAACAATTTGCTTGCTGCCTCGATGGAAATTCTTTTGCTTATAGATTCCCATGAATTTATAACATGGAATTTAACAGAAAGGATAGGGAGCAATTGCTTTATTCCCCTTAGTAATTTCCCTATCTTTTTAAAATTTAAACTCTTTAACTTTATACACCCCTGTATTTACTTTTTCTCACATCAAACCTGTTCTCCTTCCTTTGGCATCTAAGTTTTTCTACACAAAATACAGACTATTTATTATGCAAATGTAAATGTTTTTATATGTTTCAGTGTTGTGATACAATGTTTTTGAGCTTTTGTTCATCAGGCTCAGGTATTCAGAGCTCTGTAAACTAACAGAATCTTTGTCATAATCTCTGTTCATTGGTCTCTGTGATGCTGCAGGGAGTTTACCAGGAGACTCAATCGCCACCAAAGTGGAATCTAGTCCAACTGGGGAGAACTTGCCTCCAGAGACAGCTCAGCTGTTGTCCTCGCTCTCTTCACTCCAGCCCAAGATATTTGCACAGCTTCAGGTAGTCAAGTTCTCTAACACCTTCACCAAGATGGCTAGAATTTCAACCTATGCTGTTCTGGGAATCCTGATGGAGAGGCTGAGGACTGTAAACTTCCTCTCCGCTAACTATCCCATACGCTCCCTACGTAAATTTTTGCTCTTCTTCTTAGCGAAAGCGCAGGATGCCTCGGTGGCATGTGACCAGGATTCATCACCAAATGTGATCCACTAGTTGGATCATTAGCTTCCCTGGCCTGGGTATTGACAGGGATTGTAGCGTGAACACTGATCCGTGCCCCACAAATTTTTGCTAAGGGAAGCCAGATCTGAAGTAGCTGTCAGCCCCCTCTATGGCAACTTCCTTGCATTTTTACGCATTTTGGCTTTTACTTGGCGTGTAAGTGATCCTACTGCTATCCTGTGAGCACGGTTAAATCCAGGGATTGTCATACAGACGAGTTAGGATAGATGCAGTCAGTGAGCCAATCCCACAGCCATTTATTTCCCCTTCTCTCTCACTTCTAAAACTGTATTGAGAACCAAAAAGCAGCTCCCAACTCAGACCCAGAAACTGTAGGTTTCCTTCTCTATGAACCCCAGTCTTGTCCTACTTCAGACCCACCCTTCTGCTGGGAAAAAGCACTATTGGGGAACCCAGCCTTCATTCATAATCTGTTGCAAATTTTTGTTTGACACAGTTGCCCCACGGGCCCTAATTCAGAGCCCTGAGGGTCACAAACTCTTCACACTATGGTATTGATTGATGTAGAACACTGTGATATTGACTTACTGTCTTCTGTTTCACAGGGATTACAGCTGCAGCCAACATTCACCTCTGTGGATGGAGCAACAGCACTGATAGCAGTAAATAACCATTCTGCTCCCAACCCTGCAAGTCTCCTGGATTCCATAGGGAGTGTGATAACCAACCACTCTCTATTACTCAGTCAAGGACACAACCTTCACACAGGTGCCAGTCTAACCCAGAGCAACAATGCTGCCTCCGCTATTGGAAATCTGCCTATATCAGATCAAAATCTGGTCACTATGGGCCAGCTGGTAACTGTTGGAGGTGTAGAGGATACAGGAAGCCTGGAGGGAGGGATCCATCAGTTTCTTTTGGGAGACGTCCAGACCATTCCAATACGGATTGTAGACAACCATCCAGGTCTTAGTAAGTTTTTTACTCTGCCTACGGTATTTAAATGCACAAATTGAGAATTAATTTTCTTAGCCATGTGTGTTCTGGGGTGCCGTGGGGAATCTGTTATAACCAGGATACTCTTTCGAATTCTGAATGAACAGATCCTACTTAGTTTCTAAAACAGCTAATTGAAATTTTTGAAAACGTTTTTGCTGAAAATGGCCTTTTTTGAAAACTTGTTTGTGTCAAAAACTGTTGAACTTTTAAAAATTTCAGTTTGTGGAATTTTTCATGACTTTTTACTCAAACTTTATCAATTTTTTTTCATTTACTGAAAACTGGTTTTTACTACATAAAACATTTTAGTTTACTAAAAACAGGTTTTTGTGGAAAATAAAATATTTTTGTTTAACAAAAGCCCTGTATGTTTCGGTAAACTAACAGTTTCAACAAGAAAAGTTTGTTAGGAGAGCTTGGATTTTGTTGGATTTTTTTAATGCATTTAAACTCTGCAAAACATAAGCAACTTGAAAATGTTGAGACTCCCCCCTCCCCACCCTCCCCGAGCTATTTTCTAAGACGGACTCAAACTGTCGTCTGGGAGGTCTCATTTTTCTTCCAGTTTCTCCTGGTGGAGTGCAGGGCTGATCAGTTGCAATTTTTTAAATTATATACCAGTCATTTCTTGGAGTTTTAAACATTTTTCAGAAAATGCATTTTAAAAAAAATCACAGTAAAGCCAAACAAAAATGTTCTCCTCTCATAAAGTAGAGAGCCCCTGAAGGCCCTTGTAATCAGGGCCTTGTATTCTGTGAACCTCTGCCATAGAATTTGGTACAGAACACATCTTCTAGCAAATTGTGCTCCAGAATCTAAGCTTTCATTTAAAAAATCCTAAAGTTTTGAGCCCTAATGATTGTGAAATAAACCCTTCAGATGTGGACCACATGTAGACTGAAGCAATCTTGTCTTCCTGACTCTGCAGACAGCCAGAAATGATAACTGCAAATAGCCCCATTTTTCTCAGTGTCTGCGAATTCTGAAATGTGACTTCTGAGCAGTTTAGCAGAAATAACCAGCTAATAATGTGCTTATCCTACAGTCCCAAATGGCCTCTCATATCTTTGCAAGTGCCCAAAGCCATAACTCTCTCCTAACCATCTGTCAAGCCCCCCCCCCCCCCCCCACCTTCCTCACTGACACCTTTTTAAGTGCACTTACGTTTTCTCGGTACTAAATTCTGCACTTCTTTGAAAATTCAGAATGTATGGAAAGCATTAAATATACTGAAATTAACAACAAAATTATGCAAGGGGGCATTTACTGATTGTATCATCTATTTCTAATTTAAGCCAACGAAAATCTTAATGTTTAAATGTATCTAAAATTGCCCTGGACTTTCCAGTCTTTTGCACTGGAATGTTGTTTCTGAAGCTATTCCAAATTCTTATAATTGACCTTAACTGTTGTCCTCAAAAAAATCTGTTTTTATTGTTGGTATAAGGATTCCAGAAAGGTCATCAAAAATGTCTCTTCTGTTCTCTAGTCCATCAGTCATTCTGTGTGGCCTTTCAAGCTAGATGGTGCTGTCACTCTAAACTACATAAAAGCAAAATATTGGTGGAAAGGTGTGTGAATTTTTAAAGAAATATTTTATACAAAACAGAAAAAGAACACGGGAGTAAAATTATAGAAACAAGACAATTTAACAACAAAATGTAGCTCTTTTATATTTTCCTGGAGGCCTCTCCACATCCCTTGAGAGTACCTCATTTTATTTGTGCTGAACACCCCCATCACTTCATAGTCATCATCCTTCTTGGCCTGGAAAGTGTGCGGGACTCCTTTCAGAACATAACAGTGCCACTCATTAATTGTCAGGAGGACATGTTTCTAAACAACACCAGATACTTCGTCTTCTTAAGGGGCCAAGTAATCCTGTTGGAGAATCCTGGAGAGTAAGAAGCCAGGAAACAATCTAGAGCTAGATTCAGAATTTTCCCCAATTAGTCCAGTGTTATTGGGCAGGCCCAAACTGAGATAATTTACAGGAACAAATCAATTTTTTTGTGCTGCACTTTGTGGATTCTGAGATACTGGTCCCAGATGCACATTCAGGACAAGTCAGTTAAAATCATTCCTTACAATCCAGCTTCTCTCTCTTATCTGACTGGTAGTTAAATACTAGAGTAGCTTGGCTGATGAAAATATGTAACCTGTCCAGCATGATCATTTCTGTCCAGCATGGTCATTTGTTTGTACTGGGGATGAAGTTCTAAGCTGTTATTTAAAACAACTTTTCTATTGTAATCTGTCTCTTTCATACCCACAATTGTTCATTGACAACCTCTTCCCAAAAAGTACTTGTTTTAAGATGACAAGTTTGTGTATTTAAGTGGACGGACCAAATTCAGTCTTGTTGTACTTGCATACAGCTCCCACGTCTTCAGTCTGATAGTACTTACATCACGGCTGAATTTGGCTCTGTATATTTATAAGAGACACCTAAGATTCATACCTGAAGAATGGACTCCTCATATTGTTAAAAAAAGGACTCCTTAGAGAAAGTAACTTTATACATTCCAGTCCATTTATTCTTTTTCGTGCATAAAACTATTTCAGATTTTTGTTCAGAAGTTTATTATCGCAACAAATTTAATTCTGCTTGCTTAATCTTTTAACACAGCAAGTGTTATGACTTTGTTAAACTACTAAAATACTGATCTCTCAAATGCCCCATCATGTTCTAGCCTAAATCATCATGTTTTCCCAAGCTACAGTCATTTTTTGCTTCTAATTATATACAGTTCTTAAGAGCTAAGTGTTATTGATGGAGTTTTGACCTTAATGTTTTGTTTTGTGTTTTGCTTTTAAAGTTGAAGAAAATCCAGAGGGTACCATTTGTGTGGGCCAAGTTAAACAAGAACCCAGAGAACAAGCATTGTCTGTGGAGGCAGATAGAATCAGAGACTGCCAGAACTCTGCCACTATTTAAATCCATGAAGGCATTAAGGATTTGCAACTCAGAGGACTCTAAATGTCTTGGAAAAGAAGGCGGATATTCTCCAAACAATGCCATTCTTCAAAATGGCATTGTGACAGTCAGTATAGGCACCATACACTAGTTCTGACAGACAGCTGCTTTGATTTACAGCTGATACGGTTCACTGCCAATTCCAGGTCATTCAGTTCCCATGTGGAACACCTCCTCCTTCTTCCCTTCCATGCTATCCAGATGGTCTATTTTGCTCAGTATTTCAGTAGGTCTTCCAAAATGAAATCCCTGAGTTTTATAATATGAATCAGAATGCTACTCTCACTAATCTCTGTGAAACCCTCACCTATCCTGGTACTCCAAAGACAACGGAATCTGCCCTTAAATGCATCAACAATGGCAGTCATTTTGAGAGAAAAATAAAGTCTTTGGAAATCAAGATGCAGAACTTTAAAAGTGCCAAGGGCAATGGATGCATGAAAAATGTGGACTGCATCTGATAGGAATGTTAGTGATGGAAAGGTGAAATTGCCAGGTGAAAATAAAACTGGGTTATGGAACTGGAGTAGATGGAATGCAGAGTAGAAGAGGATTATGTTTTGATGCATTTAACATTCTGGCTTTATCATGGGGTTTACTTTCTCAACCTGCAGCCTTTATATTGAAAGGGCAGCAGCCAGCTGGTCATAATGACTAAAAGCAACAGTTGCATCTCCTGTGGAAAGATTGGTGGTAGTGTTTTAGCTTACTTCCCTCTTTGTGCACTTATACTTTACATTCACGTAGGCATATGATTTAATATGCTGATGGTCATGGCATAGGTATTAGTGATACCATGATTAAAAACAATATTCCAAATCTGAGCCATCTGCTATGTTGAGATAAGCGGTAGAAAAACAAACAACATACAGAGGTGCTGTCTTTGTGGTGGTCAGAAAATAAATGGGTCTCAAGTTTTGCCTAAGACAGCTGTTAGGACTGAACAAGGATCTATGTTGTTTCTCGTCAGTTACATTTCAGGAGCTAATTGAATTAATGCCAGAGGAATTTTTTTTTTTCTGCATCATCGTTAAAGTCAAGTCCATAACAAGCAGCAAGAACTGAGTTATATTTTATGTGCCAGGCAGAATTCGTAATGAATGACTCATACTTACAAATATTTTAAAATCAGTTTTAAGCAATAAAGGAAATAAAACTGATACAACATAACTAGCAAATTAAATAACAGTAGGTTTGCTTCAGATGTTGTTTATAGCAGCATTCAGAACCACTATAGGTTCAGTTCTTCCAGCATATGCATTATTAACCCGTATTTCCAGGGATTGATAACTCAGCGATAACAATTCACTCTTGTTTATATGACTTGCAGGATCAGTTTGGCTATGGTTTTACTTACAGATTTGCAAAGGAAAAATTATTACAAGTATTATTTGTGCATATAAAGGATAAAAACGGTTCAGATCAATATTATTAATGTGCGTTTAAAGCGTGCACAAACATCTTTAAATATTAGAAATCTGAAATAATCTTGAATTGCTTACTTTTGTGCACTTAAAGCTAAAGATCCTTGAAATCTCCCATTGTGTTTAGGATCTCCAAATATCTTTACATGCTGCATCAGTTAAGGTCTTACCTCTAAAAAGCTTTACTCCAGTAAGTATTCCTAATACTGTTAATGCTGTTAAAATCTAATTTTTGTGGTTTAAATGGTTTAAATTGGGATGTTATTACAGGGACTGCTCTTTTTAAGTAAGAGCCAGCATTACTTCATGTGGGCAGTTATAGAATCTCAAGTTGTGTGGGGTCTCATAGATTGCATTTGAACTCATTTCATTTGTGGTTTGCCTTATACAATTCTGTGTAGGTAAATTCAGTGATATGCTGTGCATTTTATATTTCCGTTAAAGTTGTGGCGTCTCATGTAGAATGGATGTTTGGTCCTGCTTCATTTATAGCCCTGGAGTGCACAGCATACAGGATAATCTTTTTCTTTAAAATTCTGTCAGCAGTATGTTAGCAGTTGATTCTTCCTCCCACTCAGCTACTGTTGAATATCATTTAGCTTTTCCTGCTACTCTTACAATTTCAGTTGGTACATTCCAAGATAAATCACCCTCCTCAGTATTCTGTGATATTGACATTGAAATCTTGATTCAGAACAGCAAATTAGTATTAAAAATTACCAGTGACAGGTTTAAAAGAATTCTAGATTCCTGATTCATGTAAAAATCGAAGGCAAAAATTTTGCAGTGATTAAATACCCATCAATTGTTGCTTATTTCCCCAGTGACAATGTTGAGGAAGGACTATTCTTTTGCCAGTTACTATTTCTCCTAATATAACACGTGATCTGATTATACACTAAGCAGGAGAAAATTCAAAGGATATAGACTTTACTCTTCGTGAATACAGGCTGCTAAAGGAAAAGCTCCTTTAGGCCATTTTGAATAGCAGACTAAGGAGTGACTTTTCCCAATCTAGCTTGAATTGCACAGTTCCCTGAAAAGAATAGAACCAGAAGTTTTTTGTCAAGAGGGTGCAGATAGAGATAAATTTAAAGGGGTCAGTTATGGAGTGAAAGAAATTACATATAAATGTAAAAGTTTTAATCTCTGGTTTTTGCCGTCCCATTTCTCCTGTTTTTTATTTATAGAACATTGTAAAATAATTGATTTTATTTTAAATATTTCTGTGGCTGATACTCAAATTGTAGTTTCAAAATTAACTTCAAATTCTTTAAATTCTAATTCTTTTCCGTCTAAATGTATACTCTGGTTATGTCACTGTTGTTTTTGGATGGAGCGTAGTCTTTCCTCTTACAAAGTTATGTTTACGCTACATGTGTTATGTTTCACACAATCTGAAGTGATCTGGACACATAGGCCCACTTGTACTCAAATTGGTGTTTTGGTTCGCTAGGTTCCAACTGAAGGTTACAGATAAAAGGCCCGATTCTCCTCTCATGCACATGTATAAACTACATTGATTTCATTGTAGTTACATCAGTGTTAAACTAGTGTGAGTGAAAGAAGAATTGAGCACAGTGTTGTTCTGAGTATGTTGCATAGTCATTTAATTTGAGTTTACATGTAAAACAATTGGATATGAGCTCACAATAGGCATTAGAAACATTTCTAAAGTTAACTCTGGCGTCCTCAAAACACTTGTTTTACAAGCCTACTAATTCTGAGCTTCCACAGGGTTTTCAGTGAACTAATTCTTCACCAATCTTTCCTCCTTATGTCAGTTGCTCACGAAGAGTGATTGGTCTGCTTCATAAGAAGGGCTGTGTGCATGCAAAAACTGTTAGTTAAAATGCAGAAAAATCACCTAAAAGATATGGGTCCATGGTTCTCGTTCAAGGCTGGAAACCAGCAAGGCTTTTTCTTTTTGTGCTGTCAAGACACAAGCTTGATGGTGTGCTGAAGAATGTTTCAGTTTGTACAAAGTTTGAAGAGAGACAAATCTATATATATTGTAACTTAATGTATAGTGTTCCTTGTTGAAATGTAAACTTTTTTTTTTTTTTTTTAAGAAACAGCCTGTATTGTGTGATGATTGTCTTGGTTGTATTTTTCCTACAGGTTGAGGTGCAGTTTGTGTTAATGCTGCTTATCTAAAATAATTGCTTTTGATACAGATATGTTAATATTGACTCCTGAAACTGTCCATAAATACCAAAACTTTGAAAATGCTAAACCTTATATAAAAAAAAACAAACCCAAAAAACTGGAGTTAACTGGCCATTCTCAACATGACAAAAGTTTTGCTTGTTTAAAAGGAAAACTTCCATGGATACTTTTTCCCAAACAAAAAATCTATAGAATTGTGTGTTTCCTAATCAGAAACCCACACATGCTTATGGTGTATGTTTCCCCACTGCAATATGCAAAGGTTGAAAGTGCCTAAATCCAGGTAAGTATCCATTTATTATTTTACAGCAACACAGGTGTACATATTGATATGTGCACTGCCCTGTTGGCCTTGAAGTCTAAAGTTAGCTTTAAGACATACTAGCCTAGTTTGTCGCCTACATTGAGATTTTCCCCCCTTCCTCATGGTTCCTTCAGGGAACACAGTTTGTCACCAAACAGGCCATGGAGGCCAACTCCAAGTCTCCAAGGATCGACAGGCGGCCAAAGTCGTCTGTGCATAAGACCTTTGCCTCTTCAGTCTGCTCCTGGTGGTTCACTGTGTTCCTGGCAGTGTGGCTTCATTGGAGCTGTGCTACCAAGGACAAACCTTGGCTGCAGCTGGCTTTCAGGGTAGGATTGAGAGGGCTCAGCAGGGAAAACTGTACAGCCTCATACTGTATTTTCCTGGATTGTGGTGGTGGGGGTTTTGGTGGGTGGGGGTGGACAGCAAAGCTGAGTCCCAAAGGAAGGAATGTTTGGGCTGCTTGAGCAGGGATCAGGAAAGTGCAACCTATGGGAGATGGTAGGAGACACCACAGGGAGGAGCATGAAAGTTCCTGCACAGAGGTATAGGTGTAGGGCGGTGTTCATGAGGAGAAAGGTGTTTGAGGGCTGGGGTCCCTGAAGAGGAAGGAGCTGGGCTTGGGGTGTTCCATCTGGTGGTGGAGGAGCCTCCATATGGAGGAAGGTGCTGGGGGCTAAGTTTCCCACAGTAGGGTATTGATGTGGGCTGCACTGGGGTGTTTCCATGGGGTTCCTCAGTTCTGTAGCTGGATTCTGAACCTGTCACAAAGGCCTGACGTGGCTGCGGAATCTCTGGCTGTAGCAGGCAAAGGCTACTCTGGGGAGCCGCAACCATGTACAAGATAAGACAGTCTTCACTTCCCACAGACCTGAAGCTCTGTTCCTGTTTCGGTCAGTATCAGGGACAAGTAAACTCCTGGCCGTAGGCTGATAGGCACCCCCGTCCTGTAGCAGGGGAGAGAAAATCCCTGCTCAAAGCCTCTGACCCAGAAGAGGTCTCCCCTCAGTTTTACCAGGAAGCCATGCCTTGTTTCCTAGGCCTAATATCTCCTACTAGCCTATCGCTCCCCTCCTACAGCCTCAGCTTTCCCTATCCCAAATGCACACAATCTCCACCCAAGCCCTGGAGGCCTCTGTTCCTTCAGCTTGTCCCCTTACCAGTGCCAAGCCCACTGGTCACAGGTCCATCTACCCCAGTTCCCAGTCTGCTGCTGTTGGAATCTCCTGTCCACTGAGAGGAGTTGGTGGGTGCCCTTCTTGCCAGATCCTGGTAGAGTTGCCTCTGTGTGTCAATTTTTCTGTTCATTTTCTTTCTTGGTGTTTTCTTTCTCTCTCTCATTTTTTCCTCCTTCCTTTATGGTTGGTGGTTCTTTTGCTCAACTTGTTGTTCTTTCCCCCTTCTCAGGGATTCCCACTCCCCAGCAAGGACCCTCACAGGTGCAGGGGGAATGGCAGGCAGCTAATTTGCATGGAGCTACTTGGTTTTACTCACAGCAACAAAGCACCGTCTGTAGTTGGGGGGAGGTAGGGAGGACAGCAGTGTGGATCTGCGTCCGATTCGGGCAGCTCTCTTCACTCTCTGCTTCTTTCTTCCACCCCATGCTGAGAATAAATTAAACTGATGTTCCTCCCGTGGTCTGGATTGAGAAACTGCCCTGTCCCCTTATCTTTCATACTGTGCCAGCTCTTCACTACACTTTGGGTGATAGCTGCCTGCCCACTTCCCCATCTACTGATAAACTATGGCGCACTCCTCCCCCTATATAAGTAGAATTTTTTTGTTATTTTTTAATTTTTTTATTTTTTGAGTTTCACTGAAGAAAACCATGAAAGAGGCTGAAGTCTCTTCAGGAATTATCAGACGGAACGTGCTCTTCAAATCCCTCACTCCAACAGGCAATCTGTTCATTTCTCTATCATGTAGTGATGGAACCTGGCTGTCTTTTATAGGCTCTTTGCTAAGGAAACTTCATTTGCCCAGTCTAGACAAAGTTTTCGGAGCCCAGAATAAACTGCAACAAATATCCCATCAGAAATAATTATCTTCTTACAGCAGCACATGTTGAGATCTGATTAGTGAGTGTTAAAGGCACTGTTTAAAACAAGCTGCTTTATTATTTATTTGTAGGTAGTAAGCTGGATACAACTAACCAGGAAAGAAGAATGAAGGTATGATCTTTTCCCCTGCAGAAACCTCAATGCCTGTCAGCTTTTTTTCTGTCAATATAAACTGTTACTCCTGCTACTTTGAGTAAAATAGCTGACTTAGCCTCCAGCTGCTTTCTCGGGCAGTATATTCACTTAAAATAAATCAGTGGAGATGTGTTTGTTTTCCAAGGGGCCCTGACAGGGATGAACACAAACAGTAATGTTAACTATCAAGAAAGATTAGCAGACATTTAACATTTAGGGCTACATCTTCATCTGCAGCTGTGCAAAGGGGACTGAAAGCTGCCTTAAGGGAACAGCTGAGGGGTTCCCCTGTAGTGGGAACTCTCGGCAAGCATAGGGGCTGGCCGAGTTAGGAACACACTGGATCAGATCAGTGGTCCAGCTAATTTGGCATACTACCACCAACAGTGGTCTATACCAGATGCTTCAGAGGAAAGTGCAAGAATCCTTTAATAGGCATGTCCGGGTTCCCTCCCTACTCTGAACTCTAGGGTACAGATGTGGGGACCCGCATGAAAGACCCCCTAAGCTTATTTCTACCAGCTTAGGGTAAAACTTCCCCAAGGCACAAACTCTTTGCCCTTGGAGGGTACGCTGCCACCACCAAGTGATTTAACAAAGAATCAGGGAAAGGACCATTTGGAGTTCCTATTCCCCCCCCAAATATCCCCCCAAGCCCTTACACCCCCTTTCCTGGAGAGGTTTGAGAATAATATCCTAACCAATTGGTTACAAAGTGATCACAGACCCAAACCCCTGGGTCTTAGGACCACAGAGAAATCAGTCTGGCTCTTAAAAGAAACAGAACATTATTAGAAAAAAGGTAAAAGAAGCACCTCTGTAAAATTAGAAGGGAAGCTAATCTCACAGGGCAATCAGATTTAAAACACAGAGGATTTCCCTCTGGGCAAAAACTTTAAAGTTACAAAAGAAAACCAGGAATATACCTTCCTCTCAGCACAGAGAAAATCACAAGCCAAAACAAAAGTAAACTAACGCATTTCCTTGCTACTATTTACTAATTCTAATGGAGTTGGATTGCTTGCTTTCTTGATCTCTCTCCGGCAAGCACACAGAACAGACAGACCCAGAACAGAACAAGAAAAGCCTTCCTCTCCCTCCCCCCCCAGATTTGAAAGTATCTTGTTCCCTTATTGGTCCTTGTGGTCAGGTGCCAGCCAGGTTACCTGAGCTTCTTACCCCTTTACAGGTAAAAGGATTTTGTGCCTCTGGCCAGGAGGGATTTTATAGTACTGTATACAGGAAGGTTGTTACCCTTCCCTTTATATTTATGACAAGGCAGTTATGGGATAACCTGCCCCCCAGGGAAGGTTTCTTCCTAACCCCCCCAATAGCAAAAAGAAAGTTTAAGCCCTGAAGCAGGGGGGATGATATCCCTCCCAAGTTGAGAGTTTTGGTTCTATTTAAAGAGAAGCCGCTGATCCAATACCTTCCCCATCCTGAGCCCTCACTATCTTTGCATCTAGGAACCATTGCTGCTTTTAGTTTAACCTTTTATATTAAAAACTAACTAGATGTTTGGGTTTATGGTATAGGTTGCCCAGCTTTCCAATCCAATTACATTTAGTGCAGTGTAGAGACATAGATGATAGATTTATTTGTTGTGAAGGCCAAGAGTATAACAGGGTTCAAAAAAGAACTAGGTAAGTTCATGGAGGTTAGGTCCATCAATGGCTATTAGCCAGGATAGTGTCCCTAGCCTCTGTTTGCCAGAAGCTGGGAATGAGCGACAGGGGATGAACCACTTGATAATTACCTGTTCTGTTCATTCCTTCTGAAGCACCTGGCACTGGCCACTGTCGGAAGACAGGATACTGGGCTAGATGGACCTTTGGTCTGACCCAGTATGGTCGTTCTAACGTTCTTATTTGTGTTTTGGGAAGCCAGTAGTCAAGGTCTATTTTTTTTAATGGGTTGGCATTCATTAAACTGTTTACAATTCAGATTACTTAGCCATGTTTGTTATATTTCAAATGTCCTCCATACAGTGTCTTCAGTGTTCTGCTTACAAGATGGTTGTGAACCATTCAGCATGTGTCAGGCTAATGGGGTTTCTCTAGTTTCTCGGAATGACTCTTTTGTTACCATTAAGGAGGCATTTTGTTCCCAGTGGGGTGAGGTGATTGCCCTCTGGTCTAAAAAGGCAGAACACTCTCTGTCACCATCCAAATAGCTGCTTAAGCTGTTAAACGCTTATTTTCCCCCTTCCGTTTGGTATAATAGTGGTAATGTTAATAGAATGCACTTTTGCTCTCCCCAAAAGTCTGTAACCACATCAAAAATTAATGTCTGCTTTCCCTTGGCATCCATTCTCCAGCCTTATTGACAGCTAACAGAGCACCAACTTCCATTCTGTAATAGTTAAACAGCACATTAGTCTAAGCTAATTAAATTTCTCCCTTTCCCCAAGCCCTTTTCTAATGAAGAATGACACGGCTTGGAGGAGGAGGAAATTTTTAGTTGCATTGTGATCACTTAACTTTGAGGTACCAGATATGAAGGCAATGGAGAGTAAAAACATACGCACAGCAGATCTTCAGATCTAATCTTTAGCCATTTTTCCAAAGGTACCTATGCGGTCTGTGTCGTTTACACTGTGGCAGCAGTTGTACAGCTTTTCTTGCCAATAAAGTATAATTGAACTGGATTTGTAGCTCTGCTCTTTAGGCTGTGTATGCTTAGGGCGGCGTATAGAGTCCTTACGCTGCATGTCCCCCTAGCACGGGTATGAATGACAATATAAAGGTGAGGCACTGCTTAGCCAAGTAGAGTAACAACAAATCAGAACCTTAGGGTATATAGCCTATATGGCTCTACCTGCTCACGCTCTGCCTCCCCAAACTTTGCTGTTATTTTTAGCCGTGTAGTGTCCTGCTGCCTCCCTGCTTCTGGAGCCTTTCCCTGCCACAGTGAAAGGCTGTATACTGCTGTGTGTAGCTATATGTACCATACACGCCACCAGCAGTGCAGACGAGGCCTTAGTTAAATTAAATGGTAATGGTTGTTATTTGTATTTCAGTAGCTCTGGCGGCTCTAACTGAGATCAGGGCCCCATGGGACTAGGTGCTGGGGACACACATAATGAGAGAGCAAAAAGTTTGCAGTCTAAACGAGTAAGACAGACAAAGAGTGAGGAGGGGAAACGGAGCCACAGAGAAGTGAAGTGACTTGCCTAAGGTTACAAAACGGGGCAGTGACAGAGCCCAGGTTTTCGAACGCCCAGTCTATCACCTACACCATGGTGCCTCCCATTATAAATACAAATGCTTATATTTTAATTTGGACTTAATGATTTCCTGTGCTTGTTCTTTTAAGACTTTCTACAGGCTTGCTTTGGATATCGTAGTCATGAACAAGGTGTGCAAGATATTCCGGAAGGGACTGATGGGGTTCAGGGGATTTCAGTTCATTGATATGACTGCCCAGGAATCCCTGACCTTTGGTATGGAAGAAGTAAGGGATTTTACAACATAGAATAAAATCATCCTCTTCCTTTTTATAATGATTTATCTCTCTGTTCGGTTCAAATGTGCCCATTACCCAGGCTGCTGTGAGCATTTACATCAAAGCCTGACCAATTGCCAGTTCAGAAAAGACTCAGTTCTAGGAACTAGTGGCCTCCTCCTGGTTTCTGCATTGCCCGCTATGTATATATTAATGTAAATCTATTGTTTTTCTCAGTAAATCTGATGGGCTTTTATTTTAAATCCTTTCTAGTGTGTGGTTGTTTTTTTTATTGAAGAGGTGAACTTAAAGTTAAAATATGTTTGTACAATAGTTTTACAGAAGCTTGCCTTGTCACTGAAATGTTTGTGTATTTCACTATCTCTGTGACAATTCTAATGCAATCAATGCCTCTCCCTTTTCCTCACCCCTCTTTTATTCAGGACAAGAAATATACCAAACTGTCCTTCGACCACAATGAGTTCAAGATCAGAAAGGTCTGAATGCACTTTCTCTTGTTTTACAGCCAGGTCTCCTTTCATCTACAGTGCAAGACACTGAAATATTTTAAGGTTCCCCATGCAAGAGGAGCAGGAATTTGTGAGTTCCAGCAAACACAATGGGGAACTCACTCCTGTCATGCAAGGACGCTTCAATTGTCCATCTACTAAACCCTGTTTGTCATTTGACATTCCTTCTGAATATTTCCAAAGAAACCATTTCACAACATTTACAGATACATAGAATTTAAGAGTGTGACATAAACACAAGCAATTTAATCAGAAATATTCTTCAGAAAATATTGTGCGGGCAAGGATAGCTCAACCACTGTAAACAGTTGTTTTCCTTGTCTGTGCTTGGGCTTTGCATTGGACCACATAAATTGGTTTCTGGACACTGATGGCTGAGTTTCAAGTGAAATGGAAAACAGACAATTTGGGATTAGTTCTATTACATCTCTGGAAGATGATGCTGTTTAGTCTTCTGGAGTGCAGGTTCTTTTTGTTTTGGGGTTTTTTTTGTTTTGTTTGTTTGTTTTTTCATTTGAGACTCCTTAGTTTAATGAGTGTGTGATGTTTTGCCAGGATCACTTTCCTCTCAAGGCAATCCAGATAACCAAGAAGAAACCAGAATGGAGAACTGAGAAGGAAATAAAGCTGTTACGAAGCTGGTTGCAGTTTGTGGAAAGCTACCGAAAATATAGCCTGAATCTGCAGTTGCTTCTGGCTAAAGTGATTCGCTTTGAACGGTAAATGTTCTTGTGAGGAGGTGTAATGTTTCTTTAAAGCTGTTTTTAGAATTGTACATATTTCAAGCTTCCAAATGGCACTTTTTAGCCCAAAATTAGAACAATTACATGGATAACTCTCCATTTATCTTCAGTCTATGGTGTGTCTATTGAATGTACATTAGCCTGAAGGATGACTTCATGTTTTTGCTGTCTTTATCTAATTTCCTCTGTGTAGTCGGTGACATACTGATCTGTCTCTTACACTCTAGAGTGAGACTTTTCAACACTTATCAAAGAATTTGGACATTCAATTCTCATAAATATTAGTAGGAATTGGGCATCCAAATCCCCTAGGGAGCTTTGAGATTTCAATCAAAAATGTCATGTTAGAAGCTTTTCAGGTTTAAATGTTATCTGTCTCCCACTTCTTGCCTTTCTCTTAGACAGTTGCATTCAGACTCTGTTCACGCGTATGGTATTAAAGGGGGTACATTGATGCTGCAATAACAAAAGCAGCATTAATGGTGTTCCCACGTAGAACTCCCCCTCCAACCTGAATTTATTCCTACCAGGAGTAGGAGACTGTGATCTCCATAAAGCATGGGGTGTCAAGGTCAAGGAATGCACACACTAAAATGTGTTAACTATGTCCCATGACCCTCATGTTGGAAATTATTCCCCATGGCTCTGGAGCCAAATGTGAACTCCATGTGGGACGCCACCTTTGAGTGGGTGTGACTCTTGAGCCCTGCTTGCCTGCCTCTCCTCCTGTGCACGCCTACCTCTGAATTTGGCCCTTGGTGTGTATTTGTGGTGGAGGCTCCAGTCTCTGCTAGGTTTTTCCAGACTTTGAGGAGGCAGGAATTCACCGAGGAATCACTCCAATGCACAGATCTATCCCTTTAGTAGCATGTAGAAAGCCCCAGAGTCATTGTGAAAAGCCGTTAGTCCATGGGAATATGTCATAGGTCCAAGAGACCTAAAAGGAACTCTGCATCAATCACAAAGATTCTCAATGACACCTTCATCCTCAGTCCTAGATTAAGGCACCCTCTTCCCATTGGACAGTGGCTGATTCTTATGTGTGGGTGCAGGCTCATAGGGATCATGCACTCAGGCTGCTCCTTGGGCCTAATCCTGAGCTTAAGCTCCCTTTGGGCTTCCTGGATTCCTGCAGTGCAGCATGTGCCCTCTCCTGCAGCTCACACTGTTCCTTCTTGGGTGGCATCCCCCCACCCCTCCAGTTGGAGGACAGTTGACAGCAGGAATAAGGGGCCAGTTCTCAGGCCAGCCAGGGCTCTATGGGGGTAGAGAAAGCCATTGTCGTCTTCCTGACCATCCCCCTAGCTAGATGGGGCTTTGGAGCAGGGTCTGCCTTCATCACAAAAGTGCTGATCTGTGAAGTGGGGCTCCACATGGTTTATTCCTGGATGATGATGTTGAGTGTTTATAGTGTTTTGATGGTGTTACAGATTTCATGGAATTTAAGGCCAGAAGGGAACGTTATGATCATCTACTCTGTCCTCCAGCATAACACAGACCATCAAATTTGCCCCAGTGACTCCTGCATCTCACTGCAGTGCCTTTAGAAAATATCAGTCTAATATTCTTCACCTCTAGTTTCATTTTCTATTTCTCCCTCTTTTGGCCACCACTCTTTTCTCCCTTCTGGAAGAACAGAGAAGTTTCCTCTATATAGTGAATTCTTCCATAGAGTAATCACGGTTTTATTGTTAAGTGATGAGTTCCCTCACAGTGTGCCACATAGTTCAATACATTATGGTGGTTTTATTTCATTGCTTGATTGCATTATAAAATATTTGATTATATGTTTCTATGAGGGCTGTGGCAGTGGAAGGGGTTGGGCTTCACTCATAATTCGAGAAATCCCTTCACTTTTCCCACTTGAATATCAGCTCCTCTACAGGGCTTGACATCTCAGCCACTAGCCTTCTCCCCAGTGGAGGTCTCGATTGGACTATTTTTGCAGCTCCTTCATTGACGGTTATTACTGTAGAGTAAGCTGAGGCACTCCTTCCTAGAAGGTGGGCACAACTCTTCCGCAAGGCTGGCCCTGAGAAGTGATTGACAGGGAACAGGAATTGAACTCAAGTTGCAGAAGCAAATACCAAGAATGTTCTTTGACCAGTTCAAGCACACATGTTCCTGACTGCTTATATCTTATATAAATAAAACAGACGTCAGCAGATATCTGCCAGATAAAATCACTCTGAGTTAGCAAATAGAGCGCTCTGGAGTTCTCATCTGAAGTTCCCTACAGTTCTGGGGGTTCCAGTTCATTCCAGCTCATTACGGAGAGAGACCCTAGCTGCCAAGTGGATCCAAACTCCCTAAAAGATTATCAATGGTGGGGAGGGAGTCTGACCAGGAGAAGTCCCAGTACAGGCCTGTTTTTCTGCTAGGGAATAGAATCGGTGTTCCTGTGTTCTAGGTTTGGACGCAGGAGAGTCATCATAAAGAAGGGGCACTGTGGCAACAGTTTCTACTTCATCTACTTTGGTACTGTTGCCATTACTGAAGATGAGGATGGGAGCAGTGCCTTTACTGACCCAGATCCAACTTTGCTTCGGAAAGGTGCTGGATTTGGGGTGAGTGGTGTTTATAGTAAAACTTCTGTTAGTCTTAGGATGGAAGGGGAGCTGTATGCTTACTAAACAGTAAAATAAATAATCATGAGTTTTGGAAGGAAGGAAGATAAACCCTCATGCTTCAGCACTTATGCTAAGCTAACTATTGGGGGCTAGGAGGAAACTTTCCCTGGGAGCAGGTTATCCCATGACCACCTTATACAGGGTTTCCCCTGAAGAATCTGGTATTGGCCATTGTTGGTGACAGCGTACTAGGTTAAATAACTATATAATGTCTCCCAATAAGGTCAATATTTGGCATATAAAGTTGGAGGATGAACTCCCAGCCGTAACTCAGTTTTTCCTTTTTCTCTGTATATAGGAAGTTGCTCTTTTAAAGGACAGGCGGAGAATTGCAACAGTTGTCTGTATGGAGGAAACAGAACTATTGGTAGTGGATAAAGAGGACTTTTTTGCTAATAAATTAGATGAGGAGCTTCAGAAAGAATTTCAGTATCGTTTCAGCTTCTTCAAGTAATTTCTTCCACTGAGATCACTCCCTCCTGCCTCTGCCACTTCATTTTTACTTGCTGAATTGTTTGGCTATTCAAGTACAGTATGAGCTATTCTAATTCTACTAAAAAGTGCCCAAACAGTGTAGTAACCTCTATTCTATGCAAGATTTTCCTGCCTTCACTGACTATGTTACTGGAAATGAAGTAGCAGTCATTCCAGAGGGATGTGGGTTAATGGATGCTGATTCTTTGTGACTGTTACAGTTCTACAGCTTGATCTCATGTAGTACAGAGTCTTATATACAGTTGTACTGAAGGAATATTGTGATGTGTACAATTTTCATTATACCTTGAAAGAAATGGGAGGGGGAAAACCATGTTTGCATTGTAATGAATGCATAGAGCACTAAAGTCTGCTGAAGTTCATGAACATAAGGATGTTTGTGCTTTTATTCCTTTCAAAAATATTATTGTGCTTTTTATATCCATGCTATAAACACTCTTAGAACAATCTAAGGCACGTTACTGGGGCTCCATGGTTACTGGGGTTCTAGGATGCGCAGGGGTCTGCCTGCATTGTGTAACTTACAGAATCAGGACCTAAGCCAGAAAAAGCACCTCCTTCCCATTAGTTGGAACACTAAAAAGATCACATTTTCCTCAGTGAAATAAATTTTTCCTTGAGTCCTCTAGTTGGAATTAAGTGGTCATATGAAAAGATGTCTGCATTATTTCCTTTTCAGAGGTCTAGATCTCTTTGCAACGTGGCCTGATTACTCAGTAGAGAAAATTGCTAGTTACTGCAAAGCAGAGAAATTTCACTATGGACAAGTGGTAGTCCGGGACATCCCAGAGTCAGCCAGCATAATATTCATTACTCAGGTATGATCCATCCATCCCAATACTGTTCATCTTTGGCCAGCAGACTAAAACAGTGACCAGCAGCCATTACAGGTGAAAGTGGGGAATGAAGCACTTCTCCAGATACATCCCTTGGTGATTTTTTTTTTCCTGCTAATGGTGTCATGTCTTTATGTAGGGCCGGATTCTGACACCTTTGCTTACACTGTGTGGTATCTTACTCCACCAGTAATCACACTGATTTTGTGCAGAGTAAGTTACTACTCAACGTGAATAAGACTCTCAGAATCTGACCTGTCAACCACAAACTCTTCACAGAAGGAAGTAGGGTATGTCTACACTGCAATTAAAATCCCACCGCTAGCCCGTGCCAGCTGAGTTGGCTTTACAGGGCTTGGGCGAAGGATCTGTTTAATTGCAGTGTAGATGTTTGGGCTCAGGCTAGATGCCCAGGCTCTAAGACCCTGTAAGGTGCGAGGGTCCTTGAGCTCAGGCTGCATCCCAAACATCTACACTGCAATTAAACAGCCCCTTAGCTCAAGCCCATGTCAGCTGGCATGGGCCAGCTGTGGGTGTCTAACTGCTGTATAAATATAATATAGTATATATTATATAGTATATAGTATAAATATACCCTAAGTCTCCTGTAAGTTTTGTAAAGCACCTAGTTCATTTTCAGTGCTAAACAAATATTTATTAATGGTAGTTAACAAAACATGCTAGGGGGGAAAGAAAACTATTTTGCCATGAATGCCGTACCTGTCCCTGTTCTTGTTCCTTCACTTTGGAATGGATTCATTTCTCTTGCCTCAATGGGAGCACTTGTTTGCACTAGTATATACTCTTGGGGGAGTTCTGCACCAAAAATTAAAAATTCTGTGAACAATATTTTAAAATTCTGTATATTTTATTTCTCCAAATAACACAATATAATCATGCCAGTTTCAATTATTTTGGTAATTTATTTCAAAATACCTGTCAGCAAGTATGTCTGTAACAATACAAACAACAAAAAAGATTCAGGAAATGTTTTTTGACAAATAGATTCCTTACTAGGCATATTAATGCAGAACTTTGAGTAATAATTCATTTAAACTACAACGCAGAACCATATTTCCCACACCCCTCAGAAGCAGTGCAAAGGCTTGTGGGAGTCAGGGTAATGGAGGAACTGAGGGAGAGGGAATTAATTGCTGGTAAGGAGCCTAGGAGTGAACCTGGAGGGTTGTTGGGTGTGTGGGGGAGAAGTATGGAACAGGGTTTGTTTGTTTTGGGGGGGAGGCATTCTGGGGGGGATTGTTAGAGAGTTGTGGCGTTTCCCCCATGCAGACCCTGGCTGACCCCAGCCTCTCCCAGTCAGTCAGACACAGCTGCCCATGTGTCCCTTCACCTTCACTCAGCCACCTCCTGCCCCCATGTGGCCCTGCACTCCCACTCAGCCCACCCCTCCCCAGTCCCCATATCCCTGCACTCCCACTCAGCCATCCCCAATCCCCATGTGGCCCAGCAACCCCACTCCCGTTCAGGCCCCGCTCCAGTCTGTCCCCCCCACTAGCCCTTCTGAACCCTAGTCTATGTGACCCCCCTCCACCCCAGCAGTCCCATGTACCTGGCTCTATCTGTCCCTACCCCATATACCACATATATCTGTGACTAGCTGAGCTGTCTGCCTTCTATTCTTGTGCCACAGCAGTTCCTGGTGGGCAAAAGGTGTAATTGCAGCACCTCTCCAGCAGAATTTTTTTTGTTTGTTTGTTTTTTGGAGAGAAGAAAAATCTGCAGGGGATGTGAATTCTGCTCATGCACAGTGGTGCAGAATTCCCCCAGGAGTAAATATAGATGTCATTACCTTGGTACCAGAAAATTGGCTGCAAAAGAAATGCCTGAGATAGGTAGGTAGGCAGACAGAAACAAATTTAATTTAAAGGGAGGGCACCATAGTTTCTTAAGGGAACAGGTACTGAAATTACTTACAGTCATGCAGAAAGTACCCTGCAAATTTTCAGGTGTAATACTGCAATGATCATCCATATTTCCTGATGGGTTACACTGGCTTTGTACACAGATAGTACTACATATGAAACTATATATATATATAGTAACGGAATTTTAATGAAATTCAAATAATTTCTGCCAAGTTGCCTATGGAAAGTGAGTTTAAAATCCATGGAGATACTGAATTGCAATGTCATCCATTTATTATAACCCTTATTTTTTCCTAGTTACCTCTTCTTCCTTTTTGTCACTTTTTGATCCTCATTTATTGAGTCATGTCTGAATATACATTATAAGATTGCTGGGGGCAAGGATTGTTTTTTTACTTGTTCCTGAGTGGTACCTAGCATACTTTTGGACTCTCTGAAAAATTTAATAACAACGGCACAGCAGCTTGATAACACCAACTTAATGATGTCAATAAAATTGTGCAGAACAAAATGATATAGTGGTGGATGTTTTGCTCAATCACTGTGCTCAAATCCAGAATAAAAGACAATAATTGGTGTATTTTTCGCATTTATATGCAATAACCATTTTGATATGGTGTGGTTTGAATGATTGTTTTATTTTCAGTGTAAATATATTGTCACTTGGCAACAAACAATTATGCAAAAATAATTTGGAAGGATATTCCAGGTCCCAAAGCCCCGATAGCCCTAATTCAATGGATTACTGCTGAACAGCTATATTATAAAGGTCTTATTTAAAGCCCATTGAAGTAGATGGAAAGATTCCCAGTTGTAAGAACCTTCTGACAGTGAGTGTTCTCTGCTTATACAAGTAGTTCTGCTGTCCCCAGTGGAACTGCTCGTTTGATTAAGAGGTTGCAGGAATGGTTCCTAATTTGCTTAGAGATGATTTGTTTGCTATATCCGAGATAATTTACAGTATGGACAGTACAATAATTTGTGTAGGAAAAAGACACCTCTCTAGAGATGGGATTATTGAATACTTCTGAGAGGCATTGTTATCTGATGGACTGAGGCCTTGTCTACACTTACCAGGGGTTCGATGCGTGGTGATCGATGCTTCGGCGGTTGATTTAGTGGGTCAAGTGAAGACCTGCTAAATCGACCGCAGATCACTCTCCTATTGACTCCTGTACTCCACCTGAACGAGAAGCACAAGGGGAGTCGATGGGAAAGCATCTCCAGTCGACATCGCGTAGTGTGGACCCCACAGTAAATAGATCTAAGTATGTCAACTTCAGCTACGTTATTCATGTAGCTGAAGTTGCATAACTTAGATCGATCTCCCCCTGTAGTGTAGACAAGGCCTCAGTGTGGGCTAGGAACTAAGTTCTTATCCTGGCACTGTCAGTGAATTAATAGGTAACTTTTCCAAGGCCACATAGCTTTCCTGTGTCTCAGTTTCTCTATTTGTAAAATGAAAATAATGCTTATTTCTCTAGCTACCGAGGAGGTATTGCAAGGATTTTATAAACAATTTGCACAGCGCTTTGAAGACCTAAAGTTCCACAAGTGTTAAGCATTATTACTGAATGGTAGTCCATGGCTAATATAATAATACCTAACTCTTAGTACTTTTCGCCCATAGATCGAAGTGCTGTAGAAGGTAGATATCATCTGCATTTTACAAGTGGGGAAATCAAGGCATTAGGAAGTCAGAGGCAGTGCTGCAGTATTAACTTTATTCTCCTCATCTGTTTTATTAGGGAAAATGTGAAGTTTTACGTCTGGTTGATCTCACTACTTGCCCATCCTATCACAAGTGGATCAGTCAGCAAATGGATTTTCCCAAACTCAGTCCTTATTACTCTGTGGAGACTGGTATGTTACAGTGATTTCCAGACATACATAATTTGGAAAACTTCAGCGTTACCAGCCTATAGCTTAGTTGTTAGTGACTCATAACTTTGTGTTATTCTTATCTGTATTTTTTTGTTATAACTTCATAGATTTTAAAGACAGAAGGGACCATCATTCTAGTCTGACTTCCTGTATAACACAGGCCAAGTTAGAACTCAGCAGTGGGAGAGAGAGAAGGGGGAGTCACAGATACTCACAAAACAGAACGTTGCCCTAACCCTATGCTTTTCAGGGTTACAGACATAGGCACCGGAGGACCCATGGGGAAAAAATAGTGGGTGCTCAGCAGCCTCGCAGATCAGTTTCTCCTCCTCCCTCTCAGCCCTCCCACCCGCTGGTGGCCCCACCGATCAGCTCCTCCCACCGCCTGCCGCCCACCGCAATCAGCTGTTCAGCAGCATGCAAGAGGCCTCGTAGGGTAAGGGGAGAGCAAGGGCAGGGCGTGCTTGGGGGAGCGGGTGGAACAGGGTGGGAAGAGGTGGGGGTGGAGTGGGGATAGCAAGGGGTGGGGATGGGGCTTTGGGGGAAGGAGTGGAGTGGGGGCAGGGTCTGGGTCAGGACAGGGATTGAGCACCCCCGGGGAAATGAGGAAGCCAGCGCCTGTGGTTGCGCATGCCTCCAAGGCACACGATACAATTGGTCAAAGCCTTGTTTTCTCAACTCCCAGTCTTGAAAATCTTATTTCTATTAGGAAGGAGATTTTTTTAAAAATCACACTGGTGCCTTTGCTGGGAAGTTGACAATTCACCCTGGTTTCGTTGGCCTCTAGTCCTGGAGCTCCACTGGTGAGCAGGATCTTATCACCATTTCATAATTAAATGGCATGCAAGGTCTCAATCCTGCAAAGACAGTTGTGCCCACACCATGTCCTATTACAGGGGTGGCCAACCTGTGGCTCCAGAGCTACAGGCGGCTCTTCAGAAGTTAATATGCGGCTCCTTGTATGGGGACCGACTCTGGGGCTGGAGCTACAGGCGCCAACTTTCCAATGTGCTGGGAGGGGCTCACTGCTCAACCCCTGGCTCTGCCACAGGCCCTGCCCCCGCTCCACCCCTTCCCGCCCCCTCCCCTGAGCCTCCTATGCCCTCGCTCCTCCCTCTCCCCCTCTGAGTCTCCTGCACGCCACGAAAGAGCTGATCGAGAGGTGTGGGGAGGGAGGGGGAGGTGCTGATCAGCGGGGGCTGCCAGTGGGTGGGAGGCACTGGGAGTGGGGGTGGAGGAGCTGATGCGGGGCTGCTGACGTATTACTGTGGCTCTATGGCAATGTACATTGGTAAATTTTGGCTCCTTCTTAGGCTCAGGTTGGTCACCCCTGTCCTATTAACTTCAGCAGAACTCCATGCAGGTATAAGGACCCATGCTGGTGGATCACCTCAGAATTAAATAATTTAGCTTTGACTAACTTTCATTTCCTTTCTTTGCAGACATCACAGGCAGAAAAAGATTCAATAATTTTATGTGGAAGTCCTTTCCTGTGCAGGATCTGAGTAATCTGAAATCGATGTATGTCCCACCTTTAAATCCTCAGAAGGATGAAAATTTCGAAAGGCAATACCTGGCTTTAAATAGGAAATATAAAAATGCACACACAAAGCTGGAGAAAAAGGACAGAGGTGACAGCAGAAGGTAGGATGAGTTACAGGTCCCTCCATAGATTACTGATCTGGAGCAATAGGAGTAGAAGTCCCAGGCTTGCTTTCTACACCAGGACTTGAAATAAATAAAGTTATACTTCCCAAAGTATTTCTGAGACCCACTTCTCATCTCACTTATGGTTAGAGCTGGCTAAAGGTGCTTGAATGGGGGGAAAAAAGCGATTTTTTGAAAGCGATTTTTTTGTGTGTGAAAAATTTGTCAATTTTTTTTTCTTGATTTTTGCATTTTTTGTGCTTTTTAAACTTTGGAAATGTTAATCTAAAACATTATCAAAATTATTACAATTTTTTTATTTACTGCAACAAAAATATCAATGTTTTTATGATAAAAAATATTGGGGGGAATTTGAGAAATTAAAAAAAGAAAGATGGTTCAATTCTGAACGCTTCAAAATGAGAACTTCAAAATTTATCACAAACATAGATTTTAATTTTTTGATCAGTTCTGCTTATGGTGGTGCAAATAGCAGCAATTCCACTGAAGTGAATGAAATTACTTTGATGTAAAATGAGATGAAAATCAGGCCCAATGTTGCAAGCACAGAACAGCTTTTACAAAGAAAAAAATCACCTCCTTATTATATCATGACTACAGTGTGTTTCATTGTAAGAAGACTGGTACAAAAAACTTAGAGTTTGAGACATATATGTGAACCAGTTATGCAGAGAAAAGGGAAACCGGAATAGTTGTTGTGGTGGTAATGACAGAAAAGGGGGAATGGGTTTCAAATAGTTAATAATTACCGTAGTTCCTTTTCATACATGTTGAATGTGGTGGTGAGACATCCAGGAGATAGACAGGTGGAGATCACTGATGGCGCTGAAGGGAGATAGTTGAAGTTGGGGATAGAGAGATAGATTAGGGTGTCGTCAGCATAGAGGTAGCAGTTAAAGCTATGTGAGTGAATGAGGTCACCCATGGAGAGAGTCTAGAACAACCTGCAGCCATCAGGGTAATCCGCTGGTGGGCCGCCAGACAGTTTGTTTACATTTGCATGGCCGCCCACAGCTCCTAGTGGTCGCGGTTTGCTGTTCTCGGCCAATGGGAGCTGGGGTAAGCGGCGGCCAGCATACCCCTGTGGCCCGTGCCACTTCCCGCAGCTCCCATTGGCTGCGAACAGCGAACCATGGCCACTGGGAGCTGCGGGAGGCCGTGCAAATGTAAACAAACAGTCTGGCGGCCTGCCAGCAGATTACCCTGATGGGCTGCGTGCGGCCCCCGGGCTGCAGGTTGCCCACCACTGGTCTACAATGAGAAGAGGGAGCGCAGGGCACTTGGGGACTCAAACAGGGAAAGGGAGGAAGGGGGTGGGGCCTCCAAAAAGTTTCTCCAGGGATAGTTATAAGGGTAAGAAGAAAAGCAAGAATGTACTGAGCTAGAGACACCTTAGAAGAAGAGGTTATGAAGGAGGAGGAACTCATCTGTGTCAAAGGTAGCAGAGAAATCAAAGAGAATGAGGACAGAAAAGAGGCTAATATATTTGAATGTATTAAATGACAAAGTTGTTTAAATTCTATTCCTGTTGGTTTGTTAGATGGGAAAAACAATTACCTTGCTTGAGGTAGTGTCACAATAAATACCTGTAAAGGATGGTTCAAAATAAGTTAACATTTTTGTAGATATGATGACTTCAGTGATGATGAGAAAGAAGTCGTTCAGAAAGAAATATCAGGGTTGTTCCGGAAGAAGCTAACTGTTCTCACACCACATGGAGAGATACCCACTGCTGTTGCCACAGCAATTTATACTAGGGTCGATGAAGTGCATAAAGGGGAACTCCTGGTGAGTACATCCAGAAGGGCAAGCTGCTGTTATAAGTTTGTGTCTTATCTAGTAGCAAAAATTCTTCCGACCTCACAGTCACACAAACCCTGAAAGGCTACACATTCCTGTTCCTCCAAATGTTATGAAGTAGAGACCTTGTGCAAATCAGCTCTTTGTGTCCCATGGTCCATATATTTAGTAATCAGTCCTGTAGTAGAGGACTTCTTTGTGGAGGAGATGACGTGGAATGCTTTGAGAAATTCTACCCCTGCTGACGGGAACAGATTGCCCCGAAGAATCATATTTACTCTCCAAGTCTGTGGATCACAGAAAACCCTCAACATTTCCAAGGCTGGCTGCCGTAGAAGCTATATCCTGTTAACTCAAGTCTATGGAGTTATTACCTTACATAAGAGCTGACATACGGTAAGTGTTGTCATATTACTTCATACTGCTAGTGCAGAGTGAGGGATGATGCCAGATGACCTCATGGAGGAAAGTTTCTGCATATCCACAAACTCTGGGCTGTTGTGTTCCACTTATTAAAGTAGCCAGGGAGGAGGACTCTGTGATCTTTGCTTGCCTTGGTTATCCCCTAAGAATTCTCTGCTGATGGAGATCCTATGGAGTCCAAACAGAAACTTATATCTGCTTCCCCCCTGACAAAAACCATGAGGGAAAGCAGCCAGTGATAGCACCAATTGCCCTTCCTCAAGATGAATTTCCTCTGGTGTCCAGGTTGGTGTAGGGATGTGGTAATTGAGACCTTTCTACGCTTGCTTGGGTGACTCCTCTATACAATGTTTATACAGTAGCAAAATCTTCTTCAAAATCTAGAAAATGTTACTAATAGCTATAAAGAATTTCCAAAATGACAAATTCTCAAACTACCTCCTAAATGATTTTTTTTTAAAGTTTACTGTCAAATTCTGCACGACTCAATATAAACAAGAGCAATATTCAGATATATGTGTACCAGTACACCAATCCAGAGTACATGGTGATGTGCAGATAGCTTTCTATTGTTTTGTTTACCCCTCAGGGGATAAGCCAGCATCTTCTACCTGAAGATAAGCAAGATAATCGGAGCATGGTTTTGGTCAGTCAGGGAGCTCAGGTCATTCGGTTGAAAAAGGAGAAGTTTGAGGAATTAGCAGATCATACAACAATAATGAAATTACACCAATTACAGCCGAAATATCCCAGGTAAGTGAAAGTAATGCGTCTGGGGAGAGACAGTACCCATGAACTAGTGCTCAACAAAATATAAAAGCTTGTTGGCTGTCATTTACCCAAACTCATTCTCACTTAATTAGAATTCAAGGGTGAAATTTTGGCTCTAATGAAATCAGTGGGAGTTTTATCATTGATTGAAATGAAGCCAGGCTTTCACCAAGTGTCTTTGATCCTTTTCAGTGATGATGAGCTGTGTCAAAGCTTTCTGGAACAGAACCACTGGAAAATATTCAAGAAAGATCTGATGAATCTTTTCCTGGAGCGAAAACTCATGATGATGGCGGCAAGTTCTCAGCATGTGAAGCCCAAGAAAGATATTTATAATTCCTGGAGTGTGAATCAAGCAGGTATTCTAGACCTGACCACTACCCACCATCATCTTCCAACAGGCATTCAAGGACTACAGCGCAGATATGTCCCTGTCCACATAGGACAGGGAAAGGATTCGGAGGGCCTGCCAAATATTGAGCTAAGATTGATTCATGGCATTGCTGTACCACGGCCTAGTTTGAAAGGATTGTTTTAGTGAGTTTGAGGAAATTAGGCTGGCAGGTTTAACAGCACAGACGCAGCTTGAGAAGCCAAAAAGTGAAACCGCGAATTTTTTAGTTGAATGTTACAAAAATACGTGAATTTTAAATAAAAGTAATTTTCCCCAATTTCTAAGTAACAATTAAATGTTCCTGCCCGGATTTCTGCTGTGAACGCTGCAGTAAACTTATTTTTCACTGTGGTAATCTGCATTTTTATTAGCTTTGAGAAGGAAACCTGTTTTCACCATTTTGTTTTTCTCTGCAAGATGGATATTTTTATATAAGGTTAAGATTTTCTGTTATTTATATTTGATCCTAAGATACCTTCACATTCTAAACAACATATTTAATACAAATAGAAATTGAACAAAGATTTTAACACATCTCTGAGTTCAGTTGATCAGGAAGCCATGTGAAGTTTAAAGTGTTCATTGGCTGCTGCTGTAGTTTTTGTTGTGCTTCAGTATGCTTGGGAGGTTGATAATATGGCTTAAAGTTTAGACTGTTGAAATGTGCTTCACGCAGTTTTACATGTTTTTCAACACTGCAGATGAAATTTTAAATTAAAGTTTTCAATTAAATAAAAAATAATTAAAACGTTTCTATTCATACTTTTTAAAATCTTAATGTGATCATTATTATAAAGAGTTAGATTTTAGAAATATATTAACAGACTGAAAAGATGTGCTCTTTCCCCATGTCTTCCCTCTCAAAAGCAGTTTTGAGAACTATTCGCCATTTATGTCAGGCTTGCACCAGCAAAATATATTTCTGGTACCTTAGTCAACATAAAACAGATTGAGGCCCTGATCCTGCAAAGATTTACAGATGTGCTTAACTTTACCCAATGTGAATAGTCCTAATTAAGTCAACATGACATTTCACAGTGCAAAAGGTTAAGCATATGAATAAATCTATGCAGGATTGGGGCCTAAGCTGTATCAGTATTTTTCTTTGTGCTAGCTATATAATGTACTGTATGAAAACACATGTATGCTAAGGCTGAAAATGATCAAATGGTATTTTTATCTCAGAGGATGTGAATAAGTTAGTAAGACAAGATATGGTTTTAAAGAAAGAATATCCACTTAAATGTATTTGTACAAAGGTTAGATTTCCAAGAGAATTAGTCAGAAATGTCGGAAACCCTATCTTTTGTCATTAACGATTTAAAAAAAAGTATGAAAAAGGTAAAATGTGAGATGAAGGCGCATGCTGATCTCTCAAAAGGAAAACAGTTTGAAGAGCTGATGATTCATTGAGTCTCATCTTGTAATTTATGTCAGGTTTCAGAGTAGCAGCTGTGTTAGTCTGTATTTGCAAAAAGAAAAGGAGTACTTGTGGCACCTTAGAGACTAACCAATTTATTTGAGCATAAGCTCACTTCATCGGATGCATTCAGTGGAAAATACAGTGGGGAGATTTATATACATAGAGAACATGAAACAATGGGTGTTATCCCCCCACCCCCGCTCTCCTGCTGGTAATAGCTCACCTTAAGTGATCACTCTCCTTACAGTGTGTATGGTTTCAGAGTAACAGCCGTGTTAGTCTGTATTCGCAAAGAGAAAAGGAGTACTTGTGGCACCTTAGAGACTAGAATTAATAAATAAATTGGTTAGTCTCTAAGGTGCCACAAGTACTCCTTTTCTTTTAGTGCGTATGTTAACACCCATTGTTTCATGTTCTCTATGTATATAAATCTCCCTACTGTATTTCCCTCCTTCCCCCCCGCTCTCCTGCTGGTAATAGCTCACCTTAAGTGATCACTCTCCTTACAGTGTGTATGGTAACACCCATTGTTTCATGTTCTCTATGTATATAAATCTCCCCACTGTATTTTCCCCTGAATGCATCCGATGAAGTGAGCTGTAGCTCATGAAAGCTTATGCTCAAATAAATTTGTTAGTCTCTAAGGTGCCACAAGTACTCCTTTTCTTTTTGTAATTTATGTGTATCTGTTACTTCTGTGGAAGTTGCATGCATGAGGACTTTAGGACTGTACCTTTGGTTAGGACACCTATAGGAATACATATTGTAAGTGGCAACATAAAAACAAATCATACTGAAAATGGGAGTGGGGAGCCTGGAAGATGGTTTGGAAAACATAGCTTCTGTCTGTTCCAACAGGTTGTATATTTCATGGACTGAAATGTCACTTATTGAAGGATATTAATCATGATGAATGCAGTATGGTGTAAATTTTTGATGTACGTTTTAGAGTTCTCCACATGTTAGCTGACCCAGTTTTGTGCATGAGCAATTAATATATTTCTGACATGCTATTGTCTGAGGAAAACTAATCCTGAGAGATATCAACTTAAAAACATTCAGTAGAGCACTGAAGTCTCTTGTACCTTGAATCATCATAACAATAAAGAAAATTAAAATGAGGCAACAGAGAATTTACTGACAGGAGCATATGAACAGAGATGAGATACTGGAAGAAATTGTGGGCCTGATTTCCAGAAATACTGGGCAGTTGTAATGGATAGTCTTTTAAAAAAAAAAAAAAAAAAAAAGAAAGAAAGAAAGAAAAAAGAAACTACACCAAACTTGTCTAACTTGTTCATAGTATGAATCCAGGTGATTCTTTGATAAATAACTATTGGATCATTTTCATTCTAAATTACATATGTATTTTCATACACAGTCTTATACTGCTAACTCATAAATATTCCATCAGCTCAGTTCCCAATAGTTCAGTTCTCTAGTACAGTTACAGGCCAGGCTACTGGTTGGTAATAAACCTAAAGTATTTAAAATATGATGATTTTTTGCTCTTGTGCAATGAAGTGTTGGTTTCAGGTTTGATATCCCTGTTGGCAATCTCATCAGGTAAGACACAGACCTGAATATGTAAATACATTCTCACTACTATAGGAAGTTGGCAGAACAAGGTTGTCACAACTGATAGGAAATGTGGGAACGTATATGCTTCATTTTTTCTTGCTGTATTTGTTCTGTGGATCAATAGCATATTTTGTACTGGATAACTCAGCTGAAAACCTAGTATACAAAGGTATAAAAAACAATGATTAGTATAGAGAAGGTAAATTGAGTAATCCTGTGTGCCATTGTTGACAGCAACAATTTTAAAACTGTAAAAAGGAAATACTTTTTGACACAGAGCATAATTAAGCTGAAAAACTCATGGCCTCAAGGTGGTATTGAGGCCAAGAACTTAATAGGATTCTAAATAAAATTAGTCATATGGAGAATTAGAACACAATAATAGTAGATATTATTTTTTTATATACAAGGGATATAAACCCTCATGCTTCAGGGCATAAGCCATCCACTAACTGATGGAAATTAGGAAGAAACTTTGTTTACAGGCAAGTTATTCCATAATTTTTCCTTGGGAGGGGAGTGGTGAAAGGATTTGCAGTTTAATCCAGAGTATCTGGTACTGGCAACTATCAAAGACAGCTTGCTGGTAGATGGACCACTGTTCTGGTCTGATCTGGTATGGTAATTCTTTTGTACGTTCAAGTGATGCCAATATGAACACTAATGTTTACTCAAGACTGAAGCAACCCATTTCATGCAAAAAAAAAAAAATCAGTTCTTGAAAAGCTGCTGAAAAATCACTCTGCAAATATTTTAAAACATTTCTTTCCTTGTTGTTATGAAGCTGTCAGTAGGAAAACACCAGATATTTGTTTCTTTTGGATTTATTTGTTCTTGCTGATTATTCACAGCTTGAAAGCCTAATCCTTTGTTTGCAACATCATAATCATTTACACACAACCAATCATGTCACAATGGATTATGAGCCCAGGATGGGAATTACTACAGTTAATGAGGCATCAAAACCCTTAAAGATTGACTCCAACTACTTATACCACTTTTGTTTGAGTGGCAAATTGAATGAATAACCAGTTTTTAAAGAAATGTGTATATATATTAGTGGGCCTTTGGCCCCTATTTTTCCTCCCTTTCCCAGGCTCTATACCCTGCTGAGAGCTTATTGTTATACCATCATCAGGAATCAGGCAGCAGACAGTGCCCGAGGGTGCAGCTGTCTGGCAAACAACAGCTATGTAAACAATACAGTATTGGTGCGGGAAGGAATCCCCACCCCCACATCCAGCAGGTTCAAGAGAACAAGTCCTGAGGGGAGGAGGTGGAATATACAGGCCCTACACTTTTTCTTCTTCCTCATCATAGCAGATGAAAGGGCTCCTAGGAGGGCTAGGGGGTGCTCTATAAGTAGCAACAGGAGGAAGTGGGAGCTCAGCACTAACAGCTGACTGAATTCCCCAGCATTGCCCAGCTGCCATTGTATGTGATTTGGAGTAGAGAAGTTCTTTCCCAACCCCTTCTTCAGACTGCTTGGATGGGATATGTCTTCATCCATTCTCTTCTCTCTCCTGCTCAGCCAGCTGCCTTTTATTTTGTGGGGGCTGCTGCTTAGTTCCTAGGCTACCAGATTTTTAAAGGGGGTGTGTGTGTGAGGTTGAGCAAATGTCCCCTTCCTCACTAATATTAGTAGCAGTTCTTTTTAAACTGTTTGTGCAAGCCTCAGGCAGCTTCTGCCACCCTCTGCTGATGAGAGAAATAGCAAATATCAGTGGGGGGCAGAGCCTATGGGGACTTCAAAAATCCTAAATTATATTTTTTTTAAAAGATCAAAATTAGTCATTTCTCGGTACCACTCATTTTAAACAAGTTTGCACAAAACCATTCCAACCATTCTGTGAGAAGCAAAGATCTTGTTTTCATGTCAATGTTCTTAAAATAAAGTAAAAGGAAAAATAAATACACTTGTATATGTTAAAGAAATAGACTTTCTTAAAACTATGTATTCTATGAAGCACCACCAACTCAATAGATTGTGTGATTAAAGACTTTGTAACATTCAGTTTAGCTGTTGGCTCTATCTTATCTTGCTTGTTTTATGTTAAACAGTTAATCAAGCTTATGCTCAAATAAATTGGTTAGTCTCTAAGGTGCCACAAATACTCCTGTTCTTTTTAGTTAATCATTGAGATCTGCAGTGTGAATGAGTCATAAACTCAGTAATATTATAAACAAGTTTATAATATTTTTGACTAGAGAATACTAGATCATGAATTTGGTAGCAGAACTGCAGACAATTTGATGTATACGTTTTCCATAGTTTATTTTCTGATTAAATATTTTTATTGGATTTTAAATGGATATACAATCCATAGGTAGCTGCAATATACCCTCTAAAGTCCTGACCCTCTCCTAATAAAGTCAGAGAGTTTTGCCATTGACTTCAGTTAATGCAGGATCAGATTCTAACAGAGGTTCATGAACAGCAGCTGCCTGTGTTGGTTCCTACTTATTTCTTTTGCGGACTACAATAAAAGACCTTAAAATAAATTTAAATATCCCCCCAATATTACCTTTCCATGTAAGCAATTGCTTTAGTTGCTACAGAGGTGTTTTGATCATAAATTGGAAGGAAGGTGTTCCACAGAGTCAGAAATGAGAGGTGGTTCAGAAGATGTCTGTATTAAAATGTGATCCATATTAAAAGGTTTTTGAAAAACCCTGCATCATGTCGTAACAGAACTGATGTATATATGTGAAAGAAAAGAAGTGAACATAGTAAACGTGGAAACATAATGAAAGAAAATAAAGTAACATGGCATGTACTCCAGACAAAAAAATCCAAACACAAAAATAATCTAACTTGTCCCAGTGAACTGACATAAATTATTTCTAAGGAATGCCTTAAGTATCACAGTGTTTTTATGTGGAAAATTAATTGAAATTTTTGCTGGGCGAACTCTGCAACCCTTTGTCCTTGAGTTTTGTGTGGGGAGAGTAGCAGTGCAAACAAATTGGAAGGGAAAAAAATTAGATGTATACTGATAGATATTACAAATAAGCTGTCAGTTTTCTTATGACTGGGATATAAAGTAAGTCGTCCCATTCATTCTGAAATGAGTGATTTGATCCCATAATGCTGTTGAATGTGTTAAACTATCTAGCCCTTGTAATATTTGCAAACCAGTTAAGTTACTCTTATAAAACATATATAAAACCTATTTGTTACTTAAAAAAATTATAAAAATTGTTTTACTTTTATTACTTCTGCCAATAAAAATTAACATGCAAAAAATTAATTAAATGACAAATCTGTAATAATGAAACAAAATCATAAAATGTAAACAAAGGGAAAAGAAATACAAAAGGTAAGGTAGCCTGTGGAGTCTCACTGTAATATAACCTTTATTTGGCAAAGTTTTATTTTGAAGTGCAAATATTTGATACAAATAGCCTTTATTTAAACAGGAAGGTTCCCATCCTGCAAACATTTATGTATCTGCTTAACTTTATGCACCTGAGCATATCCATTGTTTCCTGGATTGGGACCTGACTGTTAATCAGTAAATGGGAATACCATGTAGTGACAGGATAATTAAACAAATTACTATGTACTAAAATAACTTGGTTATTTCTGTGTTTTAAAGGAGAGTATGTCACAGGGGCTTTTGCCGTAATATATAACAATGTAAACCGTGGCATTATCAAAAAAAACTCTCGAAACAATAGTTGGATTAGAGCAAAGACTGTAAAGAAAAGTCTTATTTCCTTTCTGAAACTTGTGGTAGCTTTGCTTTAATATGGTTGACACCACAAGACCGATATTTTGAGAACAGGCATGAGAAAGAGCAAAAGGAAGTAGGTGAAAGTCTTATGGGCTAAAAAAGAACTATTGGAAGAACCAAAACCCATTCTAAATGCAGACTAAGCTACTTTCAAAGGGCAACAGATTATATGACCTGCAGATGATAGGAGATTACTGTTGTTTCATATATAAAGGAAAAATTTCATATAAGACTAAAAGTAGAAAAGGGGTAAGAATATTTAATTAATGATGGCCAATATGCTCCAAACCAATCTTCGGAGAGACTGCTTAAGACATGGGCACTTATGTTTTTTATTACTGTTGTAGTCCATAGTCTGGAATCCTGGACCTGTATACAGTCTGAGAGCAGGATTTTTCTGGTATTGATGTGTATATGTGATTAAAAAGATTATTTGGATTCTCTGCATCTCCAATATTTTATGTTCCCGTTCATGGAGAGCTCAAGATAGTGCATACATTACTTGTTTCATGTCATAATTAAATACTTTATTTCAAATGATGTATAAAACACTTGCTACCATTGGTATCTTTTCCTCCATATAGCTAAGCATTGTACAGTCAAAGCGGTGTTATCCATAAGCCAGCACTTTACCAGCCCGAAAGCTCTAGGAACCGGCATTTCTGATCACTCCCACTACGAAACATGATTTTGGTAATTAATTGATCTTTAACTATTCATTGTAAATAGTTATGGCCTGTGATGGGATGGGATCTGAGTTACTACAAAAAATTCTTTCCTGGGTATATTTGGGGCCATGTTTGGGGCCGGGAAGGAATTTTCCTCCAGGGCAGATTGGCACAGGCCCTGGAGGTTTTTCGCCTTTCTCTGTAGCATGGGGCACGGGTCGCTTGCTGGAGAATTCTCTGCTCCTTTAAGTCTTTAAACCACAATTTGAGGACTTCAATAGCTCCGACATAGGTGAGAGGTTTATCGCAGGAGTGGGTGGGTGAGATTCTGTGGCCTGCATTGTGCAGGAGGTCGGACTGGATGATCATAATGGTCCCTTCAGACCTTAATATCTATGACTCTTCATAGGGTTGCCAGGTGTCTGCTTTTGGACTGGCACGCCCGCTCAGAAAGAAACCTGGTGGCTCCGGCCATCCCCCCTTAGCCCTTCTCCCACCCCGCTGTGCCTGCTGCGTGTTCGCTATGTGCTGCCTGGGAACACCCAGGTTAAGGGCCAGCGTGCTGTCTGCCTCGATGGGATGGCTCCCTGGGACAGGCCCTTCCCTCTGGGAGACCGGCCTGACGCCCTGCCCGCCCGCGGAGCACATTCCTGCCAGGAGTCAAGATGGCGGCGGTGTCTCCTCCCGCCTGCGCCCCCACGAGCCCGGCGGGGCGGGAGCCGGCTGCGCTGGAATGTGGGCGGGGCGGTGAGGCCGGGCCCGGCCTCCTCCTTGCGCCCCGCCGAGCTGTGTCGGCCAGCGGCATTAGCGGCTGCGCGCTGAGAGGAGCCGCTCCCAGGCTGGCCGTCCCCTGCGCCCGGGGTAAGCTACCGGGGTGGGGAGGAGAAGGGCCCGGCGGAGCCTAGATGTGAGAGCCGGGGGGGCTGACAGGCCGGAGGGGCGGATGGAAAGAGGAGGCGAGTGTCGGAGGGAGTCGGTCCCTCGGCCCCAGAGAGCGCTGCCCCGGGGACACGGTGCGGGGAGTGGGGCTAGAGGCATTCAGAGCAGGGGGTCACCAGACATGGGGAGGGGGAGAGCGACGGGGAAGGAGGACGGGAGGGAGCCTGACAGAGAGCGGGGATGATGGCACGGGTGGGAACTGCCAGAGGGGGAAGAAGCAGAGATTGGTATTTGTGGCAAGGTCTCTGCCAGCTTGTCCTTTATCTGGTCTTATTAATTTGTAATTCTCTGAAGTCTGTTCTTACCTTTGCAGCTGCGGTTTGAGGGGGAAACTCTTGGGCTGTGTGTGGCTACACTAGGAAGCAGTGCTGTGTTTTGGCCCTTAGACCTGGGAGCTGCAGGTTTCCTTCTTAATTTGCGTCTTTCACGAGAGAGCCTGACTTTGGGCATAGGGAGGGAGGGTTTTAACTTACTGATGTTCTGCCTTCTGGTTGCCTGTGTATTCTCAGGGAATAGAGGAAAAAAATAAACAAAAAGCAGGCAACAAACTATTATTATTAATTTGTAAACTTAATATAGAAGTTAAATTAAACTTTTAAGATGATGGGAGGATTATAATAACTTGGAGTCTAGAAATCAGATGCACAGCATATACGATTTGTGTTTGGTTTTTTGTTTCATAATTTATTTATTTCTTTTCTGCAGGTCAGTTATCCACATGAATATTGTTTGGCTTTTTTTTTTTCTCTACATCTCCAAGACTATTGTACTCTCTGCCGTGTAGCTTTATCCTGTTTTTTTCCTGTTTAACTCAGCTGCAAAACACAAGATCATGAAAGCTGTAAACCAACTGGTTCCTTGTTAGAGATAATGTTATTGATAAGAGAAATAGAGATCGTCTCTACCTAGTTCTTGAGGTTTCCAGGGTTGTTTAAATATGGATTTATCTCCCACAACATAAGCTTGAAAGGTTTATTTTGACTCTCAGAGGTTAATACTGAAGTGCCATTGATGAAGAGGAGCTACTTGACAGTTGCCTTTGACGGGTTGAATTGTGCAGCATCTTTTACCTAGGAGGTACACGGAGACCCATTTGTTTTCACCCTTGACATTGTTTCCACCTGGGTTATGGCAGAATTCTGATACAAAAGCAAAAACACACGGGAGGAACAATTTGGAATATAAACTGAGCATGGTAGGATCTTGAACACAAATTGTTGGAAAAGGAGAGAAGAGGAAGTGAAGGAATGGCATCCAGAGAAAGGCTGTATGAACTTTGGATGCTTTATTGTAACAAGGTAACTATTTTCTCATTTTTCTTTTTTTAGAAACTTTCTTTGCACACCTCAATAGCAGGAGGTATTAGTCTGCTTTGTTGTCCCATGAATGTTTATTTAATAGCTCTATGTGGATTGCAAAACAATTATATAACTTTCCAAAAATTAAGATAAAATTATTTGTGACTTTAAATTTTCTTTTCTTTTTCTGTTTAATATATACTACACAAACCTAACCCAAACAAACCCTGCATTAAAAGAACATTATTAAGGTTGCAAAGTCTAGCACTCAATTTTAGTTCTGGCAATCTTAAGTTTTATCTGTGCAACCTTAATTTGGCACAATTCTGTATATTCAATATTATAGTCTCTATCCTATGATCACATAGTATTTCTCCCACAGGAGTTGTTTCATTCTGTGCACAGGTTGGATGGTTCCTACTTAATTAGCAGCTATGCAATATTTTGTTTTCTTCTCATTGTTCAACATGTGGCCCTAGGCCTCATTTACTTCTTGAAACCTTGATCTGAAGATAGAAAAGCCAGTGGTGCTCATCACTACAGTATCTAAGTGCTACACAAACATTAATGAATTTATTTTCAAAGCATACTTGTGAAGTGAAGTGATAGTAGTGTTATCCCCATTATACTGAACATTATGTAGTGCTTCATATGTTCAAAGCACAGTTCCTGTTGACTTCAGCGGCAGCTGGGAGTGCACATCTTTTCTGCAAATCAGAAGTTTCCACACAGGTGCACAGAGTAATTTTAAATGGGAAATATCTGAAAACATTAACCGTTCTAGAGACCTTGTCTATGAAGTGGTGAGGAATGGAGAGGGTGCACAGGCTGCACCACTGCCTATAGGATTGGTAGGTAATCAAGCTAAATTTCAGTGGTGAAGCTCCTACAAAGTTGGTCATGCCACAGCACAGGACAAAGCTCATGGCAAAGATTTTAGTGGGATGTGACCTGACTACATTTAAGGGCTTTAAAAACGGAGAGGGTCATCTTAAAAATCCTTTTGCCGTGTTATAGACAACTAGGATAAAGAATGTAGGGTGGCAAAATATGGTCACAGCCATGCAGCCCAGTGCTCCGGCATTCTGTAACCAGTAGAGAAGCCTTTCCCCAATTAATTAAGTAATATAGTTCTGCCCAAGGAGGTTTCACTGTGTTTGTTCTGAGCTTTCCTGCATTGTCTTTTCCCTTGTATAGACTCACATTTTCCCTTAATCTTTAGCCTGGTAGGTCAGTCACTGACTTGAAGGCAACATTGTCGTCTGTCAGCTAGCTATTAGGGATATGTCTACACCACGATCTTGAGGTGTGACTTTAGCTCGGGCAAACATATCTGCACTAGCAAGGGTAAAAATAGCAGTGTAGATGGCCACAGGCATCACAGGCTTCAAGGTCGGCAATACAAGCATGAGTGACAGATATTGGGTACATACTTTTCCAAGAGACTGAGTGCTACCTTTGTATCATTTCAACCTATAAAGACCCTGCATATTGAGAATCTTAAGGCCATCCTAAAATTCTGATCTGCCGGTAACAGTGACAGGTGAGACTGCTGACCTCTTGGGCTTTTCCTTTATTTAAAAAAAAAAAAAAAAAAGTTGTGCATAAACAGTCATTTAAAAAAACCTGATGCTTGTGAGCACTAGATTTCTGCTTTATTTTCATGGAGTCCATCTGCATTACAATAACAGTGCTAGTATACCGTGTTCCCTCTGTCTTGGTTACCGATGTCTGTGCTGTAACATGTTTTTTCTATTATTGTTATAGTGTGTGTAAAGGGAATTGTAGATCTAAAATTTTATTGGTGTTTAAGCCTCGGGCCTGAACAGAAGGGTGTGGACTGATGACTGTTTTAATAAATGGTGAGTTAATCTTAAAAAAAAAAAAAAAGGCTAAAACACCATTATTTAAAAGCATTATTTTTCTCTGTATTGGAGGAATCCCCAGCAAGGGAGACCTGGCAAATTTCTGTCCCTTTTGCACAGTCTGCATGGAACAAAGGAGTGGATTTGGATAAGAAAATATGGCCCTAAGTGCCCATGGGGCACCAGTACAACAGTTCTCTACATAATCTAGTTATCACACCTCTGCTCCCACTGTTTAGGTATAGACCCTCAAATGCTGAGGTTAATGTGCAACTCTCTTTTATATACAGTACTTGCTTCTAGTACTTCATTCTTATGGGGTTGTCTCCCAATTAAATGCTCTTCAGACCTCAGAGTAGTGTCTATGATAAATTCAATTAATTTGACTATCTTATCCGCTTATGGAAAAATAGAGGACTTGAGTATTCAGAGCTGTCAGTCTGGCAGTTTTCTCAAGGACTAAATAATTCATTTAAACAACCCTCTGTGCCCAGTGCTATAGCTAAATCTTTGTAGAGTGAATCCAGGTTAGATGCCACATTTGTAAACAAGCTGTCTTTATCCACTGGCACTGTTCTTGTCTCTTATCCTCATTATTATGGGAAATTAAAATGAACTTGACCTTGAGCTGAGGAAGTAACCCAACATGTCTTCTGCTTCTTTCATGGATATTTTCAGTGAAGGTTCCTTAGGGAAGATAATGTAGTTGTTGCCTATCTTATTTGGGGGCAAATATAATATGACTTCTGTCTGTTTCTGTAAATTGATTCTGAACAAAACTTTTCATGCCACTTTTACCTGCTCACTTTCAGAAGTCACCATCTGCAACTGGACATTTTAAAACAATCTACTGTCTCAGCAATCTGTACCAAAAGACAATGGAATGTACTGTAACTGACCTCCATATGAAATGTCCCAATGCAAAGGTGAGAGTTAGTGTACCTAACTCTCAGATAACTAACTCTGACCGTTAAACTTATAAACCCTTCTTTATATAAAACAACGATAAATTTTTGTGTAAAGTCTTATATGTATATGTCTGCATAAAATATAGTGTGTTTATAAACAGAATAAATGGATTTGTGATCAGACCAGCCTTTTGTATTGTGAGGCCAGGTTGAACCACGTAATTGAAACTGATTCATTCAAACAAATGATATTGTAGTTCCGTTTCTAAAACAAACTTGACTCTTGCAAAATTATATTGTTTAGTTGTGGTGAGAGGTATGCAATTTAACCAGAATATAACCTTTTTTGACATTCAACTTTAAACCTCGTGAAACACACTCCCCCCGCATATCAGCCTCACTTTAACTTGCACTGGTCTTCCTTGTTGCCTAATTGCTGATTTGACAACATGATTTATGTCGCAAAATACTACATAAAAGAGCAATAATTTGATGTCAAATAAATAAGCATTCTACATACAGTCTGTGTATAAAGTGACAAAAACAAAATATTTAATTACTTAAAATAGTTGTATATTAGACTAGACTTTCTTGCCTCTACCTATATTCTTCGAGGATTTTGATTTATTTAAAGCAACAGAAGTATAAATGAACTATTTTTAAAAAAAAAATCAGCTTTCTCACAATTCACTTAATTAGCGGTGATATATCATAGACTTTAAGGCCAGAAAGGACAGTCATGATTATCTAGTTTGACCTCCTGCACGTTGAAGGCCACAGAACCTTACCCATTCACTTCTCTAATATGCTTAACCTCTGGCTGAATTACTTAAGTCCTTAAATCTTGATTTAAAGACTTCAAGCTACTGAGAATCCACCACTTACTCTAGTTCAAACAGCAAGTGACCTGTGACCTGTGCTGCAGAGAGAGAAAATGCACCAGGGTCTCTGCCAATCTTACCTGGGGGAAAATTCCTTCCCAACTTCAAATATGGTGATGAGGTAACCCTGAGCATATGGCCAAGATCCACCAGCTGGACACCTGGGAAAAAATTTTCTGTAGTAATTGAGTCCTCCCCAACTAGTGTCCCATCTCCAACTGTTGGAGATATTTGCTAATAACAGGTTTCAGAGTAGCAGCCGTGTTAGTCTGTATTCGCAAAAAGAAAAGGAATACTTGTGGCATCTTAGAGACTAACAAATTTATTTGAGCATAAGCTTTCATGAGCTACAGCTCACTTCATCGGAGTCACAGATGGGCCATATGCCATCGTAAGCAATCTCATACCATCCCGTCCATAAACTTAACAAGCTAAGTCTTATAAACTGTTAGATTTTTTTGTCCTCACTGCTCCTCTTGGGAGGCTGTTCCAGAAGTTCACTTCGCTGATGGTTAGACACCTTCATCTAATTTCAAGACTAAACTTGTTTGATGGCCAGTTTATATCTGTTTATTCTTGTGCCAATAGTGGCCCTTAACTTAAACAATTCCTCTCCCTCCTTGGTGTTTATCCCTCTGATGTATTTATAGACAGCAATTATATCTCCTATCACGATAGCCTTCATTTGGTTGAGACTGAAGAAGCTTGGCTTCTCTTGTAAGGTAGGTTCTCAGTTCCTCTGATCATGCTAGTAGTCATTCTCTGCACCTGTTCCAATTTGATTGTATCGTTCTTAAACATTAGTAACCAGAATTGCACACAGTATTCCAGATGAGATCTCTCCAGTGCCTTGTATAGTAACATTTTCCTATCTCTACTGGATAGGCTCTTTGTCAGGCTGAGAGAGAGAAACTTGTGAACACTCTCTTTCTTTTAAAGTTATCTGTGGCCATGAGTGGGTGAAACTTACCTTGTTCTTCTCCTAGCTACAGTGTTACTAATGAAACATTAAAACAAAAATTAGTACTTCAGACATTTAGAGAAGTCATTCCTGAATTCTGACAAAGTGTCACAGTTCACTTCTTAAAGAGATTTGTTTCTAATAATCATTCATGTAGCTGTTATTTGAATAAATATAAAATGATTGTATTGTAACGAGCAGGCTAATATGTGTTTTGTGCCCCTGCCCTCTACTATATGAATCTGAACCATTTAATTAGGTCACAGTAGTCCCAACATTGGGACAAAGTTAATGGGAATTTTTCTTTGGTCAGGTGGCAGGAGCCTTTGCTTTTGAAAGTCTGTCCCCATTGTTCATATTAAATTCTAAGTGTCCTTACTGTGCAGTATAATGACAACACTGTGAAATTCCTAGATGGCCACAGATTTGGTATGGCCTTATTAATTGATAAATATTGTTCTTTACAAGTTAATAAGGAATATCCAACTCAAAGTACAAAAAAAATTTAAACCGTTGAAAATGATTTAGAATCAAATGTTGAAGAAACTAAAAGAATAATCACTGAATCTTAAAAGGCATCACATACCATGAAACTGGGGTCAAATGTGCAAAAGCTCAAGAATATCAGAGCAACTGGGATATAAATGCGTAAAGATTGGGTTAATGTATGATTAAACTCTTGTACTGTAACATATTAAACTTGGTCCTCCACCTAAAACCTAGCTGGTGCAGTTGCTTAGAGTAATACAAGACTGACTCAAATAACAAGAATGACAAATAGCCCAATTAATTTTGTATGAAACAAAAAAAAATGAAATTGTAAGGAAAGCTAGCCAACAGTCTATTAATTTACAGTGTTGCTTTATGTGTGAACTAAAATTTTGTCAGTAGGCATTGTTAAAATGGTTATGAATTTCAGAAAGACGAACAGCCACTTTAGGTAGCAAGCTGTTCCTGTTGCAAGAAACAGGACACAAGGGGAAGATGTTATCCCTTTGTAAAACAAAACAAAACGAAACAAACACCTACTAATGACAAAAATGAAAAGCTGCCTAAAAGATCCAACCAATAAAACTTTAGTCAACCTTTTAAAAAAAAAAAAAATACAGTAGCAAACATGCAAAAGTGTGGGGAAGGAAGTCTAAACCTGATTTCTATCCTCATACAAACAGTATTCAATTTTAGCATCTCAGTATGGGTTGAGACCTCTTAGTGCTACTGCAATATGAACATATAATAATGTATTATTCCCACCCTCTGTCTAAAAGAGATTTTCAAAAACTCCTGTGTGATTTATGAGCCTAAATCCTATTGATCTTACGTACTTTTTGAAAACTTTACACAAAGAACAACTGAAGAGAGATGAACAAAGTCACTGCAATGTAGACTCCTGACATATGTATGAGCGGGTGATAAATAAACATCACATAGTTAACACTATTCTTCTTGTACACCAGTAAGATCTAATAAAATTAAGGCAGGTAATAAGCCATTAATTCGCCACGAAAAGGTAAATAATGTAATTTCAGGTAGCTAACCACCCTTAAAGCCAGACTATTGAGGATTTAAATTATAAGGTTGAAAAAAAGAACAAAATATTTTTGGGGGCATGTTCAAAAGGTTTGGACAGAAACAAACACTGGATGAGGTTGATTGCAATGAGACTCCAATGGAGTTTTATTTTAAAATAATGTTCACAAGAAAATGCTTAAGAGCATGTGGAAGTATCCCATGAAACATTTTAAAACTAGCAATGGGAAATGAAAGGCAGATGTTACTGGGGAAAAAAATTGAAAAGAGGGCAGGCAGATAGTCACACACGTTGGCAATAAGGTCAGAAACATCTATAGAATCCAAAGAGAAGATTAAGGATTCGTAGTTTGAGTCTCCTTTTAGAATTATCACAATATAGGACACATGATATTTGTCATCCCCATAAGAAAAAGCTATAAATTCGAGTGAAAGTTGGTGGGAAGAATATAAGATGAGACGAGGAATAAAAAGAAATAATAAAAGAATTATTTTGTCCAGAAGCATCAATCAAACATTAAAGAGAGATCCTGGCTTCTGTGAAAGAGTAATTGAAACTTTATGTGGACAAGAATACAAGCCTAGCCTAAACTTTTTCCAGTGACCACAACTCCAAAAATAGCTGTTTTATAGTACAACACTTAACACATCTGGTTACTGTAGGTGCAGACGCATAGGCGGTGTTGGTAGCACCACCGATAGTTAAGCTTGCCCAGTGCTTCTAATTAAAAGTCCCAGCTTTCAGTTGATTATAACTTTGCCAAACTTTAACTATTTGGGCTGAAACTTTTCAGTTAGGTGCCTGCCTCAGGCTGAACTTTGTTGGAAAATTTCAGCTAAAATGTTTTTAAGAGGTATTCTTTGTAGTGGTATTTCTTTTTACTTGCTTTATTGAGACTGTAAGTTGTCTTACGTTTTGTTGAAATTCCATGTTAATAAAAAAAATTAATTCTAAAAGTTGACCAGAACGTTTGTATGAATTTTTTAAAAATACAGGTCAATAAATATTAAACCCAAGTGTCTTGACATGCAAGTCAAAACAGACCTAGTTCAAGATCTGGCTTAGACTGTCAGGGTGGTTTGGTGTTTTGTTTTTCTCCTTCAGCTGATATTAATAGCCACCTTTAGCTGCTGTTCCTTTCAAACTTGGACAAATATTACTTGTAATACTGTAGCATGTGGAAGCCGTTGTAATATTTTTATACTTCAGCTGAGATGAAGAATGGAAAGTTTTGAAATGGTTTTAAAATAAGTTTGTGCCCTCTAACACATGTCAAAATGAAGGCCACGGAAGGGTCTTACAATGAGACAGGTTTTTTGTCTTTTTAAAATTTTTTTCCTTAACCCCCTCACCCCACCCGCAAAAAACAGATCCCATGATAAAAGAAAATACCGAAAACTGTTTTAAAGACTTATCATAAAGTTCTTCTTTAGATAGACAAGTTCAATTAGAATGAAAGCTATTCGTTGTAGGAGGTGAATTAAGGGCAGTTTCATATTTAATGCTCTATTTCTATTAATTTTTGTAAGTGTAATTCAATCTTAGTGTTGTCTGAATTGTTTTAATAATTTAAAAACAACTCAGGGGAAAATAGTTGCTGCTCTGCTTTTGTGGTAAGGGCACCAGGAATGAAATACAGGGAAGAGCTTCTTGGCTGTGCAAACTGAAGTCAACTTTGGAAGACTTGAATGACTGAAAAAAGATGCTCAAATAAATTGGTTCGTCTCTAAGGTGCCACAAGTCCTCTTTTTCTTTTTGTGGATACAGACTAACACGGCTGCTACTCTGAAACCTGGAAGAAGATGCACATACTATTTAACTTCACCCAGGCTCAGTGTTTTGTGACTGCAAGCTAAATTTAACGACTTCAAACAAGTGTCTTGTCAGACAAGTCTGACATGCATTCTGAATTGCCATGCTGGGGATTTTTGCCTTTAGAGCATGGAATGTTAACACTCAAAATAGCCCCAGGCAGATCTAGCTTTTGTTTATAGCACTCAGTACTTCCTGTATATAACTATAAAAATTGTACCAAACTTTGCTCTTCTAATTCCATCTTGAAGTTTGATAGAAGCACAGTGAAACCTCTTCTTTGCGTTTCTTGCAAGTTTCATGAGGTGATCACTGAAATCTAAGTATAGTTAAACCTAAAAGCAGTTGATTTATGAATAAATGAAAACCTGGAAGAGTTTTCAAGGGTCATTGCCAATTTGAAACCAGGGTAAATTTTTCAGAGGTGAGTTGAGTCTGAGTCCCTCAATCACCACTGACTTTCAGTGAGATTTAGGAGCCTTGAAAATGAGACTTAGGGTTCTGTGTCACTTAGGTCCTTTTAAAATTTTTACACCTACTCAATTTAAAAAAATAAATCAAAAGTAACTTGATGCTACTTCCTTCACCATTTAAAAAAAATACCTATTCCTAATGTAAAAATTTCATTTTCCTGTTGGTCTTCAACTTAATCCAAATGTTAACACTGGATTGCAGTTGGATTTTCATATTGTTGCTTTTGAAAGTTGTCATGTCCTTCAAGAGAGCATAAGCTGATAATTCTAGCTACTTTGTCCTTTGTTTTGGATTTGTGTTTATAAGATGTCATCATTGAAAGCTTACCTTCCTATTGCATTACTTACTGAGTTTAAAGACTGCCTTGCTAGACCTAGAATTTCCCTGCAAATCTAATAGAATACATTTACTATTTGTACAGAAGTATTTGCTTACAGAGTGTAATTTTATATAAGGCAGTCTAACATGCTGGCTAACCTGCTTTATTTTTGAAGCTGATTTCTGAAGTAATGGAATGATTGCTGTGGTAAAATACACAATTGACTTCTAAAGTGGCCTGTAAGAATCACTATACTGTATGTTCTGGCAACATTTCTTTTTAAACTGTAGCTAGCTGTGAATATTATTACTCCATTAGGAGACTATGTTATAAAATGGAGGCTTAATGTATGCTATTTTGGTGGGGAATAAAAATATTTGAAAGGAAAGAACAGGGAAACATTTTCATTTCCAGATTATCTGAGATATCTTTTGCTTTAGCTGACTTACATTTTTTTTCAAGATGAGTGAATAATGTTGCCATAGTAGCTGTAAATGCTAATGGCCAAATTCTAATCTTCTTTATCCCTATGCAAACCCATTGAGCTCAAAAGCCTAGAATTAGGTCCTAAGTATTTGTGGTTCATTTCTTGATCATTGTGTAAAGAGCTTAGCACGTTTTTGAACCCACTTTTGCTTCCACAACAAGTGAAACATTTTATAATTGTCTTACTAAAAACTTAGGTAGATGGATAATTATTTAACTTCCACTTTCTAATTTAACCTCTTGGAATTCTGAGCCTTAAAATAACGCTGTAGATGTCTTGAAACTCCTAACAGATATGGAGATATATATTAAATGATATGTTGGAGGAATTTTTGAAACATATCCTGCAAACTATGTGAGGTAGTTTTCTTGGCGGTCAATCAGTTGTTTTAGGCCATAGACTTGTGGATTTAAATGCCAAAGATACAAAGAGCTGAGATTTTTTTTTCTTATAAAAATAGATAAAATATTAATCACAAAAAACTTTGCTAAAACTCTTATTTTTGTAGAAGGTTGACCTACTTTGTATTCTCATCAATTGAACAGTAGTAAGAATAGTAATAAAAAATAAAATAATGAAGTCTGACCAAGTTACAGCTCCTCCATTCCCCCACCTCCACAGTGCAAATCAAATTTCCTTCTTCCGATTTCATTTCAGAGTTAAAGCATGCCTACATTCGGTGAGAAAACTAGTACAAGGGCATTGGTTTGTACACAGTGATTTGTATTGTTTCTCCTTGTGATGCTATAGTATACCACCGCATAGCTTTTGTCAGGAGAGCATGGTGCATCTCCACATAGCAGCATTAAATTCATTTATAATGGTTGCCTGAATTACAGATCTAGGCCAACTCCAGATTTCTGCTTGCAAGATGATGTTAGCAAAGCTTAAGTATGGAATGAAAGATTAGTCTTATTCCATGCCATCTACCACTGTTGCTGTTAGCAGGGCCTTTGGGTAACTTTCAGATGTGAGACACTGTATTGTGGGAGGGCTGAACCAGTGGAGGGCAATACTTGTTTTCTTGTCTGTAGCGGAAGGGGGATGGCTAACCATGTGACTGTATTGAATTAATTGTACTTGAGCCAAAGATCTTGTCCCAAGTGGCCCAAGCATTTGGTACAGTCAACCCTAGTAAACCTGCGGTTTTCTCCCGAAACTGCAATCTGAGAGATTCCATGTCTTTTCTGAAATCACCATAGCTAACCCGCCTTAAGATTTCTGAATTCGCCATGAAATTCCCGGTCAAATTTTTCCGCTTGCATGGCTATAAGCAGATTAGAGATTGGAATGCATTTCTGCTGTTCTTGCACAAACCTCGTGTACACCGCAGAATCAAGATCGGCATCATTCGTTAAACGTTCTCGTTTTCTTTGGAGGCCATGCTCTTCATCCAGGTTATGAATGTAAGTTCCGAGCTCGTCAGCATTCTTTAGCCATCCACGAAAGGTGGACTCGTTAATGCCAATATCGCAACTAATCTTTGCCTGGGTTTTGCCATATCGAAGTCATTCGATAACGTCCAATTTCTCCTGCACCGAGTAAGCCTTCCTTTTGCTCGACATTTCTGACCTCTTTCTAAAGATAAATACAGTACTGTACCTGTAAATTTTTATTACATTACATTTGTATGGTGTTCTAGGCCTACAGCAATCGTCTTAGGGCTTGTTTACGCTTCCGTGCTGGGTCGATCTAAGATACGCAACTTCAGCTACGTGAATAGTTGATGCTCTCCCGTCGACTGCGCTTGCGTTCCTTGTTCTGGGGGCATACTAGAGTCTACAGGAGAGCGCTCAGTGGTCCATTTATTGCGTCTGTACTCAAAAAATTGTACTGTACTTAAATTTGGGATCGATGGCCGCGACCGTGTTATATCTGAATTCGCATTATATAGATGTGTGTTATAGCGAGGGTCCGGTGTAATATCACTTTGGTAATTTGACTTTACGTTTCAAAAAGAGCTTATTCATTCCAAGCAAAACAGCAGTGCCTTCAGTAGGAAAGTAAATAGATCCAGTTTCTGTGCTAGCAGTGAGCATTATTGTAGTTATAGGCTAAGCAAATCAAAGAACACATTCATAGCTATAAACATATGGATTTCCATTTGTAAAGTGTCACTCTGTCCCTCCTAACCAAGACGATACTCTAGTAATTACTGAAATAATGGCTCCCTTTCTCCCTCTTTTCTGTTTGTTGAAGTCTTTACATGCCTGTGACTGTCAATCCACGTGTTTGCTGAAAATGATTTGTTGTAGGGTTATTAGAGAATAAATGACTACAGCTTCTATATTTAAAAATTTTGAAACCATATCAAGAAAAGTAAATCTGATATTTTAATAATAGTTTAATCTGAAGCCAGCAACATTTAAAAAACATTTTATGCTATTTTTAGACACTTGTTTTTGGATTTTCTTTCTGAATTCCTGTCCACCATTTACTTTTGGTTGTCTGTGTATTCAACTTCTCAAGCCAACAGCTGGCTGCTCTGGTCCCATCTAGGAGAGATGGATACCACAGTGGATTGATTTAAATCATCAATTTTAATCATAATTTTAATCAGAAAGCAGGATTGAAACCTTGATTTAAAAATTGATTTTAATTTTGTTTTGCATTTGTAATTTTTATTTATTTTTCTAAAGAGAGGTTCATTCTCATTGGTTGGTATATCCATTTAAAAGATATAGCTTTGAAAAGAAATATAGATTTACACTGTTTGATAGTTTTTGCTATTCAGGAAGATACACTATATTTATATACATGTATCCAAGCAATTGTATAGCTTAATTTACGTTTATTCAGGTTCTTAATTTTTACTGTCATGTTAGAAAAAAATGGTCAATGAGGCATTTCTTATTTAATAGATTATTTTTTTTACTCATTTGTGTCAAGCTGCCTTTGGATGGAAATTGGAATTCAATTAAAAATACATAAAAACAGGCTGTGTGTGCAGAAAATTTCTTCTGTGTAAATTTTTGTGCACGCGGTGTTTTCCCATGTGTGCGGGGTTTAGGATCTGTGTGCACGTGCACAGCTTAGAGGGAACAGTGCCTGAGAGTGATTAGCTAGAAAAGAGAGAGTGAGATTTTGAGGGAGGGAGGGAGGGAGAAGGGGGATAAGAAGAGCCAAAGAGATTGGAAAAGCTTAAATGGGAAGGAAGAACAAAATGCAATGTAAGGAGAAAGCAGAAGGAGAGGGAAGGAAAGAGTGAAGAACAGACACCAGGGAGGAGGGAAAGATCTGTCTATATATCATAGCACTGCACCTTAAATCATATTGTGGCCTCCTTCAGGGCACTCCACTCTGGTCTCAGGCCCCTAGTCATCACCTGTTTCAGAGTGGAAGCCTGTGTTTCTCTTCCTCCAGACCCAGGGATTTAGGCTGGAATTCCTTCTGCAATTCACTGTGGTCATTTTAGCACGTCTGAGTTTAGTTCAGGACCTTCCATCCTGTTCTCTCCCAGGGGCAGTGACGGGTTAACCAGTGACCAGCCAGCCTTCATAAGGCTTTTGTTCTGAATAAATACATTTTCTCTATAAAACAGAGTATCTTGAAAATGATTAACAGTTTATGTGCCTGCCTGTTTTAGGAGGTGTCACCCATCTGGTAGGGGTTTGGGATTAGAAAGAGATGTCCATACTACAAGTGTTACTTATGGAGAAAGGCTTTCTCAACAAGGAAGCCTTTGCAGCATTTCCTACAGATGGTCATACTGGATTTGCCCGATGGCCTCTGGAAGATTATTCCATAGCTGTATCCCATTGACTAAGAATGTTTTGTCTCCCACTTTACATGCTTTTCCTGAGCTTTTTGATCTGCGTTGTCTCGGAGAAGTGCAGCTGTCACAAAAATGGAATAGAGTATGGGAAAAGCAAAAAAGGCAGAACAAAAATAAGTTGAATGCCAAAATTTTATGATAAATAATATGTGAATGTTTGAATTTACACTATGTGTATGTCTAGATATTGTGAAAGCATCCCTGCCAGGGAAGGCTTATCTCTGGTTCATCAGTTTACTTTTGAAAAATCAAACTTTTTGCCCTTTGAAATGAGTGTTCACCAAATGACAGATATTCTGACAAACTTTCCCAGGGGACGCTACTTCCAACATTTCTGCCAAGGTTACCTCCCTCTTTCTCTCTGCAAACTACTCACTTTGAACCCTGCAGTGTAAGGGAGGAATGTAGAGGAAGATAGGAATGTATTGGGGGTGGGGTGGGGGGTGGAGCTTTAGTGACATCGCCCACTGAAATGCCAGCAACCATTAATACTGCCCTTAGTGGTGCCCTGAGAATGGAATTTGGCCTCTAGTCAAGAGAGAGAGTGAATGTAACTAATATGCTCTAACGAGATGAACAAGTTTTTGTTTCTCTGCTAATCCCAGGTCTACTTCTTTCCATGCTGGTGTGCAGGTAGTGACTAATTTGTAAATTGCACATGAATGAATCTTTTAAAAAGACAAACAAACTAGCCAAAGGCTCCTGTTTTTCTGGGAGTGAGTCACCATCCAGTATTGGTATATAATGTGAATTTTTTTTTTTTTTTTTTACTTTACTTTAGAATAGGCTACCAATGAGTCTTTAATGCCTTTACACAAAAAACTTTTTGTCCATAAGACACTGAAACTAATTTACTAACATGTCAACCAGTCGTTCTGTGATCACTTGGTCTTTCCCCTCACCCTTTGTCTTGTCTATTTAGATTATGAGGTCTTCGCAGCAGGGACGATTTTAGTATTTGTACAGCACAGTCCTGAGAGTTGTCTTTTGCATGCTATCATAATACGAGGAACAAAAAATAATTCCTGTTCAGGCTGACCCCCTTATTACCTGGAGATGAAGTACTACTTTGAAAAATATGGAAAAGTATATTTTTAATAGAGATCACTCCCCAATGTGGTGGTCATGGTGTGAAGTTATATACAGTGCATGTGTTATACATTTTTTTTATTCCATATATGATTCTTTGCATGGTTATTGCTGGAATACAGGACAAATTGAGTCGATACAGGAAGTGGGATATGGGACAAAAAATAAGTTACCTTCCTTAAAACAAGAATCTAGTGTCATCCTAATTAACTCTAGTGCAAAATACAGAGCATTTTATCTAAATCTCTTTAGTAAGGATATGTTGATTTAAAAAAAATTAGTATCTTTTAGGAAGCTGACACTGGTGAGTATTTGAGGCTTGTTGTAGATTGTCTAAAATATTTTGTTTGATACCAGGAAGCAGAGAAGTACTAAAATGGACATGTAACCAATTGGAAAGAGCTCAACTTGGTTGAGAATTTCTGATGAAAGTCTCTTGGTTTGGGACTAAAATTTAATTTTCCCCATCAAATTTAATTTTCCTCATTACTTGTTTTAAGTAATATTTTTAAATGTATTCTTTATTGTGAACAATACTGTTTCTCATACAGTTATGTTTACTGATGATCTACAGAACAATTTTTCTTAATGTGTTCCTTTCACTTCACAGAAAGACCCAGATTATTTGCAGCTTTGGCTGGACAGTTTTGTTTCTAGCTATGAACAGTTTCTGGATGTGGACTTCGAGAAGCTTCCTACTAGGTATGTAGAAATACAGATCTGCTCATCTTGTGTTTGATATCTGGAGAGAACCTGTCTGGGCTCCAAATCCTGTTTAAAATATATATAATAAAATTGTTTGTTCCACGTCAGTTTTTCTTGACTGGCACTCCCAGTCCCATTCTTTAAAGGTCAAATTTGGGTTGCTAATGATAAAACTAGGTAAACAGTATTTACATCAAACTAGGAAATGGCGTCAACATAAATTTGTTTTTGTTAGCAGAAATTTACTTATTACAGCTCTTTGTATGTTGTTGAAATAAGTACTCTGCAGAAAACCTGGTGTGTCAAATAATATTTTGGTGGCTTAAAAGAATATATAGGGGAAAGATCTGGATAGTAGATATAGTTTTGCAATTTAATCTCTGGGATTATTTTAATATTAAGGATGAGCTAAAATTCTAAATTTGACTAATATAGTTGAAAATTTGTAAAAATAAGCTGCTTCTTTACTTGTCTGCTGAGACCTTGGTTCAGGCTTTTGTACATTGTCCTGCAACAGCAGTGTTACCAGCCCCAAGCATTGAAAAATCATGAGATTGATTTAAAGCATGAGATTTTAAAATACAACAGATGTTTGGTTCTTTTATGCCTTCTGGTTTTTGAGCCTTCATGTTCTCAAACTTTGCTTCACAGCCATGAGGGCTAGAATTTTTTTTTTTTTTTTTTTGGTGAAAGTTTTAGGAACTAGGGCTTTTAAGAAAAACCAAATACTGTGATACTCGGGGGGGAAAATCATGAGAGTTGGCCATAGTACTATAGCTGATATTACACTGTCTTAGGTGCTAGTGATGAATGCAGAGAATGAAGCTCCCTGTACTATGGTTCTGGTCCCAAATCCATTACAATCAATGTTGGATCAGGTTTTATTTAGGTATTAGCAATGTCCACAATTGTTGCAAGGAAACATTGAACCCTGAAATTGGGTCCTAGTAGATTAAAAGTGTACTTTTTCTTAGCTATGTGTAATAATACTTTTCTCAGAGAATATAATATATTCATATAGAATTGATTATATCCAATTTATAACAAAAACTAAAAATGTTCTGTTTTGTACTGCATAGTCTGTCAGTTTAGCTTTGGCAAAGATGTGTCCCCATAAGGTTGTATTTTTTGCCTAGAAAGTGTATAACTTCTAAATTGTCATTCTATAACATCTAGTTTAGTATGAGAAATGTTAACAGTGGAATAACTAGACTAAATTAGAAGTGTTTGGAAGTGTGCATGAACTACATAATTGTTTTTATTTTTTCAGTAGCCACATGGCGGAAGATTAAAAGGAAAAAACATAAACATATAGATAAACTGTGCAAAAACAATGATAGTGTGCAGAGTGATAGTTTCAAGAGCTCAATAGAAAATCTGGTATTTTGCTGTGATTAATGACAGGATTAATGTTGTGACCTAAAAGAGTAGGATTGTACAGGATTGGACTCATTTTGTAACAGATGTAGAAAGAAAATGTCTAGGCAACATAAGGGAGAGGGCAGGTGACTATTGTGTTTTGATGGCCAGAAATAAATATCCTAATATGAGACAGTTTATGTTCATTTTAACAATAAATCGCTGTTTCTGCCCCTGATTGCGGTTAGATATAATCACACTTAGTGACATCCTTCTGGATTTATTTTGTCATACATTAGAAAATGTTGTAACTTTGATGGTGCAAAAAGAAAAGGAGTACTTGTGGCACCTTAGAGACTAACACATTTTTTTGAGCGTAAGCTTTCGTGAGCTACAGCTCACTGCATCCGATGAAGTGAGCTGTAGCTCACGAAAGCTTATGCTCAAATAAATGTGTTAGTCTCTAAGGTGCCACAAGTACTCCTTTTCTTTTTGCGGATACAGACTAACACGGCTGCTACTCTGAAACCTGTTTGATGGTGCAGTATTTCAAAGAGAAGAAATACAAAAGAATCAGAAACAAATAATTCAAAATAAATATGGAGATATCGCTTTATAATCTGCACATTACACCCTGACATTCTTTTGTACCAAAGCTAATCTCTAATGTGTGTCCCAGAGTTGCTTCCCCTTTATACATTTTAATAAAAAGCTAATTCTCCCTTCGATCCTGGAAGTGGTTGTGTTCTGCAAGCTGAAATGAGGAATTGTTGAGGGAGGGAAAGACACTATGTGTACTTTCATCTGATAGGATCTCAAAATGATTTACAGCTACTGCATATGCATGCAGCACTTGATAGACATTTCTGAGTGAAAGGCAGCTGGGAATGAGTGTTGCAGAACAGGGCAGGGAGAGGATATTTTGAACAAACTAAGGCACCCGACTTTCAAGAAAAATGCCATGGGATTTATGTCCATGAAGAGAATATGGGACTTCAATTTTATCAGCCAAAAGACCAAAACACAACTGACTTCATGGAACTCTAATTTACTTGCCCCTGAGGCATGAAGGACTGAGTTGGCGCTACTGAGATTTTTATCTGGATGGGTAATACCACAAGTGGGTCTGATTATAAGAATATCTTTTTCTGCACATAAAAATATATTTCCTTTTAAATCTTGTATGCCAAGTTTGGGAACCTGAAAAATCCCATTTTGTGTAATATGTATCTCAAAAAACTCTGAATTAATTTGTTTGTTCTGGAAGTGTGGATAAAACATATATGGTAAGGTATTATTATAGACCAGAGAAAGAACTATGGGTTGTAGAGTTGGTCTTCTTTTGCAGCCCCATGCCTCAGCACGATTGCTCCCTATAGTGTTTGATAGTGTTTTATCTAGTTTAGATGCAAGCAGTGGGGTTTATAACACTTCCATTGGGAAGGTGAGTACTTCTCAGTACAATAGATCTGTTGACATCTGTGCATATTGAACATGAGAGATTGTCACTCCACTATTTTGCATTTCTCAAAGCATCTATTGTACCTTACTATATTTACAATTGAAAGGGTAAAGTCTTACCAGCTGGTTAGAGGTTATTTTCCTTGCTGAATGGGGAAGAAGTTATGTTTAATAACTGTAATAACTGCAAAGGCAATTTGAATGTTATCAGTTTTCCTTTTGTTTTTGGCTTACATGCTGTTAAATTTACACCAAAGAAGCTTAAAGGAAGTTCTTGAAAAACAAATCAAACATATTTTTATATACTTTATGGTTCAAACCCACATAAAAATGACTTAGGACACATGAAAGACACAAATAGCACATTTATCAGGAATTTATGGCTAAAAAGTGAAGTCAGATTTTCTGCAGCTTTTATATTTTTAAGTGTGGGCTTCCTTTTGTAAAAATGCTAATCTATTTGTTTAAACTGCAGCATTTGGAGACTGGTTTGACTCCATTCACACAATTAGTGTGGTGGATTAAAGCTGTTTACCCATGTTAATGCAAAGATTGGGAAAATTAATGAGAGAACTACATTAGGTCCACGGATCCATCAGACTTCTTTCACTTCCAGGTTTTGATGATTTGCTGATAGTCTGACATTAAAGACAGCAGTTCACAGTTACCAATGAATTGCACCTCTGACCTCTCCTAATCTCTTCTAGTGTAGCCCCGTTCTTGTCTCTGCCATCACATGTCTCCAAGTGATTCTCCTATTGTATATCTGCACCGCATTGTAAATTCATGTCTGTGGGATCCAGGCTTCTGGACTCAGTGTTTCCAAGCCAGCGCTTGAGTGTCCACACAGCATTATAATTCTGGGTTTACAGTTGCTGGACCCAAGTCTCTCAGCCATGCTAATGCATCATACTGCGCTCTGCAGATCTTCTGATTCAGATCTGCGGTTTCAGCTGTGTCCATGTTGTAAAATGACAGGGCTTGGGCCTGAGTTACAAGGGAAATCAAGTATCAAAAGAGGGGTAGCCATATTAGTCTAGATCTGTAAAAGCGGCAAAGAGTCCTGTGGCACCTTATAGACTAACAGACGTATTGGAGCATAAGCTTTTGTGGGTGAACACCCACTTCGTCAGATGCAGGTTCTGACCAACACTCGTAGCAGGGTCCTAGAACTGGGTCCAGAGTGCTCATTGACCTGAGTCAGAGAGATTTGTGTGTGGACAGAAGGGGTGCTTGGGCTCAAACCTGAGTCAGACCCCAGGCTTAGTCTGCAATATAGAGCGTACTGCTACTCTCAGGCCTGGCCCTGTGTTGCAGTCCCTTGGTGTTAACTATGATTTCCTCAACAGGTCTGGCTTATGCTCAGATATACATTTGTGAAGAAGGAAATGAGATGGCTAGTGAATCAGTACACATGTTAGAATTTTATCTTGGCTTGTGGATGAACTTCTGGCCCATGTCTTTAAAAGAAAAAAGACACAAAACTTCAGTTAATACCAGATTTTCAAAAGATTTTCCAGTTCCCCTTTGAAATAGTCTTGTTTACACCGCTAACTATACTGGGAAAAGCTGATACTGTGCTTTATGTACCCTCCACTGATTTGCTGCCGTGATATGCTAAAATCTTGCTCCATGAGAGATAAGAAATCTTGCTTGTTTCAAATAAACGTGTATTATATTTTCAGTCAGAGCAGCTCTACAAAAACGTGCATTTTTTACTCTGCACACAATCTCTTGTTATAATTTTTTTCCCCAGTGGCACAGAAAATGTTGAATTGGTAATAACTTCCAGTCTTGCTCCCTGAGGCTTTTTTTTCCCTCTGTCTCATCAGTCAGCCTGTCTTTGGGGGTGTATGGCATGAGGGAGTTGCTGCTTACTTTACTTTGCAGCATTTAAACCTCTTACTGAGAAACTACAGTTGGCCTTTTTGGAAAGCTACTTGTCCAGCCTCGTGGCTGAAGATTAATTGAAATTATCAGTGGAGAAATTCATGGCCTGTAAAGGATTCTATGTACATTGGCTTATGCAAAATGTGGGCATATACACTAGTATCTAGAAAGAGAAGGCTGCCTTCACAGAAAGATGCATTTCTTATGTGGAGGTTGTGTGGAAGGTAGTAGTTGCTCTGTCTCTGTATGTCTACTTCAGACAGCACTTGTACAGCGTTCTAAAGGATCAGGAGAGTGTGCACAGCTGTACTGTATATGAGTACTTTGAGTTCAGCTAGATGGCACTAATATTCTTATTTTTGCCCCAAATAGTGCTATATTTTGCTTTTAAATATTGGTAGATATCATCTGAGTAGTTTTGTGTCTCCCCCAATGAAGTTCCACTTTTGGAGTTCGACCTGATTTTGGCAGTTGATTTCTCTCGCTTACCATATCTGGTTCTTACTAAAGGCTGTTGCAGGCTGGGTCCTCCAGTTGTTGCCCAGCTCTTCATTTCCCCCATAACCATTTACCAGATGTTTCCCTGAAGTATCCTCCCTAAGTCAGACAGCTGACACCACAGAGCATCTCTTCATCAGCTGAAAGAGTGAATGAACAGCTCTTGGACTGAAAACTGCACTCCCTGCAAGTGAAATAATGACAGAAGGAGTCTATAGTAAAGGTTGCTGCTCCAACCCATCTGAGCATTTCCAGGATGTTATTGAACCAGAATAATCTATATAGCAGTATTGTGTGTTCTGGCCTTGCTGCTGTTTTTGTCTATAATTTTCTTCTTCTGAGCCTCTCTGATATTCTACACAAATCTTTTGAACATAGGACGATCAACTGGTGAGAATGCATAATGGTTCCCTAGGGTAAAGTCTGGGCATGGCAGGACTCTGATACATTGATTGTGCCAACATAACAGTGCTGTGCTTTCTGTTTCTTTGCTTTTTAAAAATAAGTAGAGGAACAAATCTATTTCCTCGTTTGATCTCCAGAAACTAGTAATGATAAGGCAGCAATTATTAATGCACCAGCCAAGTGCCAGGAATCAGATGGATTGCTGGGGATTTGTGTCTGCCAGACCCCTTATTTTCCAGTTTTCTCACATGTAATATTACCATTAAATTTCTTATTTGTGTGTCTTGTATAATTAGGATACTGAAGAATTTCACTGTGGCTATTTAGTAATTGGGCTTCAGTGGCTAGTTGTAGTTAATATTGTATTTATTTGGTTACTTTTGATGGATACCAGTGATTGTAAAAAAAATTTTAATAGGGTGGCCCATACCTTAATATAGAAAATATATTTTGGACCACCTTCTCCTTGATTTGGGATTGTACAGACCACTTCCCCCTAGTTTTTCTTACAGCAGTTACTTACATGGAAAAGTAACGTTAAGAAAACCATTTAATGTATTTTTAGCTGCCTTTCAACACAATTTAACAGCTGAGAACAAGGAGGAAGAGCTGGCAAAATGTGACCAGGCAGTTTTTTTGTGGATTGCCAGCAAATGTTTGTGAACCACCAATAGCCCCAGTTTAGGAACATGTGTATTATAGTGGCTTGAAACAATGCACACAGATACACAAGATGTATTAATAAAAAAATGCATTTGCATATGTTAATTATTTTGTGTATTTTTTTTAAAGGGTGGATGATGTACCTCCTGGAATATCACTACTTCCTGATAATATTCTGCAGGTCCTGAGGCTTCAGCTGCTACAATGTGTCCAAAAAATATCAGATGGACTAGAAGAGGGGCAACAAGCCCTCTCACTTTTGCTTGTCAAATTCTTTATTATACTTTGCAGGTATTTATTTGGTTGGCTGCTGCTTTCACCAGTGTATTGTTTTGTCTGGGAAATCTTGATTCACTTAATGATATAGATAGAGATTTTTGATACGCATACAGTGTGACAAAACATTGCCCAGTAGAGACAGAGACTCTCCATATTGCAGTCAACACACATGGTATAATGAAACAAAAAACCAACAGTAATATGGATAAAGAAGACCACAATGAGAAAGGGATTGAATGGAGAAAATGACAGCATATTATTTGTAATTAAACTGTGTATATGAACTTCCAAATTTATGTTACATAACAGAAACAAGATTGATTTTTTTTTAAAGCAGATTGCTAATATGTTTTTGGCCATGAAATAATTTCCAAGGGAACTGTCCAGGGAAAGTTGATTCACATTCTTAACATATTTACATGTCCCTTAAATAGTTTAGGGAAATATTTTATTTTATATTACTGGCATCTTCTGAAACTTTGATCTTAATTTTTGTGATATTGCTTAACCATATACCAAACAACCATATAAGTAGAGGTCTAAAAATGTCCATTCCTTCAAAATTTTAAATTGTTCATTAACATAATTTAGAATACAACAGTTTTACCTCTAACAATGTCTATTGAGACAGAGCTGCTCTGATTTACACTCTGTGACTGTCCCCTGAGGAATATCTACAAAATGAGCAAAGCTCTCTCACTGGCCATGTCCACTCCTCAGTCACCTCCAATATGTCCTCAGGATGGGGTCTAGAAAGGACGCAGCTCTACTCTGGCCAGAGAAATCTCCTTTTCCTGGGGGCATTCCTCAGGAGCCATTTCCGACCCTGTGGTCCTTTCACCCTGCCAGAACAATGAAAAGGCACTGTATGGCAAGAGACAGTTGTGCCCAAATTGTGTTAAAATTCTAAGATAAGTTAAGGAAACAGTAGTAACTGTAGCTTCCTGTGCTTTGTCAATTTTAGTTAGTCATTTGGAAAAAATATCCTTGTTTGTCACTGAACTCTTTATTTTAGTTCACATGCCTCAAGGGTTGAGAAATATGTTTGTAACACCTACAGTATGCAAGCAGGAGTGGTTTTCTTTTGCCTTTTATGATTTGTTTAGTTTTCTAAAAATATACACTCAGATGCCTATCTTTTTTATAATTAAAACTGGTAATAGGCCTTTGGAAAACTCACTCGGAGTTTAGAAACCATTTGTGGCTAAGTCACCAGTTTTCTTCGTGATGTCAGAGGAATAATTGTTGTCTTCGGTATCAGATTCCATTTCTGAGTTCTTTGTTTATTTAGAATGCTCTGTGAATCAATTTAACTTCTGAAATCTGAGATTCCAGATAAAACAGACATGGCTGGAGCTCTGACTGTCCTCTAATTTTCTTCTAGCTGGAAGGCAAATATGTATAGTATATTAATGTGTGATGAATAAACATTACAGTGTATTATTTTTGTCGATATTTTAAAAATATTGACACTTGTGTATTTTATATTGAATGCTTAAAAAAAAAAAGCTTCAGAGGCCTGTTCAAATAATATTACAATATACAAACAACTGTGGCTCATGTTGCTCCTACAGAAATCTGGCTAACGTGGAAGAGATTGGGACTTGCTCCTACATTAACCATATCATCACCATGACTACACTCTACATTCAGCAGGTACGTGGAATTACAACTCTCATATACATTGCTGCTAGAAATACAGAAAGAGGATTGAGGGCTCAAGATTGGGAGCTAGGGGGTCTGGATTTTCTTCCTAACTCTGCCACAAACTTCTTGTGTGACTTTAGGCAGGTCACACATTCTTTCTGTACCTCAGTTTTCCATCTTTAAAATCAGAACAATAATACCTACCCACCTTATTGCAATGATTTGAGGCTTTTTATTTATATATACAAAAGGGCTTTACAATCCTTAGTTGAGAGTAGTCTAGAAGAGCCAAGTATTCAGAATTTATTCTAAGTTGGATGAGTGTAGAATTTAATAAAAAGGCTGAAGAGAAGGCTCAATCATTGCATGTTTATATGTAGCGATCCCTGTTCTTGATCAGTAATGCATTTTTTTTTCACGGCTTATTTACAAGCATCTGAAAAGTCTTAATAGAACAGTTTTAAAATGTGTTCTAAGCAATTGAAGTTAAAAGAATTATTTTAGAAGAATTGGTTTCTTTAGTTAGGAGGTGATTTCAATACTTCAGTTTATGTTGAAATGTCAGCCCTACTTAGGAAGTATTTGGGTAGGGAATATTTAAAATTATGGAGGTCTGTTCCCCACAGTGTACATGTGAAATTGTCATTAGCGTCAGTGAATGTTGTGCACGTATGTCATGGAGACAGTAGAACCTTTGAGTTGATGATTATTTTTAGTACACTGTATATTGCATATCTCAATAAAGCAGAAGGAATTAAAGCTTGGACTGGGATTTTCAAAGGAGCCTAAGCGAGACAGGTTCAAATGTGCCATTGAAAGTCAGTGAGAATCGGATGCCCAACACCCTTAAGGTCTCTGGAGAATCCCAGCCTTAACTCCGTCAGTGGACTTCTTTGTTCACAAAATTTGCGTTCCTAGAATCGTTCTGATCATAATTGTTTCTTTTCTCTCAGTTAAAAAGTAAAACAAAAGAGAAAGAAGTGGCAGATCAGTCGCCTGTAGAAGAGTTTGTAAGACATGCACTGGCTTTTTGTGAAAGTCTCTATGATCCGTATCGAAACTGGAGGCAGCAAATTGCAGGGTATGTATTTACCTTATATGGTAAATTCTAATATTGTAAGGATAATTTCTTTAAAATATTACTATAGCTCTATTTAATGGTTTCAACACAACCATGGTCACCCCACACCAAGCTGAAATGAGACATAATTACACTGATACACTTGTGCTCTTGCATTTTAGCAGCTACTGGTATTGGTAGCACTGAGGACTAGATTTGATACCAATAAGCTTCCCCAAAGGTACGTTCTGTATTGAAAACATGAATGAAGGAATCCAGAAAGTATCTCTTTGCACCAAAATCAATACTATGAAACAGACTGATAATTATTAGGGTTCTGTACTACACTGCCACTAAGAGTATTGGAGTACTAATCTATCCAATTCCATCAAATAAAAACCCAGTTTTGTTATTTGAAAGTTCTGGAGAGAATAGATAGCCAGGGTCCCAGCTGAGGACTTCCTGAGGTACATGTTTAGAAGCAGATTAGCAATGTATGCTTTATGCTGGGTTCTAATGACCTGAAATAGTGTATGATTTTGCTAGAGATGCTACCTGTTCCTTTATTTTAGTACTAAAAATAGAGATTGAGAGGAAATAATTAATCTGTTACAAATCTTTACATATTCCTGCTTACTTTTAAAACATTTATTAAACATTTCAAGTATACAAATTATTGTTTACAAAACAGATGTTATTTTGTTAGCATTATTGTGATATTCATTACTTCAGTGTCAAAACAAAATTTAAAAGGCTCTGCATTTAGTTGGAAGCTGTTGCACTATGACCTCCATAGCTGAATCAAATATGTGCCCAATCTTCATCTGAAAATTTACTAGTAATAATTTCTTATAGTGGCTTTCCTATTTTCCCAGAAAATGGTGCCTTATGAATCCATCAGTTTTTCCAAGGGATAACAAAAATTTCCCTACTACAACTGCCCAAAATATGGGGAAAGGAAGGAGATAAGTGGAGGAAAACAATAGAGAGCTCCTTATCAAATAAGATCCAGTCAACGGAGACCTCAGGCCCTGAGAGGTGTTCTAGTGAGGCTCTGAGTACTTCAAGAACCATGAAGCATGTTAAGACTCCAACTAAGTCCCATACCTCAGCAGAAAAGGGCTTAGTACGAAAGAATACTACTACTAAGAGACGAGCTTCACTGGAATCAATCAACTGTGGAAAATGTACCTTTCAATGGCCAGAAGCTTTTGCAGATTCTGTGGATGACTCACTTCATAACCTACTCTAGGGCAACACTTAGGTTGTTAGGGATATACATGCCTGCAAAAGGAAGTTTAGCATGTCTCAATCAGCACAAAGATCCTGCCCTGCTCTATTTCCCACCTGGAAGCACTGGCTTAAGAGGCTGAGGTTTTCAAAGAAAAAGCCTGCAACTACCTTGACTGCTTTATCCCAGCCTTCATCATGCAAACGCCAGTTTTGCTGGTTTGGTCATGAGACCAGACCACCCAGTTACTAGGTTTTATCAGCTGCACGACACAACCCCCCTTTCTCAATTTGGTCACTTCCTCTCTATTTCATCAAAGATGGGAAGGTATAACATTGGACAAATGAGTATTGGAGGCCATTACTTCAGGTTATACTATCCAATTTACCTCCACCCTACCGTTTCAACCTCTTTCCCCATCCCTTTTCAGGGACCTCTCTCAGAACAGTTGCTGACACAGGAGATCTCATCACTCCAGAGTCTAGGAGCCATAGAGCCAGTTCCACTTCAATACAGAGGAAAAGGGTTCTAGTCAAGATATTTTCTGATATCTAAGAAAAATGAGGGTTGGAGGCCAATAGTACGTCTCAGGCAATTGAATAAGTATGTCCAACATTTGAAATTCAGAATGGTTTTCCCTAGCAGTTATAATTCCCTTCCTGCAATTTGGCAACTGGTTTGCGACCTTCAACCTCAAAAATGTCTATTTCCACATAGTACTTCATCCTTATCACAAAAGATTTCTTCATTTCACTTTCAATTGCAATCATTACCCATATTGGGTACTACACTTTTTGGCCTTTCATCTGCCCCCATTGTATTCTCAAAAATCATTGTAGTCATAGCGCCATACCTCTGTCATCTAGGAATAACTGTCTTCCCTACCTCAATGACTGGCTTCTCAAGAGTCGGTCATATCATGAGGTATGGTCAAGCAGTTCAAACAAGTTCAGGAAGGAAGATAAATCTTGAGAAATCGATCTTGACCCCCTACCCAACAAAATATTTTTATAGGAGTGCTTCTGGATTCAGTAATCAGCAAAGTTTATCTCGCACTTGACAGATTCCTTGCTTTAAAGAGCCTTATACAAAGCGTGTATGTAGCTCAGCCCTCAAGTTCCAGCAAGGACATGTCTGTAGCTGTGGGACGCATGGCAGCTTGTGTTTTTGTGACGCAACCTGGCATTTTGTATCTTTGACATCTCCAGGGGTGGCTCAGTACTGTTTTTGTACCCAACAAACACAGATATCTGTATCCAGTCAGATTCTACAGTCACTCACCTAGTGGATGAATCCATCCAAAATTTATGCAGGAATCCTGTTCAGCTGGAATCCCCCTACGTTCTTATTAACATTGGATGCTTACCTTTTTGGGATGGGGAGCCCATTTGGACCCATGCACAGCCCAAGGCAAATGGTCACAACAGGAACAGCTCTTTCACATCAACCTGTTGGAATTAAGGGCTGTCAGAAATGCTTGCCTCCACTTTCTTCCCTTACTCAAAATCAAGTCCAAAAAGATCATGCCAGACAACATAGCATGTGTGTAGTATATCAATCATCAGGGCAGAACACGTTCCCCCTCACTCTGTACCAAAGCGATAAAGCTTTGGAACTGGCGCATAGCCAAGCGGAGAGTCATCTTGGCTTCTTACCTCCCATGGATACAGAACACCATGGCAGATGACCTGAGTAGTCTTTCCAAATGACGAATGGGAGTTGGACTCTCGTGTCCTCAACAAAATATTCCTAGCTTGTGGATTTCCAGAGGTCAACCTTTTTGCTATAGCAGCAAACACAAAGTGTAGGAAATTCTGTTTTAGATGGAGATTCAATTCCCAATCTCTAGGAAACGCTTTCCTCATTACATGGTGTGATGGGGTGTGCTTCCTACACTGGCCCTGCAAGATTGGATTTAGGCCAGGTGGGCCAAATCAGCTAATTAGTCTGCGAACGGGAGCTTTAGGCTGGAGGTAGCTAATTAATGAGAACATCACGTGTGAGGGATAGGTGAGGCTTCTACAATAGACAGGAAATTGGAAGCAGAGGAGGGGGCAGAAGTCTGCAGTCACTCCCTGGGAGAAGGAAGGAATGTTTGGGGGCTGCAGAGATGAGTTGCCTGAAGTTACTCCCTGGGAGAAGGGAGTGAAAAGACTGGCAAACCCCGGGGAGTGGTGAAGGCAAGGATTTATGGAAGCGGCTCAGGGAAAGGCAGCAGGGAACAGACCTTGGCTGCTGTGTAGAGGATCCCGAACTGGAACCTGCAGTAGAGGATGGGCCCAGGATTCCCCTGCCAGCCACTGCAGGAGTGGTATAGTGAGGCAGTGAAGGAGAAGATTGCCTGAGACTACTGGAGAGCAGGAAAGTTCATACAGTTCCCCCCTCTGTCCCCCCGGGAAAGGGGAAACCACAATAGCGTTTGGAGGGCTGAGTGATGAAGAGGACAGCTGCGGGTCCTGAGAGCGAGAGAGAGGCTACAGAGGAGAAGCTAATGGGATGTAACCAATGGAAGAAGCATTGGCCTCTCTGAGCTAATCCTTAGAACTGCCAGGACTTGGCGCCATCCAGTGGTGAGTAGAGCAACCTGTTACACATGGACAAAGGGTATTTTCTGTGCATATCCTCCAACTCCATTGCTCTTAAATGTCCTTAAGATCAGAAAGGACTAAACCAAAGGCATTTTGATTGCACCAACTTTGCCAAGAAAAGTTTGTTTTCCTTATTTCTTCAAACTCACCTCTTGCCCTCTGTGGTGGCTCCCGATCAAACCTCGACTGTTGTCTCAGCTTGTGGGTCAGACGCTTTACCCCAGTTTTAACATCCTGCAACTACGAGCTTGGTTCCTTAATGGTTCTCAGGCCTAGAGATCACATGTTCATTGGAAGTACAAAAGATACTCTTAAATAGCTGAAAGGAATCCACTAGACATATTTACCTTCAGAAGTGGAAAATATATAACCTTTGGTGTAACTGGCGCCTTTTTTGCCCCATCCGGTTGTCTCTTTTCTCAGTCTTGGATTACCTATTGGAATTGAAAAATTAAGGCCTTTCTGTGAGTTCCGGCAAGGTTCATTTCGCAACAGTAACAGCTTTCCATATGCCAGTGGAAGGTTTCTAGGTATTTGCTCATCCAACCATCACAAGATTCCTAAGAGGACTTATTAATCTTTTTCTGCATATTAGAGCCCCTGCACTGCTTTAGGATCTCAGCCTGGTTCTTAACTGTCTCATGAAACAACTCTTTTTTTAGCCATTAGCAATGTGCTCACTGTTACATCTGTCTATGATGAAGACAGTCTTCTTGGTGGCAATCACTGCTGCTTGAAGGATTGGGATGACTTTAATGGCAGACCCCCCCTTTACTTTGTTCTCCAAGGAGAAGGTATCCTTACAGCCTCATTGAAAGCTCTTACCTAATGCATCTTCTGAATTTCATGTCAACCAAGCTAGTCACCTTCTGTTTTTTCTTTTTCCCTAAGCTGCATGAGTCTACACAAAAAGTCTGCTTTTTATACGCTAAACGTTGAGGGTGTTAGCCTTTTACTTGAACAGAGAGACTGCTAGACTCTTTGTTTCTGTAGCAGATAGACCTAAGGGAGTGCCAGTCTGGCAGTCTCCGCTCAGAGACTTTCTGAATTGATCTCTGGATGTATTATTGCCTGTTACCGTTTTGCTGAGGTTACACCTCCCCTAAAAGTGACTGCATGCTCTGTTAGGGATCACAGTCTACATCTGTAGCTCTACTCAAAAATGTTCTGGTTGCTGAAATCTGTAGGGCTGCACCATGCTCCTCAGTGCCAGTGTTTTCCGACCACCAAGCCCTAATTCATGCTGCAAGATCGGATGTGGCAATAGACAACGCAGTCCTTTCTTCAGTGATGGACTCTTTTCTGAAATTTCTGCCCCCTTAAAGGGTTACTGCTAGGAAGTCACCAAAAGTCGAATACCCGTGAGGACACTACTTGAAGACGAAGGAGAGATTTAGATAATGGCATACAGAGTACACTTATAAAGTTTGCGGACGTTGCCGAACTGGGAGGGGTTGCAAGTGCTTTGGAGGATAGGATTAAAATTCAAAATTATCTGGACAAACTGGAGAAATGGTCTGAAGTAAATAGGATGAAATTCAATAGGGACGAGTGCAAAGTACTCCGCTTAAGAAGGAACAATCAGTTGCACACATACAAAATGGGAAATGAATACCTAGGAAGGAGTACTGCGGCAAGGGATCTGGGTGCCATAGTGGATCACAAGCTAAATATGAGTCAACAGTGTAACACATGTTTGCAAGAAAAGCAAACATCATTCTGGGATGTATTAGCAGGAGTATTGTAAGCAAGACACAAGAAGTAATTCTTCCGCTCTACTCAGTGCTAATTAGGCCTCAACTGGAGTATTATGTCCACTTCTGGGTGCCACGTTTCAGGAAAGACATGGACAAATTGGAGAAAGTCCAGAGAAGAGCAACAAAAATGATTAAAGATCTAGAAAACATGACCTATGAGGGAAGATTGAAAAAATTGGGTTTGTTTAGACTGGAGAAGAGAAGACTGAGAGGGGACATGACAGCAGTTTTCAAGTACATAAAAGGTTGTTACAAGGAGGAGGGAGAAAAATAGTTCTTAAATTCTGAGGCTAGGACAAGAAGCAATGGGCTTAAATTGCAGCAAGGGTGATTTAGGTTGGACATAAGGAAAAGCTTTCTAACTCTCAGTGGTTAAGCACAGGAATAAATTGCCTAGGGAGGTTGTGGAATCTCCAGCGTTGGTGATTTTTAAGAGCAGGTTGGACAAACACCTGTCAGGGATGGTCTAGAATCTAGATAATACTTAGTCCTTCCTTGAGTGCGGGGGACTGGACTAGATGACCTCTCAAGGTCCCTTCCAGTTCTGATTCTATGATTCTGTACTTCAGACTCTGTGATTCTTATATTTTTGCAGGACACACGAATTCTGGTTTCATGCATCCAGACATTAATTGACACCACAGTTCACATGGTGGTCCTTCTCCATACTACAAAAGTATTTTCAAATTTAACATGTCTAACGCATCTTATTGTCTCATGGTTTGTGCTTATACATTTTAAATGGGTAGGAGTTTTCACTCTCATAATGTTTTTTTAATTAAGGTACAGAAGTTGACAATGAATCATAAGAATTAGATACTATAGAAACAATATTCTATAACAATAGTTACCTGAATGTGTAAAATATGCAATTTAAATACATTTGTACATGCAAACAAATACATATCACCTACCCATGTATTATAAAGGAAAAGACTGAACATTTATCTAGAGGGAGATCGATTGCAACTGATACACTTCAAGCTCTCAATGTCTTTCTCTGTTCTGAAAACTGAGCTATTTTTTCTGAATTGGTAGAAGATGGAAGCCAGAATGAACAGAGAGAAGTATGACAGAAGGAATCATTTTGGTTTTATGAGATTAAAATGCTAATATAATCACTGTTGAAATAAAAATTTAAGAGCAGTATCAGAGAGTAATTTTCCTTAAAATTAAATTTTTTCCATAATAAACCCCTCATAAAGTTTCTTGCCTATTTTCAAATTGCATGGTGTAGAAAGTTGGTGGCTTGGTTGCTGTAATTAAGATCAAATAACAGATTTCTCTTTTTAATAAATCAAAACCATATTGTAAATGTTAAGCCATTTTAAGTGTGGAGCAGCGAACACACGACTAGCTGTGACTCAGTTTTCAGGATGAAAACACTTATTCTTTCTTTTTGATCTTGTGGGATAAAGATACTGTAGTTTGTTTCTGCAGTGTATTTATGACCTATGCAGAAATAAACATTGGTGCCATCTCTAACTTCTCTCATGTATCATTTTTTTGATTGTAGGCGACTCTTGAGCAGTGTTGAAAAGAGCAGACAGAAGTATAAACCGGCCTCCCTCACAGTGGAATTCATCCCTTTCTTTTACCGTAAGTACTATTGAAAGTGTGTGTTACTGATTACCTTTCAAGGAACAAATTTCTTGGTGCCATAGTTCTAGTCCCACTGTAAACATTTGATAAGTGCCAAAAGCCACTTGCTTCCTTTCCAAGGTGAGGGCTTATTGAAGTTTGATCTACCTCTTTTTGTACCAAAGAATTTGGCTTTGTTTGGAGTGCCATCATGCCATCATCATCCGTGGTATTGTGGACTTTCTCAGTCTGGATCATTCAAGCATTTTCATGGTGCAGCGTACCATATTTTAACAAAGAAATGGTCTCATGGCTCACCTACTGTCTCATTTGCTGTGGCGCATGCAACCTGCCTTTCCACATGTGTTCACATAACATCGCTGTGGCAACAGCAGAAGTTATGGCATGGAAAAGTAATATTAGGAGAGTATTTATGTATTTTCAGTGTTTTAGCCACTGGAAAAAAGGAAAGCCAGAATCATGTAACCAGCAAATGCTCCTTGGACCATAGTTTGGTAACGTTGGTGCTAAGCTATGTTTCTTCTGGTCAAGTCATTAAATGTAGCTGTGACAACTGTGTATTTTAGAGTTCAAACGTTCTTAGCGTTACAAATGGCTTCAGGAGAAACCAAAAGGGGAGACCCTCAAGAGCCATGTACTGTACTTTGAGACACCATTACATAGACTGATATGTCTAGGACATACAGTAATTGTAGGACACTCTACAAAGTTTTGTCCTGTTCTTCAAAGGTAGGAAGTACTATGCAAAAGAGCTTTGTGGATGAATGGCAACAGAATATCCCGAACTCAACACCCTGAATTGTTAAATGCGCTCAGCTGCATGCGGCCAAAACATTTGTTGATGTCGCATAACTGCCAATAACTGCCTCCTCTGTTAGTTTGTATCTACTGACAGATGAAACCTCCCATGTTCTGTTCTTGTCCGAGCTACTTTTTTTAGTCATCTCTTAGGCTTTGTCTACACCAGAAAGGGTTTGCATGACACAACTATGTCAGCAATGCAGGTGCAGCTTGTATCAGCAAAAATAGTTATTTTGCTGGTATAGTTTATATCAGTTCCCCAAACAAAATAAACTGTACTGGCAAAAGGACACTTTTGCTGGTACATCTGTGTCTACATTAGTGCTTTTGCCGACATAGCTGTGTTGGTTGGGGAGGGTGATTTTTTTCACACGTCTAACTGACATAGCCATGCGAACAAAACTTTTAAGTGTAGGCCAACTGACTTCAGCCTTCTAAAACAGTTTTTCTCAGATTTTGTTCAGATAGTTCTTCCTATTAATAACTTACAACAATAAGGTTTTTCTTTTTATGCATAAACAAGAAAATGATATGCTGTACATGAAAGTTTAAAAAAAAAAAAAAGCTGTATATGCAATGGATGTAATCTCCCTGTTTTAGGCCCAGATTCAGGAAAGCCTCTTTATTCAGGACAGTGGAGACTGAATTGAATCCATTGGCGCTTAAGTGCATATCTAAGTGCTGTCCTGATTTGGTGCCTTAATGAATGCTCCCTTACATTTCTTTCTGATAATAAAACCAATAAATCCTTGTGAACAAATCTCTGCTGTTGCCCAGTTCATTTATCCACCCATCAAAGTTCCCTGTATAGTTGAAGATGAGTTTTGTGTTTCTTCATTTCTCATAAGAAGGAATTGATGGTAGAGGCAGTTACTGCCTATTATGCCTCCCTAGTGGGTAAGAGGAACAACTGGCATATGAGTCATGTTCTAAGGTTGAGGTGTTTCAGCCTAATTATGGGCAGAAGCCATGTATTGAAGAGTGGGGATCTGGTATAAATGCTACCTTCTGTGAACAATGATTGCAGGTAATCCTTTTTTTTTTTTTTTTTTTTTCCCCCCTTTGTATGTATGGCAAAATGCACTAGTGTGTAAGAGCAAAAGAGAAGTGCTTAGAATGAACTTGGAGAAATAAAAATAGCTACCAGCACTTCATCAGGTTGGAGTACTTCTCCATACACTGTTAAAGTGGGCTGATGGTTTTAGTATATGCTTGGCACTAATGTTAAGCTAGTTCCTCTTACATAGACGTGGTTTTTTATTTTAGCCTGCATTGAATTATTCTGGTATTTTTCATTTGTTTTTTGTTTGACTATTTAGGCTCTTCAAAAGTGACATTTTAACTGCTGGCTTGTGACATTATTGGAAGTTTCTTACAGGGCTAATTCCAAACAAAATAATCCTTTGTGGTTTAGGTTGCAGCTCCTCTGTGTGTCTATGGTTATTGCTATAGCAACAAGTTCCAGGTTAACATTTACTGCTCAGAAAAATTCCTAAGGCTGTTTGTAAGTGGTTTATGTCAAGTTACGGTATGAACAAAGATGCAGGAAAAGGGGCCTGTGAATACCACTATTGCAATCAATAGTTTTCCCAGTGACTTTTGAACTGGAGCAAGATCAGGCAGTTTGGGACTGTTTCAGCTGCACTGAAATCAGTGCGAGCCTTTCAATATTGGATTTTTTTAAGCCTGTTTATAAGTGGTACTTCATGTTCTTTTGAGGAGAGAGATTAAAAGATATGAGTCTCCTTACTTTGGGGGACACAAATCACTTTTTCTCTTATTTCAATAGAATGCTTTCAAGAAAGTGAACATCTCAAGGAAAGCCTCAAGTGTTGCCTGCTACATCTCTTTGGAGCCATTGTGGCTGGTGGACAGGTGAGGAGAATATTGGAAAATATTATAAAGTAATCTCAGCTATTACAACCTGTAGGGTTCATCTTCTGTTCCTCATGAAAACTTTATGGTTTATGGATTATAGGGTATCTATCAAAAGACAAGAGTGTATTGCAGAACAGACTGTATCAACAATTGAATATGGATTAGTTGGTTGTGTGTATTACTAGGATTGGGACTTCATTGTGCTTAGTGCTACGTAAGACCACTAAGAGACAGTTCCTGCCCCAAAGAGAAGTCGGGAGTTGTAATAACTGTATGCACGTGTGTATATGTGTCCTCCTTCCATGGACATAGCTATTGCCTCTCGCGGAGGTGAATTAACTACACCAACGGGAGAAAATCTCCTGTTGGTGTGGTAGCATCTTCACTGAAGTGCAACAGCAGTGGTGCTGACACAGCGTTTTAAGTGTAGACCCACCCTAAAACTAAATATGTTTTTCTCTGCTGGCACAATGAGCATAGTGTACTAAATTAAAGGAGTGTTTATGTCTGCTCGGTGCCAAGAAATTTAGAAAGGAGTACAAGAATAGACTGGAATTGCAGTGTGCTTCCACTAAATCATTTGGTCTGGCATTGCTGAGGAAGGAATTTGAAGTATACCTGTGTAGCATAAGTGGCACAGAATATATGGGTGGGAAAGGGGAAATGAGATCAGATGAGGAGTGGGATTAATCACTGATTTGGATTTGATTTGAACATCAGTCTCCTGTTCAGAATTTCTTGGATACAGCTTTGAAAAAAATGTTGCTGTCTGATCATGTGATGCTATAATGTGTCATGCCCATTCTGTCAAGTCATGTGATAAATATTCAAAAGCAGCCTGCTAGCTGGGGCTTGGCGTGAGTGAGCACCATTTTAATTTTTTTTTAAATAACTGACAGGAGGGAGGGATGGGAATTTCTTCTTTCTGTGCAAGTCTAGTCCAGTACAGTCTGACTGCAAATTATAAGAAGACACCTGTCGAGGCAGAATAAGGCACTTTGATGCTTACCCGGTTTATCTTGTAAAAGGTTAACAGAGAGCACTGTGTCTTTAGAATAGTAACCCAACCTCAAACAAAAACACCACCGGGAGCTCTGGAACAATGTGCAGAACAGAAGAGGCCTTAAAAAGAAGATCAATTCTCCCTGAGCAAAGAGAATTTTCATGGTCCTTGCTCACCACTGTAATACAGTATGTACTTCAATCACAGATAAAGATTGCTCTGGGTAATACAGGAAGGCTAGTGTTCTTAAAATGTTTATCATTAGTTAATTCTGTTTTAGGTTAAAATTCTGAACCAATTGAGAAATTTGGGGATATGTGAAAATGGGGGTCTGTATGAAAGTCTGAACTTAAACTGTACTCTAAATTCTGCTATGGCAAAAGATGTATTACACAATAGAATATGTATATTATCAGTATCGCTTTGAATAATTCAAATGCATACTAAAATTAAAAGCCTGTAACCAAAATAAGTATCCCTTTCACATTGAAATCAATGTATATTAGACATATGGCTAAAGAATATTAATTTAAAAACAGGAGTAAAAAAAAAAAAAATCCTAATCCCCCCACCCCACTCCAAACCGTGCTATTTCACCTTTAAGGTTACAGGTTTAAACACCAAAAGTCAAGATATGCAAAAGCTGAGGTTTAGACATTGCATACATTTATGTATAACATGAGTGTTAATGTTACTAGAAAATTTTTATTGCATTTCTTTCAGAAAATTTTTATTAAAATATCTAACCCTAATGTGTCATTAACAGGTTTTTTTTGTCTGTACATATATTATGTATTCACGATATATAAATATATCCTTTGAAGCCATTAGGCCTAACTGAGTTGAATGACCAGGATTTGGCCCAAAATATATATTATTCAACACAATCATAGTTGACTGAGGAGCTAAATTAAAAATGCTCTTATTAGTACTATATTTATTAGAGTTCAGATATCTTGCATGATGCAAAAATGAAACTTGTTGATTTTAAGTATTGGAAGAGGCTAGAAATCCTCAGATTAAAGTACAATTCTTTTTATTGTGGATTTCAGAGAAATGCTCTTCAAGCCATATCTCCTGCCACCATGGAAGTCTTGATGCGTGTTTTGGCAGACTGTGACACCTGGGATGATAGGGATCCTGAGGAAGTGAGCAGGAAGGCAGAGCTGACTCTTAAGTGCCTGACAGAAGTAGTGCATATCCTTCTCACCAGTAGTTCAGACCAGCGGCAAGTGGAGACCAGTACCATACTGGAGAACTACTTCAAGTTGCTTAATTCAGACCATTCAGCATTGCCTAACTCCAGGAGATCCAGGCAGTGGGAGAATAGGTTCATTGCACTACAGATCCAAATGCTGAGTGAGTGATATATCCAGACAATTCCTCTAAATCTGTTTTGTTAAAATTTTCTTAATTTTTTTAAATGAAGTGATTTAAGCAAGTATAAGTGTAATTATTCAAGTGTGTTTTCACTGTTATTTAGGTAAGAAATTGAGTATTTTTTTCTTGTTGAAATTGATTCAAATATGTGCCAATTTGCTTTTAATTCAAAAAAATATTAATCAGAATGTACTGGTTACTTTTTGGCTTCAGGATGTCAGCCTACAAACAGTTTAGGGGCAACAAAAAAAGATTAGAAGATCTAGTACCTGTTATGGACTTCCACTGAAAAGTTATTTGACAACAGCTTCCACACAACAGTATCTGGGAGATTTCAGTTAACCCCTATAAAAGGGATAAAAAGGGAATACTGGAATATTTGAGCAATTCCAATGTGGTAGCTATTTGTAATTTTTAGTTGTGTAATTGGAATTATTGCATAGAACCATAGAAATATAGGACTGGAAGGGACCTCGATAGGTCATCTAGTCCAGTCCCTTGCACTGAGGCAGGACTAAGTTTTATCTAGACCATTCCTGACAAGTATTTGTCTAACTTGTTTTTAAAAACTTTCAGTGATGGAGATTCCACAACCTTCCTAGGTTGCATACCTTAGATGAGACAATAGTCTTAAACCATAGGATATAATTCATTGGTTTGCATTTATTTATGATTTGTATTTTTTAAAGTTGATGTAGAGAATGGGAAGACGTAAATAAGGGCATTTCTTGCCCACCAATACTTTCATTTTCTCAATGTTTTGATATCTGTGTGAGATGATACTGTGACTATTGGCAAACAAAATAAGACTGCTTCAGAATGTTGAGGAATAACTGGCTGATGAGGAAGCAAATATTTATACGTGTTTTAAATAAGAAGGCATGCTTTTTATATACGTGCAAATGACAGTGATTTTAAACTGAGTCTCAGAACAATTGAAGCTATTCTGTAGCTGAAGTTTCCTCCAGATACATAGTAGACTACATGTTGGTTTCTGCTGCTTCAGAATGTTTTGCTCAAGGCCTGGTATTTTATGCTGGAATTCACTTCCGTGTTTATCAAAGCATTCATAATTTAACTGCTTCTCAGTGCATAAAATTTTTCCATGGAGCCTTCTATGTAGTGTTTCTAAATTTGTCAACAGTATAATGTTTTAAAAAAAAAATGCTTAAGGATTAGTGTAACTATTTATTTTTGTGATTTTTATTTTGATAGACACCATCACAGCCATGTTAGACTGCACTGATAGGCCTGTTCTGCAGGCCATTTTCCTTAACAGTAACTGCTTTGAGCATCTCATCCGATTGCTGCAGAACTGCAAGGTACATTTTTTTCCATAATTAATAACTTCTTATTTCTGATCTCAGCAAAATGTCATGCTTCTTGTAAGAGTGCAGCTGTGTAAATCATCTTTGTATCTTGGCTCTAAATTAAATATAATCCTTGAGAGTATCAAGTATTGGACTTGTACCACTGACCTGGTGAATGTTTCAGAAGCTATAAATATGTGTAATTTATGAAGTAGAAGTACATCTTGTCTTCAAAATACATTAACCATAATAATACAATATGCTTGTATTGATGATAAGGCACTAAGTAGTGAATGCTCACAATTTCTCTTTGAGAAATGCCTGTATATACTCTAATCTGTCTCTAACTTTTGTTTAGCTTGGTGTCAAAATCAGTCTTTCATACTACGAGAAGTCACTTATAACTGTTAGCAGATGGTGGATTGATTTCTAATTTCAGGGATGCATTTCTCCATTTCATAGAATCGTAGAAGATTAGGATTGGGAGAGACGTCAGAGGTCATCTAGTTCAACCCCTTGCTCAAAGCAAGACCAACTCCAATTAAATCATCCCAGCCAGGGCTTAGTCAAGCCAGGTCATAAAAACCTCCAAGGATGGAGATTCCACCACGTCCCTAGATAACCCATTCCAGTGCTTCACCATCCTCTAGTGAAATAGTTTTTCCTAATATCCAACCTACACCTCCCTCACAGAACAAGGAGTGATGGTCTCAAGTTGCAGTCATCTACCACCACTGAGAACAGCCTAGCTCCATTCCCTCTGGAACTCCCCTTCAGGTAGTTGAAGGCTGCTGTCAAATCCCCCCTCACTCTTCTCTTCTGCAGACTAAATAAGCCCAGTTCCCTCAGCCTCTCTTCATAAGTCATGTGCCCCAACCCCCTAATAATTTTCATTGTCCTCTGCTGGACTCTCTCCAATTTGTCCACATCCTTTCTGTAGTGGGGGGCCCAAAACTGGACGCAATACTTCAGATGAGGCCTCACCAGTGCCGAATAGAGGGGAATAATCACTTCCCTCAGTCTGCTGGCAATGCTTCTACTAATGCAGCCCAATATGCCTTTAGCCTTCTTGGCAACAAGGGCACACTGCTGACTCATATGCAGCTTCTCATCCACTGTAATCCCCAGGTCCTTTTCTGCGGAACTGCTGCTCAGCCAGTCGATCCTCAGCCTATAGCAGTGCATGAGATTCTTCCCTCTTAAGTGCAGGATTCTGCACTTGCCCTTGTTGAACCTCATCAGATTTCTTTTGGCCCAGTCCTCGAATTTGTGTAGGTCACTCTGGACCCTATCCCTACCCTCCAGCATATCTACCTCTCCCCCAAAGTTTAGTGTCATTCGCGAATTTACTGAGGGTGCAATTCATCCCATCATCCAGATCATTCATGAAGATGTTGAACAAAACCGCCCCCAGGACCGACCCCTGGGGCAGTCTGCTTGATACCAGCTGCCAACTAGACATCGAGCCATTGATCACTAGCCAGCTTTCTTAAAAAAAAAAAATCACTGGTGTTCAGTTGCAAGGGTTTCAGAATATTTGGTCTGAATTCCTGCATAGCTGAGATTAGGAATGAGTTTAATTGGTTACAAAATGCTCTTCTTGGATGCCTTTTCTTTTTAGAAAGGACATAGTATTCATATTTTCTACTTTCTCTGATTCCATATTAATCCCAGATGACCATTGATTGTAAGCCAGTGCCTTTCACTGAAGTTGTTATGCTTTTATAAGATAAATTTTTCCCAAATAAAAAACGACATAAATATGAATACTGCTTAACTTCCTGGAGTTTTATATTTCATTTCTATTTTGTCTTCACAATGCATGTTGTTGACGTGGCTGTATTGAACACTTCTAGATAATTTCATGCTAACTAGAATGTGTGAATTATTGTCCATTTAGTTAGAAAATATTTGAATGCAACAGTACTTTAAAATGCCCACGTGTACATTTTGACCTAGTCTTTCTTTCTTTGATTTAAGTCAGGGACAAAATTCTGATTGACTTCAGTGGGAACCGCATTGAGTGTGGTGTTTAGTTTGTGTTTTTAACTTCTTTTAAAAGTACTTTCCAATGTTTTTTTGCATTTCCTTTTGGGAGTCTGTACCTCTCTACTAATCTTATACTCTTTGCAATGCTGCTATAAAAGAGAGATTTATGTTTTTCTAGCCTGATTCTTACATTATCATACAATGGTATTATTTAGCTGGTTCATGGGCACTCTAGGCCTGCTCCTACTCCCACTGATGTCAAACTCCCATTGACTTCAATGCCAGCAGTATTATGGCCTATGTTTTAACCATTCTTCTCTCTTTGAATTTCACTCTACCTCTTTGTCATCAGAACTCTTCACCAAGTTACATCTCTGTATTGTATATTGGCTTGTATATTGCTATTATTAGTACATGGAGGGTTTCTTTGGTGTTGTCAAATTTGTGCAAGTGGTTTGCTTTTTTACACCGTGAATGACGCCAAGGACAGGGTCATGTGTTTTCCACATATAGTACAATGCTATTCAAAGGCTGACAACAAAGATGAAGTCAGTTGTGAGGTTAGTACATTTCTCTTGTCAAATGCCTCCACTAACGAGGTAGAATCTTGCTAAAAATAATTTTCCTCATTCTTGAAAATCTGTCACACTGCTGGGTTCGCTAGTGACACCCCCAGTGTATAACACCACAGATAACAGAAGAGTCAGCAGTTGTTCTTGACACAATAGAATGTGTTGCCTGTCTATGAACCTGGAGACCAGGAGACTTGCAGAGAGGGGAGGGAGTGAAAAAAGAAATCAAAACTGATATCTATTGTGAATACTCCCAGGAGCCACATAATAGACGCATATTTCTGATCTTACCTCAGAATTGTCTTCAGCTTTGCAGATCGTCTTCAGAGAAGATAGACGAACTTCAGCTAAAGAATTCAAAGCTTATGGAAGAGAGAGGTCTTCTCTTGTCTTTTTTGCGGGCTGGGGACCCAAATCATGAGTTTTTTTTTAAAGCTGTTTGTCCACTTCAGATGTTGATCTGAAACCCAGTATCTGATCTGAAGCCCAGTTTATTCAGGGCTGTCCCCTGAAATGTTGAGGTAACTGAGGTTTCACTTTATATCTGTTGAAAGGGGTTTTATTGGTACACTGAGAACATCTGCCACTGCTTCTTCATGTATCTTGAACGTTGTATATTGATGGGAAACTTTGCTTAAATATAGATCAGATTTGGAGAATAGCAGTAGTTACTATGCCGAGCCTTACGTGGGCTGAAGAAAACATTATTATTCTATGAATCATCATCTGGATACAAGAATTCAAAACCAGAGGGAGCCATGTACTTGGGCATTTTAATAAATACATGGTTTTAAAATCTCTAGTTGCTTATTTTTCTCATTATATATCTGGTATGGGAAATGAGTTAGAATGAGTTTGTTTTTTCTATGTCTATTCTTGCCTCCTGTTCATAATTTATCTTCAGTTGCTAATGCTCTAATTCTCTCAACATATTATAGCTGTTCTGTAGTGTTACCAAAAGTATAACAGCTTTGGTCATGACAGATGCCTTTCAAACCAAGCAATGTTTCTAACTTTGTGGGGTTTTTATTACTTTTGTAACGTAGAGTAGTATCTTTGATTGTTGTCTTGTGTTTGCCCTTGATTACCGAGTGGGGTTCCATATACTGAACACACAATCTTCAGTGAGTACAAAAGAAGTGGTTTTAAAAAGTAGTTTTTCACGTACCCTTTCATTTTTCTGATAGATATTTTCTCTGAAATGTGACAAGCTGTCAGTCTCCTCTGTTTTCAAAAGTCTTTTTTTAATTACTTGGTCTGGTAAACTGTGTATTTCTAAGAGCTTCTTAACTTGCACTCTAAAAGCAGAAAAGGGCAAAGCTTCAGAATAGGTACAGCTTTGGGTGACTGAGTTAAAGTTCTTGCCAAGCTGCCAACTCATCTGGATGACTGAAAATTTCCCACCGTCCTTCCAGTCTTGAAGATTGTGTCCCTCACAAAGCTGCTGCCATTGCTGTTTCTGGATTCTGAGTTGTTGTATTGCAGGTTTCCTTAGATTGTTAGTGTCACTTAAGCCCTCCTACAAGATGAAACATAAGTAGAGAAACTAGGAGGCTGTGCTTCCCCCTTCCCTTTGTGTTTCTAACGTCTTACAGTCGTCCCCCCTCCTTTTTTAATGTGAATGTTGAGAGCCTCCAGTCCTACACTTAGTCACCATGCATCTAAGAACACTGGGCCAATAACAAAAATAACTTGTAATTAGTACCGTTTCCGTGTCTCAGCAATTACATCTTTTGTTTTTTCTGGAAAACAGAATAAGCTAATGAATATTTAACAATAGTTTGATGTAATATTGGAAGAATTAACAAAAGACTGATATTTGTTAAGAATTGTGTAACTCACCAGTGTGAGATCATGTATGCTGTATGTGAAACATAAATTCATCCCAGGCTTCACGATACTAGCTGCAGGTAATGTTTAATATTCCTCTTTCCGTTATTCTTGTCTCTGTTTCTAACAGCTGTTTTTAAATGCTAACAATAAGGTGGCAGACAAGAGTGAAAAAGACCTTGCCAACAAATTACTGACCGAAATGAATGGGGACCAGGTACCTACACAATTTTGCTTCACTTGAAGCCAAGACAGAGTAGCAGTCAGTGGGAAAAGTGATTCCTGTACTTTACCTTATCCAGATGGATGAGTTCTGACTGCTGCACAGACCTATGCTTGTTGTCTTTGGAAAGTAATCTTTTATGATAAGCAAATTACACCCATGACTTCACATGTATGGAGATGCTTCAAATTTTAAAAATATTAAGTACAAATTGTGCTCCTTTTAATCTGAGGAGGGTGAAGTACAGGAATAGAATCCCAGTATCAATGCTATCAACCTGGTGGTGATTTCGTTTTTTCTTTTTTGCTTCTTTGTCTCCGCACGGTGGTCTATTGGGTTCTGGGGCTTTGTTTGTGAATCTGTATGGTTGTAGTTGATGTCCTGATTCTTTGCTTGTCATCGAGAACAGATGTTCACAATACAATGGACAGGCTGAATGTGGGAGGTGAGAAGAGTCTGTCTTGAATTTCCATTAGCATAATGGAAAACATCAAATGCAAATTCTTATTGTACCACTCCGTATAGTAGTATGGAGGATGTTACTGATTTGTTCTCATTTAAATAGATAATGCATTGCTGAGCACAGGAAAGTATGTAGTCTAGAAATCTTGATTCTGTTTAAAAATAGCCAATTCTATTGGTAACTCAGTGTGAGGATCTACATGTAAACATTTATTCACTAACATTGTCTTCTGATTTTGACTTCTCATTGTCCAATATGCAATATAGTATTTCAGAGACTGTAAACTTGACCAGTGGAACTGTGCAAATGAACAGACTCCATGTGACAAAGGGACCTGCTGGTATATGGCACATAATTTTCTGTTAATAAATTATCATGAAAAATATCAGTATTCAGAGGAATTAACTAATAGAAAACATAAAAGGGAAAGGATTATTTGAGACTCATTTGGTTTGGAAGCAGAGTTTCATCCTCTGGGATGGATGTAAGAGACGATGAAGTTATTGGACTGTGCTGGTATAACTAATCACTTCTAATGTGTGTGTGTGTTGCTTTGGTATGTGCAGGAGCCTGCACTGAGATTAAAATGATGTTCATCTCCATTTGTTTAAAGAACTGATTGTCAGAAAGCTATACACACTGCAGTGCACACATACAGTACAAGGGGTTGGTTACTTCCTTTTCCTCCCTCCCTCTTGAGATTGTCCATTAACAGCATGAGGAAAGTTTGTACTTTTGTCCATCAGAACCTTTTACTGTAATGTGTGTGAATGCTTCTTTCCTCTTCTTGAACTACATGGCTAGTTTTCTGTCATTGTGTCCTTTCTTGTAGGTTGTGGTGTCATGAAATCCATGTTGGTGGGGAGATGATTGTAAAGCATGTTAATTAACTTTGGTTTTCATCCAGGCAGAAGTGCGCAGAATACCCTTCAGAGAAGAATTCTATTTAATATGTTTGTAAATAACACCTGCCTCTGTTGCTTTCAGGTGTTTCAGGGACAACTAGACTGCTTGGCAGTATCCACCATTCAAGCCCTTACAGCAGTGTTGCACAAATCTCCAGCTGCAAAGGTAAGCATACACACTCATAGGTCTGTTTATGGCAGCCATCTTTCTCATTTCTTGTTAAACATTTTAATGTAAAACCTTGAAGAATTGTTCTTATGATTATTATTATTTATTGACAGCCGGCCACAACCAGATCAAGAAACCCTTTGTGCTTTTTTTCCTCATGCTCTTCTTATGGACATCATCATAATTTGGGCTGGACATTAATTTAATTTTATGTAAAGTTGGAATATGATTTCTGGGATTAGAGCTGATTTAATTGGATAATAAAAGACAGAAATTTGAAAAACTGAGTGTAAAGTAATATTCTCTGACAACCTTTTCCTGCAATGAAAATTGCCCTAAATCCCATAAATGTTTGAAGGGGCACCTACGTACTCCACATTTTATGTGAATTTTTCAACAGTGACTTTTTTGCCTCTCACTACTTTATTCCAGAGGCACTTTACATAAATCCTGTTTCTTCCAACAAATTCACTCATATTTAAAAATGTGTTTTCCACATTGTACAAATAACAATTGAAAATACCCGTGCAAAGGGAAGGGAATTCACTTAATAGGATGTAACTGCTGTTCATTAACTAGTAAATAGATGTATATAACTGTGTAGATTTTACTGCTTGAGAGTTGTTTTCCATAAATTCAGTGCAAGGTAACCAGTTTTCAGAATACTTTCCCATATTTAATAAAGTTTCTATCTTAAATATTTCTCTAATATGATTAAATTAAGACATTTTTCTAGGAAAATATTTTACTTCTGCACCTACTTGTGTTTGTTTTATCTTTATTCTGTAGGTTCAACTCAATAGAACAATTGGTTTTTTTGTAATAAACTAAAAAGACTAACATTTTGAAGTATATTAAAACAATTGTACTGGAGATTTTGTTTATGGTCTATAACAAGTAAAATGAAGCTCTTTTCTATGCCTGTGCACTTCTGTTGTAATTTGGCAGCTAGAATTAAAACATTTATTCAGCTACAGAAAATATTTCTGCATGACATATTATGTGCAGTAATGTCATAAATCCATAACTATAGGGCCTAATCCAAAACTCGTTGAAGTCAATCAAAAGACTATCCTTCACTTCTTTAGCCTTCAGATAAGGTTTGTAGTATGTTCTCATAAAGGGTAACCTAACAATAGAGCTAGTTTTGTGTTAGATGAGACCCCATTATTGCAGGTAAGTAATTAGCCACTAGAGTTTAGTTGTGTCTGTCTTTTATTATCACCAACAGAAGTTGGTCCAATAATTACCTCCCCAGCCTTGTCTCTCTAATATTCTGGACTGACACAACTACAACTGCACTGCATACTTTTATTAATGTTACTATTTTTTTTCCTCTTCAGGAGGTCTTTAAAGAGCGGATTGGTTATGCACATATCTATGAAGTACTAAAATCTCTGGGTCAGCCCTCGCGAGAGTTGCTAGAAGAACTTATGAATATGGTGAGACGTGCTTGTTTTGAACATTATCTAAAATGGCTGCACTCCTAGACAGCTTTTCTGCCCCTATTTCGTTGTAGTAGGCCAGTAGTTCATCTTTGTGTTCTGTGCTCTTTTTCTCCAGGCTGCTGAAGGTGATCACATGTCCGTTGGAATTTTGGGCATTAGTAATGTCCAGCCCTTATTGCTGCTTATCCAGTGGCTTCCAGAGCTAGAGTCACATGACCTGCAGATCTTCATCTCAAATTGGTTGAAGCGAATCTGCTGTATTAACAGGCAGAGTCGTGCCACGTGTGTCAATGCAAACATGGTCATCTGCATCATTGAGACATTAAACTTCCATTCTTCACTCCATCGCACTTGTGCAGAGAACCTGATTGCCCTCCAGGGTTCTTTGGGAAGTCAATCGATGAGCTCTGAAGAATTGCATCGACTAATGCGACTCTTGAGGACTAATGAACCAAAGCAGTCTCACCCTTACGTCATCCCTGTGATGCGTGCAATTCTGGCAATGGCTCGGAAGCAAGGCCTGGACAGTGCCATGCAATATTTCAACTTGTCCCCCAGCATGGCAGGAATTGCTGTGCCACCTATTCACAAATGGCCAGGGTCTGCATTTTCCTTCAATGCTTGGCTATGCCTAGACCAGGACCAAGTTACACCTGACATCACCAGCAAGGGAGGAGGCAAGAGGAAGCAACTATACAGGTATGCTTGCTGTGATTACTTTGGTAATATGCATCCCATGGCATTCTTGGTAGCGATGCTTATATTTATATAGCACATTTCATCCCAAAATACTTGATAAATTGAATATCAGTTGAGTTTGTAAACAGGAATGGCTTCATCCACCACCGAAGAAATGACTATGCTACAGGAATAGCCATGCAAATGCATGGTTAAGGGTTTCTGTATTGGAATAATTATACTGCTAGTGTGGATAGGAAGGTGCAATTCTATAACTATATTAAGATTAAATTATTTGGGTAATGCATATTAACATATGTTTTCATCCATGATGGCAGTAAAAAAAAAAAAAAGGACCCCCGAATTGTGACGGGTAACCATGCATTAGCATAGTTCTTGTAGCATATAGGGGCTATACAATGTAACTGCCTCTGGTTTTAATATAGTTATTCAATAGCAAACAAATGCAAAAATTCAGGATAATACCTGAAAAATATCCTTTTCTAACTGGAACTGCAGGGGGAAATTTCTGAGTTTGGAATTTGGCCAAGACAGCACTTTAACCCTTTTCTCATATAAGCAAAGCCGTAGATTGACTCATTTTAATAACCAGAAGTGGTTGTTTATATCTTATCTGAACTACAGGCCCTCCAGCAGCACAGAGCTCCATAATAATATGCTGGGGTATTAGTATAGTACTGACTTGGTTAAAAGTGCCATCTGCTTAACTCCCAAAACCATTTCTTTCATTTTTTTAAAAGGTCTCCTGAAATCTGATGGTATTACAGCATAAGGAGAAATGGCTGCAGTTGGATTTGGACTTGATGGTGCTAGAATAGTAGTTTGCATTTTTAGTCATGAAATTGAATTTAGAATATGATGTATTCTAGTGTGTGGTGGAGACAGGGTATCCTATGTTATGCTGCATATCCTGCTTGCTGGATAAGGATTGGTGTTGGCTACTCAGATGAAGTTCTAAGATGCTTGATTGAAGGGAATATTATAGCAAATAGGAAATAGATAACAAGAATAAATGAATGATTGATTAAAACACAGGTGGTTACTTTGCTTTGTTTCAGTGGAAAATGTTTTTTTTAAATATACAACAGAAAAGACTGAGCTTGCTGCTATCTCCATGCTTTGTGGTCTCTATGTGCATTATTAGGTGAATGGCAGACACCACAGATTTGGTCGACTTAATGTACCCACTCTACGCACGTGCACTGCATTCATCATTTGAAAACTTCTTACGTCTACTTTAAGATGAAGTATGATGTGGAGCTGTCAAGTGGTGCCATTACCTGAGAAGCGAGGGCTGAACAATTCAGTGACCACTTTGAAATATTTGCATTTTTTTCTATTAGTTGAATGATTCTGTGTATTATTTCAAGATGTAAAATTGGATTTTTTTTGTGACCTCAATGCATCACAACAATTGTAGAACTGTAGGACTGGAAGGAACCTTGGTAGGTCATCTAGTCCAGTCCCCTGCACTCAAGGTAGGACTAAGTAATAACTAGACCATTCCTGACAGGTGTTTGTCTAACCTGTTCTGAAAAACCTCCAAAGACAGTGATTCTACAACCACCCTAGGCAATTTGTTCCAGTGCTTAACTGCCCTGACAGTTAAGAAGCTTTTCCTAATGTCCAATGTAAACCTCCCTTGCTGCAATTTAGGCCCACTGCTTCTTGTCCTACCCTCGGAGGTTAAGGAGAACAATTTTTCATCCTGCTCCTTGTAACAACCTTTTACGTACTTGAAAACTGTTACCATGTCCCCTCCGTCTTTTCTTCTCCAGACTAAACAAACCCAATCTTTACCATCTTTCCTTGTAGGTCATATTTTCTTTAATCATTTCTGTTGCCCTCCTCTGAACTTACTCCAGTTTGTCCACATCTTTCCTGCAATGTGGTGCCCAGAACTAGATGCAATTCTCCAATTGAGGCCTTGTCAGTGTGGCGTAGAGTGGAAGAATTACTTCTCATGTCTTGCCTACAGCCCTCCTGCTGATATATGCCAGAATGATGTTTGCTCTTTATTTAGTTATTAAGTTAGTTATTTAGCAACAGTGTTACAGTATAGACTCATATTTAGCTTGTGAGCCACTATACATCCCATATCTCTTTCCACGGTACTCCTTCCTGGGCAGTCATTTCCCATTTTGTATATGTGCAATTGATTGTTTCTTCCTAAGAAAAGCACTTTGCATTTATCCTTAGTGAATTTCATCCTATTTTCTTCATACCATTTCTCCAGTTTGTCCAGATATTTTGATTTTTAATCCTACCCTTCAAAGCACTTGCAACCGCTCCCATCTTGATACTGTCCACAGACTTTGAGTATATGCTCTATGCCATAATAATTTATGAAGATATTTAATATAACCAGACCCAGGACCAATCCCTGCAATACCCCTACTCCTGAGGGAATTATGCGCCAAAAATTATGCACACAATATTTTAAAATTCTGCAGATTTTATTTGTCAATAAAATGTGGCTCCAGCATGGCAGTGAGGGGCACGGGCCACTGGCTGCATTGAGGTGGAAGATCATCCTGAAGCCCCCACCTCCCCCAATATAGGGACTCTGAAGTGAGGCTGCACCTGACCCTGACACAGTGCAAGGGCTGGGTCTGTCCCAGAAACACCCCAGGGCCCTGCCCCTATGTACCAGATGTACCAGGCATGGGTAGGGAGGCTGAGCCCAGCAGGATCCAAGTGTGGAGGGGCTTAGTGTGGGGGGGATCCAGGTGTGGGTTGAGAGGTTTCTTTGTGGGGCGATCTGGGTGTGGACAGCTCAGTGGGAGATCTGGATGCAAAGGGGCTCATTAGGGCATTCTGGGTGCGGGGGCAATGGGACTCTGCAGGGGATCCAGGTGATGGTGGTCAGGCTCAGCGGGGGGTAGGAGGGGTCTGGGGGTGGGGAGATGGGGCTTGGCTGGGAGGTCTGGGGGTGGGAATTCAATGGTGGGGGTCTGAGTGCAGGGGGAGTGGAGCTTGATGGGGTGGAGGTCCAGGTGCAGCTGGTTGGGGCTCAGTGGGGTGCGGGTCTGGCCGTAGGGGGGCTCATCGGAGGGGTCCAGGGGTAGGGCTTGGCCGGCTAAGGGTTCAATGGGCCTGCTGAATGGGGGAGCCCCAGCTGCTTCTGAGGCAATGCCGCATGCCGGGATCCTACTTACCCCCCGTGATTCCCCTATCCCCGTTTCTTCTCCATCCCCCTCCCCTCACACCCACGTTCCCCTCCCCCTTCCCTTATTTCCCCCACCCCCGCTTACCCAGCCCCACCACAGGAACTTACTGGATTGAAGAGAATGCCACCTCTGCCCTCAACTCCTTCACCCTTACTCCCAGAGCCCAGCAATCACTTCTGATCTGCTCAGGGTCGTACCTCATATGTATATGAGTGCCCACATAAATGATTAGCATGGGTTAGCAGTCAAAGAGCTAGATGATTTTCGACGATCCCTGTGGAAGAAGTATTGCAAGAGGATAAAGCAAAATCTAATAATAAATTTGTATAGGTATCATTGAAATGTAATAGCACCAGTGACATTTCTAGTACAAGTCTTGGGCTTCTTCACCACCTCTGTGATGGACTTTGCTATTTCACCATTGGAAAAGCCTCCAGCAAGAAGGAGTGTTTGTGTCATGTGCTCTCAGGTGCTTTTTGAACCCTAGATTCACAGAGGAATTTTACAGGTGACTGCTTGTTGGATGCCATGTTTAGAAACTTTTCCCATGGTGGCACAGAGGGCATCCACCAATCACCTGGTATTTCTTGCATCCAACCTTAGGTCATGTCCAGCACTGTCTTTCTGCAGTTTTCACAGAGATACCGTTGTCATATCTGTCAGACTTTGATTACAGAATTAGCGTTGTCAGCTGCTTTAGGACCTGCCTTGAGTACTCAGGAGCCAGTTCATGGAATGTGGGAAATTTGTCTCCAGCTATCATTTGTATGACAGCCCTGGCATCTCTGATCTACGCTGTCCTGGCATCTCCGTTTTTTTGTTGTATGCTCTTAGCTCATGAATTCTTTCTGCTTAGCGCTTCCAGCTGATGCCCTAATTGAACTTTTTTGTTTTTATTGCTCCATCAGCATGGAAGAGGAACATAGGCACAGGTCCTATTGGGTGACTAAGAACAGTTCCCCTTGGAATATCACCGCTACATCTTGCTAAGGACAAGGCTCTGCAGGAAAAAAAATTCTTTGAACTGACAGCTGCTGTGATTTCTCTTCCCTTGCCACTTACATTTGGTCATCTTGACCATATCAGTAAATATTTTGATGTCAGATTTCTTGACTGGGCTACATGTCCCATCAGAATCAAGTGCACGTCTCTCATCTCTCTCCATTTGTCCTTCACCAACATTTTCTGTTTTCAGTAGAGACTTGTGTACATCCTATGTTACATGCAGTCCAGTAGATATGTTGATAAGCACCACAGGATATGATTCATTGTCATACAGTAAGATCTGTAACATACTCTTTTTTTTTCCCTCTTCAGTGAGAAGGCGAGACTAGTTTGTGGACTTTTTCTTCACTGTTTCTTGTTAGGCCACTTCTTTCTCTCATAGCCTTTGCATATTCATAATATGAAGCTGTGTAATCCCATCTTTAGCCCTAATACTGACATATGCATAAGTGTCACTGAATTAAAAAGCTTTTAAAAAGAAATTATAATATTTCAAAAGATAGCACTGCACATAAGCTACATAGGCAATTACAAATTAAAACATTCTAGCAGGCAGACTAGATGCTACATTATATCTATAATAGCTTCCAAATGAAGCATTACATTAAGAATTCATGTACATTTATATCTACCCACTATCCCATACAAACTATGGGCATGCATTCTACTGCTACTGGTACACAGTCTTCAGTGTGGGACTGATATGGTCAGCAAATTTCAACTGAAAACTGTGGATAACTGTTATAACTTCTGAGATACTTTGACAATCAAGAATATGTGATGTCAAAACATTTAATGGTAGTATGTTAAGGACAAACGCAAAGTACTCCACTTAGGAAGGAACAATCAGTTGCTCACATACAAAATGGGAAATGACTGCCTAGGAAGGAGTACTGTGGAAAGGGATCTGGGGGCCATAGTGGATCACAAGCTAAATATGAGTCAACAGTGTAATGCTGTTTTTAAAAACAAAAAACCAAAAAAAACCAAAAACCAAGACCACATCATTCTGGGATGTATTAGCAGGAGTAATATAAGCAAGACACGGGAAGTAATTCTTCTGCTCTACTCCGAGCTGATTAGGCCTCAACTGGAGTATTGTGTCTAGTTCTGGGTGCCGTGTTTCAGGAAAGATGTGGACAAATTGGAGAAAGTTCAGAGAAGAGCAACAAAAATGATTAAAGGTCTAGAAAACATGACCTATGGGTAAGATTGAAAAAATTGGGTTTGTTTAGTCTGGTGAAGAGAAGCCTGAGAGGGGACATGATAGCAGTTTTCAAGTACATAAATGGTTGTTACAAGGAGGAGGGAGAAAAATAGTTCTTCTTAACCTCCGAGGATAGGACAAGAAGCAATGGGCTTAAATTGCAGCAAGGGTGATTTAGGCTGGACATTAGGAAAAACTTCCTAACTGTGAGGGTGGTTAAACACAAGAATAAATTGCCTTGAGAGGTTCTGGAATCTCCATCACTGGGGATTTTTAAGAGCAGGTTGGACAAACACCTATCAGGATGGTCTAGATAATACTTAGTCCTGCTTTAAGTGCAGGGGATTGACTAGATGACCTCTTGAGGTCCCTTCCAGTTCTATGATTCCATGATTCCAAAATGTTGATATTTTCCATTTTTGTCATGTTATACAGCTGCACCATTTCTTGAGGGGGAGGAGAAACTTGCCTATGCAAAACCAATAAAAAGTTGTTTGGTAGCTTTGACCAAGAAGCACCATATTAAGGTGTTAAAATTAATTTGAACAGTAAAAATTGTAAGTGTAGTCATGTTGCAGTGTGTCTGGAATTGTGCAAAAAATGAGACTTTTTCATTTACCTCATGTACAGGCTTACAGCACCACTTGACAGCTCCTCAGTATACCTCATCTAAACATACATAAAATAAACTTTCAAATTATGTGTGGTGTGTAGGGTGGGTACATTAAACTCCAAAATTATGGACCTTTTTTGAGAATTGCTGCACACTTATATAGCTTTCACTTAATATAGATGCACCATCTGTTTGTTCTGTAAGCGCCAGGATTAATAACAATTGTAGTGAAAATTCTTCTCATAATAACCATGTTTGAGGGAATGTAACAGGCTTTGACAATAATTTTTTCACATATTTTTCCTAATGAAGTGTTCAAGGTATGAAAAGAGCCTAAAGCCATATCTGCACTAGAAGAGCTGGCAAGCCCTCCTACTGTAGCTTCTACTGGCAAAGAAGTGCTTTTGTCAGTATAGCTTATACCAGTTGGTGAGCAAAATAAGCTATACCAGCAAAAGCACTTTGATGCCAGTGTAACCGCATCTACATTTGGGCTTCTGCCAGTATAGAAATGTTGCAAAAGATTACCCCATCCCCATTCCCATGACATTACTTTACCAGCAAAAATTTCAGTTGTGGACCTGACCAAAAAATTCCCTATAACAATTTCAAACTTCATGCAATTTCTGTCAAAATGGTTTCTGAAAAAGTGTTAGAAATAAAAGCACCAGTATAGAAGGATAGTTACTTTTGTGTATAATGTGAATTTAGGAAAATACTTGATTGGAGAAAAATGCTTCCTAACCTCTATAACAGGAGCCTCCAAAATGTCCCATGTAAACACAGTATTGGCAAATTATCACAAACCTAAAGGCAGCCTTTTATTTCGCCCCTCCCGCCAAAATGGCACAGATTGTAGCCTAGGTTCTTCTTTATTATAGAGGTGTTGCTTTCAGAGACTGCAGTCCCCGACATGCAATGCTTTATATCGAAACCAGCATAAACTGCGTGGATTTAAGCTGAAACGTTACATGCTAGAACCAAGGTTTGCATCTCCATGTAAAAGGTGTGGATGGCTACAAACTTCTTTAAGAACACTGGACCACTTTTTTGTCCTGCACACCAGGTTTTAGGCTTCCTTGTACCTAGAATTTACTTGTACTTGTTGTTTGTTTTTATTAGGTGAACCAGAATGGCATTTTAAGGATCCTTTTACTCATTAGATATGACTACTGAGATGGAATGTTTTCAGCCGTGCTGAACAATTTAAACAGGTTTTGCGCTGAATTCATGTACTGCTAGGTAGTTTATCAGAACTTTTGAAAAGTATCTCATGGATTTTTCATTCTGTAGCTTTTTTACAGGAAGTGGGATGGGTTTCGAGGCCTTCATTACCTGCTCTGGAGCACTGGTGGTTGCAGTTTGCACAAAGAGAGAATATGCAACAGTGATGCTGCCAGACCATTGTTTTTGTGATTCCCTCTGGGTAAGATCTGCTACTTGCTACTTAAATGTACTTTGTTTAGGACAGAATAGCCTTAGCTAAAGAGAAGCAGCTGATAATTTTAACAAGTGATTTAGTTTTTTTCTCTTGAATAAAGACACATTCCACTTCTAAGGATAAGGCCTAATCCTTAAACATGTGAGTAGGTCTTATTGTAGACTTATTTGTTTGATAGGGTTTTGAGGGCAGGATGAGGGTGTGTTCCTGGGTGTGACTTAGCAGTGAGAGGCTTTTAGGAGTTGCTGTTTATCAGCTGGCCGAGGTAAATTGTTGTCTCCATTTAATTAGTTAATGCTGCTGGCTTGTGGAGTTAATTTATTTTTTAATTAATATTTATGCTGTTGGGTGGTTATTGCAAGTCTAATTATTGTCAGGGGGCTTAGAAGTTTTGTATAGGTTTTTTTTAATGGTAAATCTAAATAAATGTCAGTGTGGCTACTTAGGCAAGTAATGATTACATGATAGGATCTGTAATCACGGAATCATAGAAATACAGGGCTGGAAGGGACCTTGAGAAGTTAATTTCAGCCCCTTGCATTGAGACAGGATCAAGTAAACCTAGATCATCCCTGCCAGGTGTTAGTCCAACCTGTTTTTAAAAATCTCCAGTGGCGGAGATTCCACAACCTCCCTTGGAAGCTATTCGATAACTATAAGAAATCCTTATAGTTAGAAAAAATTTTCTAATCTCCGGTTTAAATCTCTCTTGCTGCAAATTAAGCCCATTGTTTCTTGTCCTTCCTTCAGTGAACATGGAGAACAATTGATTGCTGTCCTCTTTATAGTAGCCCTTTACATATTTGAAGACTGTGAACAGGTCCGTCCGTCCCCCCCCCCCCCCCCCTTCATTTCGTAAGACTAAACATGCCAGGTTTCTTTAACCTTTCCTTATAGGTCAGGTTTCCTAAACCTTTTATCACTTTTGTTGCTCTCCTCTGGACTCTAATTTGTTCATATCTTTCCTAAACTGCCCAGAATTGGACACAGTATTCCAGCTGCGGCCTCACCTATGCCGGGTAGAGCAGGATAATTGCCTCCCATGTCTTAAATACAACAGTTCTGTTAATTTTTGCAACTGCATCTCATTGTTGACTCATATTCAGTTTGTGATCCACTATAACCCCCAGATCCTTGTCAGCAGTACTACCATCTAGCCAGTTATTCCCATTTTGTAGTTGTGCATTTGATTTTTCCTTCTTAATGTAGTACTTAACTCTTGTTTTTATTGAATTTCATCAAGTTGAATTCAGACTGATTCTCCAATTTGTCAGGGTCTTTTTAAATTCTAATAGTGTCCTCCAGATGCAACCCCTCCCATCTTGGTGTCATCCACAAATTTTATAAGTGCATTAATGATTACTGGTTACTGACTCTGCAACCTCTGTAATGGGGCCATGCCAGTGTCATGGTAATTCTCTATTCCTTTGACCTTTTTTAAGGAGAAGAAACATAAATGCAGCTGGATCAGTTAGATGGCTCTTGAATGGCTGGGACATGTTACTGGAACTTCTAAGTTTATAAACTATAATTTAGTTCAAAGTCTAAGGCTTAGAAAATGTGAATAAATTACCCTGTTTGCACCATCCCATTCCTAAGGCTATATTTAGGGACTGCATTGCATTATTATGAAGGGTGTCACATCTTTTTTTTTGTAATGTACACTTTTTTTAAAAAAAGGAGGGCGTTGATTGGTACTTGATCTAATCTTTCAGTGATGCTATAAAAGTTTGTTGTCTGCTATAATTTCTTTACCCATTTAATGGAAGCAATGTTGGGCAGACATGCAGAATTGTTTTGTTGCATTTTAATAAGAACCTAATCAAACTGTACTGTTATATTGCCTGTCCAGCACAACATAACTATTGTTCATATGCCTGGAAAGAGGCCCTTTGGTCAAAGCTTTGTCTACATCTACGTCAATGGACAACAGAAGATCTCTGCCCCACTTAGATTTCCTGCCATGAATGAAGTAAGTCTGTTCTTCCCCTCAGACCACTATCCTAGGGATTTCTTACAGAACAAAGGTTTGTAAAATGGCAGTCAGATAAAACTAAGAAATAAAAAGGGGAAATGGGTCATCTGTGATTAAAAACATGATAGAAACTGATTAGCAGTTGTTTTCAGTTTTCAAGTTTTGAGGATAGTTAAGCTCATCATGTCTCTTTGGGCCATCTCAAATACAGCAGAATAGAAGAGGACTAGATGTTGACCAAGAATTATCTTTTGATGGTGGTTCAGTGGCCTCATGTTAGCTCTTTTTATGTGAGGTGTTGGATTTTTTTAAACAACTATCACAATTAGCACTAACTGCCTCCCTTATTGGCAGTCTTGCAAGAGAGGATGGTAGATTAATGCACAGTGAAAAACTACCTTGTCTCACTAAGAGGTGGTTCTCAGTACATTTGGGAGCACACAGGAAGTTTGAGTAATCTTGCATGTGACACTGTCTGTGCTGTATTTGGTATGGGGATACATTAATAGGGACATTGCTTTTCGGTGCTGTTAGCTGATCATTTCTACATGCTAAATACTAAATTAACCTTAATAAGCACAAACCAATATAATACCAAAATGATTATATGTAATATGTGGATCCTGTTGTAAACAGTTGCTCCTTATTGTGGAACAATTCCGTTTTAAATCTGGGTTACAATGTTATGACACTGAGTCATTATTTTTATTTTTGTAGGCCCCAGTTCTGCAGTCCTCCTTGGTTTGGGGCATGTATTCATATGAGTAGTTCCACTGACTTCATTATGACTCGTTGCATGACTTACGTGCTTCTGTAAAGGTTGAAGAATCAAGTACTTAGTTATTAAAAGCAAACATAACGGCTGATTGTAAGACAAAACTATTGATTTTTTGGATGCATCTGTGAGAGTTTTAGAAACCTTAAAACATTCATTCAGCTTCTTTTGTAAACATTGGGGGGGGGTACCTCTTGCTGCATAAGTTGGCATGGGAAGATGGCATTGAAGCTTTTTATTAGTGCAAGCGATCAAGTAGAATACTTCATATTACAGGATTATTGTAGGAGATACATCTTGCTAAAGTACTAGGGTATGATCCAAGGGGAACGGTCTGCTGGGACAGAGGTGTGGCTAGAAGCCTTGATGCTCCCTGTAGAGGCCAGTAACAGGCCAGGGGAACAAATTACTCCTGCTTGGAGAGGGATTATTATGTACTTTCTAGTGCATTTTGTGTGTAATGTACACCAACAATGTATTGCTGTCCTTCTACACCTGTTTTCTCAGTCAAGGCAGATTTGCTCTGAAAGTTCATTAGATTTAGTTCAACTCACTTATTTTTTTTATAAAAGTCTCAAGGATGTTAGACATTCGGCTGTAACATTATTTTATTTTTCTTACACCCGCATCTCCAGCCTTTTACTTCTTGCTGCATTGGTTCCGCTGGTCAGAGGACAACCACTCCTCCGCCATCTCAGATACCAGACCCACCCTTCTCCTCCCCGATTACGCCTCATCGAACATCTCTAGGTGGGATTCTCTCTCCAGCCAGTTGGGGCGGACTGCTTGGGAAATCAGAGTTGGTCACCAAGTTGATCTCCGCGGGTACCCAGGACAGTGAATGGGGATGTCCAACATCACTGGAGGGCCAGCTTGGGTCAGTTATCATCTTCCACGAAGCCCTGCAGCCCTCTCAGGTGAAAGCTTTATATTTGGCAGGTAAGTGGTTGGTGGTGGTGTTTGTATAGTGGTATCATCTACAAGCCCCAGCTATGGACCAAGACCCCCTTGTGCTACGTCCTGTACAAACACCACAACAAAAAGATGATCCCTGCCCCCAAAGAATTTACAGTCTAAGTACACAGCTTGCACTGTGCCAAACTGGTCGATATGTCCTTAAAAAGAAACTGTCAGTTTTTTGAGCTGATTCATATCTTTTTATAGTAACATATTTATGTTATAATATATTTGCTATATTTACACAGATTCTCCTATTCCCCTGTTATGTATCAAATTTATAGACATGCAGAGAAGTCCATAAGAATTGGTATCCACCAATCCTGAAGAGATGTAAAAAAAACTTAGATATCGACCAATTTGGGCTCTCACTTACATGAGTGAAATCTGAAGTATCTCCATTAACTTCAGTGGAGCTACTTTGGGTTTAAACAAAAGAAACTGAAAGCAGAATTTGACCCATTAGCTAAAAAAGTTGAGTGTAAATCTTTGCCTGGGTATTAAGATTCGGGCAATTAAATTATTCAGTTAAAAGCCACAGCTTTGGCCATATCAGTTTTTATTTTACTTTTACATGTGTTTTAAAGATAGTTTCAGTGTTCTGTATCTGTTTTATTATTGGTCCATATCCAGTTTCAGAAACCTTATGCAAGAGTCCATGTATGATATAACAATTAACAAAACTTAAAAATAAGTCATACTTCTGTGTGATCTTGAAAAGAAAACTAAACTTGTCTGATGGGCTTGAAAGCCTGAGCTGTTTGAAGTAGGAACCACTTGTATAAACTCTGCAACCTTGAATGTCTTTTCACATTATTTGCCAACATATGGGCATGTAAGTGAGAGTATTCAAGTGTATTGCTGTGGTTGATAAGCCACGTAAAAGTCATTGTTCAGCCTTGGGAGCTCATCCTTTAGGATTTACATTAGCAATTGAAAGATGATAGTTTTATATATGTCAGCTTTTAAAAGATTAGGTGTATGTTACATGATGTCTTATTACTACCAAAAATTGTAAAAAGAATGCACTTTGATAAGTGAACAATCACATCATTTTAAAATAAATGTAATCTCATTTTGTTATTATATAAAGCTGTCTTCAAGATCTGATCTTCCTAACTGCTGGTGGTCTTTAGGGACAGACGACAGTTGAGTGTGAAATGGAATATTTGTAAAGACAAAATACTGACAATTTTTTGAACATAAAAATCTCATTTCATATAACTTACTTTGTTTTTTAGCCAGAAGGTTATCTGTAAAGGGTAAAACCCCATGGAATCACACAGTTATTTTTTGAAATAATCTTTTGTTTAAGGAGATATGTCAAATATTTGGTCAGGATATGTGTCGTTCAAGGTGTCCTATTTGTATCTCTAGCAGAGTGTAGTATAGTAAAATTTATTAACACAAACTTTAAATCTCGCATGTACTTTTATTTTATATATATAAAATATTTTACAGGCCCAAACTGTTTAACTCCGTGGAAATCCCAAGAGTCTGAAGTGGCAGATCTGCCCAGTAAAGTGCTGCTTCACTATACACCCAAGGTAGTAATCAGCATGTTTTCCATTTGCCTACATACTTTACAGTAGTTTGTTTTTTTCCAAGGTTAAAACATGTTCTGAACAGTAGCTTTAAATGTCTATAGAATTATTTTGATAAACTTTTAGAATGGAATAGGTTTGCTTTTATGGATAAAGTTTTCTTTATTCCTTAAAGTGATGTTGTCCGGCTATGCCGGAAGAAGGACAGGAGATACTGGATGTGGTTTAATTAGGCCACAACTTTATTCCTAAATGTCTGTGAATACCCAGCAGATAAAAGTGTACAGTGCAAGTAATTCCATAACAATTTACATATACACGGGGGAGTGCTGTCAGCCCCACCCATCAAGTGAGGTTTAAGCGGGGGAGGGGGGCTATAAAGGAGAGAGGGTTGGCTCCCTGGCGTACCAGTCATAGCCCTGAAACTCCCATTTCTGCTCCTTTAAAGAATACCTTTTTTAAATCCTTTACCAATGCATTGTATCTGATCACCATATCCTTTCTCAATGGACTATCCGCCACAAGGAGGCTCCAGCAATTAGCTTGTAAGCCTTGTAGTGCTATGGAAACAATTTTGGAAGCAGCTACTCAGATGGCTTGAATCAATTTTCTGTTGGCTCCCCCACCCCCAAATGCAGATAGTTCACCATGGGGAGTATTTGCTTTCCCAGGATCCATGCTGCTTCCCAGCAGAGGGGAATCCATTTGGCAGACAGATGGACCACGCTGGGATCCACCTATCCCAGTCCTTGTCCAAGCAGTGAAGATCCCACATCCCCGGGCTCCCATGGCCTCACAAGCCCCACTCACTGCACCCTGAACTGGGTTTGGAACTTCCATCCCTGGCTGGAAGGGGGGACACCTTCCCTCCTCCTGTTCTCACAATCTGCTACAGCCCAGCTCCAATGAGTTTGAAACTCCTTCCCGTTTTGCTACAAAACACTTCCTTCTGCTGCTGCAGGTTGGAGGGAGGACTCCTCCCCCTTCTACCTCCCTGTTCTCACCAGTCTGCCACCATGTGGAGCCACCAGAGAGTGAAATTTGTTCAGCTGTTCCTGCTGCACAGTTGGTCCAGTTAAAAGATGGCTTTTCCTGCACTGGGGTGGACCTAAATAGTTCCCCCCCCCCTCCTTCCAGTCACCTGGGGTGGGGGATGGGTCACCACCCCACACTAACCTGGTCTGAAGCTGCAGCACTCTGGCTGTCTAGCCTTTAAAGGGGTCACACACCTTTTCCTACAAGTCAGACAGTGGCCCCCACTGCTTAATGTGGGGTGAGGTCATTTTACATATTGTGGAATAAAACGTAAAGAACCACACTGGATGGCACTTTGGGGTGGTATCAGAGTGTGAGTGGTCGGAGCCTGTCATTCTCTCCCTCCTGCTTTTACTGAACTATGGTGTGTTTTGTTTCCCACCCTTTTAGGGTTGGTAGCTTTTTCTGTGCATTTACTTTTTGGTTAGAATGGTTGAATAAACTATCTCCCAGCACAGTATTAATGCCTCACTTAGTGTAAAGGGTAGGAGTCAGCACTCTCTCCTGAAGGAAAAATTGATAATCTAACTAATTTCCATTAACATGAGTAGTGTGGGTTCCTGGATTAGGCCTTGCCGTGTCCATAACTAAACTATAGATTTGTGTATTTTAGATCTCATTCTACCAAAAGGCCAAGAGTGCTGTAAGTGGTGAAATTGTGAATAGTGAATCCAAGATATTGTTGAAAACTTGCCATTAGTATCACCACAGTGCTGTTTCCTGCCTTACCTCAGTATGCGATGCACTCTTATGTAAATTTATAGGTAATTCGATGACCCTGAATTTGTTTCAGAAGTAATGCTGAAGCTCATGTTTTCGTCCTTTTGTAGGCCTGCAGAAACCCAATCTGCCTTGACCTGTCTACAAATCTTTTACATGGAAGACTAACTGGAAACAAAGTAGTGAACTGGGACATCAAGGTAAATTAATAATAAATCATCACAATCTGATGTAAATACAAAGTAGTTATTGTATACTGGATACTTAAGGAATGCTAGAAGTTCCCACTGTGCAGGAGCAACACCACGCATAGCAGTGTTCTCAAGGTGAATTAAGCTAATTTTAGGGTTGTAGTGGTGTCAAAGTAAATTTTGGGAAACTGGAGTCATGCTAACAGTTATACGTAATGTTTCAAAACAAACTTAAAATTAGAATATTAAAAAGTTTTGTGGTACTGCAAGTAACATGTTTTATATTTTGAAAGCATTTTATGACCTCTACCTTTTTCTTCCTAATAATATTTCGTACTAGCATTTAAATTTTCAAAGTGTTGAACAAACCTCAGTTAATTAATTTACCTAGTCCTCCATGTAGGCCAATGTTTCTCTCATGTTCCCATTTCCCCAAAAATTACTCTAATGGTTTAGTTCTTGCAGATTCATGGAGAGAGGAAGAGATTCATTGAGTGTGCACCAGCTTAGTCTATTATGTCACTGTTTATCTGTTTATTCACCAACTCACCCATCTGCCAACTCATTAGCACACACTAATCTCAAAGGTCCGAATCAGACCTGGTGTATATAGGAGCAACATTGATTTCCAAGTCTGACTTGGACCCAAAAGTATCATCTAGGCTAGGGCTCACTCACTTGGTGTTCAAATCAAAATGAACTACCAAGCTGGAATACTCAGGTACAAAATATTTTTTTCTTCTTCGAGTACTTGCTCATGTCTATTCCATTGTAAGTGTGCGTGCTTGCCGCATGCAATGGTGCCGGAAGTTTTTCCTTCAGTGATATCCATAGGGGACTGGCTCTGGTGTCCTCTGGAGTGGTGCACGTATAAGGGGCACCACCGGCTTCCCTTTCCATCAGTTCCTCCTTACTGCCAATGATGGTGCTGGAACGTCTCCTTCAGCAAGCTTTCCTGTCTCTACTGTGTCTAGTAGTGAATTTGTTGTATAAAGTAGTTTAGTTAATAGTTCCCTTCGTGTTAAGTTAGAAATAGTTAGTTAGTCCCGTATGGGACTCAGCCTAGGTACGGGGCATGCCTCGGTCCCCGGGCTTCAAATCTTGTGACTGTTGAAAAAACATATGGCAGTCGGTGACCCGCATAGAAGCTGCCCGAAGTGTTTAGGGGAAACAAGTGTCACATTTGCAAGAGCTTCAGGTCACAGACTAAAAAGAAGTGGGACATTCATCTCCGAGTGCTCTTTATGGAGTCGGCCCTTGTACTGGCCTCGGAGCTGATGAGATTGCACTCTGCTCCAAACACTGCAGCTTGCTTCAGAGCATGCCGCTGGCACCGACCAGCGCCAGTCCCCATGCCCAGTACCAGCTTGTGGCAGGCTGCTTGTTGAGAAGCCCTTAATCAGCTCCTGCCACTCCAGTCTCAATCAATAGATTGATGCTCGGTGAATAGCCTGGTGCCTGTCTGGTAACTGGCCGCACCTGCCAGTCTTATTAGCCCAGAGCTATAAAGGCTGGGAGGAAGCCAGAGAAGGGGGAAAAGGGAAAGAGAAAGGTCAAACACAGAAGGAGGTGGGAGTCTTCTAAAGTATCTGTGAAGCCTGTATATAGTTGGGAACTGGTGGTGGGAAACCTATTGAGAATAAAGAGCATGGGTGTTGCACCAGACTGAAGTGTCCCTGACGCGAAGAGGGGGGCCAAAACCTGGAGGCGCAGCGTGGACCCTGTTACATGAGGGGGCTTGTCCCGGCCTACAAGCCACCGCCATGGTGTGGCAACCCAAAGATAGAGGGAACCTTGCAGTAGCTAGCCAAGCAGCAGGAGGAGATGCAGAAAGCACTGCAGGCTTTCCAGCAATCCAACCAGGTGGAGAGGCAGACCTTACTCACCTGGCAGGCCGGACAGCAGAAAACTCTCCAGGACTTTATCAGAGAGCCAGCCAACGTGCAGCAGCAGCTCCTGCAAAAGATGGAGAGTCCCCTGGGAGGAGATGGCCCCCGCGCGCCAGGGGTAGGCCTATGTAAGATGGGCCCCGACGATGACCCCAGTGCCTTCCTTTGTATGTTTGAGTGGGTGGCCATGGGTGCCGATGGGATAGGGAAACATGGGCCCTACGACTGGCTCCCTCTCTGGCCGGTGATCAGGACACTGGGGAGGTGAGAGGCTTCCAGGTGGATCGCATGCTGGCTGCAGAAGTCCCGCAGATGGAAGGCCTCCTGGCACAGAGCCGATGATCGAGCGTCCCCCTGCCTGTTGACATAGAACATGGAGGCCGTATTGTCTGTTGACACCTGCACCACCCAGCTCGACAGTTGGGGAAGGAAGATACCGCAAGCCAGGCGGATGGCTCTGAGTTCCCTGACATTTATATTCAATGCGAGCTCCTTTCGAGACCATAACCCTTGAGTCTGCATTGTACAGAGATGCACTCCCCAACCGAGGTCAGATGTATCCAAAATCAGGGATGACGTGAAGGGACCACATCTCTCACCACATGTGGTCCCTTCACGTCATCAGAATGCTCTTCCAGAAGTGGGGAGCTCCGAGTTCACCACCAGACAGAACAGAGAGTGTCATCAGTTTTGTTCTCTTCAAAGCCTCGGCAGAGGCTCGCTCTCCAATGCTTTTCTCCTGTGTTGGTCAGGATACCTGATGTACGCCTTTCCGTCAGTTCTGCTTATCACCAAAGTCCTCTAAAAAATAAAGAGGGACAAGGCACGTGTCATTATGATTTGCTTCAGCATGGCCTCACCAGCATTGGTCTGGCATGCTCATGGACCTGGCCGGGGTAGCCCCATGGCCACTTCCTAGCTGCCCAGACCTAGTCTCGCAGAATCACGGTCGACTTCTGCACTCGAACCTCGCCTCTTTCCACCTCACAGTTCAGATGCTGCGTGACTGAATCCAGAGGAACAAGTCTGCTCTAGTCAGGTACAGCAGGCTCTCTTGGAGAGCAGAAAGGCCTCCACCAGAGCAACTTACCTGGTGCAGTGGAAGCATTTCTCCTGCTGGGCGTCAGAGCGGAATATCTCCCCTACTTGGGCGTCTCTACAGTCCATCCTGGATTACCTGCTTCACTAAAAGCACCAAGGTCTCGCCTTCTCCTTGATCAAGGTGCACCGGGCAGCCATATCGGCCTTCCATCCTCGCGTCCAGGGTAGATCAGTGTTCTCGCATAAGACGCCGATCAGGTTCCTGAAAGGCCTTGGAAGACTCTTTCCATCGATCCGGGACCCAGTTCCCCAATGGGACCTCAACCTGGTCCTCTCCAAACTCATGGGTCCACCCTTTGAGCCTGTGGCTTCTTGTTCCCTTTCCCACTTGTCATGGAAGATTACATTCCTCGGCAAGTCGTGTCTCTGAGATTAAAGCCCTCACTTCGGAGCCCCCATACATGGTATTCTACAAGGACAAGGTCCAGCTGCGGCCCCATCCGGCCTTCCTGCGAAAGGTGGTGTTGCACTTCTGTGTCAACCAGGATATCTTCCTCCCAGTGTTCTCTCCAAAGCCTCACGCGACCAATGAGGAGAGACAGCTGCACACTCTAGGTGTCAGACGTGCCCTGGGTTTCTCCCTGGAGTGCACCAAGCCCTTCCATAGATCAACCCAGCTCTTTATCGCGATCACTGACAGGATGAAGGGCCTTCCAGTGTCTTCTCAGAGGATTTTGAATTGGATCACCGCCTGCATCCGTACTTGTTACAAGTTGGCACGGGCTGTGCCTCCACCAGTAGTGAAGGCTCATTCAACTAGGGCGCAGGCATCTTCAGCTGCCTTCCTAGCACATGTCCCTATCCAGGACATCTGCAGGGCCAAGACACGGTCTTCAGTTCACACGTTCCTGATGCTTACGCCATCACCCAGAAAGCCAGAGATTACGCTGGATTTGGCAAAGCTGTGTTGCAATCGACACGTCCGTGAACTCCTGCCTGCCTCCAGTGGTTCTGCTTGGGAGTCACTACAATGGAATGGACATGAGCAGGCACTCTAAGAAGAAAAGATGGTTACCTTTCGTAACTGTTGTTCTTCAAGAAGTGTTGCTCATGTCCATTCCATGACCCACCCTCCTTCCCCTCTGTCGGAGTTCTGTCAAGAAGGAACTGAGGGAGGGGGGAGCCAGTGGCGCCCCTTATACTGGCGCATATGTGCACCATTCCAGAGGGCACCAGAGCCAGTCCCCTACGGATATCACTGAGGGGAAAACTTCTGGCACCGGTGGATGTGGCGAGCACACACTCCTACAATGGAATGGACATAAGCAACGCATCTCAAAGAGCAACAGTTACAAAAGGTAACCATCTTCTGAAGTGGGGTTGACCTGAGTTGTGAGTGTAGGGAATTTCTAGTAGAAGACTATAATTGAGGACTAATGTATGCACAAATAAATGGGAGCTGTCTGCAGTGAACATGAAGTTCAGACTCTTCTGAAAGACTCCCTGTGTCAGTAATAGTGTACATTTAATGACAGCAATTCTGTACTGATACTCTGTCTCTCTGAGTGAATGTTGTAGGAGAATAGGGTTTGTGTTAGTTGACTGATACGCTTCCAGAAAGTGTAGGAACATACACTAGTTAATTTTGGGTGGTCCAATTTATATGAACAGTTTGAAAATGCCATGATTTTGTTATCTTTGCCCAGGGGTGTAAGAATGCTGCTTGTACACACCACTGGTTCCGTGGGAAGCTAAGTTGAGCATAGTTCTGCTCAGCAGAAAGTGCGAAGAGCTCATTATGGGAGTGTCAGGAGCCAGCAGCCTCCCGCCCCCAACTGTGGTCTTTAGAAGCCCCACAATTAAGAGACTGCATAGGTGCTGGCGGGGGGACTGTCTAGGCGTTCTGCAGGTTTAAAGGGAAACGAGATAGCAGTCTCAAACTTCAGACAAGTGTTCTGCATGTTAACTAGCTGGTTTGTGCTTGTCCCTATGTCGCATATCTCTGCACTGCTTCTGAGAGGTGCTTCCTGTTTTGTTCTCACAGAGACAGCAAGGGCTTATTGGAGAGATACATTAGGTGTGAAAAAACTTGACAAGGGCCTGCAGGGGAGGGATTCTGCAGGCTGAAGAGAGAGGTGTTGTGAAGAGGTATGGGGTGGAGCGAAGCAGTGGAAGGAGGTAGTAATGAGAGAGGTGGGGAGGTAAACATTGGAGAAGGAGAGTGGTGTCCCCTTCCCAGTACCCAAAAGAAAGAAGTGGGGGAGCACCCACGTTGTTTTTGTTTTTGTTGTTTGTTGAGTCCTCCACCTGAGATGTCTGCGCATGAGAGAATGTGGAGGTTGGCCCTTTGTCCAAGTGCTTAAAAATAAGAATACAATATAGACCCAAAATAATAATTACATACATTTAAAATAATTCTTTTTAGTCTGTATGTATGGTATGTGCTGTGAAGATCTCTCTCCAAAACCAATCTTTCAGTTGTGACCATTAGAGTCATTTACTAAAGAACTCTGATACACTTCAGTTTTCAATGCACTGAGAACGTAACAGGTATCCCTGGCTAGCTGGTTAACCGCTTATTGAATTTGTCAAATTCCATGCTATCCCTATTAGTGTACAAATGATTATGAATTTTAGGAGATGTTAATGAAACCTATATTCCTTTCCCATTACTCTGCAAACCAAATAATTTGCTTTATCATTTTATTTGTATTTAAACTTTCTGAAGCAGAGACTTTTTATAGGGATACTATTAAACTAAAATTCACATGTATCTAAACTTTTTAATGTACTTTTTAGTGTTAATTGAAAGCGATCAGAAAAGAAAGTACATTTATTTCTGGTTCTCCAGTATATGTATTTGACAGTATTTTCTGTCATGTAGTCTGTTTCACTTAGAGTGAATTTCCCATGTTGTTTGTGCAGGTGTTTCATGCAGCAACAGAGGAGAGAAAAAACAAAAAACAAATGGTTGTAAAACCACAGAAGTTAGCTGAAAGACTTGCAAACAATTGTTGTCTGAAACACCTTTAAACCTAGTTTTAAAACTGTTGTGAAGTTGTTATTGTTCTTTTTAACTAGTTTCCAAGTGACAAGGAATTCTGATTAACTCATAAGTACATACATGCCCTTCTTATTTCTTTTACATTAAATATTAAATAGGTATTTCTTTTACATTAAAAAAAATAACAGAAACCCTACGAATTTGTGCATGCTTTCTCTCTCCCCCACCCTCTAGGATATGATAAATTGTATTGGTGGATTGAATGTGCTGTTTCCACTACTGGAGCAGATCAGTTTTCTCAATGGACAGGTGCCTGAGAGGTCTGAAGGGGAAACTATACCTCAGGAACTAGTGACTCCAATAGAGGGAGACTGGGTGGTGTTATCATCCACAAAGGCTTCAGGTAGGAAAGTACTATAGATTTAAGACCATATTAAGGTTAAAGATTTAATAAAAACAGAGGACTACAACAGTGGAAAGAATTGGTTTATATGATTATATATTAACTCTATTATATTAGCCATATAATTTTAATAAACTATTTTTACTCCTGAGCATCTGAGTTGGACATCTAATAAGATAGGATTTCAGCACTGTTTCAAATTCACTTCAAGAACACACAGAGCACATTCGTAGAATGAATTTAATGCAGTGTTTTGCTATATTAACTTTGTCCTGAGTCAAAATGTGCACATTTATTTCTAAATAAAGTGGTTCTTTTGAGTATCTAGAAAAATAAAAAAGCCCGCTGAAGTCAATAGCACATTTTACCACTGTTTCAGTGGGCCCTTAATCAGGGAGATAATGTAGTATTTCATGTTATGGACCAGTAGCCTGCAGAATTTTAGTTAAATTATTGAAGTTCTTAGTAACTTATGAATATGCTTTAAAAAACCTCATATGAAACCACAGGTTTCCCTCTTTAAATTGTAAGAAGAAAACTATTTTTAAATAGCTCTTCAGCTGTGCTGAATTATGAGCTTGGAGAGAATTCTTGTAATCTTAGCAGAAGCCTCTTAGAAATTAAGACTTGTGAAGGAATATGATACAACTCTTGATTTTTGCTTCATTATTTCTCCCTCCTAATTTAAAGTAGTTCTAGCTATAATAGGCATATCCAGATGTGGGGAAAGAGGAAGAAATGTATGTGTAGAGCAAGTGCAGAATATGCCAAAGATGATCCAGGTTGCGGCTTAGAGAAGAGTATTTTGTCCGATGCTACAGTTGAATGGACAAGGCAGCTGAAGTCACGACTGGCATTTGCTTTGTTCTGGGGATGCATATAATGACTTTGCCTCAGCATCACAGGATCTAAACACTGTCTACAGCAAGGTAGCAAATACCAGGGGAAAGAGGAAGCTCAGGAAAATAGTAGAGAATAAAAACACTTGATTTCACTTCTTATTCCTCCTAATTTGACACAATAATGAAATGATGATAAAAAAGGGTTTTAACTGAACAATCTGTTTTGCAGAGGCTCGTCTAGAGAAGAATATTGTTGCAACTTTCATCTTGATGATAAAGCACTTTATTCAAAGACACCCTATTAACCAAGATAATCTCATTCACTCCCATGGAGTTGCTACCCTAGGAGCCTTGCTACAGAAGGTGAAAAGTTATTCCTCATGTAATCAATGTTATGGGTGAAATCCTGATTCCACTGAAATCCAATAGGTCATGGCTTCATTCTAAATGTCAAAGGTTTTCTGAGGTTCAAGCGAGTATCTGTGCTGCATAGGAACATAGAGTTAGCATAACTACAACTAACTTTGTACTTCCCTTCTGTCTTGCGTATGTACAGATACAATACATAGACTAGTATAGTATTTATACATTCTTGTAGATTTCTGAAAACAAGATGTTATGATACTTACGATACTTTGTCTATTTAGTTTATGTTTTAAGGGTCTGTGCTGGGACCAATGCTGTTCAACGTATTCATACATAATTTGGAAAAAGGGGTAAACAGTGAGGTGGTAAAGTTTGCAGACAAAACTAAATTACTCAAGATAGTTCAGTCCAAAGCAAACTGTGAAGAGATGCAAAGAATTCGCATAAAACGGGGTGACTGGGCAACAAAATAGCAGATGAAATTCAATGTTGATAAATGCAAAGTAATGCACATTGGAAAACATAATCCCAACTATACATACACAATTATGGGGTCTAAATTAGCTGTTACCACTCAAGAAAGAGATCTTGGAGTCATTGTGGATAGTTCTCTGAAAACATCCACTCAATGTGCAGCAGCAGTCCAAAAAGCTAATAGAATGTTAGGAACCATTAGGACAGCGATAGAAGATAAGACAGATGCTTCCGTCTGAGGGGAGATTAAGATGACTGGGACTGTGCAGCTCAGAACAGAGATGACTAAGGGGTGGGATATGATAGAGGACTATAAAATCGTGAATGGTGGGGAGAAAGTAAATAAGGAAGTGTTATTTACATCTTAATGTAACACAAGAACCAGGGGTCACTCAATGAAATTAATAGGCGGCAGGTTTAAAACAAACATAAGGAAGTACTTCTTTAGATAACATATAGTCATCCTGTAGAATTCATTGCCAAGGGATGTTGTGCAGGCCAAAAGTATAACTGGGTTAAAAAAATAATTAGGTAAATTCTTGGAGGATAGGTCTGTCAATGGCTATGATCCAAGATGATCTGGGATGCACCCCATGCTCCTGGTGTCCATAAGCTTCTGAGTGCCAGAAAGTGGGACTCAACAACAGGGTGTGGATCACTTGATAATTCATAGACTTTAAGGCAAGAAGAAACCACCCTGACCATCTAGTCTGACCTGCACATTGCAGGCCACAGAACCTCACCCACCCACTGCTGTAATAGACCAATAACCTCTGGCTGAGTTAGTGGAGTTTTTAAATCATGATTTAAAGACTTCATGTTACAGAGAATCCACCATTTACTCTAGTTCAAACCAGCAAGTGGCCCGTGCCCCATGCTGTAGAGGAAGGTGAAAACTGACCAGAGTTTTGGGCAGTCTGACTTGGAGGGGAATTCCTTCCTGACCCCAAATATGGCAATCAGATCCACCAGCCAGACATTACAGTGAGTGCTTTCCTGGGTAACTCAGAGCCTTCCCCATCTAGTGTCCCATCTCCACCCATTGGAGATATTTGCTACTAGCAGTCACAAATGGGCCATGTGCCCTTGTAGACAATCTCATCATACTATCCCCTCCATAAACTTATCAAGCTCAATCTTAAAATCAGTTAGCATTTTTGCCCCCACTCCTCTTCAGGGGAGTGTGTTCCAGAATTTCACTCCTATAATGATTAGAAATCTTCATCTAATTTCTAGCCTAAACTTGTTGATGGCCAGTTTTATATCCATTTGTTCTTGGACCAGCTTTAGCCCTTAACTGAAATGACTCCGCTCCCTCCCTGATGTTTATCCCTCTGATGCATTCATATAGAGTAATCATATCTCCCTTCAGCCTTCGTTTGGTTAGGCTAAACAAGCCAACCTCCTTACATCTCCTTTTGTAAGGTAGGTTCTCCATTCCTCTGATCATCCTCGTAGCCCTTCTGTACACCTGTTCCAGTTTGCATTCATCTTAAACATGGGAGGCTAGAACTGCACGCAGTATTCCAGATGATATCGCCCAGTGCCTTGGATAATGATAACAACACTTCCCTATCTCTCCTGATGTATCCTGGGATTGCATTATCAATTTTTCACAGCCTGATCATATTGATGACTCAAAGTCCTAGTGTTCTGGTCGCTCCCTCTGAAGCATCTGGCACTGGACACTGTTGGAAGACAGGATACTGGGTCAGATGGACAATTAGTCTGACGCAGTATGGCCGTTCTTATGTTTTGCTGTGTTTGTCATAGATTTCACAGTTCAGCTATTTAAACTAGAACAAAATCAGATAAAAATTCAGTCAAAAACCTTTAATCCAGGTGACAGAAGAATTATTGAATTATTTCAAACAGCTATTTGGTTTAACAGAGTTGTTGTAAGGAAAACAAATACTGTATTGTTGTGCAAGACTAGGGAGTTGATCTGGTTTTAAATATCAGTTGAATAGAAAATGCATATGCTGCGCATTAAATAACTTACTATTCTATTCCCTGTCCCCGTCTGTTTGAATTGTAGGTGCCAGGGAGCTTGATGGATGTGAATGTACTGATGGCTCTGCAGTTATTGATAGAACAGGTCTCTGTGGAAAAAAATGTGCAACTTTTGCAACAGATGTATCAACATTTACTTTTTGACTTTAGTATCTGGAACCGTGGAGACTTCCCCTTCCGGATTGGTGAGATGATCATACAACTTGAGATAGTTATGCTAAAACACAGTATCTTTGCTCTTCATAAATCCCTGAGTCTAGGTTCTAATAGAAAGCTTTGTATTTTAGGACATATACAGTACCTTTCCACAATCATCAAAGACAGCAGGAGGCTTTTCAGAAAGAAGTATGGAGTTCAGTTTCTACTAGACACACTCAGGATTTATTATGGGTATGAGGTTTATGCTCCTTACTTTGTTGTATGCTGTCGTTACCTTTTTCACAAAAGGCCAGGCAGAAACTGTGAATTAAAAGTGAGAGCTGATCAAGTTTTTGAGTTTAATTCTCCTTTACATAAATGACTACTGTCCCTTGACCCCTGTGTTAGAACTAGACGGTAGCAAGCTCATACCAAAAGTACTAGAAACGTGTAGAAAACTTGCTTGCAGTTTAGAAGGTCGAAAAAGGTCTTTTTTCTTATTATTTTTTGTTAATTAAATCACCCAGCATCCCAAGTATCAAGAAAATACCAGCTGACTACAAGCTTTATGTTCAGGATTTAAAGTGAGGGGAAAGTTTGTCCCAAAAGAATTTGAGTAACATCATCTTTGGGATCTTCAGGATAAGCTTTCACCCTTGGTGATAGGCTTACATCAATTTATATCTGCTTATAATTTTCAATGGTGTCTTCAAGGAAAATGGCTAGAGATTTATTTATAAAAATGAAAATTGAAATGCTTTTACATTTCTATTTAGATGGCAAGCTCTTTGAGACAAGGACCATCTACTGTTAGTACAGTACCTAGCATAACTGGGCCCTATTCTTGGTTGCCCCATAGGCACTACCATAATAAACATGCTTAGTAATAATAGTAGGTCCCCAAATCAGGTTTAGGTCTGCATCTGGGGGTTTATCAGGCTCCAAAACCCAGTTCTGCTTTTGGCTTCTCCCACTTTGTCATCTTGAATATCACTCCAAGGATAAGGTAGCAGGGTTATTAAAACAAGTAGTGGAAGTATTAGCAGAGTGATATTTATAAATCACAAATTGTGTAATACAAGAAATGTATTTTTTTACGGTCCTTTTTTCTTTGTGTTAGTAGTGGCTATAAAGACAGTGACTTAACTCCAGATGACCTCAGAACAATACAAACATTCCTATATGGACTGATCAAATATTTCCTAAGCAAAGGTGGGACACATGAAGAAATACAGAGCATCATGGGATATATAGCTGTGACCAGTGAAGAGGAACAGGTATTTAATATGGCAACAGTGAACATCTGTGGTTGCTTCCTACCTTTTAGTATTTAGGAGTTTTGACCATAGCTTTGTTGAAAGAAAGAGACAAAAAAAGATGCAAGCAAAATCCAATGAAGCGTATATGTTACTACTTTGTAGTTGTGGCAGGCTGTAGAATTAAGCCTGTTGTGGGACTGCACAGGGGACTGTGCAATGGGCAATACTTTAACTGATGATCCTACTCCTTTTTCTCTGGTAAGCAGGTGAGTTGGGTAAAATGCAGACTGACTGGATATCAGTATTTTTCTAAGCCTGCATAAAATGAAGAGAATTGTACTTCATTGCTCTGAAGTTGTAATGATTTATTTTTTCTATTTATATTCCATTGATATGGCGGTTGGTTCTCTCCATTCTCCCTCTCCTCTGTCCTTGACTCTCTTTTCCCTCTCTCCAATCACAGGGTCTACCCTAGCTCATTCCCAGTGTCTGCTTCCTACGTTCCTGCTCTTGTGCTGTGTAGCATTGCTGGCAAAAGTCCTGTGACCAGGCTGACTTTCTCCATTACAAATTTGTTTTCTTTTCTTCCAGTTCTGCCATCTTCCTAGCTAAAGTCTTCTTCACCAACTTAATTGAATCTCATACCCTGTCAAGGTTCCTTCCCCTTGTGATGTGATGTAAGATGCTGTATTCAGAGGGGGGGGGGGAATGGATGTTTCCCCTTGAGTTGGGCATTATAGTCAAGGTTGCATGGATTATGGGTTTTATTTAGGTGTGTGCTTTTATTTTGTAGCTCTGTGGGATTCTTGATGTACTCTTCAGCCTACTTCATACCAGCCCAACCCGGGACCAGCTTTTCTTGTTGCTTTTTGAACCAGGAAATGCTGATATCCTCTATGCTCTGTTACTGAATCAGAGATATTCTGACAGGCTAAGGGAACTTGTATTCAAGGTAATAAATTTAGTATAAGTTCTTTAATGGTAACTTTTGCAAATGTATGCTCTCTTTCATCTGAAATATCTTTGGCAGTTAAACCCTGTTTTAAAATGGATACAAATTTATGTAGAACGTATTAATTTAGCAAACCTGCTTATAGTTATTTATTAGTAGTAGTACGCTTACTAGAAATGATAAATTCTGCACAGTTGTTACTTATTGTACTTTTCATAATGGAAGCTGTTGTATTCCAGTGAAGTTGAATATTTGAAGATTTGGTATCTTTAAAGATCCAAGAGCACCTGCATTTACGTTTGTACTGTATTAGTATTTATGTTTTTGGGGCATATTTCTTTAAAAAATTATGCACAGACAAATAATTCAGACTCTATTAATAAGATTGCTTGGAATTTATATACAGAAGGCATGTGTAATTTTTTTATGTATGTGATTTTTGTGATCTTTCTTCGCAGATTGTAGAGCAGATGCTGAAATGTACTAAAGTCTATGAACGGAGTAAACAACGTATGAGACTCAGAGAAGTGGGATATTCTGGGCTAGGGCTCCTTCTGAATGAATCCCCAGTTACCACTTCTCTTATTAAAAATCTTCTTAACCAAATTCTGTATGCAGGTAATTCAAGACACTTCGACAGATTGCCTACGAGTAATACCGTACCAGGCCATCCTTACTTGTGTGCTGCTGCTGGCTGCGGCTCTGCTTTCAGAGCTGGGAACCCGGTTAGCAGCTGCGGCTCTCCAGCAGCAGTGCAGAAGTGAGGGTAGCAGTACCGCAACCCCCACTACAATAACATTGCAAACCCCTCCCCACCCCCCCACAACTCCTTTTTGGGTCAGGATCCCTACAATTACAACACCATGAAAATTTTGATTTAAATAGCTGAAATCATGAAATTTTAATAATTTTTAAAATCATAAAGTATTAAATCCCTGCTGTGTTTTTTTTTTTTAAGACAAACATGTTTGATTTACTTATTTTAAGCCTCCACCCCCTAGTCTGTATAGTAATGATTTGCTGTGATGAAAACCAAGCTACTTAGTAAAGTTATTCTATTCTAAATGTGCTCCAGGTTAACACATTTATGCTGATGGTTTCAATTTACTTAGCGTTTAAGCATAATTTCTTAAAACGTCAAAACAAACTTACATTTGTCCCATTTACTAATCCTTGGTGTATAAAGATGGCCTCAAAGGTTTTTTCATTTTTTTTCCTGCTTGTGCGATGTCTGTTTGTTTGTATTCCCACCCTGCAGATCCTGTTGTGAATTACAGAGACCTCATAGCTGTGGTGCACTTGTCTCATAGAGCAGATATAAATGTTAGAGTGGCCATCTGCAAAAAGGTTAGTATTCTTAAAAACAGGAGGCCATTTTACCTGTTGGTAATGACGTGGGGAGCTACAGTACATATATTAGGGGTATATGACATTATATTAATTTTAAATGACAACTCATGCTAATAATGTGAATTTCTGATGAACCTGACCTGCTGTTTTGTACACCACATTACTGTATTTTCAGTAATTTTTAAACTGTTCTACTTTCTATGATTGTCAAATGTTGTGTATTTTCTACAGAAAGGAAATATGGAACTGTTTTAATGACCGACTTCTCTCAGAGTGTTCAAAAGGTCATGAACAGAGGTTACTTTCAGAATTTTGCTCAGTTACTTTAAGAGAACATATTCTGTGTGTTTTTTTGTTTTGTTTTGTTTTTTAAATTCATTCCTAAAAAGGTAGGTTGTGAGCCAAGGAAAGGTGCAAGGCAGAAACCGAGTTTAGTGTGATCCTAAACTACTGTTGTCGGTGCAGGTTGTTGAAATATTTTACCGGGTAGAGAGAGACTGAGAGATAACATGTTTGTCATAAGTTGCATCACAGTTTCTGAAGTGAGCTGGAGATTCTGATTGTAGTGTTGGGTGCTGAATGTTCAACTCTCCTTGTGTGTGCATGTGGCACCATTATTTGACCTTTTTATTCTAGCTCAGCTGTTTCTAATCCCATATATTTTGTAATTTGTTGTACTGATTTTGTAAACTGGTGTTCTGAAATGGATATATATTGTGGGGTATGTGACTGCTTTTTGTGGAAATAGTTGCAAAGTAGTGCCTAAGAGATGGAAACATGACCGATGTGCTATAGTTAGCTTTGTACTTTATTTCAATATCAAGGAAACTTTTTGTTTTTGCATTTAGTAATAAATTAATAGGGTTTTTTTAAATTATACATTGTTAGCTTTTAACAAGCTATATTCTATTTCTTACCACACCAGTCATTTATTTTCTTCGCTAAAATAAGATGCAAGTTCAGTGGAATAAAAGAAATATGTGCAATTTTCAAAATGATTATATGGCTGTCCGATGTCTTACTTTGTTTTCTGTTGTAAATGATTACTATGTGATTATCTTAATTCATGCAAACTACTGTAGATCCATAAATATTTAACTTTCTCAGTGTTTGTATTTCACTTTCTCCTGTAAAGAATTATCTATGGCTCAGATGTACTCTATGCCTATTGACTAAGTATATTACAAGAATTTTTTGCAGCAGGCATAAAATGTAATGGATTACGAAATGTGTGATTAAAGGCTAGAATGACTGCCGTTAGGTAGCACAGGTTAATGTGTACATGCTTGGATATTGAGCCTGACCTCTTGTGCTCTCTACAGGTTTTACAGCTTTTACATTCCCAGCCGGATGCAGCACAGCAGATTGCTCAACAGCTAGCCTGGCAGGAGACATTGGTTAGACTATTCCTAAAAGAAAACTCCGACATCAGGAATGGACTTAAAGAGAGCAGGACTGACTCTACAAAGGAAGATGAAAAAAAAATTCCTGCTGAAGAGCTTCAGAAATGCTATCCTGATCAGGCAGAGGAGGGGAAAGCTAGTAGCTTTGCCTCAGTTAATGGTTCATATGATCAGTGGAGTGTGGAAGACAGCAAATCTTTAGATGTCACCAACTGTTTTTCTGGTACATTGCTGGAAGGTACTTCTGTTGAAGAGATGACTTCCAGGTCAGAGGATCAAGAAGAGTTATGGCACAGTAATCCTTCACATTTGCATTTAGATCTGTCTAGCATGGACTCTTATGAGCTGGCTGATAGTGGGAATCAAATGACAGATAGCATGCCCAGCACACCGTCACCCATTGAAAATTCGAAGCCATTCTCTGGTCAGCCTGACAAAGAATCAAGTATCATCGATGATATGGGATTCAGCGTTGATCTTTCGTTATTTGAAAACCAAGGAGTAAGTAATCCTCCCCATCGTGTCTAAACATGTATAATTCACAGTACTTTTAATTCTTTTAAAATACGCTCCCCAATTACAGGTTTCAGAGTAGCAGCCATGTTAGTCTGTATCCGCAAAAAGAAAAGGAGTACTTTTGGCACCTTAGAGACTAACAAATTTATCTGAGCATAAGCTTTTGTGAGCTACAGCTCACTTCATTGGATGCAATGAGACAGTTATGCTGTTCTCCCTCTAACAGAAGAGCGGATAAAGCAGCTCATTTGCAGTGGATATCAGTGCTGTTTGTTGCAGAATAAACATCCAGCTTTCAAGGTTATTTTTTTTTAGTTCGCTAGCTGAAATTGTAACATTATTTTTTAAATCAGAGCTATATTGGAATGACCTGTATCATCCCCATCAAGGAAAAAGTTGTGCTATCACCAAAGCAGTGGTACTAAGACTCAAATCTCAATTCTTGCACAGAAAGTAAAGAAAATATTAATTTAATAATCTGGACTAAAAATCATTGCAGCACAATTTTAGGTTAATATTTTCATTTAGTTAGTGGGCAGACTCTTTAGGTTACAGTGTTAAAGATGATGAAACTTTACAAGCATGGTGTACTGTGTAACGAATAACAAGCCTCTTTGAGGCATTCTGAACTATAAAGAGTGTGAATTTCTTGATTGTTTCATAGGGATCTGAAGAGGAGCTCATACAGTTGCTCACAGATGTCCTGCTCTGTGTGATGTGGAAAGGTTTAGAAAGGTTTGATGATGCTGTCTGGATTGAGAGGGGGCAGGTGTTTTCTGCACTGACCAAACTGGGGATATCTAATGAGTTACTGCAACCTTCTGATGAAATAAAACTCAAGTGAGTATAGTGTAATGACAGATTTCTTTTCTTTTGGAGGGGAAGGAAAAAAAAGATGGAATCAGAGTAACATTAAATCCTGGTGAAAGACACTGAATTGATTTACTTTGATCCCCATCATTCTCCTGCAAGTATGATCAGACATGTATCTAAGCATCTGTACCTATTTATAAATTGAATTTATTTGACAGAACTTAAAATTGTATGCCCCTGATTTTTATGAAGATCACAATCTCCTTAATCTCACTGGTTTACAGGGTAGAAGACAGTAATATCACCACATACACTTAGGCTCAGTTAAATACGTAATGGGATTTTTTTAAAAGCCACTTACTCTTAGAACATGTGATGATTACTTTGGGATTTTGTTTTCCATTCAGCTTGCTAGAGAAGATGCTGGAATGGACCGTCACTGATAACAGAGACGCAAAAGCTCTTCCAACACATGCTGAAAATGCCTTCCGGCTCTTGCTTATCGTACAGGACTTTCTACAGGCAGAAGGGCTGGTTAATTCAAACTTATGGACAGAAAAGGTATAGTAGCTGCCTAATGGAAACTCTCGTAAATTATGTAGGGGCTGAAACGTTTATGAAACAGTTGTCAGTTTGAGTAACGTCACCCTTTTCTTCAGTCATGAGTAGGGCCCTACCAAATTCACTGTCCGTTTTGGTCAATTTCATAATCATAGGATTTTAAAAATCATAGATTTCATGATTTCATATATTTAAATCTGAAATTTCACGGTGTTGTAATAGCAGGGGTCCTGACCCCAAAAAGGAGTTGCGGGGGAGGTCACAAGGTTATTGTCGGGGGCTTGCAAGGGGTACGGCTACCCTTATTTATGCGCTGGTGGTGGTGGCGGCCCTGCCTTCAGAACTGGGTGGCCGGTGAACCAGCCTGGGTGGCCAGGAGTCCAGCAGAAGTAAGCATGGCATGGTATGGTATTGCCATCCTTACTTCTGCACTGCTGCCTTCAGAGCTGGGCCCTCTGTCAACAGCTGCCACTCTCCGGCTGTCCATCTCTGAAGGCAGAAATGCAGAAAATAAGGGTGGCAGGGTATAGTACTGCTACTCTTACTTTTGTGCTGCTGCTGGCGGGGCGCTGCCTTCAGCGCTGGGCGCCTGGCCAACAGCCGCCGCTCTCTGGCAACCCAGCTCTGAAGGCAGTGCAAAAATAAGGGTGGCAATACCGTGACCCCCCTGCAAATCCCTTTTGGGTCAGGACCTCCAATTTGAGAGACACTGGTCTCCTCCATGAAATCTGTATAGTATACAGTAAAAGCACATGAAAGCCCAGATGGTCCGTGATGCGTTTTTCATGGCCGTGAATTTGGTAGGGCCCTAATCATGTGACATTTGTTTTAACTAGAGACTAAGCAGTGTGTGGAGCAGATTTGACTGCCCCTTTAAATACTGGAATTTTATATGCACATGCCATAGGGAATACAGTTAATATTGCAAATACATGAGTCTTTAATGGCACCCTTGATTAAAGAGCCTTATCTTTACAGACTACAGAAAAGCTACATGAATGCTAGAACAAATGAAACAGAGCTAACCATTTTCTAAGTAGGTGTTGGTCCATTGGTCAAATGGTATGCTTCATATTGTATGTGCTATTTAAAAGGGCAGCCAAAATCATTGCATTCATTCATTCTCCGCTCTTTGTCACAAACTGAGGAAGGGCACTTGGGATTTTTAACCCAGATTTTACTTCCAGCATGTTTTGTGAGCAGATTTTGGGTCAGATGCAAAAGTGACTTAAATGGATGGAGGAAGTGTGTGGGGGGGTGTGAAAGTTCCAGATTCAGCTGTGTAAGGTCAAGCTGGTGTAATTTACATGCCAAGGAGGCCAGAAGGATGAGGTAGTAGTGGAAAAGCAAACAACAGGAAAGCATAAGAAGGTATAAAATAAAGAAGGCTCCCATCCTCTCGTTGGTTGTGTTTCCTGCTGCAGACCTGCTTTCCTGTCTGCTCCATGTGCAAGTTACACAGACTTACAATTTACCCTAACATTTGTATAATCTATGAATAATTAAGGCTGTGAGTCTGTCACGGAAGTCATGGATTCTGTGACTTTCCACGATCTCCGTGACTTCTGCAGGGGCCAGTGGGGTTGACTCCAGCGCTGCCCAAGCAGTTGGCTCCAGGTGGTCCTGGGGGCAGTCACCCCAGCTGCTACTGGAACAGCTCTGAAGCCAGCCACTCCGGCGGACCCGTAGCCAGTAGCTGCGGCGTCAGCCACTGCTCGGGCGGCCCTTGGCAGCTGCTTCCAGCAGTGGTCCCCGGGTGGCTGGCGCAGCCGCTTCCATCAGCCCATGGTGGCAGTCCCTGGGTGGCTGGAGTAGCTGCTTCCCCTGGCGGCCCCTGTCAGTGGTGCCTGGGCCGCCGATGCAGCCGCTGCCAGATACGGTCCCCGGCGGCTGGAGTAGCCACTTCCCCGGGTGGCCCCTAGCAGTGGTGCCCGGGCGGCCAAAGTAGCTACTTCCCCGGGCAACCCCCGATAGTAGTGGTGCCCAGGTGGCCGGTGCAGTTGCTGCCAGTGGCCCTCAGCAGCTGGTGTCATGGCTGGCCTTCTCCCCCCTCTCCCCCCCCAGCAGTGCCCCCTAGGATGCCCCCCCAGCAGCAGCCCCCAGGCTTCTCCCCTAGCAGCGACCCTTCCAGACACCTCTCCCCCAGCAGTGGTCCCAATGCCACCCAGCAGTGACCCCCTTAAGATTTAGTCACGGGTATTTTTAGTAAAAGTCATGGACAGGTCACGGGCTGTGAATTTTTGTGTATTGCCTGTGACCTGTCCATGACTTTTACCAAAAATACCTGTGACTAAATCATAGCCTTACTCATAGTGCATGACCCTCGGCACCAACTACTGCTGTCAGTGCCCTCCTCAGTACCGATGCTCTCAGTACCGCAGCATTTTTCCCACCCCAAAGATCTTCTGGATTCTCAGGATTGTAATCTCCACTCCTTGGTACCGGCCTACCTAGGTACTTACCCTAGCTCGCTTGGTACTGTGCCAACTTACTACACCACCCAGATCAGCTCCTCCTTTATCCAGTGAGGAGGAGGAGGATGAAGGGGAAATGCACTGTGTTTCTTAGATTTTAAAATCTAGTATATGATTAATGACATCAACGTAAATATGGGAATAAAAAGAAAAAAATGGAAGTGGCCCACGGTTCTGAGCAACTCACAGGATCAAATTTTGGAGGTTACAAACAGGGCAGGGATCCTGGTTTTTTTTTTTAATTCTCTCAAAAGCATCATGCACGCCACTAGGGGTAATGAAACAATAAATTAACTTTTCATTTAAATTAGATAAAATGCAAAGGAATGGGAAAGGAATGTAACATAAATTCATACTGAGTTAAAATTTATTAATCTTTATGGTGTGTATGCTCTTAAGCATAGAGCCTTTTTTAATCAAAACAATCATACTCTCAGCCACTGCATTTGTAGAATTGACATTTGCTGGGGATGACTTAGAGGAATAGGGTATTAATTTTATTTTTATATACACAAATAACTATTTTTGTTCAGGGGATAGATATTTTGTTCAACTTCACCCCATAGTTGTTGCAGTCCTGAATTCTGTCACAATTAGTTGTTGAACCTCCGTCCCAGAGTATATTTAGTTAATTACTTTGGGTTAGGTTGAAGTATGGGGGACAGCCTGCTTTGTTTGTTGTAGGGTATGTCTAGACAGCCTGTGGCAGTGAGCCTTCCTGCTGGGATTGACAGACTTGGGCTTGCGTTACCGCACTAAAAATAATTGTATAGACACTGGGGGTTGGAGCTTGGGCTCTGAAGCGCACCTTCTTCTTTAGGCTTCAAAGTCTGAGCTCCAGCCTGAGCCACATCCTCAGTGCAGCTATTTTTAGTAAGGTGGCACAAGCCCAAGTCTGTTGACCCAGGCTGGGGGGGCTTGCTGCCATGGGCTATGTAAACATACCCTTATAGACCTTATCAGACCTTCAAAATGATTATTTGGTGACTTTACTTGTAGTTATAGTAGTGTCTCAGCACTTCCAATTTTCTTTTTTTTCTTCACACAAATCTCTCACTTTTACAATAGCTTTTAGAAGAGCTGGTGACACTCATTGACAGCCTGTCACTCTGGTACTCTGCTGGCCCAGAATGGATCAAGCTCTCCCAAGTGCAGGTCCAGTTGCTCCTTGGATTCATTGGACAAGATAACTTACAGGTTTGTTGTATATTAATGTGTCTGATACTATGTAACATTCGTGCTGATTATGTAACTGTAGAACTTTCAGTGACTGTAGGGATGCAGTTCACTTCAGTGAGTTTGCTGATTTCATCATAATCCTCAGACTTGTTATAAATGAGAGGCTTCAGCCCCTGCCACCACATGCACACTTGTTACATATTCCTCTCCATCCTCACCTCCTGAAACCAGTTGTGTTTCTAACTCATTAAATGAGATTGTAAGCTCTTTGAAGCCAGAGCCATCTCTTCTGGGTGTGTCTTTATGTACAGTACTTATCACAGTGGGACTCTGATCCAGCCAGAGGCATTTGGGCACTACCATAATGCATATAAATTAATAGTGTACTGAAATCCTATACTTCTCTAACTTACTGGAAGTTTCACACTATCTAACAAACAGTGGTAGGAGTCACGCAAAACCCTGTGGTGAAATGTAGCATGCATGCACTAGCCTCACAGGGGTTTGGTTTGGTTTTTCTCTGTCCAGGTTTGTGCTATGGCAGCAGCCAAGCTAAACACCCTTCTTCAGACCAAAGTAATTGAAAGCCAAGCTGAGGCATGCTACCTCTTGGGGAAGTTGGAAGGCATCCTGAGTAGATCAATCAAAGAGAAGACAGAAACATACGCATTCTTGATTCCCCTTGTTCGAACGCTGGTATCCAAAGTTTACCAACTTCTCTTCATGAACCTGCACCTACCCTCATTGCCTCTCACCAATGGCAGCCCCTCTTTCTTTGAGGACTTCCGGGAGTATTGCAGCTCAGATGAATGGCAAGTTTATATTGATAAATATGTAAGTAATGGCGGCTTCTTGGCTTTTTCTCTATTTTCTTCCATTAGGGAGGAGAGAATCTGTTCAGCAATCATCTTGATTTTTTTTTTAAATATTTCTTGTGCATCAGATTATTCCATATATGAAACAGTATGAAGTCAATACATTCAGTGATGGTCATGAGCGTATGGCACTTTATTGGAAGGACTGTTATGAGGCATTAATGGTGAATATGCATAAGCGAGACAGAGAACGAGGAGAAAGCAAGCTCAAATTTCAGGTAAAGTCTTTAGCTCCTCTAAAAACATTTTGTACTTTTTCAGGAGCAAGGGCGGGAAATTAGTTTGAAACTGATCTGACCCCAGTGATTGTTGGGGGAAAAGCGCTGCCAGTCTGTCAGTGATCATGTATATTGAAAGATCCTTACCTTAATCATCATCATACCTCCATTTTGCATGCGGATTGTGCAAAATTATTTTATTGATCCAGTATTGATAACCACTTTTCCACTAATTTAAATCAATGCTGTTTTTCTATTCTCCAGTACTAAACCTTTTGATATTTCACACTTATTTTAAATGGTGATTTTTACAAATTTGTTTGACTCCAGGTCATTTGAAATGATATCCAGCCCTAATTAAACTCTGAATATCGTCTTAATGGTTCACTAACAAAAAAGAGTCCAAGACAGCTACCCTGATTTTGTCCTCTGGATCTTTTTTTAATTCAGAAATATGGTAGTAATGTCTCCTTGTTTGGTTTGGATCTGGTCCTTCTTTGATTCTCCCAAGGCTGGTTCCATGCTCCTATAGATTTCCATGGTAGTTACAATGTAGCATAAGTAAACACTCACTTTTGTTAGCTCTTTGATTCCCCAGAGTTGCAGATCACACTGGCTGATCCGTTAGTGTGACATCCCACGTGTACCATGCTCCACCTTGACAGCTTCTATAGAAATTTCACTGCAGAATGAAGCTGACCTGTTGAGGTATCAAGTAAATAATGAAAGAGCAATTGGAGTGATTGGGGCTGGCCCATGGTCTCCTACCTCCCAGGTGGATGCCTGAACCACTGGATTATAGAGAGAGGTTTCAGAGTAGCAGCCATGTTAGTCTGTATTCACAAAAATGCATCCGATGAAGTGAGCTGTAGCTCACGAAAGCTTATGCTCAAATAAATTGGTTAGTCTCTAAGGTGCCACAAGTCCTCCTTTTCTTTTTGGATTATAGAGAGTCATTCTCATTCTCTCTCTCTCTCTCTTTGGCCCAGTGATTGTTCCACTGGGGAGTAATACTTAAATAGTCACTGTTTCATTATTTATCCAAAGTGGAATGGCTTCAACAGCAGAGATTGAGGGAGTCCCACATCAGAATATCGAATAGTTCAGTGGTTAGAGCCTGCTCCTGAGACATGAGAGACCTCTGTTCAAATATTTTTCTCCCCTTCTGCCTGAACGGGGAATTGAATCTGGATCTCCCAAATCCCAAGTGAGTGCTCTCACCTGTGGACTAAAAGTTAGTTGATGGGCACCACCACAATCGCCTCCAACTCTGGCCATTTTGTGTGGAGCAAGGCAGGCATTCTCACAAAAAATGCCTTGTGACTCCATACGGCTGGTTCCTGTTTGTGGATCGCTCAGCGGAACTGGTCATCTCCCTGCAGGCTGGGCATAGGTGCCTATCTCCGAGAGAGGATTGGGGCTCAGCACACATCCGTCTTACCAGCATCTCCCAGTGGCTAGCATAGGGGCACGTTATAAGGCACCTCTCTCTCCCCATTCATGGGATAGGGAGCCTTGGTGCCTAGTACAGGTTTGTAGAGTGCAGTGTTGTTCCTGTGATTTTTATGGGCACTTAAAAGTTGGGCACTGTGACTCTCAGCGTTGTAACGCCTAAATTCCTTTTGTGGATCCAGGCCTAGATGCTTGTGTGTTTCCTGCCCTCATTTAACCTGGTTCTGAAGCTATTCAGCACATACTGCTGAAGTAAGCAGAATTTTTGGAGTTACCTTTAATATTTCCTACTTACTGGTGAAGGTTTTATCCTTTTCATGAGGCAAAATGGTTTTTACAGAAGACAAGGTTCTTACAGGAAACTGCATCAGATTTACTTACAGTGTTGCTTTCAGGAGTGTTTTGTGGAGCCATTTAACCGAAAGGCACGCCAGGAGAACCTGCGTTACAACAGCATGCTAAAACAGCTTAATAGTCTACACACCGCTACTCTGAGGCAGTGGAGAGCAGCCCAACTTTATCTGACTTGTGAACAGGGCCCCTGGGCTGAAAGGTATGAGTGAAATACTTTATTCCAAGATCATCTTACGTCTAATAGAAAGTTGCTTTCTGTTTCATATACTGTAGTGGTAATTGCAGAAGGTTGTTGAAGTATTCTGGTGTAACCATCCTTGATATAGAAGATTACCATTGAATGTTTTCTTTTTAATGTTTATCTGCATTTAACTAGCAAAATACCAGTGCTCAAGTTTAATATATAACTCAGCTAGATTTTACTGAAAAGTAACATGTAAAAAGTAGCTATGGCTGAAGGAAATTTAAAACTTACATGAGAGAAACTTCATGTACTAAAGACCAGCGGTTGTGTGATATGTTTCAGAAGAGTGAGATATAATGGATATTTAACACAATGCTGGTATTCTATAACAAACACAAAGGCTAAAGCCTGATTAAGGCAAATTTGAACATGATTATTGTGTTGTGCCTACTTAATTTTCCCCATCAATTTCATTTGGATAAGATGTTCTTTACTGCCTGTCCAAAACTGTCAGGTAGTCTTGCTGTGAGCTATTAAACAGCTGCTGTATTTCAATGGAGGATGTGCATAGTATGTTAAGTGCATTGGGCTGAAATGTTAGATACTGTACAATATATCTGACATTTGTTATATTACTCTTAAGGGTATATGATTTTTTTTTACATTATGATTTTAAATACAAACTCTGATAGAATCAACTCATTTGCTCTAAGTATTTGTTTTTTATATCTTAGTATAAATATTTTTGCTGTCTCTAGGAAACAGAATCCCATTCACTGGAAACTTTCAAATGTGGAAAACTACTCACGTATGAGGTTAAAACTAGTGCAAAATTACAATTTCAACTCCCATCAGGAGGCCAGTGACCTGAGAGACAATTTAGGTAAGATCCAAATTCACTGTTTCCTCACTAATAATTTAGATCATGGACTATTTATATTCCTGATTCCTTAGCAACCTTTTGCAAATTTTAAACAGTGTTTTGTAGTTATTTTAAAATGCTTTTTTTATTTTCTCCACTAAAGAAACCCATTTTTCCTTATAATGGAAATATATGTTGTAAGATTAAAAAAAAGGATATATGGTTGATTTGAATAAAGTTTTCTTGAAAAATCTGTTTTAATGGGGTACTGTCAACTTGCTTAGATCCAAAGCGGAATCTTCCTTCAAAATAAATCTCATTCAGCATCCCTAGAGAATGCTTTATGTCTGCATCTTCATATTGCCAAAAATGATGTGTGTTCTTAAAAAAAAACAAAAAACAAAAGAACCCCTCCCAACTCTATTTTTCATATGAGCAAACAAATAGTTTTACAGGGACCTTTATAATATTTATATTTCTTTAAGCAAGGTAAATGTTGAGGCTAAAATACGTTGAAAATATTGCTTTAAACTTGAATCAAGCCTATGTGGCGTCATGAAGAATTATAGATGTGATCAAGTATTTGGCCACAGTTATAACTGTGAGTTATAAACTGAGAGGTTAAGTGTTGCATTTTTCACGGTGGGGGCTATTTTAAATTATTCTGTGTTCCCCCAGAACTGTATTTTTTAAGATTGCAACCCATCCTTTCCCTAGTGCTTGTCTACATGGGGACATGCAGGAAAATTAATCCAAATTAACTAACAGTATGGGTTTGAAGTAGATTATTTAAACCACATTAAACTCTTGTGTGCACACCTTCATTCAGAATTAAAGTGGCCGTAATTTGGTTTAGTTTAATTCACTTCCAAAGTGAATTAAACTAAACTGAATTAAGTCCACTTGAATTCTGAAAAACAACATCCATACGGGGATTTAATGTGGTTTAAGCAATCCACTTCAAATCTGCACCTTTAGTTAATTGGGATTAATTTTCCTGCATGTCTCTGTGTAGACATGCCCATGGATACTATTGAATTCCAGTAATGTAGCCAACTGCCACAGTTTAGATATCCAATAGTACTGTGGTGAAATACAAATCTATATTTTGTTTGAACTGAAAATATCTTTATTCCAAAAGGGATGCAGCAGACACAGCCATCTAGTGAGTCACTGCTCCTGGAGGTGGTGAAGCAAGTGAAAGTTAGTGACATGGAGGATGATATACTTGAACTGCCAGAAGAGGACACAACTGCTGGTGCAAGCATGTATGTACAGCAGTTTGGGGAACTCTGAAATTCATCTTTCCACTAGGGATATGGAGTGGGAAATACCTCCTGGACTGGGGTAGATGGTGCACAAAACTGCCCTCTTTATTTCCTCTGTTATGACTAAGGGCTTGTCTACATGGGGACACTCAGGAAAGTTACACCATATTAACTCAAGGTGTGGATTTTTAGTTGGACTTGATAAACTGCATAAAACTTCTGTGTGGAGACCATCCTTCAGAATTAAGATGGCCTGTAGTTTAACTAATCCACATTAAATTCACACATTTAGCTAATTTGGATTAATTTTCCTGAGTGTTCTCATGTAGACAAACCCTGAGCCAGTCAATCCAGCATGTCTAGTGTTGCCAGTGGAAAAATTGCCGTTGGGTCTGCAATAATATAATCTCAGTTTAGAGAGGGGCAGCCCTTCATGGCCAGCTCAGGTTGCAGGACAGGGACAAGAAGGAGGGCTTACTACACTCCCAGGTGGTAGCATGGTACCTGCTTGAGCAGTGGTAGCTCTTCCTCACTAAGGGGGTTACTATTGGATAAACGCAGATTGTCTAACAAGCGTGGGGATTGGATAGTGATATGCCACTCATAAAAAAAATCGCTAAGCAGAAACAGGCTTTCTTCACCCTCCTTGCTAAAATAATGGGATAGAATTGTAGATGGGGAATGGGCACATCAGTGAGGGTCTATCCCTGATTCTCTTTAGCCCTGGTCCTGGCCTCAAGTTGGACCAGCCTCATGGCTACTCTAATATGCACCAGCTAGCAATGATTCCCAAGAGGCCTTCAGCAAATTAAGCATAGCTGGAGCATGCAGACTTCAGTCCTGCCCCTTCCTCTGCTCCCCCCCCCACCTGCCTGTGACATGTCTGCCGCACCAAAAGAGGCAGGAAAAGAGACATATAGGTGCCAGTTATGCTGGGCTGTGTGCGCCTACTGGAGACTTCCCCTACATCTGGGGACTCCCTAGCTAGGGAAATGCGTCCTTTATGCTCAAAAGAAGTGAAACGGAGATGATAATATGCCCCAATAACTGCAGATGCAAAATTGCACACATTTATTTGTACCATAAAATTGTAGGTGCAAAGAGGAAGCCTTGTTAAGAGAAGTCTGTAAAAGTGATCCGAATATTTTTATTTACATGAATAATTATATACTGCCTTATATTATACCTTTAAAGTTACAAAAGTTAGTTCACGTATTTATTTAAAAACGAAACAACCTTGTATTATAAACTTTTCAGTAACTTCTATTTGAAATATTGCCACAGTTTGTTGTCTCTTGGAACTAGGGCGGCAAGGAGAATTACTCAGATTCAACTCTTTTATAGTTGGAGCTTGTGTGTTGGCTTATTTTGAAGTTTTTGGCCTTTTTATTAATCCAGAGATACGAAAATTGGCATTATGCCTTATACTGTAACAATAGCAGATCCATCCTGTAAGATCTTCTTATACAAAAGAAGTGACTGGAATAGACAGATTAAAAAGCTCTGCTGTGAAGTGAACAGGTTTGAGGTCTAAATGCTGACTCAGAGAACTCATGAGCCTACTAATGAAAGCGAAATAGTGGAAGGTTTTGTATGACATGCTCTTAAGGCAATTCAGATTTGATTCTTTTCTAAATTGTGCTTTTAGTTTGTACCTGGTCGAACTGTGCAGTCTAGAAAAACACATGACATGGGATGGTGGTGGTGGTGATGTTGTTGTTGTTGTTGTAGGGATGAAAAGGAGGAGCAGGGTCAGAAAGAAAAATTGGTACTGTCTGAAGAATGTGAACTCATTACGCTAATTGATGTAATACCTGGCAGACTGGAGGTCACTACCCAACACATCTGCTTCTATGATGGCAGCATTGAAAAAGAGGAAGGTGAGCATCACAATAGGTCTACTTCCTTATAGTTCAGCACCCTGTTCTTTCCAGCTAAACTTTATTTTTTGAGAACAAATGCCCATGTGGTTGACATCTAGAAATTAGCTAATTAACAGAGTTGTACATAATGTTTATTAGACCAATGACTTCATATTTTTCCTTTCGAGCAAGGGTCTGTAAATGTAGCCTGTCCACTGAGCCATTTTACTAGTGCAGTCTTAAATTTTTCTTCCATCTCCTGGGGTAGCATTAAGGCTGCTAATCATATTCTAAGGAACAAAATGTCTTTGTATAATTTATATGAGTAAATGGCAGTTCCCTATGATTTCTGCCATACTGTTCACCAGTTATGCTAACCATATGAGCTTTGTCACCTGCATGAATTGATAAGAAAAGTAGTTTGTAAGCATTAATCAGCGATATCTGTTTGGTGAGCTTTTATAAGAAGGTTAATGTGTATAGTTTAACTCTGATACATGAAACTGATCTTGAGAAAATTAACTGATCAATAACTGAAGTTGTTCTGTTCGCAGGAGTAGGTTTTGATTTCAAATGGTCCCTTTATCAAATTCGAGAGATACACTTGCGCCGATACAACTTGAGGCGGTCAGCCTTAGAGATCTTCCTCACTGATCAGACCAACTACTTCCTTAACTTCAATAAGGAGGTATGGAATTGTCAAAGCTCCCTGGTGGACTCTCTCAGCATAAGTGACAAATTCTAGTTTACTGGCCATGGCTAACGTGATTTTTGGCAGCTTCTGCAGCATTATATTAGGTCAAAATACTTGCCAGATTGAGCTGCTCTGAGAAATTAGAATATGGATCTTTTTATGCTGTTGAAAACCCCAGTCTGGTTTCCAGTACAATTGAATAGTCAAAAGAAAAACAAAACTCTTATTTTTTCATGTGCAACTACTATTTAATTTCTGCCTCATGAGAAATTGTACTGGGGTAATCTTAGCTTCTTTATACTAAACAAACCATAAAAACTTTGTACAAATGAATTACAAAGTAATGGAGAATTACTATCCTATTGTAATGCAGAGGGGAAAATGATTTATGTCTTGCCCTTCTGATGGTTTTCAAATGCTGTGCTAATGTTTTCTTGGATAATTTAAATGGGATGGGGCTAAAATGAATAACTGAACTGGGCTGCGTTTGATACTGATGAATTGGTAAATGTTATGAATAGCTGTTACAGGGTGGATATTTAAAGTGAATAATTCATCAGAGTAGCTTGTGTAGAAAGACTGATACAATATTAAACATGAAAAATGACAGTGTTTTCTATTATGTTTATGTGGGGGTAATATGTAATTTTGCTGGGTTGTGATTCTGCAACAGTAGTATTTCAATTAATCACAAATAATACCCATTTTTAGCTCCTGCAGCTGAATAAATATCTTTTTGGCAGCAAGAGGGCGGCACAGTTCAAAAATGTAGTAAATTTTAGCTTCATTAAGAATTTAATCCATAGAGCAGTTGCTTATGGTTTTATTAGCTGCATTTTCCAGTGTAAATGTTTTCTTACAGGTGAGAAATAAAGTGTACAGTCGAATCTTGTCACTCCGTTCTCCAAATATTTATGGGACCAGATCTCCACAGGAACTGTTTAAAGCTTCAGGCTTGATGCAGGTAAAATGATTTCAGCTGAAATGATTTAGGGTGTTTCAGTGCTTCTCAAAGAACTGCTTAATAATAAAGTAGCTAAACTAGGGTTTAGAATATTTTACAGTGTTTGTGGACATACATAGATAGCAATGGCAAACTTTTCATCTGACCTCTAAACTTTTGCATGTGCAATTGTGTGTGCGCCCAGTTATTGCATTTATACCAATTTGCAGGCCTATTTGTGTCTGCAGATGTTAGACGTACGACAAAAAATAGAGGACAGTTTTGAAAATTTGTCTTCTGGGGCTTAGGTGACAATTTATTTTGCTTTGTGTACTGATTATTTGCTTTGTTATCTTATTATGCGTGCTTTCAACAAAACCCACTTAAAGATGTAGAGGTGTGGCCATGGTTCCTTGCTTCAGGTACAGTATTGGCTTGTAAGCGAAGTGTCAATTTTCAGAAACATCATGAAATTTTAGCAATTTATCTAACTTCACAGGGCAGTCTTATTTTTCTGGGGTGGTTTTTTTTTTTGTTTTGTTTTTTGGTTTTTTTGGACATCAACAGATGCTGTAGTTTTCTATGAGACATAGAGAAATGTATGCTCTTATTAACATTAAGAATTCTCCAGTTTCCTCTTTTGTACCTTCGCCTTCCTGGTTCTGCACCTCAGACACTTACCTAGACAAAGAGGAATGGGAAAGAAGGTGTCATCACCAATCCTTAGTTAGATGGAAGGTTCGGAGTTACATAAGGCACTCCTTCCTCTTAAGTATATAAAATACTAAGTCTGCAGCACTTTCACAAGGACACTGGACTATTTCACTGATGCATATACAGTTAACAGAGGAAGATCAAAAGACTTTTTTTTTTTTTTGGTTATTGGAGTTCTTTATCAAATGCTCCCTTTTTCCAATACTTATTTTCCTCTCTCCTTTTCGTCTTCAGCTGTTTCTGATTTGCTTTTTCTCCACTATTGCTCTTTCCCCCTTTCTTCTTCTGTCCTTTTTTGTTTTTTGTTTGTTTAATTTAGTTTTAAAAGAACTTTTATTGCCAGCCTAGGGCTGTTAGCTTTCCCCTGCATTTAACCTGAATTTGACAACACCTTGCCTCTGCCAGGTGTCAGCTAATCTCGTCAAGAGACAGAGCACAGCCACAGATGCAGGATGAATTTTAAACTAGGTTATGAAAATTTGAAATTTGCAAATTCTTATGTTTATAGTCTAGTGCCCCTGACTTATGAGAGATATTTCCTTGTAGCTAAGCATTGACAAGACACACTCTACAATGACAACAGTTTCTTCAGTTTAATGATTTTAGTGTTGCCTTTTCTTGTCTCCTTCAGAAATGGGTGAACAGAGAGATATCAAACTTTGACTATCTCATTCAATTGAACACCATGGCGGGACGAACTTACAATGACCTTGCCCAATATCCTGTGGTAAATTATTTTTGTTAATTGTCACTGGATAAATGTGATTATTTTGTGGAAAGATGGATTTTATATCTGAATTTTGAACTGTGGCTTTCTAGTTTCCTTGGGTCCTGCAAGATTACACGTCAGAAGAGTTGGACTTGAATAATCCTGCTGTCTTTAGGGATCTATCCAAACCCATTGGGGTGGTGAATGAAAAGAATGCCAAAGCTGTGCAAGAAAAGTAAGTATTAAAATTCCCAGTTATGTTTCTCTCTCCATTTATTTTAGCTTTCTGATGGGACATTTTCAGACTAATAATTATTCATTCTGAGAATTCCATAACTATTTGTAACTGAGACATTAATTGTTATAAAATTAGCCTGTTTGTTTGATGGCAAAGCCATACATTAGCCATATAGCTTGGAACTGTTAGGCAGCGATGCTGTTATATTAACAGCAGCGTATGCAACATTAACGAGTCAAGTTTTATTGCCTCTAGCTCTAGGAGGTAAGAAATCTTCTTCAGGTTGGTTTGTTTCTCAGGGTTCAAGAGAGGAAACGAAGGGTTTCAGAGGCACCCAGGGGCACCTGTCTGAAGTTGACTGGATCCAGATGATTGAAAAGTGGGTTATCTTGTCCCCTATACATGTTTCTATAGGCATGCCAGATGCAGCCATACTGGTGGATTTGACTAGAAGGAGGGATTACCCTATTTTGGATCCGGGCTTCCTCCTGGTATTCTGAGCCCAAATTTTATCCTTGAAATAACTTGAATCTCTTCTCTGGTAACTTTGTTGCAGATAGGAATGACAGCTACTTCTACTCACATATGAGTGTAGTCATCCTTAAGTTTTGCTGGAGTCGGGAGTGAACATTTTGGCTTGTCTTGGTTGTCAGGCAGCACTTGTCAAGTTTCTTCCCAAACAGGGTTTCTCCTGGGAACTTTGAGGCACAGAGGATTTACTGTGAATAATTACCTGATATCCATGGTTGGAGTCAGTGCTGGTTCCTGGGCACTGAGTTTGTTTCTATGGCTTTTCCCGCTAGCCTCATGGCATTCAGGGATACGTCTGCTATCTAGTGTGTCATCAGGGTGGGAACTTGCTGGCTGTGTCTTTTGGGACCTGAAATGGGAAAATAATTATTTAAGTCCCAAAAGCACCTCTTCTTCCTGCAACCAGAGGCACTCAGTATATGTTGATGTAATTTTTAACAAAACTGTCATAGGCCACTTAGCTAGTGAAAAACAGTTAGTGATGCATCTGTTGTGTATTCCCTGTATACTATAAATATAATCTGTGTGTATCAGACATAGCATGCAGTAGTTATGATTTTAAAGATCTTGATCTCTGTCTTTTAGATATGAGAATTTTGAGGATCCTCTTGGGACGATTGACAAGTTTCACTATGGTACTCACTACTCAAATGCTGCTGGTGTCATGCATTATCTCATTCGAGTAGAGCCTTTCACCACACTACATATCCAGCTTCAGAGTGGCAGGTAAATTGTGAATGAACAGTAATATCTGTCTCTTCTCCCTCAACTTCAATGTTGGCTTTTTAATGGGAGCTGTCAAAATGTAACTTGAGCTTTCCAATCTACAGGTTTGACTGTGCAGATCGGCAGTTCCATTCCATTCCTGCAACATGGCAAGCCCTTATGGATAACCCAAATGATGTGAAGGAGCTTATCCCAGAGTTCTTCTACTTCCCAGAGTTCTTGGAGAATCAAAATAGTAAACAGACTTTTCAGAATTTATTGAATAGAACATGCATCCCACGCACCACTAGAGAGCATTGTCAGAACCTGTTTAAGAACATTGAGGAAAACTATTCTTGATTAGATTGAACATGTGAAAATTACTTTACGGTCATACTACCTTTTAGCCATTTAATGAGGTGCCAGTTATGCTAAGCCACTATTTAACTTTGTAATTTAAAATTCTTACCCAGAATTCTGGGATGGCTAAGAGTATTGAGGTTTGGTTTAATCTAAAAGAAGAACAAAGTTATTTTTTTTAAAAGTTGACCATTCTAAATTGCACTAATTACAGTTAACTTGCTTTAACTGTTCTGGATCCTAAACCCACCTCTTCTGGAAGAGGTATGCTAACTTGGAACATGAGATCTTTTTTAATTAGACAGGCCTGCAGAATCTAGACTCATAACTGGTATTTTCAAACATGGTCTTGTGTAACTTGAATTTACAGCAGTCTAAGGCTCCAGGATTCTTCAGAAGTAAGAAAGCTCTTGTTAAACAAAACATATCTTGTTAAAGATAACTTTCCCTGTATGTTGACATGAGACCATTACTTTTTTTTTGGCTTTTTGCATATCACTTATTAGATTTACTTATTCAGCTTCTTAATCTCTGATCTAGTGATCAAGATACTTGAAACATATTGTAATAGCTTTTGAAACCAAATTTTCTCAATTATATTCCCTAGAGTTTAACTTGGGTCAGCTACAGCTCTCCAAAGAGGTAGTGAATGATGTTGTTCTCCCAAAATGGGCCAAGTCACCTGAAGATTTCATTTGTAAACACAGGAAAGCACTGGTAAGACAATGACTACCTTAATTTTTGGATGAAGTAACAAGAAACAGAAATACAGTACATGCTTTTATTTTTATTTTACACACACACGAAATGGGAAGTTGATAGTAATGAATATAAATCAGAAGATAGGAACTAGGTGATTGATTAGAGAAGCACAAGGAGAAATCTATGGCCAGCAGAGTTAAGCACAATAATAAGAAATTTCTTTCAATATATTAAGAACAAAAAAAGTCCTACCAATGGTACTGGTCTGGAACAGGATGGAAATGATATAATTGTCAATAATCATGCAGAAAAAGACAGACATGTTCAATAAATATTTCTGTTCTGTACTTGGGAAAAAGCCAGATGACGTAGTCGTATCATATAATCAGAATATACTTTCCATTTCAACAGTGGTTGTCTACTTCGTATGGCTAAGGTAGATGTAGAGCAACAACTATAATTTTACATTTATGTGATTAAGACAGATAATTGCGTCAGGAGTAATGGAGTGTGTCACTGTGATGCTTCCTTCATATTTTGTGAATCGGGCATTGAGTTGTTATATAATCCATGGTCTGTTCTGGGTGACCACAATCACACTGAAGAGTTTTTAATTTTCCATTTGTGTATCAAGTATCCGCATCTGTCATGATTTGTATGGACGAGGTTAGGGTTGTCTATGAGCACTGGGGAAGATTGAAACCAGGAATCTTCTGCATCGGGTCTTTCACAAGGTGTGTGTTTGTGACTTCTTGTGAACTCCATTCAGCTTTCCAAGCTTCATCAGTGTTCAAGTTACATTGTTGAAGGTTAAGCACATGGGTTGAAAAGCGCTTGTGTGACTTCAACCAGTGGTGAGGGACGCTGTTGAGGTTCTGGTGGAAGAGGAGATGTTCATTTTCTTTGATTCGCTGGTCTTCCCATAGGGTTGCAGCATCACGGAGAATACATGGGGGAGCGATATGTGACAGCACGGGCAGCCAGGGTGTTGGGATCGACTTGAGGGTTCCACCGATTAACCATATTGCAGTGTTCAGTTGGACACCAACAAGTAAAGTGTGGCTACTTTTGGTCCATACCAGTGCACAGTACTCCACTACGGAGTACACAAGTGCCATTGCTGATGTCCATAGCACTGATGCTGATGCTCCCAGCTTCTGCTTGCCAGTTTCTGGATCAGATTTACCCTTGTCTTCATATTGGTGGCTGCTTTTTTCAGATGGTCATGGAAGGTTAGCATGTGGTCCAGCTTCACTCCAAGATAAGTTGAAGTGGCGTCATGTTGCACAGTGTTGCAGCAGCAGGTCACTTTCAGGGTGTGCTTAGTGTTCCTCTTATCAAGATGGAATGCAGTGACTGTTGTTTTGCGGGGGGGTTGGTTTGAGCCTGCATTTCCGGAAATATTCCTCCCTGATGTTTAGATCCCCGTTCAAGGTGGACTCACTGTCGTTGAAGGTGGCTGCTTGCATTGCCAGGGCAAGGTCATCCTCATATGCAAATTTGCATGACTTCATTGGCAGCATGTCACTTGTGTAGACACTTGAAGACTGTTGAGGCGAGTACTGAGCCTTGTGGCAGTCGATTGTTGAGGAACCAGGGCAAGCTAACTGTCACCCAAATGGACCCACAGCTACCTATTGTTCAGCACTGTCCATAGCAGGCATAGTGTTTTGAGGCAAGGGATGATCCTTGCAAGCTTTCAGAATCAGGGCTTTAATCCAGACCATATCATAGGCCAATGACAGGTCTACAAATCCGGTCTTGGATTTCAACAGTAACTCAGGAGGATGTGAAACAGCAGCTACTAAAGTCAGACATTCTTAAATCAGCAGGTCTGCTTCAAGAGTTTTTTAAAAGAGTTGGCCAAGGAGTTCTCTGGACCATTAGTGTATGATTTTCATTAAGTCTTGGAACACTAAGGAAGAAAGCTACGTTGTACCAATATTTCAATGAAGTGACTCAAATAACTATAGGCCTGTCAGATTGACATCAATCCCAGGCAAAATAACAGAATGGCTGATATGGGACTCAATAAAGAATTAAAGGAGGACAGTATAGTTAATGCTAATTAACATGGGTTTATGGAAAAAAGATCCTGTCAAACTAACTTTATCTTTTTTTGATGAGATTACAAGAAGAATATTGATTAAACCGGAGGGGGTTCAGAGAAAAGCCACAAGAGTGATTATTGGTCTGGAAAACATGCAGACTCAGGAAGCTCAATCTGTTTATCTTAACAAAGAAAAGGCTAAGGGGAATTACTTGATTTTTTCCAATCTACTAGTACCTACTCAAAGAACAGAAATTTGATAGTAAAGGGCTCTTCAGTCTAGCGGACAAATTCAGATGTGAAATAAGGTGTACAATGAAAGTAATTAACTATTGGAACAATTTACTAAGCGTTTGTGGTGGATTCTTAATCACTGGAACTTTAAAAATCACGGCTGGATGATTCTCTAAAAGATATGCTCTAGTTCAAACAGGAATTAGGGAAGTCCTATGGAGGTCGTATCATATAATGGTCTAGAATCTAGATGGACTAGATGATCACAATAGTCCCTTCTGGCTTTCTAATCTATGACTAAGCATCAGGAAGTTTACTGTTGATCTTTAAAATTTTCCTTTTTAAAATTTCATTGCTTTACTCTTAGCTGTAATCCTTTGTTGCAATTATTAAATAATAGCGCTGTCAAGTGATTAAAAAAATTAATCATGATTAATCATGCTCTTAAACAATAAGAGAATACCATTTATTTAAATATTTGTGGATGTTTTCTACATTTTCAAATATATTGATTTCCATTACAACACAGAATACAAAGTGTACAGTGCTCACTTTATATTTATTTTTATTACAAATATTTGCACTGTAAAAACAAAAGAAATAGCATTTTTCAGTTCACCTAATACAAGTACTGTAGTATAATCTCTTTGATAATGAAAGGTGAACTTACAAATGTAGAATGATGTACAAAAAAAACCCTGCATTCAAAAATAAAACAATGTAAAACTTTAGAGCCTACAAGTCCACTCAGTCCTGCTTCCTTGTTCAGCCAATCGCTCAGACAAACAGGTTTGGTTACAATCTGCCGGAGATAATGCTGCCCGCTTCTTGTTTACAATATCGCCTGAAAGTGAGAACAGGCGTTTATATGGCACTGTTTTAGCTGGCATCGCAAGATATTTACATGCCAGATGCACTAAAGATTCATATGTCCCTTCATGCTTCAACCACCATTCCAGCATCTATGCGTCCATGCTGATGGCGGGTTCTGCTCGATAACGGTCTTAAGCAGAGTGGACTGATGCATGGTCATTTTCATCATCCGAGTCAGATGCCAACAGCAGAAGGTTGATTTTCTTTTTTGGTGGTTCGGGTTCTGTAGTTTCCTAATTAGAGTGTTGCTCTTTTAAGACATCTGAAAGCATGCTCCACACCTCATCCCTCTCATATTTTGGATGGCACTTCAGCTTCTTAAACTTTGGGTCGAGTGCTGTAGCTATCTTTAGAAATCTCACATTGGTACCATCTTTGCGTTTTGTCAAATCTGCTGTGAAAGTGTTCTTAAAACGAATATGTGCTGGATCATCATCCGAGACTACTGTAACATGAAATATATGGCAGAATGTGGGTAAAACAGAATAGGAGACATACAATTCTACCCCAACGAGTCCGGTCACAAATTTAATTAACATATTATTTTTTTAATGACCATCAAGATGGAAGCATATCCTCTGGAATGGTGGCCAAAGCATGAAGGGGCATACAAATGTTTAGCATATCTGGCACGTAAATACCTTGCAATGCTGGCTACAAAAGTGCCATGCAAAAGCCTATTCTCATTTTCAGGTGACATCGTAAATAAGAAGCAGGCAGTGGTATCTCCTGTAAATATAAACAAACTAGTTTGTCTTAGTGGTTGGCTGAACAAGAAGTAGGACTGAGTAGACTTGTAGGCTCTAAAGTTTTACATTGTTTTGTTTTTGAGTGCAGTTATATAATAAAAAAAAATCTACATTTGTAAGTTACACTTTCAAGATAAAGAGATTGCGCTACAGTACTTGTAGGAGGTGAATTAAAAAATACTATTTCTATGATTTTTACAGTGCAAATATTTGTAATAAAAATAATATAAACTGTACACTTTGTATTCTGTGTTGTAATGGAAATCAATATATTTGAAAATGTAGAAAAACATGCAAAAATATTTTAATAAATTTCAATTGGTATTCTATTGTTCAACAGTGTGATTAATTGCGATTAATTTTTTTGAGTTAATCGCATGAGTTAATTGCAATTAATCGACAGCCCTATTAAATAATACCTCTCCTTTGTTCACATTAATGTCCTTAGAATGTATGTATATTCTTACACATCTATTCAGCTGCTGCTGGTATGCATGCATCTTAGGCAGTTTGTGGGCACTCTAATTTTTTTGTGTTTAAACCCACCAGTGTATCTGGGGGGAGGAGTTAGTACTTCAATTGCTGATATTAATTCTTTCTGGCTTAGGAGTCTGAGTTTGTCTCTGCTCATCTCCATGAATGGATAGATCTGATTTTTGGCTACAAACAGAGGGGACCAGCTGCAGCGGAGGCACTCAATGTGTTCTATTACTGTACTTACGAAGGTACAAAACTGTGTTCTCTTCTTGTCATCGCAGTCGTATTTGCGGGGTTTGAGAAATATCTGGAAACAGATTTCTCGTCATGAATGCAGTAGAGTGGCATATGGTAAAAGAATTGAATATCTGATGTTCAGAGAAGGAAATGTGAATTTTTAATTTAATAACCTCTTTAGCCCTTCTGTAGGAATTGTTATAATTGCTTCTGTTCAATTAACGAACTGTTCTTTACGATTCCATTGGAAACATAATGGAAAACCTATTGGAACTTATTTTCTAGACTCTAGTCATAGGAATTTACTACAGAACATATTTTAGAAGGTAAACTTTAGAAAGTCTTTAATCAAGAAAGTATATTCTGGATTATTTTTTGCACACATTAAATAAAGAAAAGTTATCTTCCCAAAAGCCAGATGCTGCAACCAAAACACTTACTAACTTCTGAAGGGAGAAAGTTTGCAGAATGGAACTTTTAGAAGACTCTCTTTGTGTAAAATAAACTGATGGTGGTTGATGATTTTTTTAGAGAGAAGGGGTAATGGTTTTCTACTTAGTGTATATTTTCCTACATGTGTTTCGTATCTCTTTCTTCAGTGAATTATGTGTAGACAATGCTACTTTTGTTTTACTGCCCTCTACTACTCTGGTTCTGATTCCAGGAGCTGTGGATTTAGATGCCTTAACAGATGAGAAGGAAAGGAAAGCTTTAGAAGGGATGATTAACAATTTTGGACAAACACCCTGTCAGCTGCTGAAGGTAAATCTCTTTTTGTAGCAATAAACACACAAGTTTCATATCAGTCAGTTTTGGGAAGGTATACACTTGAGTGGCAGGGGCTTGAGGAAGGGTTGTGCAACCATTGTGAAGGCCATTGTTCCTTTAAGAGTCTATTCCCGGTATTATAACCTGCAAGTTTTAGGAAACCTGTAACTTTTAGGAAAGTTAATCTTCTACATTTATCATTAATAAAGGAAACCTGGTAGAAAATTTTCAAGAAAGTCTAATTCCCATTTTCAAAGGTGACTAGACACTTCGGAGCCTAGGTCCCTTTGACTTTCAATTAGATTTAAGCACCTACATATCTACATCACTTTTGAACATGGGAATTAGGCTCCAGAGTCACTTATGAGCCTTTGAAAATTTTATCTCTGGTACTTCATCTTCTGATATAACTTAAATAGATGTGGAAACAGCTTGCTTCATAATTTTGCCACTTAATATTTTTGAGCTCTAACTATAGCTCCGAGCAAAGCCCCTTCAGATAGACTTGCCATCTAGTCAATTTTTAAATCAGATTATTCATAGGAATTGTGTGCCTTCTGCATGTCTTTAATAATTATTGTATGGTACTAGGTATTTTGTTAAATATGTTCCTGTAAGACAAGAAGTACATTTTTGTTGGTGTTAGTCCAATTCTCCACTTTTATTCCTTCCTGTCCAGGTTTCCACTCCAGTTTTCCCTAGTGGCTAGTCCTAAGGCTGTCTAAATTCTAGAATAGATGTGACATTCTATAGGTGTTATGTATAGTAATCCTTTAATGCTAGCTTCCAATGAGAGGAAAAATTAGCAACATGGCTTGTAATAAAATCTAAATGTTACTTTTTTGGTATGAATAGTAAATATTTCTTTCTCGAATAATAAAACCAGCTTTAAGAGAAAGCCGCCAAATGAATTTAGCAAAATCTTTTCCTCTCCCCATCCCATGTAGAGTAAATCTTCCAAGTAAATCAGCCAAGGTTTCCTTTATGTAGAAACATGGTCTAGAAACAGTAAATCCAGAGGGAGGAATCCCTTCATCTGAATTTAATATATTGAGCTAGAAATATAGTTTACATTCTCTCTTGACTCTGAATACCATACATGACTTGAACAGTTCAATCAAAGATGATTTCCCGCTATGCCGAGATTGTGTATAAATTTGATTTAAAAAAAAAAAAAAAAACAAACTCAATATTGTCTCCTAGGAGCCTCATCCTGTGAGATTATCCGCAGAGGAAGTAGTACAGAGACAGACCAAAAGTGACAGCTCAACCCTGAATCTGTTCCAGCATCTCCCTGAACTTAAGTCATTCTTCGTAGAGGTAGCAACTGACACATATTGCATTGCATGTGTTTTAAGCCTAGTATGAAACCTGTAATACATTGGAATAAAAAGTGGTCCGCAGAGTAAAAATAAACTTACTTATAATGTAAAGAAAATTTTGTACAAAACATCTAATAAATCCTTTTTATAGAAGGAGATCTTTCTTTGCTATGAATTTATAGAGGTTGAGTAAGTTTACTTACCCTCATGCTGCAGTGATTCTGTAACATTTATTTTAACTATCTAAATGTTACATGTTATCCTTTTTGCTTCCTTAGCCTTCCCTCTTTCCAAGTGCCTACACGCAGACTGGAGAGAGACACCAAAGGTGAAATCCTGGCCCCACTGTAGTCAATCGCAAAATTCCCATTGACTTGAAAGTGGTCAGGATTTCTCCCCTAGTGTTAGGGGCTAAACTTAGCTATTTAAGATGTGTGTATCTCTACCTGGTAGTACCTGCAATTTTGTCTACCAGGTAACTAAAGTATTTGTACCACCTATGGATGTTTGTCAACTGAAAATGTCATTTCTCGTAGGGTATCAGTGATGGTGTTCCCATCGTCAAGGCTGTTGTTCCCAGGAACCAGTCACGTTCCTTTATGTCTCAAGGGAGCCCAGAGATCCTGGTGAGTTGGATGTGTCAGTACTGCTGTTTGAAACTCTGGGTTACATATGACTGCACTGTTCCTAAAATTCACCTTTATATTGACAAAATGTGGGTGCTAGATGTCAAAATGACATTGGCGGTAGAGCTAACGTTACTTTCAGTCTGAATCTAAGTTCTTATAACAGTCCCCAGTTTAATAACCTCTTTGGAAGTGCTCATATATTGTTTAATTTTCTCCATTCACATTTGTGTAGGCTAAATTAGGCGTAGATAAACCTGTGGCTAGTCAGGTTTTGTACACCTGTGTCTAAAGATTTGATTCTATTCCTTTCAAGTCACTGACAAAAATAGTACACTACATTAAAACTAGCTGGAATTACTTTCACACTGGCTCAGTAACAAAACGACTCTGGGAATGTCTTTAATTTGTCATAACTTTAAATGCTAGTTACTACCTCTGAGTATTTCAAAGAAAATAAAATAGAAGAATTAAATAATTATGATGAAATGCATAATTCTCAAGTACCAATCGCTGTTCTAGATAGCCAATATATATCACACACAAGCATCATTCACTGTTTTATCAAGGCAGTATATACCATATGTTAGTAAGAGTCATAACTAAGGCTAAGATTTTGTCATGGTTATTTTTAGTAAAAGTCACAGACAGGTCACGGGCAGTAAACAAAAATTCACGGAAGCTATGACCTGACTGTGACTTTTGCTGCTGCGGCTCCATGGTTTCCCCTGCCACCGTGGTGGCTGGGAGCTGTGGGGTTCCTCCTCTGCCCACGGCAACTGGAAGCTGCAGGGGGGCTCCCCTCCACCTACTGTGGCTGGGAGCTGCAGGGTGACCATATTTCCCAAAGAGAAAACAGGTGTGTCTCTCCACCCCTCCCACGCGAGTCTGTCGCCTGTTGCTGGAACCCTGAGGAGGGCCCCCTCAGGAGTCTGTCACCATCACTGGAACCTTGCAGGGGGCCCCCTGTCGCTGCTGTTGCCTGTCACTGGAACCCTGCCAGAGCCCCACTGGCTGCCAGCTCCAGAGTCTGGCAGCCTCTGGGTCTGAAGCAGAGAATGTCATGGAGGTCTCTGGAAGTCATGGATTCCTTGACTTCCATGACGTCCATGTTATATATGTAGCCTTAGTCATAACTCGTTATTTAAAAAAAAAATAAAACAAAAAACCTCACAGACTCTCTATCCTGTCCTCATGATAGTGCTAGCCTCAGCTGGATCAGTTTGGTGGTAAACTTTCAAGAGACTTATGTTGGCTCAGATGCAAGCTCTGTTATTGGGAAAGACAAGCAAAGAAGAGGGCTTTGCAACATTACACAATTTCATTGATTTTTATCCAACTTACTTTTTCAGGTGATAGCAAGTCTGAACTGCATTATTGGAACCCACGGGTGGCTACCATACGATAGAAATATCTCCAACTATTTTACGTTCATCAGAGATCCAACTGTGACAAATCCCAAGTAAGTAAAGAGGAGGAAAGGTGCAGTAGTGAACTCTATTATAAAAATAGTATGAGTCAAAGTACGATAGGTACAGAGTCGTCTTCTATAGTGATTCGATAGCACTGCTTTCATTATCTGTGATTTTTAATTAAAACCTAACATCTATATAGTGTGCTTTACATTTTTCAAGGCTTTGACATCCCCTAATATTAATTAGACTACAGTTATTCCCTGAAAAGTGACTATAAAAATGCTATTGTAAGGTTCTGTCTTCATTGTCTATTACTGACTTTCAGACCAATTTATTAAAAAAATTTTCTAACTGCCAGCCCTGCAAACTCATCCTGGCATCTGAGAGTCAAGCTTGCTTCATTATTCTCATGCATCATCGTTCATAATAAATGTTCTGCAGATCTGGCCTCGTTTACACTTATGCAATTCGTATCTTCCAGTTATGTTTTCAGTGATATCTGTGCAACTCCCATTGCATTCACTGAGTTTGCACAAGGGTAACTGATTGGAATTTAATAAACTCTTCTGTTGGTGATGGACTAAGAGGAACAGAGCTCACTCTCACTCTTCCTAACATATGTTAACTCGACAGTATTAACAGGAGTCCAGAGTAGTTAAAACACTTGTCATCAAAGTGAACAGATATGAGACTGAACACATGGGAGGGGTAGATTTCCTGAGTAAGAAACTACCATTTATAGTCCCTTTTCACAATAGAACCGCACTTTAGATTACAAACTGTACCACGCTTTTTGATTGTTTACAAGAGGTTTGTCTTTTTACAGAATTTTGAAAAAATGTTTTTGTATAAATATTTAATATGGATTTAAGTTATCCACAGAGCTGCAAACCAGGTAGGATATTGTATAAAGAACTAGCATGAAATCCTGACCCTCCCCCCCGGCCCCGAAGACTAAGGGAATTTTCTAATTGATATTAGGGCAGCCAAGATTTCACCCCTAGTGTTCCTAGGTACAAATTCTTTATAGATCATAATATTAACATAGGGCAAATCTTAACTGTAAAATTTGTTTGCAGAACCCAACGTAGCATAAGTGGTCCTTTCGCTCCAGGGCTAGAGATCACCTCTAAACTGTTTGTAGTGTCCCATGATGCAAAGTTGCTGTTCAGTGGAGGGCATTGGGACAATAGCATCAGAGTGACATCGCTCACAAAAGGCAAATTAATTGGACAGCATGTCAGACACATGGGTAAGTAAACTATTTTAGTTTTGAATTATGAAATTACATATTTTATACATGGTTTTTGTAACACAAAAATCTGACACTTTGACTATTGCAAGGCTCAGTCTTTTATAAAGGATAATAAAATAGGGTACTTGGGTCACATTGCAATGAGAGAATAAGCTAGTTTCGCCCATTCTTGCCATCACACTCTGTGGTTCAAATAGGACTAATGAAAACCTATTCGATCAAGTGTTTATATAGTAATTCCAATAATAGTCTAGGGTGTATTAAGAACAATCTTTATTTTTTTTAAGATAAGATAATAATGATTACGTTTAATGTTTGTCCTGCTCCTGGCTAGGGCTTTATTACTACAGCTAGGATCTTAGACTCTAATCAGTCTTGAAAATGTATACCACATTCCTGGTGTAGAGTTTGTGTTTGTTTGCAAATGTAACTACATTGCTGGCATGCTGCACAGCATCACATTGCCACCAAACGTCAATTGGTTTTAAAGCCAGATAAAATGTTTAGTTGAGATGCAAAGTTAAGGTAATTGTTTTCTTTCCTTTATAGATATTGTGACCTGTTTGGCTATAGATTTCTGTGGAATCCATTTAATTTCAGGTTCCAGAGACACAACATGTATGATATGGCAAATAGTTCAGCAAGTAAGTACACCTGCACAGCTTTAGAAGCAGCCTTTTGAAGGGTTTTGCTTTAGTGCTTTGTTCACCAGTCTAGCAGTCCAGTACGTTTACAGACTCATTAGTGTTTCATTAGAGTTGCTGTTCTCTGATTTGTTTGCTCTGTCTGCATGTTTGCAGGGTAAAACGGACTTCTAAAAATTATGATGAGTTCAGTATCTCTCTTAGACTGTTCCATGGTTTTCAAGTACATTTATTAGCGTCTCTGCTCTATTGATTATAGTGGCGTTAATAATGTTATCTAGAGCACTTTTATTTGGTTAAGGTTCTTTGCAGACAATATATAACAGCCCTTTGAGGTATGTAAGTAAATATTATTCCTATTTTACTGGTGGAGAAACTGAAGTAGAGAAGGTGACCTGTCCAGCATCTCAGGAGTTGGTGTCAGAGGCAGGATTAGAACTCAGGAGCTCCTGATTTCTAGTCTTGTGCTCCCAGTACTAGACCACATCTCTCTTCTGGTGTTCTGTTTCCTTAGTGTGAAATGCTGATGTGTAACTGTCACTGGGTGGCTGGCTCTTTAAAGAGATGTGGGTCTCAGTCCCATCTGTCACGCAGCCAACTCTCTTCCCCAGGTGGGGACAATGAAGGTCATGTGACCTCTGGGTCATATGACTCAATCAGGCCTCTGGGATAGGTAAGGGAGAGGTCTGGGTAATGAGAGACCAGGGTGAGATAAGATATGTCTACGCTGCAATTGAACACCCGTGGCTGGCCTGTGTCAGCTGACTGGGCCTCAGGCTACGGGGCTGTTGAATTGCAGTTGTAGGTGTTCCGGCTCAGGCTGGAGCCTGGGATCTTCGACCCTCCCCCCTGGAGGGGTCCCGGAGCCTGCACTCCAGCCCAAGTCCGAACATCTTCACCACTATTAAGCAGCCCTGTAGCCCAAGCCCCGTGAGCCTGAGTCAGCTGACCCAGGCCAACCATGGGTGTTTCACATTCCAGGATGCAGTCCACAGTAGTGAGGGACCATCACCACCTGCCTGCAACCTTGGGTGCCTCACAGTGTTCTGCGCCTATAGCTAAGCTAGGTCTCTCACAAACAGCATGCAGGTCACACCCTGAGTGCCTGTATATAGCTGCAGCCTGCCAGCTACCCACCAGCCACACTCTGACTTCCAGAAGCCTTGGTTACTTCTTGCAGCATTGACCCCAACACGCTCCGTCTGGAAATTTCCCCAAAACGGGTGTTCTGCACTGTCCAGCCCTCTCCTTCACAGTTCAGCTATTAGAGGTTCAGTGTCCCTGTCAGGCAGAGGTGGGCAAACTACGGCCCACGGGCCACATCCGGCCTGTGGGACCATCCTGCCCGGCCCCTGAGCTCCCGGCTGGGGAGGCTAGCCCCCGGCCCCTCCCACACTGTCCCTCGTCCCCTGCAGCCTCAGCTTGATGCGATGCCAGCGCTCTGGCCTGCCGCTCCTGCTGGGGAGCGCAGCGGTGGTGTGGCTGGCTCTGGCCAGGCGGCAGGGCTTTGCTGCTCTGAGCAGCATGGTAAGGGGAGGGGGGGTTGGATAAGGGGCAGGGTGTCCCGGAGGCAGTCAGGGGACAGGGAGCGGTTGGATGGGGCAGAGGTTCGGGGAGGGGAGGTGGTCAGGGAACAGGGGGTGTTGGATAGGTGAGGGATTCCCGTGGGGGGCCTGTCTGGGGGCAAGTGTATGGATAGGGGTCGGGGCAGTCAGGGGACAGGGAGAAGGGGGGGTTGGATAGGGGGTGGGGTCCTGGGGGTCAGTTGGGGCGGGAGTGTGGATAGGGGTCGGGGCAGTCAGGGGACAGTGAGTGGGGGGGTTGGATAGGCGTGGGAGTCCTGGGGGTGCCTATCTCAGGGTGGGGGTGTGGATAGGGGTCGGGGCAGTCAGGGAGAAGGGGGGGTTGGATAGGGGATGGGGTCCCGGGGGCGGTTGGGGGCAGGGTCCCGGGAGGGGGTGATCAGAGGACAAGGAGCGTTGGATGGGTCAGGGGTTCTGAGGGGGGGCGGGAAGTGGGCGGAGGCCAGGCTGTTTGTGCAGTCACAGCCTTCCTTACCCGGCCCTCCATACAGTTTCGCAACCCCGATGTGGCCCTCAGGCCAAAAAGTTTGCCTACCCCTGCTGTAAGGGGTCAATGTACAACACTTTGCTACTTTAATTGGAGTTACCAAAAAATTCACTTTAAACACAACACTGAATTAGGTTTGACTAAAGAATAAAACAAGTTTACTTAAATACAAAGAAATGGATTTTAAGTGAGTACAGGTGTAAGGCATTACAGAAAGAAATGGTTATAAGAGAAATAAAGGTAAAACACTTTCTCGTAACTAAAACTTAACAAACTAGACTTGGTTCAAGGTAGAATTTTTGCCACATGGTCCCAGCAACAGGGCTGACCAAATTCTCAGGTCAGAACCGCTCCCAAAGTCCAAAGGCTGGTTCCTTTGTTGTCTTAGATGAGAGAGAGAGAAAATACCTGGGGTGTTTTTGCTCCTCACTTTTATAGTCCAGTCCCCCTTTGAAGTGGGTTCTTCTGAGCATTAATCTTCAATGCAAAGTTTATTCAAACATAGAGGAAGGCAATGTGGAGTCTGGGTGAAGGTGACCTGAGGCTCTTTCTTCTCCCCTGTGTATGTTGAAATGCAGATTTGCCTTGTCCTTGTCTCCTTCTTGCTATCTTAAGGACCTTGTTTATTACTTATATGTAAATTGAGGTAAACTCACATTCCTTTGTTTAAGATAGACCTGCTTAAACACTCCTGCCTAATCAGGGCTATGGCGGTTTGAACATGTGTTATCAAAATCATACAGGGGAAATTCAGAACTTGGTATATAATGTTGCTACATACATTTCACCATGACATTATTGACTAGCGAGTTACTAGTTATCAAATGATACCTCACAAGGCATATTTAGAACAGAGATTATTACAGGGGTGTGTCGGGTGTGAACATGGGGTGCATTTGATCACAGTGTCTAACTGAAGTGTAGACATACGCACAGACACTTCAGCAGAGGTCTGCAGAGAGGAGGAAGGCTCTTGTAGGAGAGTCTGAGATACTAAGAACAGAAGGCTCCTGCAGAAGACCCTGAGACAAAAGAGAAAATACGCCAGCTCAGTAGGGCTGGGAGTGACCAGCCAAAGCAGGGAAGACTCCAGGCAGGAATGCCTGGGAGTGGCTTGATGAAGAGCAGGGAAGGAGCAATATATGCACTTCTAACTTTGTTTTGGACTTCGATAACTTTACTTGGAATGGTCTGTGATGATAAACCAGGGGTATCATTGGCCAAGAGAAAAGCTTACGTCAAGTTTATTGAGGAGCCCTGAGGAGAGAGAAACTAAGGCAGAAATGCCCCACCCTGTCTATGAAGGGGAGCACTGGAGGTGGTGACCCCATTACAGTAACTAAGCAGTTAGCCAGAGGACTAGTAATGTCCAGCCTGGCACTAAACCAGGATCTTAGAAAGCTTTAATATCTGACTTGCGTTTTCACAAACAGAAAGTAGATATGATTTTTAGTGTGCTAATTTAAGCCCCTAAAATGTGAGGTGGACTTTACCAATGTTAAACATAGCACAAAATGGCAGGATCTAAATAAAAGAAGACCCCCAACGTGATGATAGTGGAAAGATAATTTTATCATAAGTTTTCATTGTTTTTTATAAAAGGCAACTTTTTAACTAGGAAAACATCCTGGTTATGCTTTTGAAAGCTTGATATACATGAAAGCAAGAGAGGAAAGGAGGAAAGTGGACTGCACACACAAACAAATTAATTTAGCAGTAGTGGCTTTTGGCATCATTGTCTTTATGCTGATGTACCAGCAGGCTACCGGTTTTATGAGTTAATAAAACTTAGCCCAGTTCTATGATACTCCTTGATTATCTAGGTTTACCAGATGTTCTTTGCAGACCTCTGCCCTTCAACATGCAAGCTGCATTTATTAAGGCTATTAGGGAAAATGGCAGTGTTACAAGCTACAGCTCCTGCTGTGTCTTGTGGACAGTATGCCTGATTTTATCTTCTTGTGTCTTGTATAAGAGTCATTTAGGGCTAAATCCAGCTAGCACGCTGTAATGTCAGTGCATTGGTATGTAACCAGATACTCTGACAGATGAATGCAGTGAACAAGAAATCCTGCTGTCACTTAGCAGGATACCACGTTTGACATGCATTATAGAGTGAGAATATTTACAGCTGCTTTCAGAAAGAAAGTAGCTGGCGCAAATGGAGCCAACCTCAGAAAGTTGAGGGTAGAACTCTCTCTTGTTGAAGCCATATGACTACAGCTAAGTGAAATTTGGAATTTCCATCTAACAGGAAATTCTGACATTTTAGCAGTTGTTTTTGTGCCAAATTGGCACTAAAAGTTTAAAATTTGAAATTTTTGTCAGTACAGAAATTATGAAAATTTTTGATTTAAGAAATGTCAAGATTTTGACATTATTGATTGAAATGAATTCCCATAGTGATGCATTACCTAATAGGAGACAGATGCATGCATTCTTCCATATGGGTCATGATCCTTGGCTGGATTACATCTCCTGTAATGCATGTAATCATGTAACTCCCATGATTCACCATGCAGCTCAGGCAGAGAAATCTGCATTTCATTATGGGAGCTGTAGTCCTCCAGGGACCCCAGCCATTGGAGAGAATTGGAGGCCTAAACTACAACTCCCATTGGACAATGTGCTGATAGGGAAAAGCAGTTCAAGGTTTTGTTGAACTGACTCAAAACTAATTGTTTCTGGTCAATTAAGAAAACCAGAATATTCCAATCTAGGTTAAACTGACCTGAAATGAAATATTTCATTTAGGGTTTCCTTACGGAAAATTGAAATTTTTGGCAAAATCAAAATTTTCTTGTGGAAAACTTTGGTTTTGCAGAAACTGCATTTTCCATCGGAAAATCATTCCAATGGGAAAGCCTTGACGAGCTCTACTTATTTTACTTGGTCAGACTAAGGCCCTTGCTAAGACTGCTTCTTTTGCCCTATCCCAAACAGATTCAAAGATGTCCCCAGAAACCAGTTAAGCCAGTTTTTGTGTGGGAGAATCCTTGGGTGGTTTAAGGCCCGTGTAATTGACTCCCTCCCTTGTAGTGTTCTGATATATCTTCTTGCTTCTTAGCACTGTCATGTGTGCCTCATATTTTCAGTGTTTTGGTTGGCATTCATCTCTCCATACTGTAAGGCAGAAGAGAAATTGTTTTCATACCCATCTCTTTGGGCACTGTGCATGCCGAAACAGACCCCACTTAAAGTGATTTTGAATATAGTTACATGATGTTAAAAGTGAAATGGAAGTACCAAATTGTTTTAGAGTGTTGGAGTTCCATTAATGAAAGCTGTACACTTACAGTATTTTTCACAAAACAACTTCCTGTAAGAGATCTATTATATATCTCAAAGCAGAATCAGATTGGCTGTCTCTCTATGTTGCCTCAAGATATGAGACAAAATTGATATAATTTTTATGCAAAATAGTCTTCACTTTCTTTAATTACGTTATGAAGAAGACAGTGAACTCAAAGATCAAAGGAATTTAATTCATCATTTAATTCATCCTTTTGATTTAATAAACTGAGGCACAAAAAGGGAAGCTGACTTAGGTGGCTGTAAATGTGAGCAACTATAGAAGTAAAGTGTGATGTTTGGCCTACATCAAGTACATCCAGTGCTTATGATGTTAAAGATATTCTGTATTCTTCAACTGAGAAAATCTATAAATGTATCATTTTATGTTGATATTAGGGAGGAGTTCCTGTAGGCCTGGCACCTAAACCCTTGCAGATTCTGTATGGACATACTGATGAGGTATCCAGCGTTAGCATCAGCACTGAACTGGACATGGTGGTGTCTGGAGCCAGGGTAAGCTTCTTCATGATTTTCCCCCTTCAAAGGAGTAATATTTATTACTGGAATTAGTGTAGCTGGAAAAAACATTACTGTTTCCTAGTTTCCTCTTTTCCCTTTTGGGTAAGGAGCAAGTCTTGCACCATGTCAACACACACACACTGCATAATTCAGTTACTCATACTGCTCTCACAGAGTAGGCCACAGCTCTTTTGGACAGGTGAATGTCTGAAGTGTGTATAACCATCCGAAGAAATCCAGTTTCCTGTAGGAATACTCATGCTACAGAACTCGTTTTCTGCCTCAGCAAACACAAACTCCTTGTCTTTCAGAGGCTCTCCACAGTTTAGCCACACCCTACCCTCCAACTCTATGAAACTGTTGACCTCTGTTTCCACTCTGCTGATGATGGCCCACTTTCATCACTAAATAATGCAATTCTACCTCAAGTACCTTTGCGTTTTGTCCCATTCCACCCCTCAGGCATGGGAGGAGGCTCCCCATAAAAGATCTGCAAAGCCACTCTTTTGTCTTCCTTAAAATTTGCTGTTGTGCCATGATGCCTCCAAAACACTTGATAATGGCTACACAGGGGTGTCCTGTGACGGCTACTTACTCTATGAAATATGATTTGTTTCACTGCTAACACCCCCCCAACCCCCCCCCGCTTCTTTTTGTTTTTTCTCCACCTGTTGTCTCCTCATATGCTGAGACTAACTCTTAAGGGGAAAGGACTCTGGGGTTTTTTCACGATCTGTGTACTAGCACTGTGGGGCCCTGATTCCTGTCTGGTGCCTGTAGTTTCTTCTTCAATAACTACTATTACACCTTAACGGTCTTTTAAAATGTTCTGTTCCCTTGCTCCAAATAATTACCTTATGTGAATATTACTGTGAAGAAATAGCATTGTTTTTTGTCTTAACAGGATAGCACTGTGATTATCCATACTATTCGGAAAGGTCAGTACATGAGGACTTTGCGACCACCTTGTGAGAGTTCCCTTCTGCTGACTGTTCCCAACCTGGCTGTATCCTGGGAAGGACACATAGTTGTCCACACCAGTATAGAAGGAAAGACTACTCTCAAGGTACTTCACAAGTTTCAACCCAAGGTCATAGAATGCTGATGTATGTTTTGCTGTAAACACTAAACATAAATGTACCAGGTTTTTTTTGTTTTTGGGGGGGTTTTTTGCAGTAGAGCTAGTTTCTTAGGAAATTCTGTGTGCAAGTGGCCCCACAGATGCACCAATGTTTCTCAAAAATTGAGAGGGACAACCTGACCTAGAGGGACAACCTTTAGGGTTCATGGTGTAATTCATTCTCACTGCCTATTCAGTGTAGGGGTGCCTCTTTTGATGAAGGCTTGTGTAATTGCGCTAAGAATTGGAAAGAGGCATGTACCTAATGTTAACAGTCTGTGTTTGTTAACTTTCAGGACATGCTGCAAGGCCCAGCTTTGCTCCTTGCCCTGTCGGATTTGGGAGGGTGGGTGAGGCTGGGAAGGGGACTCTGGTTTGTTTGGTGGGCTTATTAATTTTTTGTTTTATTCATGTTGCTGCTGGGGTAGTGCTATCTGTGGATGAATGCGAGAGGCTGTTAAGTATGAATGTATTTTTAAGTTTGTCAAGCACGGCCGTAGATCAGAATGTAGTGCAGTAAAAATATAAATAAATACAGGTTGAACCTCTCTAGTCCGGCACCCTCGGGACCTGACTAGTGCCGAACCAGAGAATTTGCCAAACCACGGGAGGTCAACACAGAGTGCCAGTGGATCTCCCCCAGCTGCCAGCCCCTCGCCCGGGGTCCCAGCCACTGGCCCCATGTCGTCGTCATCCTCCCTCCCGGAGCTTGAATGCTGCGAATCAGCTGTTCTCGGCGCTCCAGAAGCACTGGGAGGGAGAGGGAGGAATTGGTAAGCACAGGGCTGCTGGCGCACAAGAAACGTAGGGGGATGGGGGAGCTTGGAGCCGGTGGATGCTCTGCACCCACTGATTTTGCCGGACCACGGATGTTGCTGGACCAGGGAGTGCTGGATTAGAGAGGTTCAACCTGTACTTAATTCTACAAACTGCCATCAGATACCAACAGCTTGAGTTACTACCAACCTTGGCTAAATTCCTATTAACAAGCTGAACGTATAAGTAATAAATCCTTAGTCCGTTCAATCCTCCATGAGTAATTTCTTTTTAATCTCTTCAGGATAAGAATGCATTACATCTCTATTCTGTGAACGGGAAATATTTGGGCTCTGAGAGTCTAAAGGAGGAAGTGTCAGACATGTGTGTGACTGGCGAATATATCGTGATGGGGAGCCTACAGGGATTCCTTTCCATACGAGATCTCTACAGGTAACAGACCAGCATCAGTTGATTATCACTGCAGATAAGATGTACTGCACCAGCATGATGGTTTATTTACATATAGGTATTGGTGTATGATGTGGAAATCATGAAGGGTGTGACTTGTCATTCTTTTTCAAAAGAGGTCACAGGTGGCTGTTCTCTCATTGCCCTGTCCCCTGATACTGGAAAATCAATTTGCAAAGGAAATACAAAATTACAGCTGAGTCCCTTATGCTCCAGGCCCCTATTTGGATTCTCTGGACACTGAAGGGCAGGAAAGACCTATTTGTCAGCTGGGAATGCCACTTCTGGTGCATGACTGCACAGACAGCCCTTATCCCAGTCCTGGGAATGTCCTTCTCAATATCTGGGAAGGGACAGAGTTGGATGCAGACTTGGGGCTTGATCCAGCAAGATACTGAGTATCCGTGACTCCCATCAAAGTCAGTGGGAGCTGTGGGCTCAGCTCCTGGCAGCATCAGGCTTATGGTGTGCAGCTGTAACTTCAGTTTAAAATCCCCTCTTCTTTCCGCTATGCAGATTCATTGGCCTTTGCCTCCAGGAGGAAACATACCTGCTGCAGGGGTAACTGCAGCACTAAGTCTGCTCTCCTGTCACTCTGCAGAGAGGATTTCTTTCTTTACTGATTCCGTCCCCAGCGCACAACCCTGTTACTAAGGCTATATCTTAGGGATGGGATTTGACCCTATATGTCAGGGGTGGGCAAACTACAGGCCGTGGGCCAGATACGTCCCACAAGCCGTTTTAATCCGGCCCTCGAGTTCCCTCTGGGGAGCGGGGTCTGAGGTTTGCCCTGCTCCAGCTGGGAAGCAGGGTCGGGGGCCACTCCGCATGGCTCCTGGAAGCAGCGGAATGTCTCCCCTACAGCTCCTATGCTTAGTGGCAGCCAGGGGACTCTGCTCCACGCACTGCCCCCGCAGGTCCCATTGGCCAGGAACCACGGCCAATGTGAGGTGGGGGTGGCGCCTGTGGACAGGCAGCGTGCAGCAGAGCTGCCTGGCAACGCCTCCACGTAGGAGCCAGAGTGGGGGACATGCCGCTGCTTCTGGGAGCCACTTGAGGTAAGCACCACCCGGATCCTGCACCCCTGAGCCACCCCCCCCGCCCAGCCCTGATCCCCCTCCTGTCCTCTGAATCCCTCAGTCCCAGCCGGGAGCACCCTCCTGCATCCCAGAACTTGCAACACCCCACCCCACCCCAGTCCCCAACACCCTGCCCCAGCCCTGATTCCCCTCCTGCCCTCTGAATCCCTCGGTCCCAGCCCGAAGCACCCTCCTATGGCCTGCAAATCCCTCGGTCCCAGCCCCACCCCAGAGCCTGCACCCTCAGCTGGAGCCCCCACCCCTCCACACCCCACTGCCCCAGCCCCCTCCCGCACCCTGAACTCCTCATTTCTGTCCCCCCCAAGCCCACACCCCCAGCCAGAGCCCTCACCCCCTCCCACATCCCAACTCCAATTTTGTGAGCATTCATGGCCCACCACACAATTTCTATTCCCAGATGTTAAAAAGTTTGCCCACCCCTGCTCTATGTGAAAGAAGTTCACTGTAACTTGAGTTATAGTATATTGAAACAGATTGGGATTTGCAGTGAAACCCCATTTTTTAATGCATCTGAGTTCACGCTCAGTGAGTTCAGCTGTAGTATGGCTCTGTCCATTATGTATAATGAATAGCAGTTAAATATTTAATGCATTTTTTGTGTGGTTTTGCTTATTTCAGCCTGAATCTCAGCATCTCCCCCTTAGCCATGCGACTGCCGATTCACTGCATTTCTGTTACCAAAGAATACAGCCACATCCTTGTAGGCTTGGAGGATGGCAAGTTGATTGTCGTTGGTGTTGGCAAGCCAGCTGAGGTAAAACCCACCATCAAGAACTTTGTCTACCGAACAGTGGGAAATTCACTTATTTCTGCTTTCCAGTTGAGCAAGAGGTCTCCTCTATGGCAGGGCAAACTTAAGAGCAAGTTTGAGTTTTCAGGGGGGAAGAAATAATTTTTGAGACGGCTCTATGCATAGAGATTTCTCTATAAGAAATGAGCATATAGGGAACACTGATGGGGAACGAGCAGATTCAGTTGGACTAACCTGCAGACTTTATCACAGTCGAATAAACAAGAGGACAGAATAACTAACATTTTCTGAATGTGCTAGTGTTGTCTGTCACTTCTCAGAAACAAGTTCTGAATAGTATGTGATACCTTCGTTATAAGTGATGAAGTAACGTCCCAGAAGAAAATTGGAAACAAAAAAGAATGAGCTACTTTCTTTTAAGTTTTGGCTTTTGTCAGATATCCTTTACTATATGTTGCCTCCCTTTTTGAAAAATTCCATATTTCTCACCATTCGGACTCTCTCACTGTAACTGCACAAAGATACCCCGTGTAGCCTCCCCTATGCTCTGTGCTCCTTATGGTGGATGTAAATTTGTAGGTACTGCATATGCACTATCAGTTACAAAGCATCCATATGTAAAACAGCAGTACCCACTTTGTCATGTTCAAAACGGGTTTCACAGTAACTACTACTTGTAACACCTCTGTCGAAGTATTTCACCAATATTATGAAGAGAGGCAGGGTTAGGCTTTCTGAATCTCTGGAATGCTACAGTATATTTTAAGTTGAAAGCTCCTATTGTTAACTGTTACAGCCAGAAGGGTGACTTTAAATTGAGGAAAGCTCTGTTTGACTTTCAGTATTTGCTAGAAAAGTAGGCATTAAAGTAACATATATTTTATAAATTTTGAAAACATACTGGCATCTTAGTTCTCAGTGTCTGAAATTTTTCTAGTTAAGGGAACATAGAGTTTACTAAAATATATCCTGCTTAGGATCTTCATGGAATGAGAGCCTGATCCTGCTTCTATTGAAATCAGTGGCAAAACTTGCAGCAATTTCAAGTTAAACAACTTTTTCTATTATAGAGTTAATGGATAGCTTCTTGTGTTGTAGATAAGAGACTCTTGTGATAGCTTTTTAAAAATCATCAATCTTTTATAAAGATTTTTCAGTCTTAGAAAAACTCTTTGCTAGGCTGGAATTTGTTGCTCATTATCTGAGACTTAAAGTAAATTTAATTAAGAACAAAGAAATCTGACTTCCCCACTGTCCTATGTTCCTAGGGTTCGATTCCTCCTAAGGATATGCAGGTTTTTTCCACAAGCTTTATCGGTGTTTTCAGTTTATAATTCAGAGAATTTGGAGGATTAATATCTATATAAACAGATTAAAAAACAATAATGGTAGGGACAACATTTATCCCATATTTTCCTGTTTCCTCCGATTTGTAAAAATCATTTTATTGTGTTTAAAAGGTATTAACTTTTTTGTTTGACAAGTAAAATATGGAGATAAGAAATTAAGGACTTCCAAATTCCTCCTACAGAAGGTACTCTCTGTTACGAGTTGGGCTTCAGTGGGGATATTATATTTAGCCTTAGAACAAATGGAGGTTCTTTCTACATATTTTATTAAACATAATAGTAAAGTGCTGTCGAGACTAAGGTTGACATTTTGTCTTTATGCTTTGACAATATAATCAGAGACTGAGTACAATGAATTTGTGTTCTGGTTTAGAAAATTATATGGTTGCTTAGAACACTGCAGAAGTCTGCAGGATTGTTCCCTGTTCGAGCTGACACCACTGATGATTTGTTGGATTCTGTTTAGCTGCTCAATACATAGTTACAAAGTGCCAGACTTCTGATGAGAAACTTAGTTTCTGAAATGAGTATCAGAAACTTTTTCTGAACTTTGTGCCATTAAAGGATGATTTTCTTTAACCATAAGGGATTTTATATTCTGGTCTATTGCCAGAATAGGATCACCACTGGTCAATCCCAGGTCTGCTAGTTATGAAGTTAATTGAAACAGTTTCTGACAGAATACTGTCAGATAGTCAAATATGATACAAATTAACTAGATCCATGATTTAACATTGCCTTTGGTTACTTGTCACTTTGAACAACTTATTACTTGTCTTTACTTATGGAATATTCACTGTAGACTACATTTGTTTAATAATTCTTGCACTGAACACTTCACCCAGGATCAGTGGAAGTCTAGAAATTTGGCATCATGAGAACTCCTCTCCTCTTTCTCCCATTTTGCTATCACTGCCCTGCAATAGTCCATCACTTACAAGACCTTGTCAAGTACTCTTCATTTCTAGTAATTCCCTCTTAAAATAAAATGCTCTTCCTACTAATTTTGTTCATTTCCACTTGGCAGTCATTTTTTCTTTTTAACGAAATAGCCATTTAGAATCCAGAACCCACTCCCCACAAAGTAAGAACAATTTTAAAGTAGGTAAAATATTAGACCTAACTTGCCTGACAGCGTCCATTTAACTGTTCAAAAGTGGAAAAGATAATGATCAATATTTGTCTTTTTGCTCTTTTGTGCCAATCCAAGAATCATCCCAAAATGTTACCTTTTTTGTTTGTTTGTTTGTTTGAAATAATTTCTGTTGGTATAATTTTGTGTTTGTGCAGTACCTTGTATTGTCTGCACTTCTCCAGAATCAGCGTCTGAAGTTCCTTTTTTAATTTATCCACCTTATCCCTTCCCCCTCCTTTTGTTTCTCTGGATTACTTTAAACAGATGCGCTCAGGTCAGCTTTCCCGAAAGCTGTGGGGATCAAGCAAACGGCTCAGCCAGATTTCTTCAGGAGAGACTGAATATAACACTCAAGATTCCAAGTGATTGCTGCTTCTGAATTCTCTCATGGATTCCAGAAATTTGTTTAGTCTTTTGGTCACTCTAAACATATCTCTCAACTTTCTGATGAGTGTTTCAGGGACTTATCCTTGACAGTCAGTTGAAGACCAACATATGGTAGAGGTACAGTAATTTTCATATGCACACATGCAAATTAGCCCACAATTGGTTTTATTACTTTTTTCCTAATCACATTGATTTGATAGCAGTGGAACTCTTTCTAGATTATGTGCTGGAACGTCGTTTCAGAAAAAGACCTGTAAGTGCATTAAACCACAGATGATATCATATACAGGTGAATAATGCAGGATGTTCCTCTCTTGCTTGGAAGATATTAACTCAAATTCAAGGAAAATATCCCATTCTCATTTACATCTTTGTAATTCCAGGATAATATACTGAAAATTCCTTCAATTGCAGATGTACTGATGAAATTGGGACAGTTGAGAGTTATGACTTCAGATATATTCTTCCGACCAATCAGCTTGCTGTGTACTACTGTAAATGATTATAAATAATCCTCTATTGCGTGGCTCCTGAGAAAATCCCTTTTAGACTGTTCTGCAGGGAGCACCTCAATGGCACTACTTGATTGTCAGAAATTGTTTAACTGAAGAACAACAATGAATTATAACCTCCTAGGAATTGGAATACGGTGAATATTTGCTGCAGAACATTCTTTGTTGTTTGGCATAGCAACACTCACATTTAGAAATCCCTTACAAGTTTTAAGGCCTCGTATTAATACAGAGGGAATGAGAATTACATTTCCATGTCTGTCAAGATTGAGTTGTTCTGTTTCATTAATAAGTATAATTACTGCAAACCAAAATGTCTAATATCTAATTAAGATGACCTGAAAAACTTTGCATCATAATTTACATTTAGCATATCTTGTTTCTTGGCTCTGTATTTGTCAAACAAGTAACCTGATTTAGCCATATTCATATTGCCAGAAAAGTAAGTAGAAAAATCCAGGTACATATGTGGGAGAGGAAGACATCACAGCCCTGCGTATACTGTAAACAACAAAAATAGTACTCAAAAGCTCAAGTACTCCTGGGAAAACCTTGCCTTCAGGGCAAAGGGTTATTTTTTTTAGGTGGGAATATGACTCTATGTAAATAGAGGAAAATATTGTTCCTTTACATCTTTTGTGGAAGTGGTAGTAATTGAAAACAAGATGTCTCTGTAGCCAATGCAGATACAGAATTGATTTAGTTAATATTTCTCAGACACCTCTCCCCTCTTCTTCCTTATTTTATTACTTATGGAAGTGAGTATGTGTTGGATCTTTTCTAAATAGTGCCAGATTTCCCCTAGGATTGGGGAGGAGTTGAACTACCGGAGGCACCCCATACGGTGCAATCTAATTCCATGCACTTTTAGCGCAATATTTCTTGATTATCTAAAGAAGTAGTTATCACTCTTTTCAAGGCACATTTTTTCTTAAACCAACTTCCCCTTCTTAATTTCATAAAGAAAATAATGACCTGATATAGTGCTTTTATACACTGAATATTTTAATGACCTTATTACTAACTAATCTGAAACGTATTGTGTTGCTTGTTTTAACCATTACTTTCAAATTATATCTGAGCAGTGAACAAATTAGATGAGATTATGTATAACTAGAACACTAATCACTGTGACAGATCAAATCATCTGGAAATTAGGGGGAAATGGAAAGATTTCTCTGTGGCACTTGTCAGTATGATATTTAACCCCATTTCTCTCGGTCACTCATTCCCTCTCCCTCCTCCCCCCCCAACCCCCCCGCCTCCCCACTTTGCAATGAGTTATGGACATGGGAAGAAAGTCTACATGAAAAAAGAAATTAACTGGTTACTGATACAATAACAATACCAAGGATACTCTGGAAGTATTAAGTGTATGTGAATGTGAAGTAAGTTTGTCTATTGTAATTTCACAAGTAAGAGATTCTGAAGAGTTATTGAGACAGAAGTTTAGAAGAATCACAGTTTTGAATGTGTGATTTTATGAGAGTTAAGAGGGGTTATAATGAATTTGCTTGGGGGTAGTGTGGGTGATGGTTTTATAACTGTACATTTAAGATCTTAAATGTGTATATTTGGAATTTTTTAAAATTGCAAGACTGTTTGACTAGCAGAATCAAAGTGGAGAAATTTAGAAAGTTAATGTTCTGTGTAATGCTTGGCCAGAACATAAGTCTTTCTGTTGTCATTTGTGCAGAGAGGTTCACATGTAAGTTTTTGAAAGAATCTTTATTTGTATTAGGTATTTTATGCAAAAGTTTTAATTTTTGAACTGGTGAAAATTTTAGCATTTGTATCCATGTAAGAAAATCAGGGAAACTGGTCAACCTCCTCCACAAAATGTAATGTGGGTTTAGAAATTGGAGAGATGCTGGCATTTGTATTAATGATAATCTGAATATATAACACTTTAATCCAAGGATTTCGGTGCTTTACCAGCATTAGTTAAGCCTCACGAATGTTAGCTACTGGTATAAATTAGAGCTGCCCTCATAATGCTCTGTCTTGGCGCTAAGGGACCAACCCTTCACAAAGCAGCAGCAAGATCATGGGAGTACAAAGGTGAGTGTTAAATCACATTCACACACTACTTGCACTTTGTGCAGATTGGCCATAGCTTAGCATCTGGTCCCTTGAGAATGAAAGGTGCTACTTACATTTCAATTTGTCGTCTTTTCGTGCACCAGTAGCAGTCAGTTTTCTTAACTACTCAATAATGTCTGTCTGCAAGCTATACTTTGCTTAATCTCTAAAAGGAAGCTGTAAATAAAAGATGTAGTTTGTATGTGAGAGCTATAAGTAAGGAAGAATTTAGCTGGTGTTCCACTTGTTTTTAACTTATTTTCTTTCAATTTTTCTTGAATTAATTATACAGTTATTTTTGTGGTTGTCTGAGTTGTGGCTGGTTTGCAGTCCACACGGAGCCGTGGACACGGAATTAGTGCACTGCACTTCTTCTAAGATTTAAATTTTTACTTTTGATGACTCTTCAAGCTAATAGTGCTCTTGGATACCATCCCCTCTGCTCTCCTCATAGAGGAAAAATAGTTATCAAAATACAAGTTCTCTTTAGTCTTTTTACACTACAATTTATTTATTTAACTTTGTTTTAGAAAGTAAAGCTGTGACATGACGCAGTTCTGACTATGAATTCAGATCAGGCTAGTCTGAATACATAGTTGCTTTATAATGCTAAGAATTTTTCAAGGCCCTTTTGTAGGTGTTCTGTCTTTTGTTTAACCATTGGAGGCCACAGTGATATCTATAGAAACTAAAAAATATTGCTTACCTGTGAGGTGGACTTAAAAGAAAAGTTAAGTCAGCACTGTAAACATGTATTTTTAAAAAAAAGCTGAATATTGACTCATCTCCTCCTAGTAATTTATAAACTGGATTCAACAGTTAGCAGTATTCAGTAACTTCCACTTACAGTTTGGGGAAGTGCTTAGAATAATTTTGGCACCTTAGAGACTAACCAATTTATTTGAGCATAAGCTTTCGTGTAGCTGTAGCTCACGAAAGCTTATGCTCAAATAAATTGGTTAGTCTTTAAGGTGCCACAAGTACTCCTTTTCTTTTTGCGAATACAGACTAATACGGCTGCTACTCTGAAACCTAGAATAATTTTGTTTCCAATAAAATTTTTGTTAGATTATCAATGTTACTGATTAATGTTGCAAGCCTCAGTGGTGGTAATTATTTTTGGTTGTCTTATTTTTATGTACTGTGAAGAATTATCTAATATCATAGTAAATGTTCATTTGGGAAATGCCAGCATTCAAAGAGTTATATGCTCCTTGTCCAAGTTAAGGGCAAAAAAAGTACGTGGGTAATATTGCATCAGTATATTCTTTATTTTCTGTGTATCATACTCATCTTGTGCAATCTTTGAAACTTTATCTTTTCCATCATCCACCTATCTTCCCACCACCAGCACACACACAAAAAAACCCTATTTAAACAATCTTTTTCCTCTTATTTAAAATGTTTGTGGAGGGGGGGCCTTAATTGAGAAAGCACCCAGTAAGATCTTTGATTAATCTAGATATTCATCTGTGCAAAGCTTTTCTTCAATACCTGCTTTAACTACAAATATTATAATTTTTTTAATTTAAATGGCATATGGGCTTTTAAGTAGCCTACTGAATTGACTATTTTGATAAGGAGCCTCTTTAATGTCTTAAAAATCAGAGTTCTCCTGCATTGCAAAGGATTAAAACAATAAAATTCCATCCCCTTTTAAAAAAAAAAAAATTCCCACAATCTAGGAAGGGATAGCCAGTGAGTGATTTCCCATTACTCTGGGTTAAGATAGTTGTGTCTTAATAGAATTTAATGGGTGTTGGCCATCTAACTCCCTTAGGCTCTGATGAAAATCCTACCCATTAGCTATATATGGAATCTCAAGTAAGAACATTTAAAGATATCATCCACTAGAAAAAGATTTCATCTTGTAGGTTACTTAGTTGAAGAAGTATGTTTGTTTATGGACTACAGTATTGTAGAGAGTTTGAGACTAGGTTAAATATTTTTCTTCTGAAGGGGTATATTAAAAATCTGATCTTTTATTTGGAGGAAATGCTAAGACTCTATATTAAATATACTGTTAGGCCTGATCCTGTGGAACAGCTGAAGGCCCTAATTCTGGAAAGCACTCAAGTGTTGTCCCGGAGGGGAATGCTTTCCTGAACCAGCTCATTGAGCTTACTACTGTGACAACAATGGAACGACTTGCAGTTGTGAGCACTACATCTGTTCATAGGATTGGGCATATAGATTCTGTAAACATCCAATTAAAGTTTACAAATCAGTAATCTTGAACAAATCTATAATCTCAGATTTGATTAACAGAATGTACTAACTATACGCTGAAATGTTAATAGTTCTACACTAGCTCAGTATTAAGAGGGTTAAGAAGTTTGTAGAAGAGGTGATTCTTAGATCATTTACACTTCACCATACTGCTATGCAGTAATGGTGCAAACTGGGCTATTTTTAATCCATTTTATTGAGTCTGTCATTCTTTGTAGAAGTGTAGTCATGGGTGGCTATGTAACAAATAATTAAGATCCACTAGTCTGAGACGTAAATACAAGAAAGCTACTTAATCAAGTGCTCCCATGACAGGTTGTAATGATTTATAGATGTAGTTTTAAAATAATTTCTTCTGCTGAATCTCAAGAGTTGCATTCAGTATTACAAAGTGAACTTCCTCCCTTGTTTTGGTGGTAGAGTTTTCCAATACCCATCTGTATGTAGCCTCTTTGGATGCCCACACCTGAACCAAATGGAGGCAATACAGGTGGGGAGTTCAGTGGGTGAGTCCATGCCTTCTTAGGAACCCAGTCTCACTCTGTAGTCCTTGCCTCTTCTAATAACCCTTGTTAGCCCACTCTTCCAAAGGCCTGCAGGTCCCCGCCAGGCTACTGCAATTCAAACTAGGTAGCAGGAGCTGTACAGCTAGTACAATAGGGTTGACCCCTTCCGTTGGAGCCTAAGCACCTTTCCTTCAAAGCACCTTAGCATCACTGACCTCGGGACTGAGTCAAAGAAAGCAAGATAACCTAAAAGGTCTATTTTGTCCATCCCAAGGTGACAGTCCAGAATTGTTCCTTGCACTAAATGTAGGGTGCTTGGTGTAGCTTACTTTTAAATGTGTCAGGTGCTAGGGTTTTCATTTCTACTCTTGGAAATAGGTCTACAGTCTAATAAACCTGATGCTTGAGGAATTATTGCTGATATTTAATCTAGACTTTCCTTTGTTCAATTTCATCTCCCACAGAGCTCTATCCCCTTGGAATACTGGAGGTGTTTTCTTTGATACCTAAGCCTTTCACATACTATATTTATTTGCCAAACTGTGCATGTATAGTTATTTCAGTCTTTCCTCAGAACCCAGGTCCTCTAGCTCTATTCATGCGTTGCTTCTGTCTGGACTCTTAGACATTTCTGGTGCTCAAATTTGAATGCTCTGTGGGGTATTGCGACTAGTGTATAGAAATCCTACTGGCTCTTTCTGATATTGCAAACTCATGTCTAATCTACTGTCCACTATTTCTAGCCATCCTTCTAAAATGCTGGGCAGGAAGGGTCTCCTGTTCCAATTGTATTTCCAAACTATGGGTGAGGATAGATATAGGGTTTCCAGTTTTAAAATATGACCTCACCCAAGCAAGAGTGTGAGATTAAATATCCAATAAAATTTACAATTGGGGAGGGAGTAGCAGAGGTCAATGTTTTTAATATAACAAGGAAAATTTTCAAATACCAATAATGAATTTTTATTCCTAAACTGAAACCATAATTTGCCTAGAAACAAACCCTTAAAACCAGAAATCCCATGTGCATCTAAGTAGGAGTATTTTCTTTAGTCATTAACAAATGAGAGCTGTGTTCAGTAGTATCCTAACTTAAATGAAGTAATTGCAGGGACTCAAGTAATGAAAGCTTGCCTCGTGTTCTGCTCCTGTAATGAGCTCTGCAGGAGCAGTCCAGGCATTGCTCAGTGAAGGGTTGGGGCCAGAGTGTCTGAAAAGAGTCACCCTCTCTGAGCAATTTCTTGGAGATAGTGCTGCTACTTAAAACAAAGTTTTCTTAAGGAGTTTTTAGAGTGGAAAATGAGACTCACTAAGGTGTGCCTCAGCATTTGCTTAAATCACTATAACTTTTGGTGGAAACAGAACACTAAGCCTTATTGATAGTGTGACAATTAACCATCTCTTAATTCTAGTAATTATGATTGTGCAATTATATGATTACAAATGGATTTAATGCCAAAAATGCCTTTAAATAAACTCAAATTTTAGTTAGTTGGAACTAGATATATTCAACACTAATAGCCTTCTGGCAGTATAATGAATTTGCTGTTAGTCTTCTGTGCAATACCTTCATCCCTTCTGGGTGCTTTTAAGGTTTCGTATATACTGTTTGTCTTATTTTAATATGTGTTACGTTCCAATGGCTAAGTTTTAATAATGTTAAGTGTGTATATTGGCTAATGTTGGATTTGTTTCTGTACAGCATGATGGAAGATGTTTTAAAATTTTGCACTTTTTTCTAGTATTTGCAAATTTGTAATCTAAATTTTTAAAATGCACACTTATTTTGTACATAATGATTATTAAATTAGCTTTGTATATAACAGCTGGGGCTGGAGCAAATAAATAATAATCAGATGTGTGATTTCTCTGTGCTTTTTTCATTGTGTGGTCCAGATATTTATAACTATGCCACGAGGGTTGGAATGTTTAGGAACTATTACTAGTCTGTTGCACTTTTTATTAAGACAGGTAATAAATAATAGGCTCTGGAGGGGGGATAACAACTGGGGGGGAATCTAGGCTGGGCAGCATGAACCGCTCTGACCTGGCCTCCTAATCTGCTAACATCAAGAAGTTTGGGGGGAAGTATTCCCCTTGCCTTTAGTGGGAGAAGGAACAGAGCTCCCTTCAGCAAGCAAGTGAATAGGGGAGTCTTTGTGCTTCCAGGAAAGGCTGGAGAACCAGAAAATCTTCAGATGGATATAGGTTTCTGGTGCTCCTATTTCAGATTCCCTTGCATGGCAAATCCTTTCAGCAGCTAAGCAGAGAAGAGGGAGCTGCTTTCTCTCATGACCCCTCAGTTCACTACACCAACTATTAAAACTGTACTACAGGTTGAACCTCTCTAATCCGGCACTTCCTGGTCCGTCAACATCCGTGGTCCAACACAGGCACCAATTCCGTTGGTGCTCCAGGGCTGGAGCACCCATGGGGAAAAATTAGTGGGTGCGGAGCATCCACTGGTGCCAAGCTCCCACCCTCTGCCCCTTCCCTCTGCACCTCTTGCACACTGGTGGCCCTGCGCTTACCAACTCCTCCCCCTCCCAGCGCTTGCAAAGTGCTGCGAACAGCTGATTCACAGCATTCAACCTCCCAGAGGGAGTGGGAGGACCTGGGTGGCAGCGGGGTCCCTGGGTGGGGGAGCCATGCTGAGCATAAAGCCTGGGGGTACTGCAGCACCCCCTGCACCCCTACTTCCCACATCTATGGAGACCTGTTGGCACTTTGCATTGACCTCCTGTGGTTTGGCAAATTCTCTGGTTCGGTGCCGGTCAGGTCCCAAGGGTGCTGGACTAGAGAGGTTCAACCTGCATAAATTAGCCTCAGGAGGGTATTCTCCCCTAGTGCTGCAAGGAAATGTTTGAGATTAGTCAGTTCCTACAGAAATAAAAATGGTGAGTAATGGGTTCTTTAAATCCTGCTTTATTTACAAAATTTACTTTTTCCAGACCTGGGAGCTCCTCTTTTCACTATCTTCCTTTAGCATCTGGTGTTTCACAGCAGGAAAGGTTAGGGCTTCTGGGAATTACTATCGGTCAGGAGGAAACTGAAATCTGTTCCAGGCTCATGTTCAGTTGGTTTCTCTCCTCTGGAACAAAGATAAGAACCATGCTATAAACTTGGCAGTCAAAGCAGAAATGTGAACAGTCTGTTTTGCTTCCTTTTACTATTTGAGCTGGGTCCTTGAATCTTTGTACTTTGGAAGCTATGTGGAACTCTTGGAGTACCTGCTATTAGGTATTGAACCTTATGACCTAGTCCTTCAACCATTACTCCAAGCCATAGTTTTTCCTCATGCGACTAAGAACTACAGGTTTAGGCTTTTAGGACTCAGTCTGGCCCCCATTACCATCCAATAAGTGACTATTGCTATGTCTACAGTGTAGCTGGGAGTGAGTCTCCCAGCCTGGGGAAGGCCAGCTCAAGCTAGCATGCTAAAAGTAGCAATGTGAACATTACAGCTTGCCCTCTCAAGCCTCCCAAGCTGGAACTGGTACACTGCTATTTTTAGCACTCTAGCTTGAGCTGCACTGGAGATGTACCCTAGGGGATCAGGCCCTGAACTAGTAAGACTCATACCAGTACACACGGCTGTAACTCATTTTTTAAAAGGGCATGCTGTAGCCCAGTAAGTGTGAATAGGTGTAATACCCCACAAAGGTGCCAGTATAAAGGACAAATGCAACCAAAACTTCTGCTTTATCTGTGGTTCCCCTTTATTACAGTATTATCCCACCTCAAACCATTCCCATTTTACAAGTGGGAAATGGAGGCAAGAAATGACTCCCCTACTGTAGGTTGACACAGGAAGACCCAACAGAGCTACCAACTGAACGGAGATCTCAGAGTCCCTGTCCAGTGTCTTAACCCCACAATCAATCTTCTTTCTGCTGTGGAAGAAAAACACAACTTTGATTAAAAGCCACACAGAACTGAATGCAAATTGAATACCTCAGAAACAACCGTGCTCCAGTTACTCCTTGCAGGGTGGCTTTGTCTCCTTCCACTAGTAACATTGCTCCTTCACGCAAACCCTGAATTGAAAAGAAATAAAACCCTTAGCTGTCACTTGAGTTCCAAAACGAGAGATCCGAGTTAAATTCCCAGTTAAATTAAGAATTCCCAGTTATCACTTTGAGGATTGACAGGTTCTTGTCCCAAGATCAGACCCCCTATTATTCACATTATTATATAGTTGGGAATCTCAATGTGCCAAGGTGGAACACTCTCACACTACAGGAACTCTTCTGTATTTACAAGTATTTTATTAATAAATTTAGCACAGTCACAAACACTAACTCAGTAAGGTAGACAGCGATAATACAAAATATCTCTGGTTGACCATCTAACCACAAGTTACCTTAAGGGTTGTTTTATTTTAGCTCGCTTAAAGCATTTGACTCTCATCTGACAGCCTGGTGTTTATTTTACCTAGTAGTTCTCACAGTGAAGAGGATGATCTCAGATGGGCAATTCCCAAGATGATGTCTGTACCCAAATAATGTAAGAACTGCCTGTATGCTGACTCCATCACCTGTGCCTAATAAGGATGGCACTTCAGAGATGAAGGCACTAGGACAACGTAGGTGAGTCATAGCTAGTGTTAGGAGGATGATTTCACTTTCTAGAATCAGTTCACTGTGTCTTTAAAACACATGAAGGGGAAGTAAAATGGTTCCCTGGGATCTTTCATTAGCTTTAACTACTACCATTCTCAAAGTCTAGTTTGTCAAGATTGCCATACAGCAACCAGTGGAGTCTGTTAGTAACCACAACTCGGTATTTCTCAGACAGCAGGGATTGGGCATGCTGGCTAGGATGGCAAACCTCTGAATGCTGACCTCCTACACAGCAGTGTGTTGTCATGACAAGTGTTTAATGACAAAGATGCTTTGCCGCCGGCCTCAGCTCCACTCCGTCCCCTATTCTGCTCCTAGCCCCAGTTCTGCCCACAACTCCACCTTCAGCCTAAGCTCCTCTGCTGAGCCAACTGTGCTGTAATGGAGGGGGCCATGGACAGATTCCATTATTGGTAAGGGGAGCATGACAGGAAGAGTTTGGGCTCTACTCTCTGCAGATGGAGGCAGTGCTGCATACAGGGTCTCTCCTGCATAGAACGAGAGGCCTTGAATATACAGGATGCAGATCAGAGCAACCTGAACAAGGTTGAAGCTAGCAGTGAAAAGTCTCCGTGGTAGAAAACGGATAGAAAAGCCTTACAGTACAATGGAAAGGACATGGGAAAGATTGACATCTAAAATTCAATACCTGATTGGAGAGGGTGCATTCATATGATGGAGTTCTGGAGATGAGAGTTTGATTGGGATGTATTACTCACCAGTACTGGAGGGGTGTTTGGTTCCTCATGATACTGAAGAATCCTCTCCGCACGAGTCTCCTGGAATAGTAGGATCTAGTGTGAGTCTAGGTTTAAGTAATTTCTGCTATATGAGTACTTAGAATTTAGAACCATCTAGCTAAATATCACAAAGCACTTCAAGAAATGTTAACTTGATGCTGTTTCCTTATGCTCCTATCGGCAAGTATCATTCCCAACTGAAAAACTTCATTTGCTTGAAGTTTATGGATGTAATATTGGCCATACTGAAGTCAACGGCAAGATTCCCACTGACTTCACTGTCAGGAGTTCACCCTGTATCTCAAATACTAACCTTTGTTAAAATGTTGCAAACAAAAAAATCTAAGTTAAGGTTCCACTTCAATTTATTTTAAGGTTAAGGAACTAGTTGATTAAATATTGGTCTCCCTCATACTGCTGGAGGTTCTGGAAGTTATTTCTGAATGAAGGAGATAGGAGCCTCCAGAGAAAGGGGACAAGGTTTCCACCATTGAACTAGCTACATATTTCTGCTTAATAGAAATGACATTTAAAGCCCTAATCAGGTTTCCTTGGCAGAGAACTCTGCCATGTAACCACGTTCCTTTGGAGTTCCTAAGTTGAGGGACAGAAATAAGCAAGCGCAAAGAAGGGATAGAAGGACACAAAGGGACAGAAGGATTTATGAGAAGGTCAGAGGGACACACAGGGCAGAGACAAGCATTTATATCCCACACAGATTTTCCCACTAGAAGTTCTGCAGAAAATTGAGCAGTAAAAAATACTGTTAGCTTGCCTTGAGAGCCGCAGACAGTTTTTTCTCCCTGCAAAACTGATTTAAGTGCACCTGTATATCCACATCTTAAAACAGACCTACATTTTAAAAGTTTGGATCTGGGTCCTCCATTTCTCCATGGTTCTGAGATGGAGAGTATCTTTTATTGTCTCCAGGAGACTTGCTGTTTCCGGACAGATACCATCCTTGTAAATAAAAAGGCTGAAGTACTTTGTGTCATAGGAGCAAAATTCCCAGGAATTGTGCTCTTAGTTGCAAAATATAGGTGGTTTGTTCAGCTATTACAATTTAAATTCTCCTAGGTTCTTACTGAGTAGACCTAAATTCACAGCTCTGCACCTTAGTCTATGTATATGGACTCTACATTTGATGGAATATTTCCCACTCTAAATTCCATTTACAATCTGTGCTCACTTTATCCAAGAACTTAAGGTTTATTGCTTAAGTGCCTTGGGGTGGGTTGTATAATTTCCCTATCCCTTACATGTTCTGTAAACCAGGGATTTCCTTCACTCCACCCTGACCTGAAAGTCTCAAAATCAATGTGTAGATGTGTATAAAGCCTCAAGATGTTCTAGATGGAATGTCACAGCGGACCAGCAAGTTAGTCTATGGTGAAAGTTTCCAGAAATATTGCATTTTACCTAATGCTGCAGGTATCATTATTCAAGTTGTTTTAAGTGTGCCCTTTAGTATTCTCCCTTGCCCACCTACGCAGTACATGTCAGCAGTAATAACAGTATTTGTCATCAAAAGGCCTGAATTAGCCATCAGAATTTGTTCCACCTCAGTAATACTGTTGCCAGGTAACCTTCCCATTCCCAAGGAAAATCTTCCAAGAGGAGGCTAGCTGTAACAAAGGTTCCTTTGCTTCATTTACATTTCAAACAACTCCAGCAGGCAGCTGCTAGACAGCAGCAAGCTTTACAAGTCACAGCATATGCACGTTGTACTCATACTTTAGTGTACTAGCTCTGCAGCTGGTGGAGATGTACTTTACTTACACCCATGTGAGTGCTGTTAACATCTGGATCCAAGTAGTGGGGGTTGATGTTAAAAGGAACCAATCCAAGGGCCAGCAGAGAAGGTGGGTACACGATTGGCATGTCATTGGTTGTGTTGATGCTGACAGTAGCTACGTTCGTTCCTGCACTGGACCCCATGTATGGAATTCCATCCTGGAAGATAAAGCAGCACTGCAATAGGAACTGTTATTGCTGCAAGAAACTTAGTTCTTGATCCCAGAGAGGAGACGGATACCTTACTTTTTACATCCCTTCTCTCAGACCGTTTCAAAAGGCAAAAAAAATTGGTGAATTCAAACTCCCCAACTATAATACCTTTAATGCTAGATAGGGGAAGTAGAGGTGAAGTAGCTGCCTCAAAGTTACGTACTCTGAGGCAGAGCTGAAACTGAATCCAGATAAACTCAATCCTGTGCCTTAAAGCGTCAAACTCTGTAGGAAATGATAGTGCATATGTTCTGTCAGCACTCTCTGTTGGGAAGACATGCATATTCTTCAACAACGTTATGCTTATGTTGTTTCAAGATTATTTACCAAGCATGTCTCGGGGTTGTTTCTGTTGGCAGCACAGCAAGAGTGTGCCTATTATATTTTTATGAATTCATTTTCATCCTGTTCAAAGTAGCCTAAACTTTTGGTGCCGCTGGTGCTTTTGGAGGCTAAGATCTTTCTGCCCCAAGACTTCTAACCCTAAACACAGGTAAGGGCCAGATCCTCCAGTGGTGTAAATCTGCATAGCTCCAGTGAAGTCCGTGGAGTTGCACCAATTTAAACAATCTGTGAGCTGAGTGCTGCAATTCTAACTGTACCATCTGAAGTTCTGAAAAGTTAATATTGTTATAATGCAAGTACAGAATTTGAAATACATTCACTATTGAATGTCCCTGCTGGAAAAACATTTCATGCTGGTTTGAATGGAGAGGTAAGTGATTACTGTTTATTGGTTTTTAAATCACTGCTTTCCTTAGGACCATCTCTTTGAAAATATATAATCTCCCAATCAGACTGATTTCACATGGGAGTTAGGCACCTAAATACCTTTACAAATCTGGCCTTTAATTCACAGAGATAGGTGTACAAAATTGCTGAGAACTTCAAGGTTTCCACAACTAAAGCCTGGTTCTCCTTTTGACAGACTGCTGAGTTCCTGGCTAGAGTATCAGTAAAAAAGTCTTTTCAAAAGGCTACATCTTTCAGTTTGACAGTTCCAGTCAACTTTGTCACATCAACAGCATCTTAGTTTGGGGTGTTGATTTATCCTTTCCCTTTGGAAGTGTCATCAAGAAGACAGGCCAGCAGCTGGGTCTCAATTTCCCCTGGATGCCAATTTTGAGTTTGTGCTGGTTCCCAACTGGCTCCTCCGTTCCTCCAGACTCCAAGACAAGAGGAAACAATGCCACCCTCCTCTTCACATTTGGGAAGAGCAACGTTCAAGTTTTCTTATCAATACTTCTGCTCTGCATGGACAGAATATTTGTATTCCACCTCAGAAGGAAAGAATTGAGTTCATTTGTGCCCAGAGATGTTAGCTAATGTGGGCTAAGTGTGCCACCCAAGATGGGTTACCAAAAGTACCAGCAAGGGGCGGGTGCCAATAATTCAGGAAAACATCAAGCTACCAACTTCACGCTGAAGTGAAGTAGCTCTGAAGGTAAAAAGGAACAGTTCAAGTGAGCTTATGCCACCAGACCAATGCAAAGCACAGAGAATGTTAGACCTTTTAAAACAGCTCCTTGTTCTAACAAGGACCTCGTGCTGGGTGTCAGGAATTTTCCTAACAGCAAGAACTTGGCGTAGGAGTCATTCTGATGAGGCTATTTGGATCAACATAATATCATTGCTTATACCCACCATCACCTTTGCTCCATCTGTGTGGACTGCAGTAAACCACCCCAAATAGTGTGGAAATCTGTAGCCTCTTCCTGAAGTGGCTGGAACAAGCATTCTCTTTGTGTATCATTTTAGCTGCATGTCTTCAGTAGAGATGTTGAGTGTACCTCAAATGGACTAGAAGCTGTGCTGCATCAGAGATCAATTGACTGATCCACGTGATTTGCTAGGTTGAAAACAGTTGCTCAATTACTCTCAGCCATATCATTAATATGACCCAAGTCAGCAATATTTGATAAGAGCCCTCTCTTCAATTTGGCAGCTCCTTCAAGCCTTATCTTTTGTAACATTTATTACACATAAGGATAAAATCTTCTGCAATGGTATGTGCCATATGCTCTTGTGCAATTTGTAGACAACACACGAGCCAGCTGAAGCGGGTTAGTGTTGACACTGCCAAGCTAACTCATCATCATCTTCCACATGCATCACAATATCTAGATTGGCTGAACATCAAGGGTAGCAAAGTGTTGCAATCCAGTTTCCAATTTCTAAGTGTGCCTCTCCACCACCACATCTGACAGTCTGTATTGCTGTCCCACCGTCATACTGTGAAGGCTGGTCTTAGCTAAATTTATGCAGTGTGGCAGCCACTCCAGCCATTCCAATCAGCAGCCTCTTAAGCCTAATCCAAGATTAGCATCCCAGGTTGCAAACAAGTGGATGTAAGGGAGACGTTTCTACTGCCTTCTTGCGGCATCCCCCGTGAGTAGCATAAAGCAAAATGAAAGTAGACAAAATGCGGAACAGAGACACGTTGCCAACTGTCCTTTTCAACCCATGATTCATCTTTCTGAGTTGCCCTTATGACTCTCAAAGCCAGAATAGAGCACCAACAAAGACATATGCAACAACCCCATGAGGCTCAGCAATACTCTTGCCAATTATGGCCAACACTCCTGATATTCCAGTTCAGTGACATCTCAGCCCAGGCCATGTACATGGGTAGAATCATAGAATCCTAGCACTGGAAGGGACTTCAAGAGTTAGAGTGCAGCTCATGGAGGCCCCTCCCCAACCCCACACACATTCTCCACCTACCAGACTTGGTGGGGTTGAGGGGAAGGAGGCGGAGAGCTTGGGTTTTCTGCCCTGCAGCAGGGTGGTGGACTAGGTACTTCTACCCTGCGGGGGGTGGGGGGGGTCTAAGGGCTTTAGCCCGCAGGAGGGTGTCAGGGCAGAAGCCACACGGCCCGGCAGGTGCTGGCCCATGAGGGAGATTCTGCGTGTCTTGCGGCTCTCAAACTTCTGAAGATTGTATGTGGCTCAGAGGGTCAAAGTTTGGCCACTCCTGATCTAAACCATCCCTGACAGGTGTTTGACTAACCTGCTCTTAAAAAAACTTCCATTGATGGAGATTCCACAACCTCCCTAGGCAATTTATTCCAGTGCTTAACCCCCCAGACCGGAAGTTTTTCCTAATGTCCAACCTAAACCACCCTTGCTGCAAGTTAAGCCTGTTGCTTCTTTTCCTATCCTCAGAGGTTAACGAGAACAATTTTTCACCTGCCTCCTTCTAATGACCTTTTATGTACTTGAAAACTTATGTCCCCCCTCAGTCTTCTCTCCTCCAGACTAACCAATCCCAATTTTTTCAATCTTCCCTCATAGGTTCTGGCAAGTTGCTGCATAGTCACATCCTGCATCAGTTTAATCTGAGTAACTAGTTGGGTAGACCCCGACATGCCTCAGTGGTATCTCCTTGTGGGCCAAAGAGGCACAACTCACCCTGTCACAGGGTCACTGACAGCCGGGTGCCGCCTTTCACAGGGGCTAGGGCCATGGTGCTTTGGCCCTCTGGCTAAGACACACTTGAGTCCCATTTCTTATGGGGTATTAAAATCCAAAAATAAAGGAATACCATGAACTCAAACCCATGGTTGTCTGAGGAGTCTTCAGCTGGACCCAGCCCTTCTACTCAGGGCTCGTCTTCAGGCAGCCAGTCCTTTTAGTCAGTTGGTCTTCCTGGGCCTGGTCAACCCATCTAGGCAATGTTTGAGAAATCTTGCTTTGCAAAGACTAGTCTGAAGTCAGAGTTGAAACAGTTATGTAACTTCATGGGAGAAGAGCTCCTTGATGTTGTTCTGCTGCAGAGAAGCCTGAGTCCATGCACCCAAGCATAGCTAAGGGAGCTGGAGGACTTGGGGGACTGGTAGTAAGATACAGAGGCTCACTTCTGGGGCACTAGCTTGAATCTGAAGTACATGCATTTGGCATCTACTCTATACTATGTGGGCTTGGGAGAAGTCAATTTTTATTTTTAATCATTTCACTGGATATCAATTTAAATTTTCAGTTGCACAAAATTATGGATTGAGTATTTTTCAATTTTTATCTATTTACATTTTCATAGTTGCAGGAAATTAGAGGGGTGAGAAAATATGTAATGACAGACATTGCAATTCAAAAAGTTAAAGCTTTAAACCGTTAAAGACGTGAGGATACTATGTCAAAATATACAAAATAAACAACCTTAAATCACACTCGAACAAGTTCAAGCATTTCTTACTTTGCATATCTGTACACTTTGATGATTAGTGTGTTGTTTGTGTGTGTATGGTGAAATGGATGATTATTGATAAAGCTAATCCTTCCAAGTCTAATTACATGTGAAAGGAGTGGTTGTTTCAATCGTGTTTCTAGTGGACAAGATGGATACTTGACCTTTAAGTGTCTCTCTCCTGGTACAAGTCCCCTTAGCCAGCCCATCTCTTCTTTCACCCACATGAGTTTCTTAAAGGAGAGATAATGGTTGATTTAACCCAAGGATGGGGATAGTAGTTTATCCTTTGGAGAAATATATGGCAGCTATTACTAGATTACATCATGAGTTACTAAATTTTGTTGAGGTGGCCATGAGTCTGCAGTTGAAGATATGGACACCAATAAAATGTTAAGGCTACAAGGGATCATTATGATCATTAGTCTGACTGCTTGTATAACAAAGGACATAGCTTTTCACCCAGTAATTTCTGCATAAAGCCTCCAGGCTTGAACCACAGTATTCTGAAGTGTAGCAACCACCTATAAGCAATTAAAAAAGCTTCTACAAACACTAAGGAATACAAGCCAAACAATATCCACCCATGCCCTTTGTAATTTAGTTTGTGAATCATTTAGGTTACCTCAAGAACTCTTTTCCTGATCTCCTGGAGCAGACTGTTGTCATAAAGAGCTTTCAAGAGCCGAAATGTGTTTCCACCACCTGCAGGAAAACAGTGTAGCTTTGCCTTAATTGAGACTGTAAGAATTGCCAGATTGGAAGACCCTAATGGGCCATCTAGTTGGTATCCTGCCTGCAGCAGTAGATAAAGCCAGCTGCTTCAAAGGAATACTGACCTTAGCTGGGGATCAGTTTATGCCCTAGAGAATGTCACATTTACCCTAGCTACTGTAATTGAAGATACCAGTCTAATATGCACGAGTAAAGTTTTAAAATTATTAGTCTCAACACAATCCTATACTATAGCAATGTGATCTCATTCCAGTTTTTAGGAAGATTTGATGTCTGAAAAAGAACGGATGACTCCAAAACTCAATCTTCTGTTTATTCAAACTACAGAAGATAATTCCTTCCTACATGGACACAGAATTTAGAGAAGGCAAGAATCAGATCTAATTGGTAGGGGCTTGACACTCTGAGAAGTGTCTTTATTAAAGCTTGGTGAATTTAGCGGGCTTAGTGCTGTGACTACAAATTGATTGCAATGCAGCAACTGCACTTACTACTTTGGACAGTCATCATTAGAAGAAGTTTATTAATGTCTGTACAAGAAGCAGACTAGACCCTCCTGGTCAACATTTATGCTTTGACTACACCTTGTGCTCTTATAGAGAGCAAGAGCATTTTCTGAAGCATTTACAAATAAACTGAAAACTAGGTCTTGTAACCTGATCCATAGATTATGTATTAATTATATTGATTACTTAAGAATCCCCAGTTATCACTTTGAGGATAGACAGGTTCTTGTCCCAAGCTCAGCCCCAGTATTATTCAGATTATTATATAGTTGGGAACTCTTCTTTATTTACAAATAGTTTATTAATACATTTAGCACAGTCAAACACTAACTCAGTAAGGTAGATAGAGATATTACAGAAAGTACATCTGAGCATCCATGCTCACGCCATCCCTTACAGAACAACCTCAAATGTTAGCCATTATCTTCCTCATCATTGTTACCTTCCTCATCATCACCAATGGCCATCATTCTGGCACCTCCACAGGGCAGTGGGAGCAAGATGTAACCCACAGGCTGGGAGGTAACTTTTACAATATATTACACTGACACCATTGTGCCTAATGCATATTCAATAGGGTTTCTCCACTCTTCCTTATTTGTATTTCCTCATCCTACTAATGTTTGTGTCCTTCTTTTATATAGGTTAGTAAATTAATTATTTCAAATTATTATATGTCAATTCGTTGCCATGGAACTCTTGTGGGTGGAAGTTCTTCCCAAAACTTTCCAAAGCTGGTGTTCAGCTCATCTTTCTGTGGTTGGCTGATGCCATTATTGACAAAATTCCCCTTACACTCTTTCCAGTTCCCTTTGGGTTGTTTATCTGTGCCAAAGTTCATAGGCCTCAAGCCTCATGCTAACTGCTGAAGCCAATGTCTTACAGGATACAAACCTGTCAGTTTCCTGCATTAGTGCTGTATATAATAAAGGCAGAATATAATGAAGGCAAGGCAAAGAATATAATAAAGGCAAGCTAGCCTTATGGGCTACAGTCTAAAGTTATGCTCAGCAAGGGTTGGTGTAGACAATGCATTCAGTCACCGTACCTTAACTCCAGAAGAATCCAAGTCACATTATTATTCCTGCCTCCACCAAATGGGAAACAGCCTGGATTCTCTTGGTTTTTTAAAGCAATATTCTGTTACTATCCCTTTTTGTTCTGTCTTTGCCTCAAGTACATTTTTAGTTTAGGTGTCCAATCCAACCCATGACAGTGTAGTATGTTGTTAGGAGGGCCAATCAGAGTTTAGGCCTAAATTATAGGGGTTTTCAAATATAATTGATTCTCTTTAAATTGAGAGATCTTGAGACAGACATCAAACCCTTAAAGAATTTTTGTATTCCCAACATTTCAGCATTCCCCTAGTGCATGAGACCCTGGAACAGATGTGTCAGTTTTCATTGTTCAGATGCAATAAAACACACAACAATATAAGCAGAGAAATGTCTAAGTCTCTGCAAGATCAGGTCTTAACATGTAGCCCCCACCGCAATATACACTCCTAATCTTAATTAGAAAGGGAACTCTTAATTGCCACTGTGAACTAGAAATGTTTACTTATCTGAGCAGTTTTTAATGACTAGCCCTCTTAGACAGAATCAGGGTCTTCAGTCCCATTTCTCCTATATAAGCGTTGGGTGAGACTGCACTAATTTTTCCATGTTATACTTTAGGGGGAAAAGGTCCAAAAACTAACACTTACCAATAAATATTGCTTCAGATTTCCTTACAGCTTCTACAGGATCTGAAGATTCATGAATACTTTCTAACTCGTATCCTACAAGAAAACATTTGTTTATCTACTTTTGCCATTTCTATTTAAATAAAGATATAAGTCTCACCTATTTTCCAAAACCCCTTACAAGAAGCTACTAAGGAAACATAGCAGCCAGGGGTTGAGATGCAAAGTATTGTCGTACAGTACAAGCTGGCTAGGAGGAGAAGGTCAATTTCAGCCTGGCAAAAAGTTAAGAGGTATGTACACCACAAGATTATTACAGCAATGGTGGTTTTAAATAGATTTATGAGTGATCTGGAAAAGGAGATTAAGAGGAAAGTGGCAAAGTTTAAAGATGAGTAGGCAAAACTATTCAGGCTAAGCAGGATGAGGGAGAGTGTGGAAAATATCAGAGAGCCCTAAGAGAAACACAGGATTGGCCAATACAGTGCAAAAATGCAAGGCAAGGAGAGGAATAATTTGCACTATTCAGACAAACACACACTGGAATGAATAAATGAACTATTCATATTACATTGTTGTGGTTTGTTATCTGGAGCCACCCAGGAAAGTGGCCTGTTAGGTATCATTGTCGACAGTTCAAAGATAACATCTGCTGTAACCACTTCTGTGCACTGAGCAAACAAAATACGAGTAAGAACAGGACAAGACAGTGATTTATTACAATACCATTATGCCTCAATGTTAAGTCCTTAGCCTACTGAAGCTTTGAGGTTTTTTTTAAAAAACAGTTTGAATGAATGAAAACATCCACCACTGGATCGGACAGGATAAAGAAGAAACTTCCCCTAAGAGCAAGTTATGACAAAACAATCCATTACAAGATTTTTTGTATCATCTTCTGAAGTATCTATAGGATACTGCCCAGACAGACCACTGGTCTTACAATTCCTATGTTTTTATCACTAGCGAGTAGCTGAACTACAGTGGAATTGAACTAGTTCAACAGATTTTTCTTCATGAGTCAAAAACCCCACACGCCATCCGTGTGAAGAATTTTTTTCACGTGTGGTCAAAAATCCCATACCCCAACAGAGTGAAGATTATTACATAAATCCCTCGCAGAAAGCCAGATCAAATGGATCTTGATGGGGTTTTTGTTTTATTTTTGAAGGGCAGAATTGTTTAACTAGATCTTGTACACCAGTTAGACAGAAAAAGAAGTCATGCAACAGCCTCTATTCCTGGATACTGGCCACCTGAAAAAGCTAGCATGTCTATTCAGCAGAAAAAACCCACAGAACTAAAGTTAATGCAAAATATTTTAATAAGTCACCATGTTGATTCTCCCCCACCCCCCAACAGAAACTCCAGGTCCATAAGCAGGATGCTGTCTTACCTAAACTTTCAAACTTCTCTCTTGCGGTCTTGGCATAGGCATCTCGATCATGAAGAGCGTAGGGAATAAACAAAACTCTCTTCACTTTCCTAGGAAAGACAGATAACATGATCACATCTTGGGCAAACAGTTTGGGCTTCGCCAGCTTTGTTATGTAGGCTTAACTAGTTGTAACAGCAGACCCAAAGTTTTACCTACTTGGCTTCCTTCTCTTCCCTACCCCCCTTTAAACTTTCCTTGTGACCTAACAAGTTGGAGTTAAATGCAGAGATCACTAGTGGTGATGAAAGCTTCGTACTGGTGAGTGGACATAAAGTTGCACGCAAACGGGGTGAAAGGGAAGGGTTGCTTTTCCTGATACAACCAAGAGGAAGTTTTAAAAAGGCCTAAGATAAAGTAGCCCTCCTCTTCCTTCCTTTTATTTTAAAAAAGAAACTGTTTGCTTTTCCTACTTTTCCACCCACCACATCTGATTTCCAAAGACCTGCCCCTCACCAAATCATGTTCCGTGACAATGCTGATAATGCAGGGGTGGGAAAACTACAGCCCGAGGGCTGCATCCGGCCCTTCAGAAATTTTAATCTGACCCTCGAGCTCCTGGGCTTGCACTGCTCCATCACTCCAGCCGGGTAGTGGGGTTGGGGGCTTATCCCATTCTGTGTGTGCCATGGTTCCGCCCAGCTCCCGCACATCCCCCCTCCGGCTCCTACGCACAGGGCAGCCAGGGGGCTCTGCACCCTGCCGCCGCCCCCACAGCTCCCATTGGCCGGGAACTGCGGCCAATGGGAGCTGAAGGGGTGACATCTGCAAATGGGGCAGCGTGCAGAACTGCCTGGCCACGTCACCGCATAGGAGCTGGAGGAGGGACATACTGCTGCATCCGGGAGCTGTTTGAGTTAAGTGCTGCCAGGATCCTGCACCCCTGATCCCCTCCCATGCACCAACCCCCTGCACCAGCTTGGATCCCCCTCCCACCCTCCAAACCCCTCGGTCCCAGCCTGGAGTATCCTCCTGCACTCCCAACCCCTCATCCCCAGCCCCACCCCAGAGCCTACACCCCCAGCTGGAGCCCTCAGCCCCCCACCCCAGACTCCAACCCCCTGCCCCAGCCCAGAGCCCCCCTCTCACACCTTGAACTCATTTCTGGCCCCACTCCACAGCCTGCACCCCCAGCCAGAGCCTGCACCCCAACCCTCAATTTCACGAGCATTCATGACCTGCCATACCATTTCCATAGCCAGATGTGGCCCTCGGGCCAAAAAGTTTGCCCACCCCTGTGATAATGGGCCCTAACAACCTTTTAAAAATGAATAAAGTTCAGGCTGTGACTAACTTATGCCCGCTGTGCGACACGTGATTTACACTCCCATTTCTATCAGCCTGTGTTCAGCCCTACGAATGTCTCTGAAAACTAAACACGGCAACATTGTTTCCCAGCGTACCAGTCTCTTGTCCAGTCCTCCATATGCCCCTAGAAGGGCCCCAGTCCCAATGCAACCCCACTGTCTATACCAGGAATCCAGCTGCGCCTCAGGGTCCAGGCAGCCCTTCCACCTCGTGCACTAGCCTCTCCCCCGCCCCCATACACACACACCCCACACACACACACCCCCAGCACACGGACATGCCTGCATAAAGCGTAACCACTATGTTCCCTTCGCCAGAGCACCAAGACTGATCTACACCGCTACGAAGCGCGCAGGGCAGCACACGCCCTCAGCGCTTAGCCGACAGAGACAGGCGGCTGCCACGAGTTTACACCCTCGTGCAGAGACCGGCATTTCGGCGGGATCGGTCCACGCCGCCCAGAGGATCTGGGCAGCCCCGCTCCCAGCGGGACGCTCGGGAACCGGGCAGCCAGGCTCCGGCGGCAGCTCCGGAAAGCGCCAGGCTTGGGGCACGCCCGGAAGGCGCTGCTGGCTGTCCGGGCCCCGGGCTAAACACTGACAGCCCCGCCGGGGGGTCTCGCGGGAGCGAGTCACGGACTCTCCGCTCAGGCCACTGCCCCGCGCCAGCCCCCGGCGGGAGTCAGCAGCAGGCGCCGCGCCCAGAGCCCAGGACAGCGGGGGGGGGCACAAGCGGGGGTCGCTGGCACCTACTGCCCGAGGAAGCGCCTGATTTGCTGCTGGCAGTGGCCCAGGTACCCTCCGCCGCGCAGGGTGGAGTTGGAGACCAGCAGCAGCCGCCGCGGGGCCCCCATCGGAGCAGGCGGGTGTAAAGCGCCTCCTAGCAGGGGCGGAAGCCAGCTCGCGGCCCCGGCCCCGCCCCTCGGCCCCTCCCCTCGCAGCTCTGCGGCTCCCCGCCCTCGCGGAGTCCGGCCCCCTGCAGCTGCGGGGCGGGGCCTGGCGGGAACCCTGGGTGCGCCACGCCGCGCTCGATTGCTCTGGTCTGTTCGGCCAGGCCGCCGAGCTGCCGATCGACCTGTGCGGGGACGTGGAGAGCCCCTGGTGCGGCGCGCACGGCCTGGGCCATGCTGGACTTCGCGATCTTCGCCGTTACCTTCCTGCTCATCCTGGTGGGGGCCGTGCTCTACCTGTGCCCGGTAACTGCCGTGGGGGGGGCGGGCCGTGCTCTACCTGTGCCCGGTAACTGCCGCGGGGGGCGGGCCGTGCTCTACCTGTGCCCGGTAACTGCCGCGGGGGGGCGGGCCGTGCTGTACCTGTGCCCGGTAACTGCCGCGGGGCGTGCCCTCCCTGTGCCCGGTAACTGCCACGGGGGCGGGGCAGGACGGGGCGTGCCCTCCCTGTGCCCGGTAACTGCCGCGGGGGGGGCGGGCCGTGCTCTACCTGTGCCCGGTAACTGCCATGGGGGGGCGGGCTGTGCCCTCCCCGTACCCAGGAACTGCCGCGGGGCGGGGCAGGGCGGGCCGTGCTGTACCTGTGCCCGGTAACTGCCGCGGGGGGGCGGGCCGTGCTGTACCTGTGCCCGGTAACTGCCGCGGGGGGGCGGGCCGTGCTGTACCTGTGCCCGGTAACTGCCGCGGGGGGGCGGGCCGTGCTGTACCTGTGCCCGGTAACTGCCATGGGGGGGGCGGGCTGTGCCCTCCCTGTACCCAGGAACTGCCGCGGGGCGGGGCGGGGCGGGCCGTGCTGTACCTGTGCCGGTAACTGCCACGGCGGGGCGGGCTGTGCCCTCCTTGTGCCCGGTAACTGCCACGGGCGGGCTGTGCCCTCCCTGTATCCGGTAACTGCCACGGGCGGGCTGTGCCCTCCCTGTATCCGGTAACTGCCACGGGCGGGCTGTGCCCTCCCTGTGTCCGGTAACTGCCACGGGCGGGCTGTGCCCTCCCTGTGTCCGGTAACTGCCACGGGCGGGCTGTGCCCTCCCTGTGTCCGGTAACTGCCACGGGCGGGCTGTGCCCTCCCTGTGTCCGGTAACTGCCACGGGCGGGCTGTGCCCTCCCTGTGTCCGGTAACTGCCACGGGCGGGCTGTGCCCTCCCTGTGTCCGGTAACTGCCACGGGCGGGCTGTGCCCTCCCTGTGTCCGGTAACTGCCACGGGCGGGCTGTGCCCTCCCTGTGTCCGGTAACTGCCACGGGCGGGCTGTGCTCTCCCTGTGTCCGGTAACTGCCACAGCGGGGGAGGGGGGGGCTGTGTTCTCCCTGTGCCCGAGAACTGCCGCGGGGCGGGCTGTGCCCTCCTTGTGCCCGGTAACTGCCACGGGCGGGGCGGGCTGTGCCCTCCTTGTGCCCGGTAACTGCCACGGGCGGGGCGGGGCGGGGCGTGCTCTACCTGTACCCGGTAACTGCCGCGGGGCGTGCCCTCCCTGTGCCCAGTAACTGCCACGGGGGTGGGGCGGGACAGGGCGTGCCCTCCCTGTGCCCGGTAACTGCCGCGGGCGGGGTGAGGCGTGCCCTCCCTGTACCCGGTAACTGCCACGGGGGTGGGGAGGAGGAGGAACCATGCTCTTCCTGTGCCCGGTAACCACCGGGCGCGGGGGCTGTGCTCTGCCTGTGCCCGGTAACTGCCGGGGGGGTGGGGGGTCATGTCCTACCTGTGCCTGGTAACTGCTGCGGGGCAGGGCAACTGGAAGGCCGAATCCCCTCCCCCCCCATTGAGATGCATCATCTCCATCCTTCCTGAACTGCCCTTCACCCACCCCCCAATATCCTGTCTGGGTGTGGGGGCATCTGCACCATGTCTAGGGCTCTCCCCTCCCTGCCTGTTTTCAGCAGCTAGCTTCATGCCATGGAAATGCCCAGGGAGGCGAGGGCGGGGTATGTCATACCCTGGAGCAGCAGCTGGGGTGAGGTGGTGCTGAATGTGTGTCCCTGGCCACCCGGCTGCACCTTTAATCCATGCAGTGAGTTATTGTTGCTGGGTCTGCGTCCAGCACCCCTCAGTGCCCACTTCAGGTGCTGCAGCAAGGAGCAAGTGGCGATTGCACTGTGAAAGCTGGCTACTCCAGACTGCTACCGATCTGTCGCTAACCAGTTCGGTGTGGGAAAGTCGACCGTTGGAGTCGGGTTGATGTAAGTGTGCAAGGCATTAATCACATCCTGTTCCGTGACTGTGGGCAACGTGCGTGAGATTGTGGATGGCTTTGCACAAATGGGTTTCCCTAACTGCAGAGGGGCAATAGATGGCATGCACATTCCACTTCTGGCACCAGACCACCTAGCCACCAAATACGTTAATTGCAAGGGGTATTTCTCAATGGTTCTCCAGGCGCTTGTGGATCACCGTGGGTGTTTCACAGACGTTAACTCAGGCTGGTCCAGAAAGGCGCACGACGCACGCATCTTTCGGAACACTGGCCTGTTCAAGAAGCTGCAAGCAGGGACTTTCTTCCTGAACCAGAAGATGCTTATAGCCGCGTGCTGTACACTCCATAATATTTATGAAGGGAAGGGTGAAAGCTTCACTCAGGGCTGGACGGCAGAGTCTCAGCGCCTGGAGGCTGAGTTTGGACAGCCGGAGACCAGGGCTATTAGAGGGGCACAGCACAGGGCCATAAGGAACAGGGATGCTTTGAGGCAGCCATTTGAAGCTGAAAGCCACTAATATTTGTTGCTATGCTCGGGATTGCAGTGCTTGTAATGCTAGGAGGTGATTGGTGCACATGATGCAAGAAGGGGCCTTAACATAACTGTATGTTGTTTTGCAGTGCTCTTTTTGTTTTCCCTTAATAGAATAAAGATTGCTTTCAAACAAACACAATTCTTGTATTGAAAGACAACAACCAGAGGAGAGAGCCAAATGAAAAAATTTATCAACAGGGAGGGGGATGAGGGAATGGAAGGTCTCATGGGGAGGAGGGGTCCTGGGACAGCTATAAATTTGTGTATGTCCAGGGATCATGCCCACTCTTCTCCTTTGGAGTATGATGCAGCGGGTGCTGTACTTCATCAAGGCCAAACTGCAGATGGATGGGTCTTGAGTGCAGTGGGTATTGGGAGTCCACACTGCTGGATTGTGTGGAGGGAGGGGTGGAATGCTGCTGGTAGAAAGTGGAGCCAGGAGGTTGATAAGAGTGTGTTGGTGGTGTGGGGCGGGCGCATGGGAAAGAGTTTTGTGACAGTGGCTGCAGGGCAGGACGGGCGTGGAGCTTCTCGGTTTGAAGAGCTAGTATCGCCTGGAGCGTGTCCCCTTTGTGCTCCATAACTGTTAAGAGCCGCCCCTTGGCTTCTTTCTGGTGTGCCGCGTTCTCCTTTCGTTCCCTCTTCTCGCTGTCCCGCCACTCATTCAGTTCCTTTTTCTCGGCGGCGGAGTGATCATAACCTCACACACAAGTCCTCCTTAGTTCTTCTTGGGACGCTTTCTAATTCTTCACAACCATTCTGCCGCCGATAAGGGAGGTTGGCCTCCCAAGGTCATATCTGTGAAGTTTAAATGCAACATTTTACAGAAGCAGTATTGTTTGCAACACAGACAACGTTGTTTCAGTGCTTTAAAACACAGCCATTACTCACACACCTAACACTAACTGGCTGACCCCAGGCAAGTACACATAAGCCACAAGACCCCCAAAATGGTGGTAGGTTTCAAAGTGGTAGCCGTGTTAGTCTGTATCCACAAAAACAACGAGGAGTTAGTCTCTAAGGTGCCACTAGTACTCCTTGTTGTTTTTTGTTTTTGTCAAAATGGTGAATAGCCACAGGGGCAGGGTAAATCACTGTTCCCGGACCCTGCTGTACACTGGGCACGTGGCCCTTGGTCACTTGGGGAGAGCCAGCACTGTATGGGGGGCCTGATAATCACTCCTGTCCCCACACTTTCCACAGGAGGTGATCATTTTGGAAGATATCTCCCTGCTGAGGGTGAGCAGGGAATCGAGGGAGAGTGTTCTCCAAGCCTGCGGCTTAAGCCCTGGCCCCTATGCAGCTAGCCTGTGTGCAGCTATGGTCGCCCCCCCCGTGATGGCACAGTGGTGCGGGAAAGTTACCGTTAATGGGGCAAGAAAGAAAGCAGCTCTCCTGAGGAACCTGCGGGAGCGGATTTCCCAGTATTTCCATGAGAGTTTCCTGGAGATCTCTGAGGGAGATCCATGTGAAGTGAGGGAGTGTATCGACAGCCTATTTCTCCGCTCAAACTAGGCATGAAGTGGGAGACAAGCCTGCTTTCTGCAACCATCCTGCCCCCAACAACTCGCTTTAGCAATTCCCAAAATCAGATCCACTTACCAGGGGTCTCCTCTCCTGTTGGCACTTCGCCAATATCCGCCTGCTGTGACTGGCTAGGCTCCTCCAGGGTAGAAAAGAGCTCTTGACTGCATGCATCTCTGGCCTCCGAGTCATCCTCTGCCTCTGGGTCCCCCTCTTCATCCAAGATTGCCTCCTCCTGGCTCAGTCCACTCTCGACTGGCAACGAAGCCAACAAAGTATCCATAGGTGACTTTGCAGTGGAGATGGGGTCACCTCCGAGTATCGCGTCCAGCTCTTTGTAGAACTGGCATCTCCTGGGCACAGCACTGGAGCAGCGGTTTGCCTCCTGCGCCTTGTGGTGGGCGTTCCACAGCTCCTTCACTTTGACCCTGTACTGCAATGTGTCCTGTTCATGGCCGTTTTCTATCATGCATCTAGAAATCTGTCTGTAGGTATCATAATTCCTACGGCTGGAGTGCAGCTGGGACTGCACAGCCTCCTCTCTCCAAATACCGATGAGGTCCAGCAGCTCGGCATTGCTCCAAGTGGGGGATCGCCTGGTCCATGGAGCAGGCGTGGCCACCTGGAAAGATGTGCTGACACCACTGCACGCATCGCCGAGCAAACAGGACGAGGACTTTCAAATTTGCAAAGGAATGTACGGGGTGGGACTGACGGTTGGTCACCTGAGGGCAGGGCAGTAGAGTTCAAACCGATGGCCAGAGAGGTGAGAACAGGCATTGTGGGACATGTCCCGGAGGCCAATTTCAGCACTGTAATCACCACAGTGTCTACACTGTGTACAGCACTGTAGCCACGGCGCAGACAGCTGTACGCCTCTTGTCGAGGTGGTATTTTTTAGAGTGCTGCGTCTGCACAGCTTCTGCGCGCTAAGTGGCTTGGCAGTGAGTACACCTTGGGAGTTACTGCGCTCAAAGCTGCTTTAGTATGCACAAACTTGCCAGTGTAGACGGGGCCTTAGAACCTACGGTCCATGGAAGTTTGGAAAATTAGTATAATTTAGATGTAATAAAATACTTCTGCGGAGCACTATTCTGGACAATGATTCCCTTCTCCCAGTAAGTGCTTTAGTATACTGCAATGAACTCTTCACGGGCAGACCCTTGTGCAGGTCTCCACTGCTGGATCAAGGCCCTGTGGGTAAAATGTCTGTGGTAGGTGCTTCTCTTTAAGTAGATGAGTGATCCTATTTAAATCAGTGGGACCACAAACATGCTTGTTAAGCACCTGTGTAAATTTTTGCAGGTTTCGGGCCGAGGGATGTATCTTGCCAAGTTTTGGAATTTATTTTTCTTTCAAATGATGCATTGAAACATTTTTAATAGATTTTTTTTAACCTCTCCCTTGTTGATATTTAAACAAAAAATAGGGTTTTTCACTGCAAATGTGGCATCGCTATTTGTCAAGCGCTGATTTTTTTTCTCAGTTTTTTAACCAGAGATGCTTAAGCAAACTGCTGGTTTTTGCTTAGTGCCAGTGTTTTGAGTTTAGAACAGAACTGTATGGGGCAGGCGTTCTTGATGATGTCGAGATTGCATTAGGAATGGTGTTAGCTAAAAGCGACTGCAGAGAGCACCACAGTGTTTCTGCAGGTTGCATGATAATAGTGGCTATTTTAGGCAAAAAGTTTTCGGTGATGGAAGATATTCTCAAAAAACAGTTTTCTGGCTTTAAAAAAAGGATTCTCTAACACTGTTTTTAACAATCGTAAAATTGATAAAACTATGGTCCTAAAAACCTACCATCACTTTGGAGGGGCAAGTGACAAGCTGTTGAGTCAACACTCTGGTGTCCATGTTCAAAAAATGCTATTGGTATTGAGTTATATGTGGTTTTCCATTATCTCGCCTTAATACACAGGGAAAGTGCAAATCTCTGAAGATTCCCTAATTTCTGTGTGTATTGGACTATTTAGGGGAGGGAGAGAAGGGGGGGGGAAACAATTTTGTCCTGTTATCAAATTATTAATTCAGTGGAGGGTTATAAGCCGGCAAACTGGTCTTTTAAACTGATATGAAAAGCTTGAAGCAACAGGCCAATAGATGCTAAAATGTTCATCTTCTGAGGCTGATGCAGAACTTTGAGCATCATTTTCTTTCCTCTTAGGCTTCTAGACAAGCTTCAGGTATCCCAGGGATGACTCCAACAGATGAAAAGTAAGTGGCTTCCTCCTTCCCATTAATTTTATTTAACCTTCATTGCTGATACTGTTCATAGAAGTGTGTTTTTTATTCCTGTTACTCTTCCCTCAGAGATGGGAACTTGCCAGACATTGTAACCAGTGGCAGCCTGCATGAGTTCCTGGTGAATCTGCATGAGAAGTACGGCCCTGTTGTCTCTTTCTGGTTTGGAAGACGCCTTGTGGTCAGCGTGGGGTCCATTGATCTACTAAAACAACACATTAACCCTAACAGGACATGTAAGTTTAATTTGCTTTCTCTCAGATTCATTTCTCTGTTTGCTTTTACACAGGGTTAAATCCTGGCTCCACTGAAGTAAATGAGGTTTTGCCATTGATTCTGAGGGAGGTAGGATTTCATTCACGGTATTTAAAGGAGTGAGATTTATCTTGAAACTGAGTGAGTGGTGTGATCTTGAGTCTCCGCTACTGCTTACAGAGATTGCATTTAAGTGACAAAACATTGTAACCATCCAGTGGTCTTTATAAAATGAGTTTGGTGACCTGTGTCCACTTCCCAGTGAGCAAGTATCCACATCACAAACCACTCCTCATTAAACAGAGAGGCCAAAGCCAGAATGGTCATGAAGAATAAGCTACCCAACCTCTGACCTTGATAGGTAGTCTCACCAGGGAAAATGGAGGCTGAATATTAGGAAAACCTTGACTGTGAGCTCTGTTACACTGTCTCCCCAGTGAAAATGGAAGCACCTTCACTTTGGGTCACTTTAAAATAGATTGGACAAAGTAATGTGTGTTGTACTGTAGGGAAGAGAAGAACCCAGGACTGGACTAGATGATCTCACAGGTCTCCTGACTAAATTCTGTTTTTTGTGAAAGTAGAATTATTATGAGCGCTAGACTTTGGTGACCCAAATGTATACTTGGAATGAATTGAAAAGGTCAAATATAGCCAAGTCCCCATATACTCACTGGGAAGCTTGGTGTATATACTGCATCAAGGCCTCTGAATTCTCTTGCACTTTAAGGCAGCAGGACAGATTCTGTGGTAGTTTCAAATGAATTTTGAAAGGGAGAGTTTTATTAAACTAAATTTGAAAATGAATAATACAATCAGTGCAGATATTAAATTTGGCTTATTTTAAGAAGTCCTGTATATTTTGTTTTTATTTGTGTAGCGAAATTCTGTATTGAAAACACATTGGATTCATAGAAATTGTTAAGAGGGAAATATTCTATTGGGTTTTTTGGCAGCAGGGTAGGAGGGAAGTGGGGCTTTTGGCACTGGGGAAGGTGTGGCAGGTGTTCTGAGTCAGTAGGAATAAGTACATTGTTTGGATGTTTCTACTTAAAGGATCAACAGCTAACTAGCTACCCATGGTCATGTTTAAATTGTTATCATTAGATTTCAAAGTTACCAACTTACTGAGATGAATGGATGCAGTTCACACACCAAGCTAATGTTTCAGGCTCTCTGGAGACTCAGCCAGACATCCCTGCATCAGTTTGCACTCTGTTCGCAGTTGGAATGTTTCCTTTACTATCATAAGGGTCAGGAACTTTGTTTCCCTTTGAAATGAAAGCTCGGATTCCATATCATGATTCCATGACAAATTCCACTGCTGCAGAAGGTGAAAGGGGATCTGTATAATTTAACAGGACACTGTTTTCTATAAGAGACCTGGCACTCCTCTGCAGATGGGGAAGAGGAGTCGGTGTTAGTAACAGTAGTGCAATAAGAGCTCATTGGTGTGGCACTTGAGGGATGTATGAAAAGCAGTGTTATAGCCGAAAGTAAAAGACTCTGGAATTAGATCTCTCCGTAGTGTATCCTGACACGATTGTTGAAGGTAGTGCACGTCCCCCAGCTCCTTCACGTTGACTGACACATCGTGTGCATGTCTACAATGCTAGTGGGTAAAACGAGGCCACAGAGCAGTAGAAGAAAGGGGAAGAGCAGCACTGTATCCATGCCTCTGTCTGGGCCTCCATCCCATGAAATAATTGATTCTAAAATGAGCTTGTGGACCAGTAGAACAGCAATGTTGTATCCATGAGGTAAGATGTAAACAGATTGTAAGTGAACCTGCTAACTAATTTCATTCCATGGGGGTTGGGTTGTAGTGTCATCTGATGCTGTACCAAGTTGATGACATTATCAGCCGGGGACCTTGTAACAAGTTATAACTTACTACTGCAGTTCTCATAAAAATGGTGAGAAGAGCCAGTTGACTGTTTATGTAGCATGGTGGCACTGGACTCCAGGGAGACAGCCTAGGTATGCTAGGAGCAGCCTGCTGTACTGTCACATGGAGGATCCAGTTCTGGGTCCCAGATTTCATGGAACAAGAGAGATTTTGAAGTCTGTGGAGACCATTCCTGGAAGGAGGAAATGCCCCGTATTGCTGTCAACTTAGGAGTAGCACTGACCGAGTTCAAAGGCAACTGTGTTCATTGTCCTTATTCAGAGGGATAGGTTGCCCTAGTTTTGGGAGCCTTTGAGCAGGGAGGACATAAAGGGCAAAATGAGGGAATTCTAGAGGATTCTCTAAATTTCCCTTTCTTCCCCCCACAGATCTGTTTTGACTGATATTTCAGACTTTCCTTTTTGTTTGTTTGTTTGTTTGTTTGTTTCAGCGGATCCCTTTGAAATGATGCTAAAGTCCCTGTTGAGGTACCAGTCTGGACTCAGTGGGGATGCGGGGGAGAGTCACCTGAGGAAAAAGCTGTATGAAAACGGTGTGACCAAGTCCCTGCAGAGTAATTTTGCTGTCATCCAGAAGGTGAATTACTTGATTTGAAGGCTTGCAGTGTGCAGGCCAGCGTGTAACATTTTCCCGGAGAGAACAGTAATCTGTGGCCTTTAGCGGAGAGGTTAATGGGGATAGCGGTTGGGATAAAGGAGCAGAGGGAAGGTTGGTGCTGGAATGAGAACCATGTGCAGATTTTGAGAATGTTTTAAAATCTCAATATTATAACTTCCGGACTTTTATTTCTTCTATTATTATGGAGAACTGGTAGCTTTCCATTATAAGTCTGTTTGTTTATTTATTTTTGTTCTTCTCCCTCAAAGTCCTCAAAAGTAAAATTTCCACTTCACATTTTACATATTCCTTGTCTGAGATTGGTAAATTTGAGGTAATTGACACAAAATTTTGCCAGAAGCTGGGAATGGGCGACAGGGGATAAATCACTTGATTGGTACACACTCTTAAGCTGGTCTGGCATCCCCTCCAGAACAGATCACTGGCACTCATGCACACTGTGAAGGGACAGACACATGGATGAAGCACATTATTGTTTTCTATATTAAGACAGAGGAATCAAAGGAACAGATGTTGTATAAATTGCTGTCAGATGCACAAAGTAAACAAAGTGAAAGAAATGCTGTTTCCCCCCATATTCCAGGTGTGGTTGACTTTGTTACTTGCAACAATATTTGGATAGCAAGTTTCACAGAGAAATGTAATATTAGTGGTGGCAGTATCCATCTGACTGTATAAATACAGTATAAATATGCTTTTGTTTGCATTAGCTCACTATATTTAGAAGGAAGGACAGGGTTCGGTTATGTTTATTTCAAGACATTAGATACAACTAAAAATTCTGTAGTGTCTGAGTTCTAGGTATATCTCCAGAGGGTGGGAGCAGGGCAGGATGCCAGATGTTGGGATTGTACTCAGATGCAGAGCTCTTCTCTTGACTCACCCTGGCAGCCAAATATAGTGAGTCATATTAGCTCCAACCCAAGAGTACTAAACTGTTTAAGCATTCCTTTGTGGTAGAAGGAGCAGGCTCACAGGGGTCCTATGGGGAAAAACCCTCGGAACAGCCAACCTTAGCAGGAACCTAAGCTGTTTGTTCTTTAAGTTAATAATTAAAAAAAAAAAACTGCAAGAAGGGGTTAAGTTTGAGACATATCCAGTGTCTGGACTGTTAAGAGCTGGGTGAGAACACTTCCTCTTTAAGGTATGTTTCTAGAGAACAATGGGGTGAAGTGGTAGGTCAAGGAGATTATTGTAGCTTTCTGATTTCCTTTCTTTTAGCTGTCTGAAGAGTTGCTAGCAAAATGGCTGTCCTTTCCTGAGTCTCAACATGTGCCCCTTTGCCAACACATGCTGGGCTTTGCCATGAAGTCTGTCACACAGACTGCAATGGGCGGTAGTTTTGAAGATGACCGGGAAGTAATTCGATTCCGCAGGAACCATGATGCAGTAAGTCTCGGGAAGAGCAAGGAATGTTCTCCTAGATCCTGTCAATTTTCCAGGTTGATGGCATTAGCCTCTATCACTGCATAATTTAGCAAGGGGTACAAAATGCTGGAGCAGAGGCCTTCACCTTGGATGTTCAGGTTGGTAGGGTCTCCAAGCTGGTGATTTCTCCACTATTTTGTCAAATTTTACACTTGGTCAACCATAAAGAAATAGCTAATAAGTATATGGTAATTTTTGTAAGGCTGGAGTTTTCTAAAGCACCTACTGGAACTGGGTGTGTGCAAATGTCTTTGAAACCTGATGGCATTTGGGTGCTTAACTCACTTAAAGTCTTATGAAAATCCCATCCCAAATCTTTGATTTTTGGTCCCTTCTTAAACCCTCAGTGTTGTGAATAAAGAGAACATCTGAGGTGACCACAGTTAGTCCAAGTAGAGGCCGCCATCCAAACTTACAGAACCATCACGCTACCTGTAAGGGTAATGATGCAAGATTGGTACTTTGTGATCAGGAGGCACAGTACTGAGCTGAAATTGGGAATGAATGGCAAAGGTTTAAATGAGGCTCTGTGATAAATGCCATTTAGCTCTTACAAGTAAATGGACCACAGTTACTTTGAATCTTGGATGTTGTGCCATCTCCCTTTGACCAGCATATCTTGGATCCTTTATGGACCTTTCTAAAATCAAGAGTAAAAATGATGTGACCTGTGATAGGATGCTACACTAACATGCAGAATAAGTGGGTTGAAGTTTTTGGCCCTCAAGTGTTTTTGTGCCTTGGGACACAATGGCTTGGAAGACTTTGCTAATAGAGGTAGGTTCAGTCTCCAGGAAGTGGACATCTGGGAACTGATTTTCAGAGGTGCTGAATACCACTCTAGCTGAAGTCAGTGAGAGCTGTGGGTGCTTGGCAATTCTGTAAATTGAGACCATAGTTTCACACTTTTCTCTCCAAAAGCAATCTCTGAGACCCATCATGTGAGTTCCAGACTTCAGCCAGAATGCTGATGGCTCCAAAGATGAGGATTCGAGGATGGAATGGAAAAAAAAGGAACCCAGTGGTTCTGTCAGATATGATAAGGGTCTCTTAAAAACTATCTGCAAAGGCTTGTTTTTAAAAATTGGGTTTGTAACCTTTTTTGCTTCCCTGTGGATAAATGAGGCATACATTACCTCAGTGACGTAAAAGTAAAGGGCCTTCCTTCTCCCGCTTGGGATATATCATTTTTTCAGTTGTAATTAATCCCCATGACTGCATCATCTCAGCTCAATTCCAGCAGCACTTTGCAAACAGCCTCACAAACACAGCAGCACATGTGATTGTGCCCACACTTTAAACAAGACCTATTTCCTGTTCAGGCCTCCTATAGGGAAGGGGAAGTCTTCATTTTTTTGTGCATGTGTCAGGATAAAGTTAGGCAGAGCTGCCAGCAACCCATGACTTGGAGGGTAATGGAATTCATCTGTACCTCTTTCAGATATGGGCAGAAATTGGAAAGGGTTTCTTGGATGGGTCACTTGACAAAAGTATGACCAGGAAAAAGCTATATGAAGATGGTAAGTTGTTTTTCCACCACCCCCCAACTCCCACTTATCGGCTCATTCACACACCGGTGGTTACTGTGTTTGAGGTAACTACCATATGAAGGTGTTTGATTTGCCCATATTTATTTATGTATTGGCTTTTCTGTGGAATTCATCACCATAGTATCTGAGCACCTTGCATACATTATCGATTTTTCCTGTGTGGTAGTGAATTTTTGTCATCTCTATTTTACGGACAAGGCCAAAGTGGTTAAATGACTTGCCCAAGGTCACACAGGAAACTTGTGGCAGAGCTGGAAACTGGACTCAGATTTCCTGAGTTCCTGTTTAGTGACTTAACTACAAGACCATTCTTCCTCTTAGTTAGCCATGAAGCAGAATATAGAAGTCCTGAATTGTGGCTTTAACCAATGCCTTCCTTGGTATTCCCAGAACAGCTTACTATTTTCAGTTATGCATCCAGTTCTCTCATGTCATCTTTCATATGCTGCCACACCAGATTATTTTATTTTTGTGCTGTTTTGTCTCTTTTAATTATTATTAAAATATTAAAGTAATATTAAGGACTTAATTTAAACCCACAAAAACAGGGTGTTCCCTTTCTTGCACTTGTGCTGTGTGTTTAAGGACATGAGGCCAAATTCTGCTCTGTTAAGCTGATGTATATCCAGAATTGCCTTCATTAGAGTTACACCAGTTTTATAGCAGTATGACACAACAGAGCAAACTCTGATCTCCTGTATTTTGTGCGTGAGTATTGCTGGGGTCCCCAGACAGCATGTGAGAGGAAGGAGGTGCTACAATGATGTGAATGATTAGCAGCAATAACTCTATAGACCACACAGGCTGTGAGATCTGAGTGAAGTATAAGAATGTTTCGTGGGGTGATTGTTAAACCCTGAATGTTGTTTGAACCATTTGTCTGTTTGACTCGTACATTTTTAGATTAAATTTCAGTAAACTTCTTGCAAATTGACACTAAGTAACATGCTCAGTACAGAGTCTGCTTCTGTCAATGGACACAGGATGGACAGCTTGCCTGAAAGACTGTTTGGGAAGATGGATTCTAGAAGAGTCCTCTGCTGCTTTTGGGGGTGACCAGCTTTTAAAATAATGATTTGTTTGTGTGCATGAAGCTCTGATGGAAATGGAATCCGTCTTAAAGAAAGTCACAAAGGAGCGGCGGGGCAGGAGCTTCAACCGACATGTCTTCATAGACTCCTTACTGCAGGGGAACCTGAGTGACAAGCAGGTATGTACAGCTATTGTGACATATCATTACATGCTAATGGAGTTTCACTAGATCAATTGTTAATTACATCTTAGTGTTTGATTAATTGTCTGTCTTGCATCTCGTTTAGTCCAGATTCCTCACTAGAGTATAACGTATATTTATTTTCATCTTCCAGTCTTTAAATGCATTATATTTTTGGTTACTTTCTGTTTTGCTGCTTTATTGTTCTATGAACTAGATGGGTATTTAGTGTTAAGAATCTTTCTTTGCTTAAGTACCCTTTGTAGGCCTTGCATTAACTATGAAAAAAACAGAAATAAGGAAACAGAGGTTACAGTGGACAAAGCATGAATTCACAAGTGGCTGTCACTAATATGTAGCTATTAAATTAAGAAATAGTAAGAAGAAGAGTAATGTGTGATAAACTTGCAGCTGCAACTTTGCTTACTAGCACACTTTATAGCACATGAACAGCTTATGATCTGTACAAGGATTGGTTTGCAAAATTAGTAAGCCAATCATAAAGCATGTGAATATAATGCACAATTATAATTTTTTAGAATATGTGTATAATCTGATTTATAATTATGTATGCTGGAGTTGTGGTGCACCCTAACCACATCCGACACCTGAGCCTGATCACCTCAGTTGTAGCTTTATGAAATTCCAATAAAGAAACCTCAAGGACGAGTCCAGATTCACACAGAGCTTTTTGGATTCTAGAGGACTGAATAAAGTGTTCTCTCAGAACTGGACAAGGCGTTCTGGATAAGCCAAGTGGAAACGGTCTTGGAGGGAATCCCAAAACCCTTCCAGTGGAATCACTACAGAGAGTTCAGTCCTATCCTTTCATGCTGGATTTCATGCTGTCTGAGTTAAGGTGATTTAGTGCGGTGGAATGGAAGATGTGATTTGTCATTAGATTCTTTAATGTTTTCTCTGACTCCATACCCCTGAACCAGATTTTGTTTCGTAGATTCTGGAAGACACGATGATATTCTCTCTGGCAGGGTGTGTGATCACGGCTAACCGTAAGTAGAGAACACAGACAGCTTTCAACTCTAACAGAGATAAGGGGACTAATCTATATTGAAAAAAGCATAGTGAGATGAGACTTATTTTCATGTAAAGGAAAAGTAAAATCTCCCTTCCCTTTTCTCTTATACTAGAAATTTATTCAGGCAGGTATTTCTACAGCACTGTCCGGGTGCCCTATCGGTGCACCTTTCTAGGTAGTGGGTTCTAGTGGATTGAAGTTAAGCTGTTATAAACAGCCCTCCATGTCATGCTGTGAGTCTTAGAATTTCCTGCTGCTGTTCTTCACTTGGACTCTAAGCCCAACCAGCTGATGCTAAATTAGACGAAATTGTACCAAAGGGAAGCAGCCCAAAACGATCATCCCTTGAAATAAACTTTGTTGCTCTTGGAAGACTTAAAGCAAACTGATGTTTGACTGGCTGTTTCACGTTTCCCTACGGCATGTATGCTATCAACATTTTTTTAAAAGTTACTCGTATTCATATAAAGATTATGAGAAATGCAAACAGAAAGAAGAACCAAATGGAAAGCTTTTGGCTGCACAAATTGTTACTATGTTGGGGAACTTTTCTGAACTAATTCTTCAGGATTAACTGGCCCAAAATCATCCACTTATCTAGAATCCCAAAGACAACCGCCCAAATATAGCACTTAACCAAGATGTTGAAAAGTATTGAAAGTCAAGTAGCAAAGCTCACGTAAAGAGAATGTCACTGGTATAGGAAACTCTCTCCCAGTGTTTTGGCTGTTTAATTTTCTGATGGGATCCCCTGTACAACCTCCAGAGTAGAAAATGGCAAAATGCCTGCTCACGCTTGCTTCTTGCAGCTTGGAAACACTACCTCACGTGGGCTTATTTCATATTAGAGCTGTCTGTCTTTCTGATAATTTTATTGGAGAAGTTTGCCTAGATAGTATATCATAAGTCTATTGCTAGATACACAAAAGACCAGATCCAGCCACATGGTACAGGGAGTTGTTATACATCCCTCGTGCCACCTGAATCCCTCTTGTGCACAGAGAGTCAGCAGAAAAGGGGGGGCAAGTGACAATATTGCTGTCACCTTCCCATCGGAGCTCTGCCAGGGGGTGATAAGAGCTCCATTGAGGGGAAGTGTTAAATCAGTGAATCCCCAACTGCTCAGTCACATCGCTTTCCTGGTCAGCATGGTCCACTCTCCTATGACCCACCTGCTGGAGGGGAGGTTTTGGCTGCTTTCTCCACGTGTGTTGGAGCCTCACTTTGGTAGATTTACTCCTCAGGGCCCTTTTAGTTAAATCTAGTCTGGTTGTTTAAATTCTCTGATTACCCTGAGTGCTGGCCTGTGTGCAGGCAGTATGACTGTTGTAGGAGCTGTGCTCTGGGGATTAGAGGAGGAGCAGCAGTATGGAGTGGTTGACCCTTCTTAGGACTGTCTAGTCTCTTCTGTGTGGATCATGGAGCTGTGAGGCTGCAGCACCCCAAGCCCATTAAATGATTATTTCCTCCTTAATCCACTTGGTTTGATCATTTTCCAGTATTTCCCAAGTTTCTTGTCACTAGGACAGAAAAAGAGATTCCAGATTGTAGTGTCCCTGGATAACATCATTCAGACTCTGTCCTATTATTCAGTATAGAATCAATAAGGTCTACCAGGTAAATTCTATACAGCTACATTGTATAGTTCATGAGATGTTATCCTTTCACATTTGCATCTCATGTGTCTCCCTAATGCCTCTTCACTGCATTAGAAGAGTAACATTGCAGAGATAGAGAGAAGGAAAACTGGTCTTGATTTGTCCCCCTTAAATGAGGAGATGGATTTGCTGAGCCAGCACTCTCCTTGTTCCTTTCTTAGTATGCACCTGGGCAGTTTATTTCCTGACGACATCAGAAGAAGTCCAACAGACTCTCTACAAGGAGGTGGACCGAGTTCTTGGAAAGGGCCCACTTACACATGAGAAAATTGAGCAGCTCAGGTGAGTCCATGTTAAGAGTGGGAGAAGCACTTGAGCTAAATAAGATGTCATTGTGATCCTACATGCTAAAGGCTGACTCGTATCCATGCTTGTGAAAGAAGGGGAAGCAGCAACACTGAGCAGTGTGTCCAGTGACTCAGGGAGCATGCCCATCAGAAGCCCAGGTGGAGTTTGCTTGGAGTCAGTGGGAGCATTTCCCTTGACTTCATTTGGAGCTGGATTGGGCCCCTTAACAAGATGCCTTGTGGTGGGCTCGGGAGCTATGCTCTGAATCATGTCTTGCCACTCCTTTGAGCAGCTACAAAAGGGGTATCCTTGACTGGTGACTCTTGTTGATGGCTATGTACCCCTTTGGAAAAGTCCAAGAGGAGTGAATAGGAGAGAGACCTTTTCTGTAGGTGTTAGCACCACCGTATAGAAAGCAACAGAGAATTATATCCCTGGTATAGGATTCTACCAGATGGTTCAAAAAAACCCTGTTAGACTCTATTCAACTGTGTAGGTTTTTAGACAATTTCACTAGTACCATGTTAAATTTCTGTAGAACCCTCTTAGTTTCAGCATTACTAATTAGAGTAATCTAGGTGGTGTTTGTGTTGCAGTAGTGCCCAATCCGGAGTGGGCCCTCTTATGTAAGGTGCAGTACAACACAGTCGCCAACTTTATTCAGCACTTAAGTGCTTTACTGAGTTGGGACCAAGGTGCAGAGGATTCACAGTATTAGGGCCCTCCAAAGTAGGTGTGGTTGGTAGCAGTGGGGACATGACCTGAGGTTGTTGATGAGGACAGGGCACAGTGCGTTGAACCTTCAACAAGGAGGATTAGGAGTCTTGCCAATGTCCCTAAAGCATGTGCCTCAGCACTTAGATGCCTTAAGCAAACCTGAGAGAGTCCAGCCGCTGATGCAGCATACCTCTGCAGTCCCCTGCTATAGCTACTTTAGGGCCCTGAGGAGCAGTGGAACGCTGTAATACTGTTGTAAGAGAGCTTCCTAGTCTCTCCTTGATGAAGCTTGTTGTCTAGCTGCTATCAGCTGGCCACAGAACAGATGATATTTTTATAACCTCCCAGAGAAAGCCTCTTGCTTCATCTACAAATGTGCCAGGAGTCCTTACTGCATGTGTCCTGGAAGCAGATCTGGGAGAAGAGCTGTGATCCCAAATGCAGAGGGTCAGCAAGTCTAGGGCAGCCTTACGCAGAACAGCCATTCCTGATTCCACAGAAATATGCACTTGCTTGTCTCAGAAAAAGCTTTATTGGCACAGACTTCTGTTTGCAGGTATTGCCGGCAGGTCCTGTGTGAGACGGTGCGGACAGCAAAGCTTACGCCAATTGCCGCACGGCTGCAGGAGCTGGAGGGAAGAATTGACCAGCATATTATTCCCAAAGAGGTAAGACAGAGCTGGGAGCTCAAACTTGCCCTCTCCTCTTGGTTGATTTTGTTCTTTGCAATTCTGAAGTTCCCATTAGCGTGGAGAAGGGGAGCACTGTGCCCAGTTACTGTCAAAACCAGATTATTTCTCTAGTACAGCTTACACCAAGATGACAGTCTGTCTTTGATATTTGTGCAGTTTAGCTTGGAGCTCTTCCCCTTTCCTCTGTGAAGAGGCTATTCTAGAACCCTGAGTAGATTTGCATTTAGTGGTTCATTATAATGGCCTTCCATGGACTACTTCTGCTGGCTTTGAAGGGGTCTGTCTCTGGGCTAAATTGTGCACAAAAGATCCTAATTTAAGAACAAAAGAATGGCCATATTGAGTCAGACCAGTGGTTCATCTAGTCTAGTATCCTGTCTTCTGACAGTGGCCAGATGCTTAAAAGGAAATGAACAAAACAGGGCAATCATCAAGTGATCCATCCCCTGTCATCCAGTCCCAGCATCTAGCAGTCAGAGATTTATGGACGCCCAGAGCACGGAGTTCCATCCCTGACTGTCTTGGCTAATAGCTATTAGTGGACTATCCTCCATGATCTTATCTAGTTCTTTTTTTAACCCAGTTACACTTTTGGTCTTCACAACATCCCCTGGCAACGATTTCCACAAGTGGACTGCGTGTTGTATGAAGTAGTCCTTCTTTTTGTTTTTAAATCTACTGTGTATTAATTTCATTGGGTGATCCCTGATTCTTGTTACGTGAAGGAATAAACATCACTTCCTTATTCACTTTCACCACACTATTCACGATTTTATAAACCTCTGTCATGTTCTACCTCCCATTAGTTGGCTCTTTTCCAAGTTGAATAGTTCCAGTCATTTTAATCTCTGCTCGTATGGAAGCTGTTCCATACCCTTAACCTTTTCTTTCTTTCTTTCTTTCTTTCTTTCTTTCTTTCTCCCTTCCTTCCTTCCTTCCTTCCTTCCTTCCTTCCTTCCTTCTTGGTACCTTTCCAGTTCTAATATATCTTTTTTTGAGATGGGGGGATGGACCAGAACTGCATGCAGTATTCAAGGTGTGGACATACCGTGGATTTATGTAAAGGCATTATGATATTTTCTGTCTTGTTATCTATCACTTTCCTAATGGTTCCTAATATTCTGTTAGATTTTTGACTGCTGCAGCACATTGAGCAGATATTTTCAGAGAACTATTCACAATGACTCCCAAGATCTTTCTTGAGTTGTAATAGCTAATGTAGAGACCATAATTTTGTATGTATAGTTGGGATTATTTTCCAATAGGCATTACTTTGCATTTATCAACATTGAAATTCATCTGCCATTTTGTTGCCAAGTCACCTAGCCTTCCAAGATCCCTTTTTAACTCTTCACAGTCTGTTTTGGACTTAATTATCTTGAGTAATTTTGTATCGTCTGCAAACCATGCACCTCATTGTTTACACTTTTTTCCAGATCATTTATGAATATGATGAACAGCACTGATCCCAGTAGGAACCCCTGGGGGACACCACTATTTACATCTCTCCATTTTGAACACTGACCATTTATTCCTAGCCTTTGTTTCCTGTCTTTTAACCAGGTACTGATCCATGTGAGAATCTTCCCCCTTATCCCATGACTGCTTACTTTGCTTAAGAGCTTTGAGGGACCTTGTCAAAGGCTTTCTGAAAGTCCAAGTACACTATCCCACTGGATCACCCATGTCCAGGTGTGTGTTTGACCCCCTCAAAGAATCTAAGATTAGTCAAGCATGATTTCTCTTTACAAAAGCCTTGTTGACTCTTACCCAACAAATTGTGTTCATCTACGTGTCTGACAATTTTGTTCTTTACTATTGTTTTAACCAGCTTGCCTGGTACTGAAGTTAGGCTTACCGGCCTGTAATCGCCAGGATTGCCTCTGAAGCCTTTTTTTAAAAATGTCATCACTTTAGCTATTCCTCCCTTCATCTGGTACAGAAGTTGATTTAAGTGATAGGTTACATATCACAGTTAATAGTTCTGCAATTTCATATTTGAGTTTCCTTCAGGATTCTGGTGACTCTGGTCCTCGTGACTTATTACTGTTTAGTTTAGCAATTTGTTCCAAAAACTGCCTCTACTGACACCTCAGTCTGGGACAATTCCTCAGATTTGTCACCTAAAAAGAATGACTTAGGTGTGGGAATCTCCCTCACATCCTCTGTAGTGAAGACCGATACAAAGAATTCATTTAGCTTCTCCGCAATGATCTCATCTTCCTTGAGTGCTCTTTTAACACCTCAATTGTCCAGTGGCCCCACTGGTTGTTTAGCAGGCTTTCTGCTTCTGATGTACTTTAAAAAAATGTGCTGTTAGATTTTGCTGGTTGCTCTTCAAATTCTTTTTTGGCCTGCCTAATTATACTTTTACACTTGACTTGCCAGACTTTGTGTTCCTTTCTATTTTCCTCAGTAGGATTTGACTTTCAATTTTTAAAGGCTGCGTTTTTGTCTTTAACCACTTCTTTTACTCTGTTTAGCTCTGGTGGCATTATTTTGGTCCTCTTACTATTAGTTTTCATTTGGGATATACATTTAGTTTGAGCCTTTATTATGGTGTTTTAAAAAAAGTTTCCTTGCAGGCATTTGACTCTAGTGACTGTTCCTTTTAATTTCTGTTTAACTAGCTTCCTCATTTTTGTGTAGTTCCCCTTTCTAAAGTTAAATACTCCTGTGGTGGACTTCTTTGGTATTTCCCCCCCCATGCATGCATGCATACATGCATGCATACATACATACATTATGGCAGCTATTGCCAAGCGGTTCAGCTATATTCATCTCTTGGACCAGATCCTGTGCTCCATTTAGGACTAAATCAAGAATTGTCTCTCCCCTTTTGAGTTCCAGGATTAGTTGCTCCAAGAAGTAGTCATTAATGGTATCTAGAAACTTTATTTCTGCATCCTGTCCTGAGGTGGCATGTACGCAGTCAGTATGGGGATATCCTGAAATCCCCAATTATTATTGAGTTTTTTATTTTGATAGCCTCTCTATTCTCCCTGAGCATTTCACAGTCACCATCATCATCCCGGTCAGGTGGCCGGTATATGTTTCTACAGCTGTTCTCTTATTTTTCAAGTATAATTTCTATCCATAGAGATTCTGTGGTACAGTTTGATTCATTTAAGATATTTACTATATTTGACTCTTTGCTTTCTTTCACATATAGTGCCATGACCCCACAAGCATGGCCTATATATTAGGTCCCCTGGTATTAGTGTCCCATTAAATGTCATCATTCCACCAAGTAGGGTCTGATACTGTCACCTTTACAGATACAGAGAAAGACTTTACTCTACATGCAGTTCACTGATTCCAATGGGACTTACTTGCAAAGTAAAGGACTAATGCAAAGCCCATAGAAGAGAAGGGCAATGGATCCAGCCCTAGAGTACTACTAACTATGAGCAAGGGTGGCAGAACTGGGCCCCAAATTATAAAATCCTAATTTATGGGCAGATGCTGCCTGCCTTACTCACCGACCAGAACAAAATCTATTTCAATTCCATTTATTTCAGTTGAGTTGTATCAGCTTACATCAGGTATGAATTTCGTCCAATGGGACTGACTCACATAAACAGAACAGAACTTGGCCTGTAGATTGTAAACTCTTCAGAACAGGTATGTCACAACAGAGCTGCTGAAAAATAAAAGTAAAGGGCCCTGGGATTGTGATTAAGGACATTTGGAAGCCATATAAGGTTGACATTTACAAGGCAGTGCTGCTTTTTGAGTGTTTGGATTTCATTTCTCTCTCTCTCTCTCTCTCTCTCGCTTGCTCTCTCTATACTTGGTTGGATTGAGAAGAGCTGACACGATGGTGCTGGCTCCCTTTTGCTTACATTAAACTGCTCCCTGACACACATGCTCTGTTTTAATTTCAGTATGGTTTCGAGTTGGTTCCTTGCACAAATGGAAGTGATGGCTTGAATTTATGCTGGTGATGGGCTCAGGCCTAATTTTTAACATACTTTGTATCATTTGTGCCTGACTAGTTGTGGGACGAATGAGGAGATCATGTGTGAAACAGGTTTTGTCTTTGTGTACTAGAGATGGGATTTAACCAGGTCCCTGGCCAACACCCCCAGAATTTTAGTGAAGTTTGAATCTGTATCTGAACTTGTGCCTGGCTCCTATCTCAATATGGGCTAAACTTGAACTCTGGATATGAACACTCTGGAAGTCTGGATCTGGATATGAACTTAGTGGCTTGATTCCCCACCCTTTACAGAAACCAACAGGGTCCAATTAAAGTTGCTCTAAAGACCTATGCAATTTAATAGAAAATGATAGCTTAAAAATTAAAAAAGTAAAGGTATTGGGGATAGGGTATTATGTTCTATATAGGATTATTATATATGTTCTATATAGGACTCTTCCATAAGGGCTGTCTAATGGTTACTATCTAGTGGTAACTTTATCCCTGTCGTGTATTCTAGACTGACTCAGATATGTGTTTTATTTTCTTTTCATTTCAGACTCTTGTGCTATATGCTCTGGGTGTGGTGCTTCAGGACAGCTCAGCTTGGGCATCACCCTATAAGTATGGGATACCAGAAACTTTATTATAGTTCGTTTTTTGTTTTTTTGTTTTTTTTTCGGATCTTGTCTCTCAATGTCCCTATGGGTAGGCTGTCAAACCTTCCGTAAGTAGCCTGTCGTGGAAGGAACTCCCTGCTAAGATTTGTTGAGCTCTCTTGATTGTCTCCAAGGACAGGGTTTTGGGTAACTCCAAATGTGATCTTGCAGGCTACGTATTCATTGTGTATTAAGAAGTACAGTAACAGATATTTCTGGCTATTCACAGCCCTCCCTTGGCAAATGCTGTGGGACTATTTTTCTGGTTCGCTGCAAGGGGAAAACAGTGATTAAAATGGATTTGAAATCACTATTCATTACCATAAAACAGTGGCTCACGGGAGGAAATGTCAGTCAAAGATTTTTGTTTTTTAAGGGGAAGGAAACTCTACCTCATTATTTCCACCCATGAAAACAAAAAGGATCCTGGCCTGAAAATTAGAGCTCCAGAGGGCAAAAGGAAATGCTGTAGCTTGCTTTGGCCTCCAGGTGGCAATTTTTAACACTGGTTTAACATAGCTTAGGGCAGGAAAGAATGTGAGTCAGTGATTCTAGTCTGAGAGAAAAGACAGAGGAGCTTGTGGGAGAAAAAATAGTTCTAAGGGCTCTATTCTTTCTCTTACAGCCATAACCCTTGCTTCAGGGGAAGAGGGAGGGTGGAGAGGCCTCCTGCCCTATCAGCATCATGCTAGCTGATGCTCCAGGGGCTGTAGGAGATCATACATCAGAATGATAGCTGCACTGTCCTTAGTTTGGCAAGGAGGCACTGGCTGGAGAGGAAGCTGGAGGACAGGGCCATGGTCCACAGTCAGCACAACACACACCCAGTCATTGCCTGCCAGTAGATTAAGGGCTGAGATTGTAGTTGACTTGGTCGGGGGGAGGCGTATTTGAGGGTTTCTTGTGTGCCCTCCTTTTGCCCACCTGAACAAGTTTAGCCACAGTCAAGTCCTAATATAGTGTGGGTGAATGTCTGCTTTCAACAGGTTTTTCTAAATGACTGATTTTCCCTTCTTGTTATACCATCTGTAATTTGACACTTTTAATTAGGGTGTGAATGTAGTGCCCATTCCTACTGACTCTGAAGGTCAATGGGAAAGCTCCTTTTGACTTTAATCGGCGTAGGATCAGAGCTGTAGTTCATAGGCACAGGCAGGGAGCCAAAGGTTTGAAGTGTAATGGAAAGGATCTAATACACGGTGAGAGAGAATTGCCTTAAAGTCATCTAATTGCATATTTTAGAATATCAAGGATTTTCTATAATATCATAGCTCAGGTTTTAAGCTCCCTGGCATTTTATTAGTCTCCTGATGGTTACTTGATTATGGGAATTTCATTTTCATTAAACCAGCAGTTCCCTTAAAGCTTTCATCAACCCAATGCTGAAACAAGTTCTTCTCATTCTAATGAATCATCAGCTTCCCCCACACACATGCCAGCTGCTTGAAGTGGAGGGTGAGGGGCAAGAAGAATTGGAAATCTTCATGTAAGCAGTGGAGAAGGAAAGGAGAGAGAAATCAGATTGCATGTGCTCTTCGCAAGCTGCATGATGTAGGAGGGAGAAGGCATTCAATTGATGCTGATAGCAAAGTAGTGGGATTCTGAATTTCAGGATTTTATTAGTCTCTGCCCCTTATGTGTACAAATGTGCGCGCACACACGCATGCATACCCAGGAAGAATCAGTCCCTGTTTTGTCTTACAGATTTGATCCAGACAGATTCAGTGATGAATCCGCTATGAAAAACTTTTCCTTACTGGGCTTTTCGGGAAGTCAGGAGTGCCCAGAGTTGAGGTGAGATGAAAAAAAAAAAGGCTATGTATATGTGTGGATGCAGGGGTAGGAAGGAACAGCTTGTTCCTGTTAAATTTGTCAAGCATTGAACACCAGCCCTGGCAGACTGTATCAGCAGTGACTGCAGAATTTATCTCATTGTCTTCTTTTATTATTCTTTCTCCCTAGGTTTGCATATATGGTGGCCACAGTACTGCTGAGTATGTTAGTAAGGAAATTATATCTGCATCCCGTGAAAGGGCAGGTCATGGAGACCAAATATGAGCTGGTAACCTCGCCAAAGGAAGAAGCATGGATAACTGTATCCAAGAGAAGCTGAGTGAACAAAGCCAGGAGTGAGTTAGTGAGAGAGAGAGAGCGCGTGCGCGCCTCAAAAAGGAACCCTCCTCCATCATGCTGAACTGGTCAAGGGTTTAACGTCACCGTTTCATTACCTTCCATGTTCTTAACCCAGCAGCCTCTTGGCATTTTTTGTAACTCAAAAAAATTGTCATATTAAAGTAGATTTAATTCTTATGCCTTTTGGATACATTATTTTGACCTCTAGCCATTTTGCGTTCAAGGAAGCAACGTAATCTTACAGTTTTACTCATACGAACTGCTGTATTAGAATAGGCCAATGCTCCAGCTAGCCCATTATTTGTATGGGGAAAGGGGTAGAACACCCCAGCAGAGTGTGATGGCAGCAAATAGCATGTTAGTTTCATGATGCACTTTTTAGAGGCTTTTAGTTAGGATAAACAACATGGAAAGAAAAGGGAGGGGCAAGGGCATGCTGGAGAAAAGAGGGGTGTGGGGGCAGGTGTGAAGTGAAGCAACTTTGGAGAATAGTGAGGGGGAGAGTTGGAGCAAACAGCCAATCAGTGCAGGGCAGAGACAGTCCAGTCAAAACTGTAGGAAGTTCTCTGACTGGCCACAGGCCCCTGCTTTGACTCCTTCTCAGCCCAGCAGCTCCAGCTGGCTGGGGTCTCTGGTTGGTTCCTTTCCAGTTTCTCCTCAAGGCCATCTGGTGAGGTGGAGGGAAGCAGGGAGGCATCACCTGAGTCCTAGTTTCCCCTAATTGTGGGGGAAGGAGGGGGTTCACTGCACTGTGCTGGTGGGGAGGGTGGCCCTGGCTGGTCATGTAGGGCTGGGGAGGGAAATGGTTGTCCAATTCCTGCTAAAACAGTAGTGGCAGTTTTAAAAAGAACAAGGCAGGGATTCTCTAGCCAGCAGATTTTGAGGCCAGCATCTGATTTAATCAGCATCAGGAATGATTGCTGAACATCATTCATCGCACAGCATCAGGTCACTGCAAGGCTGGCAGAGCAAGTGGGGGAAGTGGAGAGGGCTGATTTTATAGGCCTTTGGGTTAATATTCTAATTTACAAGTAAAAAGCCCTTTAGAGAGTCCTCTTCCCAACCATTGTTAGCCAAATTAGCACCAAGTACAGCCTGTTTGTGCAGGTCCCTCTCATTGCCCTAATGCAGTGGTTCCCAACCTCTCCTTTTTTTGAGCCTGTTGGGATGGGATAGACTGGCTGGTACCCTCATGTCCCCTTTGCCCTAAATCTTGACACACTTGCTGTCCTGTCTCCTTTATTCTGTCCATTTTCTCACTCTTCCTTGTCCCTTTGTTCTTTTATACATGCTTTCCCCATCCCCTTACCACTGCTCCCCCTAAACCTACTTCTTCTGATGACTCTGATCCCCATTCACTCTCTCAACACGGTGCTGGCAGTGCTCATGTGGGGGTGGAGTAGAGAAACTTGGGCTGGCAGGCTGCAACTTCAGCCTGCAGCAACCATGTGAGCTGCTCTTGCAACCAACCCTTATAGGAGCCACAGCAGAAGGGGAGAAGCTTCCAAGGAGCTACCTTCTACCTCATCTGCAGAAGGGTCAGCATGTTTCAGGTGGGGAGATAGATCTGGGCAGCTGCAGTTTTCTTCACCTACACTGTGATCCTTTTCTCTGGCACCTCCACGTTGGGAAACACTGCTCTTATAAAAGTGTCTTTGTTTCTTTCTAATTGCTCACTGCCAGCCTAAATAGTGTCCTAGTGGCTCTGCTTGGATTAACATCTGATGCCATCTTCAGCTGAAATCTAAACAGAAAATCCTGCCTTTGTGTTCAGATCAGCTCTGCTTTTGTGGAGCTGAGATTCAAAACTCCAGAATGGTCCCTGATCCCATTGATACACGGTGGTGGGTGGGTGGGTGGGAGGGAGGGAAAGATATTTTACTATCTTTGTTTTCTGGGTAGAAAGAACTATCACTGTGTGAGTCAGCCCCTTGCACCTCACTGACATTTATTTCATAATGAATTACACAAAAGCTCTATTAATCGGACCTCCACGTAACTGAAGATTGATCCTGTGCCAGATAGCTATGCACCCTAAGCCTTGCTTATGTAAAACTCAGTTTTCCCAAAGGTTCCAGATATTTCCAAAACTTTGGAAAAATAAGTATACACAATTTTATTTTAAAATATCCCTGGTGTGTGGAGGAGCCAAAATGGAGGATAGTGTATTCTTGGACTGGTAAAACAACACTGTCTGTTAAGAACCTGTCTGAGAACAGCTGACTTTGTAGTATACTTAAGGCCACAATTTGCTTTCTTACTGTCACACAGTGGGAATGATGATTCAGACACTAGGAAGCTCTTTCAAAAATAATTGTCCAAAAGCATCAAACTTCTGTTTAGTTCTGTTCGGAGTTCCCTGAACTGAAAGTGGACTCTCGTGATGTCCATTAAAGTCTCAGGTACACACAATGCTTATTCACCTCTTATACTGGTATAAATTGGAAATAACTCCACAGCCGTTGTAAACTTAGCCTATGTCTGCACCATGCACAGTTAGGGTTACTGGAATACAAACAATACACTGGTGTAACAATCAGTAAGCGGGAGAAGAATCTGGCCCAGTATGGTGGAGGCTAACATCTGAGGAATAGCTTGTATTAGCTCTAGTGGTCAGTGTCAATGTAGAAAAATTCCCTGCCCTTCTCAGCCAGGAACTGTGCCAAGTGCTGTTAGAAATGGGAAGAAGTAAAGTGATAAATGCCCAGAATACAAGTCCCTAGCACAGTTACATTAATATTATGACACTTCTTCGCGTGACTGTGACTGAATTATTTGCTTAACACCGTACGCAACCATTCTTCATTGCTTAATATCTGTCATTTCAAATTGGATGAGTCTTAAGATTCAGTTCATGAGTCATCAGCCCAGTTCCAATGCCTTATTTTACAAAATTTCAATTTCCAGGCAGTTGTTCAAGGATCATTGCTAACTGCTCCCTTACTAACATGTTACACATTTTCATATTAAAAGCTCAAAAATACATTTTATGGTCATTTCCAGTAGGCAATTGTTTTTTCTCCAAGGTGTGTGGGTTTGGTTGGCTGGGGATTTTTTTAAGTGAATGTTTAGGTTTGCCATTTAGCACCAATGCCAAAGCATTCAGACAGAAGGCCCCTCTAGTCACAGAACAGGGTCAACACCTGCAGGAGCAGTACAGCCCTTGTGGAAAAGTCCTCTAGAGACAAAACCAATAGGGTGGTAGAGAAATTGCCTCTATAGGCTTTTTTTAAACTGTCCTATAGGCTTCCACGGTAGAATCTCAGAGTTACGAATACCTCAGGAATGGAGGTTGTTCATAAATCTGGAATGTTTGTAACTGAACACCACATTATGGTGGTTCTTTCAAATGTTTGCAATGGAACATTGACGTAATGCAGCTTTGAAACTTTACTGTGCAGAAGAAAAATGCTGCTTTCCCTTTATTTTTCTGGTAGTTTACATTTAACACCTTACTGTGCTGTATTTGCTTTTTGGTGGTTGTTTTGGCTCTGCTGCTGCCTTATTGCAGACTTCCAGTTCCAAATGGGGGGGCGGGGGGGTTGACTGGTCAGTTTGTAACTGAGGTTCTACTGTATTCTGTAGCAAAACTATAATTCTCTTAAATCCAATAGGATGGTCCAAAAACCTTATACAGAAAGGTTATTTTCTGTTATATATGGTATTTTATCATAGAATTAAGCCATGTGTAGGGGTAAACGGTAAATCTGTCTCCATGCCTATTTAGGTTCCTGCAATGAGAATCAAGCAAGTTCTGGAGGTGCGGAGTGGGTGCAGAGGGCTGCCCTTTTATTTGTATTGCAGAGACTACAAAGGGGGATAATAAGTGCCATTATGGTGGTAGTTTTGTGATACAGGCACTTGTCAACTTATTTCAGCCAGGCCTCCAAATAGCCATTAAATGGCATTAGCTGATAGTCACTGTTACCCAGCATATAAACCAGTTGCCTAGGAATAGCAATATGGATAGCCTATTACCTGACGTTTGAGAAACGGCTGACTATATTTGTAGCATCCAGCTCTGGGGTAAGTGCTGTATATTTCACTTTGCATCTGCAATGGAAATAACTTTCAGGGCCAGCTGATACTTGCTCTCTGAAAAGTCTTTGTTTGGCAACTCTAGGGGTATGTCTACACTATGAAATTAGGTCGAATTTATAGAAGTCGGTTTTTTAGAAATCGGTTTTATATATTCAAGTGTGTGTGTCCCCACAGAAAATGCTCTAGGTGCATTAAGTGCATTAACTCGGCGGAGTGCTTCCACAGTACCGAGGCAAGCGTAGACTTCCGGAGCGTTGCACTGTGGGTAGCTATCCCACAGTTCCCGCAGTCTCCGCTGCCCATTGGAATTCTGGGTTGAGATCCCAATGCCTGATGGGGCTAAAACATTGTCCCGGGTGGTTCTGGGTACATATCGTCAGGGCCCCGTTCCCTCCCTCCCTCTGTGAAAGCAAGGGCAGACAATTGTTTCGCGCCTTTTTTCTTGAGTTACCTGTGCAGACGCCATACCACGGCAAGCATGGAGCCCGCTCAGGTAGCCGTCACCGTATGTCTCCTGGGTGCTGGCAGACGTGGTACTGCATTGCTACACAGCAGCAGCAACCCATTGCCTTGTGGCAGCAGACGGTACAATAGGACTGGTAGCCGTCATCGTCATGTCCGAGGTACTCCTGGCCACATCGGCCAGGAGCGCCTGGGCAGACATGGGTGCAGGGACTACATTAGACGTGACTTGACCAGGTCATTCTCTTTAGTCCTGCAGTCAGTCCTATTGAACCATCTTATGGTGAGCAGGCAGGCGATACGGATTGCTAGCAGTCCTACTGTACATCTTCTGCCAGGCAGGCAAGAGATGAGGATGGCTAGCAGTCCTACTGCACCATCTTCTGCCAAGCAGCCATGGGATGTGGATGGCTTGCAGTCCTCCTGCACCGTCTGCTGCCAGCCAAAGATGTAAAAGATAGATGGAGTGGATCAAAACAAGAAATAGACCAGATTTGTTTTGTACTCATTTGCTTCCCCCCGCCCCACCACCCCCCTGGTCTAGGGGACTCATTCCTCTAGGTCACACTGCAGTCACTCACAGAGAAGGTGCAGCGAGGTTAATCTAGCCATGTATCAATCAGAGGCCAGACCAACCTGCTTGTTCCAATAAGAACAATTACTTAGGTGCACCATTTCTTATTTGAACCCTCCGTGAAGTCCTGCCTGAAATACTCATTGATGAAAAGCCACCCCCTTTGTTCATTTTAATTCCCTGTAAGCCATGTCGTCAGTCGCCCCTCCGTCCGTCAGAGCAACGGCAGACAATTGTTCTGCGCCTTTTTTCTGTGCGGACGCCATACCAAGGCAAGCATGGAGGCTGCTCAGCTCACTTTGGCAATTAGGAGAACATTAAACACCACACGCATTATCCAGCAGTATATGCAGCACCAGAACCTGGGAGAGCGATACCGGGTGAGGAGGCAACGTCAGCGCGGTCACGTGAGTGATCAGGACATGGACACAGATTTCTCTGAAAGCATGGGCCCTGCCAATGCATGCATCATGGTGCTAATGGGGCAGGTTCATGCTGTGGAATGCTGATTCTGGGCTCGGGAAACCAGCACAGACTGGTGGGACCGCATAGTGTTGCAGGTCTGGGACGATTCCCAGTGGCTGTGAAACTTTCACATGCGTAAGGGCACTTTCATGGAACTTTGTGACTTGCTTTCCCCTGCCCTGAAGCACATGAATACCAAGATGAGAGCAGCCCTCACAGTTGAGAAGCGAGTAGCAATAGCCCTGTGGAAGCTTGCAACGCCAGACAGCTACCGGTCAGTTGGGAATCAATTTGGAATACGCAAATCTACTGTGGGGGCTACTGTGATGCAAGTAGCCCACGCAATCAAAGATCTGCTGATATCAAGGGTAGTGACCCTGGGAAATGTGCAGGTCATAGTGGATGACTTTGCTGCAATGGGATTCCCTAACTATGGTGGGGCCATAGGCAGAACCCATATCCCTATCTTGGCACTGGAGCACCAAGCCGGTGAGTACATAAACCGCAAGGGGTACTTTTCAATAGTGCTGCAAGCTCTGGTGGATCACGAGGGACGTTTCACCAACATCAACGTGGGATGGCCGGGAAACGTACATGACGCTCGCATCTTCAGGAACTCTGGTCTGTTTCAAAAGCTGCAAGAAGGGACTTTATTCCCAGACCAGAAAATAACTGTTGGGGATGTTGAAATGCCTATAGTTATCCTTGGGGACCCAGCCTGCCCCTTAATGCCATGGCTCATGAAGCCGTACACAGGCAGCCTGGACAGTAGGCAGGAGCTGTTCAACTACAGGCTGAGCATGTGCATTTGGACGTTTAAAGGCGCGCTGGCGCAGTTTACTGACTCGCTTAGACCTCAGCGAAACCAATATTCCCACTGTTATTACTGCTTGCTGTGCGCTCCACAATATCTGTGAGAGTAAGGGGGAGACGTTTATGGCAGGGTAGGAGGTTGAGGCAAATCGGCTGGCTGCTGGTTACGCGCAGCCAGACACCAGGGCGGTTAGAAGAGCACAGGAGGGTGCGGTACGCATCAGAGAAGCTTTGAAAACCAGTTTCATGACTGGCCAGGCTACGGTGTGAAAGTTCTGTTTGCTTCTCCTTGATGAAACCCCCCGCCCCTTGGTTCACTCTACTTCCCTGTAAGCTAACCACCCTCCCATCCTCCCTTTGATCACCGCTTGCAGAGGCAATAAAGTCATTGTTGCTTCACATTCATGCATTCTTTATTCATTCATCACACAAACAGGGGGATGACTACCAAGGTAGCCCAGGAGGGGTGGTGGAGGAGGGAAGGAAAATGCCACACAGCACTTTAAAAGTTTACAACTTTAAAATTTATTGAATGCCAGCCTTTTGTTTTTTGGGCAATCCTCTGTGGTGGAGTGGCTGGTTGGCCGGAGGCCCCCCATCACGTTCTTGGGCGTCTGGGTGAGGAAGCTATGGAACTTGGGGAGGAGGGCGGTTGGTTACACAGGGGCTGTAATGGCGGTCTGTGCTGCAGCTGCCTTTGCTGAAACTCAGCCATACACTGGAGCATACTGGTTTGATCCTCCAGCAGCCTCAGCATTGAATCCTGCCTCCTCTCATCATGCTGCCGCCACATTTGAGCTTCAGCCCTATCTTCAGCCCGCCACTTACTCTCTTCAGCCCGCCACCTCTCCTCCTGGTCATTTTGTGCTTTCCTGCACTCTGACATTATTTGCCTCCATGCATTCGTCTGTGCTCTGTCAGTGCGGGAGGACAGCATGAGCTCAGAGAACATTTCATCACGAGTGCGTTTTTTTTTCTTTCTAATCTTCACTAGCCTCTGGAAAGAAGAAGATCCTGTGATCATTGAAACACATGCAGCTGGTGGAGAAAAAAAAGGGACAGCGGTATTTAAAAAGACACATTTTATAAAACAGTGGCTACACTCTTTCAGGGTAAGCCTTGCTCTTAACATTACATACATAGCACATGTGCTTTCGTTACAAGATTGCATTTTGCCTCCCCCCCACCAAGTGGCTACCCCCTCAACCCTCCCCCCTCCCCGTGGCTAACAGCGGGGAACATTTCTGTTCAGCCACAGGCAAACAGCCCAGTAGGAACGGGCACCTCTGAGTGCCCCTGAAGAAAAGCACCCTATTTCAACCAGGTGACCATGAATGATATCTCACTCTCCTGAGGATAACACAGAGAGATAAAGAATGGATGCTGTTTGAACGCCAGCAAACATACACTGCAATGCTTTGTTGTACAATGATTCCCGAGTACGTGCTACTGGCCTGGAGTGGTAAAGTGTCCTACCATGGAGGACGCAATAAGGCTGCCTTCCCCAGAAACCTTTTGCAAAGGCTTTGGGAGTACATCCAGGAGAGCCGCGAATGCCAGGGCAAATTAATCCTTTCACATGCTTGCTTTTGAACCCATGTATAGTATTTTAAAAGGTACACTCACTGGAGGTCCCTTCTCCGCCTGCCGGGTCCAGGAGGCAGCCTTGGGTGGGTTCGGGGGGTACTGGCTCCAGGTCCAGGGTGAGAAACAGTTCCTGGCTGTCGGGAAAACCGGTTTCTCCGCTTGCTTGCTGTGAGCTATCTACAACCTCATCATCATCTTCTTCATCCCCAAAACCTGCTTCTGTGTTGCCTCCATCTCCATTGAAGGAGTCAAACAACACGGCTGGGGTAGTGGTGGCTGAACCCCCTAAAACGGCATGCAGCTCATCATAGAAGCGGCATGTTTGGGGTTCTGACCCAGAGCGGCCGTTCGCATCTCTGGTTTTCCGGTAGGCTTGCCTCAGCTCCTTAAGTTTCACGCGGCACTGCTTCGGGTCCCTGTTATGGCCTCTGTTCTTCATGCCCTGGGAGATTTTGACAAAGGTTTTGGCATTTCGAAAACTGGAATGGAGTTCTGATAGCACGGATTCCTCTCCCCATACAGCGATCAGATCCCATACCTCCCGTTCAGTCCATGCTGGAGCTCTTTTGCGATTCTGGGACTCCATCATGGTCATCTCTGCTGATGAGCTCTGCATGGTCACCTGCAGCTTGCCACGCTGGCCAAACAGGAAATGAGATTCAAAAGTTCGCGGTTCTTTTCCTATCTACCTGGCCAGTGCATCTGAGTTGAGAGTGCTGTCCAGAGCCGTCACAATGGAGCACTCTGGGATAGCTCCCGGAGGCCAATACCGTCGAATTGTGTCCATAGTACCCGAAATTCAACCCGGCAAGGCCGATTTAAGCGCTAATCCACTTGTCAGGGGTGGAGTAAGGAAATCGATTTTAAGAGCCCTTTAAGTCGAAAAAAAGGGCTTCATCGTGTGGACGGGTGCAGGTTTACATCGATTTAACGCTGCTAAATTCTACCTAAAGTCCTAGTGTAGACCAGGGCTAGGACTCCTCTGTTAAAACACCTGGAAAAGCTTAGACTCCCCATTTATGCTGTGTTGAATACGTTGAACCCCAGTGGTTGTCCATGCAAACTGAAAAATCACCTGGATAATACCTTCAGGGGCACTTCAGAACTGCCCATTTTAAAGGTCAACTATCACTACACTAAAATGTCGGCGATAATATAGAAAAATATGTGTATTGCCCCTAGGCAATAACTAGAATCTCACCTTTGACTGTGACCCTACTTAGCTCTTTTCAAGGCTTTTTTCATTACTGCAGAAAGAACTACCTGGAATTAGATGCTGGTGTATAGATCCCAGCATTCTGATTAGTGCACTAGAAGTACACTGGATATTTGGATCCGTTCTGTATCCAGCTCTATATATGGAGCTGGTGCAAAGGGAGCCAGCTAGGATCACACCTGTGAAAGCAGTTTGGAGGAACAGGGCCCTACCCCTTTCTCTCTCCTGGATGGGGTGGTCTGAAACTGAAAGCAGCAGCTTTTAATGCTTGAGTTAAAGGCAAATCTCTATTGTTAGTGGTTAAGCCTTCAGCTACCAGAAGGTGACACCACGCCAACTACACTAGCAGTTCTTGCGGACCTCCATTTGGCCTGAGCTAGGGCTATTATATGGGATGCAAAGTGTTTCCCTGGAGCTCAAAGATGAGCACCACATTGGCAGCTGTCTCTTTTAGGGTTCTCACTGATCACTTTTCACTTAGGCAGATGCCACATGACATCTCTTGTGCTGAAGTGCTAGGATTTTGGGGATGGGGGAAGGGTAAAAGGAACCACGAGGAAAAGACAAATAAAACGCTCTACGTATGAGTGGGGGGAGAGAAGATAAGAGTTGTCATGGCAATGTTGCCTCAAGATAGATAGATATTTAAATCTCGCCGAATTTTAGCATTCAAAATACATTTGCATCTCCCTGGAAGGTTTTAGGATTAAAAAAAAAAAATCATTTTCCCTACTTTTCAGGGCATTTTTTCTCCTGGAGAGCCAGCCCCCACGAGATAAATAATGTCATAAAAGAAACATTTTGTTTCCAGCAGGACAGAAGTATCCATCATTGTCCTATTCCCTTGGCCAAATGCCTGACAAAAGCACGTGCTCATCTCCCTGGCAGAGGAGGTTGTTTAGCAAGGGTCACTGCTTGCCATTAAAAAGCCACATGGGCAAATTTTGCTGTGTTCCACCCGTAGAAATCCAGAATAACTCTGCTTCGGATTATAGTCAGTGCTTAAATCCCAAGTGATATAGCACCTCCACTAATGTAACTGAAAATAGAAGTTGGCCAAGAGAAACTAGGGACTTAAGATTCAAAAAAGCAAAGAAAGGTAAGACAGACAAAAGGTGGGCCATAGTCAGAGTCCTGAGTGGGGTTACAATGATCCAATGGCTGGAAGTTGAAGCTAGACAAATTTAGACTGGAGATAAGGCCTACATTTTTGACAGTGAGGATAATTAACCATTGGAACAATTTACCAATGTTCAGTCTCTATCACTGACAATTTTTAAATCACAGGTGGCTGTTTCTCTAAAAGACATGCTTGAGGAATTAGTCTGGGGAAGCTCAGTGGCCTATAGCTGATCACACTGATCCCATCTGGCACTGGAATCTATAAGCTAGGGTTGCCAACTTTCTAATGGCAAAACACTGAACACCCTTCTCAGCCCCTTCCCCAAGGCCCCACCCCCACTCGCTCCATCCCCCCTTCCTCCATCACTTGCTCTCCTCACCCTCATTTTCACCGGGCTGGGGCAGGAGGTTTGAGAGCAGGAGGGGCGGGGGTGGGCTCCAGCTGGTGGTGCAGGGGATGAGGGATTTGGGTTGTAAGAGGGGGCTGGGGCAGAGGGTTGGGGATAATGGGCTGTAGCTGCAGGCTCCAGATAGGGCCAGAAATTAGGGTTTCAGGCTAGGAACGAGGGGTTCAGAGTGCAGGAGGGTGTGTGAGCTCTGGGGTGGGGCCAGGGATGAGGGGTTCGGGGTGCATGAAGAGGTTCAGAGCTGGCAAGTGGGGTGTTGGGGGGATGCAGGCTCAGGAAGGGAGTTTGGGTGCAGGAGGGCACTCCAGGCTGAGGCAGGGGGTTGGGGTGGGGTTCAGGGTTCCAGCAGCACTTACTGCAGCTCCCAGGAAGTGGTCACCACGTCCCTGCAGCCCCTAGGTGCATGGGCAGCCAGGGAGACTCCACATCAGAGATGGGCAAACTACAGCCCATGGGCCACATCCAGCCCGCAGGACCCTCCTGCCCGGCCCCTGAGCTCCTGGCCTGGGAGGCAAGTCCCCGGCCCTTCCCCTGCTGTTCCCCCTCCCCCGCAGCCTCAGCTCTCTGCGCTGCTGGCGCAACGCTCTGGGCGGGCGGGCAGTGCAGTTGCAGAACTGCGGCCTGACCCGGTGCTCTCGGCTGTCCCCTCCGGGAGCCTCACGGAGCTAGGGCAGGCAGGGAGCCTGCTTGCCTTAGTCCCAGGTCCCCACTTCGCCACCAACCAGACTGATGGCCCTGTCGGCACCACTGACTAGAGCTTTTCAACCGGGTGTTCCAGGTGAAAACCAGATGCCTGGTAACCCTACCATAAGCACCTCCTGTGAAATGCTGCTGCAATCAATGCAAAGGATCCTCTGGTGACAGCAGCATTAAGGGCACCAGATCCCCTCTTGCTGTAGGGTACCAGCCAAGCCTCAGCAGAGATCAATTTCTTAATAGCCGTACACAACTGGCATTCTCTGCTCTATCTCCCCCTATGGAACCCCAGCAGGTCGCTGCTGTCAGAAGCCCAGAGAGGAGGGATCTGGCTCCTCTCCTGCCTTTCTAGTCTGACTACAAAAAGGGTATTTTTAACTGACACTTCCAAGTCAATAATGACTCAGCCACTGCAGCAAGGAGACTATTGATCATCATACTTGAAAAGCCAGGACTCCTGGGATACACAGGGTCACATGCTGGTAAGGTAAACTCAGCCTTCATCCTGCCAACATAAATACATTGTAGATCTTTTAGACAAGACTTTTGCAACCATGGTCCTCTCTGCTCCATGAGTAGATAATAGGGCACCTCTTCAGCTACCCAGTGAGCAGTGGTGACTTACCTGTTTTTGCTATCTTTCCATCACAGACACATCCAGGGTGTTCCCCCTTTCACCCCATGTACATTTACTCTTCAGTTCCTAGGCAAAACAGAACATGATCCAGCCTTCCCCTGCTCATCCTCTGAGCTCTTCTACTTCCTGTTCCTCCCAACTATATATATAAAACTTCCCAGTTACTGAGCCAACTGTCTCATTAGCCCAGTAACTACTACCCAGGTGTCGATAATCCCCACCCCCAAAAAGAAACCGTGAACCCTGCAGCCTTCTCTATGCTGCTGCAACTTCGGTGACCAAGCTGCTATAGTTAGCCCTCTGTCAAAGCATTAAAAAACCCAAGGCACTTTTTTTGCGGGGTAAGTGACAGAGCTGGTCCTAGTGTCAGTGGCCACCATGTCCACTAACATATCACTGTGTAGGGTGCTGTGTGCGAGCTGCCTGAGTGGCAGCATTTCACTGATGGCTGAGGCCATTTCTGTATGTATATGGTATATAAAGTCCGAACGGATGAAAAAGCACTATATGAATGCCCGATATTATGCTCTTGCTAGGACAAATAGCAGGGATGTAGGTGGGAACCAAATTATCACAGGCCCTTATACCAGGAAAGGAACTAAATATACCAGAACAGAGGAAAAACAGTAAGTAGCTCTTAGACATTTTGGTCAGAGAGTTCTTAAAAACAGAGAGCTGTAGTTTCAGCTAGTGGAAATCAGCACCAAAGTCAATGGATCAACACCAATTTAACAAAAGCTGAGCATCTGGCCCAGGAAGAGTCAAGATTCACCTCCAATTAACAACATTTTAGTCCCCCTTCATGGGGATTTTCTTACATCTTTTTAAGACCAGGTTGCTACAAACACCTGTCAGGATCTAGGTTTACTTGGTCCTGCCTCAGTGTAGGGGGCTGGCCTAGGTGACTTCTCAAGGGCTTTCCCGCTCCACATGCCTACTATTCTATCTTCACTGGTGACAAAGGCAACAGTCATAGCGCGTAGTAGCAAAATACTACTTTATGCAGCTCTGAGACATAGTTTCTTGTCATTGTGATTCTCTTTGTTGTTGCCTGCCGAAGCCAGACTCTGATACCTTTTTTCAGCTGATCCAGAAGGCACAGTGGTGGCCTCACGCCACACCACCAATTTTGAAAGGCACGGCGCACCCTGGATTTGTAATTCCTGGAATGGCACGTTAAATAATTTGCTTGTACAGTTTCGTCAGATGTAAGTGACTGGTTACATATCTTTGTTATTCCATCTAATCCTTGCAGAGAATTTAGGCCTTTCAGCTCTTGTGCCGCACAGTGACTCTGTAGCTCTGAAATCTGTATTTTGATGGAACGCTTGGAGAGCCAGCAATTCTAGGCTAACAAAGGAACAGCAAGGCAGCAACGTCAGTTCCTGCTCAGTAGGTTTCAGAACCCAGTGTTGTCAAAGGCTGATTGATAGCAATCAATCAACCCAGTGTACTACAGCTTCAAAACAGTACGTGCATCAGACAGTGGTAACTGGATTACCTCTGCACAACTATTTGAGAAGCTGCTGGCTTGTTGCAGCATTTATTAGCATTCTTACGTAGTTCTAAGCTTTCCACAAATAAGATTCCCATTCCAGCAAAGCAGCCTTCTGGCAGATTTGCTACTGCCTGACACCTTCTTGCGTGCAGAGGAGGGAAATTACACATAATGTGGCAAAACTGCTTGCAAATTTTACTTTTCTTTCATGCTTTGCAGGATTGGTGTCCTGTTTTCACCCATCACATTCTAAAAACCTTTGCACAGATGAAAAGGCATCTTGGGAGCAATAGGACTGAGTTAGTTCATGCAAGATGATAGTGATGACTGCACGAATAGACCATGGTGTGTCCTGGAAAGTTAACTAGCACAAGTGGTGAGAATGCAGGTGTCGCACATTCAACATTGAGCAAAGCATTTTATTAGAAGGAGGATCTTTGAATCACTTAATCCTTGAGTCAGCCAGTGGAACAATTTCACATTAAATTTGCAAGAGATTATGCCTTAATATGAAGCGACCGTACTTGTAAAAAAGAAGTAAATTCATTGCTTGATAATTCACCATTCCAATTTACCTCTAGAGTGGGCCTAGGCTTGTAAGCTTTTATTCATGTGTTATTATTTATTGTATGTAGTTTCAGTAAATTCAATACAACTATTCGCATAGCCTAGCACAATGGGGCTTTAATCTCTGTTGGGACTTCTACACATTATGGACTAGATTTTTAAAGGTATTTAGGTGTCTAAATATTCAGATAGATGCCTAATGGGATTTAGGTTTTGTTGCAAATTCCGCTAGATGCCTACATATCTTTTAAAAATCTGCACCCACCTTAATAAAAATAATTAGTAATAATAAAAATAAAGGGTTGCTAGATCAGATCTCAGGTTTTTATTGTAACCGATAAGTCGTTAGGGACCAATTCTATTTATACTGAAGTTGATGGCAAAACTCTCTCCGATAATAATGGGCTGGAGCAGGCCCCTGCTGGTGAATTTTTCATACTAGGAGGGAAGAATACTGCTACGACATCCTGTGTTAGCCTTTATGCCGTTTAGAGCTGCAATGCTCAAATACAGTAAACGAAACCCAACAATCTAATTTTCTAAATCACCTTTGTGTTGAAAATTCTTCTTGCCTTTACCTTTCTTTTCCCGCATTGCACAGATATTGAAATTATTGTCTCAGCTATAATCTTCATTCTGTGATGAGATAGGGTTTTTCACAGTGTGATCTCCTCATAGAACTCCACCAAGTCGTTCGCTTATGTGAGTCATTCAATTATGCAATGTGGGCAGGCGTTTAGATAATAAAGGTAGTTAGCAGTGAGAAATACTGCTGATTCCTGAGGAGGTGGAATTCTACTGCTGGTGTTTTATCCTATGTGCTGTTAAATTCACTGAGCTTCCAGCCATTTTAGAAGCTAAAAATTTCTCCTTTCTGCTATTTTTTAAGAGCCACTTACAAAAATCAGGTTGGCAGTTAAGGAACAAAAAAAGTGTCGCACCAAATGCAAGTTTGCGGCTATCCTCTTCTAAGTGATATTTCTCCATTTCTGGCATTTTAGTGACTATAACCAGCCCAGGCCCCAAACAATATCCTTTAACCTAGTTGAGCATATGCTTAAACAACAGTTGATAGATAAATGGGTGCTGTTCTCCTGATTCAAGAATTGCAGCTAGTGACTCTGCCTAAGTGAATTGTTTTGTTTGAAAAAGCTATATGTACTGACAAAAAACAGACTATTATACAAATAAATGATAGGCCTTGGAGATTAGGCATACTACAGGTCAGCAAATACAATTAGACTGCAAATTCCAAGGGAACTTTTTATTTAACGAACATTGGGGGAAAAAAATGCACATCTCAAACTCTGTGCAAGGGGGAATTATTAACTGGTTGTAAATACAGCTTTGATGTGGAAGTCTGCTGACGTATTGAAATTGTATGCATATGATGGCTTCAAAGGGGATGCAAACTGAACCAAAAACAGAATTAGTTAAAGCAGACAAATTGATTAGCACTGAGTTATAGGCCTCTGCACATTAACGAAAATTATTAACCGCTTGGTTGCTGTAGTCCTATTGGGGAAACATGCTTTTTTGAGGCTGCCAGATGTGGCTGTCGAAAACAGCTGCTGCAGCATATGCACATTCCAGCAACACTGAATGGATTGGAAAGGACAGGAAATTACAATATTTTCACTTCACACACAGGATGCGATGTGATGTGAGATCAGTGATTTATTTGCAAAATGAAATTCCTAGATCAGGGAAGCCATGCACAGGTCTTGAAGCTGTGAACCAAGGTAAAGAGGGTGTCGTATTATATACTGCAAATCCACGCTACAGAAAAATATATAGCAAAAGGGAAAGTGCATTCCTTGGCTGAGCGTGTGTTGAACATTGAGAGCCAGGGAACAGAAACTTTAGAAAGGAGGAATTTCCCTGGCTGCCCCCTACAAATAAATCACTGTGTGAAACTAGCAATGCACATAGCTGTACATCTGGCACACTGATATAACTGAACTTCAGAGTGCAGCTTTCATATTAGTAGTATCATTTATTTATTCCAGTAGCGCCCAGAGGCCCCACCCAGGAGCAGGGCCCCATTATGCTCGGTGGTGTACAAAAACCCAGCAAGAAGCAGTCCCAAAGAGCTTATCCATCTAAGGCTGGGGTTTTCAAAGGAACCTGTGAGAATTAATTGCCCAATGCCCATTGAAATTCAGGGATTTAGATGCCTAACTTCCGTAGGCTCCTTTGACAATACCAGCCTAAACAGACAAGATAGATAAAGGGGGCGGAGAGAATATTATCCCCATTTTACAGATGGAGAACTGAGGCACAGAGGGATCAGTATCTTAGCTGAGGTCACACAGGAAGACTGGGTCAGACCTAGGAATTAATCCTAAATCTCTTGAGAATAAGGCTAATGGTTTAACCGTACAGTCAGCCTTCTAGCCAGAAGGTCTACTGGGTCTGGAGTGGCTTGCAGTGCATACAAAGGCTGGGCTGGCACAGTAATCACTGTGAGGGGAGGGAATGACATTTTCCTGGGTTGCTAAACACACTGGTTGTACTGGCTGACCAGATACCTTTCAGTAAATCTCTATGCCAACACAGACAAATGTAAAATTAAACTGTCATCAAAAAGAGAAAAAGTATCAAATCTGAGCTTTTGTATCAAAAGGAAGAGAGCAAGACTTTTGTTCCTGATGACTCAAGTGTTTTCATGTTTTTACAGCCAGAGTAGGCTGACACTGACAGGGGGATGCAAGCTGTCACTGTGCCTTCTTGTGTGCATGAAAAGGAAGATGATCTGCAGGTGTTGCCAGGCTAGTGCGAGGGAATTTGAGCAGGCAATGTTATGGTTAATGTACTGTGTCTAGAGGATTGCTCAGGGTCATTCTGATGGAGGAAATGTTATACAAAGTTCCTGAACATATTGCAACAAAAGTGATCGCTTCTTAAATGCAGTATTTAAAGGGCCCATAAAAGAATAAGGATATGCCTAGACTGCAAAAAAACAACAACAACGACCAAACCTCATGACACTGAGTCTCAGTCAACTGACTTGGGCTTGTGCTACGGGGATAACAGCAGTGTAGACATTTGGGGTCTGAGTCCTACCCCCCTCTCTGAGGTTCAGAGCCTGGGCTCCAGCCTAAGCCCAAACAGCCCTGCGAATCCCCCTGCTCCCAAGACTCACTTCTGCAAGTCTTTTTTCGTTTGCAGTGTAGACATATCATAACAGACCTATGGGGCCAGCGTTAAGGTTGTTTGCGGGGGCTGGTCAGTGAGAGCTTGGGTAGTGGTGTGTGTGATTTGTGTGTTAAGGCTGGCTTCAGAATACTTTATGTAACCTCATATGACTGCCCTAGATGTCTTTGATGTTTTTAGCGATGTATGTATTGGTTTGTCTTGTTCTAAATTGCCCTTAGCACCCTTCACAAAATGTTACTGCTTGTTTTTTTGTGATAGAATGTGCACAGTTAGCTTGTGTTTCTTGCACACCCAAAACATCCAGGGTGAAATCTCGTCCCGGCTGAAGTCAGTGCCAAAACTCCCACTGACTTGAGTGGGACCAGAATTTCACCCCATTGTCGTCAGTCCTTTCGCACCCAAATCTCCCATTGCAGAATTGAGTCATGGGGACACATTCATCTACTGATTTCATTCAAATTACAGAAAGGATGAATTCCATCCCCCCACTTCCTTGTGTTTAAAATTACTCAAATATGAAACATTGTCTGCAATGCATCCTTTCTGTCGCCCTTGGGAACATGTCTTGTACTTGTAATTCCAATTAAAAGGGCAAAATGTAGGTTGTGTGTTAAAAAAAAAAGTACAAAACCTAATATTGAGAGATGGATTTTTATTTGTTTGTTTTGAATGAAATCAGATTGCATCCTAACCTGATTTTTTGATAAATATGTACAGTATTCATCAATGGGTTTTAGATAGCAGAACCAAAATGCAGATATTAGGCCAAAATCTGCTCTCAGTTTCACTGTGTAACTACGGAGCAATTTCATTTAGGCTAATGGAGTTACTCTGGATTTACATAGGTGTAACTGAACAGGGTTTGGTTCTATTACTTATAAATGTAGCATTGCACGTTCAACAGGACAGCTTTGTGTTCACATCCTCAGCCAGACTATTTCTCTAAGATTCCCTCAAATGCTGTTCCAATTGTGTTGTGACTCTGTTTACCACCTCATCTGCTGAAAACCATCAAATCCTTTGTTATACACAGTCATCTGGAAATATTACTTAAAACATTCATGCTGTTCCACATACCTATCAAAAGTACCTGAGAACTGAGGCCACGGGACCTGAATCTAATCTCATTTAGAGTGGTGTAAATACAGAGTAACTCCTTGAAAGCTAGCGGGCTACAGTGGTGTAAAAGTGATGTGATATCAGAATCAGCCTTACTGCAACCTAATTCAAAGCCCCATTAAGTCAATGGGAGTCTTTTCATGGACTCCACGGGGACTTAGGTCAGACACTATGTATGTATGTGTGATTCAGACAAAAAGGAGTCTTTCAGTAATAATAATCCTGGTCCCTTCTATGTCCTCGTCCATTCTAGAATCTCAATCTGCTTTAACAAAGCGGTCAAGAATTATTATTATTCCCATTTTGCAGAGAAAGAAACCTGTGGCACAGAGGTTACGATTTGTCCAGTAACCTAGTGGGGAAATTGATACCTGAGTCCACACTATAACTCTGACCCCACTCTGAGTTCCCACAATTCAAATAAATCTCTGCCTTTGAAACAAGTGGTTCCTTTAAACTCCCTCTCAGAAGAGACAATGTGAGAAGGATTGTCTGAATTCGCCACATAAGTATTAGGTCAACTCAGGGCTTCACGCTGAGCTGGGTGAAGCTGCGGTTTCTGTTAACTCTGTTTTCCAGGGAATCATCAATCTCCAATAATTTAACAGTGGATCAATGAGATTCATACTTTACCACCACAATAAAACTATTTGAGTGTGATGGGAAGTGCTGATGAGCTCCTATTAGCCATGTTGGAGAAGAAGGTGGATGGGTGGGAACAAGGCCAGGATGCTAAGCAGAAGCCACAGGGTCATGGAGGGGCTGCTTTCATGGACTAGCAAAAAGGGATTATTCAATCAGATGTGTGACAGAAGCAGGAAAGATTGCTTCATACACACAGTTTACCACAATTTTCAGACAAAGAAAGTGTGTATGCGTTCTATGGTCATGAATTAGTCAAGAGCAGCACATATGTTTGGTAGCACTGTAAAATAGCCAATGGAGCATAAATCTTGACAAGTTTTGAGAAATGTTCCTGTGTCTATGTATTTCTTTTGGTTCAAGCACAGTTCCAAGCAAGGCTGGACTAAGGCACAGGCACTACAGGCTCAGGGGTCCCAGCTCCTGGAATCATGTGATTACATCAGACTCGCAGCTTTCATGTAAAAAGTAAGTTGCTAGCTCTTATAGTTGAGAAGAAAAGCTTGAAAATGTGAACCATGTGTAACCAGTCCAATATCATCTGTGTGAGGCTGCAGAGAGCCTGAAACAATAGTTGTGAGAGAGGTGAATTTCCCTAAGCATCTCAATGGGGTGTTAGCTCCAAGATCCACTCCTTTGAGGGCCCCATCAACACTACCCTTAGACTCTGTGTGTGGCAGGAGAAGGGTGCAGCAGGCCAGGGGTGCAACAAGGGGAGGAGACCAAGGGGCCCAGGCTGCCCCACTTGACCAGTTCTGAGGTTGCAGAGACCCAGTAGCCCCTGCCTCCCACATGGCCATGCCCAAGACAGCAGCAGGGTGGCACCATGGCCCAAGACTTGCCACTCACACAGGAGGTAACGGGCTGGGGCATCCATATCCCCATCCAATGGGAGAGCTCCTGCCCAAGTCCTGACATTGTGGTCTGGGAGGGGAAGCCCCAGCTCTTCCCCAAGCCACCTGTCCCAGGCGGGGCAGCAACAGAGAAACAGCTGGAGGTTCCTATCCCCACAGACTTTCTGTCTCCTGAACCCTTGCAGATAGTTCTTAAAGAGAAGAAAATGTACAAGAATGAAGGGAACAGATGCCCCAAATATTTCTCCTTTTCTCTCTACCCACAATACCTGAGGAACAAAGAAACAGCTTTGGACTGAGGGAGGGATTTTGTCTGAAAGGAGTTCAGCCAGTAAGACTGCTGAAGTATGTGGTGAGAGAGACTTTTTGCTTTGAATTCACTTAGCTTGTTAAATTAAGAATTAGTTGTGTTTTACCTTTTATTTCTTTGTAACCAATTCTGACTTTTATGCCTCATTACCTGTAATCACTTAACATCTATCTTTCTGTAGATAGTAAACTTGTTTTATCTAAGCCAGTGTATTTGTATTGAAATGTTTTTTGATAACAGGATTTGTGCATATTATTTTCTATTAATAAAATGACAGACCTTATATGAGCTTGTGTTGCCCAGGAAAGGACTGGGCAGTACAAGACGCACATTTCTGGGGGAAGTCTGGGACTGGGAATTTGATGGCATTGCTCTGCAGTGTAATTCAAGAGTGGCTGGCCACAGCACTCATATAATATAGCTGAGAGTAATTTATGTGCTGGAAACTGTGTGTGGGCAGACCAGGCGTGGTTGCTCTTGGAGTGAAGCAGTGTAAAAGGCACCCCAGGCTGGAGAACTGAGGCGACACAGCTATTCAACAGTCCAGATTGTACCCTGGGTAATGTCACACAGCCCCACAAACCTGCCTGTGGTAGGCTCTGCCCTTTGTGAGCCATGTGCCAGATTGAGCCCATGGGGCACGCTGTGCCCCACTGTCTCCTCTGCCCTGGGTCATGTGCCCTCTTGGAGAGGAACCAGTGCTGCTCTTGGGATGAGGGGGTTCCCTGCTGCCACTGCTAGGGAGGAAAAAGGGACCCCATCCCATTGCCTGCCTCTCTGGGAGGGAATACCCCCTGACACCATTACAAGTTATCTTATGTATTTGTATAGTTGATCAGAGGGTGACCGTTGCTGTGACATGTGGACTTTCCATATTTAAATTAAAAACAAAAAATATGAGTCATTCAAATAGGGAACTCCATAAAATTGTGTACCACCCTGCCTTGCTGTGATGGTAAAGAACTAACTATGAGCCTATGCAAACAGGTGAGCCTAGATACTATGGTGATCAGGCCTGTGTGTGTACCTAAGATAAGATTTTACATTATACCCTAAAAATCATTAAACATACCCTCTGGCAGACCAGGAACAGGATCTACAGATGCGAACTGTCCCATGAGAAAGCCTGGCTATTGGTCTGGCAAGATCAATCCAGGAGCTGAGAGCAAAAGGGCCCAAGCAGATTTTAACTGTGTGCATATAATGACATCCAAGACATTAGAGGGAAGAGATCTTTGGGCCATTAGTGATTATCTCTGACAATTTGTGGAGGACAGGAGAGATCCCAGAGGACTGGAAAAAGGCAAATATAGTGGCTATCTATAAAGAGGGGAATGACAACTCAGGGAATTAGAGACCAGTATACTTAACTTTGGTTCCCAAAATGATAATAGAGCAAACAAACAATCCGTTTGTAAACACCTAGACGATAATAAGTGATAAGCAACAGTCAACCTGGATTTGTCAAGAACCAGTCATGTCAAAACAGCTTATATGCTTCTTTGACAGGGGAGAAATGGGAGAAACAGTAGATGCGCTATTTCATGATGTTAGTAAGGCTTTTGAGATTCTCACATGACCTTTTTAAACCAGAGAAATATAGCCTTGTAAACCTACTATAAGATGGGTTCACAACTAATTGGAAAATCGTACTCGGAGAGTAGTTATCAATGGTTCACAGTCAAGAGGGAAGGGCATATTGAGCACAGTCCTTCAGGGATCTGGTTCTATTCAATATCTTCATAAATGATTTGGATAATGGCCTGGAACAGTGGTTCTCAACCAGGGGTCCGGGGCCCCCTGGGGGGCCACGAACAGGTTCCAGGGGGTCCACCAAGCATGGCCAGTGTTAGAGTCATTGGTGCTCACAGCAGAAAGCTGAAGCCCCACTGCATGGGGCTGAAGCCTGTGGCCCTGAGCCCTGCCACCTGGGGCTGAAGCCAAAGCCTGAGCAACTTAGCTTCGCAGGAGCCCCTGTGGCAATTGTCTTGCTTGCTACCCCCTAATGCCGGCCCTGGCTTTTATATGCAGAAAACCAATTGTTGTTGCACAGGTGGGCCATGGAGTTTTTATAGCATGTTGGGGAGCCTGAGAAAGAAAAAAGTTAAGAACCCCTGGCCTAGAGTGTACACTTATACAGTTTGCTTACACTACCAAGCTGGGAGAGGTTCCAGTGAGCCCTTTAATTTTTCCCACCCATGTGCAGAATGAATTTTGTTATATGCCCCAATATGGAGATGATGTGAGAGGACTCCCCTCAGCTTTCTCTCCCCACAACAGCACCTGGGCTGATGGGGAGAGGTGCCTCTCCCCACAGTGGCAACTCCTGAGCTGGGGCTGCAGGATAGGCACCCCTCCCCTGGCCCCAGCAGGTCTGGGCCAGGGCTGGGTTCGGGGCAGCCGAGCCAGGCCACTCCGGCTGCGCCTGGGTCTGCACTGTTCCAGCCGGGCTCGGCCACAGCTGAGTTGGGGCTGGCAGAGGGGTGCCCTTGCCGTGGCAGCTTGGGGGCCGGGCTAAGTGGGGGCTGGGGGAGGGGCACCCCTCCCCCAATTGGTCCCCGGGTGGGTTCCCTGAGCGCCTGCGTAGCTCTAAATAGGCTAATGTGCGGCCGCACAGCTTACAGGGAACTTAGGTTTCTAGTGCTTTGGAGGACAGGACTCAAATTCAAAATGATCTTGACAAAATGGAGAAATGGTCTGAAACAAATAAGATGATATTCAGTGAGGACAAATGCAAAGTACTACACTTAGGAAGGAATAATGAATTTCACAAATTCAAAATGGGAAATGATTGCCTAGGAAACAGTCCTGCGGAAAAGGCTCTGGGGGCAATAGGGGATTTCAAACTACATATGAGCCAGCAATGTAATACTGCTGCAAAAAAAGTAAACATCAGACTGGGATGTATTAGCTTGTCTTGTAAGGAAGACTAGAGAAGTACGTCTTCCACATTACTTAGCATTGATAAGGCCTCAACTGCAGTACTGCATCCAGTTCTAGGCACCACACTTAGAGAAAGATGTGGACAAACTGGAGAAAGTCCAGAGGAGAGCAACAAAAATGGTTAAAGGTCTAGAAAACATGACCTTTAAAGAAAGACTGAAAAAAGTTGGTTTGTTCAGTCTGGAGACAAGAAGACTGATGGGGGACATGGTAACAGTCTTCAGGTATGTAAAAGGTTGTTATAAAGAGGAGGGTGATAAATTGTTCTCCTTAACTCCCAAGGACAGGACAAGAAGTAATGGGCTAAATAGCAGCAAGGGTGATTTAAGTTCGACATTAGGAAAACTTCCTAACCCTGAGGATAGTTAAGCACTGGAACAAATTACCTAGGGAGGTTGTGGAATCTCTGTCATTGGAGGTTTTTAAGAAAAGGTTAGACAAACACCTGTCAGGGATGGTCTAGATCAGTGTTTCTCAACCTTTTTGATACCAGAGGCCGGCTTGCTGCCTTCTTAAACTGTGTTAGGGAAATCTCAGGGACTGGCACTGGTCCATGAACCGGTCATTGAGAAACACTGGTCTAGATAATACTTAGTCTCGCTACTTAGACTGGACTAGATGACGTATCGAGGTCCCTTCTGGTCCTACATTTCTATGATTACAAACTCCCTCTCACCAAAATCTGCTGCTACCTAATCCAAACCAAAACTCTTATCAGCATCTTTGGAAAACCTTCCTTGCAGGTCTTGGCAACATCTTCCTCTTGCAAACAGATAATGTAGGGATTATAGGTGGGATGGGTTCTGGCTGACTGGTGCCAAAGAAGAGAATGAGTGAAGAGTCCTGAAGTTCCCAACCCCCTGTTGGCTGAAGGCACATGCCAAGAGCCTCTGGAGCTTCATCTTAGGCCTGGAGTGTGTGTGAAGAATACCTTGAGCTGGATGCGTAGGCCAAGGGGCAAAGGCAGATGTGGCACAGGGGTGGGAGGCAGAGTCGATGTGGGTCTGAGGCAGTAGTGTAGGCACAATATGAATTAATATGGGGCTGAGAGGGCACAAAATTGATGTGGGCTAGGTGGGTGCATAATTAATTGATATCGGGCTGAGGATTTGGCAGATGCGGAGCTGGGACACAGAATTAATTAGTATGTGGGGGGCGGAGGAGGGGTTGGGAGAAGCTGGAAGCTCCACATTAGCAGGCAGTACTTCATACACCATTTTTGTAATGTGAACTCAGTTGGGACTTTTAGCCAGAGCTCCTGCAGCAGGGGTCAAAACCTCCTCCTATACATTTGTCAAGGTTGGCAACCCTGCAAAATTCACATGCAACAGTGGGGCTGGGCCAGGAGCGTTCACAAATCAGAAGACTCACTAAAATACATGATTGTATCTTTAAAAGCAACAAGTGTTTTTTGGGATGTAACTCAAGATCTTTGAACTTCTGGGATTGGCAATACTGAGATTGTACAGTATTGAAATCTTCAGTGCATGTAGTTGTAGAATACATATGATAGGGTATTTCATTGTTTTCACATGTCTATATGGAGTTAAACTGGTTACAGCTATGAAATATGAATTAGTCTCAAGGAACCTTAACTGCTTTAGAAAAATTAAAACACACTATCAAGAAGTTGTAAATTGCAAATTTTAACCGGCATAAAAAATGTTAGAATAACACTTTGCCTGTGAGGATTTTAAAACACTTTAACAAACATTACATCCAATCACTCCTCCCATGGGAAAACCTGGGATCAGGGCTAACAGGAAGAAGTCTCCAGGAGTTTTTCCTTGCAGTGATTTCTTCCCAATTATTCTCTTGAGAGAAGAGCAGAATGGGGCTTGCCCAAAGGCTGTAGGTCTGGCTCACAAATCCTGCAGATTCTTTAGAATCCACATATATTCTAGGAAATCAGTTGGAGGCCAGGCCCATCTAGGTGGACGTATTGTGCCAGCTCTAAATCCCTGGCAATATTCCCTTCCACAGTGCCATCGCTGTGCAGCTCCAATAGGACTGCTGTGTTGAGGCTTCTCTAGCTGGTGGCTACCTCAGAATCCCTTGCAACACGGAAACTGTAAGAATAGAAATGTAATACTGCCTAGGTCTGTATTACATTTGTGCGAGAATCTCTGTGGGGCTCATGGAAGGGTGATGCAAGTCAGATTGCCCTCTCCCCCTGTCCAGATACCCAGCTCTGAAAAGAGCTCTCCTGGGAAAGCTGAAATGCTTCTCCACTAGTGGATGACCTAGCTTTCTGTATGGGAGGTGGAGTTCTGTGTACAGAAAAGGGACTTTCTGTGCAGGTTAAAGGGAAGTGATCAGGAATTAAATCATTCAACATTCATGTGGGATGGGTATTATAATTTTAATTGTATAGATATTAAGTGACTTGCCTGAGATCACACAGTAACTCAGTGGCAAAGCCAAGACTAAATAAACGGTGTGCTTTAGCCGCAAGACAATCCTTCCTCTCTGGTTGGAGTGCCCTTTGGATTATAAAATGTTCTCTTTTGATTCTGAAAAGCACACTGGTTTGTGGCTCAGAATTTACCCTTTCATTCTCCCTGTACAATTGCAGCTTTTTATGTGGGATCCATACAAAAGAAACATTTTATTCTTCTTCTAATTAGAACTGAGGAGTAGTTACATAAAAAGCACAAAAACCTGATCCTGGTGTACACGGTAGTCCTGTTGAGATGAATGGTGCAGGATTGGACCTCTGCTTCAGAAATGTGCTGTTAGCTTGCCACTGACATGCTGCAATTACCTAATTTGGAAAGACAGCAGCACAAAGTCAAAAGTTCACAAAATGGAAATGTAGGTCAAAATTGTTAGTAAAGAAAACACTATTTTCAGAGGACGTAAGTCACAAACCTGAGGGGGAAAAAAGTAAACCCTGATTCAGCAAAATACTTACGCATGTCCATAATTTTAAGCATGGGAGTAGTCACATTGACACCATTCTTAAGTACATTAATAAAATGTGGTTGAACAAAGTGCTTGACATTGGCTTTTTGAAATAATTCCCATAACTGTGAAATTACTGGCTATCATCACTGTACAATAATATCTAGTACTTTTCCTAGAATTTTTGATGACCAGCTCAGTGATATATACTTTTCAATAAAAAGAAAAGGAGTACTTGTGGCACCTTAGAGACTAACCAATTTATTTGAGCATGAGCTTTCGTGAGCTACAGCTCACGAAAGCTCATGCTCAAATAAATTGGTTAGTCTCTAAGGTGCCACAAGTACTCCTTTTCTTTTTGCGAATACAGACTAACACGGCTGTTACTCTGATACTTTTCAATGTCAGTATATAATACACTGTGATTTTAATATTTTTTTTATATTGTCTTAAATATATTGTTTATATTTGTTTCCTTTTTCGGTGTAATTTTGTGATCATCAGGCATCTACCTTCAGCAGATGGGCAGCAAAATATACAGAAAGGGTGGGCATGAAGTACACAGATTATACTGGCTCTGATGGTTTATTTGTGAAATTCATAGGGGAATCTTCAACAAGTGTTAGACTGAGGTAAATAGAGTATAGTCACAATATATTTAAAAAAAATGAGGAGTGCTTGTGGCACCTTAGAGACTAACAAACAATATATTTAGTTGAATCTTCAACGAGTGTTAGACTGAGGTAAATAGAGTATAGTCACAATATATTTTAAAAAAATGAGGAGTGCTTGTGGCACCTTAGAGACTAACAAACCACAATTTCAGCCCGCGCATGTCGGCGGAAGCACTGTATGTAGAAGTCCAGTCTGTTGTTTCGACTTTCAGGAGCAGTCCACACAGAATCCTTCTTTTTGTAGCATTGGTAGGAAGGCTTGTTAGTCTCTAAGGTGCCACAAGGACTCCTAGTGGTTTTTGCTGATTCAGACTAACACGGCTACCATTCTGAAACCTGTCACAATATATTTAGTCAATGAGGACCTTTAGTTTAATTGTAGTTTCAGTTAATTGTTGTTACACAGCATCCTCTATTCAAGGATTATATCCTAGATTTCCAGGGAACTGGACTTGATTTATTATAACCTGTGATGGAAACCAAAGAGAAACAGAGAATGACGGTGTTGGAAACTTCAAGGGTCAGATTTTCAATTTTGCAAGGATGGGTACATACTAGGATTGTACACCCATGTACTCGCCTCAAACTCTCATATGCACATGTGTAACAGGGGTCCAGATGTGCAAGTGCAAAATGCCTGTCTGGTGCACAGCAGTGGGTAAGGAAACCGCTCTGGGGGCTGCTAGGTTGAAAATGCAGCATTTGGAGGCTGCAAACGGATGGATGCAAGTGCAGAGAGAGAATTTCCTTGGTTTCATCCCTTCCCCCAACTCCATCCCGTCAGTCATTGCTTAGTCCCCGTAACATACAATCCCTGCCCTGCCCAGCCAGATGGTCTCCTTCTGTTCTCACCAGCCCTCCTGTTTCATCCCTCTTCAGTGCCCGCCCCTCACGCCCCCAGCCCCCTCGCCCCTCCCCTCCGACCTCCCCAGCCCCCTCGCCCCTCCAGGCGCGCTGCCCCGCCCCTCTGGCTCCCCCCGCGGCGGGGACGGGGTTACTGGCGGACGCCCCCTCGCCCCCTGCCGGGATGAACCGGAAGTGGGTGTGCGCGTGAGGGGCGCCGAGCCCGGGGGGGTCTGTCTGGCCCGGGTTCTGCGCCTGCGCGGTGGGGTGGCCGGTGGTTGCGCCGCGCCGCGCCGCGGTGGGTGTTTCTCTCGCTGGGCCCCCGGCCCGGTCTCGGCGGCGAGGCGGGGGCGAGGATGTGAAGATGGCGGAGCTGCAGATGCTGCTGGAGGAGGAAATCCCGGGCGGGCGCCGGGCCCTCTTCGACAGCTACACCAACCTGGAGCGGGTGGCCGAGTACTGCGAGACCAACTACATCCAGGTGCCGGCGGGAGCGGGCGCTGCCGGGCGGCGGGGCCGGGGCCGCCTCTCCCCGCGGGCTGAGGGGGCTCCAGCTGGGGAGAAGGGGGAATGACCGTGGGGAGCCCAGCCCGGCTCTCCGCCCGCGGGGGGCACGGAGCTGGCAGCGGGGGGCGGGGGGGGGTGCGTGGTGCCGCCGCCGCCGCCTCCGGAGACCGCTTCACCTCCCGAAAGCCCCCCCGGGGGGCGGGTGTATCTTGCCGCCCGGGCTCCTCTCCCTGGGCTGGCCCCGGCTGGGGAGGCAGCGGGCGCGGGGCGAGCAGAGCTGACGAGGGCCGTAGGGGGGTCGGCAGATGGGGGACGGAAGAGGTGAAGCGCGGGTGGGGGGTATTTATAGGGCTCGGTCTTGCAGGGATCTTCGGTCAGATGCAGCCGCTTTCCGTCGGCATCGTGGGGGAAGGAAGCCGCGACGGGCGCGCAGTTAGGCTGGCGGCCGTGACGGGAAGAGGGGGTGACAGGGGCTTGCGGTAGACATTGGTGGGGAGTAACGTGGGCCGGGCGTGTGCGGAGGAAGGAGACTAGTGCTGGGGGGCGGGGGGTGCCGAGAGGAGTGGAGGAACATGGCAGGGGGCTATCAGAGTGAGGTCACTCCCGTGGGGTGTGAGGAGTCGCAGTAAAATAGAGATGCGGCCAGTGAAGAGGGGAAGGTGGAATCAACAGCCTGGTACCTGTCGAGAATTTTACAGCACTCTCCTCACTGCCGTACCGAACAATCATTAAAAGAAGTGCCTGGGACCCCAGTTTCATATTCTCTCTCTTTCCCCCCCTATGGAAGCCGTTTTTGTGTGTTTCTTTCAGAACTGGCACATAAGGATGATAACAGCTGTGGCCAGTTTGAGATGTTGGTAGGATTACTGTAGCAGGTGACCCCGGGGGGAGGGGAACGGGAATGATATAACCAGTGGGGGAGAGAATAGTTAAAATAATGTCACTATAGAAGAGATTAGACTGTTTAATTCACGGCATCCACATCATAGAATGATCAACATTTTATTGGGAAAAATATTTTATTTATTGATATTTTAGGTCATTTACAATAAGATTTCAATTAGTGTGATGACACAGCTAAATACATACCTTGTTAGAAAATGAACAGTATTTAACAGCATGTTCTATCATTACTATTTCCCCTTTTTCAAATTATTTAATCAAAACTGTACTTTGATAATATGAATGGTTAAATATGTAACTTTTTAAAATCTGTATTGTGAAGCTGACTGTCTTTTGCGTGGGTGGGAAGAGTCTCAAAGGCAGAGGAAGTGGGGAGATGTAATTCAGTTATTGTCCTCTGTATATGCCCTTCTTGACTATCTGTTGTCCCTATAGATACAGGATGATTGTGTCCATGTTATTATTTGTATTACCATATAGCATCTAGGAGCTGTCATCATGGACCAGGACCTTGTTGTGCATATCTAAAGATCTCAATGATTGCAGTATTTCCTTTGTATGGTTTTCCTGTGCAAGGTGTATCCATTTTTTTTAGAGTTTATCTGGCACTGTCCTCACAAAATGTTGAGTCTTCCATTAGTAAATATTCTACTGATATAACCAGCTTGGTTAAAGGACTTCTGAATCTTTTTTTGTTACTGATCTGTCTAGGTATCTATACCATGCTTATGACTATCTGAGCCTCTTACAAAATTACGTAAATTCACCCAAATAGTCCATGCTTAGAGCTACATTTTCGTTTCTCCTTTTCAGGAACAAGTAGAGGGGACTAAATTACTCTTTATGGTCTATCCCTTTCCAAAACCAAGCAGCATTGTGGGCTATTTTGCTATTAGTCATGTGAAAAAGGTTAGTCCTGCAGTTTGTGCAGAAGGTGGTCAGAGTTGTGGTCATTCCTAGCTATGGTGGAGAATTAAGCCTCCAAGAAGCCCTGTCTTCAGCTTCTACTAGTTCTGCCATGGTCTTCTAGAACAGTGGCTCTCGACCTTTCCAGATTACTGTACTGCTTTCAGGAGTCTGATTTGTCTTGCGTACCCCAAGTTTCACCCCACTTAGAAACTACTTGCTTACAAAAATAAAAGTGTCACTGCATACTGTTACTGAAAAATTGCTTACTTTCTCATTTTTACCATATAATTATAAAATAAATCAATTTGTATATAAATATTGTGCTTGCATGTCAGTGTTTAGTGTATAGAGCAGTATAAACAAGTCATTGTCTGTATGAAATTTTAGTTTGTAGTGACTTTGCTAGTGCTTATTATATAGCCTGTTGTAAAATTAGACAGATGTCTAAATGAATTGAAGTACTCCCTGGAAGACCTCTGCATACCCCTGGTTGAGAACCACTGTTCTAGAATTTCCTTGTGTGTTTGACTGCTGCAGTTTCAGGAGGTCTTTGTTATGGGGACCTTTGCGATGTCTAAGGGCTAGGCCAAGCTAAGACTAAGATTTGAATTTGATCTAATATTGGATGGGTAGCCGCTACAGTGATTGGAGCATGAAAGTGATATGCTCATATTGACCTCTTTGCCATCAGTTTGTCAGCATTTTTGTGTACCAGTTGGTGATTTGTAGGATCTGTAGTTTTATTCCGAAGTATAGAAATTGTTGTTAAAATGGGTGGATGTGTAGATCACTGTGAGAAGTCTGACAAGATTCATCTGCTTATATCACTTAATAGAGAATTTGAAGTATACTGTTAATATACATTTGATTTTCTTAGCAACTTGAAAGGTGCTTCAAATATCTTCAGGTAACATGGAGATCTCTGCATGGGATTTGCTAGCTGGAACAATTGCTGTAATTTGATATGTTTCTTATGAAACTAGGTATTCAGATTGTACAACTTTGGGAGTCATAAACTTCAAATATAGAAATCTGGCTAATCAGTTATACTTGATTTGTTGTATGAAGAGTCAGAGTTACTTCAGCACCATTTAAAAACAAAAGCAGGTAAACCTTTCTTATGGTTAGTGTTCAACAAATAGGTAACCAGCCTTCCCTTGCATGTGCTGATACAGCACCCTAAAATCTTGTGATAGCAAATAATCAGATAAAACATCAAATGTATAGTAAGTAATTTAATTTCATTGCAAATATAAGAGGAGAAAAAATGTGAAAGACCAGTGTTTTGGCAGAAAACAGCTTTCTTCAGTTTTAGCTCTAGAAAAATGTTTGCTCTTTTTAAATTCTCCACTGAGTCACTCTTTAGTACACCAATCAACTAATATGGTGACATGCTTTTCAGCAGCCATTAACTCTGCTGAACAGGAAAATAAATTGATACACGCTATGGAAAAATAAAATTTCCAGATCACACTCAAATAATTCAGACTTTTTTTTAATATCTGACTTAGAGCAAAAATAGGCATAAGGTTACCCAGAGCAATAAATCAGTTTCTAAACTTAAGTTCATAAACATAAATATCAAAATATGCAGTCTTTATAGAGAAATGGAATAAAAATAAACATTACTCAACAGACAAGACTTATTCCTACAATAAAAATAAGTTGGGGGAAGCACATAGTGATCTCTGCATTTTCTTTCAAAAAAGATATAATACAGCATGTACGTGCATTTTTCAAACAACTTTGTTCAGAAGACTCTTCATCGGAGCTGTTAGGGTTTGCTAATCAGAGGCAGGAATCTGATGCTGGTTATTCATAGCCTCATCTTCTCATGCTCTGCAGATTATACCCAGTTCAGTGCTCAGTCTGCACCATGTTATAAAGTTAACTTTATTGAAGAGTAGCTAATTGATGACCAAGAATTTAATTAACTATTCAGGGTCTCCATTTTCACAGAAAATATTTGCATTGTACAGTGCTTTTGTATGGGTCTCCTATAAGAAGCAAAGAATGCTCAGACTGGCCAATAAGCCACAATTGTATAATTTTGGTGTTTTAGAATTTTCTTTGCTGTTCCAAGAAATGTTACACATGATGTGATTGCACATTTTTTCTGATCACACTTATTTCTATTACTAATATACTAAAGTAAATCCTAGCATTATCTTGGCTTATCCATCTTTTGAAGGTTATGCTACAGGTCTCTGTGAGAATAATCAACTATTATATTCTGTTCAGACCTTTTTTGGTTTACCCAGTAATCACTGCTTCTTTTAAAAAGCCTCTCATTTCATGCAATGCATCTAGCTTCCAAAACTCATGAGCTCTCAAATCTTTTGGCACGCTTTGAAAGAGAGTTGGAAAAATTACCAGATACATGCTGGCCAGAGGACTAAACCTACTTGTCACAAGCAGATATAAAATATTAGAGTGGAGAGCTTCCGCCATTGAGGTATGTGTTCAGGTGAAAAGCCAGCATGCCACATCTAGTTTTTGGGATAGGTGCTGGGATTTCTACCAGCTGCTGTCCCTGGAGCCTTCTGAAAGGCACTGTCATTCTCAGTCTTTGAAGAATGTGATGCTCCACTCATCTCTAGTTGCTCGAAAGTAAGAATGAGCTCTCCCACCCTTCCCCACCTTCAGAGCCTCCAGGCTGCTGTGAGGGGTGTGCGTTTCCAGTATTGTATTGGCTTCTCTAGTCTCTTGGCTGTTGTGAGGAGAGGAATGGCCAGTAGGTTTCTACTACTCTCTTTCCTCTAGAGCAGGGGTTGGCAACCTTTGAGAAGTGGCATGCCAAGTCTTCATTAATTTAAGGTTTTGCATGCCACTGATAAATTTTACATTTACAGGGGCCCCTGACAGAACCCCAGACTGGCTGGCGGCCAGGACCCCGGCTGGCAAGGGGCTGGGCTGCTGGAACCCCAAACCATCAGCAGACTGAGCGGGATGGCGGACAGAACTCCAGACCGGCAGCGGGTGAGCTGCTGCCGGTCTGGGGTTCCGTAGGCTTCTGCCAGCTGGTGTCCCGGCGGACGGCCCTGCTCAGCCTGCTGCTGGCTGGGGGTTCCATTCACCCAGGTCGGCAGCGGGCTGAGCGAGGCCGGGACCCCGACCGGCAGCGGGGCCGGCAGCTTAGCCCGCCAGTCTGGGTTTCCATCCGCCTGCTCCTGCCAGCCAGGGTCTCGGCCACCAGCCCTGCTCGGCCCGCTGCTGGCCTGGGGTTCTGTTCACCCAGGCAGGCAGTGGGCTGAGCGGGGCCGGCGGCCGGGATCCCGGCTGGCAGCAGCATGCCAGTAAAAATCGGCACACATGCCACCGGTTGCCGACTACTGCTCTAGAGCCACTACTTTTTCGAAGCCCTTGTAAATAACTTTAGTGCCTGCTCTCCCTTGGTGCAGGTAGCTTCCCTAAGCAGTAGGACTGTGAAATCAACATGATTCTTGACAGTTTTACCACTGCCCATAGGGTTCTGAGTAGCAGCATTGAAACTGACCAGAGTCGTTAACTTCACTCTGCTATTTCTTACCCAAACTGAATCACTATTGAAACATAGGAGCTGTCTGTGGACTGTACAGGACAATACTGCATTCTTTATATTTGGAAGATTTTTCTACAACTGTAAGGGGTATAAACTTTTGTTTAATTAAAAAGAAAAGAAAAAGGTGCAGCCATAATTAGTAGCCTTCTAGGCTCTTGTATTGAGATGGGAAAGTTTCCTGCTCATGGGTGGAATTTTCTAGCCTATTTCAGTTGCCTTCCCATTTGTTCTTAGCAATCCTACTTCATCATGGAACATAAATAAGGGATTTTACTGTATAAATAATGTTAAACAAATACTCTACTGCAGTATTTGCAACCCAAACATTCTGTTCAGATTCTTCTTCTGACCTTACCTATGACTATAGCGTATTGTAGCTTGTTTTAGTACATGAGAAACTGACTATAGCCAGATCATTCTATTTTCAATGTCCAAATAACAGATTTGCACAAAGTAAACAAACAGCACAAATAATGCAAATAATGCAAAGTAAACAGGTTTATTAAACTTCTCGTTTTAATATTAAAGTGATGCATGCAAGTAAATTTGTTTTTAAAAACTATTTTTTAATCTGACTGTTCCTTTAAATTTTGTTTTCTTTTTAAGCTAGCTACTAGTGAATTAGTGGTTATACTTGGATCTTACAAGTGTGCATGGAAGGCTTGTTCTGCAAATATAAAAGAGTCATTGATGAGTTTAAGGCTGCAATAGTTGAGGAGTGCAGAAAGATGCTGATAAATTAAAGCTGCTTAACAAAATTAGGGAACTGGAAAAGCAAATCTGATGGATCTGTGGACATATCAGTACATAAAATGGTTAGACTTTCAGCCTGTTGTTTCCCCAATGCACATGCAGTTTTTACCATCAGACTACTGTAGCATTCCACAAAAATCATATAATTTAAATAACTGCCTAAGGGAAGGTCCAAGTACTCTCTCCTTTTATGGTATCTACTTATTTTTTTGAATATCGTTGAATACCAAGCAGTATAATAGCTATGTAAACTGAACATTCCTTGTTAATAAGGTTGTATGTAGCCACTATTCCGTTGAAATAAAGCAAGCATTTGTTTGACATGTCTCTCTTTAGGCTCAAAGTTATCTGCTGGAGAGTGGGAAATTCTCATCATTTTTCTTAGGCCATGTCCACACTATGGGTGCTACAGCTGTGTCACCATAGCACTGCAGTATAGGTGCTTCCCACCTCTCTGAGCAGAGGTAGCTAGATCGATGGAAGAATTGTCCCATTGACTTAGCTGCGTCTCCACTGGGAATTAAGTTGTCTTAAACTGTAGTGTGCCAGTATGAATTTTTCACACCCCTGAGTGGCCTAGCTAGGTTAGTCTAAATTTTAAGCGTAGACCAAGCCTAAGTGTCTTCCTTTTTGTTTTCTCCCCTTGAGCTTCCCCCTGCAAATTCAGTGAAGATCTTACAAATGCTATTAAAAACTGTTTGTTTTTCCCAAGCTAGAAGTATTTTATAGAGGGGGATAACTGAAACATGGAATATTTTGCTATGGGGTCAAGATAACAATAGTAGTAATTGTATTTTCAATTGTTTTTAATTTACTATAACTTGTCTTTTCCTCCTAGGTGCCTAAACTGTCCAGGCTGTCAGTCCATTAGGAGGCTAATGGTTTTGGCAGATCCTGTTAATTAAATATGAGGGTTTTTAGCCTCCATGTCTAGGTAACGGGATAACCAAAATATCTCCTTCCTGTGGAATGGCATCAGTAATGAGGCTCAGGTAGCTAGGAGAAAAATCAGACTGATACAGGTATTTAAGACTTAGAATGAGCACTTTAAATTTTTTTACGTATTTTAAATATACTGTAAATATCTAAAAAGGACTGTTATTTTATCCAGTACTATGTGTACATGTCTTCAATTGATTTTTTTCTTAAAAAATGATTCTTTAATTTATTTTTTTTTATATCTAGAATAGTATTTGATGGTGTGTATTCATTCATCGCAAGCACATCCGAGTTGTGGGCTGCTGTTCCTGTGTATTTATCTTGTGTTCCAGGTTTATGGAGAGATCATTAGTGTGTTGGTTGAATTGGTATTGTGATAATCTCTATCAGCCCATTTTGCCTTTTCCCCCCCAATGAGCCATATAACTGGTAAACTAGGCGTTTATCACTCAACCACTGTACTTTCCTTTGTATAACTGTGCTACATTTTACAAAGCGTTATTCAAAGCCTTTAATAGGTTCACTGAGTTAAAAATCATGGTTTGTAAAATAGTAGGATTGATTCTTCTGTGTGTTCAGAATAGCATGAGCCATTTGTTATCTTTGTTAATGGGAGTTATCAGTTTTACTATCCCATGCACTGATGGGAAAACAGAATTTATGAATACTATATAGTTACTGCTGGAAAAGAGGCACATCTGTTCTTGTATTGTTGAGTATGTTTGTTGAGAGTGGCATTTTGGTAACTATCTTCTGCTGTGTATCTACTTCCTGATGATGTAGACATTGAATAATGTTGATCAAGGATGCTATTCAGAGCAGCAAGCTTATGTTCACTGTTATATACGCATCATAAGTGTTTTAAAATCTGAATTCTGTTGCTCACATTTTATATGTATTTGTGATCATTAATCTTTGTGGCTTTAGTGCTTTACGTTTCAGTGCAGGAAGTGGTACACCATTGTGGTGAATATCTAAAACCCGCCCAAAGCCTTCAGCAAGGAGCATTCAGCTAAGTGAAAAACCTCAGATCTCTATTAAGTTAAATTGAACCGGGTTTGGAGGAGAGAGAAGAACTTCTCTAGCTGGTGTGTTTTTATGACAGATTTTAACTGCAGTCTGAGTGCTAAATTGTGCTGGCCCAGTTTTAGTAGAATTTGTGAAGATGAAGTTTTTAAGCTATTCTTTGTTTACTTGTGTATAATTGAAAGCAACATCTTGCTTACCAATGCAAAACCTCTAAATTTTGTTGGTTATCCGTTCACTTGAACAAGAACCTTTGTTAATGCACTTTTAATAACTTATAAAGCAAGAAGAAAAGGAATACTTGTGGCACCTTAGTGACTAACCAATTTATTTGAGCTCAAATAAATTGTTTAGTCTCTAAGGTGCCACAAGTACTCCGTTTCTTTTTGTGAATACAGACTAACACGGCTGCTACTCTGAAACTTATAAAGCAAGATAATGCTCCGTTAGATGGGATAGATGATGGGCAACATAATGTATTTGGGTAATTTTTTTTCAATATTCAGGGCTCTGATTAGCCAATTTGGACACTTTTTTTCCTGGAACTAAATAAACTGCTAGGTGAAAATGGATCTCATGCATGTTTCAGTCAGAATGAATGGGGTTTTATGCAACCTTAATTTTAGGTTCTTGGATTGTTTAAACAGAAGTTGACTAGGTTCTCAGGGAAGGAGATGAGTGGATTAAAATGACATGGGAGACACCACCCGTAAGTTTCGAGCGTGGAAGGAAACCTTGCTGTTAGCCTTTCCATAGCAAGCCCCAGAATGATGTGACTTGAATATGAAGTGGAACCTATTTTTTATATGGTGGCTTATGTTAGGAGGGTTTGAAAATTTCACTTAAGTACTTTTTTCAGAGTAACAGCCGTGTTAGTCTGTATTCGCAAAAAGAAAAGGAGTACTTGTGGCACCTTAGAGACTAACCAATTTATTTGAGCATAAGCTTTCGTGAGCTACTTTTGAGTGTTGAGGACGAAGTTTCACTGGAAGAGTGAGGGCCTAAGTGATTGTCTTTTGTAGATTAAGTGTTCATTTAAAAAAAAATTTTTTTTAACCCTTCTGGTTAATAAAGGTAGTCTTTCAAATGTGAAGTGGTTGTTAACCAATCCAGGGCTTTACAAAATCTGGAAATGAAGGGCTCCATTGCCTCTTAGCTGCGCCAGGCAACAGTAGAATGAAATTAACAACTCTGATCAGTTTAATTGTTTCAGTTCAGAACCTTGTGGGCAGTAGTGAAACTGTCAAGAATCATGTGAATTTCATGCTTTTGCACCTTTGGAAAAATGCACAGCACCACAGTTATTCCTGGGAGTGGAGGACCCAAGTAGGCTGGGGGGACATATATTTTAGAAGTGTAGTAGGCAGGATCTAGATAATGTGCTGTATTTGACAGAAAAAAGGCATTAATTTTGCTACAGCTTCTGTATTGTGTAACTACCCACATTAAAAACTACAGTTAGTGGAATTTTCTTAGTCTTTTAATAATAGATAATAGTGTTTTGTTCTGGCATCTTTTAGCTGCTACTTTAATAAGTGGTCTAAAATGAGGTTGAGGTGGTTGAATTAATTTGTCTTGGTATGTTTTATTCGTAATTCTAACATTCCTAAAATTTTCTTATCATAGTTAAATGTTTACTGAATAAGAATACTGTAATGAATTTTCAACACATTGCCACTCTTTTATTAGTACCGGAACTGTGAGTGGTGTTAATCTCACAGTAAAGCTTCTGTTTTATTGATCTTTCCCAGCAGGAAGTTGTCTGATACAGTTTGAGAGACAGGAAATGGGGCTCAATGTTTGAATGCACAAGAAGGCTGGAGATATTTGTTCCAGAATATAGGAATCAGCCTGGTTAAAAGAACAAATGTTTATAGATTTGATGAAACTTACGGGGTGTGTCCACACTAGCCTTTACAAATGTGTTAAGTATCTCAAGTGAATTGGTGACCAATTAACTCAAGATAAAGTCCAGTGAAGATGAGCTTTAAGTATGTAGTGAGTTTAAAAAATAAACAATGTAGGATGTAAAAGGAATGGAATAGACCGATATGCAACGATGTGGTATGTTGTATCTATGGAGGCATTCTTCAGCATTTTCTCTATCCAACATTTAGTGGGTTAACTCTAAAGAGGGGTAAGGCTGTTTATCCTGATGTCCTTCCTTTGGCAGCTTGATTCCACAGCGTGGTTCCCTCTCCAGAACTAGCCAGCTGTTAAATGTGCAAGGTCCTGGAGCAAATGATGTAGCATTGTATAAAGGATCAATGTGTGCTTAGCCTTGCTAGCTAGGACATTGGTGATCCTCAGAATATCATAGAAAGTTCTTTGGACCTTTTTCAGGAAGTACCCACACAAGCACTTAGACTGTAGCCTCTTCTCTCTGAGTACATTTCCGTACATAAGTCTACAAACTGGGATCCTAGAATGGGGAGAATAATCTGTAGAGTCAGGATCTCTGATATTACACTTGACAGTATTTTGCCTTTCTGGTGGATCTGCTGTCAACATCTTTGCTTACAATGCAATAGTTTGCCTTTAACTTTTTTTTTTTTGTCTGAGTCCATTACATAAAATTGGTTACTTCAGTTGATCTATCTTTCTTCAAATGGAAGAGAACAGTACTCAAGAGCTTACCCAACAAGATACTTAATGGAATAAGTGAACAGAACTTTTGTAAATGGTTACTGATCATCTTGGGATCTGTTAGAAATACCAAATTTGGAACTTTCTCAGTGTTGGGCAGTCCTTAATTAATACGCACCAAATATCATGACTCAGGCTAAAAAGCATCTGGAACTATTGAAAGTCAATGAGACAAACTGACCTTTTGGCAACCTTGGAAAAAGTCAAACTTTGGATATCCCCTCGTGTATTTGGGGGTGTCCAAGGTTGCCTACTCAATGTCAAGATTTGAGCTCAATATAAATACGTAAATTGTCAGTGAATCAGCCTGTTGCAAGCCTTTGTAATATATTAATGCTACTTATTCAAAGACAGTTTGAATTTTTTTTCTGTTTTATGATCAAAGAAGACTTGCATCTTATTTTTACAGAGGTGTGGGGTTTTTTTGCTTGGGTTTGACCCTAAAAATATATGAAGTATGAGGTTTTGTCTTCACTGTTTTTGATGTAGGCTGCCTTACAGGATCAGAGTATTGGAGTGAGAGCTTTCTCTGCCCTTATTTGAAAGGTCATGGTGTTAAATCTTTAACAAAGATCTTTCTTTCCCAGCTGATTGTCAGTTGTTTGACTTAAATAGGTGCTAACAAAAACAGTTTTGACAAGTCTAACTTAATCCTTTCACATGGCAGTTGCTCAGCTTTCACATTCTGAATACATAATGTTGGCCAACTTCTGCCGTTGACATAGCAACTTCAAGGAATAACAAAGCAAGACCTCAATTTCTAAAGTTTAAAAAAAGAAAAAAAAGGCAGAAAGCTCTTTTGGAGGAAAAAGTCCTTTTGTGTCTTTTATAAACCATAAAGAACCAAAAATGAGCACATTTTTTCTTTTGGATGTCACCTTGAAGACAGTAGTGTATCATATGTGCTACAATAGAGGCTACGTCGAATCAGCAGTTTTCCACAAGTGGGACATCCTTTGAGGCTGATATACTACACCATTTCGTTTGGTGAGGAGAAAGGTTGGTCTTGTGGCTAAGTACTGGAATGGAACTCAAGATTTTGGCATCAGTTCTTGGCTCTACCCCAGACTTCCTTTCTCATATTGGGTAAGTCACTTTCTCTCTCTGTGCTTTGGTTCTCCATCTGTAAAATGGGGATAACACCTCCTTTCTGTCCTGACTACTGTATTTAGATTGGTTTCAGAGTAACAGCCGTGTTAGTCTGTATTCGCAAAAAGAAAAGGAATACTTGTGGCACCAAAGAGACTAAACAATTTATTTGAGCATAAGCTTAAGTATCTCCAGGATGCCATTGTCTACATTGTACACTTCTACACAAACCGAATCACACCTTGAGCACTTATGTTCTGTCTACCTAAACTCCCATGCAGTTTTAGTTAATATAATTCATATGTAAAATGCTTTTTATCTGTAGATCTCAGGGCCTTACAAAGGAAGATAAGTATCCTTTCTGTTTCACAATATGAGGAAATCAAGTCGCACACAAGTGAGTTTACTTCCCCAAGGATCCATCTCCACTGGGCTTTGCACACAGTTAATGGCACTGCTTAAATAGTTTTTACTGTAGTCCTGCTAAAGCTAGTTCTAACATGGGATAGCCAAATAGAGGCATGTGTGAAAGGAAGAATAGTCTTGTGGTTAAGGCATTGGGTTGGCGGAGCGTATCCACGTCTGATCTGTGATCCCCAAAAATGGTCCCTGGATACGGATATCTGTGGATTTGCAGGGCTCGATGGATCAGAACTCAGGATTGCTGTGTCCTGTTCCTGGCTTTGCTACACGCTTCCTGTGTAACCTTGGTTAGTCACTTTATCCCTTTGTGCCAAAATTCCTCATCTGCAAATGAGGTCTGTACTTCCCTAATTAGGGGTGTTGAGACTATATTGTTGATAAATTGTACAGTCAATTGCTAGACCGCACTTTGGTTCATTATGAAATATACTCAAGAAACCAAATAACCAATGTCAGGTTTATTAATATGGTACAGGGAAAAGGTTCTATACAATATCAGTCTCCGAAGAGCGGTCTCGTACAGCGATGGTACAGTCGCCTTATACCAAAGGTGTCTTCTCCCAGGTCACACATTTCAGCTGGTATTATTTATACGATTTTACAAGTTACACATCTCCTTACGCATCATTAAAATCCAACCCTCAGTTTAACCCAGTTCCCTAACTTCTTGTTGTTTTTCCTTCCTTATCTTTGTTTTGGGTGCTAGCCTTCCAGGTACCGGTCTGTGAAGGTTCTTCCTTAGCTTGTACTAAGACATAGAATAAATGTATCTTGATTTTTGACAAGTTTCCTCTCCGCTTAATGCAAATGCAAGGAGTTATAGGATACTTAGCATCAGTGAACTAGATCATGGTATAGGCCAGTTTAGGCTGTATCACTGTTACAATATTTGTGCTTAATGCATATGTGTGTGCGTATAGTTAATATGATACATATTCATATATTCGCCAGCATTATTAGTTAGCAGTATGTAAAATGGTCTGATATTACAGTATGAACACCAAGAAAAGCCAGTAAGTAAAGTAAGTATTTGTGTGTGTTTTTGGAATGGTGGTGGTTAGGGTAGACATGAAGTTGGTGGGAGTCTTCTGGACTTAAGGAACCAGTGGGAATGAGGGAGGGAATTGCATGAGGAATAGAGAAATGAATGCATAGTTTAAAAAAGTCCATTGATCCAGTGCACCTGTAATCTTCACATCCTGTAACTTTTCAGGAACTTTAAGCCTGAACAGCTTTGTTTAATACTGTTAATAGTTAGAGATGGGGCTATCATGTAAACAAGTCCCTGTCAAATAAAAAGATTCATTGTGCAGAAGTTTCGTTGACCATGGTGTAAAGAAATGCCCCTTGGTTCATGCAGTAGTAGAACTTGCTGAATATAGATTTAAAATAGCTGTAAGGTCAATTCAAAAACAAATGAAACCACTTTAACCATGAAAGAATTCAGGGTAAATGAACTTTTTGCCAAATGAACAGGAATTAAACATATTTCAAACATTTTTTCTTAATTTTGATCATTGCATCTTTCCAGTGATTGTGTTTTGTCTCTGAGATAACCAAAAAACCCACCAGCAATTATTCATTTTTCTGTGTATTTTGATTGCTTCTGGAATTTATAGTTTGATGATACATTTGCTGAAGGTTGAAACTTAACTTCAAAGGTCCCAATCTAGCAGTGACTTAAAGTTTCATTTTTGGTACAGTGAATTAAACTATTGAATTGTATGTTTATTAGCCCTGACAGTGGAAGAAATATTAAGATTGCATTACCAACTCATTCTTCAAAGTCCTGTTTTTTCTCTTACTCACTTTTAAGACGGTCATCATGACCATCTTTGAGTACTGGATACTGCTTTCTTCAGTTCCTGTCAGCTAGAGGTGCCATTAAAGTGGTGCAAAGGTGTCTACCACTGGCTCTGTGTACTACTTTTTTAGTGCTCTTACTCCTTGATGTCCTAAAAACCAAAAGAAAAATTAGTCTCGAAGTATGGACACATACATGACTTTGCTTTATTCTTACCTGTAGTCGGTGTCTTAGAATTGTAATCCAGTTGTTTTTCCCTGTATAGCCCCAGACTACCTTAGTGTTCATGCTTAACATTTCAGTTGCCTTTGATAACTATACAGTAATACAAGTGGCTTATCTTTACATCATGAAATGCTTTGGGACTGTGACTCACTAGTGGATTACAGCTTGTTTTTGGAACTCTCTGTGTTGTACTGGCATTCTCTTGTTGATAGCAATTCTGATGATAGAAGTCTGCATTGCTTCCAAAAATAAAAGTAGATATACTGGAGTATATCCTTCATTCTATCCCTGGGTATCAGTAGGAGATAACAGGAGGGACATGTGTACCAGTGTCTGCTCCCAACCTCTTGCAATCGCCATATGGGAGAACAGAAGAGGTAGTAGAACAAGTGGTTAAATGTCATCAGTTATTGGTCCATTATATGGTCTGGTGGCAATAGCTATTTTGAAAAGCTGTTTTAAAACTGACAAGATATTATAAGTGACAGTTTTGCTTATGCAATAGCTTTTTCAGAAAGCCTTTATCCAAAGACACCAAGGACAGCTGCAGTATAATCCTATGCAAAATTAAAAACCCCATCACATTGGAGCTGGGATTCTAAATATCTTTAACTTTAGGGGGGGCTGGCAATAGGGAAGAATGGTATGATTAGAGGAAGATTTTTGCTTTTTGAAACACACATACCAGCTTGGAAATGAAAATTAGTTATATTAAGCCCCAAACATTAGACAGGGCAGTGCATAGTTATGGTCACCTGAACAACCTTAAGTCTGCTCCGCCTATACCTTGCTGATCCCCTCTGCAGTGTATGCCCATTGCAGCTTGTGTTAAATCTCTCAATTATATCCACACAAAAAAGGATGCTTTTTAAAGGACTACATGTCGTTTAAAAAGATACCTTCCGCTTTATTTGCATAGTTTGCCTTGCATGTGAAGAAACTTTGGAGTACACAGCTTTGGTTTTGTACTTATATGTTTAATACATAAATGAAATATACCTGTCACCCTGTGCCTCAGTTATGTTAACAGTTTAAATTTTGGCCTTGCCCTTAAGATAACATCAGATAATAGTAGCTTTATGTGTGAAACTCACATTTGGAAATCCATGTACTTCTGAGGAATGTGTTCATGTTTGCTGAAGAGAAGTAATTAAAAGCCTCTATCTGGTAAGCATGTATAGTCTTAAAGAAGTCATGAATAGTTTGCAGCAATCTAAAAACACTTCAAGTGTTGTCATGTATAGCAAATGTGAGTAAGAGAATTCCATTAAATCACTTCTTCATTGTTAGTGACTATGAAAATTAATGACAGGTTTCAGAGTAGCAGCCGTGTTAGTCTGTATTCGCAAAAAGAAAAGGAGTACTTGTGGCACCTTAGAGACTAACCAATTCATGAAAATTAAGATGTAGATTATTTGTGACCAGGCTTTCACTTATTTGGCCAATGAGAATGGGTAGAGTTAATGTTTAGTATGGAAATTTATATTTAAAATTAAAAGACCTACACACATTCAACTTGATTATCTTAAACATTGAAATGGTTAGGCTTTTTATTATATTTTTTAGAACGATTTTTGTAATCTCTGGGGCTTTCACTTGCATAACAGATATTAATAACCATAACTCCAGTTTAATTAAAATTTTATTTTTTGGCCTGAGTATTTTCTTGTTTTTAAAATTTAAGATTTGTATCCATTTTGCTGTCATGTATTTAGAATGTAAACTTTGCAGAACAGGGAGAATCTCTTTGTTGTGTTTCTATAGTTCCTAATATAGTGAACCTGAGGCTCCTAGTTGCTATCACAATACAAATAATAATAATTAGATAGAAGTACCTGTGTATTTTGTAAAATCCCTTAGATCACTTACCTTATCTGGAGATGGTCCTGTTCCTAAGATCAGATCTCTGTTTGTTTGTTTGTTTGTTTGTGACTCTGTCTCCTATTCCTTGCTCATGAGAACATGTGGGTAGGTGGGTGGGCCGTGCCATGGAATCTCCTTTTTTCAAGATTGCCTGCCTCCTACCCCTCTTCACGCCATCCACATGTGATATGCATCATTTGCGAGAGCCTCATTGGGACATTAATCTCCTAGAAAATGCTTCCAACAGTGAAATGCTTGAACCCACAACTTTTCATTCCAGCTCCCTCAAAAATAGTCAAAGGCATGAGTCCTTCTCAAGACTAGTGGATTGAAACTTGCATGGAGTTTCTAGGCCAAGCAGTTTTGGACTTAAAATAAGCCAGAAAATGTTAAAAAAAAAAAAAAAAAAAAAAAGTTACATTTTAACCCTTATTCTTTTTAACCTTGAAACTTCGTTAACTTGAAAGAATCAAGCAGTTGTCTAGCAAAAGTATTTCATATATTGTGTGTATATGGTTAATTTTAGGGAGATCATGTTGCAGGAGTGCTCTTTGTGCCTTGTGGTCAGCTACCCTTCAGGTGCATATCAAACCAGCCTTGCCAATAGGTTGCCATCCTGCTTGGCTGATATGGAAGGCAACCATGAAGGGAGTCATGGTTCAGTCATTCTTAAGCTAGGGATGTAAATACTGTTTAAAAAGTTAACCATTTAAAAGATTAAAAATTTCATTTAAATGGCTAACTGATTAACCGTCCGGTATGGCTAGGGCTGGGGCTTATCCGATGGAACCGGTGGGGCTGGGCTGCTTCAGCTGGGTGGTGCTGCTCTGTCTGAGCGTGTGGCTGGAGCAATAAGACTATTGCTTACCGGTTAACCTTTTACATCCTTATTTCAAGCTTATTCCATTGTAGCTTCTGTCCAGAAGTTTTACCTCCACGTGGTTGCTAACAGGCAGTTGCAGAGCTGCTGTTTTAGCAGAAAATTACCACACATTAATTTAGGGGGAAACCTCGTAGTGAGTTTTTAACCTTTTAAGCCTTATTTGGCTCCACTTTCAGAACCTTATTTCAGGTAATTGTGGGTCTGCCACCATAAGAGTGCTCCCTGACCTTCAAAAGGACAGGCAAGTTTAAGCTTCAACAATAGGCCAAAGGGAGAACTTTATGCTTTGTTGTGTACCTGCAATCCTGAACGTAAAGATACAAGAGCAATCAGACTGCCTACAGATGAAGTACGTGTAGCCCACAGGAACAGTCTAATGCCAGATTTCACTGATCAGTCTCCTGTACAGGTCTCCCTCTTCTCCCAATTATCAGGATATGATCAGCTGTTAATTTCTGCTTAACAGTTATGATCCTAAAATGAGAATGTCTTACTCTTGAACAAATTAACAGGACAAATTAGCTTTTATTGGCTTGCTAGTCTTCTGTTATCTGAATTTTATTACCTGTAGATCACACTTTGTTTCCAGTCACTGATTTGATGTAATACATATGACTTGGTAAATTGCAGTGGAATAAAAAATGTTCTTTTTCTTAAATTGTAGCCATGCTACTTTTAGTTTTCATTCATCAGTTTCATGCGCCAAGAAAAGAATACTGTTAGAAAATGGGTACATAGGCTAAGTTTGAGTGTCCGTTACATACACCTGAATGTTGGCGATATGCCATAATTAAGATAAATGTTCTAATGAAATTTGGGGCTGCTTAATGTTTTGTAATCAAGCAAAAAGCTGCTGTAAGAGGAGTCCCAGGCTCTCTTTCACAGTTACAGGTTAGCTACGATGAAGTGAGCTGTAGCGCATGAAAGCTTATGCTCAAATAAATTTGTTTGTCTCTAAGGTGCCAGAAGTACTCCTTTTCTTTTTGCGAATACAGGCTAACATGGCTGATGCTCTGAAACAGGTTAGCGACAATCATTTTCTATTTTTGCTCCTTGCTCTGCCATGTCTTTTCTTTATCCTCCCAGACCTACAGGCACATAGGACATCCACCAGATTCCTCCATTTATTTTGGTTTTGTGCTGGTCTGTTCGTGCTTCTGAGTGTCATGTTGATGGACTGGGCTTCTTCCTCTGTTGTTCTGCATAATGTTTATCTAGGTTGCCCTCCTTTTTACAGGTAATGTCCCTATTATCGCTTGACATTCAAGCTTTGTGTTGGTGGCATCCTTAAAGAGTGTCCTAAATATGTCTGTCATCTTACCATATTTGCTTTAGACTGGTTTGCTCCACTTAGAATTTCTGATATTGCAAAAAAGTCTTTCTAGTGGGCCCTGAAGATCGTCTGTGGGCATTTACTTTGGAATGCGTTGATCTTATCAATTTCAGTTGTGATTGCCATGCCTGCTCCATAAAGGAGGATGGACATGATGACAATGTTAAAAATTGGTGGTTTTGAGTCCGGGTCAATCATGCTACTTGCATAAACTTAAAATAATTTAGGAAAGCTGTTTGCTGCTTTTGATATTCGTTGCCACAAATCCTTGCACATCTTACTCCCTAGACAGATGAAATGGTCTGCCTCTATTAATGAAACATAACTTTGTGAGTATTACACTGAAATATTGTGAAATGTGGTACCACATTTTGCTTTTCTCTCAAGACATTAGTTTCTGAAAATATAGTTCCAATACTGAGCAGATAGCGGTGACACAGTGCACTTGAGAAATGATCAAAGTTTGAGACATGAATTTAGCTCTTTGCTCCTGTAGAAGATGTTTGGAATGTTGCAGAGACAGTCCCTTGAATAAGTGTTCTTGTAGCTCTGTGCTTACTTGCTTGGCCAGTTCAGGTCTGATAGTGAATTGGAAATATGGGTTGTTGGATGATAGGGTAGAGGGTCTTGAAGGTGAAGGAAGTGAGCTGCTTTGTGTTTAAAAAACAAAACAAAAAACTCCTCCAAGTACTGAGGATCTTCTTTCTGCCTTGGGGGAAGAGTGTTCTGGTGACTGTACAAACGTCATCTGCTTCATCCACTGTGCTTGCTACGTTCATCCTCTCTTCAAATCTCCTTCCTTGGTTTCTCATTGCCTCTGTCATTAAATTCTTTATTCTTGCCTATAAAGCCTTGTGTAGCAAGCTAACTCTTTGTTCCCTCCAAAAGCATGTCTTAACTACCTCCTTAATTTCCTCCTTTTCCTCTCATGCTGGGTCTTCTTCCACAAAGCCCCATATATCTGGCACTCTTCTACCTAGTCCCCAGCCTGGTTTGCTGTACCTGCATGCCTCTTCCATGTGCCATATAAATCCTAGGTATCGAGGGTTGCCAGTTTTGGTTGGACGTATTCCTGGAGGTCTCATCACATGACATAATCTTTTAATTAAAGATTAATCTTTAATTCCTGGAGACTCCAGGACAATCCTGGAGGGTTGGCAACCCTATATAACTGTCTGGAAGGTTCTGAGCATGTTGTTGGTGCTATACCAATAAGTTGGTTTCATGGCTGTAGTAATGATTTAGAATCTCTCACTAGGGATGTGTATTATGGCTTCTGTCTCTTGGCACTGTGAGACTTATCAACATATGTAAAATTATCTGGTATTGTTGCTCATTAGATAGGATGAAATTTGGTTTGTATAGGAAGTTGTTTAATAATTCTATTGTTTGGGATAAAATGAAGGTTTTATTGAAACATTCCAGGTTCAAGTTGGGAATTATATCTCAGGAAGGAGCTTTCCTTTTATTCCAAGTAATCTCAGTTTCTATATGATCTCTTTCTCCTTAGAGATTATATATAACAATCCACCTTCAGCCAAACTTGGGTAATTAGTAAAAGTTCTGCTAGTTTATATATAATTTTGGATTGATTGAAATGTGTGTACTTGTTTTGTGAAAGTTCTGAAATTGCTTCAGTTGTATTAGCTATCTCTAACTGTGGCTGTCTGAAGGGGGAAAAAATAGCATAAAATGGTTACATTTTTATTTCAGCTTCTGTCAAGATGGTTGTGACAGATGGTTTGTAGCCTGTCCAATATGAGTTCTGCCAGCTGCATAAATATTGATTTTAAAAATGGTGTTCTTTAGTTTAAAAAAACAGGTCTTGAGAAATACGTACCTCTGTTTGGATGGAAATGAAGTGCTGCTAAGTGTTGATAAAACTCTTGTTGATAGGACTGGCTAATGGACATGTATGCAAGATTTGGGTAGAATAGCAACACTTTGTGCAGAAATCAGCAGCTGAACATATCTGAAAGGTCTATTGGAAATGCAATGTTACATACATTCTAAAGAGCAGGAAATAAGGAGTATTTGTTGATTTTTGGGGAGAATATATGTTAAAAATGTTATCTGAAAATATCCTTGTAATAGGAAGAAAATTTGTGTACCAGAAACTGATATTTAGAACTGGGTATTCCTTGATTAATGTATGGTTATGATTTAATCTGATGTAAAGGTGGGTGTCCACATAAGAGGAAGGTCTAATGACCAAGGGTTGGGGCTACACAGACACTTTCTGGAGCATCTTTAAAGAGCTTGTCTTGTTCATCTAGACATCTGTCACATGAGGAGGGATCACATGTTTTTCAGCTACTAACTTCTTGTGCTGGTGTAGCAGTATTTACCATAGTATTCCTCTAGCTGTATGGTGTTCTGTTTTTATAGTTGTCTCTTTGTAAATTTGAAAATACAGAGTTTCTATTGAAATCAAATTGAATTGGTTAACTTATTTGTCTGGGGTAACGTGCTCTGTTGGAACTTTGTTCCCTAACCTCTAGAAGGGTAGCTGACTGTAAAAGGCCAAGGGCACAGATAAAACTGCGATCTCCGTCCAGAGTGATGCTACTGATTACAGTGGCTTGTGATGGTTACAAGGAGGCTAAGGTGGTGCTGCAGTCTTTCTTGTAGGGTCTCTGCCATGTCAGGTACTTTAAATCTGTAATTTAGTGCAGTATTTCCTTGTTAAGTTATATTCTGTCTTTTACTTTCTTTGTGCTAAAGGTAGAAAATTTTAAAAATGGAAAATGTTGTTGAATATAAAACAAATAGGATCCTCTGTAAACAAGAGGACAGGCTGAAATGTTTGAGTCTGCTTACGGATTGCTTCCAAAATATTCTTTAGTACAGCTAATGTTCTCAAGTATTTAAGGTTTCAGAGTAGCAGCAGTGTTAGTCTGTATCCGCAAAAAGAAAAGGAGGACTTGTGGCACCTTAGAGACTAACCAATTTATTTGAGCATAAGCTTTCGTGAGCTACAGCTCACTTCATCGGGTGCACTGATGAAGTGAGCTGTAGCTCATGAAAGCTTATGCTCAAATAAATTTGTTAGTCTCTAAGGTGCCACAAGTCCTCCTTTTCTTTTTTCAGGTATTTAAGATCACTCTTTGAGGTGACTTGCTATCTTTCAAGGTTCTAAGCTTTTGATCCAGAGGAGTTATTTTGTATATAATTTCCTGTGCTGATATGGGTAAATCAGTAAAAATAACCATTCAGAGTCACTTACATTATCTTGTCAAGTTTTGGGTTGTTTTGGCCATCGTTATGCCAGTGGTTTGCTTTTTAAATGCAGCTTTTTCTTTTGCCATGAGTGCAACACTGAATTTATGCTTTGGATGGAGTACACGTATCTCACAGCATAGAATTATCATCTCATTTAGAAGCATATGACCACACTAGGATGATCTATTTTCTTCTTCTGTAAGTAAGCAGAGCTTCAGTCAAGCCCCTGCCAGTACAGATGTCCACTCACAAAGATCTGTTCTAATCAGAAACACCAAATCCAGTTAATTTGATGCCCTTTTGTTATAGATTTCTCTCTCCACCCCCTCCAAGGGTGATTCGTAAGTTCGTGGTTGATGTGACTTTATACAGTTTACTGAAATTTCCAAAATGCCTTTGTTCTTTCCCAACTATTTACATTTTAAAAATAAAAAAATTCAGGTCTCTTATAGGCAGGCTTTACACAAACAGTAAATTACTTGACAAATGCTACTTACCATTTTGCACAAACAAAAAGAAAGCTGCTATGATGCCTCTTGAATAGCTTGATTAGGAAAAATGAGCAAGTCCAGTGTGTATGTGCTGCAGAACTGCTGGATGTTTTCTGTTGAACCTGTAGTTTTTGGTGAACTGTAAAAAGATAGATGACGGTTTGAAAAATTGTAGACTTACTCTCCAGCCTTCCTTCTGTGATCTGACGTTCATTGTTGCATAAAGAATGCCTAAAACATGAGAGAGTTTTTATTTCATATCTATTTACCTTTTCCAAATGTGTTTACAAGTTGTATTGTAGAATAGGTTAGTGCATTTATTAGCTGGTCACCTTGGGCTTGCTGAAAACAAACTGTACTTGTAATTGCATTTCTGCATATTTGGAAGAGATGGGATGCAGAGCTTTTCTCTGAGACAGGCCGCACTAGCACCAATCTCTGCCAATCTTTAGCACCCTCTGGCTATTCATTTTGGCTGCAATATTTAAGACATTTGAAAATTATTCATAGTCAGTTTTTACAATGTAGAGTAGAGATGATCAGACATTAACTTGACTTAGTTTTTTCAAGCTGAGGGTGAGATTTTGGTGAAAATAGGTTTGGCTAGTGGGTTTAGTTTAAGATGTATTCCTATCAGAGAGAGACACAGGCTTTTACAGTCAGCAAAAACATAAAAATGCTGTGGGTCAACAGTGTCTCAAAGTAAATTGGGCAACCTCACAGTAGAACCTCAGAGTTATGAACACCTCGGCAGTGGAGTTCGTTCATAACTCTGAAATGTTTGTAACTCAACAAATGTTATGGTGGGTCTTTCAAAAGTTTACAGCTGAACATTTGACTTAATACAGCTTTGAAACTTTAGTATGCAGCAGAAAAATGCTGCTTTCCCTTTATTTTTTTAGTAGTTTACGTTTAACACAGTACTGTATGGTATTTGCTTTCTTTTTTCTTTTTCGTCTCTGCTGCTGTCTGATTGCGTACTTCTGGTTTCAAGTGAGGTATGTGGTTGACTGGTCAGTTCATCGTCATCCTCATTTAGTTAAATTAAGTACAATTACATAGAACAGATCCAAGTTCATACTGTTTTATGCTATAAACACAATCTGTACTCTTTACATTGCTTTAAAAAAAGAACCAAAAAACCCAACTACCCCAAACACATTCCTGGTGTAGTCTCTTTCAGGGCAAGATGCTTCACAATTTGTGTGAAAATTTGTTAAAAAAAAATATGTAAAATATGTATCTTGATTACAATAATTACAGAAGACTTGATGCTGATGTGGTAAATTATAAGGTGCAGGTTGTGTATAACAGAACTTCCTACACTTTAACCGCATAGGAACACAGATCTCAAATGTTGAAGTAAATGGACTAAAGTTGTTTCAACTGGTAAGAAGTGAGTAACTTTTAGCTTTAACATCAAAACAAATGTGTTTTACATTTAGATTTGTGATAGTTATCTGCTGTACACTTTCTTAGGGTTCTATAGTTAAATCCTTTAAAGTGCCCTGTACTCTGAAAAACGCCACTCTAAACATGGCCTTGTGAGGTTCTGTGTTTGAGAGTCGATAGCTCCGTATCAAATTTTCTCAACTGATAATTGAAAAGATATAAACAAACTGCCAGTCCTACAGACTCAAGCTGTTCTGAGAGTCTAGCTGCCCTCTTTAATGTGTGATCACCATTAAGAGTTACATGGGACTTCAACTGACGTTTGGAACTTGGCTAGCAATTCTGTTGCTGAGTGAGAGAGACTAGAATCCAGCTTGCTTTCCCAGTATGGTCTGTTGTGCAGTGATAATAGGAGCAAAAAACTAAAACAATACTGTCGGAAAAATAAGTAGATATAACTCTGAAAACACACCGGGAGCAGATCTTTTTAGTAAGAAGATGCTACTTTATATAGTAACTTTTCAGAGCAGACTTGCATTTCTTTCCTTTCTGGCTTCACTTCCTGTTTTCTCTTCCTAAAATAGATGTCTTATGTTGCTTTCAGCATCTATCTCCTGGTCTCTCCACCATTTACATCTTTCTTTCCCTTATACTATGTCATCCTAATTTACGTTTTCTTACTCCTTTCTTCTCTCCCCAAAATCTCATTCAATACTATGCTTATCCTTTCTAATCTGTTTAATAACCCCCCCCACCACCACACATAGTGCTTGAAATCTTACTGAACCTGATACCAAATTACTTAATTTCCTAGCCACAGACCTTTATGACAGCAGATAGGGGACATTGTCTAGTAGAAATATCCAGGTGAGAAGCCAGGCCCCTTCTCCCCTGTTCTCCACCCCCCACCCCCACACGCCAAAAAAAAAGAAAATCTGCTGGGATTCTTGTCACAGTTCTGGTTGATGGCTCTCTTTCATCAGCTACCAGGTAGTATATGTCGAATACGTTTGAAGGCCTTCACAAATTACACCCTCACTGCCAGAAGGGAGGAGAGGGCTTGTCTTCTCACTACTCTACTCAGCTCTCAATTCTGTGGCTGTTGCATAGAGATGTCTCTTCTGTTTTCCTCTCCCTGGTCTTGTCTTAGTTAGTGTCTGCCCCTGTTTCTACCTGCAGAGTTCCTTAGCAGCATCAGAATTAAATTGACCTGTTTGTCCGTTTCCTTGTTGTCTATAGAGGTCCTAGAAACAGTTCTGAAAACTGTCGCAGAGTCAAAGATGGCACTGCATTTATTTATCTTCAAAATATGAACAAAATATATTGTTAAAGATATAAGGGCAAAAGGCATAGTTTTTAAATGAAGTGACTCTGTAGAAGTTGATGGCACTTGCCTGAGGAAGCTTCCTATATGCCATGGATGAATGAGTTTCTCAGCCCCTGGCTGTTATGAATCTAGTTAGTCATTGCATTTTACATAATTATTAGTTCAGTTATATTTCTTGCTGGTGCAAAAACTTGACTCAGTTTGAAATATGGGGAAGCACATGTTGCTTTTGGTTGAAATTGTTAAATAACATAGTCCTTCCAAGCTTCTACATTAACTCTTGTTTAAAGGATCCTGGATTACCAAAGCAGAGGAGTGGTGATTATGTGGTGTTACATTCAGACACCTATAGGATAGATATTTTTCTACTGAGCTGTCATTTTAAAGTGTGATCTTTAGAAACAGCAGGTTCAGAATATTTTTTAAAAAAAAGTCCTGCATTATCACCCTGCCTGAGGAATAAAATAGTTTGAGAAAAGAATGGCTAAAATTGTCACTTTTCTGCTAATAAGCATAGTAATGAAAGAGAAGCTTCTTTAGTAAGCTTGAACATATTTATAGGTTGGTAAGTAAGTGATAGTTCAGCAAGCACAGCATAACCAGTACTTTTAGGCAAGCATAGTGGCTTTAGAAGGCTACCAGATTCCAGGTTTGGTTTTTAGAATTGAGTCTTGGGTCGGTCATCACCTTGGTTTTATACATGGTACTTTTAAGACCCTGCGTCAATCCTTTGTAGTTACCTTTCTGTCATCTGCTAAAAGTGGTCGTGTAGCCACACAGAGACATCACTTTTCTACTTTCCCACTGCTCCAGGGCCGATCATACTGTTCCTGCAGTATTCCCAGACTATGCTAGCTTGAGGGCAAAATATTGGCACTGTGGATCCTACAGAAAATACTGTTACCTCACAAATATTATACATCTGATGTGAAATTTGGTTTTGGCTTATACTTTCCTTTATCAGATTTTTCATAATATACTTTGTTATAATGCAGTGGTTCTGAAACGTATTTGATCGCACACCCCTTCTTTGTGTTTAGTAGTAGTATACACCTCCCCTTCAGCCACACAAGTACATATAGTAATAAAAAAAATCAATATGCAACTCTCACTAGATATTAAAAACAGTAAAGCATTGATTCAAACAGAGCCAGTGATCCATTGTAATAAGAGCAAAAGCAAAATTGTGATTGTGGTTGATACTTACAATTAAATGTGCATACCGTGTCATAGCAAACAGATTTACTTAAGATGGCAACGACTTTGTATAATGCTATGCGAGCTTAACAGAAATCTGCAAGATGCACAGCGCCATCTAGAGTCAAACGCACAGCGCCATCTGAAGACCTGATATGTCTGGAGGAATCAGCTTTGCTAATTATTCATTCCTGTGGGTAAAATGTGTGCAGTAAGTTTTTTTTTTTTTTTTCCCCTCCCCCCTAAAACTTCTCCTCTCTCCCCCCAGAATACATTCCACACACCCTGCCTCACAGGGGCCTGCCTCCCCAGTTTGAGAACCTCTGTTCTAATGTGAGATACTTGATATGTATCTGAAGACATTTTGTTTCCTTGAGTATATCCTGCCAGCTCTCTGGCTGCATTAGCAACAACTTTGTAAAGCACTGAACAAGAATGTGTGATTTTAAAGAATCGAACAATGAGTTGAGGGATTTGTGTTATCCCAGTATGGTTATTTCCCAACTAGTGAAGACCCATGGCTTAGCCACTCAAGGTAAGCGTGTGCTGTGCCTGGAAGGTTTTATGTTGGTTTATACAGTTGGTGATTGAGGTATGTGCTGTGGTGAGAGGCCACGTGTGTTGTGTGGGTGGTTTTGAAGAACTGCAGCAATTAGGCTGAGTAATCCACTATCTGTGCAGTCTCCCTCATACAACCAGTGAAATTGTTGCATGCAAATTAGCTGTAGAGTAAGGGTGGTTGGCTTGATAGCGTAGTGATCAAGGACTCTTGGCATGGCATAGATACATGCCTTACTGGAACTGTATTGATATGGGTGTAATTCGTAAGTCAGAATAGCAGAGAAATAAAAAATTTGGATGTTAACAGACCGCAAAACCCATTGATGATTCAACCCGGTGATATTCTGAACAAAGAGCTCAAAACCAGGCTTGTAGCTGTTTCCATGACTTCCTGCTGACTTTACAGGGATTCTAGTCTTCAGGTGAGAAACCTAGAATCTCATTACATAGATGAGTGATTGTGCAAATACCTGTACTTGAGTTATTATAAAACCCTCTGTTTTATCTACTGCCCTCAGAACTATGCATCCATATGCCCACAAGCTTGACAACTTGTACGTCTGACACGCCTCATAACTCCAGATACTAAATGTGGTTAATTGAAAATGTAGTTACCTATAGAGAAGAGAGTGATAAGATTTTTTTAAGCCCCAAGGCAGAAGGGGATGGATGGTTATTGAAAGGACTTGGGTTGGTTGGGTTGACAAAGTAGGAAAGGGTTTTGAGGTTGAATTGACCATGTTTGATGTTGGTAATATGGACAAGGGCTTTTGAGGGTAGTAAATTCTTTGTGGCAGGGTCTCTTGTTCTATGTTGGTTCCACTGTGCAAGGCAGTGTACAATGTTCTTGGTTGGTCCCTAGGCAGTATTGTAATAAACATGAATAAATGGAGCAGAGGAATTTTTATAGTAGTCAGAATACAGAGATAGGTATAGTCACTGTAGAATATTGAGAAATAACCTTAATGATTATACAAATCCTTGCACTCTGGCTAATACTTTAGCAAATTTAAATAGATAGTGCCCCTTTAAATTGGAAGGTGTTGTCAGCTCTCATAATAAGGTTGTAAAATCTGTCATGTTCATTCCATTGTGGATGTCAGTAAATGTAGTTCTTATGACTATGTGAATGTAATAGGTGGTTCTGATTTGCTTTAATTTAAGTGCATTTCTGTTCCAAAAAGTGACTGTAAAGTCATTGTTGAATCCATATTCGTGTCAGTGACTTTCAGAAAAAAAATTGTTTACTACTGATGCACTTCTGTAGTGTTGCATCCCCTATCAAATTCTCTTAGTATAGTATAGCTTCTTTCTGAATGTCACCACTGTATATGGCTGCACTCAGAAAGCTGTGCTATTTTCTTTGACTTGTGTATCATCGAGTAGTAAAGATTACACAGGTCAGCTTTCATCTAAGCTTGTCCACATGGCAAGTTACTGTGCTGCAAGTCAGGATGTGAATCTACAGCTTGCCAGTTTGCTGGGTGATAATGCCCCAAGTAGATGCTGCATCAGCACAGTGAAAGCATAAGCATGATTTTCAGCATTTCAAAGAAAGAAAACTTGCAACTTTTGATTAGAGTAAAGCACATGTATGTGAAAACTAAAGTCTTTCATGTTCTTGTGACTGAACTGAAAGAGGTCACCAGTGTCCACTCACCATTTCTGAGGGAAATAGCAGATTTACTAGCACTACCAGCATGAAACACAATGGGGCAAGTGATTAGGTGTCAGTGAAGCTGTGCCAGTGCAGAGTTTTGTTGACATGCATTGGATTGATGCTCTTCACACAGACTACGCACTAAGTGTGGTTGTTTGGTATTGGCTTCTTTGGCAGTTTTAAAATATGCAGTAACTATTTTAGAGGACTGCTAAATCTTTTTCATTTCTTAAGAAAATGACAGAATTAGTATTAGAATTTTTATACATTTCTTTGAGAACTAGCTTTTTCAGAATTTTAGGTATTGGCCTAACCTACATTACAGTACTTAACAAAGACATGGAAAACCTCCATGACGCTAGTTGCAACAGGAATAGAAGGATTTGAGTGGCATTGACAGTAGGGAAGAGTGAGTTGCAACTAAGCTCTGGAAGCTTGCAATGCCAGATTTCTAACGGTCAGTGGGCAATCAATTTAGAGTTAGAAAATCCATAGCGGAGAGCATTGTGATCCAAATATGTAAGGTCATTGATCATTTCCGACTACACAGGATTGTGAATCTCGATAGAGTGCAGGAAATAGTGGATAGATTTGCAGCAATAGGGTTCCCTAACTGCGGGGAGCGATAGATGGTACACACATTCCTATTCTGGTGCCAGCCCACCTTACCACTGAGTATGTCAACAGAAAGGGCTACTTCTCAATGGTTATGCAAGCGCTGGGGGATCACTGGGAGCATATCACGGACATGGTTGTGGGCTAGTCAGTGAAGCTGCATGATGCTCTCACCTTTCAGAAAACAGGACTTCTCAAAAAGCTGCAAGCCGGGACATTCTTGCCCAATGGGCTTATTACCACTAATGATGTTGAAATGCCAATAGTGATTCTGGAGGACACAGCCTGGGTATTGGGGCAGGGAGAGAGGGCTTATTGCCTCTCACTATTAATTCTGTTATATTTGTTGGACAGTAATAGGCCTTCAGTTTCCAAAAATAGAACTTTGTTTGGTGAAAAGTAGTCAACAAAAGTGAAGTGCAAAAAACCCAGGGTAAAAGCAGTCTAAGAGGTACATAAGTTGCTGTCTGAGCCTGTGTTTTTCATTGGTCTGTTTATGTGTAGCTGTAGTTCTCCTTATTTCCCCCCAGTTTGACATGGTAGGAATTGACCATGTTTGATGTTGGTAATATGGTAGGAATTGTACATGATGTTGGCACATGTTGGGTTAGGGGTTGTAAGAAGCAGTTGCCATTGTGCTATTCAAGGATTGGAAAGGCTGTGTAGTTGATGGTCTTTAGACATGTCAGCAGTCTTCTGCAACATTTATGTTTGTTGCTTGTGCAAACCCATGATGTCTTGGTGTATTTCCTGATTCCCGTTTTGGTCCTTTTCCCTTCACTGCAACAGCTGATCTCTCCATTCTTAGTCCATTCTCCATGGCCAATCATATGGTCCCTCCAAATGCTGTGTTCATGGTCCGAGGCCACAGAGGATTGGAGGGCCTTGCTGAATGTATCCTCCCTAGTCCTCTTCTTTCTTCTTCTGAGCACTGGGAGACATTTAAGCAAGGTGGAGAGGGAACCTTCAAGGCTACCATGCTGGATGCTACTGATTAAAACAGACAGATAAACTATTAGATTTACAGTCATTATGGAAAGAGAGAGAGGTCTCAAAACTCCCTTGCGTTTTTCCCATAAATACCTTTAATAAGATACTAATTGTCACTTCTGGCTTTTGTGAGTGTTATTGCAGCACCATTCTTTAGCTCAAACCATGGTGAGTACAGCCTATCACAGTGAGGGTGTGTGTGTGTGTGTTCTGTTGCATGGAAGCTTTAAAAATTGGGTATGGGTATAGGACAAGTGCAATGAATATGGCAATATTTTCACTGGCGGATGTGATCTTGGCTGATATCTCACTCCTGAGGGTGACAAAGGCATAAAGGAGTCAGCTGCTACTGGTGGCTGAAAGGTGCTAGCCTCTTTACTACAGTGGTGCCATCTGAACTTGTTGCAGAGTGGTGTGGGAAGGTCTCCTATCGTGGGGGCAGAAACAAGGCTGCCATCCCTAAAAATGTTTGAGAGCGAATTGTACGGTATCATAATGAAAGTTTCATTGAGTTCTCAAGAGGACAAAAGGGACATCCCTATTCATATAAACAAAGTACATTTGCATGGCTTTTTCTGCCTGGCCCAACAAACCAAAGAATTGACAAACAGATGCTGACTGTTTCTTCTACCTCCACCCAAGCACAGGACGCTTATCTGACATGGATTGTGTAATCGGGCTGCCATACTACTTTTTTGAATTTATTCTCTAATATTTTATTTTCTAACACGTTATACCTGGTAAAGTACTCAATCAAAAGTCAATGCCTTTGTTTCTCTAAAGTTGTGAATGGGAGGAGCGCCATTTTTAAATGGCAAAAAAGGGTGGCGGACAGTTGGGAAGAGGGAGGGATAAAGGTAGATGAGGTTTTAGGCAACAAAAATGGGAAAATTTACTATGAGAAATAATTCATGACATATATAAACTTACGTGAGCTCCCTTCCCCTTCATTAACGGGCTCCTCTGTGCTTGCCTGACAGAACTGGCTCGACTCCAGAGGAGTTTCAAACAGCTTCTGGCTTGTGGAATGGTTGTGAGTTGTGGCATGTTGTATCCCCAACTGTTGTGGCAGGGGTCTCAGCCTCAGGCTCTTCTAAAGTGTCCAGTCATATAAGGGGTGCTGGTGGGATTTTTGCCAGGTATGGGATGCTGTTCATTGTCTGTGGGACAGCACTAGATTTCTTGTTGCTCTCCTTCACCTTCTGATATGCCTGACATAGTTCCTTCACATTCATCTGACACTGCTGCTGGTCTCTGTTGTGCCATTTTGCCAGCGTCCCCCATGCAATCTGCTTGTAGATATTGATGTTTCTACAGCTGGTCAGTAGCTGTGCTTGCACTGCCTCTTCTCCCCAGAGGCTGAAGAGGTCCAACGCTTGTTGCCTGCTCCAAAGAGGTTCCCATGGAGTAGATCTCTGTTTGTGGAGCTGGCATATTCGGATGCTCACAACAAGAATAGGCTGGTAGATGTGCCAAGATGATCAGAAAAAGGCTTTTCAGAAACGCTAAGGGGTTTAAGGGAGTGGGGAGGGGAATTGTAAGGCAGCTGGGCAGTGTTGTTCTAAATTGTGAACAGAGCGGCCACTGTCACGGGGACAGGGGAATTGTTGGACAGCTGCTGGAGGACTGTTAGGGTCGACAGATCATGTAGTGTGTATGCTCTCTGAGAAGCGGTAGCTAGGTCAATGGATTTTCACACTCCTTTGAGCGATCTAGCTGGGTTGACCTAACCTTTTAGTCTAGACCAAGCCTTAGGGTTTGAGTATGCTCTAAATTAATAACCCTAACATTGTTAGTTGAAGCAGATATTTTCGTGTAGCATGAAAATAACAGAAGTTTCTCTCCATTTATTTGCATACTTATCTCTCTGATCATGTTAGATATTAGTAACTTTGTACATGTGTATGTGATTGATATTTTTCGTGGCTTCTATAGTTCGTTCTATGACAGCAGCTCTCAAACTGTGGATCGCGTCCCCAAAGTGGGTTGCAACACCATTTTAATGGGGTCACCAGGGCTGACATTAGAAGTGCTGGGGCCAAAGCCCGAGCCCCGCCACCCAGGGCTGAAGCCAAAGTCTGAGCAGTGCTGGGTGGTGGGGCTCAGGTTACAGGCCCCCCACCTGGGGCTGAAGCCCTTGGGCTTTGGCTTTGGTTCCCTCCCCCCCCGGCCCCCCGGGTTGTGTAGTAAATTTTGTTGTCAGAAGGTGCAGTGAAGTTTGAGAACTCTTGTTCTATGAAATCAGCTGCTATGCAAAATTAAGTTTATACGTTTTATCTCTGTTTGTGGTAGTGTGAAGTGTTCTGTCCTGGAAAAATAAATGAGCACATAAATCTACAAGGTTATACAATGATTCTTGATATTTTAGGCCAAATTTAATGGCTATGGAAGATGCCAATCAATCTTAGCACAAAGGGGATTCTAGGGTTAATTTTTGAATATTTAGAAGCATGATATTTTGACAGTAATCCTAGTTTCCCCTTTTTTGTTAAGATTTATTGGATCTTAAAATACCAGTATTTGACTCCAGTGACTTCATATTTATACACAATACTTAACCTATCAAAGTACAGAAGTGGTATTTTTGAATGAACAGTGAGTTAGGTGCTCTCTGATAGAGACTTGGCAGGAGAGAGGGATTCAGATGACATTGAAGGCAGAAAAGCTTACTCACTCTTTTGGCTGGGCAGAGAAGATGCTTTGTAATGTGGGATATTTTAGGTGACTGGCCAATACAAATCAACCTTGGCTTGCTACCTGTCTTCCTGATGATCCTTGGTACCTTTGAGACTTCTAACATACACATCAGGTAGGTGTGTATGTGTGTGGGAGGGAGAAATTCCAGAGCAAACCTCATTAATAAAAATTGTTAAATATTTGCTCCCCAATTTCTCTAATATCTAATTTTCTGGTTATCCTGGTATAATTAGTGAACTAGTGACTTTCAGTTCTCTGTTCGTTGTCATTTTCTGTAGCTCACGGAAGGTCCTCAGAAAATACATGGTTGGGCTAATGAATACCATATGTCTAGTAAAAGAAACTTCAGTAAAATATTCAATTATACTAAAAAAGATTGCCTTGTCTACTCAAAGATTTTTTTCATTAGGCATCTCGTAACTTATTCCAGGGAGTTTGTCAACATTTAAAAATGAAAGGGCTGGGTAAGGACCTGACCGTTCTTCCAAAAACACAGCCAAAAAGCAATGTGGCATTGTTCTCTGTGTATATAAAATCTCCCACTATATTTTCCACTGAATGCATCCGATGAAGTGAGCTGTAGCTCACGAAAACTTATGCTCTAATAAATTGATTAGTCTCTAAGGTGCCACAAGTCCTCCTTTTCTTTTTACGGATACAGACTAACACAGCTGCTACTCTGAAACCTGTCACCATATTTCAATGTATTAATAAAGTAGGCTTATTGAATATTGCAGTTTGTTTGAACCTCCGTAGTAGAAAGAAAAGGAGTACTTGTGGCACCTTAGAGACTAACCAATTTATTTGAGCATAAGCTTTCATGAGCTACAGCTCACTTCATCGGATGCATACTGTGGAAAGTATAGAAGATCTTTTTATACACACAAAGCATGAAAAAATGGGTGTTTACCACTACAAAAGGTTTTCTCTCCCCCCATCCCACTCTCCTGCTGGTAATAGCTTATCTAAAGTGATCACTCTCCTTACAATATGTATGATAATCAAGTTGGGCCATTTCCAGCACAAATCCAGGTCCCCCCCCCCCCCAACCCACTCTTCTGTTGGATTATTACCAGCAGGAGAGTGGGGTGGGGGGAGAGAACTTTCTGTAGTGGTAAACACCCATTTTTTCATGCTTTGTGTGTATAAAAAGATCTTCTATACTTTCCACAGTATGCATCCGATGAAGTGAGCTGTAGCTCACGAAAGCTTATGCTCAAATAAATTGGTTAGTCTCTAAGGTGCCACAAGTACTCCTTTTTTTTTTTTTTTTGCGAATACAGACTAACACGGCTGTTACCCTGAAACCTCTCCTTAGTAGATGGCTTGAATATGTTGTAATGAGGCAGTGTGGCCTCCCACGGACGCAGAGGGAGAGGAACCCTTAACTGAGCCCTGGTGGAGCCAGGCTGTGCTCACCCCTCCTGCCAGAATTCAGTGGGCGGGACAGGAAGTATAAAAGGCGGGCCTGGGAGCTCAGCTGGAGGGCAGCCGCCGGAGGAGCCAGACGCCTCCTGCTTGCTCCCGAGCTGGGAGACTGCCACAGGCTCCTGTGGAACTGAGAACTGCCCAGAGCCGCCTGCTGACCCAGCCGCGGCGAAGTGGCCAGGACTACCGCAGGCCTTCTACCCGGATGATCTGGAGGGCCTGAGGTTGAGTTCGGAAGTGGCCCGGGGCAGCTGACCCTAATCTGGCTGCAGCGCTGCTGGAAGTTAGGTCAGCATGTTGCGGTCAGGATCCTTGCTGACCCAATGACAGATTGGTCTGCCACTGGCAGGGCCCTTGGCCGGGAAGCAGTGGAGTGGATGGGCCTGCTCCCCCCTGCCACCCTAATCCTGGGGTGGCAGTCTCCCCCTCTCTCGGCCACGGAGTCAGCGTTTGTCGGCCATCCGCAGGAGATAGGATGTGCGAACCCCTTGCTGCTCCACCCTGGTTACAGGCCCGAGATATTCAGGGCCGGCTCTAGGTTTTTTGCCGCCCCAAGCAAAAAATTTGCTGCCCCAAGCTCAGGTGGGGCTGGGGCTTGCAGGCGGCCCTGGAAGCAGAGGGAGTGATGTCACCTTCTCCCAGTGCCTGCAGGGGCTTTCCCCCCTCCCCCGTCCGGCCGCACAGAGAAGCCCCGATATAAGGGGTGGCACAAGGCAGCGCAGCAGCCAGTGCGCAGATGAGGTGGCGCAGCCCTGGCTCCCCGGCAGGACTCGCCCTCTCCTCCCCAGGTGGCGGCTGGGCCCTGGCAACTCAGCATCCTGGGGCTGGGGCTTCCCCTTCCTGCTGCGGCCGGGGGTGTGGCGCCCTTGCCCTGTCAAAGTGGCGCAGCTCCGAGAGCGCAACTGCCCCGAAAAAAAGGATGACCGGATTGTGCCGCCCCTGGAAATGTGCCGCCCCAAGCACGTGCTTGCTTTACTGGTGCCTAGAGCCAGTCCTGGTGATATTGGCACTTGTTGCCCAGCCCTGACTAAGGGTTCGGGCTCCCTGATTGTGTTTGCTGCTTGTTCCTGACCACAGGCCCAAGCCCCAGACTCCTGTTGCCCCGCCCTGACTCGGGGCCTGGGCCATCTATCTGTTCACTGCTCGGCCGTGACCACAGACCTGAACCCTAGACTCCTATTTCCCTGCCCTGACTGAGTATCAGGGCTATTTAACTATGTTTGTTGCTTGCCCCCTGAAAACAGGCCTGAGCTAGAGACTCTTGTTGCCCCGCTAATTCCCCACAGTGGGCGATGCACAGGTGTGTAGTGAGGTGGTGTGGCCTCCCACGGACCCAGACGGAGGGGAACCCTGCTGCTAGAACACTACATTTGTCTTGAAACTTCTGTAAAAATCTGAATTCTGCTTTCCAGGGCTTAACAGAAGCCACAAGTGGGACTTCCTTTTGCAGTAATGAAGAGAAAGTAATAGCTTCTCAGTCTGATTCATTGCACGTTCTTTTGAGGGGTTCACTTAAGGATTTTGCAGTGTTTGGTTGAGAAAATATGGGTTTTGTTGTTTCACTACTAAAAATCGTGTTTTTAACATGGCTGTAGGAGTTAATGGAAGGTCATTGTATGTGTTGGAAAAAGGGATTATCAGATTCCAGACACTTCATTTGTGAATGGAATTAATCCCATATTGACCTGTTGAACTTCTGCTTCTACTCATGACATCTAAATATTATTGTGCTAACATACTGCACTTTATAATGCCTATAATGACACTTGTGAAATGTGTTGACTTGAATTAGAGAATTTACATTTGTGATTCTTTGTAAGAAATATGTTGGTTATTGTTAGCTGCGGTTAGTTGTACATTAATACCTTTCAAGTTTCCCAAAACTCCAGAGAGAGAAACTACACTTGTTTTGTGCACTGCAACAACCTGACAGATAACCTTGCAAAAGTTGTTCTTGCCTGTATCAACTATAAAATATATTTAAGCAAAAGTTTTCAAATTTAATTTGAGACTGCTGCTAGCATCAGGCACTCAGAGGTGACAGTTTGTTTTTAGCAGTTTAGAAGCCCAGAGTTTCCAGCTGGATTAACCTCGGACTAACTTTACTGTGAAAATGTCCAGTGATTGAATCATCACAAAAATTAAGTTTGGGTAGGAAGTGACCATGGCTGCAAAATCCATTATTTACCAGAGTTTTATCTAATTTCAACATTTCCATTGATAGGCCTCTGTGATCTCTCTTGGTGGTTTTGTGCATCTACTGATAAGAGCTTTCTTTATATATTCATCTTTGTCATTCATACTTGTGCAGCTTTACTTGTCCTTGTCATTGCCATTCTTGGTCAACCTCAACGATGTGTTCCATCTTATTTTAAATCCTCTCTGAATCAATTTTTATAGAGCTATCGTGTCTTGTGTCTTTAAGCTGTATAAGTGAAATTGTGTTAATTTCATCATATACCTCTTATTTTACCTTCAACATTTCAGTTGCTCCTTTGTTTCCTCTTTTTATAGGGAATTGCTCATGATTGTTACACAATGGCTCACAGGCTTCATCACCGCTCTTGAGAGTTATGTGCCATTTCACCTGTCATTATTTATAGGCAAATGTCAGTGATATGGCTATCTTGTTCCTTTGAGAGGTCACTTAGTCAGGTCTTCTCTCACCTTCCCCTGTCTTTTTTCTGCACTTCAGCTATCCAGGCAACAGCATCTACTTTTTTTGTTTCGTTAGTGCTGTTGTTACTAACTGTAAAACTTCGCATTTTTCCATAGTAAATTACAGTTTTGCAAACTCTTATTTTGGGGCATGGAGTGACTTGGGATTGATAATAGATATATTGTATAGTCATCAGGCTGGACCAAATCTTATGCAAATCTAGTGTCATAATACTATAGCACGAAATGTGTTCCTCACTTTGGCAGAAAGCTAGTGAGCTGCTGGGCCTGTGTCCTAAATAATCACCTTTGCATTTATTACATCTGAGTCCTGTTTCTTCTCTATTGTGAGGAACACCACCACCAGATTGAATAATAGTTATTTTTTCCCCTTGTTTTATAGTTTATCATTTGGCTCTCACCATTCTCAAGGTTTGAGGTAGACTATGAACCCACATTTGATTATACCCGTATGTGAGAGTGTATCAAATGTGTTGAAAACTTCCTAATATTCTTTTGGTAATGATGCCTGAAAGTGAGCCATGATATTGTGTTGTGCAAAAGAATAAGGTACATGACATCACTTACATTCTGCTTGAACCTTAAAACTATGTAGTGGCATCTAAATTCAGTGAATACTTTGACTCCCTAGAAAACCACTGAATATGACATTTGTGTATTCTGTCAAGTAAGGCAACCAACAGGATAGACACTAAACACACTGTCTGTATAGGCTGTCACCTGTAAATTGGCTAATGTTGGCAGAGAGAAGATATCAAATAGTCCTAAACTGCACCTCTTTGAGGCTGTGAAGATGAGCCTTACGAGAAGCACATCTGTGATGCTCAAGCATCTACTTAACATTATACTTTTGAAATGTCAGAATTACAAGCATCAGTTACTGAGGTATTAGGCTGAAATCCAACACAATTTAAATGGTAAAACCTTAAAGGTAACAAATGAGGCCATGACTATGGGTCTCAGCTGAAAGCATGATATGTACTGTTAAGGTGGGCAGAACTGCAGTGGTATCTACTCTCAAGAAGAACATTCCTCCTGTCCAGCTAGAGGAGCAATCTATAGATCTTGCTGCAAGACCACTTTGCATGATACTGACTCTCCCAGCATGAAGATGCCACAAAACCTAAAGGTTCCAGAACATATATATCTGAACAGTTCCAGCATAGCTGAAAAAGGCATGTACATAACACAGACAAGAATATTTCACACCATCACTGACTGAAATCGGTGTTGCAACATCTCTGTCCAGGTAATGATTGATCAAGATGACAGATTGATTCTGGACAAAAATAAAACACTTGAACGGACAGTCAAATTTTCCTGATGCTGTTAAATGTATTGTGAAAGTTGCAAGTTACAGCGCTATTCAAAGACAGCATTAGTAAAGTGGTGTGTTACAGTACAAGGCGCACACAGATTTTTCAACCGAAGACAGCCTCAAACCTTGGAAATGGTCACAATGTGAACATAGGTTTACTAAAGATCTTTGGATACGTGACACTTAGCACCAACTGCTTTAGCAATACCCAAACCACTTGACATGGTATAAGGAAACTCTGACTTCCAACTAAAGCTTCATATTGACACCACTAGTTGCTCAGGGTCATCAGTGTCATTTTGCTTCTGGAAAAAAGTGTGGAACAAGATGATAAAGGAGAAGACTCCACAGAGTGATATGGACATTTGTGATTTTTATTATGGCTGTCAAGCGATTAAAAAAATTAATCGCGATCAATTGTGAGATTAAAAATATTGTGATTAATTACACTGTTAAACAATAATAGAATGCCATTTATTTAAATATTTTTGGATGTTTTCTATATTTTCAAATAGAAGCTCGGGGCTCAGAGCGCAGGGCTTCAGCTCCCTCACTGCTGATGCCACCCTCCCGGCCCAGAGGTATGCGATAAACGCATTAATGTGTAATTTTGTTTTCAGTTATTCGCAGGCATTAAACTGCGATTGACAGCCCTAATAGGTGTACATCATTTTCACAAATAGGATAAAGTTTAATTGTTTTTTGTTTTTTACTTTAGTTTAAATGAGGGAGAGTTGCAGTGTATAGAGTTGCAGTGTATACAGCGCATCCCAGGATGCGTAATCCAGGACATATGCTTGTTAGTGTCACAACTCAGTTTGCCTAAACTGTGTTTCTCAGTCTGAGAACCAGAGAGCTACAGGTCATCGGCCTGCACTCTAAATAAAGAATCCCCATTGTGCTGGTTTATACTAGAGCCCTGTGTGTATTGTCCCTCACAAATAAAAATATATGTAACGTGGTTTTGTATTGTATAGTTGTCTCCAATTTGACTCTAGCCAGGTCAGTGCCTTTGTTAGCAGTCTTGGTAGAGGAGTAAAGGATTTGGGTGAGCACAGAGGTTAAATTACCATTTTACCCTTGAGGTGGTCCCTCTAGGTCAGGTTTGAAGTATATTAGTGGAGATTGTGTACCTGACGTATTTATGGATAAACAGTGGACCTCAATCTTCAGAGTTATCAATCTGGTTTTAGATTAAAAAAATCAGAAATGATTTGATAAGAGTGACAATGCTTAAACTTTGCTTTTGACTGATAGCTTAGTAATGTGACTTTATGTTTTTGGCATAACCTCTATATTTATATATAGGATACCTAGGTGATACTGCAAATTATGAGGGAACATTTGTTGTTTTAAGTCAGTTGACAGGTTTAAGCATGGTGGCAACAGTTAATACAGTTTTTAAATTGTCAATAGGAGGTCTGGAGAAGAGAAGATTGGGGGAGGGAGACAGTCTTCAAGTACATAGTTCTCCTTAACCCTGGAGGATAGGACAAGAAGTAATGGACTTACATAGCAGCAAGGGAGACTTAAGTTATATATTAGGAAAAACTTCCTCATATATATTATCTATATTAAGTTAATATATTAGGAAAAACTGTAAGGGTAATTAAGCACTGCAACAAATTACCTAGGGACGTTGTGGTATCCCCATCACTGGAGGCTGTAAAGAACAGGTTAAACAAACACCTGTCAGGGATAGTCTAGAACAGTAGTTTTTAGTCTGTGGAGCCCTGGGGATTTGCAGGCTATGTATAAGGGGTCCGCAAAAGGTGACTTAAAATAAAGTTTTGGATCCCACCAAAGGCATTCTGTTTTTCTGATCAGTGAAAAGTATGCGAATGCCCCACCTACAGGTCAAAACCTGAAAGTGTTGTTGTCATTACCAGAGAAGCCCACAGTTTAGTGCCCTTTCTCATGCTGTGTCAAATGCTGTGCTGAGCACATGCAGTATTTATAGCTGAATTCTTTTCAGTCAGTTTTCAGTCTAAAACTTCTGTGGCAGGAGTCTGCGGACAACAGATTGAATTTCCAAAGTGGTCTGCACCTCAATTTGAAATGTTTTAGGGGACTGCAAATGAAAAAAAAGGTTGAAAACCACTGGTCTAGATAATACTTAGTGCAGAGGACTGGACTAGATGACCTATCGAGGTCCCTTCCAGTCCTAGATTTCTGTGATGTAAGGGAGAAAAGGTTGCATGACGGTTAGATATAGATATAGCCTTTTCTTCTGGAGATCTGAGTTTAAAGAATACTATGTTTAGAGGTAAAAGATGGCTAGGTTTCATTCTACTCTCCATTTTTCATCATTACAAATCTGAGTTTAGGATGGAGTGTTCTTAATATAGCTGTGTGAGGAAACTTCTGGAAGGCTGATTCACGGTATACTTCGCCCACGCCTAAAGCTGCTAGCTTCTATCACTTTCATGAAACCCAAATTTACCTACAAAATATTAGAGAGATGTAAATTGAGTTATTCTGGAATGTTGTCATTAATAGCGCTTTTCAAAGAGATGGCTGATAATAGTAAGCTCAAATGCCAGTTTTAATTAACTTCCACATGCAGCACATTTTGCAGGTTATACTGTACATGTGAAAATTTTGAGCTTTCAGGTTCCTATGCCAAACAAAATATGTGCAGCTTTCTTTCAAAGAATTTCAGGGTCTGAGTAAAATACTGTGATTAACAGATGGCCTGCAAAAATGCATGTATTATATTACAAAGTTTCTGTGCTTAAAGTGGTTACAAGATAATGTTAATATAAAATGTGTAAATGCTTTCTTTATTTCAGTGTTGAGGAGTTATTTTCATTGCAACTGTTTGCTCACTGAGGTTGTCTACATATAAGATGCTGTGCCACTGTAGTGCTTCAGTGTAGATGCTGCCTACATCAACAGGAGGGATTCTTCTGTCGGCATAGGTAATCCTAAAAGGCGTTAGCTAGTTTGATGGAAGAATTCTTCCATGGATTATGACCTAATACCGTCTACACAGGGACTTAGGTTATGTCTACTCTACCACTTATATTGGTATAATTTAGGTCGCTCAGGGATGTGAATAAGCCACCCCCGAGTGACATTAGTTACATGGACCTAAGCACCAGTATGGACAGTGCTATGTCATGAGAGAGCTTCCCCTGCCAACATAGCTACTGCTGGTCGTTGGGGGTGGATTAATTAAGTGGATGGAAAGTGCTCTCTCATTGGCTGAGAGCAGGTACACTAGAGAGCTTACAGCGGCACAGCTGCATCGGTGCAGCTGCGTCATTGTAAGCTCTCTAGTGTAGCCATAGCTTAGGTCGGCTTATCTGCACCTGAGAGACGTAGCAATGCCAGTGTCACTTTTCAGTGTAGATCAGCCTTGAGTTACTCCACTTAAGTCTGGTCTACACTAAAAAATTAATTTGGCATAACTACGTCGTACAGGGTGTGGAGATGGATTACCTACACCAACGGGAAAATCACTCCTGTCGCTGTAGACACTACCTACGCCGAAGCGCTATCGCTGTGGCCATGCCGCTGTGGCGTTTTAAGGCTAGACAAGTCCTTAGTGAGAGGGATCACACTGAAACATCTCAACTGCAGAGTAATTGAATTAGCAGATGATGACTTTGTTGTAATTTGGTCTTTTGCATCACTACTACATTACTTCAGAGTCACCAGCACTTGAGCTTCAGCACTAACTCCCTCTACGGGCCATCTAGCTTGAGTTTAAAGCACCATTTAACTCAAGCTACAGATTTTTGTGCGTGGAGGGGATTGGGTTAGTTGCAGAACTTGAGTGAAGACAAGTCCTAAGCTCCAGATCCTCAACTGGTATGGATTGGCATAGTTCTGACTTCACTGGAGCTAATCAGTCTACACCAACTGGGGGGCTGGCTCTGAATATAAAATAGATTAATGCATTTTTCTTTTTACAACAGAGTCATAGCACAGGCTTGCTGTTTTTAAAACAATAAATTGCCTGTCTCTTGTTCTGAAAAAGTTTTCCTGCTAATGATTGTGAAATGGTTGAAAATCCTTGTTGCATTCGGAGATTTCTAATGTCAGCTGGCCAGAACGATCTCTGTGTAGATTCAAATTGGCATTTTTGGTTCTGTTCATAGAATTCCCAAGATGCTGCAGAATAAAACTAATAGGATTACAGACCGTTTCACTGTTGCCATTCTCAAGCCTTTTGAGTTGTGAAATTGTCTGATTGTTTATCAGTTGTAATGCTTCATGCGCTTGGGAAAACTGAGCCGATGTCATTCACAGGGAAATGGAGTAGGGAAGAAGGTGGTTCTCCATAGCAGCCAAGAGACTTTGTAATGGGGAAAGAAGACAGATCTCTCTCCCTTTCCTGTCCTGTCCTGTCCTTTTCTCTTGGGGTGGGTTGGTGTGGATCTTCAAGTACATAAGACTTACACTAGCCAAAGGATATGAAAAGCCCTAAGTAGGGTCCAGAGACAGCATTCTACCCACTTCCCATCAGCTGGTCATAATGGAGGGGAAGTTGGGGAGAGGGCATTTTGCCAAGGTGTTTTTCTGCATAGGGACCCCACCTTGTTTTCATAGTAGTTGTCAAATATTAGTCAATTACTGCCATTGCTGGGGGCTGCTGGATGGGCAAAAAACTGTCTGGCCAGTGTTTTCTCCCTTTTGACCATGAGCTGGGAAACAAAGTCATTGGTGTGATTGAGCAGCAGCTGACATCCCTTTTCCTATTTAATATTTATAGCACTGTAGTGCCCAGAGGCTCTGATCAGAATGAGGGATCTTTTGTGCTGGATGCTGTAGAAACAAATATAGACCGTGTCCTGGTTCTCAGTTACCTTCTGATATTGATGCACGAACAAAGGGAAATAACTTGAAATCATAGTAGAACCAAGGTACCTGTACTGAGAGCTATTTTTGTGGCTGTGCTGTGAGAATAGGCATTGTCTAATCAAAGGCTGTTATCTTTTGGCATATGTTAACATGAAAGATTAGAGTTCAGAATCTCAGATTCGTTTCTCTTGCAACAGTTGACATGTCTCATTTCTTAAACAATGCTTTTAACTGTATTCCTTGAACTAATTTAGGTTTTTGTGATGTCCTCTGCTGTTCCAGGAGAAAAGCAGAACCTTGAGGGCTGAGTTCTTAGCAAGTTATTAATTCTAAATCTGTTCTAAAATGTCTGCCTGTGTTAATATTTTAAAACAGCAATCTGCTGGTTTGGTATCCTAAATATTTTTAGTGTCAGATTTTCATGTCCAGTTGTCTGAAAGTTGAACAAAGTGAGGACTGATTAAAAAGGGAGAGTGAAGAGTACTGGCAGTCCTCGACTTTACAACATTCAAGTTACGATGAATGGCACTTACGACGTTTGTAAATTGACATCCTGTTTCGACTTTCCGATGTCAGTTTTGACTTTGACATCAGTTTTGACTTTGCGCCGCTCGATCAGACATTGTTCCTATGGAAAAATCAAGTTACAATGTTTCGATTTAAGACGCGATTTTCAGGAACCAGATGTGTCCTACTGCCTGTATTCAAACTTGTAGGAATATTAAGGTTTTTTATAAAATGTACTACTACTAATTTAATCATTTTAAAGTGATTTTTCTAGTATGGTAATATTTTTGCTACCGTTTTAGGAAAACAATTACAGTTCATCCATTGTGAAAACTCATTTCCATTTTACAGCCCATTTTTAAAGCCCATTGAGGTCTGAATAATTGGAACCACTGAATATTCTATTTGGCAGATTATTTCAGGCATTTACTGCAAGATCTAAATAAAGCACACAAAGTTGAGCAAGCAGTATTGGAATTCTGTAATGAGCATTTTGCATGTGTAAATGGATAAATGAACAATCATGAATTTAAAAATATTGCGGAAATTTTATGTTTTAAGTACCAGTGAGCGCTTTGAGATCTACTGATGAAAAGCACTTTAGAAGTAGGCATGGCAGAATTCGATTTTTATTTTGTTGCAATTTTGATGATTGATGTTGATATTTATTTAAAAATTTCCCCTGATTTTTAACAATTTTAATTTTCACAGTTGCAGGAAATTAAGGGTGGGAGTTAGGGCAGTGGTGGCATCAGAACTGCAGGGAGTTTCCAGCAGGGGTTGCAGAGGGCTCCCTGCACTGCAACACCCTTCAGGCACAAAGTGCAGGGAAGGCTGCAGTCCTGGCCGGGCAGAGCAAATGCCCCTGGCCGGGACTGCCAGGAGGACAAACTCCTAGACACCGGGGAGACCATTCAGCAGCCGGGTGACCTCCCCTGCAACCATCCTCCTCCTCACAGCCCTGGTGGGGATCTCTGCCCTGCCCTGCCAGGACCATAGCTTCCCCTGCAACTTGGACTTGCAGTGATTCAGTATCATCAGCCCTGTGGCTGTGCAGGGAACCCTCTGCAGCTCTGCTGTCACAGCCCTGCTCAGTCGCTCCCATGACAGTGGGGCTTCAGAGGGCTTTCTGTGCTGCTGCAGGGCTAGTGACGCCCGATCCCTGGAGGCGCAAGGTGCGTAGAGGGGAAGGGTGGTAGCTGCACTTGTGATGACTCTTGCTGATGGATATGTTCTTGTCCATTTCAGTGTATCAGCTGAAATTGACATTTGCTGACATATATCAATTTAAACCTAATCCTGCCAAGCCCATGTATAAGAACTAAGCATTCGTAGTAGTACTAGTGTATTTTTTAATGGTTTCTTGAGACAGGATAGTATATAACAGCTTCAAAAATTTTCCTTTCATTGCAAAAACAGGAAACTCTGACTAGAACCGTTACTTAATCTTTTTTGGGTAATTAAGAATTTTAGGTGAAGAAAAATAGTAATTTTAATATATAATGAGTTAGACTTGATTTTGTAGAATTGTAGAAATTCCTATCCTTTAGAGGGATGCAAATGCAATTCATATGGCAAATCTTCATGTCTGTCAGTTCCTTTAATAAATGGATTTTTTTCTGCTTTTAGTCAGCAGATAAACAGCGAGCCTTAGAAGAAACCAAAGCCTACACAACCCAGTCCTTAGCAAGTGTAGCTTATCTGATCAACACTTTGGCCAACAATGTTCTCCAAATGCTGGATATCCAGGCATCCCAGCTTCGGCGCATGGAATCTTCAATCAACCATATTTCACAAGTGAGACAGTTTTTACTTATATCATCCCGTATGTGTTACTGAAATCGTACAGGAGATACAACAAGGGTTTGGTTTATCTGATGTTATGCTGCATAGTGTGGATAAGAAAAGACAGTTGGCATTAAAACAGCTGGGCATCCTACTGCACCTGACTCGCATGTTTGACTTAGATAATTATTATATTAATGTATTATTAATGTTTATCAGATTTTTTTGCCTTTATACATTTTGTTTAATTTTTTATCTTAAGAAATTTATATAGAATAGCATATTAGATGGATCATTGGACTGTCCCAGCGTGGCTGTCTGTCGGTGGTGTCTAGTCCATATTTCAGATGAAGGCAAACAATCCCATAAGGCATTTGGCAAAATGGATAATGCTATGCCTTGAGACACATCTCTCCAGCCCCTATTTGGTAATTAATTTACAGATACCCTGAAGCATGAGGTTTGATAGTCCCTGTAATTTATATTTAGCTAGTGTAAATACAGATGCTGTTTTTTCTGTTCTGTGTTGAATCTTGTTGTTTGTAACAGTAGTTTCTACCTGTTAATGAGTAAAGTAGCATTTCCTGTTGTCCATTTTAAACTTACTGTGTTTTAATTTAGTTTTCTCTTGACATTGATTATGGCACATAGTAAATTCAAATAATTATACAATTAAGCTATAAAGTAAAATGTAAAACCAGGTATTTGAAAATAATCAATTTACTTATTTACAAAATGAAGTACAGGAGTTGATGCTGAAAAGCACTCAGAGTAGAGTATTTTCCTGTGAAATGTGCACAGCTCTAGGTTCCTGTTAGTATCCTCTCTTTCAGGTTTCCCTTTTCCTCCTGCAAGTCTACATGTGCTTGGCATTTTAGTGTTGTTTACAAAGGCAATTCAGGTCAACACTTAGTGTTGCGGATGATAGAAAGATCATATAACTTTCTGTGGGGGAGAGGAATCTTGAGATCTGCCTGCTTTTCCAGAAGTGTTGCCAAAGTAAGATGTTGCTTGGTCAAGACATCAGTTATATATTTATTTACATATAATTCAAATGACATGAAATAAAGTGTTTCTTCTGGTTTCGAAACATGTGAAAGTAAAGTTGGACTCATACGTGACATAGACCTTGTGGTTAAGCAGGACTTGAGAAAGCCATTAGATTGTGAAGCTTTCCCAGGTTGAGTATCATCAACTTCTAGAGGCTCGCAACTTTTATTTTAAAAAATTTTGTGTTTAGCCCTTGTGCTTATGAAGATTATCTCACAAACATGCATCACTTTCCCCCTCTGTCCAACAAAGTCTTAAATCTGCAAGTAGCTTGTAGCTTTGTTGGCAGCAGAATAAAACCTGCTGCTATTCAGAACCAGTGGGCTATAGTGAAACTGACAAAAATGCTTCTTCTGCCTTCCAGCCACCAGAATGGGTTGAGTCCATGCTACAGGTTTATCAGAGACCTACTGGCTTGTGATTGATAGAAAAGGATGTGAAACCATTTGAGCAGGATATTGGGACAACACCCTGGCAGGATTTCCAGCATCCTTGCTTTCCCAGTAGCTGGGGGAGGAGTGGTTGGCTTCTCACCTAAGGATTTCTGCTGGACAATGGTGGGCACTATATTTTGTATCAATTATTGACCAATAGTCATAGTTCTCAGGCTATTAGGAGTTTGATAAATTTCCTGTCTTGGATGTGATGGGATTGGGTGAAGGAGAGATTGATTCAAGTTAAAATAGGTTAGTGTGGTATTCAGAGAGATTATTTGACAGGAGGAAGAGTGGGAGAAGAAAGGAAACAAAGTAGAGATAGGGAGATAGGAGAGAAGAAGGGATGGATGGCGAGAAGTTAAAATGGAAGCTGACACTGAAGACAGAACAAGAAAAAATGAGCCATTGTCTATTATAGGAAAGAAAAGAGAGGAGTGAAACCAGGGAGGGAAAGAAAGTAACAAAGGTGAGACATAGTAGGTTCCACTTTCTTAAATGTACTAAACAGAAAGTAGTTAGATAAGTTGTCATTAAATAGTATGCAGAGAACAGTGCTTTAAATTGCAAGGGGTATGGCAGCCAGGTATTTTTCACCCCAGGTAGCAGGTTTAGTCTTCGGTCTAGTAGGTGACAAATCTTGCAAGTCCTGTGGTTAAGAGTGAAGCTAAAAGCTGGAAAGTCTGGGTTCCATTTCTTCTACCACAGGCTTCCTGTGATCTTGGCCCAGTCACTTAATTTGTGATAGTTTCCAAATCTGTAAAAATAAATATATTTGTTAATATTTGTGAAGAGCTTTAAGACCCTTATACAGCAGGCATTATAGAAGTGGAAAGTATTATTTTGTCCAAGCAGATCAGTTTTGTATGCTGCATATGTGAAAAGCTTGTTATATTTTTGTTCTGTCATTTATGTAAAGCAGCTTTTTTTAGGAATGCCATCACATTTCCAATTGTCTTTTCTTTCTGAGAATACATGACATTTATACTAATTGAAATGTGAGTTTATTTTGTCGCCACTAGTATAAATGCAAAATGCTTCATTATTACAAAGAAGTGCAAAATTACCAGTGCCAAAAGGCTAACGGAAATATATCTGCCAACATTTTCAGTGCTGCATTTGTATAACAACACGTAGCTAAAAATATTTTTTTCTGCATTTTTGGTGTCTTTTTGAATATGTGCTCCTTTTGTTGAGACTGTAGCATTTCATGTGAAGGACATTTTCAGTGCTTTCATGAGAGACAGTTATACCATAGGAGTGAAGGTTTAACTGGGGATGTTGGCAGCTGTGCTGTGCTGCTGTCAGTCTGAAAGAATATCAGTAGTTCCATCTCTTGAAACGAAAAGAACAGCCTCCCTGCCTCCAACTAGTAACGACACAATCATTTTTCATTTGTCTGTCTTGTGTAATCATTTACAGTGCAGGAGTGTTTTAAATTCATTTATACAAAGTTCTCTGGAAAGGCACACTTAATACACCTCTACCCCGATACAACGCGACCCGATATAACACGAATTCGGATATAACGTGGTAAAGCAGCGCTCCGCGGGAGCGGGGCTGCGCTCTCTGGTGGATCAAAGCAAGTTCAGTATAATGCGGTTTCACTTATAATGCGATAAGATTTTTTGGCTCCCCAGGACAGCGTTATATCGGGGTAGAGGTGTATATGCAATGTTAGAATTTCAGCGTTCGAAGATCAATTAATCCCATCGTATGAAAGCTACAGTATTGTCTTTCAAATATAGTTCAACTTCCATATATGCAGAAGACTTCTACAGTGTTTATTGCTTTCCATGTCCAGTGTAAAGATGCCAGTCGTACTGTTTCTAGTGCTAGGTGGAATACGTCATGTGTACAAGAAAGTCAAAGGATTTTAATTGAGGCTGATCTACTTCATCCGCTCTGCTTCAGAATGGGCACAGGTCTACCTCTTCCTTCCATTCATACATGGCTATACTTCAGAGTAGTATGTTGATCACTTCAGACTGATCCTTAAGCCCGGAAAACAGTCTGTAGTACAAAATCTGAGATAAGGATGAGCTAATCTGTCTTTAATTCTAAACAAGGAAGAACTGAATCTCGGATGTCCTGTCATCCAGAATTTATTAGACAAGTGCTCTCCAAATAAATATTTTGAAGAATAAGGCCACCTGGCATTTTTAGTAGGAACACTTTTCAAAATTGCTTGTTTGTTAAAGTGCAGTTCTCTTCTGAAAAGACACTTAATTTTAAAAAGCTGGTATTCTGGAGATCCATGCTCATTGTGTTCAACTGATTTAAATGCCAAATTTGATCAATTAACTTACTTTTTTCTAAATGCCAACCTTGCAGACTTAATCTGAGCACTGAGATTAAAGCTGATGAAGTAATTTGGGTATTTCAGGTTATAGGTCCAGTAGTGGGGTGGTTACCTGCTCCGGCCCTGACAGGGCTGAGGCTGTGGGGAAAAGCCCAGGCTGATTAAGGGAGCAGCCGCAGCTGTGGCCAGCTCAGTCAGGTCCAGCTGGCCCCTATAAGAGGCTGTGAGCCAGGAGCCCAGTCAGTCTCCCTCTGCCTGTAGAGGAAGAAGGGCCTGGCTGCAAGGTGCTGAGCAGGACATCTAGATTGGAGCAGGGCTGGGGAAGGGCCAGAGGAGTTGGGAGCTCTGGCCTGGAAAGCCTCAGGCTGCTGCAGGCCTGACTACTGGCCAAATAGGTGCAGGGTTGCAGAGGGGCAGCCTATGGGTAGGCGGAGGCAACGGGTCCAAAACCCCTTTGCCTGTGATGAGTGGCATGTACATACCCCCGAAACAAGGGGCTAAGTGGGGACTGGCAGTAGCCCAGACTGAGGCTAGGTGGGGTTAGAGGGTGGGGGTTCCCCTGGGTGGGGAGACCCAGAATCTGAGTGTGTGGGAGTACTGCCAGGGGGGCAGCACCCCAGAAAAAGGGGCACTGGGTCCTGGGAGGGACTCGGGCTGGCGGTAAGGCGGATCACCGGCCTGCAGAGGGCGCTCCGGTGGCTGGACGAGCTAATTCCTGACGACTACCAGCAGAAAGGCGCCGCCGGGTGAGTCCGAACCCTGTACGGTCCCTAATCAGGAAAGTATCCCTTTCTCATAATTAGGTCACGCTTTTTACTTTGTATAGTGTTTACTAGTAGGCAGAAAGCTTAAACCCTAAATACATTTATTATATAAACATCAATTTATAATGATAAATATATCTAAATACTACATTTATTTTAGTTGTTCAAGTTCACAAACAGAATACTGATGGCTTCTGAATTCTTGAAACTAATATTGGAGCCTGAAAACTTGCCAAAGTGGTTTAAGGTGTGATTTTGTAAAGTTTTGTAATAAATAATTCTTTGTGTACAAGGCTAGTTTTTAAATTTCCATCTGTCAACTGTAATGTCATAAATCAAGATACTCCTGTTGTGTTGTCATAAAGAGCTCAAGAAGTAGCAGTAGTTGGGAAGGGCACAGCACTAACAGAGGACCTCACGTGAGGTAAATGTTCCTTTCATTGTTTTCTACTGGGAGAGCCGCAGATTAATCCAGGTGGCTGGGATAGAGTGAAAATACTGCTTCATCCTTGATCTCTGCCCTTGTCTTTCTCTTTTATATCACTCTGCCTCCAACACCACACACAGTGGGTGGCTTGTGATGTGTACAGAGCTGCAGGGCCCCCACAGCAGCCCACAGTCTTCAGCTTCTATCCACTGCTCCCATGGCACCTAGCTAAGCTGCAAGAGCATGTGTGAGCCAGCCCAATGTAGCCACCGTTGGAACCCCCACCCCATGTGGCATTCTGTCAGGAAAAGTTTGGAACCACTGTCAGTTGTCTCTTATCACAAGCCATGGGAACAAACAGCCAGCACAGTTGTATAACTTTCCAGAACTGGAACCATGTATTACCAGTGTATAGAATGGGATGCATTTCAGCATCTTAACAATGCCATCACAACTGCTGTTACTGATACTAGTTGAAATATAAATCTTGAGTCTAGGCAACTGTCTTCTAAAAAATCATTTTGTCAAGTTTGTGAACTTGCCAAACTTAAACAGGGGTTCCTATGTTAAAGCAACAAGCCAGTTTTAAAGGGACAACAGTTTGGAGTTAGAACTGGTGTGGACCAGGGGAATCCGACTGTTTAATTAAAACAAAGCAGCGCGAACGTCCGCGGTGGGTGTTGACGCAACGTGATTTCTGCCCAGTGCTCTGAATGTTTAACTCTGGTGAATAGGTATTTTTAAAATATTTAAGATCCATTCCTTTCCAAAAACATTTGTCAGTGTTGTTGTCTCCAATCAAGTTTTTAAAAGTGAATTTTAGAAGTCTACTAGACGCATATTCTGAGTTGCAAGTCCAAGTTAGAATTGGTTGGAATCTTAGTTTTTTCAGAAATCCAGTTTGGAAGCATTCAGGACTCCTTTTGCAATTTCACTTCTGAAATTTGTCAACAAATAGTAAATCTTTTAGAAGGCCAATTTAATACTTTGAGAGACTCCTCCTATAGGATTTTGAAGATATTTCTAATGTAAGAGGTGGCTCTATATTGGTGACTGCTCAAAAATTATCTAATGCACTCATTATTCGTGTAACCCCTTTCCAGAACTGACTGGTACAATATTTTGCCAAATTACATATTGAATATTGGCCTCAGATGTGTTCTTTAGCAAATGATGGTTTCTGAAGGTACTCTAATTTTCTTGGAGTCACCTTGAATTGCTTATCAAAAGATTAATAGTAACTGTTCCTAAATTCTGCCCAGATATTTAATATCTGACAATTGAAAGCAGTGGCCCAAAGTTAATAGAGCTTTGGAGAAGTTCACAGCACAGTGTTGACAATAGCCTGAAATTGCTGATGAGGAACAAATTCTAAGTTGTCATAGGAAAAGTTATGATTTGCTGAATATGATTATCCTATTTGTATGTATGTATTTTTGTATCTGAAGTTACGACTGTTGACTACGTATCTGTATTTCAAATGTAGTTTCAAATGATGCCCATTAGGCAAGATGCTTTCAGTCTAGATAGTGGGTGAGGAAGGACCTATCCAGGGCAATGAGTCATTAAGGAAAACAGTAGGTCTAGGAGAAGCTTATCCATCACCTGGTGAGCTTTCCTGAGAATGCTCCAGAAAGCCTGTAAGTAATGGCTGCTATGACTCCACAAGATCATGTGACCAGGCCACATGACTCTGGATTCCATTTTGGGATATCATTGTTTTTCCAGCAACTGAGTTTTGGAACAAAGGGTTCCCGCTATATGCTAAAGCTGTAGAAAGAAGGGAGTGACATCCTATGGTGTTTCCAGGAGTTCTCTTATGTGGGGAGTGAAGAACTGATGAACAAAGGCTGAACTCAGGGAAGTGCTGGACCCAGGCTAAAGCGATTTCTAGCCTGTGTATAGAAACCTGAGAAACCCAAGCTGCAAAGGAAATGCAGCTCATGCCTTGGGGAATCTACCAGACTGCTGGTATCATCAGTCAGGGTGAGAAACTGCTAATTCATAGTTAATCTAACTTGTGTGTTAAACTTAGTGTGCATTTTTGTTTATTTGCTAGGTAATATGCTTTGGTGTGTTTGCTATCCTTATAATCACTTAAAATGTATCTTTTGTAGTTAATACACTTGTTTTTGTTTTAATCTAAACCAGTGAGTTGGAGTGAAGTGCATGGAAAATTGTAGCTCAAGGGGCAAAGGCTGTTGCATATTCCGCTCCACATTGGGGGGCGGAGGGGGGGAGAGGGAGGAAGGAACTCTATCAGTTTATGCTGTACAGTTCCTTGTGCAGTTCATGACAGTATAATTTTGGGTTTATGCTCCAGAGGTGTTGCATGCCTGGGAAGCTGGGAGTTACCTTGCCTGTAGCCTTTCCATTGTTGGTTCATGCAGTGGCTGGTCAGAGAGCCTGCATGTAACTGCAGCTCGGTGTGTCCCTACCTGTGTGAATGCTGGTGGAAGTGTAAGACTGGGAGTGGGTCTGCAGCTTGTCACAGCAGCACAGTGTGAGAGAGAGCCCAGGCTGGTGAGTCAGAGGGCTCAGTGGTACCTCAGTTCCAGGTGGCACCCCGGGGGGAACCTGTTACACCCATGCATTTTAAAATGAAGATGATAGAATCTTTTTTACTCCAGTGGTTTTCTGAGGAAAATCTTTTCATGATAAGATCAGCTTGATGGAACTTATAAACTACTGAATAAACATACCGTCAGTGCTCTCTTCCTTGTTACTTCAGGGAGTATGACAGTGGTGATGGTAGTCACCTGTGTATTGAGGATCATAGTATGTCTGTTTCCTTAGTTGCAGATTATTCTGAGTTGTCAGTTTCTCATATAATCAACTGCCTCAGTGTTCTTGCAAGGTAGTTGTTTTATGAGACTGTTAAGATATTACATCTGCAACAGTCTTCCAACCAAGCAAATGAGTTTCTTGAAAAGCCTCTCTGCAAAATCTTTTCAGGTAGAATTCTTTGTATATTTACCATAAGTGAGTGCCACAGTCAGATGCTCAGTTGTTCAGTAGTTACATTTAAGAGATAAAGATACAGGCTTGGGTTGGCATGCAAGCCCTTTCCCACTGGATCTTTTTCTGTTTTAATAAGTTTTTAAGCATTTCATTATTTGATAACTATAGCAGTGCCTCACCTAATATAGTATTCCTCAAGGAAGACCGATGTAGTTATACTTTTAATAAGATACTATTTAATTTATGGGAACAAGTTTCTGCAGTACAAAAGTTAATAGTCTCTGGCCAAGATTATGATTGAGCAGGGTAAGAACAAGTAATTTAAAATCTTCTTCCCATCAGAAAAAAGGGTAGTGCTTACATTTTAATCACCTTTAATACAGAGAAGTCTAGCGCAAAGTTCTGCAATGTTTATTTTTAAATTTATACTTGATCAGTCATCTTATTGGTAATCAATGAACAACAAACTTTCCATTCAATTTTAGGTAATAGTGAGGACCCTGCACGGTCCTGATACTCTGGGCAGGGTCTTCAGTTTTTTCTAACGTAGAGGGGGGAGGAGAAGAATGACTTTAGCAACTCTCTGTATTGGAATATTTACACAGATAATTTTTGAACAAAGGCGTTAAAGCCTCTATTCTATACCTGGCAAAATGTAGTTACATGTCATAGAAAATGTTATGTATCATGGGATAACAGTGTCCAAATGATATGATAATGTACAAGACAGCATATCAAACAAAGCCTTATTGTTAGGGTTATCATCGTGCCTAGACTCCCTAGTTATGGACCAGGATTCCTTTCTGCTAGGTTGCTGTGCAGACAGAAGAAAATACTGAGGACTGAAACATAGTTCACTGTTTGATCAGTATTTGTGTATCAGTTAAGCTTCATAAGATGCTATGGTATTTTTTCTTTACTCCTAAAATGGAGGAAGAAAGTATACTGTGCAATTTAACTTTGTGCAAGAATTAACTCCTTTTTAAACTTGTAGTTGGTATAGAAGGGTTACACTTGTTGGGTCAAATGGATTGGAAAAGGATTTGAAGGAAAGCATCTCTTCAAGGAGCTGAGTTGGGGAGTTTGCGGCCTCCTACATCTGGAACAGCAGGGAGCCGACCCCACTCCTTGCACTGTACAGTTTGTTGCTGGGTACTCTCAGGTATTTTAAGTGAATAAAGTTGAAGCCTAATTAAACCACATTCATTGCTTCCTGTCTTTCTTCTGGCATGAACAGAGAAATGATTTGCTGTTTGTAGGTTCAGTATTTCCCCCCGTGAACACTGGTGTAGAATTATAGCTCTGAAGAAAGTCTTGCTAAAATTGATTGAAAACTTGTGTATCTGCTCTGAAAAGTCATTGTATTAATGGCATTTTTGGTTCCATCCCTGCTGTTGCCAGTGATGATTTCTTTATCACATATGTTCAGTTTACCGGTAAAAAGATATTTCTAATTGCCATGTCTTCAAACCCATCTTAGATTCTGAGTCAAACTGAGTTCTTCTATCTCTCCATATCATTAGTAATAAAGGTGGTTACATATTGGCAGTCCACTATCTTTAGCTAATGCCTCTGTTGGGACACTGGGGCAACCCTATTTTCTTTCTTATAAAACACAGCAGATTTCCTAGTGTGACTCACTAACTCCTTTTTGGCCTGTATGGGGGAGACTTTCAAAGGCACAGATGGGAAAGAGTTAAGCATCCATCTCCTACTGAAAGTCAATGAGAACTGGGAACCCTATTTTCTTGAAAGAGTTTGCATAAGTGCAATTGACTGGAAAGTAATAAAAATGGTTCTGATGCACAAGATGCAATAGAATCCCATTTGCTCTTAGTTTTATTAACTGCAGTGTAAACAGGAGTGTAAAACACTAATAAGTTATTCTTGTTGGTATGAAAATGAGTACATGCAAAGAACAGATCTCTTGCTGCACATGTTCTCTGGCTAAATAGGACTTTGTATAAAGAGGACTTCTCTTCCTCTTGACTGCGTAAAGTCAGTCTGTTACCATTCACAAACACTGAATTTGTGTTTAAAATGGTAACAAAAAGGAGAACTAGAAATCACAATGAGGGTGACTTTGGTGGGATTATATAAGTCCACATAGCTGTAACTTTGTTCACAGTATAAATTTCCTCATGTGAAGTTACCAAATTTGAGGTCAGCAATTGGGTTTGACGAAAATGTTGGTTTCAGGTGCTTTGTTGTCTTGTTGTGACTCTGAAACGGTGGTCCATAGAGCTGTTTCTTTCACAATAAGAAAGCACGTCTGCCTTCAAGTTGCATTGCTTTTTCCTAGTCATGTCCCAAGCCAATACCCTTAGGATTGCCAGAGGATTTTTTGACCAGTTAAATAAAAATCCATCAGATACATCTGTTTACCCTGCACAACTGCTCTGTTTTGTGCAAGTTCTTCTGGTATAAATTAAAATGCGACCAATTTTACCAAAACTGGATCAACAGCAAGCAAAGGAAAATCCTACCGAGTGACCTAGACTGATTAGCAATTAAAGCTGTAGGAAATGGGGGGAGGTTTGGTAAACATAACTCTGTGTCAAGGGAGTAGAAATAGAGAGAAAAAAAGCACAAAGCAACATAAGCAATTGTGTTAAAGCAAGTATACTTCAATCTTTTCTTGTACTAATATTATTTCTGTGTAATCAAGCACTGCAATGGAAGTAGGGAAGAAGCATTCAGGATTGTGGGATGGTCTAAAATGAATCTTAAACCACTCACAGTATATGAAAGTTTGAGAACCACTGCACAGTCTGAGGTCACTGACTGATGCCTGCAAGGGACCAAGTTCATTTACTTCACAGGAGTTCAAGTAGAGAGAGTTTGGCTCACAGTATCATCTGTAATACTTAGGTACAAAGGGTTAAGTTAAAGATGTGGCATCTGGCTTATACTTAGTAGTTCCTTGCTTTTTTTTGCTTAATGACACAGCCTTAATCAGTTCTGGATGTTAATATCTCTGGAACTTTCACGAGACATCTGTTTGGCAGCGATACTTTTTAATTTGCTGCATATTCATTGTTCTACCATAATAGTCATTGCTGTGCATGTAGGGTGGGATTTTCAAAAGTGCTTAGCTTTGGCCCTAATGCTGCTCCTGTTGAAGTCAATGGACGTTTTACCATTGGCTACAGTGGGAATAGCTAGATAAGTGCTAAGCACTTTAAAAAAAAAATCTGACGTTTTATGCAGAGTAAACTGTGTGTAGTGACTGAGAAACCTGTTCTGATTTTTCTGATATTATCCTTATTGATTATTATCAATATTATCCTTTTTGATACCACTGCTACTATGAATGAATAAATTACCGTAATGAGAAACTACTCCACAGTCTGACAAAACAAATTAATTATGTCCGAAGTTTGTATTACAGGACACACACAAACTGGGGGAAACAGACTGGGAAAAGACCTTTGGGGCCTCATCAGAATGAAAGACATTTTGGAGGGTGACTATTAAAGTATAGATACTTATTTAGCATTTAAAATTGCAGTCAAAGTACAGAAATTGTTAAATTAACGAAACCGAATTAATAATAGTTACTAATAGAGCGGAAACATTAGGAGGGATTTTGCTTAATTGTAAAGAATTCAAGTGAAATCAGAAGGTGGTAACTTCTAACAGTGATTGAACAAAAGGAGTGTAAGCAGTACTTAGCAAATGTTTGTACTGATATATCTGTATATAACTGCAATCTATAAAAGCATGGAGCCAAATCAAGTTTTTAATACCAAATGTACACTTAATATTCAACGCTATTGTTAAACGCATTGTGTTTTGCAGACAGTAGACATTCATAAAGAGAAAGTTGCTAGAAGAGAAATTGGCATTTTGACTACGAACAAAAACACCTCAAGAACCCACAAAATCATTGCACCAGCCAACCTGGAGCGACCAGTTCGCTACATTAGAAAACCTATTGATTACACCATTCTAGATGATATTGGACATGGAGTGAAGGTAGGTGATGTTATAAAACACTCTTAAATTATTGTATGTTTTCAAAATGTAAGGACCTGGAATAGTGACTTATTCCTGTCTTCCACATTGCAGCATGGGTTTTCTCAATTGTCTAATCCAGATGGATTTAAGAGGAATCCCCTGGTCCTTTTTAACTTTGCAGACCATTTTACCCGTGATTCTGGGTCTGGGTATGTGTATGACCATGGAACTCCTCTGGGGCACGGCTAAACCTGCTTACTTGGATAGAGGCTAATGCCTTTTCCCTTGTTTGAATCTGTTGTCAGGAGGTACCTGAGTAATGAAAGGCTATTAACCCTCTCTCCCGTTACTGCCACAAAATGCATTTGTTGACTCAGGTGTAATACCAGTAGTGCTACCCTGTGGCTCATTAGCAGGATGTATTTGTGTAAAAGGCAGCATTGAATGTGCTTTAGTTTTAGTGGTTGTTGAAGAGAATTGCAATGTGGCTGATGTCCAATAATGGGTTTTCTGAACCTGAAGACTGCCACCAAAACCTGGGCCAGCCAGTTATGCCTTTTCAGGAATTTTTTTAAACACAGATTTGGGATGAATAGTACAATTTTTAGGGCCTGAGTTTGCATGTAGTTACTAGAATTGCACAAGCTAATTAGGCACTAACTGCAAATTTGACTAGACCCATAACTGCTTGCTTTTTTGCAGATACCTGGTTGGTGTACACAGTAATGCCATATGCAAATTAGACATACATATTTAAAAATCACATCTAATGTAAATAAAATCTTAGCAGATGTGACCTTCTTTTTGTGCTATTAAGAAACCATTTGAATATAAAAGAGGATTGTCAACATTACTTTCTGAAAGAAGAAATGTAAATAACATGAAGCAGTGTCATTTACAAAACACATACATTAACAAATCCACAAAACTTTCAAAGTAGTGGTGCAATAACATGCTTTAAATCAATTGATTGCAAAATTTCTTGTGCTTGACATGAATTTCATTATTTCACACTGTCTGAATTACATTTTATAAAGTTACATGATTAATGCAAGTAGACAAATCATCCTTTGAATTTAAAATTGAAATTCAAAGCATTCTTTTTTAAAGATCTTTTCAATAAAGGAATATTTTATTCAAGAGCTTTTGAACATTGTTTTTATGACAAATTCATATCTTATTTTTCATTGGAAATGTTTGCTACTCAATTTGTGTACATAATCTGGTAAAAAAAGACGTGATGTTTTTCAGCACATTTTTGCAGAAATATTTCGTATCTGGAAAGCTCTTTAAGAAATCAGCTGCCTCGTATTAAAATCTGCTGTCTGTTTCTATAAAAGAATTAGTGCATATCAGCAGAATTCCTTATGGTGAATCAATGAATATATTAACATGTAGCGCATAAAAGTGAATGATCATAGCTATCATTTATGATAACTTTGATTTAGTGATATTCTTTCAGGACAGATTAAGGAAAAATTATTTCTCTGCTACAGCACAATTTAATTTAGACTCAGTTGTACACCCATTGTAATCAGAAATCGTGTTAACTTCAGTGCAACAAGATCAAGCCCAAAGTGATATGATAAACTATGTTCTTGCAAAAGACTCTGACATCAAACCTGCTCAAATGAATGGATCAGCGTATCACATGTTAAGACCCTGTGACCAGGTCCTGTGACAGTTGTAAAAGCAAAGTTTGCTCCAAAGAACCTCTAAACTGTGCTGCATTTTTATTTAGGAAATGAAAGTCTGTAAACATTGTGTAGTTTGTCAAATGATCATCAGTGTGCACTGCTACTTGAAATAATAATTTTTCTTTTATCTGTAAGGTCCACAGATCTGTTAGATAATGGACTCTCATCCTTTATGCAACTCTATAGACAGAACTAGTCACCTCACACGGAAGAGTTCACTTTTTTTTTTTGATTTGTTTGTTCTGCCTCCAGAACAGTCTGATCAGGTGCTTTACAGTTTCAACTTCAAAATGTCTAGTGGCTGCACAATCCAGCATACAGACAGAATGAGGATATCTTTATACTGGGATGTTAAGTGATTTCTCATAGATACATTTTTAGTTCATCTTCCTAAGATTTATTGAGCACTGCCATGGGACCTAAAGGTGATCCTTAACATGGTGACTCTTAATCTTATTGAGCCCAACAGGAAGGTATCCATATATTTCCGCTCCATCAAAGTGGCCATCCTGGTAGCCATTATCCCCCCAGAAGGTGGTAGAGCTTAGGGCCTTATCTCTTGGGGGATAATACATGTTCCACAATGATATGGACATAGCCTTTGTCCCAAAAATTAACTCAGTTTTCGACAAACAGTGGCGAGAATGATTTTTTTGGGCTCTGTGGAAAAATTATCTCCCAGGAAAGAAGTTGTGGCATATATTGGATGTTGGTAGAGCCTTTGAGATCTACCTCTGTCACACACACAGTGCTCCATTGATTCTCTACTATCTAATACCTAAAGAAAAGAGAGAGTATCAAAATCCACTGTTTCAAAATGGTTGAGATGGTGCATCCATGAAGCCTAAAAGTCAGTGTCTCTTTCCAGCAACTGAGGTCAAAGTCCACTCGCTGAGAGTGGCAGCAGCCGACCCGGCTAAGTAACTCTGCATATGCTATGAGATCTGCAGGATAGCCACTGGGTTATCCATTCATCCCTTTTCAAAAATGTATAAGTTGGACATTCAGGCATCAGTGGATGGTGCCTTCAGTTAAAGAATGTTTCATGCTGTAGTAGAGAAGGAATTTAAAATCCTATATGTAGTTAGTTCTATCTGAACCCTCCCTGAAGCCACACTATGAAAATCCCATTGGTTAATTAATCAATGGACCTTGTAGATGAAAGAGAAGAGGGAAATTTTATTCTGATTTGCTAAAAATTTTCTTCCTCAGTTAAAAGATCCTCAGATCTGACCCTCCCTTCTTTAGAGTATTTCTCTCCCCAATAGGATAAAAAATTCTGTTCAGTTCATTTCAGTTAGCTCACAGTTATGCTCTGCAGTAGGAACTCACAGTATATTACTGTAGTGCATATAATCTCATTAAGTTTCAGACCACAGGGATATTACCCTTTGCCATGGAAACTGTCTCAACTGGTGAGCTCTTCAGAGTAGCTTGCCATGCTCTCCCGTGGCAGTGACTGACAAGTCTGGCTCTGGTTATGTAGCTTCATGAAGCTGAGAGGCTATTGGTTATTAGATCTGTGGACCTTGTAATTTAGAGGAAATTTTCAGTAAATCAGAAAAATGTATTATACCTATATAATATAGTGGGGTTTATTTGGGAACTAAACAATGGATGACCCAAAATATGGTATGTCTAGATGATTAACAGTTGAGATTCTGAGCTGCTCAGTGTTCCCAGTATTACATAGGGTATAAGAAAATGCAGCATTCTTAAAAATTACTTAGAACTAAAAAAACCAAATAGATAGTCAAACCAATGGACTGGTATTTCTGAACACATTTTGGGCTTGTGAAACTATCCGGCATTGTGGCAGCAGGACATAAATACAACTTAACTTTAAAAGTTAGTGCCTAAACTCCCAGTTTTACTCAGCCTTTGGAGTACAAAAAAATTGAGATTCAGGGTTCTCCTCGCTAGGAAATCTTTCATCACTTCCAGTCGAGTGCTAGCTGACATGACAGGGTTGGCTGACAGGGCACTTTTAGATCAGGTTAATACTCCAGAATTAATGTGCTGCTGCTTCAGGAAATTGGAATGATAGTAATACATGTAAAACAACGTTTACTCGCATCCAAATTCTCATAATCAATGAGGATGCTTTTTGCCACCTAGTATAAATTCACTTGTAAAGTTTATTCCCTTAGAATCCAACCCTCACTATGGGGAAAATGTTGACCCTTCGAATGTTAGCAGTGGGAGAATTTGAGTGACTGCACTGTCTCCTGAGTAGTCCTCCAAACATTTGGATGTTTAGTTACCTAGTTAAATTTAAGACATATCTGAAGGCTGTTTGATTAATCAGTGTGTCTATTAAAAGTTTCATCTTGAAAATCTTTTGTTCATGGCACATTCTGCTTTAACCACTCTTTCTATGATCTATTGATACATTATTTTGTTGATGCTGAATGCTTAACTTTTTCTTTCTTATTTCCTTTCTCTTCATATCCTGAAGTTCCAACTAACCTTTCAATGCTTTTTTCCCTTACCTCTTTTATTTGCTCCATGTATGCATTAAGTGGTTGCTTAGATTTAAGGTAAGAAACCCCAGGGCTGGATTTCCATTCTTATTCTTTAGAGACTATTACACATAGGGAGAGATTTGAAATTAGCATGTCACTAATAATAATTTTTTAAAAGAATAAGCCATTCCTTCTCCCTCTGTAAGTACTCTACCTTCAGTCTCAGTATAGATTGACATTTTGCAATATAAATGGATGGGTTTAATGTAGCTAATATTTGCAGTTAATTATAAAAGCTTACAGTGAAATGTTGACTCATTTTAGGATAGCTAGTTTTCACCTAACAAGGGAGAAATAGTATATTTACACTGAGTAGGAATAAATGGCATATAAATGAGTAGTTAGCCGAATATAAACCTCTCCATGTGTAATACTCTTTTTATCCTATATATGGTGTGATTTATGATTCACTTTGTGACCAATATTTCAGTGTAAACTTACTCAGATAAAGGGACACCAAGGTTGTGTTGAAAAAACAAAAATTTTTTGTATGAAGTTTTGCATTTTTTTTAAAGTTGCAGTATCATACATTAGTTACTTTCAATAAATGTCAGAGTTACTCTTTATATAAAATACTGTATGTATAGTGGCAAATATTACAGATATTTTCTCAGACTTGGTAATATCACTATGCAAAATGTTAACCCTCTCTTAAAAATATCAGATTGCTTTTAGTATGCCACTAATATAGCAGTATTATGTTTAACTCATCAATGTACGTAAGCCACAATCCTGCAAACTATCACATGTGAGTACTCCCAGGTGAGCCTAAGGCCAGCTCCGCACTAGAAACTTACCTTGGTATAACTGTCACTCGGGTGTGAAAAATCCACACCCCCGAGTGATGCAGTTATGCCAACTTAACCTCCCGTGTAGACAGCACTATGTTAACATAGCTGCTGCCTCTCGCAGAGGTGGTTTAATTACACCAACAGGAGAAGCTCTCCCTTAGGCATAGTACAGTAGCTCTATCAAAGGAAGAAATTAGATTGGTGGTTTGCATGATTTATTCTTGACAAATCTATGTAGGCTATTACTTATTACCTTATCTTCTAGATGCTTATAAATTGATTGCTTAATTTATTGTAGTATCTTTCCAGGTATCAAAATTAGACTGACAGTACAGCATTTGTAATGCAGTAGTTATGCATATTTAATACTGAATTTCACAGAGAGCAATTCTGTAAAAATCCTATTCTTGGTATGGTAACTTTGAATGATATGGAAAAGCAGCTGGCATATTCTTAAAGTTTTCATTACTTTCTCCAAGCACAAGTTATGCAGAAGTAATGATCTAAAAGTATCGTATGTTCACTTCGTTATAGAGTAGAGCTGGCAGGTTCTCTTCCCCTTTGCAGTGATGGTAAGAGCCTCTTTTCTGCCTTTCAGAGTAAGAAATTCTTCTATATATAGAACTTGAATGATGCTAGCATATTTTTCTTTATAATGTAGGTCAAATTAGAATTTTAAAGTTACTTGTCAAAGAACATCCTTGATCTCAAGCTTGATTAGGCCAATCAGACAATGTGTGTCAGACAATCTTTTGTTGCCAGATTTGTGGGGTTTTCTTTATAATAATAATAATTAAAAAGGTGTGTTGTATGTTGCTCTTTGAGGTTTAAACAGTTCATTTGATCTGACTTGCACTTAAAAATTCTAGGTGCACAGACTGGCACATATGACTTGAAGCTGCAAGTGAAAAATGGCCTCCATAGTCATATATAAATACAATTGAATTACAGTTGTCCCATTTTGGAGGAGATCACATATATAATACTTACCTTAGCATTTATTGTTTTTTTTCACATTTTAAGTGCAGGCTTTGCTACACAAGAAAGTTGCACAGGTTAACTAAATGGGTTGCTAAACTGATTTAGGTATAACAATGAAAACCTCTGTTTAGACATTTGTGTATGTTTGAGTGGCTTATTTTTGGTTTAATTTAAACAGAATTGTAATCTGCTTTAGCTAAAACAAGAAAAGGCTGGCTAAACTGAACTAAGTGTTCACACAGCTTCTTGCACCAGTCTAACTGAATCAATTAAAAGTCACACATTGCAGCTGTAACTTTTTAGTATAGACAGTTCTCCCATCACTCCATGTTAGTTGGACATGATACAGAGAGGTTTGCTCACCTGCCACTGACTCAACATACAAGCCTGGGCAAGTGAGTAAATCTAAGCCAGGGTTAGAACTCAGAAGTTTCTGGCTCACAGTCACAAGCTCAGTCAGCTGAGTACACATATAATAGGTAAGAGCTGAGGTGGGTTGGGAAGGTAATTTTTCTCTCAGCCTGAGTTTTGCTGGTATTAGGTGACAGATTGCTCCAACATCTTAGATATTTGAAATCCCTGAAGATAATTCCTAGAGTATTGTTGAATGGGGCATTAATTTTATTCTCAGAAGGGTTGTAAGTATAAGTGGTATACATCAGGGGTGGGCAAACTACGGCCTGGGGGCCGCATCAGGCCCTTCATACATTTTAATCTGGTCCTTGAGCTCCCGCCAGGGAGTGGGGTCCGGGACTTGCCCTGCTCTGTCGCTCCAGCCGGGGAGCAGGGTTGGGGGCTTACCCTGCTGTGTGCATGCTGTGGCTCCGTGCAGCTCCCAGAAGCAGCAGCATGTCCCCCCTCTGGCTCCTACACATAGAGCAGGCAGGGGGCTCTGCATGCTGCCCCCTGCACCAAGTGCCACCCCCGCAGCTCCCATTGGCCGGGAACTGCCGCCAGTGGGAGCTGCAGGGGCGACATCTGTGGACAGGGAGCATGCAGAGCTGCCTGGCCACGTCGCTGCATAGGAGCTGGAGGGGGGACATGCCGGTGCTTCCGGAAGCTGGTTGAGTTAAGTGCCGCCAGGAGCCTGCACCCCTGACTCCCTGCCATGCCCCAACCCCCTGCCCCAGCCTAGATCTACCCTCCTGCCCTCCGAACCCCTCAGTCCCAGCATGGAGTACCCTCCTGCACTCCCAACCCCTCATCCCCAGCCCCACCCCAGAGCCCACATCCTCAGCTGGAGCCTTCACCCTGAACCCCTGCCCCAGCCCGCACCCCAACCCCCCTCCCACACCCTGAACTCCTCATTTCTGGCCCCACTCCACAGCCTGCACTCTCAGCCGAAGCCCGCACCCCAACCCTCAATTTCATGAGCATTCATGACCCACCATTTCATTTCCATACCCAGATGCGGCCCTCAGGCCAAAAAGTTTGCCCACCCCTAATCTACATTATGGGAGAAGTATAGTTCGTGCTTGAATGTCCTAGAAAATCAGAAGTCTGATTTACCAATGAAGGAATTCCCATAAAAATGTGTGAAAACATCTCTTTAGGGATTTTTATTCTATATATTTTTCTATACTGCACTTACCATGTAGAATCTGAGTGCCTTCCAGGAATGCATTAAGCAGTGTGATTACGTATCTGTCACCTGTTTGTTCTCTCTTCCTCTCCCCAGAGGGTGAAGTATGTGCAGTGGGTTAAGTCTGACTTCTTCTCTGGAGAGTGCCTCCTCTTGAGACCTGATCCTGAAGAGTATTCTGTATTTAAAGAAATGTTCTCTATTGACATGTTCACTGCTATTTGCAGCTAAAGGGTCACAGTGTTTAAAGTAGATCCTGTTGTTAATTCTTCAGATCTATAGACAGTAGTTGCCAACATGCCATGTGAATATACAATACATCTGTGCAAATCTAGGAGCTCGTAGCATGTCTGGTGATTAGGTGTTAGTACGACTATAAAATACATATCTGTGTCCATAAAATATTTGTTTATGGGACTACTTTTTTTTACTCATGAAATCATTCCTGAAGGTTGAATAGTTCAGTCAGAGCAATTCTGCAGTTCATTCAAGGCTGCTGTCATGTTTTTAAAAAAAAAATAAAAAAAAAAAAAATAAATTTTTTTTTTTTACTCTAATTGTAGTAGTTTCGTATCAGCTATAAGTCAGTTGCTTCATAATAGATTTACACTGCCATACAGTGGGAGACTGAAGGACTCAATCTATTTTACTTATCAAAGAGAAGATTGAGATGACTTGATGATGGTCTCTAAGACTACAGGGAGAAGATTTCTGATAGCACAGAGCTCTTTTAATCTAGCAAAGACCTAACCAGATCTAGTGGCAGGAAGCTGAGGTAAAGCAACTGGAAATAAGGAATAACTGAAAAAACAGATTAAGAGTGAGGGTAATTAGCCATTAGAACAATTTACCAATGGATGTGATGGATTCTTTCACTTGAAAAGTCTTAAAATTGGATGCTTTGTAAAAGATCCAGAGTTGTTGAGTTTATCTAGGCTCTTTCCTGCTGAAAAAGCTGATGGTGTAAGAGGGTGGCATGGTTAAAAATTGAAAAAAGCTGGTTTTGGGGAGGATTGGGAGTTCAAAAATAATGGCTGGTAGGTTTGGCGATTGTTTCCAGGGTGACCTGCAAAGGAAAAAATGAGTGTTCACCTATTTTCTCTTTTTTGTGATTCATAAAGAAGGTGGCCTAAACTTATTAAAGAAGGAGTTTTCTGTCCCTCCTTTTTTATTTTGCATTAGAAAAACAGGGGAAAAGCCTTTGAAAACATACCTTTTGAGCTGCCTTTATACCTATAAAGAAACAAATATGTGCAAGTAATTTTATTTTCTTTGCAGTTCACTTTTAAATATTTGCAAAGCAGTTTTGTGTTCTTCAGCCACCTTGCCTTCCACCAGTTTGGGTGCCTCTATTGATAAGTGTTGCATAATCTCCAAACTTGTTCTGACTGTGAATTAAATCCATGCTGCCCTTGAATCAGAGTTATCTTGTCAGTATCTCCTATCATTTTTTCTTCCTCACATGTAGATCCAGGAATCAAACACCTTAGAAGTATTTATGGTTCTTGTAGTTCATGGGGCACTAGAAGACAATGCAGCATGCTACTTTTCAAAATCTTTTCAACAGCCTAATATAGAAAGAATTAAGTTGCTTCCTTTTTTGCAATGAGAGTGGGGAGTTACAGCCTAATAAATCACTGAACAGTCTGACACTACTTACATCCATTTATTCATTCTTGACATAGTCTGAGTGGGAAACCTAGACTCACCTTTATATTAGTTGAGTATCAGAGGAAATGAGAAATGTATATGTTACTGTCATTTCCACCCCACAAGAATGCAGCTGAAGGGAGGAGTTAAATTTATGCTGATATTATTTATGCTGGTATTCTGAACATGAATTGAGGAAATAGCTTTGTGTGGATAGGTAATCATGTGGGTAGTTGTGTGGTAAAATTTCCTGTGAGCCTTTTTGGACAGATAGTATAGTTAATGAAATATGGCCATTATTCATCATTGGTGGCAGTATAGGAGGAAAGACACAATTGTGTGATTAAAAACAACATGGAGGTGCTCTTTATCATATGGAATTTATAACATAGCAATAGGGTGTCCATTGCTTGACTAGAATCCCTCAGTTAGAGCCATCTATGTTCTGAATTGCTAACTTCTGATTGCACACAATAAGGAATTGCTTGAAGGTAACCAAACACGAATAGGGTGACCGTAGCTTTTAAAGCAGCTAGGGATTTCTTTTTTTGACCTTTGTCCAGAAGAAATAGCTTTGAAGAAAGTTTGCAATGTTCACGTTTTTATTCCCCCCCCCCTTAAAAATTAAGAAACCCAAATTTTTCCAGCAGGAATCTAAATTATTAAGAATAGTGGGACAAACATGATTCTAAACCTTCAACTTTACTTGTGGGACTTCTGTTTTTTGTTTTTTGTTTTTTTTAAAAAGTACCAGCAAACTAAAAAAGAAAGTAACTTTAAGTACTGTTCATTGTCCTTTTGTAGGTCATGTGTGTAATTCTGCCCCCACGAGATATATGGCTTCAGAAGTTGTTCAGAAAATGCTGCAAAACTTGCCAAATTTCTCTTTATTTTGCCAGTTAAGAGCCAAAAGTTAAGTATCATAATTGGAAGTTGTTTCCTTTTTTACATATAAAAATGTGAGAAAGTTTAAGGAAATGTGGTTTGGTTTTGTTAATGTTGAAAATGAAACATCGTGGGGCTTTAAAAATTCCATAAAAGAGTAATACCAAGTGGATGGACTCAGAAAATATGTATTGCTAATATGGTATGTAGGAATGGCAGGAGCGTCCTCAGAGTTGGTATGAATGAAGTACTTCCAGCATAGTGTTGCTGAATTACCATTGAACCGTTTTAATGTCTCAGAACACTTACATGGATTGTCCACTTACTAGTTTTTGCAGTTGAGGTCATTACTTTGCAAAGCTGTGCATGGTCTCGTAGTTAGTACAGAGGACTGGGAGTCAGGACGCTTGGGTTCTACAGTGTTCCCAGCTCTGCCAAGCCCAAGTTAGAAATTGAGACCTTAGTGACTTTCCTAAATTTGAGTGCCTAGTGTCAGGCATCTAAACCATATTTAGGTACCTATATAAGTCTCCTGATTTTTAGAGGTGCAGAGCACTGAACAGTATGTGACTTTTAAGTTGCTGCTTTTATTGGTCACAAGTTCCTTAAAGTGTCCTTTGTAAAGCTTAATTTTAAGAATTCTGTTGTGTTAGGTTCTGTATGAACACACACAGAGTGCTGTATTAAAACACGTAGCCCAGATGAGCTGACAGTCTAAACTGAGATAAATGAGCGTGGCAGGAAGGGAGAGTTAGGAGGAAGGGCAAGTACAACTAAGATCTCTCTCTCTCTCTCTCATATATATATATATACACACTTATGTGGCCCCCATTACCACAGTGTGTGAGCATCTCACAATCTTTAATGAATTTTAGCTTGCAGGACTCTCTGAAGCAGGGAGTACTAGTATCCCTGTTTTATAAATGAGGAACTGAGGCACAGAGAGATTAAGCCTGTATACTGTACTGCAAGGTGGAGTATGAGGGTGTGAATTTCAGAGTGCACCAAAGTGTTGTGTTCTAACTGCTCCATGGCGATGTTGCTAGGGTGAATTAAAGTGTACCTAATTTGCATTAAAGTAGTACTGTTTGAAAGAGGAATACATTAACACGAGCTGGGTACCATTTAGTTTGCACCAGCAGCATCAACATGGGGCAGTTAGAGTGCAACAATTCGGTCTGCTCTTCAATTACTTGGCGCGTGAACACCTTTATATTTTAGGAGGAACTTAATTAGGAAATAAAATCAGAACCTCTTAGCAAGTACAGTTAAATTAAGTATAGTGGACAAACTTAAATTAAGTATACTGGACAAACTTAAAAATCTGGCAGTGAATGCAAGAGTAATGTTCAGTTCTCTTGCTGCTTATTTTAAAAAAAATCTTTACGGTCACTCCTTTAAATTCCCTGAGTTGAGGATTAGTGTAGGAAGATATTTATGTATGACATGCATGTGTGTGCACACACATAGAAAGGGTATACAAAGGGTATACATATGCAGATATATGAATATTTTCCCTCTATTTCTGGTACTAGAAATCTTTACATAGACGGTGAAGAGGGACTTGAAAATTGCATCTTTCTTGGGGTAGGGGGTTAGGGATGAACTGACTTGCATCTCAGCTAAAGTTACTGATGCAATTTCCTACTTTATCCTAATGCTGTCTCTCTCTCCATTTCTCCTCATCCAAGATAATCGGAAAGCTTTCTCTGTATGTTGTGTGGTATTGTTCTAGCAATGAAGGTCAGTCAGTCAGTGTTAATCAGAACTGTTGAAATAGCTGTATATTTCTCATTGCTTTTCTTGATTATTTGGCCTTAAGTCAAAGTGGAGACTCTTCAAACAGAGCTGTGTAACAGACAATAGCTAAACTTTAATCAGTTAACTCTTTCAGATTTGTAAAGCAGCTCTGTAAACCTTGATTACTTGCCCTCTTTCAGCATTACAATTTCAAAGTCATCACATGGGGGAGTCTAAATTTAATCTGCCTGTCATGCATTACCCCCTCTTTCATTTTAGTCTTTTTAAAGAATGTCTCCTTTCTTTTTCACTGTTTAAATTCCTTGTTAACAAAGAGATTCTTGTACTGTTTTTAAGTCACGTTTTTTAAAGCTGTTTCTTGTCTATCTTATGTAAAAGATATTGGCAGTCTCTGGAGTTCTACATTGGTGAAGAAAACAGCAAGCATGACTTCCAATTTTCTGCTACACTGTTCACTTTACTTTACTTTATCCTCCAACTACTCACACCCCACCACTCTGGGGTTGGGACTATAATCTCTGTTTGTACAACTCCTAGTATAATGGGAGCCTAATACATTATTGCAGTACCTATTACTATTGTAATATTATTACTAATAACAGTAATGTAGTTTCTTCTTTGAGGGTATGTTAAATTAGATTTAATCATATAGTTTAAATATAATCCTATAGGTAGTGGTTATGATGCTGTTTGTGTCCCTGAGTGATAGACACTTATGGGAGGTTTGAAATATCTAGGATGGAATTTTTGAAAGTGCTTACACTGGTTTAACTCTGCTCCCATCTGAAGACTTTTGAAAATCCTGCTCATAGAGCTTAATGTGCCACTGACATCCTCTGCATAAGAAGTGACCTAGGGGTTAACATTAATAAAGGATGTTTGTTTTAAACAACTCGGACAGGTAAGTGGGTGATACCGACAAGTTTGATGAAAGGAGATGAAGGAGATGCTGCAACTTTAAAAAAAAAAAAAAAAAAAAAAATTCCAGCTTTTGGGATGTGTTTTCCATGTTCTGTGAAAAGAATAAAATGTATTTTCCTTTCATTATACACTTTTCCTCTCCCGCTCAAGTTGATGGAATTCAGTGTTTACCTAGCCCTTCACTTAAAGTAATTTTAGTTTTCATGTTGCTTAAAGTTGGCTTAAAGGACTTTATGATACTATTTGCAAGATATGTTTGTAAAACTAATCAGAACATTTGAGACTTTTACTGTCTCTCAAATTCTAAAAATCTCAATAGTCACTTCTTTAAACTCTTCGCCCCCTCCCCGCCACCCACGACAAGCTAAAAGCAGCCTAGCTTTGAGATTTCCATCTTCTGTTTTCACCTTCTATATAGGAATCAAGTTTCAGTGTGTCAGGATACTGCAATATATTAATCCTTAAATAATCTGTATCATTTAAACAGCAACAAAAATAAACACTGCTTGGCTTTTGGAGTGATTAAAAGGATGTAATTTGCCTCTAAGAATATTTCTAAACAACTTGATCACTGAGCCTCTTCTATAAATAGGGGGACTTACTTTCTGGGAATATGTCACCTTATTTGGAAACAATACATGTTGGAAATGATATACGCTGTAGCTGTGTGCAATAGAGCATGGCATGGGTATCCAAAAAGGAGAGTATAAAGAGTATTTAATAATGGGAAATAACCAACATAAAAACAATTAAAACCCTAAATTATTTAGCATGAATCATTTGACATTATTTATATGATGAGGAATAGATTTAGGGCTCATAGATTAAAGATATTTTATAGATCCTCCCTACATATATGTGTATAAATTCTCTACCTGCTGTGTCTAACTTTTGTATGCAGCCAGAGAGCTGTTCATTGGCTTGGTGTATACATTAACAACATAATTACTACTAACATCATGAATTATAAATATCAAAACATTTTGTTTTTGATCAGCACTGAGATCAGTCAGCACTGATGCTGATGACTTAAATAGTGAAATATTAACTTGAATTTGTAGTTTCTGGTTATCTCACTATTTTCTAAGGAAGAAAACTGGAAAGATCACATCAGTAGTCATGATTTCTTTTTTTCCTATTCCACAGACTAGAGATTTAGTTTAGCTTAGACTGTTATAAATTTAGTTTGGCTACATGTTTTGTATGTGTAGTTTATGTTCATTAAATAGTTTTGGTATATTAATGTGAAAACATTACAATATATAGCATTCTGTTTAAAGCATAATTTTATATTAAATCTTAAAATGCGAGAGATTAGTTCTACTGGAGAATACCTTTAATGTAAAAATAACTACTAAAGTTTAGGTGCTCTTTAGTCATCTGTAAACCTACTTACTCCTCTAGTTTTTTTTAAAGTCCATTCTCAAAAAATATGGGGGAATTAACATTAAACAGTGCAACCAGAAATAACTGCTTTTATCTTCAACAAATAAAACAAAACAAAACAGAAAACGACTTTGTTGCCCTGCTAAAAGGGATTTTTAATTGGATTAAGTACAGCTCAACATCAGCAGAGATTTAATATTCATGTGATGGCCTAAAGGCGAATGTAGTTTCTATATACAAATCTTTGCAAACCCCACATAATGAAGAGTCCTTTGAGTGCAACTGTTGACTTCTGGCAGAGTAGAAGTTGTGTATGAAATGCATGGCCTCTCAGTTTTTTTCAGTTTAAACCTTCCCCTGGCCTCTTTAGTACTATAGAATGAATTTTCAAGGAATCTTGCTCTTATTACCTAAAGTCGGAGTATAGTAAAGGCTGTTTTTCTCTCCGTTCTTTCATGCAGGTTAGTACACAGAATATGAAGATGGGTGGGCTGCCTCGTACCACTCCACCTACCCAGAAACCGCCCAGCCCACCAATGTCAGGAAAAGGAACGATTGGGTGAGTACAATTACTGTAGACTTAATATTTTCGAAGAGAGTAGATGGGGAAGAGATATTCCTAAACAGCTGAGCACCTAAATTTCTACCATGGCAAAAATTTTAAACATCTTCCTTATTCTTGCTTCTTGTCCACCATCTAAAGATGGGCTGTGAGGCTTGGAGAAGTTGTACCACCATCCTTTTTATTGACCACATCTTAAATTGTAGGTGATGTGTTGCTCACTGTAGATGATGAAGGTCATTAGAAATTTTATTCAGGAAGCCTTCCTTTGATTTCTTTTGGCTTGTATTATCTGTGGTGGATAGAATTAGTGGTGTGTTTTAGTGGTGGAGCTATGAACCTGAATTCTACATTTTCTTCATCTGATAGTCCTTATGAATTGTGTCGTGAGGAACAGCAGCCCTTCTAGTTATTGCATTGATGTAGTGTATGTTCGTGTTAGAATTCTCTGAAATGCTTCTGGTTCCATGCGCAGGGCCAATTAGGCAGAACTGCAGGGTCTGAATGTGTGGATGAGATGAGGGTATAGGAAGGAGGGGTTTAGATTTATTCGGAACTGGGGAAACTTTTGGGAAAGGGGAGCCTACACAGGAAGGATGGGTTCCACCTAAACCAAAATGGAACCAGATTGTTGGTGCTTAAAATTAAAAAGGTCGTAAAGCAGTTTTTAAACTAAGGTCTGGGGGAAAGCCGACAGGTACAGAGGAGCACGTGGTTCGGACATCCCTTAGGGGAGGATCTATAAATGGAGATTCCCGATGTCCTAATAAGAAAGAGAGGATGGAAGATGAAATACAGGTAGGCTCTGATGAGAAACAGTCAAATGAAAAAAAGTCCCATTCAATTATATCATGTGATGGCAGGCAGCTAAAAAGTGACAGGTTTTTAAAGTGCTTATATACCAGTGCTAGAAGTCTAAATAATAAGATGGGTGAACTAGAGTGCCTCATATTAAATGCGGATATTGATATAATAGGCATCACAGAAACTTGGTGTAATGAGGATAGTCAATGGGAAGCAGTAATAACAGGCTACAAAATATATTGGAAGGACAGAACAGGTTGTGCTGGTGGGGCAGTGATGCTACATGTGAAAGAAAGTGTAGAATCTAATAAAGTAAAAATCTTAAATTAACCAAACTGTACCATAGAATCTCTATGGATAAGTCCATGCTTAAATAATTCCATGCTTAAATAATAAGAATATAGCAGTAGGGATATATTACAGACCACCTGACCAGGGTGGTGATAGTGACTGTGAAATGCTCAGGGAGATTAGAGAGGCTATTAAAATAAAAAAACTCAATAAGAATGGGGGATTTAAACTATCCCCATATTGACTGGGTACATATCACCTTAGGTAGGGATGCAGAGATTAAGTTTCTTTACACCTTAAATGACTGCTTCTTGGAGCAGTTAGTCCTGGAACCCACAAGAGGAGAGGCAATTCTTGGTTTAGTCCTAAATGGAGCACAGGTTCAGGTCGCAAGAGGTGAGTATAGCTGGATCGCTTGGTAATAGTGACCATAATATTTAACATCCCTGTGGCGGGGAAAACACCACAGTGACCCAACAGAAAGGGGAACTACACAAAAATTAGGAGGTTAGTTAAACAGAAATTAAAGGGTACAGTGCCAAAGGTAAAATCCCTGCAAACTGCATGGAAACTTTTTAAAGACACCATAATAGAGGCTCAGCTTAAATGTATACCCCAATTAAAAAACATAGAGAACAAAAAAAGAGCCACCGTGACTAAACAACAAAGTAAAAAAAGCAGTGAGAGGCAAAAAGGTATCCTTTAAAAAGTGGAAGTTAAATCCTAACGATGAAAATAGAAAGGAGCATATACTCTGGGAAATGAAATGTAAAATATAATTAGGAAGGCTAAAAAAGAATTTGAAGAACAGCTAGCCAAAGACTCAAAAAGTAGTACCAATTTTTTTTAAGTACATCTGAAGCAGGAAGCCTGCTAAACAACCAGTGGGGCCACTGAATGATCGATGTGCTAACAGAGCACTCAAGGACGATAAGGCCATTGTGGAGAAACTAAATGAATTCTTTGCATTGGTCTTCATGGTGGAGGATGTGAGGGAGATTCCCAAACCTGAGCCATTCTTTTTTCGGTGACAAATCTGAGGAACTGTCCCAGACTGAGGTGTCATTAGAGGAGGTTTGGAACAAATTGATAAACTAAACAGTATAAGTCACCAGGACGAGATGGTATTCACCCAACATTTCTGAAAGATTACTAACTGTCATCTGTAAACTATCATTTAAATCAGTTTCTGTACCAAATGACTGGAGGATAGCTAATGTGATGCAAGTTTTTAAAAAGGGCTCCAGAGGAGACCCTGGCAATTACAGGCCTGTAAACCTGACTTCAGTACAGGGCAAACTGGCTGAAACTATAGGAAAGAACAAAATTGTCAGACACATAGATGAACATAATTTGTTGGGGAATAGTCAACATGTTTTCTGTAAAGGGAAATCATGCCTTATCAATCTACTAGAATTCTTTGAGGGGGTCAGCAGGCATGTGGAAAAAGTGGATCCAGTGGATATAGTGTATTTAGATTTTCAAAAAGCCTTTGACAAGGTCCCTCACCAAAGGCTCTTAAGCAAAGTAAGCAGTCATGGGCTAAGAAGGAAGGTTCTCTCCTGGATTGGTAACTTGTTAAAAGATAGGAAATAAAGGGTAGGAATAAATGGAGAGAGCTAAATAGTGGTGTCCCCCAGGGGTCTGTACTGGGGCCACTCCTATTTAACGTATTCATAACTGATCTGGAAAAATGGGTAAACAGTGAGGTGGCAAAATTTGTAGATGACACAAAACTACTCAAGATAGTTAAGTCCCAGGCAGACTGCGAAAAGCTACAAAAGGATTTCTCAAAACTGGGTGACTGGGCAACAAAACGGCAGATGAAATTCAGTGTTGATAAATGCAAAGTAATGCACATTGGAAAACATAATCCCAACTATACATATAAAATGATGGGGTCTAAATTAGCTGTTACCACTCAAGAAAGAGATCTTGGAGTCATTGTGGATAGTTCTCGGAAAACATCCACTCAATGTGCAGCAGCAGTCAAAAAAGTGAACAGAATGTTGGGTATCATTAAGAAAGGGATCGATAATAAGACAGAAAATATCATATTTCCTATGTATAAATTCACAGTACGCCCACATTGAATACTGCGTGCAGATGTGGTTGCCCTATCTCAAAAAAGATATATTGGACTTGGAAAATGTTCAGAAAAGGGCAACAAAAATGATTAGGGGTATGGAACAGCTTCGTTATGAAGAGATTTTAATAAGATTGGGACCTTTTTCAGCTTGGAAAAGAGACGATTAAGGGGGGATATGATTGAGGTCTATAAAATCATGACTAGTGTGAAGAAAGTAAATAAGTGTTATTTACTCCTTCTCATAACACAAGAACTAGGGGCCACCAAATGAAATTAATAGACATCAGATTGAAAACAGAAGGAAATACTTTTTCACACAACACACAGTCAACCTGTGGAACTTCTTGCCAGAGGATGTTGTGAAGGCCAAGACTCTAACAGGGTTCAAAAAAGAACTAGATAAATTAATGGGTGATAGGTCCATCAATGGCTATAAGCCAGGATGGGCAGAGATGGTGTCCGTACCCTCTGTTTGCCAGAAGCTGAAAATGGGCAACGGGGGATGGATCATTTGATGATTACCTGTTCTGTTCATTCTCTCTGGGGCTCCTGGCATTGGCCCCTGTCGGAAGACAGGATACTGGGCTAGATGGACCTTTGGTCTGACCCAGTATGGCCGTTCTTATGTTCATGTAATGGCTGATCCTGAAACAGAGTTTATTGTGTTAAATTCAAAATAAGATATTTACATGAATGCAAACTACTCTGATCTAGTAGTGGAAAGGCAAACTGACTCCTCAACTGCTCGATTCAGATCAATAAAATATGCAAAACTTCCTGCATAGGAAAAGGGTTTGGGTAATGGAGAGCATAAATCCCATCCTCCACTCCCTGGTCATAAATTGAACATTGCAGACGTGTGGAAAAACAATTTTTTTGAGTCCCTTAGATTTTGCGACACATAACTATAATTTTACACTGGTAAAAGATCTGTGGCTGCGCTATATTCTGACTAAATTTGCTTCTGTACATATTGCTTTTTTTGTCCAGGCGTCACTCTCCCTATCGCACACTGGAGCCTGTGCGTCCTCCAGTGGTACCAAATGACTATGTACCTAGCCCAACACGTAATATGGCTCCCTCGCAACAGAGCCCTGTTAGAACAGCTTCTGTGAATCAGAGGAATCGCACATACAGGTATTCAGTCTACTCCTGCACAGAATGTGGTTGGCCTAATACAGTAATCTATACAAGATGCACTGCTGTGATTAAAATCAAACCCAGATCCTACTAATAACCTCACTAATACACTACTGACTGAGAAACCCGTTGACTCATGGACACAGTTAAAACAATAATATTCCATCTTAAAATTTACTTCACTTTTCCCCCACAATTACACTTTAATTTTGTAAGGTACAGTACTTCATAATTTACTAGTAAAATTGTGTAGTAGAAACAGTCATAGTAATATGGAACTTGGCAACATCACGCTATTTAATCTTTACAAAGATTTGGGGAGATTATTTTGTGTGTGCGAATTATGAGGTATGCTTATTGGAGGACTAAAAATTGCTCGTGCTTCATAATCAATGTTTTTTGAAAAATAAAAGACCTTGAGACTTTAGGATGAACAGTGCTAACCAGTTCTGTAAAAATGAAGTAATCACAACTTATAAATGAGTAAACCACTAGCTTTGAACCCAGAGAGATGGACCACAGTTACGATGTATAACAGAAGATACTGTTTCACTGACCACTAGAAGACTTCGTCAGTCCTAGGAATTGTCAGAGGTATAAGATGCCACCTGAGAGCTAAAAGTGTCTCTTAAAATGTTAAATTCTTCTTCAAAAACATTTAAGTAGGCTAACAAATAAGCGTCATACCATATCCATTCTAAACACGAGAAAACTTGATTTTACTGACTTCAGCAAATGTTGATAGATTTAACCTTTCTACTCCCAACAATACTTAATGTGGAAGCATATATAATAGAATCTTGCAAATCCACATGCTTTATATAATCTGTACAAAAATGGGCTGTCTCTCTCCACTCAAAGATTTAATAGTATTGCAGTGGTGTCATGTTAGTTAGCTTTTCAAAATGCCATATATACTTGTTAGATTACTAGTGCCAAACGAATGATCATTCTTTATCAAACCTAAATGCTTTTGTGAAAAATGATTTTTGTTATATCAGCTTCAGTTGTTTGTTTCTGCCAGTTATTAGTGTGAAGTAGCAAGTTTCTATTGTTGGGTTTTTATGTATTTTCTCCATGGACCAGATTATTAATGTTTTGGTGGCTTTGGTTTCTTTAGCAGCAGTGGGAGTAGTGGAGGGAGCCACCCAAGTAGTCGGAGCAGCAGTCGAGAGAACAGTGGAAGTGGAAGTGTGGGTGTACCTATTGCTGTCCCCACTCCATCTCCTCCTAGCGTGTATCCAGGTAAATAGGAATCTCACCTTCCTCTCTTTCTGTCCAAGTTCTAATGTTTGAGTTTATTTACTGTTGTGTTTGCAAGACTCTGAATTTCCAAGAGAATTTTTCAAGGCTACTTTTCCAGAACCATACAAACTTTAACATTGTTTTGGTGCTAATAATTAAAATGTGGGTACCTTGATATCCCCTGAGTGTGGAAATGTTTGGTTATGCTGATATTTGCCTGTTTGCCTTTTATGTCTATTGGTTAATCAAAACTGTTGATTCATTTAAACCAGCTGAGACAGGAGCTCTTTGTCTAGACGTGACTAGATAGGACACAGCACTGTTCCAAGAAAACAGTGTCTCTAGCTCCTTTTAGCCAGATAAATGGTCTTTCATTTGCTTTCTGTTCGTGTAGGCATCTAGAAGTTTATTAGAAGCTTAGATTTATTTTTTTAAAAAAGGCAAGGACACAGTAAAGTAAATCTTCAGTATACTCATGAAAGCAGAGCAGATTGTCATGGAAAAGGCAGTCTGTCAAACATAAACACTTGGTTCACAGAAATTACTATTTGTACTCTCTTTTCTTTTTCTCATACAGTGTTGAGGATTTTCTGCGTGCTTCTTTCCTTAGTCTTCTCAGTGAAATGAAGGAAAACCATTATTTTAGCATAAATTGTGTTCTGAAGAGTTATTTTTCTGTGCCAAACATTGCTATGGGAAACTGATGGCTTCCCTCTGCTATATGTTTAATTTTGTACAAAAGCTACAAAGTTGTGTGCTACAGATTGGAGAGTAACTATCAAAGGGGGAAAGCAGTTTTTCTTAAAGTAATGACTTTCATTGAGATGTTCAGAGGTTGGTTTCTACATCTGTAATTGATAGCAGACTTTCTTGACCCAGGTGCCCTTATTTGCTGCATATACTGGAATGCTCCTGTAACATAAGCGTCATTTTTTTCTCATCCCCTCTTTTTGTGCTAGAACATTTAACGTTTACTGAATATCTAACACTGAATTGTCAGAAGGCTTTTCTAATCCTTGCTAACCTGATCTCCTTATTAACTTTACCTCTTCCTCCTCTTTTCACATAGCCCCTGCTGGCTCAGCTGGCACTTCTCCCCTTCCTGCTACCTCTGCACCTGCTCCTTCCCCCCTTGCTCCTGCTACTGCCCCCTCCGCTGCCCCAGATGCTGCTGCTGCAGGAGCTCAGCCTCTTGCTGATGGCTTCACTTCTCCAACTCCCCCTGCTGTTTCTTCCACTCCCTCAGCAGGTGAGTCTTTGCTCCATTGCATAGACAGGTGAATCAAGATGTGAACACAGTCTGAGGCTTTTCAGAGATCCTTGGGAGTCGTCAATCTTTGTTTTTTTCTGGTTTATTTTTGTTGGATATGAGTTTTGTCGGAAAACACCTGTTCTTCCAGGAGATTCGGAGTATTAGTCCTGTAAACAACCACTATGTTGTATGTTTGTGGCAGTGTGGATAATGTGAGCTCTCAGAGAAGCGTGTGTAGGATAAAGGCAGAAATTCTTTTGACATCAAGCAGTTGTTTTTCTTCAAATATTGGATTCAAAATGGTGCCTCTAATGAAGTGTGTGATGTGTATGGTTTTCTGTGACCTGATTCCCGTGATTAGGGCCCTACTAAATTCACGGCCATGAAAAACGTGTCATGGACTGTGAAATCTGGTCTCCCCCCTGTGAAATCTGGTCTTTTGTGTGCTTTTACCCTATAACTAACCAGATTTCATGGGGAAGACCAGCGTTTCTCAAATTGAGGGTCCTGACCCAAGAGGGCGTTGCAACAGGGTCTCAAGGTTATTTTAGGGGTCACAGTATTGCCACCCTTACTTCTGCGCTGCCTTCAGAGCTGGGTGGCCGCAGAGTGGGAGCTGTTGGCTGGGCACCCAGCTCTGAAGGCCGCGCCCCGCCAGCAGCAGCGCAGAAGTAAGGGTGGTAATACCGTACCAGGCCATCCTTACTTCTGTGCTGCTGCTGGCTGCGGCTCTGCTTTCAGAGCTGGGAACCCGGTTAGCAGCTGCGGCTCTCCAGCAGCAGTGCAGAAGTGAGGGTAGCAGTACTGCAACCCCCACTACAATAACCTTGCAAACCCCTCTCCACCCTCCCCCACAACTCCTTTTTGGGTCAGGATCCCTACAATTACAACACCATGAAAATTTTGTTTTAAATAGCTGAAATCATGAAATTTATGGTTTTTAAAATCCTATGACCATGAAATTGACCAAAATGGATCATGAGTTTGGTAGGGCCCTAACCATGAGGTGTATTGGGCCAACATCTTTCCTTTCCATTAGTTGTTGCAAAAGAGACATACATTTTTGATTCACTACTAGGGAAATGGAAGTTTTAATACCCAAATTGAGTCGTTTTCTGCCAAAAGACTTTGTTCAATAGGTGATATATACTGCGTGTACTCAAGCTTGCTTTCTTAACGTTTATAAAGCCTCTCTGCATTTTTATTTAATTGCTGAAGTTGCAACATGTTGTTTACTAAATATAATGTAAGACTAGTATGTATTGTCTTTAGTTGATTGATTTGGATGTAGTATTGTTATGTAAAGATCTGTTTTATATATCAAAAATGGCTTACATGTATTTGAAGTAACTGATTGTAATGGGTTCTGCCTCTGATCACAACGCTGTATTAGTTTAGATGTTTCATAACTTTGGTCTACATTCAGGCTTATTTAGAAATTTTGTAACATGCGAGAAAATATTCTTTAAGTAGTGTTTAGTTAAAGGGTTAAATTAAACATGTATCATTATTTCCTAATCTCATATATAAGAATTCTTATAACAACTGTAGAGGCACCTGAGCTGTGATGAATCTCAGTGGCAACAAATCGTCATAATATCTGAAGTATTTGTGCAGTTAGAAGATAAGATTGATCAGCCCGAAGTTGGATTGATTTTCAGTTTTGATGCACTGGTTTATGAAAATGTTACAGGTCTCTAGGTCTTAAACTGCACTACTTGTGGATTTTTGATAAAACAATCAGAATTAAATAAAGTGAAAAACTCAAGTCCTTTAATAAAAATTCAGATCATCTGATTTTTAAAAAATAATTTACTATCTTCCCTTTGTTAAGAAATAAAGTAAGAGGTGCCCACTTTCTCCTTATATTAGCCTAGTGTTCAGATGACTTCCCTGAAATAGGATGCATGAGGATAATAGTTTTGTTTTGAGAGTGAAGAAAGTCACTGTTTTTACCCTTCTAGGGAAAAAAAGGCCAATAGAAAAGCCACTAATTTTATTAAACAAAACCTGTTCTATGTGATTGACTTTGAGCATATTTATTCCTTAAATACAAAAAGTACACTGTTATAAATTCTGTAAGTAAAACAAGAATCCAGTAATTCTCAGTCTACTTTACATCTTTTGTATTTTCCCGTGGATACAGATAACAGAGTTAGTGTTGAAAAAGTAACATGTTATGATATTTTTGCCAATCCAGATATGCTAAAAAAAAAACAAACCCCACCATGGCTGATGTCAAGCTGGCCAGACAGGAATGCAGATTCTTAATGGATAAAATTCAGGCCTCCTGTCTTCCATTGACTTTACCTACTAGCACAGAGGTGGGCAAACTACGGTCCGCGGGCCACTTACGGCCCACGGGACTGTCCTGCCCAGCCCCTGAGCTACTGGCCAGGGAGGCTACCCCCAACCCTCCCTGCTGTTCCTCCTCCCCCGCAGCCTCAGTGTGTTGTGCCACCGGCGCTCTGGCCCGCCGCTTCTGCCGGGGAGTGTGGCAGCGGGGCTGTGAGCTCCTGCTGCTCTGAGCGGTGTGGTAAGTGCGCGGGGAGAGGTTGGATAAGGGGCAGGGTGTCCCGGGGGACAATCAGGGGACAGGGAGCAGGGGACGGTTGGATGGGGTGGAGGTTGGGGGGCGGGAGCGGTCAGGGGACGGGGAGCAGGGGGGTTGGATGGCGGTGGGGTGTGGGGGTTTGGATAGGGGTTGGGGCATTCAGGGGACAGGGAGCAGGGGGGTTGGATATGGGGTGTGGTCCCAGGGGGCATTCAGGGGTGGTGGTGTGGATAGGGGTCGTGGCAGTCAGAGGACAGGGAGCAGGGGGGCAGTTGGATAGGTGTGGGAGTCGTGGGGGGCCTGTCAGGGGGTGGTTGGATGGGGCAGAGAATGGGGGGGGCGGTCAGGGGATGGGGAGCAGGAGGGTTGGAAAGGGGGTGGAGTCCCAGGGGCGGTTAGGGCCGGGAGTGTGGATAGGGATCGGGGCAGTCAGGGGACAGGGAGCAGGAGGGTTGTATAGGGGGTGGGGTCTCAGGGGGCGGGGGTGTGGATAGAGGTCAGGGCAGTCATGGAGCAGAGGGTGTTGGATATGGGGTGGGGTCCTGGAGGATGGTTAGGGGCAGGGATCCCAGGAGGGGGCTGTCAGGGGGACAAGGAACAAGGGGGGTTGGATAGGTCAGGGGTTCTGAGGAGGGCAGTCGGGGGGTGGGAAGTGGGAGGGGGTGGATAGGGGGCAGGGGCCAGGCTGTTTGGGGAGGCACAGCCTTCCCTACCCAGCCCTCCATACAGTTTCACAACCCGATGTGAAAGGTTTGCCCACCCCTGCACTAGCAGCATCCCTCTGCACCAACCAGTGACTCCGCCCATTCTCCTCCTCCCCTAGGCTTCTGGATAGTTCTGTAACCTCCTTACTGTTTCCTAATAGGCATAACGAGAACCTTTGTGATCTCATCACTTCCCTGAGCTTAAAGCTTTCATTCTCAGTCTGAAATTTCCCCCCAACGTTTGTAATACATAAAAAAAAGCTTTAAGCAAAGGCTTCATCAGTCAAAGTGACAGATTGGAAAAAAAGGGAGAATGTCAGTGAGGAGGACAGAAATTCACTGGGTTGAGGTTTTTGGCGGGGGGTGAGGGTGGGGCAGGGACCCTGAAGGTTTTTACAACCATGAGTTTCACCTGTAATGTTGTGGAGGAGGAACCATGTAAACTGAAAACTGTCTAGTTTACCTTTGTGTCAATAGCGTGCTTCAGAGCTTTAATTAGATGTAAATACATGGTAGCTTAACATCGTGGTTTATGACTGGTTCAAGTATGATGACAATGAGATTCAAGTCAAATTACTAGTCTTCTAGTTGTGACTTCTGGGGTGTAGTTTAAGGCAAGCACACATTATTTACTAAATGTCTGAATCAGTTTGATATAAAAATTGTGTGTTGCAGTGTTAACATTGGCTGGAATAAAGCGGAGGTATTGAAGGGATTGAGTCAATTAAAATTTTTCTAATACATTGGAACACTGTGCTGGATTCCCTTTCCTCTTCCCGAGCTGTTTGTTCTTTTCCATTCTCCAGAAATGATCCTCCACACATTTCCTGAGAGCTGTGGCTGTGGCCTTTAGTCATAGAATATAACACATTTGTGATCCCTAGAGATGACTTCCAATTGAATTAGCGGGTACCTTGTGAGTGATTTGAACACTTGGCTAGCTAACAATGAAATGAAGCATCTCTACCTGATTTGTGAATGAAACTCTAGTTCAATTTGAAAAAGACCTTCATTCCTGAATTTACATTTATTTTGAAGCATGATATAATATTACTAACTGGAAACAGTGTCCTCCAGTTCTAACATTTTAAAGCTAAAAGTTCCTCATTTTTGTATTTGCTTTTGCTGGTGGTGCTAAGTATAGCAGTTGAGTAAGAGTTATTTTTCCTTGTGTCAGTATTATCTGACACTCAGAGTTCAGCTGATCTGGCAACTGAACAAAATGCTCTTAAGATGCAGACTTACTGTTCCCTCCCCCCCCCCCAAATTCAGTCCTTGGAGTAAGTCTTGAATATAGGCATAAAAAAGCCAGACTTTAATCTTCTCTCTGCTAATGCCTCTTTCTTTCTAACCCAGGTCACCCAGTTCAGTTCTACAGCATGAACAGACCTGCCTCCCGGCACACCCCCCCAACAATAGGGGGCTCTTTACCATACAGGCGCCCTCCTTCCATCACTTCACAAACGAGCCTTCAGAACCAGATGAATGGAGGGCCTTTTTATAGCCAGAACCCAGGTAAGAGGGTTACTTCAGTATATCCAATCCAAAACACCAACGTGTTCATAACTTCAGAGTTGTGAAGTCTCTTTGATACTGCACTGTTTCCACAGTAGATTTTGTGTGCTGCTTTAGGTGATTTCTAATACAGTATTGGTAGCCCTGGTAAGGCTATTGTCCACATATAAGGTGTTCAGTTCCCATTAATGCAAACAGCCTAGAATAGTTTATTTTTAATTGAAGCGAGTATAAAATAAGTGTCTGACTCGACAAAACAGTGTGGGGAGGCACTACACACAATCCCCTTTACACGGTTCATCCGGTGGATCTCATTCTTGGTCTGCAGGACCCCTGTTGTTCCAATCCTGGTTGAGGATTGAGTGTTTGCTCTTCCATGAACTATTCGAATCCTGGTTCCCAATTACTTCAGCCTGGAGACTTGTATGTTTCTCTCCTGAATAATGGTCAGTCTAGGAGGCAGGGCCTTCCTCTTGGAGTGTGTTTTATCAGGCATCTAGGGTCAGGATGCCATTGGTGCTAGACATGGCAGGTAGGAGGAGCTCTGTGACAGGAGTCAAGCTTCATATATGCTAATGTTGGTCTAACTGGTGACCCTTCTCTAAAAGTAGGTGGTTTAATTCTTATCTGCTCAATTTTGAGGCTTAACAAGAAGTGACATGTCCTGTATCTGAGTAGGAAAGTGCTGACCATTCATATAACCAGACCTCTTACCCACATTTCTGATTAGAGAGGAAGGTGCTGTAACAATAATGGAGATGGGAAGATGTTTGGCTTCAGAACAGATTTTCCTTTATACAGAAGATGCAGAGAGATTCAGTAGGAATGTTTGAAGGTTATTGATTTTCAAATTTCTTATACTTAAGCTAGATACGTGCAAGTGGTGCAGTGATGCTATTCTACAATTTTAAATTGTACACGTAACTTGGAATTATGGTCAGATTCCAGCATCTGGCCTCGGGGATTTGATCAGACTCAAACATATCATTTTATCTCTAGTTGCTAGCTAGCCTCAAAGAGACATTTATTTGAATCCAAGAGGACGAGATGGTGGGTGGGGGAGTGAAAACGCATGACTTAATTATACTAGCTGCTTGAGTTATAGTATTTGTAATGTACATTTATACGCATGTTGAAAGGTGAAAAAAGATAGAGGGAGAAGGTAAAGGAAATAGTGTCAGATACAACTAAAAAGAAATGCCGTCTGAAGTAAAGAGGATTTTCAGTATATCCAGAGTGTTCTTGACCACTGTTCTGTATTTTCTGTTTTTAATGAAACCTCCTTTGGAAGTTACCACTACTATATTGTAAAAGATGCCAGATATTCTGTAAATAAGTTATATAACCATAATTCAGTCTGTTTACCCGAGAAGAAAGTAATGATTAAAAGGATTATTCACTTGAACTATAAATCACAAAGAAAATACTTCCATGGCAGGGACACTTGGCACAGCATAAATAAGGAGAAGACATTTTCTAAATCAATGTCCAGGCAGAATGTGGAATCTTAGTTGTATTCAGGGGGGTGTTAAGGCAGGATCTGTGTATCTGGACTCCCAGGAAGGGAAGGGGCGCCTTTGGACTCGCCAAGTTAGAATCCATGAGTGGGGCATATGACAAGTGGTGGCTGTGGTTTCCCTTTGTAGAAGGAGGAAGCATTGGCAAGATGGGGGACCACAGCTGCTGCTTAGCCCTACTGTAGGATGGGAGAAAGAACAGATCTTAAAGTTTGGGGAGACCAGTGGAGGGAGGAGAGGATTTTTGGGGTGGGGAAGTGAAGGAAAGGCCTTTGGAGATTATCAGGATAGAAGAAACGGGGATGTCAGAGCAGGTTCATCCCATTTCACGTGTGGCATTTTTTTTTTTCAAGGAAGCCAGTACTGTTTTTTTTCTCTCACATTGTGTGGATTTTGTGCAGGGGATATTGATGCGTGTCCCCCCCGTCCCCCCCCAGTGTATTTTATATGCTTTCGGCATGAATTTTTTTCTGGATAGCACTACTAAGGCTATTTAACTTTTATGCTGCAGTGGTGAGGCTGTTTTTGGAAGGCTGTGGGGATGTAAGCATGTCTGTGTTTTATATAAATATGTCTAAAACTGGGTTCTGAAGAGCTACTACCAATTGCAAATTACTGACTGAGGATAAAGAGGATTTATGACTCTCCTTCATTGTGGGAAAGAAGGAGAATTGAGTAAAAGATGGCACCTGCATACAATCACTTCGCTCATCACAGAAATGCAACTGCTTCTGGGATGCAACACGAATGCTTAGTAATACTCAGTAATATTGCCCAGCAGTTATATTTAGTGAAGTATACCGTGTACAAATGCAACTAAAGGGGGGAATTCAGATAGAACAAAATTACCTGAGTTAGAGAATGTACAGAACGCTGGTATTAACATCCCTAGTCTTTTCATAGATTCCAAGGTCAGACAGGATCAGTGTGATTGTCACAGTTCAGGGAAACTGCACCTGTATTCCCCCTCTATGTCCAGTGAGGGCACCCACTCTAGACGCCAGGCTCCTCAGAAGAATCTATATGCCTGCTGATAAGCCTACCAGAGAACACCCCAACTCCGGCAAGGAATCTGGCAGTTGATGAGTTCTTCAAACATCACAAAGGGATTTTTTTCTGTGGGCACAAGTTCAAAATAGCTGTTAGCTCAGAACAAGCCCCCAACCCCCCATGTATCTCTGAGTCACTCCTTTGTACAGTTTGGGTCTTTGATCTGCAGAGACTCTGAATAAGTAATCAGCCAGACAATGGTTCCATCCTCAGGGCGAAGTTTCAGAAGGTTGGATCTTTGCATAACCAGAGGTGGTGAGAACTCCACTTAACTTTGTTTGTCTGGTGCATTGTTGAAAATAGTCCTCTGAAGCGCACAACACTTCCCAAGGTATGCACTAACCACATCTTCCCCTAGAGAAGTGACATACAATCCCACAATAATACATACACTTTGCATTTTTAATACAGCAAACTCCTAAAATACTTAAACTTCATTGAATTAATTTTAATTTAATTCAGTAAGGTTTGTCCCGGATATAGCAGGAAATTGCCACATTTATCACAGTTTTCAGAGTAGCAGCCGTGTTAGTCTGTATCTGCAAAAAGAAAAGGAGTACACCTTAGAGACTAACAAATTTATTTGAGCATAAGCTTTCGTGAGCTACAGCTCATTTTATCGGATGCATCCGATGAAGTGAGCTGTAGCTTATGAAAGCTTATGCTCATATAAATTTGTTAGTCTGTAAGGTGCCACAAGGACTCCTTATCTATCACAATGATCATCTAGTCTGATATCCTGTATAACACAGGCCATAGAACTTCCCCACAATAATTCCTGGAGCATATCTTTTTAGAAAAACCTCTAATCTTGATTTTAAAAATGGTTAGTGATGGAGGATACACTGTGACCTGGGTAAATTGTTCCAGTGGTTAATTACCCTCACTGAAAAATGTACACCTTATTTTCAGTCTGAATTTTTCTAGCTTCAAGCCATTAGATCATGTTGTACCTTTCTCTGCTAGAGTGAGGAGTCCGCTATTAAATATTTGTTCCCCATTTGGTATTTTGACTCTAATCAAGTCACCCCTTAGATGAGATGAGCTCTTTGAGTCTGTCACTATAAGGCAGAAAGAAAAGGAGTACTTGTGGTACCTTAGAGACTAACAAATTTATTTGAGCATAAGCTTTCGTGAGCTACAGCTCACTTCATCAGATGCATTTGTTAGTCTTTTTCTTTTTGCGGATACAGACTAACACAGCTGCTACTCTGAAACCTGTCACTATAAGGCAGGTTTTCTAATCCGTTAATCATTCTCATGGCTCATCTCTGAACCCATTGCAAGATTCTTCTTGAATTGTGACCACCAGAACAGAGGACAGTATTCAGCAGTGGTCGCACCAGATCCATAGTAAATTAACCTCTCTACTCCTACTAGTGATACCCCTTTTTTATGCATCCCAGGATCACATTAGCCCTTTTGGTCACAGCATCGTACTGGGAGCTTATGTTCAGCTGATTATCCACTTTGACCCCCAAATCTTTTTCAGAGTTATTTCTTCCTAGGAGAGAGCCCCCCATCCTGTAAGTATGGCCTACTTTGTTCCTAGATGTGTACATTTACATTTAACTGTACTAAAATGCATATTGTTTGCTTGCATCCAGTTTACCACACAATCCAGATTGTTCTGTATTAATGACCTGTCCTCTTCAATATTTTAACTCCTCCCTCCCCAGTTTGCGTGTCATCTGCAGACTTTATCAGTGATGATTTTATGTTTTCTTCCAGGTAACTGATTAAAAAAGTTAAGTAGTGTAGGGTCAAAAACAGATTCCTGTAGGACCCCCAATAGAAACAGGCCTGCTCAATGATTATTGCCCATTTACAATTACATTTTGAGACCTATCAGTTAGCCAAGCTTTTAATCCATTTAATATGTGCCCTGTTAATTTTATATTCATTCTAGTTTTTAATAAAAATAGTCATGGGTACCAAGTCAAACATCTTACCAAAGGGTATGTGTATTACATCAACACTATTGTCTTTATCAATCAAAAACTTGTAATCTCATTAAAAACATTAAGTTAGTTTGGTAGGATCTGTTTTTCATAAACTCATGGTGTTTGTCATTAAGTGATTGCTTTCCTTTAAGTCTTTATTAGTTGAGTCCCTTATCAGTGACTCCATTATCTTGCCTTGAATCGATATCAGACCGACAGACCTATAATTACCTAGGTCACCCCATTTACCCTTTTAAAATACTGGCATAACGTTAGCTTTCTTTCAGTCTTCTGGAACTAGCCCAGTGTTCCAAGGCTTATTGAAAATCAGCATTTAATGGTTCAGCACACTCCTTGGCCTGCTCTCTTAAAACTCTTGGATGCAAGTTGTCTGGGTGTGCTGATTTAAAAATGTTACTTTAGTAGTTGCTGTTTAACATTCTTCTGAGATACTAGTGGAATGAACAGTGTTGTTATGATTAGACTACATCATCTGATTTTTTTCAAATAAAGAAAAGAAAGATTTATTGAAAATTTGGCTGCCTTTTGTGAAGTATGATTGATGATTCTATCATTTTTATGTGGTAGTGGACCAATACCATTGTTAGGATACTTTTTGTTCCTAATATACTTAAAACACCTACTCCTTATTGGCCATAGATTTCTCCTTGTGTCCCTTTGGTTCCCTTATCAAATTTATACAACTCCTAGCTTCTGATCTATATTTGTTACTATCAACTTTCTTCTGTTGTTCTCTCTCTCTATTTTTATAGCTGCCTTCGCTTCTCCCCTAAACCAGGTTGGTTTTTTAACCAATATGGTCATCTTCCTTGATCGTGGCTTTTTGGGCATCTGCTAAAGTGTTCTTAAATGTCTCCCAGTTAGTATTCACATTTTTTTCTGATTAAATTCTTCCTCCTGGCTGATTTGGCTGATGATTGTTTTCAGCTTTCTGGCTCTTCTTAAAGGACCAAGTATATATTTTCCTGATTTAGAGTTTATTCTGTTCGGACATTATAAATGTGATCAAGTCATGATAACTTGTACCTAAGGTATCATTAAAGAGTTGCTGATCACAGAAACAAAAATTGTCTATCAAGACTAATCTTATGAAGTACAACAGGATCTCTACTGATCACAAATAGCCAAGGCCTCTGTTTGATATCTCCACTAAAAGATATTGTCTGATGATCCATCGCAACCCTTTCAAAATATTAACTAACCCATTTTAAATACCAGTTGCGCAAAAAAAAAAAAAAAAAGTGTAGACATTCTACATTAGAGTAATGCCAAGTTTCTTTACAAAATAAAATGAAATTCTCTTAATACCATCCTACTTTTAAAACACCACTGTTTTGCACAGGTCATACATATACTAAGATATTTAGCCCTTTATTTTAATGAGAACTCTGTACTTACTTTTTAAAGGAATTTAATGAGGGTGATTGAGAAATAATCTTAAATAATTAAATATATTTTTCCTCTGCCTTCAAACAAAACCATTTAAATTGTTCTCCCCCACCCCCTCTCAAATTTATATTTCCTGGACAGTTAATTCTCTTGAGGGAATTTTAAAGTGAGGCTCTAGACCTCTGAAAATAAAAGTTTATAAGAGAAGTACTGAAAGTTCCTTCATCTTCCAAGTGTGTGCAGTTTCTCAAGGGTTTTCTCTCTTATTCACACCTAACACAAGTGAATTGCATGTTTCCTGAGGTCATTTGGGGTGTATCTAGATAAATCCCTTCTGGAGCTTGGGGTGAAGGTGAAACTGGGGGCGGGATGGGGGAGGAGCTGGGGCTAGAGGCATGGCTGGCCTGGGTACAGAGAGGGAATGAGGGCGGAGCCAGGCTTGGGGCTATGTGTGGCTGGGTGGCAGTCCCTTCCTGCCCCCCATCTGGGCTGCCGCAGGCCCCACTGTGCCCCTCCCTCGTTCCTCCATGCCCCTCTAGGGGGGTTGCGGCCCACAGTTTGGGGGTCATTGCGTTAGAGACACAGACTGGGTGTAGTAATGTGTTTTGTTGGACCAACTTCTGTTGGTCAAAGAGACAAGCTTTCAAGCTTATGTAGAGATCTTCAGCTCTCTAAGCTTGAAAGCTTGTCTTTCACCAAGAAAACTTGGTCCTCACATACTTTGTCACTCTAATATCCTCAGACTAGCATGGTTACGTGAACACTGTCAACAAATCAATATTACGTTGTTGATAAAAAAGGAAAAGCTCTCTTGTATTTTGTTAGAGCTGTTCATAAAGTTTTATATTCTACTCCAATAAAAATAGAGTTTAAGAGAAGAAAGTATCTTCATGGTAGTTCGATGAAACAAGTTCAAAAACAAGAGTTTTTGGTGTTATGATAAGGAGCTGTGTGGGAATTTTCAGATAGAGAGAACTAAAACTTGCTGCAAGTGATATTTATATTTCTTAAAGCTCTTCTTAAAACGCTCTTTTGGATGTCATCCTTTTTGTCACACCTCCTTTGGCAGCTTGCTGTAGTGCCCTAATGATGGATATGCCTACTTTCCTGTTTGTCGCGTTTTTATTTCTAATTTATTTGTCTTTTTTTACTCCTTTGCTGCAGTATCCCTTGCTCCTCCTCCTCCTTCCATCCTACAGGTAACTCCACAGTTACCACTGATGGGATTTGTGGCCAGAGTTCAAGAAAATAGTAAGTTTGCTTCTTCCTTGTGCTATGATTGGGCATTGGGTATGGCCTTTGTTTCATGTGTGGAAAAACCTTAGCTGTACGTAGCTAGAATTCTGCTTTTTAATATTTTGCTTTGTTTGGTGAATTTCAAATAAAACAGGAAAAAAACAAAAGATGAAAAATATTTGTCAAGGGAATCTGATCCTTTCGCCTCCCCATCTTAGTGTTCCTAAATTCTAGTGGTAGGTCCCCATAAAACTAGCTAGGAAGCTCTTGAATAGAGACCACTACTTTTAATCTGCTACCGTAGTTCTAGAGGGTGTTTCATGCTGATCTTGCTGCTTATTTTTAGTTTCAGATACTCCCCCTCCTCCTCCACCTGTAGATGAGCCAGTCTTTGATGAGTCCCCGCCTCCACCCCCACCCCCAGAAGATTATGAAGAGGAGGAGGCAGCTGTGGTGGAGTACAGTGATCCTTATGCTGAAGAGGACCCTCCATGGGCACCAAGGACCTATTTAGAAAAGGGTAGGGTTAAAGAGAGAGAGAGAGAGAGATGGTGGTATCGTCAGTTCTACAGTCTTTTGCTAAAACCCCTAACTTCAGAATTTACCTTTGTTAAATGAGAATCTTTCAATAGGTCTGTTGGTTGCTATGGATAATTAAGCTTTTATATCATTAATCTGCAATTCCTAAAGAAGTCACTTTGTCACCTTCCCGTCAGTCCATATAGTTTGTGATTCTAGAGGTTTGCTCTGGGTGGAGAATTGATCCCTTCAGTTGAATCACAATGGTATTTTTTTATTCAAACGAATTCTCTAGGATGCCACCGTGTGTCTAGTAATATGAGTCGTTGCTATGTAGGACAGGTTTCTTGCACATTGCTTCATTAACACAATACTGGATATTAAGAGTATGCTACTACGTGGTATCCCATCTGATTTCTCCCCTCTTCCCATTGTACTGGAGATGGTGCCTATAAAGTACATTCTGCAAGGTTATCAGGAACATAGGACAGGGAATGGATTTCCTGGGCCATTAAGTCCAGTCCCCTGCTTTCATGGGCAACCCATCATATAATCCTGTTCATAAATTTATCAACCTCATTCTTAAAACTAGTTTTAGGTTGCCCATCCCCATTACTCCCATTGGAAGGCTTTTCCAGAGAGTCACTTCACATAGTTAGAAACCTCCTTCTAATTTGCAGCCTGAATTTATTCATGGCCAATTATACTTATTTGTTTTTGTTACCAACATAGTCCTTTAGCTTAAATAGCTTTTCTTCCTCGTTCCTGCCACTTGATGTGTTTGTGCTTGAGTCACAGTAATGATGCTATAGTTAAGACTGCAATTGGCTTTCTATTATAACTCCAGTTTTAATCTCTCCTTGAAAAAAGAGACCTGTCTGAAATTTTGCATGTTACTTTGACAGAGACATGTTTAGGAAAAGTTTCAGGTTTAAGCAAAATATGTTTGAGAAGTGAGACTTTGGAAGGCAAGTACCAGGCAAGCTCCTTGTGCCCCATAGCTGGCATTAGCCTTATACCCAGACTTAGAAGTCTGTCCAGATCAAGACCTTTCAAGCTATGCTGGCTTTGTCAGAGTGGTCACCTTCCTTGAGGTAGTTTCTGTATTTTCCCTCAAGCAGTATGCAACCCCCCACTCTCCTCAGGACTGCTGGATTTCGTGAACCTTTAGAAAGCAGTGCCCCTCTCTCAGCAACAGATGTTCAGACATGAGGTTATAAAAGGGCTGCCTGGTGCCAACCACACCAGTTCATTCCATTCTGTGGTTAGCTGTGTGTGTAGGAACTTTCTCTTGATGGCTGCAGGGATTTATGGGGATTTTATCCAAATCTCCCCTAAGGGTGGTTAGATGGTAGTAAAGTTAGGAAGTGTTAGACAACTTGTGGCTGTTGCACACTTAGTTTTTGTCTGCACCTGGACATTGGTATTGGCTGACCAGACCTCCAGAGACAAGGGCAGATTTTAGTAGCCTGTGCACATTCTACTTGTTGGCTTTGTCTGCAGGATCCAGCTAAGTGTGAAAAAGCTTAGCTCTTTCCTCTCCGACACTTTTGGGAAGATATCTGTTCCCACGGTTCCTCGTGCAGTGTGTGGCACTGCTGTGGTGACAGCACTGACCTGGCCTTACATTAGAATGTCCAGGTTAAGTGATTTTGGCATGCTGATGACACACATCAGAAAGGTAATGGTGACTTTCAAAAGCTTATCTCTCTGCCAAACTTAAATGGGAATTCATGGGGCAAAAAAAAGGCCCTTCCCTGCCCCCAGTGTTTTGTCCTTGCCAGAGTTTGAAGGCCTCCTGAAAGCGATGAAGTTGCTCACAAAAATAGTTTTAAGAATCTCAGAACGAAAAGTGAGTGTGTGCGCACGCGTGTGTGTAAAGCTTAAATTCCATCTTGACCGGGTACCTTTTTGGGGAATTAGTTATACTAAATTTCTTTCACAGGCTAAAAATATGGTTAATATAGAGTAGGGTAATGTCACCACAGTGCACAGAAAAATGAAAATTTCTGTGTTACTGCCACTGCAAACTTTTTCTTGAGAAATCCTGGTTCCAGTTGTGAAGCAGGGCAGTGTGCCTATAAATAAATAAAGAATGATATAAAATGTAGCACAGCAAGACTTTCCAACTGTGGGTAGTGAATATTCGACATTCCAAAACATTCACGCTTAGGGTTGCCAACTTTCTACTCGCACAAAACGGAACACCCTTGCCCCGCCCCCTACCCCACCCCTCTGAGGCCCGACCGCTGCCCTGCCCCTTCTCAGAGGCCTCACTCACACACCCAGCAGCAGCATGTCCTCCCTCCGGTTCCTATGCAGAGGCACGGCCAGGCAGCTCTGCATGCTGCTCTATCTGCAGGCCCTGACCCCGCAGCTCCCATTGGTCGCGGTTCCTGGCCAATGGGAGCTGCAGATCTGATGCTTGCAGCAGGGGCAGCGCACTGAGCCCCCTGGCTTTCTCCGATGCATTGGAGCCAGTGGGGGGACATGCTCCTGCTTCTGGGAGCCACGCAGAGCCACGGCAGGCAGGGAGCCTGCCTTGTTGCGCTGTGCTGCTGAGAGGACCTTTAATGGCCTGGTCAGCAATGCTCACCGGAGCCCCCAGAGTCTCTTTTTGACTGGGTGTTCTGGTCAAAAACCGGACGCCTGGCAACCCTAGTCACACTGCACCAAGAGAGAAAATTCATCCATGCAAGAAAAATAATTTTTTTTTTTAAATAAGTAAAAATAAAGTAAAGCAGCTGGGGAAGAAATGAAGATTGTGAAGAAGCAACCTCTGCCAGTCCCAGCAGAGTCCAAAACTGCTGTCTCTTTTCCTACCTAACTGCCATAAGTGTGTGGTTCACGAAACACCCAGACTTCACCGGCAGGCTGAGACAACTTGTCAGACAAAATGTCTGACTTGCAGGATATTTGCATGCATTGCTACACCTAGTGACCTTTCCATGGATCTGATTGACATCGTTCTATCGATGCACACAGACTCTTTTGTTTGATAAACATTGCTTCAGCTTATTTGTGTCAACGAGCCTTATTTCCATGAGGGAGGGCAGGAAAAAAAGCCACTTATACAAAGCATGACTGTCACAGTGGAGTGTCTGGAATGGGCATGTCGATTACTGACCTTGGTGCACCTGACATGGAGTGATCAGCTTTTTCTGGGAGGTTAAATCTCTCCATTGCACTTCCTTCTGTGAGAATAGGTGGCATGTTTTCTTCAGACTAGGACCAGGACAGGTCACTTCTGTAAGTCTTTACCCTTGTTGATCAGATTAATTGTTCACAAACATTTGCTTCTTGCTTTGTACCCTGGGTAGTATTGAGGGCACTCAGCATTCACTCTGTTTTTGTTGCTTGCGGACACTGCTTATTCTGCGCGGCATTTTCTGTTGGGTGAAGCTTACTGCACTGTTAGCGTGTTCATAAGGAACAGTAAGTCCCAAATATTTCATGAGGAGAACTTTCCACATGTGAGACTTCTCACTCTTTTGGCTGCTGTTGTATTTCCTAACTCCAAATACACTTGTAGAGAGCAATCTTCACTCAAGTTCTGGTAACCTTGTCACCTGGACCTCAGGAAAACTTTGCTGGTCTTTAATCGAATAAAGGAGAATGCCACTGTTTGTTGTGTTACTAATGCAGGGTTTTAAAGAAGTGTGACATAGTTGCTAGTTAGAGTAGGACGTAAGGTTCAAAGCTGGTGGGCCAGCTGATGCTGAAGTGCAGTTTATGGACACAAACTGCTGTGCATTATATCTGCTTAATCTTTGAGCAGAGACTGTTTTGTTTTTTTTCCCCTCTGATTACTCCCGTTAGCTGTTGTGGCTCTTCAGTACTATGGGAAAGTGAACTAGATTCTGTTCTGCCTCAGCAGAATTAATTGCATTCCGGTTGCAGGGCAAATATTTGCCCTCAGTTCCATTTGGGCAACCCCATTGTGTTCAGCCTGGTTGGCCAGGTTTAACTGGAGGCACTCACTGAATCTTTTTGCGATGGATAAACCCAAATAACTTTCATATCTCAGGGTGAATTTGCAGTGCCAACTCTTAAGGGAGGAAAAACGTCTTATTTATGAATTGAGCAAATTTTGATAGGAAAGTCAGAACCCTAATGAACATGACTCCCCATGAAGCCATTTTAGTCATTTTATTTTGGGAAATTTGGGCACGAAGTAGTTAAATATTTGAGAAGGTGAACGGTTCTTGGATGAAGGACTGATATCCTCAGATGAAAGGACCATGTAGGTAGGACTAGACCAGGGGTCGGCAACCTATGGCACGCGAGCTGATTTTTAATGGCACACTGCTGCCTGCCGGGTCCCAGCCACCGGTCCCAGGCCAGGACCCCGGCAGGCAGCAGCTTGCCATTAAAAATCCTGCCCGCCCTGGCCCGCTCTTCTCCACCCCCCTCCCACGGGGGCAGGGTGAAGAAGCTTGGTCCTGCTGGCTGCTGCTGCAGGGCAGGCAAGCTCCCCCTCCCTCGCTTCTTCCCCCAGCGTGGTGGGTTCCTGCCCCTCCTCCTCTCCCTCCCTGCCGCCAATCAGCTGATCGCCCTTGCGTGGGAGGGGGAGAAGTGGAGCTGCAGCGCCCGTGTGCTGCTCTGGGGAGGAGGCGGAGGAGAGGTGGGGACGGGGCCTTGGGGAAGGGGGGTGGAATGGCTTCATGGAGCACGACCCCAGCCCTCTGCCCTGACCCCTGCACCCCCCTCACACCACCCACAGCCCTGACTCCAGCCCCCCCCCACATACCCAGCCCCCCCACACTCCATGCCCTGACTCTTGCACCCCCCACATTCCCACCCTCATCCTGAGCACCAAACGGGAGCTCCTGCACCCCCCACAGATTCCCTCCTGCACCCCTTGCACCAAATGGGAGCTGCCCAGGTAAGCACTCCACTCCCAAATCTCGTGCCCCAACCCTGAGCCCCCTCCCGCATTCTAGCTCCTGGCCAGACCCTACACCCCAACCCCTAGCCTGCTCCTTCACCCCCAGCCCTGTGCTCAGTGCATTCCCACCCTCAGCTCAGTGCAGAGAGAGAGGAAGAGAATGGACTAGAACCAGGGAGAAGATAGGTACCCACTCTATGTGGGCAGGGCTGGGATCCCAGACCGGCAGCGGGCTGAGCGGGGCGGATAGCCGGAATCCTGGCTGGCAGAAGCCGGCGGACGGAACCCCAAACCGGCAGCGGGCTGAGCCGCTCAGGGGTCCCGGCTGCTGGCCCCACTCAGCCTGCTGCCGGTCTGGGGTTCTGGCTGCTGGCCCCTTGCCAGCCAGGGTCCCGGCCACAGGCCCCGCTCAGCCCGCTGCCGGCCTAGGTGAACGGAACCCTAGGCCGGCAGCGGGCTGAACAGGCCGGTAGCATAAGATCAGCATTTTAATTTAATTTTAAATGAAGCTTCTTAAACATTTTGAAAACCTTGTTTACTTTACATACGACAATAGCTTAGTTATATACGATAGACTTATAGAGAGAGACCTTCTAAAAAATGTTAACATGTAGTATTGGTATGCGAAACCTTAAATTAAAGTGAATAAATGGAGACTCGGCACACCACTTCTGAAAGGTTGCCAACCCCTGGACTAGACAGACAAAGGCTAAAGAAGTCAAGTGGGTAAACCTATGATGGCAGGAAGATGACTATACATCAGCCTTCAGAGTGACTCTTCCAAATCTCTTCTGAAAGGTAATGTCAGGATTATGCACATTCCCATATGGAACAGGGTAAAGGGGGAACTGCTGGTTTGTAAACGATTTCCATTGTGAAAGGAATTTCTGATTCTTCCCTCCTCCCACCCGTTAGCTTTTGCAGAAACCCAAGGCAGGTTCCTTTTGCTTCACAATGGCAGTACCTAGGCGAGTCCTCTATCACTTATTCTCAGATGCCACAGTAGGGGTAGGGGTGGGGTTTCATTCTGATCTGATCAAGGATCTTTTCGGGGATTCCTAACCCCCTCTTCCCACAGAATGATTTTTGTTGGGCAAGTTTTTACAGAGTTACAACCTTTACACAGTACCCTCAGTCTGTGAATGGAGTACGAGGGGTTAAGGGAGGAGAATTGGAGACTCTATAACTGACTCTTCTAGCTCTGAATGACCAGCGTGGGGAAGATTGAGTTTTGAAGCCTACCTAGTTTTGAACAGACAAATATGTAAAAGGTGGCTCCGGTTCGTTAGTAAAGGAAGTTTGGTGCTCTTTGGAAAGAGGAGATCTGAGAGAAAATCAATAGTGCAAATTCCTTGTGGGTTGAGGCTGTAGATGAGATGGTCATAGGAGTATGTTTTAGACCACTGAACCAGCCAAACTAACTAACCTCTGAAATGACTGTAAAGGTGTATCTGATATGGAGAGTTGGGGAGTGCCCAAAGGGGCAAAAAATTGGTAATGTCCGCCAATTATCTGCTAAAGGAGTACCAAATATTGTTATAAAGTCCCACAGAAAACGCAGGATTCCAACCTCAAACCTATCCATATATTACCTGATTGTCTGATGAGGAAATATAATGCAGCCAGTTCTCTTCTCCTGGCCCACCCACACTGCTGAAAGGAATTATATCGTTCGCTGTGTCTCCCCCCTCAAGCTTTAACGTCCAGAATTGTACCCTTACCAGCACAGCGGGGCCCAGTAACCTCACTAGGCCTCAGGTGATGGCTGTTACCTAATAAGTTCAGGACAGCCCTTCACCTGCCAGCACGTGTACCCAGGTTTTAGACTAAGCAGCCCATCAGACATCAGGATGCTTCACGTGGCAGTCTTGGATGTACAGTCTTAGCTTCTTGGGGCAGGGCGGAGAAAGCAGTTGAGTGCTGAAATGAAAAATGTGAGTGGTCACACAACAAAGTCGTACAGTCAGCATTCAGTAGACACAGTGGTCTGTTTCCTGTGTTTTGAGCGATTTCTGGTTCCAATGGTGTTCCCCATTTTCAGTACAGGAAATGTGTCTCAAACCAGTAGAATCTTTCAAAATGGTATAAATGTTAAGTGCAACCCCTGCACTATTCATAAAACGAGCTTTCTACTTGTGAAATAAACACCACAAACCAAACTCCCCAGAAATGAGTAACCATTCTGTTTAGCTAGGGAGTTTTTCTCCCACTTTACTAAGGGAAAGGGAAGCCTTGATTCATCATTATTTCAGCCCTTCAGTTCCTTTCACATGAAAAACTTCTACTTGTCATAATTGTGTCCTCATTCCCCTGCTTCTTGCTTGGAGGCTTTGGGAACAAGTGGGGAATCTGGAGTTTGGGATGTGTGAAATGCTTATAAGGAGTAATGCATGTGTACATTGGATTGCAGTCAGTGGAGGAAAAGAGGCTGAGGTTGGATTTGGTGGGTCTGGTAACAGAAGCGTCCTCGATCAAATTGTTTAAAACTTTTACAGTTCTTCACCTAAAGCTACTGATATCTCATTAAGTGTATAAGACAACTGTTGCCATAGAAGTGGTTTTGTCATGTATCAGCAGTTTTCATGCTATAATGCGCCAGATCCTGTTGAAGAATTACTGTGGATCACACCAATGTGTTGTACTACATATTTATTAGAGATATACATAATATATATGAAGTTTATTCCATTAAAATTTTGTTTTAAACATGTTAACATTCATGGGCCATAACAGATGTCTAAACTTTTAATGGTACAGTTACTGCATTAACAAGACTCCAGTGTTTTATCTATCCTTTATATCTTGTGTTGATAAAAAAAAGAATAATCTTGACACTACAAAATATAGCATTAGCTGTTTTTTGGGGGGAAAAACTGTATTCATACTGAAAGTGTCTCTGTCCAGAAGAAAATACTTTAAATTTGAAACAAGAATGCTTCTCAAGAGACAAGATCCTGCTTCAGTCCCCATCTCTGACTTTTATGGGCCTGTGAATGAGAACATCTGAAAGCAGCAGGGTAATTGTAAATGTCCCAGCAGGCAATAAGTGTGCTGATTTCAGATTCACAAGGTAAATGATGTTGGGGGAGGAAAGGATTTATATTGGATCTATAAAATAGAAGAGGATGGGGGGTGGGAAATGAACTCCCTGGTGTTAGTGCAGGGTCCCTGCCAAAATCTAATTCAGATCCTGTCTCTTGGCACCAAATGACTAAGGGATTGTGTTAAGAAACAAACAAAAGAACTTGATGAAATGAAAATAACAAGGGAAATTGAGGTTCTTCCAATGTATGATGAGCAAACAGCTAAACAATAGCTCAGTGGGATAAGAGAAACTCAAGGAGATCTTGAAGGCAAGGGTGGATACCACTGTGAATATGAATAATTTGGTTGCTGTACAAAAACAACCTCTAGATATTTTACTACATTTTACTGGATTTGGGAGAGGAGGGAAGTGCATGAAATTCCTTTTCTAACATGTCAGGGCAAACGAGCTCTAAAGCCAAAGTTCTACACTGAAGGGGACTTTCATACTAGAGGAACTTATGCATTTATCTTGCTGTGAATGAACAAAGCTTTATCTGCTGCAAAATAATTATTTCCATGGCAATGGCTTGTGCTCTTATAAACAGGATTGTCTGTGCTACATGATCAAGAGAAGAAAAAACTGTTTTTTTTTTTTTTTTTGACAGACAAGGTTATTCAGTTATCCCCAACAATTAGCAGTAACAATGCCAAAGATTTTGTGTAGCTTTTTTGTATGTCTAACCTTTAACTTGATAGGAAAGAACTTCTGAGAGACCAAGTGACTGTAGCAGAATTTGAGGATGTAGAAGTAGGAAAGCTGTTGGGAAGTGCGATGGATATAGATTGTGGCTGCTCTAAAGTATGTGGTTCTGCTCTGAAAAGTGTCTAGAAATGGCACCTTGGGGTTCTGTGTCTAATAGTGCACAGCAACACTACACAATAGTTTGGGGTAGGAAGTGGATACTAGATCCAGTTTAAACCGCTTGGTGCAGTTATTCTGGGGTTGTTAAATTTGGGCAGGGTACCGTATGATTTTGATGACCATTGGCAGTCAGAACTTCAGTTTTTTCTCTTCCAAAAGGCCATCCTGTGAGCAGCTCAGTGCCTCACCTAATCCCCAGGATGGGGCCCATGCTAAGGAAGATTCTTAACCAAACAAAGCAGATGGTAGGAATAGATATTTAGAGGGGGGAAATCTTCCTCCATGCCATGTAGGAAGGGAATCTGGTCTTACCCTCCCATTTCACTTTCAGAATTCCAGGGTCTGGGAGCAAATCTTAGATAGGTTTGTGGTCAGTTTGTTATAATCTATCAGAAGATTTCTGTCAAACCAAATATAGTTGTTTAAAAACTATGCAAAAATCATCAGCTAGAAAAACCAGCTTATTACAACCCAGTGGATAACTGTATTTTTAATCTTTGCACTGAAAATAAGACCTGCCTAAGGCTTGTTAGAGGGAAGGTTGCCACCTGTTGAATCCCTAATACTACTACTTCAGCATCTGGAGCTCTCACTGAAATGCTGGCCCTGACTCCATATAATTTAGGAACTCTGCCAAGATCACAGCTTGAAGTGGTGTGACTGCAGAGAGAAGGATTAAGCGTTCTTTGAGAATGAGGAAAAGGTCCCAGTGCGAAAGTAATTCACAGAAGGAACAGATTACAAGGAGAGATCTATAATGCAGATTTAATTTTTTCTTTATATAAAAAAAGTCATTTTATAAGAGAATCAAGCAGCCAGACTTGCATTATTTCCTCATGGAATGATGAGGAAATGTATGTTAGTAAACTAGAAACGCTGAATATTTTCCAAATTATCAGAAGGGAATGGTGCAAACTGGCACATGAGAAAGTAGGGCATCAGAAAGTACCATCTAAACAGATGGATTATTGGTCCTCAGTTAAGACATTTTTCTCTTAAACTTAAACTTGTTCTCCTGACTATTAGCTAGGGCAGGAACATTTTAGTTAAGAGAAAAACACCTTAAAATTAGGATCAACAGATTCACCAGGAGCTTTAATGTATTTTTAAATAGGAATTTGGGAGGATTGTATCACACAAACCAGAATATCCTGATTAAATAAAAATGGTTTTCAATGCTAAATTTCTAAGATCAAAAACAAATACAATAAACATTTATTCATTTCACCATTCATGTTTTATTCCCTTAGAATGGTACATCAAAAACTAGTAAGAATGCATTAATTTACAAATAGAGGAATGTAAAGAAGAGCCTATAATGCATGCTTTTTTAATGCACTTTGTACAAATGAAAGAATTGTACAGGTCAATATTGCACATATTAACACTCTTTACAAGGTAGCTATTTTGACTCTCATTGCACTGTGGTTATGAATTCTGCTGGTCATCCTGAAAAAGCCAGTGCCTATAGCAAACATTTGTCCTGAACTTCTCTGTGACTTCCTTCAATGAAAAGCTTCATCTTCTGTTTGCAAAATCATCATGAATTTCGCAGTACTTCAGGACACTTGACTCCTGAACTCATGCTGTTAATTATTTCCCCCTGGATTTTAGTCAGATAACTTCTGTTAATTCGCTAGCATAAAGAGTCAGGATATCTGTGCAACATGCATTTTGTTTCAAGGCCAGTGCCAGGTGTGCCAGTGCCAACTGCTTAAAGTGATGATTGATGCAATTTGCTAAAGCAGTATTCAGATTTTGGCATGGATAACTTGCTTTCTGGTGCTCATTGTCATAGGAATTAGAGGTGGAAAAAATCTATTGGGTCACCCTCTCTCTTTCCAATACAGGAAAGTCCCTTGCTTAATATTTCCCAATGGTTTGACCAGAGTGATTTGGCTTCCATCACTTCCCTAAGAAAACTATTCCACAGCTTAATCTTTCAACAAGTTTTTCTAATATCTAGCCTACATTTTCCTTTAAAGGGTCATCTGATTAAGATTTACTTCAGCAGACCCCCCACTCTTTGGATAATTTATCTTGGCACTATGAGTCCCAGAGCTGGGGCTGCACATGTGCATTCACAGACTGTGGTATATTTGGGATTGAGGTTCCATGGAAATCCAGAGCTCCTACTTCCCCTAAGTTCTTTTCCTACTACAGTTGAGAATTGCTCCCGGAATCATTTCCCCTTCCCGACTTCATTACAGTGCTCTTTGTTCCTTTTCCCAGCCTGTGTTTGGACAGGTAATTAGTTTGCATTTTGCTAATCTATAAAAATTGGCATTAGTAGCTTTGCATTGTGTCTGCCCCAGTGTGGAGCCAAACCAAACTTTGTCTAATTCTACTGTGTTTATCCATCGTGTGATGGATCTGGAAGATCAGCGTTCAAGAAAGCATTGAGTTTTTATATAAATGATAGCAGCCAGACTTTAATCAATAAGGATTAGAAAAGAAGCCCAGCATCAGCTGGGAAGTTTGGAAGGGATTTGGGGTGGAGCAAATTCTGGGATACCTCAGATGAGTGGGTGAAGTAGAGTTTTGGCAGGTTGCTTTAAACACAAGAGTGCTACACACTCTGGCCGTTGTAGTTGCATTTTCTCCTTCTCCCACTAGTACATTCCCTTATTCAATGTTTATTTTTTCTCTCTCTCCTCCCTTTCCTAGTCGTGGCGATTTACGACTACACAAAAGACAAGGAGGACGAGCTCTCATTTCAGGAAGGTGCCATCATTTACGTCATTAAGAAGAACGATGATGGGTGGTATGAGGGTGTCATGAATGGAGTGACGGGGCTCTTCCCGGGGAACTATGTGGAATCCATCATGCACTACTCTGAGTGAAGACCACAGGGTGCAGAGCTGCACCTTGCTCCACAGGAACTGTCAGGGCACCTCAGCTCTCCACCAGCCCCGAGGGGCCCACCCAAGTGAACTGAATGAAGGATAATTGTAACACAACCACTCTTGTTTTTTGCTTTTCTCATTATACAGTAGCGATTTGAGTTGTTTGAACAAATGGCTCTTCCAGCTGCCAGCAGTCGCTGTACCTGACGTTGACTAAGCCGACCCCTTCAGATGTAGGTAGTGGAGATGTAACGAACTTGTGGAGTAGCTGATACTTGACTAAAATTCAGACTGATTCAAGCGTGATCTGGGATCTTTCTCAGGAATACTGTATGGCCCTGTGATATTACCTCTGGCACCGGACATCCTGGATGCCAGTGCAAAGGGGTTAATGTAACTGGCTAGTGGAAATCCCTCACTTTTTCTACACTCACATGCAGCTGGAAGGACACGTGTGTGCTATCTAACATTTGGATTCCTACACAAAGCAGTTCCTGTATCTGACTTCCAGATGGTTCGTTACATCTTTAACATAAACAGTTCTGCAGCTGCACGTGTAGACTGATGTGGGGGCTCACAAAGCTGGCTTGGGTTCACTTACCTTTCAGTTTAGATAGTTAAGATGGATGCAGCCCAGAAGACCTCACCATTGTGTAATCTTAGTCTTTTGACTGCCCCACGTTAGATCTGTGTTATGCACTGGTGTAGAAAGTGATCCCCATTGGCATAAGCTCCCAGCCTGCTGGGGCGGAGGGGTTAAGCTGAACACAAGTGCATTTTGTGGTGAGGGGGAAGTTAAGTTTATAGGTTCCTTGGGAGTCTGAGGCTAACTCTAGGAGTTAAGGTTTGAATCTATTTGTGCGTCCTTGCACGAGACAGATCATTCATCCTAAATGTCAGTATTATGCACAGTGTAATTTTTAAAAAAACCCAATCAGGTCTTGTAAATTGGCTCTTTTGTACTTTGGTTCCAGATCTGAGTATATGCTGTGACCGCCCTGTGCAGAGGCAGGACAAAGAGCAGTTGTCGTCTTCAGGTCTATTACCAAAATCTCCTCTCAGTGGAAGTAAAAAGGGCGGCCATAGGTGTTGGTTTTCCATGGAAAGCTATGCACAAACTGGTCATTATTTTAGCTCTTTTCCCTGCCCCTTCCAGTGTTTATAAAATAGTAAATACCTTTCATAGCTATACCTAGCCAGGTGTGAATCACACACTGTAAAGGTTTCACGTACACTTGTAGGTTGCTTTTTAATACGGTCTCAGATGAAAATGCCACCACTTGAGTTGGCTTCACAGATCAGTGTAAAGAACTCTGAACGGTCATCTGTGCCAGTTTAGGAAGAACTTCAAACAAAAGAGGAGTGTTAACGTAATTCATTAACACAGCAAACTGATTGACCTGCTGTTGTAGTCCACCTTCTGGAGGAGGGCAGCCCATGTACATTTTGTCTGATCTCCCGTAATAGGGAGGTACTGAGCAAGGTTTCTTCCTGAACTATTTTCATTCCAGCCAGTACCAACAGTAGCTTATTCAAGCGTAGATAATGCTGCAGCTGTCTGCTAAGGCATGTGTGTACAATGGAATATTGCAGGGAGAGTAGTAGAGATAACTAACTGGAGGCTGGTTTTCCTTCCTTCTTAGTAAAAATGTGTACAGTCAAGCCAGTCTCATAACTCAGTAGCTCTTGCAATATCTTGCCAGAGATGTGCATTTCGAGCAAGCAGGGACACTTTGGCCAGATGGGACCTTTGCTAAACTGATGCGTCAATCTGAGGGGGCAGAAAAGGGAAAGGAATGGACAACTTGTGCCATTCTTCCTTATACTCTGGATATGAAGTCTCCTTGGAGCTTTTCTGCCTCCCAGTCCTCATTCTTAGCTGGCACTGGAGCCTAGATGCTGTCATGTCCTTGTCAGGAAGCTTCTCCACTCAATTACCCCTTCTAGCTGTGTGCTGCAAAAATAGTTCCACTGAGCTGCATCTTTCAAGCCCTGCCACACTGCAGCCTGCCAGGGCTCATCTCATTGCTGCCCTTCTGGATGGTGGCAATTGCTTGATGAATGCTTGAATTAGGTGACACTGACCCCCCCCCCCCAAAAAAAAAAAAAAAAAATCCCTTTTGGGTTTTTTTGTCTCCTAGTAGCAAAATGGATGAAAACAGACATTGCCTGGTGTCTTTGTAGGAGTGTCTGGGTGAGACAAAGCTAGGCAGTTACCCTACACCACGCTTGGGCTACTGTTAGTTTCTAAGGCTTGGCTACACAGGAAGTTATTATGAAATGAGGTAGGATGTGAATTTAAAGTACAAGAGCTATTCTGGGCCATTTTGTCATGTAGACGAGCCCCAAGGGCATGTCTGCACTGCAAGTACTGGGGGAACCCACTTGCTCACAACATGGCTAAAGCACAGCTGCATTGTGTAATGTAAATGGGGACCCCACCCACTCCTCAGAGTGCTCGCTGGGATGGGCACACGGTTAGGGTCCCATCTACTCTACAGACCAGATGTGCTTTTTCTGAGTCATCGACATCGATGTTGTAAGTGGTGCCCTGATCTGGATATGCTTGTGCTACAGACTGGGCACAGAATCAATATTCCTTAAACTAGCTGTTTCATTGGAAAGATGTCTGGTGTGGCGAGCTAACAAAGCAGAGGATTTGTAGAGTCCAGCAGGTCCTGACCCCTCGCCAGCAGACAAGATGGGCTTGTGTTTTGTTTGTTCCCCGCTGACAACATGACACTTACGAGGTGGTTTATCCTGCACAGCTGCTGTGGAGGGAGTTTCTGGGTCACCTCCTGCTGGTTTGATGCTTTTTTATGCAGTACTAATGTTGTAAAAAACACTTGTTGGGTTTTATGCATATTTTTTATTTTGTACAGTTCTGAATTCTGTAGATTGTCCAGGGATGATGCTATGTAATGAGCATAGACCAGGCCCAAAGTAATCGGATTTTGTATGTACTGTTACATAGACTGCATGCTACTAACGTCAGTGAGGGTTGTGTTTCCAGTTCTATCATTTGTAATCCCTCCACCCCATTTCATTTTCCCCTTTTATTTAATTAGTTACTTCAAAAAGGGCTGGGAACTTGGGCACTAGGCTATTCAAATAGAGGCCGAACTTCTTTGCATGGAGTCCTGTCAAAGCTGAAATGAAGGTGTTAAGAATTACAAGCTGCTGGTCATTCAGTGTTTTTCTCTCTGTAGAGGGCGCGGGTGGGTAGGCGAAAAGGACACAGCAGAATAGTCCAAAGCAAGCCTTAGGGTCAAAATACTAATTCTCTATCCCTCTCTCCCCAAAACCCACTGCTTTTTTCAATCCACAAAAAGTAGGGGGGAAGAGCTAGTCCACCATGGCCTCTGGAGCTCTTGTTAGAGGGTTAGTGGGATGGGAATAGCCCTTTGTTAAGAAGTTTTGATTTCCTGGAAAAGAATGAAATACATCCTAGTCCTAGCACAAAGCTACACTGCAAAGAGGGGGTCTGGTACCTGTACTACAGCCAGGCAGGGGGAGGGTGCTGGCTTTGAGTCCTGTTTCTTTGAATACGGTTCTGCTTCTCTCATTGATGCTCACAGAGGGGGAGTGTACAGGAAATTCTGCAACTGGTTCCCAAGTCCTCAGATACGACCCTTATAAGTTGTGCTTCTCCATGCACTGCCCTAAGGGGCCTGCTGTTCAGAGGTGGGTGTACAAAAGAGCTAGTTTGTGGTGGAAGCTTTGCTGTTGTCTCAGTTAAGGACTATAGGGGAAATAATTCCCTGTGATATTTCACAATGTCATTTTCAGGGACTGGGGGGGAGGAGTGATTTGCTACCAGGTGCCACTGCACGTTTAGGAGAATTACAAAGTATGAATCTTCACCAGCAGGAGATTACAACTACTCCAAACCAACCCCCACTTGGGCAGTGGAAAGAGCAAATGATTTAGGAGGTTCTCAAAGGATCAAGTTGCTAGTGGACCCAGTGGAGGGCTCCAAGCAGTTGAAGAGTGGAGTGGGTTAGAAGGTTAGCGCCTGCCTTCAATGCAGATTTGTCTCTCTTCACTCTAGGTGAAGTGTGGTAAATTCAGGGGCATCTCCTCTCTCCCATGTAGGTCTCAGGTTACCTCTGCCAATTGCTTAGCCTGGAAGTGCCCCTCTTTTCTCACTCAACACAGTCCCTCATTACTGTGAGGGATGGGCCATGGCCAGGCTGTGATCTGCTCTGCACAGGGAAATGGGAATAGTTGCCAACCAAACTTGTTTGCCGTTCATAGTTATAGGAAAACCCCTGACGTGTGACACCTGGGCTGAAGCCCGCTGAAAGGCCTGTCTCATTGCTTGCTGGTGTATTTTTGGGGTGGGTGGGGGGGAGGAGGTGCTCTTCACACAATTTGTTCAGTGAGGAACGCTCACCTTCTGCCAGAGGCACCAGTGGACTAGTGCTCCCCTCCGGGGGGGAACAGTTTTCGCAATGTGGTAAAATAAACCCTGCGCTTTGATGCAGAGTCCAACATTGCTATGAGCACACACCTTAGGGGCTTTTCTGCTGTGTGCCAGTGGAGACTAGGATCTACTCTTCCTAAAGGGCTTGTGTTTCCAGTCTTAGCCTGCTGCCCTAACATGAAAGCAGAACATGATTGAGAGGGTTCCCCTACAGAAGCAGGGGCTGTGAAATTGGGGCACTGTATGAGTTGAAAATTACTTATAGCCCTGCCCCACTGGGAGCAGAACAGGGCATGTAAGAAATGGGGCTGAGTGATTGATCAGGTTCTAAGCTGTGAATGTTGAAGTCCTGTGCTCAGGTAATCACCAGTAGCTGGTTTCCCAATGAAGGGAGCAGCGCTGCAGGCATACTTTGGCCATAGCAGTTTTTGAAAACCTGAGCTCTAGGCAGAGTACAGGGGAAAGCGTGCAGATGTTGCATTTGCCAAAGGGGTAATCTTGCTTCATGCCTCTAGTATTTGGAACCAGCCAAAATCAAATTCTGAGGGTGGGAGATTAAGAGTCCAAATTTCCCGCTCCTGCAGCCTAATGCTGAATTTGCTGTAATTACATTTTTCTGGCTAGTGCTCTAATACACAGTGGAAAAAATAACGCAAGATTTTTATATTCGGTAGCTGAACTCACTAGTTCCATGGTCCTAGTGCTTTATTTTGAAACTCCAAAAATAATAGTGCACCCCAGCCCCCTGTTTGGGAAGATACTTGAAAGCTAAATCACAGACCATGGGCCACCTCCGCTTTCATTTGAAATCAGTGTGTTCCGTGCAACTTCCATGGCCAAAAGTGGAGTCTAAGGGTACAGTAAACATGCTGATTCTATTAGCACATTGCACTGTTGCTCTTACAAGGCACGTCACAACAGGGTGTTTGATAAAGCCTCTGTGGGAGGTTGTTAAAAGGTAGCCTTTCAACCCACCTCCTGACTTTGCCGAGAGGGGGGCAGCACATTTTTTGGTTCGTATTGATAACCTCTGGAAAAAAACAGAGCTGTGTACAAATTGGTTTCAAGGTTAAGCGCTGACCTCATCTGAGATTTTTGTGAAGAACGAGTGCTTATTTTCATCTTTGAAGTGTGTCTTTTGCAACTTGTAAGGACACGTGGTTGCTATGAATTCTCTGGAAAAACTTCACTGTCCTCTTGTTCCTGTACATTTTTTTCTTCAAAAAATAAAACACCCAATTTGGCTCAGTCTAATAAGCAATTGTTGGCTCTGTGGCTGATTTACTCAGAGCCTCCACTCTGCTGCTGAGTTTGGTGAAGTAAGTTACATAACATGCAGGACTCAGGGGAGTTGCATGCCACCAGAAAACAGTTCCTGGGTGTGTGCCATTCAAACCACCTTCCACTGATTGGGGAACATTAATTTTTTTAAATTTTTTAATTGTACTTGGAACTAACTGTTGCTGTGTACTAAACCCTCTTGTAACAAGTCCTGAATAAAAACACAAAGCACACATCCAAGTGTCCTGTGAATATACCGCTTCTGTAACACTTCATGGGTTAATGACAACTGCTGGCCAGCGAATACTGGGCATAGTTAGACAAGAGTCAGTCACACAGCTGCCAGCAGGCTCTCAGGTGGACACACTGCGAGAGATCAGAGCTATCCCCACTGCATCATTAACTAGACAGATGCCTACAGCATGTCATCCGCTGTGTGTTAACGATTTCTAAGGTTTGACTAATAGGGTTAATTTTTTTTCCAGCCTTCCACATCAGTGCTTCACAGAGGTGGGTAAAATCACATCAGAGGCACCACCTCCCTAATCCCATAGCCAACTCTCACTTTCCCTCAGGGGCAGCGTTGACGTCAAGAAGTAATTCATGATCCAAATTCTTCCCTTGCCCTGGATTAAGACAGTGTTGCTAGGCACCAGTCCCCCATAGTCCTATCTTAAAGTGGGAACAGAAACAGCTGTGCTAGCAAGAGGAGCTGTGTTCCTACCCTCTCCTTTAGTTGGAGACGCATGGAAGCTGGCACAAACCCATCCCTGCCTAGCATTTGCGACTGGGGCCACAGACTAACCTAAGTCAAGCAAACAGTCTTGCTGCACCTGGTCTTGGAAGCAGCATGTAAAAGCAACTGAAGGGGATGGTGGCGTGAGGTTCTGTAGCCGAAGCAGCAGGGCTAGGCCATATCCAGGGTGTAAGAACTTCCCTGTTAGTGGCCACAGAGGAACAGGAACTCCCCTCTGTGCTGTATGCAGGGGGCAGAGCATCTTTCTTAACCACCAGCCCTGCAGTGCCACATAGGGAAGCCCCAACCCCAAAGGTACCTAATTTGCATTACAAAAACTTGTCTTTACATCACCATACACTAGGCCTCCTTGCTCAAGGCAGATAGCATACAACGTGGTGCTCTGTGCAGTTCATACAAGAGTGCCATGTAGACAAGCCCTGACACTCTCTCCGTTTGGTTCTGTTAGAGCAGGGTGCCCAACGTATGGTCCACCAGAGCATAAAGGCCTGGAGCCTGCTTCAACACAATATGCTAATGGCTTATTCATTAGCATTTTGTCATCATGTTTACATCATTATCAAGTATGTTAATATACTATACTGTACATAGAAATAACCTGTCTAAATACCCACAAAACAAACTGAACTTTAAATCAATGCAGGTGACTTTAAATCTTATTAAATACTTAGAATCTGTTTGGCCCAGACCAGGTTGTGTTTAGGGTTATGTGGCCTTCCTGTGTAACCAGCTTGGGACCACAATGCTAGAGCCAGATTCTCGACTCACAAGCCAGGCACCGCTTGGAGCAGGGCACAGGTGCAGAAACATGCCTGAAGCAAAGAAGGTGGATTGCAGGAAACCTCAACCTCATTTGTCTCAGGCTGTGAAACCTGCAGTGCTCAATCTGAGCTCCAACATGAGTCCAGCTGCTTTATTAATAGGGGCATTCTGTAGAAGTGCGGTATTTTTCCAGTGTATTTCTAGTAAGGAATGATAAGGTTACATAACATTTCTAGGACACAGACAAGAATGAGCCAGTTTTAGGCCTTATTTCATTTCAGAAAAGACCAGAGGATTTAGTTTATACGACCAGAACCTGCTAGTCCCATGAAAGCCTGGTTGGTATGTCTACCTTCACTCCAGCAAGGCACATTATCATCTCATGAAAAAATAAAATGGCAAGACAGGGAAAATAAAACAGAAAGCATTAAATTTAACTACATCTTTATTGAATTGTGCATATGCTATTGTATAATGAGCTATAGTGGGTACTTTATAATGCAGTATTTCTTTTGTCCTCTCCCATGCTTAAAAAAGTATATTTATACATATATTTATATATATTTATAACATGGCAAAGCTCCCCCCAACCTGAAATTGTCAGAGTTTCAAAGAGCCTTGTTTTTTGTTTTGAAAGGGGGGAGGGGGAGCAGTCCCATTCAAAGATAAAATGTGCAATTTTTTTTAAAGCAGTAAACATATGAATGTATTTACAGCACTTTCAGTACAAGCTTGCTGCACAGACAAATCATTGTAATATTTTCTTACATGTGCATCTCCACTATTATAAAGGACACCATCAGTGGCTGCTAACAGTTAGTGTAAGCCGTGAAACAAGCGGTGATGTTCCAGTTAATGCTTGTTCCATGGCAGTTCAACAGACATAGTAACAACTTATGACGAAGCAGACAGGAAAACCAACCCCGTTTTGTTTTCTGTTTAAATACAAACTCTATACCACTGCAGCATACGGAACCACTCACCACTGCAGCAGAAGACTGAGGAAGCAAATTGCTTAGAGTGTTTTACTACATTACATTATTTTTCCTGAATGGTGAGATGGGGACTTAGTGTGTCTAGATCAGTGGTTTTCAACTTGTGGTCCACAGACTGTCGAAGGGGTCTGTGAAATGTGACTATGAAAATAAAGTTTCAGATCTCAGAGAACGCATTCTGTTCTTCTGATCCATCAAAAGTACGTGAATACCTCCCCCTACAGGTCAACCCACAGAAGGCCACAGTTTAGCGCCCTTTCTCCCGCTGTGTCAAATGCTGTGCCTTGCACATGCAACACTGATTGAATGCTTTTCGGTCAGTTTCCGGTCTGACTTCTACAGTAGGGGTGTGTGGACCAGAGGTTGAATTTCCAAAGGGGTTCGCACCTTTGAAGTTTTTCAGTGGTCCGCAAATGAAAAAAGGTTGAAAACCACTGCTCTAGATAATTATTACACTACAAATGTGCAACAGCATCTACTCCACAGGGGCACAAGCCTGCCACCTCTTGCAAAACACCTGCCTTATCTCTTCATGCTGTACATTGGCACCTGTTGATTTCTTTAATTTAGCTGCACCCCAACTCCTACATGCTCATTCTCAAGAACCAAGAAAGCAGGTAATGGCGACATCTTTGGTAGACAGCGGTGTAATCACAAAGAAGTGCAGCTAGGGCAGTGGTGGGTAAGAGACTCTCACAGTAGAGGAAGAGGTCAATTCTCCTGCCTTCTGAAAGTATACTCAGGACTTCAAATACCTGGCAGAAGCACTGTTGCATCCACCGTGTAGCTGAAACTGTAGTCCCAAAAAGGGGTTTTACATTTTATACTAGTAGTTCCTTATCTCGGGAACACTATTTACAAGTCATTCACTAGATATTACAGTACTGCACCCCAAACCAACGGGGGAATTTGGGTTTGGGTAATTGACAGTCTTTCTGCCCAGCCTCTGCTGCATCTCCTCTCAAGCGCCATACACAGGCCTGGTGGATGCTGTGGGTGTTTAGCACCTCTTCCCTCCACCCCCAACCCCAGAATTAGGCCCTGTGTGAATCCAGACGGACCATTACTGGTTCCATTCTCTGCGGTGTTTTTTATTTAAATATACAAGGAATAAATGTATTTACAGTACTTATTTCTCTCTTCAAAGTTTAACTAAGATTGTAATTCATGAGATGGAACATAATCAGCAGAACCCTTTGCTCTCAGCACTTGGTACCATGTAACTTGTTATTGGAATGCTGTGCTGTTTATTTGCCCCCCAAATGAAAAGACTTGAAAGGGAAATGGCAAGTCACTTTACAACAAAAATGTACATGTTATAAATAAAAGATTTACAGACAGGAACCTTCAAGGCTTAAACATTTCAAAGGAAACATTTCCCCCGAAGTGTTTGCCACCCATCTGCTCTACAGCATCCTCCTAATTTGAGAACACCAGGAACTGAAAATGAGTAAAGAGAAGTATGAGAGACTATTTTCACTGTCCAGGCCGAGGGAAATCGCACCCTCCCCCGCAACATAAAATAAAAAGCGATGTAAAATATTTAAAATCAATGTTAATATGCTAGAGTATTAGTAACAGTAGAGGAACATTGCTTAAATTACTAACATGTACCCTTCAAAGAAGAAAAAAACCGGACAGATTATTTGGGTCTTTATCTCAGGTTATGGTTGGCTGTTGAATTAGAGTTTATCGTATCAAAACTTTGAATCGTTGAGATTTCAGCAAATTCAGTTTTATGGAAAAGGAAAACCTGCATGCTGAACATTTGTGAAGTTGCAAAAAAGATTTACAGAGGGAGTTGCAACAACCCCAATGCAAATTTATAAACAAGTGTTCTTGGATTTAATTTTCAGGAGAGCTAAAAGATCGACTAGAACATATTATGGCCAATTTCACGCAGAACTCCAGCTCAAATGGGAGTTTTGCTCCATCAAGGACCAACACACTTCAGCTCTATAAAACCAGTCCTGCAAGCTGATGTGCGTACTCAACTACCATGGAACATACCACTGTAATCAGCTAGTCTGACCTCCTGTATATCACAGGCCCTAAGACTTCCCTGAATTAATGCCTGTTTGAACAAGAGCCTACAAATATAAAACATTCTGTTCTGAGTCATCCCACTGCAAATCCAGAGCAACGGCATTGATTTCAGTGGAGTTATTCTGGGTGGAGTGGTTGAATCATGCAATAGTCATTTAGATTCCTGTATGTTAGGGCTGCATAAAAAACAATCTAACAAGACAGCGTCAGCTTCAGCTGCATGAAAAACAATTTCCCCTTGTCACCCGCTAATGGAATAGGGCTCTTTGCAGTTTTCTGTAACAAGTGGGGAAAATCATTTTTTCCTTCTAGTGCTGAACCTGCACTTTCACTTCTCTTCTAATGGAAGAAAATAGTTTCAACCCAGACTGAGGCTGACTGTTCTTGGATTTAATTTAACCTATGGACACTGAGGTAAAAAGATGAAAATAGCTTCTTATTGTGCAACGCGAGAACATTCAAGCACTAGACACTAAAGCAATTTCAAAACTACACTGGGCCGAGAATTGTTTACATTCCTTTTTCTCTGTTCTGAAACCTAGGTGACAGTCTACTTTTAGCGGCTTTTCTTCTGCGCTGCACTGCACTGCACATAGCGATCATTCTCTCTGGGCACATTATGGAGGTGCTCTCTACCTTTGCAGACCTGCACATATTCAACGCAATAAGTAGACAGAGCTCAAATGTCCCTCTGTGGCAAAACAACAGCGTTTTACAAGCAAAGCATTACCAAGGAGACAGCGCTTGTGTTTGGATGATCAATGCTCTCCAATTTCATGGTGAAGGGCAATGTTCTCCTACTCGCTAGAGGACATCAGCAAAACACATCAGCTATTCCTCCAATTTACATGTAAACTCATCCTGGAAAGTGTGCACTTCCACAATAAGCTATTTTAAAACACCTGCATTTCAATAACTCTTACGATCTTTATTCAGAGGTGATCAACGATATGTTAAAAGTACTTTCTGCAGTTAATTGACAGACTATGAAATTAAGCCTGGTCGATCTTTCTAAAGTAACTGAGTCCCAGCAAAATATACCACAGGACTAACTATGGCTCCTGCTGCAATTAAAACAGAGACAGAAATTTAGCTGGGTGGCCCTTGGTGCTACCACGGAGAGGCAGCACCAGGATAACTTTCTCCCAGGTGAGCAATGGGATGGGCCAAGTCTGTGTTTTGGAGTCATCGTAATTTACCCTGAAGTAGCTCCCTGGTTTCTGGTCCTCCACTGACTCTGTTTCAATACAAGCTTGGCTTTTTACTTTCTTCTGACTGAAGATGTTTGGATTGAATGAATTCTGCCCCCTTCTCCTAGGCTGTGGCACTTAGTAACTAGTGGTTGCTACTTGCTCTGACAACATTAGAAGGGATAATCAAACTTGGCTCCAATTCCTCTTATTTCTTGTTTTACAGAGCTATTCCCTAGTCCTCTCTTCTCTTTCCCCCACTTACTTTCTGACCTCATCAATTCTCACTGTACTTATTCTGATGCCTCAGACTTGCCATTTAGCCCTAGAGTTCCACCTTGTCCCAAACATAAGAGAAATCTAGCGGGCTGTCACTGTGTTATAGGTTCATGTCACTCCACCTCCTTCACTCAGTGATTTCTTCCTGCCTATTTTGTGTTTCTCAGTACTGACAGACAGTAGGCGCATCAGTCAGCTAACCTAAAGCATCACTGCCTGGCCTTGCTGTATTGAAAACACCTCTGTCCTGTCTTGGCTGGCTTAGGTTTAGCAAAAATTCTCTGAAAAACACACCCCACCTTTTATTCTCACAACAATTCCAGTCCCTCAGGCAGCTGCAACTCCAAAATCACCTTGCAGACCCATCAGTGTTTCCTGATTAAAGTTTTTTTTTAAATAAAAAGAGCTTCAGATTCTAAATCATTAACATACACAGGCTGACTAGAACATTCACATTTTCTTACAGGATGTCGTTTTCTCTTGTGCTTCCATACTAGGCTCTATGGTAGGGCTTATGTTTCTCCTATAAGACTTCTGAAAATACTGTTTTACATATTCAAACATTAATTAGTTCCCACAACACCCTGGTGAGGTAGACAGGAGTTATCCCCATTTTCCAGATGGGAAAATAAGTATAGAGAACATCACAACAGGTTAAGGAATGCAGCTCTGGGATCAGCTGCTCTTGCAAGAGAAAAAGCATTCTGAGCAGAGGTCCTAGCAAGTGGTAAATATTTGTTTAAAAGTAATTTAAACAACACCTGTATTTTGTTAATAATGTGGGATCAAACCATCTGTTCCATTTGTCTAAAGTATGGCTTTTCAGCTCCAAGGTGCTATGCTGACTCAATCCAAAAGGAATTATGGTCAATATTCTTTGCAGAAACTAACTTCTCGCTATGAGAGAGAGAGAGAGGGGAAGCAAAGGGGTTAAAAGAGAGGGAAGAAATGGGGCAATTTCCAAATCAACATGCAGGGAGAAAATTACTTGCAAACAAGGCTTATATATTTGAACACTAGAACAGAACAGCAAATAAGCTGGAAAAGCAAGTTACCATCAGGATTCTCAAGGTTTGCAGTGGCAACCAGGTTATTTAATTTTTGCCACCCTGTGGTCTAGTTTCAGTATGCTGCGATGAGAGCATTGCAGCCAGTTTTTACTACTTAGCTTGTACCAACATTGGACTGGGGATAGACACTAGCAAAGACTACAGCATCTTGAAGTTGAGTTTTGCCAAGAACACAAATGCTGAAAAACAAGGGGTGGGAAACCCAGAACTCAAGGAGAAGCTTCAAACCCCCTCCCCCCCCCCCGTGACACTATTTTAAAAGAGAACTGCATCTTTTGGTTTATATAACTCATGCAGGTACAGAAATAAAATACATAGGAACTGTGGAAATTCGTTGCTTTTCTTCAAAGACACAAAAGGTTGTCGGATTGCCCAAAGCTAACAAATAACAAAAAGATTAATTCCTGTTCCCTGGATGACACTCACTCTTTTTGCTGCAAATATGGAGTTCTGTTTTCTGACTTCCAGCAAACTGTTCAGTGGCCTGCATTAGTGAGCACAGATTCATGGTCCCATGGGAAACAAATATTAGACAAATGAACTTGATCATAGGAAAAGGAGAACAATTCTCATCTGCCTTTAAAGAAATTGCATTCAAGACATTCCTCTGCCATAATTACGAACAAGTGCAGATCCCAGAGGCACCTACATCAAATGAACAAAAGGAAGAATGATCGGGCTGACACACGCCAGTGGAGTTATTAAGGGGGAGGGGAGGATGAAGATAAAAGAATTAACTGATTTAGCTCCCAGAGAACATGGGTACATACTGGCAGTGATCAGTAGGTAAACTTATCAATAAAAACTATGAGGCTAGAATTCCTACCTGTGCACCTTTAACTCCACTGGAAGGTGTGAGATCGAGGGCCAGCATACAGTACAAGCAGCAGAAGGAACAACGTAGAAAATTACAGCACCCATTAATTGTCGCATAGTTCAACAATCTTGTTACTAAGACACTAATCAGCTAACTGAGCATGCTTAAAATCAACAATGCCGATGCTTTTAAGGACACTTTATAAGCACAAAAATAGAAATAAAACTTTTGTGAACAGTTTGAAAGATACAAAAAAAGTGCCTTTCCACAGCAGTGCTTTAAAAATGCACACAATGGTATATTCTTATTGCTCGAATAAACTACTCTAAAATATTACAACGATTTCCAGGAGCCACTGGAGGTGCTGAAGCGGGTTCAGAATCATATGAAACAGGTCAGCAGCACGCATTTTCTCTTTTCACAATGCACTTATATAACACTATACAAGTACAGATGTTTTGTGACCACTTCTTTCCTAGTCAAACACTCATTTCCTCACGTGGATTATTATTACACTTTCAAAAGGGGGGAAATGCTGTAACGATGCTTCTCACATCGACGAGCCCAAATGGCAAATATTCTCTCTCACCAAATATTAGTTTCTACTGTATCGACACACGTGAGCTATTGCAGCGTTGCTTGTGATTTCTGGTCTGCTTTCTTGGTTTCGAAAAAAATGAGAACATTTAGCATTTATTTTTGAAGGGGGAAAAAAAAGGTAAAAATCTGACCACCCCAATCTTGATAGTGTCCCTTTAGTGATCAGGGAAATTCACACAAATGAGCATGTTAACGTACAGTGCTAATATTCGCGTTATTTTACAACATACACTGTACTGCACGTGCACGAGACGCAAGATCGCTTATACTAACTATACTACCATATCACAATGTCCGATACCCGGGTAAGACTGCACACTCAAAAACTAGCAGATTACAAGAAAAAGGATTCTATTATTTTGACCTTATGGTTGTAATCAGCAGCAAATAAATAACAAATCAAATAAAGTATTCTATTTCCACCTAATAAGGCCCCTGATGCTGTAACTGGATTCCTAACAGATTTTATCAGCTCCCAAATTATATATTTTTTTCAGTCATCTTCCATGACTGCCAGAAGTGCAATTTGTTAATTAATAGGCTTATGCATTCGTTGCCGTCTCAAAAGGTCACAGAAAACGGGTTACCAGCTATTTGTGGGCTGAAATTACCACTCCCATCCCTCCCTCCCCAAATGAAAGCTTCTAGCTCACAGCTGGTGAATTACAAACAATGCTTCCTTAAGGGTTCTCAGCCATTTTTTGTAAAGATAATTCATCTCTTCAGGCACAGACAAGGTGAGCATCTATATATGCTGTGTGCATGGGGCAGAGAGTACTACTGAATACAGAAACATACCTGTATTTTCAATAAGATGTACACACGTATTGATGATGTATCACATGACACATCGTTAAGCCTTTGGTGCTGGGCAGCAGAGCCTCCCAATGTGTCAAAGTAAGGAACTGTGGCCTAGCAATGAGTGTAGGAGCTCCAGCCAGCTCTCACAATGAGTTAACATATCATTTCTCCTTATCAGTACAAATAAGCTACCAGGCTTCTTACCACATTAGAATGCATATTGGATTGGAATAATATAAATGTATCCCACTTACTGTACGGACAAAGGACTTGGAGCTGAGAGTGGTTTTCAACTATTTGGAGGGGAGGCTCTTTATAGTATAAATATATTTCACTCCAGCCCATTATATATAAGTTTTTTGTTGTTGCTCAAAATGTATTTATTTTCAGTAGTATTAGGACCAGAATGTTTTGGTAATGTTGTGTCTGTATTTTCACTCAATTGACAAAGTACAGATACTGACAGAATGCTTCAGTGCTGTACCATTTACCCGTCACAAACTGCCAAAAGATGCTTTTCTGATTTAAAGTGCCCCCTACATCTTCATCTTCATGTAAAGGTTTGACTGGTTAGAGTCCAATTCCTAGTAATATATACGTCAGTGGACTGAAACAATAAATACAGATCTACAAAAACATTCTGGTTATCTTCTATAACTGCGACGTAATATATCACAATCTATTATATAACTACATTTATAATACATGCACAAACATATCTCACATGGACAGACACTACAAAAATTATTTTTTTCTTAAATGCAGAAAAAAGTAAGAAAGGTTTTTGGTCCAATCCATATGAAGGATAAAAGAAATTGCAAGGGAGAGGACAATGCCCTTCCACCCCCTTGAAATAATCAAACCCAAACCCTCAAACTTTTTGGACTAGTTCTGAAAGGGAATGCATACAGTTACCCTTAGGGACAGTGGCAGACCACGTCTTGATCATGTTATCGCACAAGTCACATGTTCTCTCTCTACACAAAGTACAGATTTGCTGATTGTAGAATTGACTGAAAGTCACGCAAAATATAGTTCACCTAACGATTACCAGTCCCTAGAAAGCTTGGTGTTCTGATCCCTTTTGGGGGGAGCAGGTGGTGGCCCCCTCCGCAACGTTGCATAGCCTGATATATGACTGCCTCCATAGCTGCCAGTCTTTTGCTGGTCCGCAAGCAGTTCCGGTGGGGGTGGAGGCAATGCCATGTCATCCATCGTGGCAGTCGGCTCTGTTCTGGATACACGGGAAGAAGAGAGGGAACCATGCCGAGTGATGGATTTACGCTGCAGAGTCCTGTTTAGGTCTGCCAGGAAACCAGGCTGAACACTAAGGCTGGACTTGGGCGAGGTGGGCACTTGTGGACTGACTGGCCCCTGTGATTCCATGATTTCGGCCTGTGTCAGCCGGGTGCTGTCATTCCGCTTGGGACGTGTGGGTGGAGGGGCTTTTTTCACTGATGATTTAGACCAGGGCTGAGGCTGGGGATTAACAACAGCAACTTTTGGAGAGGTGCTACCTGAAAACACAGCTGGGATCTCTACTGGTGGTAAAGGCAGATCTATTTCTGGTGGAGGTGGCGGAAAGTCCGAATCGGATGGAGGAGAAGGAAATTCTACCATGGGATCCCTCCCAGGCACTCCTACCGCAGGTACCTTTGCTGAAATACCTCCTTGCTGAAGAACTATAGGCAGATTCACCCCAGAAAGATTTAGCTTTCCTGGCTTTGGAGGAGCTACAGGAGGAGGTGGAGACTCCTTGGAAGGAGATCCTGAAGGCTCTGGTGGATGTGCAAATTTGCTGACAAGGCTGTCCACCGAAGGTCTCTTAGATTCATGGTACTCAGCAGAGCTGCTGGATTTGATGCTGGAGTTTCGTTGAGGGGTTGGAGGTGGTTTCTTCCCTCCAGGACTTGAGGTCTTGCTGGCCTTTTTGACTGGAGATCCCGCCTTGTCCGGGGTAGGAGAAACTGCAGAGGGAGCTGGGGAAGGTGGCGGAGGAAACACTAGGCTGCTCTCAGGTGGAGGAGGAGGAAAATCAGGAGATGGAGCAGAGGTGGGCTGCCACTTGGGCTTTGCTTTCACTGCTGGGGGAGACTGTGGCGCCGCACTAACTGGGACAGGCTTCAAAGGCTGAGGTTCTGTGGCTGGAGGGGTTGGGGGAGGGGGAAACTGACTGGCGATCTGCTTCACAACAGACAGCACAGGAGACTGCGGGGACGGGGGAGGTTTAACAGAGAAACTCTGCTGTTTTGGTAAGGTGGGTGGGGGAGTAGGCCCCGGAGGAACAGGTGTTGGTGGAGGAACTTGGGAAGCTGTGAAATTTGGCTGTTTTTTTATTGCAGGAGGAGGGGGAACGGGCCCCGGTGGCGGGATGTGGGTCACGATGGGCGATGCTGCCTTTGCACTCACCTGCGTGGGGACAGGCAGGAGGGGTTTAGGAGGGGCTGGGGGGGGAGGTGCTGCAGGCACAGGGGGAGGGAGAGGGGGTGGTGATGATGCAGCAACGGGAGTAACGTTCTGTGGAACCTGATGGATTTTGAGAGGGGGGGTGGGGGGGGTGAATGGTGGCACTGACGGGGTGCAGGGGTTTGGTTTCAGCTGTGCCATAGCTGATCCGGGGGTAGGTGGAGGAGGGGGCGGGGGAGGAGGGGGAGCCACCAACATGGGCATCTTTCCCAGTGTTGGGGGTGGTGGCGGCATTTGCTGGGTGATGGGGGGAGGTTTAAAGAGAGGCCCAGCATGCTGGGAGGCATTCTGCAGCCTTGTGATCGTGCTGTACTTGACAAACAGGGGGGCCGCTGAGCCGGTTGAAGGCGTAGACTGGCTGGGAAGAGGCGGCGGAGGCGGTGGGGGAGGGGGTGGTGGGGGTGGGGGTGGTGGCGGTGGGGGTGGTGGAAGGGGAGGTGATGGCTGAGAAGCTGTGTATGGGGTAGCCACTTTAATTTGTGGGGACACAGCAGGTGCAAGTGAAGTGAAGGGTCGGCTCACAGACTCCATTTTGGCCTAAAAGACGGGGAGTTTAAAAAAAAAAAAAAAGAGAGAGAGAGATTAAGAGAGGGTATAAAGGCAAGTTCTAAATGTTTGTCACTGAAAAAGTAAGATGCAGACTACAGCATGCAGGAAACATAAGCACAATGATGCAGCAGAAGGAAATTCTGAACACGGACAAGATGGAGGAACTAGAGTGTGCTCGTGGAGGGGATGGAGTGGAGATGGAGTCTCACAAGGACGGAGTGCTAGGTTTACTCAACTATATGCCTGAACAATCGGAGGAGATGGACTATAGCTGAAATTTTCTGATCAGATAGCAGTTCAAGGGGCGGCAGGTGCAACACTCTTGCCATTGTGGTTGGGTGTTTAGCACATATAGAAGTGAGGCATGACCCCGCGAAGATTCCTGGGGGCAGACCTGTGTGCCCATGCAGAATCCCAGTAACGTTCATGGGATTCCAGATGGGTGTACCCAGGGAGATCCCCTTGCAGAACTGAGTCCTTAGAGAGGAAGCCATGCAGAGTAAGAGACACTGCAGATGTCCATTCAGGTCTGTAAGACTGAATTTGGACCAGGCTGACACGAGGCTTTCAAGAGCACCTGTCTTTCCATGATCTCGAACTACATCAGGGAATGCTACCATTTTATGTTAGCTGTGGTGATGGCATTATGCTGCCAATGTTTTGATACATGGAAGCCTAAAAATATTCTGAGAAGAGTGCAGTACACTGCAGGAACAAACTCCACACGCTGGTACATCATGGAGACATTTTCATCCAACATGCACTGAAGTTCAACAATGCAGAGAGAAAAGGGGAATTTTATGGAAAAATCCTCAAACATTCTGTATAAAATAATAAAAAAATTGATACACAAAAATTGTATTGGTAAAGAACAGCTAGACATGCAACTGAACATAACACAGAGAGAGAGAGAGAGAGAGAGAGAGAGAGCTGGGATGAAAAGAAATGGGTTGAGAGAGGAAGGAATACTGCATTCTACAATCCAGCCAATTCATTTGGGTTTATTCAGTAGCATTAGGGTTAAAGCTTTTTAAATTGTAAATCTAAATTTTTGTTAAAGATTAAAGAACATAATTATATTTACTCCTAAGGTTTGTCAACACCACATCCTCCTTATAACATGGTCCCCCTTTGAGCCAAGCGGTGAGTTTCATGATGATTGTAATAGAAAGCCTTCTTTGTAACTGATGCCAAAAACAGCCTACTAGAATGGACATCCACAGTTACTAAACATTTTATTAGGACACATTTTGTCAGTGCCACTATATATGACTAGCTAACTTATATGAAAAGGTTTGCATATCAATTTGTTATAAGGGCCAATACATGGATAGTACTATCTCTACTCTTCATTTGACTGGGAGAAAACTGGAATATTAACTTATAATGAAATAGATCAGACTGAAATAGAATAACTTATAATGAACACAGCGTGTGCCTCTATTTGTCAAAGTAAGCTAGTAAGGCAAGGAATTGGACAAAACCCTGGAGCAATTCAGCAGGTTCAAAAGAAAGATTAAGATCTCTGAAAAGGGTTAGTCGCCAAGATTTGAGTAATATCAGTCACTCAGGTTAATGTGCTTTCAAAACAGCCCTGACCTTAATTCTGCCCTGTATAAGGCATGCCGGGCACGCAGACCTTAGCTGTGCTGGGCTTCGCGTTTGACACCTGAGACAGTGAGGCAACAGGAGAAACACAAGGAGCATCAAACACAAAGAGGGCGACAGAAGCATAACAAGCACGCATCAGTGCATGGCAGGGTTTGCAAAGATTGGGAATTAAAGACTACATGCGAGGTTGTCCTGTGACCCAGTTTGTCTTGTCATTTAAAAACCACATTCTGAACTCTCTTTTGGCTTTTTTTTTGTATTGCCATCCTGGCTATATTTAAAATTGGAGAGCTGCTGGTAAACTAAGTAAATAAAAAGACCAACCTAAACAACACTGTTTTTGGTGTCCTTTACTGTACTGAACTGGTTAATAAAATATTATTTGGCGGATATGCAAGTCTAATTATTCAGAAATACAGAATCATTCATTTGCTCCAACTGTATTCTCAAAGAGCAATTTTTTTTTTTTAATCAGCAATTAGATTACCATATGGCTTTTGAACATGCTTTTAAAATTTTAGATACAATTAAGCATGAAGAATTTTGCCTGGCATCTAGGAGGGCGATTTTTACACAAACCAATAAACACAAGTAATATTGAGGAAAGGACAAAGAACAATGTCTCTGAACTTTTAAAAATATGCACAATTATTTGTAACAAATTACGAAAGTGTGTTCAGTGAAATTTGGTTTCTAAAGGCCTAGAAGATAATTCATTCCGTGTTTAAGATTTTTTTTCTCTTCTCTGAGGCAGTTAAAACTAACTTATATTTGCAGTTGTTAATTCACAATGGTGAGGTGTATCTTTAGGAATATTTAGAAACTACACCAATGCTATTTATAAGGAGAGAGCAGCTAATAGTTTGTATATGCAATAGCTACACTATTGTTAAAGCATTTTTTGGTATGCAGAATTACTCTATATGCATGGATCTGGGCTCCCAGAGCACACCGACAAAACACACAAGAACAGCTCCCCTTGCTCCATACAGTGTGTTAATGCCTTTATTAATATTTTCTTTTCTGGGGCCCCTCCAAGACCTTTTTTGACCTGAAGGATTCTCACTATTCCCTGTCCCTTTACTATTCACAATCTCAAACTTGCATTATGATTCTCCTTCTGCTCAATGGCCAGACCCCCTCTGAGGCGCCTCAGTGTTTTGTCTGACTAAAAGATAACCAAGCAATAAAAGGCCTCCTCCCAGCAGAGGACTGGTGACCTAGGAATGAGAGACCAAGCACAAGTCCCATAATGATCCGACTCTGGGCTACAACTCGACTGTCAAGCCAAGCCTCCATTTTCTGAAACTTTTCATCTTGTTTGGTTTCCTTTAAAACCAGCAAACATATTGTGTGGACACTATGATAAACACTCAGAAGGCACTGCTGGAGTCTAGCCGGTCAATGATCTGCCTGTACCAGGAATGTCTCACTGTGATTGTAACTGCCTCATCACAGCACCAACATTTCAGTGACAATATTCTTCCTCTCCCCCGCCCCCCAAATATACCTTAATTCTTATTATTATCTCCTTAATTCTCGGAGCTCTGGTATTACTGAGGTCAGAGACCCAGACAGGACCAAAATTAGGTACTATAGGCTGTAATGATTGCTGCAGTTAAGGTTATAACTCAATTCTTCAGTTGTAACCCCTGCACTTAACTTTTTCAAAAATGTACTTTTGAGATAAAACGTCACATACTTTGCATAAGTGCAAAGGTGAACTCTGGACATTTTTAGGGCAATCCATTCACCTGTGTTGGGCAAGTGTGGGAGAAATACAACTTTTCTTGTTTGAAAAAAAGTTGTTCCACTTTTTGTTGCAGACAAGTAACTCAAATTGCTGAATTATAAAACTTCAGTCTTTGTACATGGATAGCCCTTAATAAGGAACTGTCTGAAAAAAACGTGTTTTAAAATTGCTTTAATCAGATCTAGTACAAATTCTCTTAGGTTTTGAGTTGAGCAATTGCCAGTGGCACGATGGAGTTGTAAAAATACAGCATCACAAGTCCACTGTGCTCCAAGAAAATTAAATGCAAAAAACTTTAGTACTGTAGGAAGTTTTTTCAGGTTTAAAAAAAAATCAATCAGGAAATGAAAAGTTACAGTTCTCATAGCAACATTATCTCGCCCACATTGCATATTCTGTACCAATTCAAATTTTCAAGGGCAAATGCACTTTTGCACATGCCCAACACCTGATCAGATTATGCATGTCAGGATGACAAGCATGGACTGGTACAGGCACACAAATGATCAGCTCTTGTGCACTTTTAAAAGTTTGGTCAACAGTAGGCAGAACTTGTTACTACTAGATTAAGTACTGAATGATTAGATTTATACAAAAAATAACCCTCCCCCATCAAAGACTCTAGATGCTCCGACAAATTATGAAACGTAAAAGGTATGTGCAGGGTAGATGAGTTAATATTGCTTAGAGAACTATAACTTGTATGTTGCTTAACGTCTGCATATTTGAATTTGCATCAACTTATTTTCTTTATTTAGTTATACATTCCACAACCCACATCACCACTGGAGGAGAGAGTGAGATCTGTATGCTTTTTCTTTAAGATGTTTCCATTTTAAAAACGTTGTCTTTTGTAAAATGAATTCACTGTCTGTAACAGATGCAAGCACTGAAGGAAGTAGCCCTAAGCATCTCTCACATTGTCCTGCCAATGTACCTCAACTCTGACCTGACACTGTTAATTCAGATTCTGTGCCCGTTCAGCACCTGGTATCTATGCGAAGACTGCCAACAAAGTCATTCATAGTTGCAATTTTTGTGGTGTGTTCTGTTGTTCATGAGGAATTGCATTAATGACTTATTTCACAATGGAGGTGTAAAACTTTTGGTTATTACTAACCCACAGCAGACCTGAGCCAGGCATTCAAGAGTTGAAATCCTTTATACCCATTTACCAACACCATGAGGCATCCGCTCTCCTCTCACTACCCAATTACTACTTCTGTTTCATATTTTGTCTACAGCATATTAAAACATTCAATAAAATATTCAATTATCGTGGAACCCAAATAAAAGCACCTAGGGGAATACCCGCTGGAGCAGATTTCAAAACAGGCTCATGTGTCTGTCTGCTTCTAGCTTCACCTCTCAGCTGTTCACAGCCTCACAATGGAAGGACATGACTAGTTTCTTAAGTAAAGAGATCTTCCTGAAAGCATTTCATTCAACTTTTTGGCAGTTAATGTTTTTGCTTGGTCTTTTTCAACATTACTCAGTAGAATTTTTAAGCCACGGCTGTCTTACACCTAATAATTGGAAAATGACTAAAAAACCCGTCAAGCTTCTATGGGCACGTATAAAACCTCACAGGAGGCTCAAGAGGTGAGTCATTACCCTGGAGAAAGCTATATCTGAAAAAAATTATAATGCAGTATGTTGAAAAGGTGGAGTAAAAAGGGAAGAGAATCCCAGTAAAGATACAGATGAGAAGAGATGTCACTGTGTTTCGTACATTTTGTGGGGGTGTTGGTTCTCATGCTAAAGTCTTCTTGTTACCTTGCTGGACTCTTCCAGCTGAGTGCCTCGTTTCCAGGCCTCAGAGAAGATAGAGCTGACAATACTTTGGGAACGGACATGGCCAGTTGGCTGGGTGTCAGAAACTCCACTGTCAGATTGATTAGAGTGATTTGATTGAGACTCTGTTTAAAAAATATGAAACACAGGAAAAAGTTCATTTTTATCAAAGTAAGTCAATGAGTTTGTAATGTGACACTTTCATGAGTGACACTTTCTAGGCACAGAGGTGACAGGTTAATTTCATGCTTGCTAAAATACATTATCTCACCAAAGGACATTATTTCCACTAAAACACTTAGCTCATGGTCAGACATACTGGAAAATTGCTGGTCTGAAACACCCCCTCACACATACACACACACATCCAAAAAAAACCCTGACAATCACACCTGCAACCTTGTGAAGACAGCCGCATATCAGTTATGTTATGTGAAGGCTATCCTGTTCTCATGCCTTACAGAAGCTTCTGTTCATGTTGCCTAGCCCAAGGATGCCAGGAAGTCACAAGAGTTGTAACTTAGTCCTGGTGACTGAGCAGATAGCTTTGCAATGCCCTGTCCACGCAAAACATAACAGTTCTGCAAATCAATTGTTTTCAGTAGAACCATGCTTGACTATCCATTGCAGGCTCAAACCCAATTCCATACAGTTGTAAATTAGGTGTAAACAATGAGGAAGACGTGTAAATTGTTAACCAATTTTTGAACAGCTACAGTAACTCCCCACTTAACATCCTCTTGCTTAACGTTGTTTCGATCTTACATCCCTGCTCCATTACAGAACACGCTCGTTTAAAGTTCTGCAACGCTCTGCTATAATGTCATTTGGTCACCTGCTTTGACAACTGCTGGCAGCCCCCATCAGCTCCCCTACGCCCCCCCAGTGCCTCCTGCCCACCAGCGGACCCCGCGGATCAGCGCCTTCCTCCTGCTCCCCCCGCCTCCTGCCCACGGCAAGCAGCTGGTTTGCGGCATTCAGGAGGCAGGGGGAGGAGCGAGGACTCAGCGCGCAGGCTCCCCCTCCCTCCCAAACGACACAAACCAGCTGACTGCCGTGGGCAGGAGGCAGGGGAGGGAGAAGGGAGCCTGTGCACCGAGTCCTCGCTCCTCCCCATTCCCTCCTGAACGCCGCAAACCAGCTGATTGCCGTGGGCAGGAGGCAGGGGAGGGAGAGGGGAGCCTGTGCCATGAATCCTCGCTCCTCCCTCCTGAATGCTGCAAACCAGCTGATTGCCACTGGCAGGAGGCAGGGGAGGGAGGGGGGAAGAGCGAGGATGCGGCATGTGGAGTAAAGGGGGAAGAGGTGGGGGGAGGAAGAGAAGAGGCGAGTTAAGGGTGGGGGCTTGAGGGAAGGGGTGGAGTGGGCAGGCCGAGGGTTGAGGCCCCCTCCCCCCTCCGGTGCTTGCACAGTAGGGGAAGCTCCCGCCGTGCAACGTGCTTCTCCTAGCCTACAGCACCTTCAGCCTCCTTGCCTGCCTCATTGTCTTCAGTGCCAGTGGGCTTGTGCCTTTGTGGGGTAAGGCGGGGCCCCCTCCCATTGCTTCATACTCAGCAATGATGTTCCCATGGGTTCGTACTCAGCAATGATGATTGTAGCATTAAATTATTTCTTTAAAATTGTTTAAAACTTATACCTGTATTAAACTGCTTGTTTAAAATTATTTAAAACTTATATCTGTATTAAATTGCTTGTTTAAAATGTATATATTGCCTTTTGTCTGGCAAAAACTTTTTCCCCTGGAACCTAACCCCCCATTTACATTAATTCTTATGGGGAAATTAGATTCGCTTAACATCGTTTCACTTAAAGTCACATTTTTCAGGAACAGAACTACAGCGTTAAGCGAGGAGCTACTGTATTTGTCTTAAAAATGGGTTTGTCACAGGACCGGGACCAGTGTTTTAAAAAGTGTGTGTGTGTGAGAGAACAGGTTTGTGGCGTTTCTGCCTTTGGGTAGAGACTATTTATCATGTATTTATTTCATACACTTTATCCCACCAAAGCAGTTTAAAAACTATACAGATCTCCACTCATCATGAAACACAAGCCTGGGATGTAATTTTTAAATTGCTGTGGACAGGTATGAGGCATTTGAAAGGATGTTTCCTTTTCTCAGTTTCAGAAAAATTCTCTTTTTGGCTGTGAATGAGAAAAGGACATTATATTAATATTAATCACAACTACTAAAGAATAGAATAGTATAAATTGCTTTTTGAAATTAAAAGACAGTCTAGAAGTACTGGGACTATGTGGAAATAACCAGTCACATTCACTAGTCTTTTCTGGAGTTTTCAAATGGTTTCCGAAGCAAACGATATTTAACAGTATTTCCATTACAGGTCAGGCTATTATAGCTACCTGGTAAACTGGAAGAGCTGGATCCTGACTTGATACTGGAGCTGGACAAGGAAGTCCAGTCATATGCTGACTCTGTCCTCTTCAGTGCTTCCTGATAGTTCACATACAGTTGCTTCCCATACTGAACAAAGAGAAACAATAAAACGTAACAACTGTTTAGATTGTGCCTGTTTCAGCTGATTGATTAACAGTCTCTCTGCCGAGGAACCCAGGCACTTGGATTATTTTCAGTAGAGTTTTGTTTTTCATTTAGTTTAAGAACAGTTGCATTGTCTTCTTTCACTTTTATTATCTAATTGCTTAGAGAACCAGAAACAACCTGGTTATCCTGCAGAAGAAAATGTCAAACTATTTGATAACATGAAAGTGCAATAAAATCATTTACTGAATCCAGGGGTTGGGAACCTGCGGCACGCGAGCTGATTTACAGTGGCACTCTGCTGCCGGCCCGGGTTCCCGGCCTCCGGCCCCGCTCAGCCCGCTGCTGGCCTGGATGGATGGAATCCCAGACTGGCAGCGGGCTGAGCGGGGCCGGTGGCTGGGACCCAGCTGGCAGGGGCTGGTGGATAGAACCCCAGACCGGCAGCAGGCAGAGAGCTCAGCCCGCTGCCGGTCTGGGGTTCCAGTTGTCGCCCCCACTGCCAGTCTGGGATCCCAGCCGCTGGCTGGGCCCCTCTGAGCCCGGGTCCTGGCCGCCGGCCCCGCACAGCCCGCTGCCAGTCTGGGGTTCTATCTGCCGGCCCCGGTAAATGTAAAATGTATTACTGGCACGCAAAACCTTAAATTACAGTGAATAAACGAAGACTTGGCACACCACTTCTGAAAGGTTGCCGACCCCTGACTTAATCCATTGAGCCAAGGTGCTGGTTCTAAATAATCATTACTTCAACTACTAAGTCTCTATTTTTGATATAGCCATCTTTCTCAAATCCATTTATAAGTTAGCCCGAAATGAGTCTGCACAGCTAAAAACTAACAGTGACATCGCATGTCTAGTGGCACTTCACTGTGAGATCGGAGAGCAGGAAGAGAGAGATTAAGGTGCAGAAAAATTTGTATAAGCACCTAAAGCAGCAATTCTGGTAAAGAAACATTTATACTGTTGATAGGCTTCAAAAAGAAATACGTATGAAAACTAGCTTAAGACTTTTGTGGAGCTTCAAGTTCAGAATGGCTAGATATAGGGAAGTTTATAAACAGATAACATGCATTGTCTCGATAATTATTTGAAACAAGTAACATTTGACCCATAGCTCATTAACTTCTTGATTAGTTAATTTTGTGTGTGTCTTCTCGATCTCCCCTCACTGAGGCATCATCTGTTTCAGTAAGATAATATATAGGTAACACTATTAAATAGCACTACATTGCAAGAATGGAAGAGGAATAAAATGATTCAGGTAGTTACCTTAGCAATACGGATGCCATTTATCCACTGGTGTAGAGTTCTTACATCATCACAGCAGAGATATTTGATATACTGAGACTTCTTCTGGATCTGAGGGTGCTGCAGAAAGAGTATTTAGTCTATCAATATTTTAATCTAAAGAACATTAAGAAGAATTAAAGAGTTGAAAAAAAGCTATTCTTGAAGAGTGGGCTTCAAAACACTGTTATTCAATCGTTGGCATTGCTACTTTCAAATCTAGTGGAAAATTAAAGCAGGAAATGCAAGAAAAACATTATTCTATCAAGGTTCAGATCAGGACTTCCTAACTATTGAAATTGTGAACTGTTACACCATTAAAGATGGGATATATGCTCTTGGTAGGTTGGGTGTTCGAGGAAAAAAATTACTTGACACCCGAAGTGGCAACATGGGGACTGTCTGGCCAGCACCCATTTCAGGTTTGCAATACCATTAAAGGGCTGTTCTTACAGAATTTTGGTGTCGGAGCTGGTCTGGCCCCTTGGAATCTTTGGAGGTGGTCATGCATTGAGTTGAAATGGTCAGAAAATTCCCACTTTCTAGAAGCTGCAGGAGGGGGAAGATGTCTACCTCTGATGTGGTGGAAAAGAAAGGGTTAATCCATTTGACCTCTACCAACACATGCATCGCTGAAGGAGATGGGAAGAAGAAAGCTTAATAATCCACCTTTCTATAATGCCAAAACCAGGCTTTGAAAAAATGAACCCGCACTAGCTTTTTCCACCTCTAACTACCTTGAGAGTTGAAGAACAGTGTTTGGCCACTGGCCGGCACGATTACTTTTATTAACAGTTTAGCCATTGCCAAGCACAGTTACTTTAATTAACATTTTATATACAAAAGCCTGTAAGATGAAAACTAGCTAATATTTCTGTTTCAGACAGTTACACCACTTGCCATTCCCTCCTCCCCCGCACAAAAAAGAAACACAACTCTTCACACTTTATTTAGAAAAATATCCTATTTCAAATTCAGTCTTCAACATGTCAGATTCAAATAAGATCAATATATTTGTTTTTTCAGATTCTGATGATGGAAGCCACTTTGGCCGGAATACTTGGTCATTTCCTGTTCGGTTTGTAAAAGTTATGTATCTCACAGCTGCCAGTATCCCTATTAATCCCTTCATCAGATTATGGTTCAATTATACAAAGATCTGCTGGAAGATTCAAAATATCCCCACTTTCTTGGAGGTTCTCTCTCACATGCATCCAAGATCTTTTAACTCCTTTTGAGAACACTTGCTTACACTACATCTTCCAATGAACACTGTCTGTGACTCATTTTGAGTATCTGTGAAATGTGAGACAGATATATATCACTTCAGCTGCAGAACATACAATTGGTCTCATTCTACTGTTGAATCATTAAGTACTCCCGCTTTTACTAATCTTACTATCAATTCCTTTAGCGTATGTGTCGTACAGCAAAGAAAACCCTGTACAACTCTGCTTAGAATAGAAGCATAGAGAAGTTGAATGACTTGCCCAAGGTTATGTAGCAACTCAGCAGAAGACACAAAAAGCCCTGAGTGCTCATTCCAGTTCTCTGCCCCAACAGCTGATCGAATAAAATTTCTCAACTTTCTGTCTCAAATTATACCATAGCTAAAAAGAAGCTCTAAAATCTAAACTTCAGGATCAAAAAGAGTTAACGTTATAACTTGGCATACAAAAGCTACAACTCACATTTGAGGGCAGATTCTGCCACCCCTCGTACTTTACTAAATCACTCAAACTACTTGTGCAAGGTTCAAACATGAGTAAGAGGGGTAGAATCTGGACCTTAATAATGATCAAAATTTGACTGCTCCCCATTCGTCACTTTGGTAAAACGAGTGCAATCTGGGTTTTTTTCTTTCAAACTGCATGAATACAAGTAGCACAAAACTGAGCAGCCATAAATAAATGATGCTGTTTTCACATACCCTTCGACCTGTGAAACACTGCTTCACACTGCTGGAATGTAAGTGAGAGAAGGCCCAACACCACTTAAAATCTCATGTTAACTGCCTGGTGATATACCAACACCATATTTCACTTACACCTCAAAAAACACTATACAAATTAGAGCAACCAACCCCATCACATGCACTTACTTAAACAACTCACTGCAATGCTCTAAAATTAATGGGAAATTTTTGATTTATTAAAATTTGAGTTAAGATTTTTCTATGGCTCCATTTATACTCAGAATGGTAATAAAACAATTTTAATAAATTTATTCCAGTAAGATTTGGCCAGTACACTGGCTGGCCAAGAAGTTATAGAAAACAGCTCAACGAGAGCCACATCTGAATCATGTAGACAGGAAAGGACTATGGCTACGATTTTGCACAGAGGTCACAGAATCTGTGACTTCCAGAGACCTCTGTGACATTTTCTCCCCCAGGGCTGGAGCTCCCAGCTGGCCCGCCCCACAGCTCCCAGCCCCTGTCCTGGTGGGGGGGTCCCTGCAGCTCCCAGCTGCAGTGGGGGAACCCCCACCGCGGCAGGGGGACCCTGAAGCTCCCAGCCGCAGCAGGGCAACGCCCCGGAGCTCCCAGTGGGGGGGCAAGGGGATCTCGCAGTAGCCCAGCTCCTGCAGGCAGCAGGGGACCCCAGAGGCTCACACTCGCTGCAGGTGGCAGGAACCCCCTGGAGCTCCCTGCTGGCATGGGCGGTTGGCCCCCCGGGGCTGCTTGGCCGCTGTGCAAGGGGAGACCCTGGAACTCCCACAAATCACAGCAGCGGGGGATGCCGGAGTCCCAGCAGCTTTGGGTGCTGTACCTGCCTCCCTACTCATTTTGTCAGGGACATTTTTAGTTAAAGTTAGGGACAAGTCACGGGCTTCCATGAATTTTTGTTTATTGCCCGTGACCTGTCCATGGCTTTACCAAGAATATCTGTGACAAAATCTTAGCTTTAGAAATGACACACTGGAAATGTAGGCATGATCCGTACTTGCCTTGATATTCTGCAAATCAATTTATATCAAAAGGAGTACTTGTGGCACCTTAGAGACTAACCAATTTATTTGAGCATGAGCTTTCGTGAGCTACAGCTCGATGAAGTGAGCTGTAGCTCACGAAAGCTCATGCTCAAATAAATTGGTTAGTCTCTAAGGTGCCACAAGTACTCCTTTTCTTTTTGCGAATACAGACTAACACGGCTGTTACTCTGAAATTTATATCAAATAATTTATAAATATCCACCAATACTTAAATCTCTGCTTTTACTTGCTCTCAATTATCTGCATAGGAATCATGTGCCAATGACTTAAGAGGACATGGAAAAGAGTTTTCAGGTTAGAATTTAACTAATGTTTCTTAACCCAAATATTGTGTATTTATTATAGTAGGTAAGTAAGTATTTTTACCTCTAACTGTGCACAAATATATGATAAAGTGTCTCATGGCAAGATTATATCACCTTTTCATAAAGTTTGTGGACATGCACTAGAATAACTGACATGCCTAATGTTTGCTCATTGCATATGCAATGAAATGGGAGATGTGACCGATGACAGAAAACAAGTAACCGTACTCCTATTAAAGGGGAACAGGACCCATTATCCTCATCCAAGCACCATGTTTAAGTTCATGAAGAAACATTTCTTACCATGAACACACTGTGAAAAACTGTTTCAAAATAATTTTGAGTCTACCACAACCAACACTATTTCTAGCATAAAATACGGGAGGCGAATGGAATAGATCAGAAGAAAGCTGGCACAACCTAAAGATACCTGATAGCATTTCAGCTATTAACTCTGTGGTTTAAGATCAGAGCTTTAACTAACATGTTGCAATTGGGCAACTCCTTTAACTACATTTGTTTCCTTTATTACTTGCCCCCATTTGCATTCCTCTATATGAATTTTTCAAATCAGATCCTTCTCTGGCATGCAGTGTTCCTAAAGAACACATGAATAACTGATCTTTGTGAGTTTTTGGTAAAAAGGATGTGAGGTTGGTGTATACATTGCAAACTTTACCCTTTAGGTTTAAGGTAGTTTTATCTATGAAAAAGCTTATTATACTATTGAAGGTTTCTGAGGACGTTTCCCTCCTACACAAAAATTAGCTAAATAAACGTCACAGCAGCTTCTGAAACAGCCACACCCACATTTTCTCTTAGTCCATAGGTCCAGAGTAGAGGCCATCACCAAGGGTATGAAATGAGCCCCAACGAGAAAAGGGATAGGTATTCTTAGGATAAAATGCTTCAGTCCATGTCCCCTCCTGCCTATCAGCATCCTGGAAAGATTCTCCCTTTCCCCAAACACATGGCAGCATGGCCAGGCTTGTAGCCATGATACCCCACTGGCCACCTGACTCATGGCAGCACTGTAACCATGTAGCCCCTCTGTGCGGGGCAGAGGGGAACACATTGTGGGACCTTTTGTTTCAAGCATTTTTTGCAATTGTCAGTGGGAACATATTATTTAATGTAATACTTTCTAAGCTCCTTCTCGCCCTTTTTGTATGAGTGTAGATCATTTATAGAGAGGAATCAGCCAGCTATGTGGGGGTGTGGAACAGCAAAGACCTCTGCAGCCAGTTCTCCTTCTGCATTGCTCCACTGTGGCACTTTATCCCACTCTGTTCCACATACTAGGAGGTAGCATAACACAATAGAAAATGTATTTTTCAATGTATTTAATGAGAATATATCACTTGCTCTATGATTTCCAGAAATGTGGTATCTTAATAGATTGAATTTTTTCATAATTAAAGTTGTATTCCTGAGATTCATACTGAAAACTCGTGGTTAATTTTCCATTAGTTATATCATTGTGGAAAGCATGCTCTGCATTACAGCCTGTCTCAGTATCCATTAACTTTTTGTATTAATTCCTCTTACCTCGTCACAACTAGAACCTAGTTAGAAGAATCTAGCTGTTGGACGACTCTAGACAAAAGTAGCCTGTATTTAAAATTCCTGTAGCACCTTTATACTTGCTCTGTTTGGTAAAACACTTAAAAACATTTAACAAGTTACCTTCAGCACTAAACAGTAATCTGTCGGTGCTTTGTACTTGTTCCGATAGTCCTGTCCGTAGTAAACATTGACATGATCTAGCTGAAGAAAGCACACCAGATCCCGTGAGACCTATTAAACACACAAATATTCAGTTATGAAAAAAATTAATAAGGAAAATCAAAGCCACAATGAAAAACCTTGATTTAAACACTGCCAGCTCTTCACTCCTAGGCCTGGTCTACACATAAAGTTGCACCAGTTTAACTAGCAGTGCACCGTTTCTCCAGTTTTGTTAAACTGGGGCCAAGTATGTGTGAGGACACTCTTACATTGGTTCAGCTTGGCAAGCTGAACCAACGCAAGCATGTGTCCACATGTAAAGTTGCACTGGTTAAACTAAAATGAACCAGTTGAACTGCGTGTGTAGACAACCTCTTAGACTGGAACGACGAAGAGCAATGCACATTGGTGCAAGTGGATGCACCAGTTCCAAGAAGCTAAATTAAAAAACAGTTAGAACTGAACTAAAATAAGAAATCGGTGCTACTGAAATTCAACAACAGCTAATTTTCCAAGGACAAAATTCCTGTATCTGAATTTTAACCAATAAGAAGTCTAAGAAGTGAAGAATTATGTACTACAGATGAAGGAAAATACTACAGTTATCTGAAACAACTTGCGAGCATGTTCCGAAATGTTTAAGATGTTTCTTATTCCATTCACATGAAAAAAACAGTACTGTTAATTAAAATGGTGAATGAATAATCATTAAGACTAAAACAATATGCCAAGTGGAATAGGTCTATACAGAAAATCCTTGCATCAGATTTTTTTTTTTTTTTTAACTATGATATGCTTTTTCAAATCTGCGTATTTTTTGTGCATTATTAGTTCAAAACTTGTTTGCTTGTTTCTTTTGACAGTATTATATTGCAGACCACCACCGAAACTTGAAGTCAGCAGGGGGTCAACAGAAAAGGTCACACTGGGACCTCTTCAGCAGCTGCTGATAATATAAGCACTCATTTAGAACCACACTGTTTTAAGATTTCATATTCATGTATTTCTGATTGTAAGGTACACCCTTTTTACATGGTGTCTTATATGTAGCTTGTCTAATGAAATGGAGAGCCTCAAAGAGGAAGACTAATATTTGAAATTTACTTAGTTCTATGGGGAGCCAGTGTACTGATCACAACAGAACACTGGGTTGGGGTTTATTTGCTTTCAGTGGCCAGCTGTTTAGGAGGTGAGCTGCTGTGTTTTGGACCAGCCATTTCCACATAAACCAGCCTGGAAGTTACGAAGGCAACAATCAGTGCAGTAATTTTCTATTTTTCCTCCAGTATAGTATAACATCAACATAGAGAACAAAGTTGTAGAAATCATGCAGAAAGGGTATGATCTACATTGATTCAAGAAACCGTGGTTAAAAATAGACTAAGAAGAAACTCTTGAATATGAACTACTAAGAACTGTGCCATTTGATGATCTGAATGACTCAAATTTTTCCCTGGCACATATTAGTCAAGGACCCACTAATACGTGTAGTGTCACTTAGTCCTTCACCTGTGAAAAAGGTCTATGGGATTAGGCAGGAGAAAAGCAATCAAACTGGCCTGAACTGTACATACACACACTCTTTTTAGGAGAGCTATTCTACTCTGAACAAACATATGCTGAGGTCTTCCAAATGGAAGATCCTTGTGATCTCAATTTTGAATTGGGGGTCAGATTGTTTTATATCAAATCCTTCTTGAATAAATTATTGTTCATTTATATTTTAAAGCTGTGTTTTTAAATTGATGGATTGTAATGATAATCTAAGCAAAAGCATAGTGCAGCCAAAATTCTAAAGTAATATTCAAAGCTCCTGCCACCCATACACATTTAAATTATCAAGAGGACGTTCATTTTTCTTGAGTTTTTCATTCAGAAGGTAGATAGTTACCAGACGGCAGGTTGAAATTAGACAATCACTTTTAAGAACTATATTTTATAAGAGCAAACAAAGGAAGACACCTTTGCTTTTCCTTTAGGGACATAGTAGATTCCAGAAGCTCGCAAAAGAAAATAACGTTTCTTCCAAGACTTCTTGCCATCATCTTTCAGCCACAGGACTCCCTCTATTTCTGGCACTGTTACAGAACTTCCACAAAAACATTCCTACATAGAGCCAATGGTAGTATAGAAAAAAAAGAACATATAAAAACATATTAATATTTTAAAACAATGAAATGGATTGGGTTTAGAAGCCTGGGAGCTGAAGTCCTTTATTTATCTAGAGAATATATATATAGCATGATTAGGGACTTCTCCACTCAGTTCTAACATGAAGGGACCACCTGTAGAGGCAAAAGGATAATTATGAGTATGTGCCCATTTGAACTTTGCATCTGATTTAATAGTTCTCTCCTCTGTACAGAATACCAATAAAGGTGCTACTTAATTGACAGGTGCGAAGGTTTCTTAACCAATGCTGATCAGTAATGGTCCCAAAAGTGCTCCAATGGCTTTAACCAAACCTGAAAGACATGGGCCCACACCTCAGCTGTTTCCCAATTTCCCAGGCCTACACAAAAACCTGAGTAATAGTCCGTGGGCCCAACTATGATCCACCTTGTGTGTATTTTGCTGCTTGTGCTATCAGTGGAAATGTACGTCACACTTTATATTAAGGTTCCATTTATTAAATAGAAAATAAAAGCATTACAGATGTTATAATCATAATCCAGAAATGACTAGTATGTGCTACAGAAAATTACAAGCATAGTAGGGGCGGGCGGCATGGCTCAGCATTCGTGTGCTCCCCATCAGTACCTGGCCTGGGTTGGGGAAGCCAGTGATCTAACCAGCAGACCAAATTTGGTCATTAATCCTGGTCATGTGCCACCTGAAGCACGTTGCGCATATGCTAAGACGACAACAAGCATAGCACAAAGTGAGGTTATAGATGGTCAAATGCCATGGCTATAAGCAATCTTTTGACCTACTGGACTCAATCTATAAAAACTGTTTAATCATTTATTAAGTCATTAATAATTTATCATTTATACACTATTTATAAATATAAATGTATTTAAGTCTAATTTTAAACATTCATTTACTCTTTATGAATTCATGATTGTTGAACTTTCAAAGTGACACATATAACAATCCCATGTTAGATGTAAGAAACTACTGTAACCTTTTTAACGTGACACCTAAGATAGCATTTTTAGTATTAGACCGTCACTACTTTCAATTTGCATAAAACTATATAGAATGTTATGAGGTTATATGTCATGCTTGTGATATTTATGTTTATTCCTAAATTTGCTTTTGGGTTGTTTATTTTTCTTTTTAAGTTGTTTCAATTCTTCTGATTTTAAGTACTTTCCATTTCCAACAGTGATTTTTCTCCTTAGCTTTTACGATTTTTGTATTTTGTGGGTTTTTTCAATCTATTAAACCACCATGGTGACAATTACTTCTAAATTACCTTAGTAGTACAGTTCTGGATACAGCATACGTTGTCTGAGAACTATATTATAAAATAAGCTATAAACTTTGCGGGGTACTGAATAGAAGTTTGGATATCACCATTCTCAGAAAAATGTCCCTCCTCTCACTGGTCAAAAACTAAGCTAGAATTCTGCAAGTGACAACTGTTTAAACGCAGTTGTAAATAGCATGGTTTTGATCCAACAATGGATGGGGACTTTCTTGCAGTTTTGTCTATTACAAAAATCAGGAGACATCCTTATTCCGAAAGCTCCCTAATCAAGAACAGGAAGAAATCTCCCCAGAGCTACATATCCACATTTAACATATTCTGCTCAACACTTCGCGGAACCTCCATCTCGAGTCATCAAGTTAAATGTTAGCAATAGTTTAAGAATTTAACATATTGTAGCTCTCAAATCACTGTGCTCTTTTTGTTTTAGTTGTCTTACCTCCAGCAGCACTTCTTTATTTCTGTCTGCCATCTCAGAGGTTTCTTTTTTCCCCAGCAGATAGTTCTACAACAAAAGAAAATGAAAGGATGAAACTTTTATTGAAGTCAAACCAAGTTATCTTTTTCACTTCCGCGTGCTGATAAGAATTTAGCTGTTCTAAGGCCTGTCTGGTCCTCTAGTACAGCTAGATATTATTAAAAAAATTATTTTGGAGCAAAATTGAGACTCATGTGGTAGACTGCTAAAGAATAAAAACAAACCAAAATATTGCATTCTTTAATTTTAAAGGGCTGGAAAAACCCTTTTGTATTTTCAGGAATATTAGCCAGTCCATCTGACATTACCTTAAGTAAAAGCATCATTAGCTGCAGTTCTCAGCCATCATGGTTAGCCATAAAGCCAATCACTTATTGGGGTAATATAAACAGATAACAAAATTAAAAACCCAGAATAAAAATTAGATGGAAAACAATTGGGCCTTTAAGTAGGCTCTACTTCATCCCCTCATTCAGCATTTTGGAAGGAGTGGACATGGGACTGTTCTCCTTTCCACTCCATCTCTATAGTTTTAGTACTTATTTCAGAATAAGTAATAAAATAATAATAATAATTAAATGAAAAAAATTCATGATAAACAATTACTTCTGAAAAAATAAGCAAAATGCAATTGTTTATCCATACTGTGTGTGTATTATCAGTATGATATAATCCTTTTATCTAGTAAGCTGATCCTGCACGCCTCCCCACCTAACCTGGAAGGGGTTGGTACAGTGACAGGGAGCATCTTCCAGACCCCTTTATATTCACTTGCTCTCTCTGGAAGCAAAACAATATTCATAGTATTAGGACAGACCAAGGTTTTTAACTGAGTAAGTAACACATTCATGCTGACTTCCATCTACGGCAGGCCCATTCTTATTACTAATAACCAGTGAAATGTATTGATGTCAGACATTTATTGAGGAATACGCTTTCAAAAGTGATGAAGATTTTGGGTGCCTCATCCTGAGATCACAGAAAGAGGCCTGACATTTAGTTCTCGCTGAAAATATGGGCAGCTTATAAGGTATCTCAAGTGGGGGCACCTGCTATCACTACTCAATTTTGGAAAGTTAGGCCCAAGAGCCTAATGTATGAGGTACCTCACAAACTTAAGAACATGATCCATGCACCCAATATACACACTAGAGATTAAGCAAGCAAGTGATCAAGTGTTAAATATGCCTTTGTTAATTCTTTATTTTTCAAGTGGTCCTTTGTGTTAAGTCCTGTTTTTATTTTCACCTCTCTGTCCCCTCAGTACTGTAGGCCTCTAGCACTACAGCACATTTTGTGCATTTATGCTTATAATCAAGAAACTACCATCCCCCTGTAGTTAATTATTGAAAAAGAACAGGGACCTTTTTGTTGTTACTTGATCAGGAAACAGCTGAATGAAGACAGACCCTGGCTTCCTCATGCGCTCTCCTTATCTCTCCGCCCCTCCCTTGTAGGCAGTTGTCTATCCCACAGAGTCCATCCAATTCCCCTCACCCTATCCTCATGAGATGGTGTGGGCGGGCATTGCCGGTCTCCCCAAAGTGACAGGTGTCACAACACAAGCTCAAACCCTTTCCTCCAGACTGTGTAGTTGTGAATAACACTAAGTATTGGTGAGTATTTCATGTAAACTGGTTACATGGGCTGCTATTAATTCCACTAACCTATTCATACACTTAGAAAATGGACTGATTAGAGCATCAGGATTTCATTTAGGGGGTTGATCTTGCGCTGACCACAGAGTGTATTCTGGAGGCATTGTTAAAATGCAAAGCGTGCGTGCGTGCGTACACATACGTATAGATACAAATATCTATATATAAAAGTGAAAAATCAGCTTCAGACTTACCTGGGGATTTTTGAAAAGTGCGTATTTTTCTATACGTTCTACAAATATAAGTTTGTTTTGACTGTCTCTTGTCCAGTTTAGAAGATTTTCAACTAAATTTTCATGGTCCTCGAAGATTCTCTCTGTATAAATGAGAAAGAGCAAACAAATAAAAAAAAAAATTCTACTCTCCCACATTCTGTAACATGACCTCAAAGGAGGATCCAGTAGGTGGACAAGATGTGAGGAAAAACACAGATATATAGTTAACAGTTTGTTAAAATGGAAGAAAGGGCTGGGAACAAGCCAATGGGAGCTGAGAGGATGGTGCTGGGGGCAGCATGCAGAGCAGCCTCCGCCCGCCAGGGGCGCACAGAGACGTGCCAGCAGTCGGCTGCTTCCGGGAGCGGCATGGGGCCATGGCATGCGGGCAGCCTGCCTGAGCCCTGCTGCGCCGCTGGACTTTTAGTGGCCCGTAGTTTGCGATCGACTGGCAGAGGCCCCAGGATCGACCAGTCTATCATGATTGATGGGTTGGTGACCACTGTTTTAGCATGCAAAGAAGTGAATAAAATAAATTCAGTTTCTTAAAAAAAGGGCTGCCCGCAAGAGGGCAGCCAAAGAGCTGAAAGATGCCAACCCCTGTGTTAGATGTTTGTATACTTACAATATAAACAAGTACAGTGAAGCCCTGCATATTCTATCTTCAGCTATTTATCATCTCATTTAAAATTTATAGTTCTTACATACCCATGTGACCCTTTTTTTAAACAAGAATTATGTAAAAATAAAAATGAAAGAACACTCTTGATGTTCTAACTGAAAGATGGTTATATAAGTGTGCATAGCTAATTTAGGATCACAGGAACATTTAGCAAGCCTTACCTCAGTTGATGAAAGTGAAATGAGATAAGGAAGCTCAGGAACTAGCAGGAGAGCAGTTGCTCTTCTGCGGAGTCTAGTAGCTGAAAGAGCTTATTAAGCTTCATTGCACGATTCAGTTCATGAACAATAAATAAGGCAAAAGCAATTTATACCAGTTAGATTTCCCTGATGTTACTACAGGCACTGTGAAAAACGCTCTGCAGAGCCCTTGTCTCCTTCACTACACAGTTAAGTATGAATTCTCTGACAAGAGCCTTCCCTCCTTTACAAAAATATTTCTAGGTAAATCAGTAGGAACTCTGAGGCATTGACAACTTTGTGCACAATGGCATGCAGGTTTCTTTTTTAGAATTCTGGTGGTGAACTGCTAAATTGTCTAAACAAACAGATGTGTGTGTATTGTTTTTTTTCTTCTTCTAACACCCCTATAAGAAATTATATTTAACTATCTAGACTATGAGACTGTCAAGATTGCAAAGTTACCCAGTCAAGGCTCAAGAAAGGCCAAAGTTAAAGTGGGCTAGCACAAGGGATAATGTTTTATGACGGTATGGACAGAGCTTCACATTGCTGCTTTACAGATGTCAACAAGTGACCCTTCATGAAGTGAGACTACCGAAACTGCCTGTGCTCTGGTAGACTGGGCCCTTGATTTGTTCTGCTAATAAAACAGTCCAGCAAATTTTGTAATTGATTTTCTTCTCTGTACGTAGAAGCCAACACACAGCATACATCCAGGGAATGGAATCTCCTGTCCAGTCATTGGTGGCATGTGGCTTCAGGGAAAAAAACAGGTTAAAGTATTGTCTGGTTTAGATGAAAGCCTAAGATTACACTGGGGATGAATTTTGGGTGTAGTCTCAGGGAAACCTTAACCTTCTGGAATATTGTCTACGGTGGATCAGCCATAAGGACGTCTAGTTCTTCTGCTGTTCTAGCCAAAGTGATAGCCACTAGAAAGTTGACCTTCACAGATAAATGGGACAGCAATTATGTTGTTAATGGTTCAAATGGTGACTCTGTTAATGTCGAGAAGACCAAAGTTAAGGGCCCACATTGGAGCAGATTTAGTTATTGTGAGGAAGGCTCTGACTAGACCCTTTACAGAAAAAAAACATCACTAGATGGGTGAAAATGGAGTGGTTGTCATTGGAGGGTACCAGCGGCTGCCAAGTGTACTTGTTGGGAGCTAAGGGAAAGACCTGAGGTTTTCAAGGTGAGCAGATAATTCAAAATAGTCGGAATTTTGACTCTTCTGCGGACATCTGGTGATGCTGAGCCCAAACAGAAAAACTCTTCCACTTAGCGAAGTAACACTTTCTGATGGATTCCCTTCTGCTATTGTTAAGGATGGCTTCCTCGAATACTGAAAATGTCTGCTCTAGATTCAATAGCCATCCAAATACAAAGCTGTGGGGTCGAGGGAGTCCAGACTGGGAGGTCTGATCTTGCCCTTGTCCTGTGTCAAGAGGTCTGTGAAAGACTAAATACTGATGGATATGTGGGCTGACTGCTAGAAAAGACTATGGAACCATAACTGTCTGGGCCAGCTATGAACAATGAGGATGATCACTGCCCCATTCTGCTGAATCTTCTTGAGAAATCAAGATAAAAGTGGAAGGCGGCGGGTGGGGAATATGTATCTTAAGTGTCCTGCTCACAGTATTAGAGGGGCATCTCCCTTGGAGTCCTAACTGTGCAGCCCTTTCGAGCAGTATACAGTGTGTTCCAAGAAAACAGGAAATGCAAACAGGCCCCAAGATGGGGATCCCTGTTTGAATATGCTCTTCACCACGGAATCTTATAGTTCCCAATCACAGTTGAACAAGAGGGTCTGTTGAAGCTGTATGCTAGTTTGTTGTGTATCCCTGGGAGGTGTACTGCTGTTAGGATAATATGGTGGTGAATACAACAGTTTTACAGTTTCACCTCCATGCAAAGGGAATAAGATCTTGCTCCCCCTTGCTTGCTGACTCAGAACACTGTTGTTATGTTATCTGACATTATCTAAATATGCAGGAATTGTATGATCAGTAAGAATTGTTTGCATGCTACTCGGACCGCTCTCAGGTCCAGGAGCTTTATGTGCTTGTGTGTTCCTGGATTCACAAGGAGCCCATGTTTGTTGTGCTGTGTGGTTGTCCAGATGGGTGTCTCATCCTAAGAGGGAGGCACCTATCTTCTCGGGTGGGGAAAGAGTGAAGGGAACTCCCTCTCCCCCCACATTCCTGCTCTGCCACCCAGCTAGAGTCTCCCACCCTCTGGAGCGGGGGGTGGGAGAAAGGAAATGAGGAAGGCAGGGAGCAGGACTAACTTGTCCATATTGTGTCTGCTTGACACATATACCGTCTGAAGCCAGGCTTGTAGACAGCAAAGCCGAAGTCTCACAAAAGGTGTCACGTAGGTACAGGATCCCATTTGATCAAGGAGGATAAGGTTTGAACAAACCAACAGCTGCAGGTTCTTTCTGAGATTAAATTGTTTATGGATTGGAATCTATACGGAGGGAGATAAGCTCTCGCTCGGAATCCAGAGGGAACTAAAATGGACTTTTCTGCATTCACAGAGATTCCCAGTGATGCTAGAGTAGAAATGATGAGGTACTGCCTAACGAGATCTCCCTGTCAACAGCAGTCATCTAGGTAAGGAAAGACTGTCAAGCTGTGGTGACAGAAGCTTGCTGCCACAACTAAACGTACCTTCATAAATGATGCTATTCTTAAGGGGAGCGCCCTGACTTGATAACGGTTTGGAACTATAGTAAACCTCAGAAATCTTCTGTAAGAGGGGTGGACGTCTATATGAAAATAGTCAGCCTTCGTGTCAAGAACTGTGAACCTGTCATCTCTGAGGATGGGATTATCGATGCCAAGGTGACTACCTGAATTTAAATCTGTGGATAAAGACATTGATTTGCTGGAGGTTTCTATCCTCCCTTTTCTCTGGGATGAGGAAATATTTGGAATAAAATCCCTCCTAAGCTCTCCTCGTGAATGAGTATCCTCTCGTGAGAGTGGTCCCTAAAAAGGGATGGGCAAGGTGGTTTTGGAGGGGAAGAGGAACTCCACAATATAGCCTGAACAGATGATGTTGAGAACCTATTTGTCTGTTACCCACCAGGCATGGGAAAACTGGGTTAGACCACCACTAAAACTGCATGTTGGGGGCAGAAAGAGATGGCATCTCAGTTGGTTTGCAACCCTAAGAGGTCCCATCAAAAGTACTCTTGACAGCAGTTATGGTTGCAAGGAGGAGGAAGGAGAAGCATTATGTTTGATTCTCTTCTGCTTCTGCTGTGGTTCATATACCTTTGATGGTAGAAGGGCTGTGACAGTGGTCTAAACTTGTAAGGCTGCCTATGATACTTCCTCTTCAATGCTGGTATATATACACCGAGGGAGCAGAGGGTTGCCCTTGAACCTTTCAATGGCTCAGTCTTTTAGCTAAATAAGTTATTTCCATCAAAGGGCAAGTCCTTCACATTGGATTGAACTTCTCTGGAGCAAGTCAGGATTCCTGACGGATCACAAAAGTTGCCATTACCCTGAGGCTGCATCAGCTGCAGCCTATAGGGATGTTCTAGCCACCAATCTAACCTCCTCGATAAGCACTTGAAATTAACTTGTTTTCTCCTGAGGGAGCGTGTCTCTGAATTTCAAAATTTTAGAGGAGTTGATACAATCACACTTTGACAACAAAGCCAGGTAATTGCAGACTGGTGGATGAAAATATTTGATATGAGTAGGTCCACACATTTGGCCTCTTTATCTGAAGGAGTGGATCTTGTGTGGTGCTGCCTTTTCCTTTCAGTGGCCACTTGAACCACCAAAGAGTTTGGGGCAGGATGAGAGAATAAAAACTCTGTTCCCTTGGCTGGGACACAGCTTCTTTTCTGCCCTCTTAAGAGTAGGTGCACTTGCTGCTGGAGTATGACCGTGACTTTGGCAGGCTCCAGGATGGCCTCATTAATGAGGAGCACCACTCTACTAGATCCTCCATTCTGCAAAATATCCAGGAATGTGTGAGATGTCTTGTGAATTTCCTCCAGAGGGCTTGTGTCACCACCTGCCATGCAACCTTAGGTGCCTTATAATGCTTTGCTCTTGTAGCTCCCAACCTGGGCTGCTCACAAACAGCATGTAGCTCACCCCAAGTGTCCTTACATATCTGCACCCCTGGTCCAGCAACTCTGACCCCATCAGCCTGTCAGCAACATACCAGCCACACACTGGCTGCCAGCAGCCTTGGTTACTACCTTCGGGGTGACCCCAACACACGCCCAGTCCCAAATTTTTCCCCCAAAACACGTGTTCTGCACTGTTCAACCCTCTCCTAGACAGTTCAGCTATTAGAGGCCTGTTGTCCTAGTAAGGGATCAATGTACAACAGTCTGCTACTTTAATTGGAGTTACCAAACAATTCAGTTCAAAACACAACACTAGATTAGTTTTAATTAAAAATAAAACAAGTTCATTTAACTTTAAAGAGACAGATTTTCATAGATTCATAGATATTTAGGTTGGAAGGGACCATTATGATCATCTAGTCTGACGTCCTGCACAACGCAGGCCACAGAATTTCACCCACCACTCCTGCAAAAAACCTCACACCTATATCTGTACTACTGAAGTCCTCAAATCGTAGTCTGAAGACTTCAAGGAGCAGAGAATCCTCCAGCAAGTGATCCGTGCCCCATGCTACGGAGAAAGGCGAAAAACCTCCAGGGCCTCTTCCAATCTGCCCTGGAGGAAAATTCCTTCCCGACCCCAAATATGGCGATCAGCTAAACCCATATGAGCATATGGGCAAAATTCATCAGCCAGATACTACAGAAAATTCTTTCCTGGGTAACTCAGATCCCACCCCATCTAATATCCCATCACAGGCCATTGGGCCTATTTACCATGAATATTTAATTACCAAAACCATGTTATCCCATCATTCCATCTCCTCCATAAACTTATCGAGTTTAATCTTAAAGCCAGATAGATCTTTTGCCCCCACTGCTTCCCTTGGAAGGCTATTCCAAAACTTCACTCCTCTGATGGTTAGAAACCTTTGTCTAATTTCTAGTCTAAATTTCCTGGTGGCCAGTTTATATCCATTTGTTCTTGTGTCCACATTGGTATTGAGCTTAAATAATTCCTCTCCCTCTCCGGTATTTATCCCTCTGATATATTTATAGAGAGCAATCATATCTCCCCTCAACCTTCTTTTAGTTAGGCTAAACAAGCCAAGCTCCTTGAGTCTCCTTTCATAAGACAAGTTTTCCATTCCTCGGATCATCCTAGTAGCCCTTCTCTGTACCTGTTCCAGTTTGAATTCATCCTTCTTAAACATGGGAGACCAGAACTGCACACAGTATTCCAGGTGAGGTCTCACCAGTGCCTTGTATAACGGTACTAAAACCTCCTTATCCTTACTGGAAATCCCTCTCCTGATGCATCCCAAGATCACATTAGCTTTTTTCACGGACATATCACATTGGCGGCTCATAGTCATCCTATGATCAACCAATACTCCAAGGTCCTTCTCCTCCTCCATTACTTCTAATTGATGCGTCCCTAGCTTATAACTATAATTCTTGTTATTAATCCCTAAATGCATGACCTTACACTTCTCACTATTAAATTTCATCCTATTACTATTACTCCAGTTTACAAGGTCATCCAGATCCTCCTGTAGGATATTCCTGTCCTTCTCTAAATTGGCAATACCTCCCAGCTTTGTATCATCCGCAAACTTTATTAGCACACTCCCACTTTTTGTGCCGAGGTCAGTAATAAAAAGGTTAAATAAGATTGGTCCCAAAACCAATCCTTGAGGAACTCCACTGGTAACCTCCCTCCAGCCTGACAGTTCACCTTTCAGTAGGACCCGTTGTAGTCTCCCCTTTAACCAATTCCTTATCCACCTTTCAATTTTCCTATTGATCCCCATCTTATCCAATTTAACTAATAATTCCCCATGTGGCACGGTATCAAATGCCTTATTGAAATCTAGGTAAATTAGATCCACTGCGTTTCCTTTGTCTAAAAAATCTGTTACTTTCTCAAAGAAGGAGATCAGGTTGGTTTGGCACGATCTACCTTTTGTAAAACCATGTTGTATTTTGTCCCATTTACCATTGACTTCAATGTCCTTAACTACCTTCTCCTTCACAATTTTTTTCCAAGACCTTGCATACTACAGATGTCAAACTAACAGGCCTATAATTACCCGGATCACGTTTTTTCCTTTCTTAAAAATAGGAACTATGCTAGCAATTCTCCAATCATACGGTACAACCCCTGAGTTTACAGATTCATTAAAAATTCTTGCTAATGGGCTTGCAATTTCATGTGCCAATTCCTTTAATATTGTTGGATGAAGATTATCTGGGCCCCCCGATTTAGTCCCACTAAGCTGTTTGAGTTTCGCTTCTAGCTCCATATCCTCATTCCCATTTGTCATGCTACCATTATCCCTAAGATCCTCTTTAGTCTTATTAAAGACTGAAGAAAAGTATTTGTTTAGATATTGGGCCATGCCTAGATTATCCTTGACCTCCACTCCATCCTCAGTTTAGCGGTCCCACTTCTTTCTTTATTTTCTTCTTATTTATATGGCTATAGAACCTTTTACTATTGGTTTTAATTCCCTTTGCAAGGTCCAACTCTACATGACTTTTAGCCTGTCTCACTTTATCCCTACATGTTCTGACCTCAATAAGGTAGCTTTCCTTGCTGATCCCTCCCTTCTTCCACTCCCTGTATGCTTTCTGCTTTTTCTTAATCACCTCTGAGATGCTTGCTCATCCAGCTTGGTCTACAACTCCTGCCTATGAATTCTTTCCCCTTTCTTGGGATGCAGGCTTCCAATAGCTTCTGCAGCTTTGATTTAAAATAATCCCAGGCCTCCTCTACCTTTAGATCCATAAATTCTTCAATCCAATCCACTTCCCTAACTAATTTCCTTAATTTTTGAAAGTCAGCCCTTTTGAAATCAAAAACCCTAGTTGCAGATTTATTTTTGTTAATCCTTCCGTTCAGTTTGAACTGAATTAGCTCATTATCACTTGAGCCAAGATTATCCCCTACAACCATTTCTTCTATGAGGTCCTCACTACTCACCAAAACCAAATCTAAAATGGCATCCCCTCTAGTCGGTTCAGCAACTACTTGATGAAGGAATCCATCAGCTATCGCATTTTAAGTGAATACAGGTACAAGATATTAAAGTCAGAAATGGTTGCAGAAATCTAAACATAACCAACAATCAAAACGATGAGAATTTATTCCAACAGAGGTTGATAAACGTTAATAGTTTTATGGAGCAATAATATTTAAATTAGTATGAAGTCCATATGGACAAATGCTAAGTGAACTGATAATACTAAGATAACAAGTAGGAATCAACATTATGAACATGTTTACTTACCCATTTGTAATTCAGATATGGTTTCTACCAGTGACCAGTCTAAACTGTAGCCACAGTGGGATTTGTCCATCAGATTGTCCAGTACTTGTCTTACTGTCTGTCTCTCATCCACCATCATAGTTTTGGAGCTGTCATCAGACATGTGAACTCTGATTACCAGCTGTGACCAGAAGGTGAACAACAACAACAGGGATTAATTTCCCGAACATATTTCTTATTGAACCTAGATTACAAAAATAAAGTTTAGCTCATATAGAGTTTATATAAAAATCAATTCCTTCTCCCTTAAAGATGCAAAGAGCCATATTTAATAACTAGATGTTCATTTCAAAGCCCACTTATCAAAAGGTCATGTTCCTTTTGTAAAAGGAAAAAAAATCTACAGTATGTAGTTTTATTTTAGTTATGCATTAAAAAAAAAACAAAAAACCATATTGCCAAAAAAAGAAACAAACTTGTCTTCACACACATAGGTGCCGACTCAGTGGGTGCTCCGAGGCTGGAGCACCCACTGGCAGCCAAGCTCCCTGCCCTGCCCCACCTCAGCACCTCCTCTGAGCACGCCAGGTCCCCCCTCCTCCACCTACCTCCCAGCTGTAGCAAGCTCCGGGAGGGAGGAGGGACGAGCGGGAACGTGGCATGCTCAGGGGAGGAGGCAGGGAAGGGGCCGGGCTGGGGATTTGGGGAAGGAGTCGGACTAGGGGCAGGGAGGGGGCGGAGTTGGGGCGGGGACTTTGGGGAAAGGGTTGGAATGGGGGTGGGACCGGGGGCAAAGGGGGGGTCGAGCACCCACCAGCACCAGTAGAAGTCGGTGCCTATGTTCACACAAGCTTGTCTCAAGCAACTAGATACAAGCACAAAGGCCTTGTATAAATTAATATGGAATTTTACTCATTGCTCTTTTAAAAATTGATACAATGATAATTTATTTCCATTGATCTACCAGACACTGAATTTTTGTTAATTACTGTTTTTATTCTTATGAAAAAATAAAAGTATGCAAGGCTAACGTGTTGATATTAATTGAAAATAATATAAAAGGAGAGTTGTGTATTGCTGCTGTTGCTCATAAATTTGTATTTTTCATTTCTTTACTATCTAGATTTTCTTAACTAACTTTGTCAAAACCAACAAAAAAGCATATAAACTCATCGACTTTAAGGTTAGACGGGACCATTATGACGATCAAGTCTGACCTCTTGCACATTGCAGGCCACAGAATCTTGCCCACCCTCTCCTGTAACAGATCCATAACCTCTGGCTGAGTTACTGAGGTCCTCAAATCATGATTTAAAGACTTCAAGTTACAGAGAATTCACCGTTTACTCTAGTTTAAACACTCATCTCCAGAGTACAGTATATCCATAGTATTTTAGCATTCCTGTTTAGTTAAAAAACCCAACACACTTAAAATACATAAATACAATACATGGAACACAAGTGTCTTTCCAATTATGATGGGCAATGCAAGCGTCAGCTTTAATTTAAAAATTTATAAGTCATAAGATTTCTGCCACTTTCTGCATAAATATTAGTCTTTCACTGGTGCGGCAGTCAAACAAAAAAAAAGTTCTCTTAAATTTTCTTTACTTGGAAGGTGTGTGGGGAAAGCAGCACTGTTTTAAAAACTTAACTGCTAATTCCCTGCTGTTTCAGTATTACTTTAAAAAGAGGGCAGTGTCCATATAAAAATTATACCTCAATCTAATCTGTTACCTACACTAATTTAGAAAACCAAAGAATGTTAGAATCTTCTTTCCACCTTTTATGCTATTGCTTACTTTTTTCGCACCTCACAGCTTGCAAAGTTAAAAGAAGTTAGTTGATTTGTTCTGAATTCTCATGCTCTAGCACAATGTTGTAGCATTTGATTTGCAAATATTAAATGTGGAATGTTTAAATATTAACATTTTTCAATGATTTAAAAACACTGGACATCATCCTGTTAATATTAAGATATACAGATTTATTAAACATATCTAAATATTGGCCCTAAATTACTTGACAGTGTCCCTAAATTTGGAGGCAACGTCTTTACTATCTTTGACATAGCATCAAATACTGTCTGCGTTTTCCACTCACTACTCTTCTGCCTATTATTAACAACTAAAGGAGAGTTTGTATCTTGCAAACTGGAAGTTGGAGAGCCTGATACAAGTATATTGAATGAGAGTCTATAAAGAGGACAAGACAGTTTGAAATACGAGGCTATTGAACGTGCAAAGACATTCGAATAAGGCTGGATCTCTGTTTCAGATGTGAATGCACATTGCCAAAGTCTTTTAAATCTGTATCTGGACGTAGAATAAGCTACTACTTAGAAAAACGTGATGCCACACCATATAGTGTAAGTTCTTGATTAAGCCCTGACTGGAAGAGAAAAGGAATACAATAGTTACTTAAAATTTGAATAACGTAATTGCAGATCAGAGAGCAATGTCCCTCAAAAGAAAAACTAAAAAAGGGAAAAGAAGTCTTTTTTTATTAAAATAGTTTAAGTGTAATTAACGGAGATGAGCAGAACTGAACCCATATTTTCTGATTCAATAAGGATTACTTAGGAATCATGTAAAATAACATAAATGTAGCGTACCTTTTTCACTTGTGCCTCTTTAATCTTTTCCAAAGCAACCCTGATCTTCTCAGCTTTCAGTTTAGCAGCCTGCTCTTCCTGTGGGGACACAGAATACCAGTTAAACAAACGTCAGGACTTCAAAGCTTCTAATTATGAGGTTACCATAGGGTAGAATTTGAGAAGGAATACTAGTTCCCCCACTAGCAACAACCTCTAGTGTGGAAATTAAAGGAACAATCATTGATGCTGAAAAAAACGACTATGTTTAAGATGCAAAGACTTCCTGTATCTGTCTGATGTACACACAGATCAGACCCTGTGGTTCTGAAGACAGAATACAATTGTTTTTCTGCACTTTGCCAGCCAATATAGCATCGTTCCTTTGCATTCTACTTTTTTCTTTTGCATCCATCAATTACTGAATGCTTTAATTTGCCAAAGATTTACAATGACAGTCCCAGCTCATACCATATTTGCCAATGGTACAATTAAACACATCCAATAGATTTTCAGTTTATTAAAGTTAACATCACAATGAGAGATACCATAGCTTACTGTTACAGACACTTCCATTAAATAGCATTCCACGCTATTCCAGTCTGTTTAGGAAGCTTTTGACATGTTAAACCAGTTGGCAATAGCTCAATACTTGCACACTACACCTTTCATCCATGCTCCATACTATGTTTTTCCTCATTTAAAAAAAAGTGTCCAAATCACCAAATGTAAGAAAAACCTTCTTCTTTGATACTCTTCCTTTTAAAAATCTAAATTTGTTACAATTTAAAGCACATTAAAAATCCAAAGAATTTGAATCCATTCTAGCTCTGAATTGCTTTTCCTAAAGAAACCGGTATACTGCAACATTACTAATACTTACTTTCAATCTCCAGCAATCAGCCTACAATATTACTATTGCAATAGAGTTGAAGTGATCTGCTGAAACAAGAAACCACTTCTGCAGAACCTCTGCATGCAGGATTCAAATTTCAGAATTCTAAGATTTGGATTACTATCGCGTGAAGTGTCTAAGAAGCACATAAACCACCTTGTAGAACTCAATTAGAAAGCCACACAATTAAAAATACTTCTGTCAGTCCCCCTCAAAAAAAGAATGCTTTCAGAGCAAAAGTAGCACAGTTCCTCACAATGATGGAAAGACAGCCCCAACTACAGTGATTAACTCTTTATCATTTCATTCTACAAATAAAATCCCTGAACTGCTTTTCTATTACACTGTTTGGATGAAGTTGCCCTTTATTTAATGACAAAGATTCATCCATCTTCAAATATGTGCAGAACTTCACTAGGAGTAACACTGTTACTGGCATTTTTCACTTCTGTGAAGCCATTGTTGTTATTCCCATCCTCCGGAGTGGCTCCTTCCTAGGCTACTTTGTCTTACTCCTACTTAGCCACTTTTGTCCTCTCATTCTCAGACTGTACTTCTATACTACACAGCGGAGATGGCAACAGCTGTGGAGGGGTATAGACTTGCTTGTGAGAAACATAATCTTTTTCAATAAGAGGAGCCAATAAGCTGACGAGCAGTAATAATTGGGGTTTGAAACATTATCTGAAAACTCAATTAGGCAAAGAACAATGCTTTTTATTAGGCTAGTGAGAGACTCATTTTAGTTGATCATAAAGATGGTATCACATAACTAGGAAAGGTTATACTAGAATATATGGTTTAGAAAAAAGAACAAAACAATCAGTAAGATATCTGAAAAGATTTTTAACTTTAACCAAAAACATACAATTCCAGAATTTTAGAGTATTCATCCTACCTCTTAGTCCTGGTTGTTTTCATCCACAAAACACTTGTTATCCAAAAGCAAAGAAAAGCTCTATTAAGATTTTTTTTATTTTATTTGGGAGGGTAAGGTTCTACAACTAATCATTTTATGCTCTGGGCTGCTCCTGAAGTCAATAAGAGCAAGATGCACCCTTTATATATTTTTAAGACCAATTTTGAGAAACTGAGCAATTTCTGGCTTTTAAAATGGTATCTATGACCTCAATCATAAACCTTTATTTCTGTACAGAGGCTGCGAACATGTTCAGTTTGGCTTTTTACGCAAGTCATGGGGCCCAGTTTTCCATCCTATTGCATATTGTACATGTGCACGTGAGTATACAACTATCAGAAAGGTACCATTTTACACCCACTTTGCACAGGTGCATGTGACTACACAGAGCAAGGCTTTGGAGAATCAGGCCTCATGGCTCTAATACACCTGTGCCAATGCACTGTAATTATCTTTCCTGATATTCTAGTCTTAAATGATTCCTTAGCAGAGAACCATCATAGATTATGTGGTGGTTTTATGATAAACATGTTTAAGTATGTGCTGTTTCTATTACCAAATTAATTTTCATTTGAAACTCTAAGGATTGAAACAGGATTGGCTCCAGAGATGAAACAATAGCCTATAATCATAGAAATGTTGGACTGGAAGGGACCTCAATAGGTCACCTAGTCCAGTACCCTGCACTGAGGTAGGACTAAGTATTATCTAGACCATCCTGACAGGTGTTTAGCTACTCTGGTTTTAAAAACCTCCAATAATGGAGAGCCCACAGCCTCCCTAGATAATTTGTTCCAGTGCTTAACTACCCTTACAGTTAGGAAGTTTTTCCTAATGTCTAACCTAAATCTCCCTCGCTGCAATTTAAACCAGTTACTTCTTGTCCTGTTCTCAATGGTTAAGGAGAACAATTTATCACACTCCACTTCATAATTTATGTACTTCAAGACTCTCTTCACAAACTGATCACTCTATATCTGACTTAGTCGTCATCTTCAAAGAAAACCTGCACAATACTTTCAAAAGAAGAGTCTGGGAGCTTGAATTCATTACTCTGCAATACACTAAAAATCATAGACTCAACAGAGCCACTGAATTTATGGCTTATTACAACAATTTGTACCCCACTAGCCCCTCCCCCTTTTTGTCCTATGACTAGAGGGGTGTTAATGTGTCACTCTACCTTGAATGGGCCCTTACACTATGTGCTAATTACTTATGCTAAACAATCTGTTCCACCTTGCATTTTGCCATGAGGCTGGGAGTACCTTTCCTAGATCTGAAGAGGAGACAGGGCAGATTCTTGTGGAACTCCACTTGATATGCTCTTCCAGCTTGATTTTGAACCAATGATAACTACTCTTCTGAGTACGCCTTTTCCAACCAGCTATGCACCCATCTTATAAGTAAGTTTGTCTAAGCTATATTTCTCTAGTTTGTTTATGAGAAGGTCATGCGAGACAGTATCAATAGCCTTACTAGAGTAGAGAGATATCACATCTACTGCTATTCCCAGGACTCCCGCCCTCCGCAAGGCTTCTTACCCTGTCAAAGAAGGATATTAGGCTGGTTTGACATGAGTTGTTCTTGACAAATCCATGTTTATGATTCCTTACTGCAATACTTTTAACTTTTAGACTAAAACTATTAGAAATTAAAAAAATTCTAAAATTGTAATTTCCCTAAAAAAGATCTTATTTACGAGCTATTACCAGCTATTACCAGCAGGAGAGTGAGTTTGTGTGTGTGGTTTTTGGAGGGGGGTGAGGGGGTGAGAGAACCTGGATTTCTGCAGGAAATGGCCCACCTTGATTATCATACACATTGTGAAGAGAGCGGTCACTTTGGATGGGCTATTACCAGCAAGAGAGTGAGTTTGTCTGTGGGGGGGGGGCGGAGGGTGAGAAAACCTGGATTTGTGCTGGAAATGGCCCATCTCGATGATCACTTTAGATAAGCTATTACCAGCAGGAGAGTGGGGTGGGAGGAGGTATTGTTTCATGGTGTCTGTGTATATAATAATGATATTCTGCAATTTCCACAGTATGCATCCGATGAAGTGAGCTGTAGCTCACGAAAGCTCATGCTCAAATAAATTGGTTAGTCTCTAAGGTGCCACAAGTACTCCTTTTCTATTTACGAGCAGCAAATGCTAAAGATTAAAATTCATGTATAAGAAAAATCAAAGCAAAACTAAAAATGTGATTTAAAAAAAAAATAGTTACGACTGTTCTTTAAACAGAGCTTTTCTTTTAAACTAATTGACATGCCAAGAACAGTTCAGCAGATTTGGCAGGTAATGCTTCATTGATGCAAGATGGGGAATTATGTATTGTCATGACTTTTTCCCCAAAAGTACAATTGGATTATGATTTTTTTTAGAAGTATGATTGGATTAAAGTTGATATTTTTCAACGTTTGCTACACTCTAATCAATCTGCCTCTTTCCCCCTTCCAAGCCAAACAAACAAACCTTGACACAAGGAACAAAGAGGATTAACAAACAAGAAGCCAATGCAACCAGACAGTGTACTGAGCTAATTACATTTCTCATTCCATGTGAGATATATTTTCATGAGAAGACAGACAGGTGACAGTAATATTTGAATACAGTAATTTGAATACACTGCAAGCCATTCAACCACATAAACTGACAACTGTTATACACAACTGTCTACATTTTAGAAATATGACATACTAATCAATCTAATCACATCTAGCATTAGCAACTCATTTCCCCTGCAATGGTAAACAAAACTAAAATATGAACTTGAAATAGTTTAGAACCCTTTGGAATTGGAAATAGCAGTACAACTTACTAAGGTCCTAGACGCAGTGTGACTACTCTAGTGAACAGTTACCCATGCGAGCAAGTATTTGTAGATTGAGGCCTAAAAGAAGTTTACTCCAAGCAACGAATCTTATTGAAATTACATCTAATTACAGAAGAATATCACTAATTTTCACATTACAAACACAGAATCCCAATAGTTCTAAAAAAAAAAAAAAAAAAGATCAGCTTTGCTGTACTTCTCAAAGGAATAATAGCTACAGTGATATCTTATTAATACAAAACATATTGGCATGCAGTGAACAGAAATAGATATAAAACTAAGCTACACTGTGATACAGTGTTCTTGAATAATTAAATTGTTAGTTTTCTTGTTTATTTTCAAAACTGGCAACCTGCAGCGATTCTCTCAATAAGTGAATTTCAACTGCCTCTGAATATTACTGTTATAAAAAAAAACCTATGTTAATGCAATTTTTTAAAGTAGCACAGTTAAAACTGAAAAAGACCCCAAGAAATCAAAAGTTAAAAGGTTCCTTTAGTAATGCTAACCATGGCCACATTATACCCATATATTTCATAATTCCTTGTTAAATTTGTACTTAAATATGGTCTGTGTTTTAAACACAAAAGATGTAGGCTGTGCATTGTGAGTTAAGGTTACTCTAAGAACCTTACCTTTTGCATTTCTTGACGTCTTACATTTTATTGTACATGAATGTAGTTTTTTGCAGTTGACTTCCTTATATCTGGAGGGTTTTTTAAAGAAAAACTTATCTGTATTTAATAAAGCTAGCAATTAAGCGGTACTATTTAAGCTATGAAGTTCACACTTCATTTAAGTGAATGTGGTAGACATGATTTCATAAAACATGAAATGGGATCCAGTAAATGTTTTTAGTTTAATATTTGAAAGTTTTCTCCAGAAAGTTTCTCTTTAAAGGATGTGCAAGCAAGAAATCATAATCAAATGCACTTTGGCAATATTAATCTGTATATAAAAATTTCCCAGCCAAAAAAATTACAATTTAAAAGGTAGCTTGACGATGATTTTAAATGGATTGCTTTATCTAAAACTAGATAACGTTACTCAGTGGGATAAACACTTTTCATGCACATTTTCATTTGATGCTGTGGCAATTGTGTACACATCAACACCCTCCTAGTATACAATCCACCAGAAGCAGGAAGAACATGAGGAAAGACATGAAACTGGGAAAGGGTTCGGGGGGGGGGAGAGGCACATTCATGGTTTCTGTCCATGCCACCACATTTGTTAATTCTCATGCATCCAAACCTCTAAAGGGGTTTTAAAAAGGTAAAAGAGGAGAGGGCTGGGAAAGAGCAGAAAAATTACTTTTGTTCTGGGCTGCTGTTAAAGCTCCTTTACTACAGAGCAGCTGGAATAAATTTCCTTAGGAAAACAGAGAGCTGCTGGCCAGTTAAAAAAAGTGTTAACACAAGTACAGCTTACTAGAAAAAACAGTAGTTCTAAAGCAGGGGTGGGCAAAGTTTTTGGCCTGAGGGCCACACTGGGGAATAGAAATTGTACGGCGGGCCATGAATGCTCACAAAACTGGGGTTGGTGTGCGGGAGGGGGTGAGGGCTCTAGTGGGGATGAGGGCTCTGGGGTGGGGCTGGGGATGAGAGGTTTGGGGTGCAGGAGGGTGCTCTGGGCTGGGATCGTGGGGTTTGGAGAGCAGGAGGGGAATGAGGGCTGGTGCAGGGCGTTGGAGCGTGGGGAAAGGCTCAGGGGTGCAGGCTCAGAGCAGTGCTTACCTCAAGTGGCTTCCAGAAGCAGCAGCATGTTCCTTCTCCGGCTCCTATTCGGAAGTGCGGCCAGGCGGCTCTGCACACTGCCCCATCTGCAGGCACTGCCTGTGCAGCTCCCATTGGAGTGGCGGAAGGGGCCATTGGAGCACACAGGAGCCGGAGCGGGGCCATGCCGCAGCTTCTGGGAGCTACATGGAGTGGCCCCCGACCCAGCACCCCGGCTGCAGCGCTGGAGCAGCCCTCAACCCAGCGCCCCAGCCGGAGCGGGACCAAGCCACGTGGTGTGGCCCCCTACCCAGCATCCCAGCCGGAACAGGGCTGAGCCACATGGTGCAGCCCTGAACCCAGTGCTCTGGGGCAAGCCCCAGATCCTGCTCTCCAGCAGAAGCTTGCAGGCCAGCTTAAAACGGCCTGTGGACCATTGTTTGCCTATCCCTGTTCTAAAGTATAATTGGCAAATACAGCCTCAGCCTACCTATTTAGCAAATATGCCCTTGTTGCTTTACTATATCGGTATAATCTATATATAGTCCTTGTCTTCAGATTTGCCCCAGCTTCTCCCTAGGAGCACTTAAATTTTTTTTTTTTAAAATAATCAACGAAATGGTACATAGAAGGTGGACAACAGTGAAGTCGGACTCCTGATAGAATGGATGTGCAAGTCTCTCTACAACACAAAACTACATAGTTTTCCGCATACCATCTGGTCATCACTGAATAGAATCACAGTCCGTACCCTTCATCTCCTCTGGTATAACTACGGGGGTAAAGTAATTATGATTCCCAACATAACGAACAGTGCCAGGAAGTGGACAGCAATATATTAAAACGCGAGGCGTGCTCTTGGGGTGTTACTGACTCTTTTTCCATGCTACAGAAATAATTTAGGAGTTATCCATAACAGGCTTCTGAGTATCTTGTCTTACACTAGGGTGTTTTTTCCAGATTACACCAAGTAAGAGCACTCAAAATAGCAAATTTATCCTTTCTTTCAGTATGAAGACAAACTGTTGCTAGTAATTAATTCATTTGAAGAATGTTATTGTTTTCTGGCAGTATGAGAAAAAGCGTCCATGTGCTTCCCACAGCTTGATTTTTATACCTGTAAAGGGGAGGAGAACAGAAGAGCTTTCAGACTCCACAGACTTTTGACTCCACTTGACTTTTTTAGCCAAGAATGCTAAGATGAATATTACATGCTCTCCAAGAACTTGGAATCTTTGATGGATATTTGCAGTAACTTAACAGAGTATATTTAAAATGAGACAGCCTTTAAAAACAGCCTGACAAGAGGAAAAGTCACTCTAGTAAATGTAACAGGTTGGGGAGGAGGGGGGGGGAAGTCAGTGAGGGAGGGGTGAGCATCAAACTTATAAACTCAGAAGTGGGAGCTGCATTCTATCAACAAGGAAAAAGTCACATGCAGGTGGAAAGAAGATGAATCACCTTGGTCAGCAAATGAGAAGGCTTTCCTGCAATGTTTCTCAGAAGAAGGGATGTTTCCCTGTCCAGATAGGAGTGCTTGTGCAGAAAGAAAGAAAGAGAGAGAAAGAAAATAAGTCAAAGGAAATCAGTGCAGTAATTTTATAGTGTGTTGATTATAGTAGACAAGCAGAATTTAAGCAAACACTTAAAAACCTTCGGCACTTAACTTCCCCACGCAAACTCCTCCCATCCATAAAACTCTAACCATCTCTAGACAATGAATTTCAGAAACACTTTTGACAGAAAGCAAAGGTTTAATAAGCAGCTGTGCTAGTAAAAGACACCATCTTTCCTTTCACCTGTTTTTCAATGGCATAACAATTATAAAATACACGTAAAGAAAATTTTTTCTTACCTGTTACTGATTTCTTTTCTACAAGTTACTGCCTAGGATTTTCAAAATTACCTAAGTGACTTAGGAGCATGAGTAAAGAGACTTACATTACTAAGTCACTTAGACACTTTTAAAAATCCTACCCACATCATGCAAATCCTATACAACTGGGCTTGCTGCTTCTGCTGTGCAGAGATGAAGACAGCATAGAACTGTCAGTCATGGAACCAGGACATGCTGGTCAAGCTTTGTACCCTGGCTCGTTTTCCCAAGAAGAGGACTTCCAAAACTGCAGAAAAAACCTTACCATAATGAGAGTAACTGATAATCCTGAACTATGGCCAACAAATTAAACTTTTCATGTACTGATATTCTCTCTCTCTCTCAATACAGTCCCCAGAAGGATGGGTCAGATTGCCAAATATCTCACAAGTGAGAAATTCACATATAAACGAAGTTTTCTCTCTCCTCTAAGAGTTTGTCTGACAATCATCCACATTTGGGAAGTGACCAAGGGTTAACATTTCCCAGATGAGAGAGCAGATCAAAGACAAAATATGACTCCCTCCTGAACATCTTATGCCAGTAAGACAAAAGTAACATGAAGTGTAAGATCTGATGTCCTTTTGTTCAGGTTTTAGAGCTGTTAAAGCGTGGCTTTCCTTCTTGGGCAGCCATTCCACCAGTAAATTTGACAGAAGCCAAATTCTGCCTGAGGTAGGAGTCTTTGTTTCATGGGTGTTAAATGGCTACCCCATTGGCCAAGAATTTAAATTATACATAAACTGTATCAGCCACACAGGAAGGATATTTTCTTGAGAACTGACTTGACGACCTTCTCTCAAGTCATTCCTGAGAGGTTACTACAATAGGACATTATTGCTCTGGAATAACATGTACAGAGAATAAAGATCTGGAAATAGAGGATTCAGTGTTTCTCTTTGGGGAGATGTCAGTTACTAATCCTAGGGTAAGTAAGGGTAAGAAAGAAATCCCCCTTTGAGCGTTTGATTGGGAAAATGAGAGCTGTTTTAAAACATGTTAGCTAATTTATTAGCATATTTTCAACCACCACCAAGGATACGCCCTAATGCTTAAAAACACACTAGTCATGAACAACCAAGTCCTTGTGTAGACCAGGATTTAAACATGTGAGGGAGAGATGTGTTAGCTAACAAATTCTAATATATTTGAAAAATGGAGTGTAGATACAGTATTGTGTAACTTAACCCACGCTAAGTTGGTCAAAGTAAAGTCTAGACTCACTTCAAGCTTTAATTCAGCCTGGCACATGTTAAGTTACAAAGCGGCTGTCTACACCAGAATTTTCAAACACATTAGTTAGTACGTGTTAGCTAGCACATCCTACGGATCACATCTTCTATGACCATGGCCACCTAATAACTTTTTCAATATCATGGCCTTTACCCATGAGATGCTAAGTGATGTTTAAGAAGTGATAACATTTTAAAAACAACTAATTTTTTCAGTCTAGACAAGCCTGATTGTGGATACTGTATCCTTGTCAAGGAACACAATGCTTTGTTTAAAATGAAAGTATGAGTAAAGAAGAAGTTACTCACCTTGTGCAGTAATGATGTTTCTTCGAGATGTGTCCCTCTAGAGGTGCTTCATTGTATGGGTGCTCCACTGTAGGCGTGCTTGCATCCGTGCACTGCTGATTGGAGAACTTTGATCGCAGTATCCATTAGGCCAGCCCATGTGCTGTTTTTCCTCGTGCTGCACCACGAGGCTAGCCAGCGTGCATGAGCTACCCCCATCAGTTCCTTCTCTACCGCAGACTCATTGACAAGAACTCCAAAGTAGAGGGGAGGAGGTACATTGCGGAGCACCCACAGAGACGCACATCACAAAGAATCAACGTTATTGCACAAGGTGAGTAACTTATTCTACGAGTAGCGTCCCTATAGATGACTCCCGAGCAGTATCTCTTCTGGAGGTCTGTGACTTTTGAGTCAGTTACAGATGACAGTACTATGGAGACGGAGTCCCCCATAATCGCATAATTTTCTGCGAAGGTGTGAACTGATGCCCAGGTCACCGCTGTACAGATTTCTGAGATAGTGACATTCTTGAAGAAAGTGACATATGAGAAGATCAATTTTGTGGAGTGTATACGAATAGTATTTGGAAGGCTCATATTGCAAACTTGGTAGCAGTGTCTGATGAAGTTCGAGATCCACTTGGAGAGTCCTTGGGCTGATATTGCTGAGCCCTTGGAGCTTTCCTCAAAATCGCCTAGGGGATTTTCCTGAAAATCTTCATCCTGTCCAAGTAGAAGGCTAGGGCTCTCCTGACATCTAGAGCATGTAATATAGCCTCTTTGTTGTCATGGTGAGGCTTGGGTAGAAGGTGAAGATGAATCAATTGGTTCATGTGAAACGGGGAGGTTACTTTAGAAATGAATTTTGGATGTGGCCTAAGCGTAACCTTGGCCTGAAAGAATACCATGTGGGGAGATGTGCCATCAAAGCTGCTATTTCTCCTGGCTGAGGTAATCGCAATCAGGAAGGCTGTTTTCACTGAGAGGTACGTAAGCAAACAGGTGGCCAGGGGTTCGAAGGGAGGCCTGGTCAATCCTTTCAGTACCAGGTTTAAGTCCCATGTCCGAGAAGGAAGTTGAGGTTGTGGGAAGGGGTTTACTATGCCCTTGAGGAACCTTTTGGTGGTCGGGTGTGACAGCACTGAGTATCCCTCTACTGGTTGGTGGAAGGCTGTTATAGCTGCTAGGTGAACTCAGAGAGCTTAGAGATAGACTATGCACTGGCCCAAAAAGGGACTAAGATATGTGGAAGAGTCACGGATGTCAGGGAGATTTGTTGGGAAGTACACCAAATTCGAAATCTGCACCATTTTTGCAGGTAGGTACGTCGTGTCGAGGACTTTCTGCTGCGCAGTAATACCTCCTATACTTCCTTTGAACAGGAGCTGTCTAGATGTTCGAACCAAGAAGGAAACATTCCACGAGGCGGAGAACCCCCAGGCTGGCATGTAGGGTATGTCCTCTGAACTGGGAGAGGAGGTACGGAGTGTGACAGGTAAGGGTACTAATTCTGTCTCGGCCAAGTAGGAGTGATCAGAATGACGTGAGCTCCGTCTTTTTATTTTCAGAAGGACCTTCGATAGTAGGGGAAAAGGAGGAAAGACATAAAGAAGGTCTCCATCCCAGCAGAGGAGGAGAGCATTGTCTAGGGAGCAGTAGCGTGGACATATCTTGTTCAGGTAAGTGGTGAACAAGTCTGTGGTCAGTGCCCCCTGAATAGATTGTGAAGTTCTACTGGGCCTAGCTCCCACTCATGGCTGTGTGGGAATTTGCAACAGACTGTCCGCTATTGAGTTTTGTGTGCCTGGGAGGTAGGCCGCTGACAGTGTAACACCACTTCCATAGCCCTATCGCCTCCACAGAAAGAGAAGGTGACCTGGCTCCCCCTTGTCGATTGTCTGTTAGGACTCTCTTGTGTAATACTTTGATCAGTAGGAGGAAATGGGTGCCAGTCTTCCTGACTGCCTTTAGCTCGAGGTGGTTGATGTGAAGGGATATCTCCATGGGTGACCACATTTGTCTTGTGTTGCAATGCCAGTTAGATGCGCACCCCCCCCTATGAGCAATACATCAGTGGTAAGATGTTTGAGAGGCATGGTGTCGATATGCAGCCCAAGGATCCCAGTATGGTCACTGGGGTGGTGATAGCACAGAGGTCAGTGGTGGTGCCCAGGGGTGGCTGTACCGAGGTGGTGGTGGTGGGGCTACCTGAGGGTATGCTCGAGGACCCTGTTGATACTGGACACTGTAAGGAGCCTGGAAGGAGTACTGTGATTCTACAGCCTCAGGTTCGTTATCTGAGCCTTCACTAGAGAGCGGGAGGGGCATGACAGGGCAGCAGGGAAGACTCCCATTCTGTTCGAAGACTTGGTGCAGAAGTCCCGGCACCAAGGAGACTCCGGTATGTGTGATACATGAAGGTCCCTGGAGCGTCTGAATTCCAGCAGTGCCGACTGACTTGATACTGCTGGCGGTACCATGGAAGATGAAGATCTTGTCCATACCGATGCTCTGGTGCCAAATGAGGTGTCGATTATAGTCCCTATGTTAAATTGCATACCGGTAATACCTTCTTAGAGGAGTGCTTACTCCTGTCCTTGTCCCTCAGTGCCATTGACTTGGTGCCCATGCCCATCGGGTCTGTAGGCTTGTCAAAGATACCTGCCTCTGAGAACTTCTGTGAGCCATGCGTACCAGACAGAGGGTCTCGGTGCTGGCAGTACCGAGGATACCAAGCATACCAGAGTGTTTGTGGCTCTCTTAGGGCTCACTGTGGGGATTTTCTGCTCTTTTTCGATATTTGTGAAAGGAATCAGTGACTTGTTTCTTCGCCCCACAGCCTTTATATGTTGAGGGCTCTGGGGAAGACTCATATCTTCCAGGTGACTCGTGGTGCGGGTCCAGAGAGGGTGGGAAAGCCACCTGCACGAAGATAATTTTCTGTCTGAGCTCTCTATCCTTATGAGACTGGGGCCTGATTTCCTGGCAAAGATCACACTTTTATTGAATGTGACCTTCCCTGAGGCAGCGAATGCACTGGGAGTGCTCGTCTGCAACAAGAATCCTCTTTGCAAGAGAGGCACTTCTTGAAGCTTGGTAAGCTGGGCAGACCACACTGAGGGAAGGGTCCGCAACAAGGAAAAAAGTGGAAAAGTCGTTTTTTGTTGTTTTTTTAAAAAGGGGGAGAAGAAAAGAAAAAGAAAAAACTACAGCTAGAACTACAACTAAGAACTAGGAGGCTAGCGAACTACAGAAATACAAATCAAAAGTAATGGTCCTAATGGACTGGGAACAGTTCCGTCTCTAGCCATGGGTGGTTGAGAAGGAACTGAGGGGGAACTAGCCCACGTGCGCTGACTAGCCTCTTGGCGCAAAATAAGGAGAGACCGCACATGTGTGGGCCTAACGGACACTACTACCAAAGTTCTCCAATCAGCAGCGCAGGGACACAACCACAACTACAGAGTACCCCCCACAGGGACACTACTTGCAGAACAAGTGAAGCTTAACTCTAAGGATGTTGTAAAATGTAAATAAAGACTTGCCTGCAAAGTTTCCTGCCCTTCCTAGGAACTTCTGCTCAGCAAGAATAGAATGTATCATACTGTCTTATCAAGAGACTTTACTGAATTCTTTGGTGAATAAATGGGGGAAATACTTCCTATTCAGCTTGGCTAGGTCAGGATGGAGCTCAAGGGTATCTATAACATTTCTCAACATAGGGTCAAAGAATTCTGTTTGAATAAGCTCCTCACTATTGTCCTTGTTGGATTTAATGGATTCCAGCTCGCCCTTTCTTTTGCGATGCAGTATCATGGCTGGAGAGTATGCTTTTCTAGGGCTTTTTACCCTTAGCCTTCTTGGATATCAACGACACAGACAGGTGGGAGTTGGGACCTCACTCTCCCCCCAGGAGGTAGCGCTGTTTCTCGGAAGGAATTTTTGACACAAGGCTGTTAATAGCACCTTACAGGAGACATCTCGTCTGCCCTTCTTCCCCACGCTGGCCATTTCGCCTGCTGTGTGTGTACTGGAGTGGGGGTCGGGAACACATGTTCACAGTAAGGCAAAAGGAAGCCCAAATGCCTCAGGCCACAGAGAAACAAGAAAAGAAAGTTTAGTAGAAAAGGATACCACTGGAGTTGTGTGCGTTTGTTTAGCTGAAAATATAACAAGAGGCCTGCAGTAACAGGAGCTTGCTCTGGAGCACAATGGTTGAGCTGTGGGAAATTGTAGCCAGGGTCTATGGCTCAAGGGGTTCCTCGCCTCAATTACTGATTAATTTTGGGGAGGACTGCCAGACAGACATTCTTATAAGAGAAAAGAAGAATATTTTGCCGGTTATATGAGTACTATCAACTATTGATTTCAGTGAGAGTTGAGGGAGCTCAATATCTGGCAAGATTGAGCCCTAGCAGCACAATTATTCTATTAGCAATCATAGCAGGTATCATCCAGCATAAGTACAGCAGAATCTTTCACAGAGAAGGGGAATTCTGTTCTGTCCAGAAAAGTAGACGTATCCTATGTACACACACACACCTTAAAAATCAGTGCTGGTACACGGAAGTGTAAATTTGCTCGGGGGCATTCTCCCTGCTAAGGTGGCATGTGTGTTTAAAATAAGTTTATTTTATGGCTGGAACTCCAAATGGACATCCTCCAGCGAACCTGGCCACATCATAATCAACACATGCTATCTGGCCTGCGCTGGTCCTCTACAGCCACCCACTTTATCTCAAGGGGGCTTTGCAGTCTCTGTACTGCTGCAATCTTCTTCCGAACAGTAGGTTTTTCATCTCAGGGGAAATAAACTGGCCTAATCCCTAGATAAATTTGGCCCTTTTCACTCGTTTGTTCAACCACAAGGAATAGGGAGCCTTGGATAAAGGATGATAGTTTAATGGTTCATTTAGTTGTCCGCATTAGGTATAAGCCCAGTTCCCAAAGAGGGATAGAAATTTGCAACCCTTTGAACGAATGGTTAGTGGGTAAACAAGCTGGCATCATTAAAAACAGGCTTTTACAAAACAAAAGCATTTCCATCACATATGTGCATAAGAACCTTTTTTACTACAGGATTGCTTTGAGGGGCTGGACCTAGGTATTTTTGAAAAGTAAAAAGTCTATAGTATCTGTTCAAGAAAAAGCCAAATGAAGAACTAAGTGGATTTTGTTCCCATTGCTTTCCTGATCTGCAGCAAAAATTAAAATACAGATATTCCTTGAAAAGGAGGTACTTAGAAAGCAGTAATAATGAGTTTGTTTGGACTGATTCTGGCAATCAAAGTCTGAGCTAGCAAATCGATGGCACTTAAACTGCCAATATGAATTTGAGCTGCAATGACATGCCAAAGGGCAAGAAGGGTATAGTCCTTCTTTGAAAATCTATGGTGACCCTAATTCTGGAATATTATATTTACTTTTGGGCACCTCAAATTCAAAAACATGTAGGGAAGTTAGAGGGTGTATGGATAAGAGCAACAAAAGTGATTAAACCAGTTGGAAAAATCGATTTATGAGATTTAAAAGAATACATTATAGCTTGGCAAAGCAACAACTATGTGTGACTATAACATTCTTCAAATACTTGAAATGAATAAATACCAGAGAGAGGGGAATAATTTAGGGTGGTCCAATGGAGTATTAGGCACGAGAAAATAACTAAGAAAAGAATTAGTTACAGGGTTATTTTTGTTCCATTTTATGGGGCAAACTTAGTCTGCACTTTAAAACCACTTAAAATCTATCTAATACAGAAAACCATTTAATTCAACTATCAATCTCAAAACTTTTGAGATTGATATTTGTTAAGTTATGGAATAACCTTCCAGAAGCAGTAATGGAAACCTCATTGCTTGAAACATTTCAAGACTGACTGGATACAAAGCAATAAAAATTTACTATAGCTACAATTCTGCATTGGCCCCCAGGGATGGACCAGATGACTCATTATCAAATTTTTCCTCTCTAAATTCTATGAGTCTATGCTACAAAAATGCAGGTCAATATTTTGACCTTACAAACCCTTGACACATATTATCCTTTTAAGTATAATCCTAAATGAATGTACATCTAGAAATACCATTGACATAAAATTCAGAAACCTAGATAGGAGTTATGGCATACAGATAAAAATAAAATTTGCATTAAAATTTGCTACTCCAAAAGGGGTGAGTAAAATCTTTTCATGGTAACTCTTCCATATTTCCAAATCTTTAATATATTTAATACATCTGGATTATCAGATATTTCTGTCCTTTGCCAATCCAACTTTAACTTAATACGTTAGAACAAGTAGAAGGCAGCCAGTGGAAGTAAATTCTACCTGACTGCTTTTAGAGTCTAAAAATTATATTTAGACAAAACAGTAAAAAAAGACACAATATAGTATTCCTTAATGTAGCCATATTTAGTGTTTGCCAGGTGGCCAACAAAATCCTGTGTTCCACTACATTTTTTTCCTGCTGTGATAGTTGATTCATTGATTCATAGCGTAGACGGCCAATCAGTTTCCTATAACTAAAATACATTTCCCACTGTTTGTCCAATAAAAAAAGCACACTTCCTTCCCTTAAGGGTAAGGTCTGTAATACTGCAATCAGGTAGCATACCATTGGACACTAGAAATTAAAAAGGCTTGAAACAGTCTTTGAGATGATTAAGAAAAATGGTTAATTTAAAGACAACCCCCTACCTCCCTGCAACATTTATCCTCCCATTAAAATAAAGAACAGAGCATGGTTAGGAGAAAAGGGTCCTTCTAGCAGGGGAGTAAGGGAGCGAAAGCACTGCATTAGAAGACATTCCATTCTACTTTAGTTATGCCATTTGCACAGCTATATCTAGAATACTCAAATAATTAATGTTTTCCAGTCAATACATACATGACTTATGCACATATATGTAATCAAGACCAAGTCAAGCAGAGTGTCCATAGAGTTTGCTAAATAGGTAAAATGATCAGATATTTCTAGCCCAGCTTCTTTCACAAAGTATTCATTCAAGCCAAAAATTATACACACATTGTACACATGGCTAGAATCCCTCTACTTGATTTATTTATAGGGAAACATTCTGAAACACCATCTTTTCTTTAAAGACATCTGATCTTGACTTTACTTGGACTGAATTTTCTTAACCTCTCTTTCCCAAGTTCTTTTATAAAATAAAGCTATTAAATCCTACATGCAATGGAAAGAGTGGGAACGTTCTTGAAGAACTTCATCCTGCTGATGGCTAGACGAAACTCATAAAATTAGCTATTTGCAAATATTCAAATACTCCATGTTTTCAAATATTCCATGCTTTCAGTGAAGCAGTTTTAGAGAGTCAGCAAACTCTTATGTCAACTACTATACACCATAAAGGTGTAAGTAGGTGAACTAGCTTCTGTGAACAATGTGGGAGATTACTGCATTATTTTTATAAAATGTGTGACTCAGTTTAGTTGTTCAGTCTTGTGCTGCTTGTTACCTGACCTCAGCAGGTTAACTTCTTTTCAGAGACACCCACTGGGAGTGAGGAATGGGTGGATCAATGCACCAGTGTGTGTCAATTTGCCATACCGGGGTTGGGTGAAAGGACTATTGAGACATATTGGCATGTGAATAAATCCACCTGGGCAATACAATAGATATGCTAAAGAGGTGGACAAATCAAAAAGACTGGTTCTACAAGTTAGCTGGCTGGCAACTAAGCAATGGGTCATCTGGTGGAGGACTTACATTGCCTGACAAGGTTAATCCAGAAGTCACCTAAGGAAGGGAACTGAAAGTTGTAAGAGACAGGGTCATAACGCAGAGGTCATACAGATTCCATGTGCAGAAGAGAGGAAGGATCCTGGATACCTTAGAAGACTCTGACCAAATCTCAAAGAACGCTCAAGAGCAGTGAGGAAATGAGGCAGGGAGTGGTTTTATTGTTTTTTCTGGTTCTGTGTATTTCTTGTGCTGTCTAAACTAATGAATGATTGCTTTTGAAATCCCGTTGCAAAGTCTATTTGCTTCAACTATCCAATGTCCTTGAAGAGGTGAACTGAAAACCTGAGTGGGCACAAGGTGGGAGGTCTTGGTAAGGGGTATGCTTAAGCTACTGAAGAGTCTGGAGGCGCCAGCACCAGTTTCAGGGCCTGGGCAGTTGGACTGCAGGGTCTCCGAAGGGGTGCTAGGCAAAGGATCTGTATCCTGAGCGTATGCCTAAAGACCCAGAGCCAGAGGCAGTGCTTGGACTATGCTCAGACTCAAGAGGATTAAGAGTACAGGGGTCCAGTATGGTAGAATCCAAACAGCAGCTTAGTGAGTATCCTGCTGGGGGAGCTTGATGAGGGCTGTGACTGCTTTCTGCAAGGATCTCACTGCAGGATTTCTTCACAAAAAGTTTCCAGGTGTGGTCTCATCACAATTAGTGTAAGCAGTCCAATGTAGCTTGTTTTGGTCATCACAGAAAAGGCAAAAACATTTAGCGTAGAATGAAGGAAAGAAGACTGATTTTACAAGTCAGCATTATATATTCTTGTAGCTGATCTTCTTACCAGAAGCACTCTCTTTTCAGGGACCATGTTTACAACACACACAAAAGGAACTCACTATGTTTGAGTGGTTTTGCACAGTAAAGAATAAATTGTCAAACTATTTTTAAATACTTTCCTTTTTTAAAATTTATTTTAAAAGGCCAGAGATAGATGCAAAGGGAAACATATGGTGAGAAGAAAACAAAGGAGTGAAATTACAAACAGAAAATGTAGAAAACGAATATATATATAAATAATGTATCTGAACAGGCAATTCAAGCTACATTAAGTTTTTTGTTAATAATAGTATTTCAATTTTTTCAAGTTGTAACTTTACAAGTTGCACTTAGATACCATAAAATGAACACTATAAAAAATTATTCAAATCAAAACCAAGATTCTCTGACTAAATAGTCTCATCCGATAAAAGATTTATAAAAACCTAATCCATATCCTTCACAACAACCCTTAAAATTACAAAACTGAAAAACATTGCAAGCTATCACATGCATAATAATCCTTGAACTTCAAATCTAATCCAAAGAACTGAAAATCAAACAAATACAGAAATAGGGGATACCTCTTATAACTCTACCAAAATTAATCTCAAACACAAGCAGAAAAAAAAAAGATTTAAGCACGCAAATGTGTTAACACAACACATTCTATGAATTACCACAGGTTTTATGTAATGTGTGTGTTATGTTGTGATGACAAGAGCTAAATTTGAATAAAATGGACATTAAGTTCCTTTTAATTTCAATAAATATTTTTAAAATGTAAATTACTTTTCACATCTAGTTCATTCAATAAAAAACAGCTTGCCTTGATGTTCATAAAAACATGGCATATGTATTTTGTTCCAAATTACTTTTAGGACTTCAAAAGATTTCCTGCATTCCTTCCTTCCTTGAAAGGAAGGGACACATCCATTATCTTCAAGCCTAAATACCAAGAGAGGTTCATGGACCAGCTGTTGTGTATAGCATTTAATAATATTTTCAAAGAGCCCTCCACACAAACACTGGATGTTTATGCTATTCTAAGAAGAGATTTCAATGCTACAAGTCTATTTGCTCCTGTTCACAAATACTGCAAACATTTATAACTACAGAGCAGTATGACCAAGCACGTTTTCAAGCATTTAGAATATCAACTTCTATACAAAACACTTCCACCCTACTGTTTACATGTACTTGACAGCTAAATAAGATAAAAGGTCATATGTACCATTTCACTCAGTGTTTTCTTGTAAGAATGTAATTAAAACTAATGTACACGTCAAGCGACATTATGAGCTGCACCACAAATCTTTTGCCTGTGTACTGGTATTGACAATTTCTCCTTCCATGGTAGCGAAATACTCAGTTACAATTTGGTAGTCTTAACCTATTTGAAAGAAGGGAATGGAGTTGGTCTGCTTCATATTTTTTCTTTGCTATAAACAAAGAACAGCTCAGACTGAGACTGCAAATATTTATATTAATCTCAATTTATAAACAAACAAAAAAGACACTCCCATCTATCTCAAAGGGATATTTATGAATCATCTAAGACTTCTGAAGATTCTAGTAAGAGCTTTAGCTTTCCCAAAAATAAACATGAGACACAAAATTGTAAGGAAGTCTTTGTTGGACAAGATAAAACAGATGGACTCAGAGGACTCACACATAGCATGATGATGATCACTGGAAAGTGCTGTGTTGAAGTGTATTGAACTACAGCAGAAAATCTTTTGAATATCCCAAACCAAACAGTTTCCCCTCCCCTTTCACAAAGAATTGCAGTTTCCTTTTTAATAAACTCAATGGACTGTTTTTAATTCCTGAGGTTGGTAGTGCTCAAGAGAGGAACAAACTTCAAGTCAAAAAAAAAGAAAAAAGGCTGCATGAAATTCCAACACGCACCCAAGTGTTTCACACAGTAATGGAATGGATTACTTCTTCCCAGTCACATGTCTAAAACGTGCATCCTGGGTTGCAAATTTATACATATAGACAAAAATCTGTCCGTCAACCTGTTTATTTACAAACTGAATTCTTTAGGAAAAAAACTGCTTTTAAAATATGCACATAAAATATTGCATCTTGCAAGAATATGATGCTCAGAGTTACTACACAACATGCCATACACTTAAGATTGGCAGAATTATTTTTTTTTAATAATTTCAATAGATATCGATATTTATTTTTAAGCATTTTTTTCTATTTTTATCTATTTAAACTTTCACAGCTGTGCAAAATTATGGCTTTTAAGCTTTTTATCCCAATTTTTATCTATTTAAATTTTCAGAATTGCAGGAAACCACTGGGGAAAAAAAATCAGACAATGGGGGGCATGGGAAGTCTCACAATTATTTAATGACCGTAGGTACTGAGATTCAAAAAGTTATAGCTTTATAACCGTTAAATCACAAATTGCCAACATCACCTGTCCAAAAAGTAAATATCCTTAAAATCAAACACTAGAATTGTCAAGCAACATTTTTCTTACTTTGCCCATAAGTAAATTTCGATGATTATCAATGGAAATACTTTTTCTTTGAAATTGACATTTACCGACAAAAAACGAATCCTTCTAAGCCTACGTACACACTACTATTAGACATGAAAACCCAGTTAACTAGGGCTTAAGTGCATTGCCCAACTTTACTGAATGCAAATGAGCTGCTTATTTCATATCAGTTCCTTTATCTAAGGAGGTTGCTCCTTTGAAGTTAGAGACTTGAAGGATACTATATGGAGCAATCTCTCCATTCAGAAAAAGGTGGAATATACCTAGAAAAACTTATGTTAAATTATGATCCTGAAGTACATCTGATATATCTAATTATGTATTATTTGACAGATTTATAGCCTTTACATTATCCAAATATTAAAATACTGTACTACTGTAAACAAATAAGTTTATATATCTTTATACTGTTACTATAGACATTACGTAAATATTAACAGTTTGATGCAAATTTCACAATTCTTCCCCTCAAAAAATCTTCTGAAATTGCTTAAGAACTTACTCTTTAACTTGCTATTCTTAGCTTTCTGTTACAGAGTAGATTTAATCTATATCTAAAGCCTGTTCAAAGTTTCACAGACAACATCCTTTTAAGGCTCTCTTTATGGAATGATTCACCCCAGTACATGGAAAATGTGTGGATCTCAGTAACAGCAGAACATCTTGCTACATTTCTTATGAAGTCATCTACATTGTAAATGGATGAGGTCCCCACTAAACTTTTTCCTTTAAAATTCAGTCAGTGCTACTTCATTCAAGTCTACAGAAATATACTGCAATGACAACATAGCTATTGAAATTTACAAAGCAATTTTTTCAAATACACTATAAAAAATCATAAAAGATGTTTAAGGCTACACTCTGCCCAGCCATTCTGTAATCTTACTGCACTTGGTCCATTTGCTCTTGGTCCATTACTTAGACAGATGGAAAACAGCACATCAGAGCAAAAGATATTTACCAATGACAAAGATCACAAATATTGTAGACAAATAAAACCTAATCACAAATTTTGCATGAACAAACAGTAACAGTAAAGCCATTAATCAGATGTTTAAAAAATAAGAACTAAGTCAATATACAGATGTAAGAAAGAATGACCAGCAAGAACAACAACAAAAACCAAATGTACACACAGAAAAGTTCCTACTTAGTGTTGCAAGGAGAAAACCCATATAGGTTTTTCTGTATATTTTCATTCACAGAGTAATTATTCTATACATATGGAAAATACTAAAGCAGGAGTATTGTATGCCATTATCCAGTTGACTGATTAATTCCTTTTATACAGAAATTCATCTATTACTAGGATATCTACATTTGCTGTGCTCTTGTCTAACTTATCTTCTACAATGACTTTACCAAAGGGAAAAATCCTGAAAAATGTCCATGTAAAACACTGGGTTATGGATAAATAGTTTTTCACCAGAAGTTTTTCCAAAGACTAACATGACTGATCAGGTTTCGGATTTTGGGTTTTTTTAACTTTACTTTTATGACTAATGCAGAAAACCTATGTATTGAATCTAAATAATATTCTATTTTCATGAGATTCTCTTGTTTTATCAAGCCCTATTAAAATATATTATGAATACTAAACGGTTTGCCTAATTTAGCCAGCTGAGGGCATTGTTGTGCAACTTATGCTTTACAGATTCATTGTAAGAACTAGAAAGATGTTTTACAATTCCATTTTTAAATCATATCTATTCTCGGTGACAAAAATTTAGAAAGGGGATGTGACCAGAAACAGTGACATCTGATAAGAAAAACCCACATTTTGACACTCTTGAAAATTCCATGTAAAGGTCACTGTACTGTAATTTCAAATTGTAATAGTATTTCCTAGTCTTCAGACTCTAGTTTTTAAGATTCAGAATTACATCGTACTTTTGAAGAAAAATAAGTCTAATTTGAAAGACTAAAAAATGTAAATAAGTTTAAATACATTAAATTCTGTAGACAAAAGACTTGCCTACCAAACTGAGTTTTTATACTTTTATTCTAGTGTTATAAATAAATACTGAAGATTTTAGACCTGGTTCTGCCACTAGCCTGCTGGGTGACCTTGGGCAAGTCACTTCACCTCCACAACCTTAGCATCCCCACCTGTAAAACCAGAACAATGCCATTGACCTCCTTTGTAAAGCTCTTTGAGATCTATGGATGGAAAGCACTGTATAAAAGTGAGGTATCATAATAAATCATAGAACGCATCTAGCGGAGAAATCTCCTATTGCACCCTTCCCTTGGAAGGGCTGAAGCTTTGCTATCAGCAATCAGGCTTAACACGCTGTTTTAATTAGAGTGTAAATAGCTTACTCAAACTAGTACATTTGGGAAGTAATTGCTAGAGGATAGGGAAGGATCAAGTGTAAGGAAGTCTGCAAAAAGCTACAGATTATGATACAGGCTCACTACAGTCTCCATTGCTGAGGTGTTAATGGATAAGGCTCAAATCACTGATGCAGTTTCTAATTACAAGGGGCACTGGTATAGCCACAGGCGCACAAAAAGGAGAGAGACAGACAGACACGTCATAACTTACAGGAGTCAGCTCAGCCTCCTCTTCTGTGAAGTCAATGTGACGCTTGGACTGCCTGATGGGATGTCCCACAGAAACATTATGCTGTGAAAATGAAGGAATTGGGGAGGAGGAGTAGTGGGAAAATGAAAGAAAAAGGAAGAAGAGGAAAAGGCACCATTTATTATCATGCAGGAAGAGTGGGAATGAGCAGTGATGTGAACCAGTAAAAGAAAGAGAAGTGAAAATAAACATATCAAGAAACATGCAACATCCCTGTTCCCACCCTGTTTTGCAACAGCCATCAATACTTTTTAGGGATAAGAATATATTCTTATTTTCCCCTTCCACCTACAAAAAAAATACACAATTTGTTTGTGTATTACATTCTAGGCTATTTTCTTTCCTAGTAACCAATTTCTGATGAGTATATTTCTTTATTTTCATATAATATGTGTTAACTTTACCCATTTTTCAGCTACACTGAAACTGATTAAGAAGAAACCAGACTCAGATAATACACATTAGTAAATAGCTATGGGTTTGTGAACTAAGATGTATTCTCTCCTTTGCACCTTCCGTCATACCTCCCCCCAAATATTCTAACCCCAAACACAGAAAATAATGCCACTTATAGCAGTATATTTTCCCCCTTTAACTAACTACAAATCTAAACCTAACAACACGTTAAACTAAAATGGAAGGCTGTTTTCGTTTTATTCATAACCAGTCACATCCAATCCTTATCCAACTGGGTAAAAATTAACCAATATCACATGCAAGAATGACTCAGCAGCAACTCAAGAATAAATGATAGCCTCCAATTGTCAACTGTCCCTTCAGTACGTCTCACTCCACAGTGTCAAGCTCCTCTATAACCCACAAAAAGCCCCAGTTTGCATTTCTGTAAGTTGTAACAGTATTTGATTTATTAAAGAAAACTACAGAAATTCCTTTCACATTTTACAACTCCATTGAATGCTGCTGTGTTCCTAATTTTGGTCAGCTGTTCCAAATGTGTTTTGGGCCAAGTATGGCCAAACAAGTAATCTTGCTAATTTTACACAGACGTATCTCTCATCCCCTCTCTTCTCCAATATGAATCCCTGCACTTTTTCAACACTTAATTATCTCAGTATCAGGAGGACAAGAAACTGGTTTACAAAACAGAAAAATATTCTGTGATCATATATTATTTATAAGCTCCCATACTAATTCATCACAGCTTTTAGGGAGAGATTTTCATTGGGAGTTGGGTGCTTCCGAGAAAAAACTTTTGAACACTGCAGCATAACACTATGTCACAAACCCATTTTTCTGTTTCTCAGTTCAGATTCAGTTCCTTGGCACAAACCTGTCTCCTCTTAAGTATGAGTTGTGCAGATTTTTTTATGAAGTTATTAATTTAGAGGTTTTAACAGGGTTCTATGAATATATGAATTCTTGTTCAATTATTTTCTTATGGCTTGTCTACACAGTGAGGTACCACTGTTCCTCACACGTTCTTGTCAATTGCTGGAAATGGCCCACCTTGATTATCACTACAAAAGGTTTCTCCCCCCACCCTGCTCTCCTGCTGGTAATAGCTCACCTTACCTGATCACTCTTGTTACAGTGTGTATGGTAACACCCATTGTTTCATGTTCTCTGTGTATATAAATCTCCCCACTGTATTTTCTACTGCATGCATCCGATGAAGTGAGCTGTAGCTCACGAAAGCATATGTTCAAATAAATTGGTTAGTCTCTAAGGTGCCAGAAGTCCTCCTTTTCTTTTTACACTACAGGAAAGTGATTTCTAAGTGCACTAACATGTTGCGCATTAATTGGTCCATTCAGACCTTGCTTGTGGGCGCTAAAAGTTTTCTAGTGCTCTTTAACGTAGTGCTGTTTGAAACAGTATCAATTAATGCGCAACAAAAAGCACATCCCCAGAGTGCACATTACTCCACCCTGTACACATGCCCTTAGTTTGTCCATATTAATGGTACAGTATATATTATGCATCTGTACCTACTGAATGTGTGTGTGGAGGGGGAACTACAAGGGGGGGGAGGTGGAAAGGGCTATTTATATTTTCCTACTGGAGTGCACAGTTCCATACCGGTCTTCTTCATTAATGGACATTTGAGGAAGGGGAAAGGGAAACTGATGTGTCTCATGGGGACATGTGAAGGAGTGAAGTGTTGAAAGGCTTAGAAAGATCACTTTACTGGGGACAGCTGTGGTATCAACAGTAAACGCTGATTAGTCTATTGTTATCAGCAGCTCTAATCAGAAAAAGCACATGGATGCATGGACCAAGGCCCAAACACTTCAAGGAGGTTCTAGTTCACCTGACTGCTATTGGCAAGTGTTCGTACCCCTTCCACAGATCAGGAGACAGGCCATCATTTGACCAGCTCAGTGAAGGTTGGAGTCTTGAGCTAAGCCTCTTCTTCCTAGAAGGATACAGCGTTGGGCACTGGAACTTCTCAGGTCTTATTTAAATTTTGGGAGGAGTACAGTGCTGAGGGTTATGTAACTATCTGGGTAGACAGACATCTTCATACCAATATGAGTAATCTGCAAGGGGCTATTGGGAAGGCTTCTTAAATAGATTCAGATAATAACTGGTCATAGTGGAAAATTTTAGGGTTTTTTCCTATCATACACACAGTTTTCTCTTCTGTTTTAGTGGAATGAGTTCATCTTCTATTTTCAAGCCACCTAAGTTTCTGACAGACAGTGCAGTACTTAGCCAGTACTTTTAAGAATGAACATATTTTTATCTCCCTCTCTCCTACGGCTCCTTGTGTTTGCTTTTTATAGCTTTAAGAAAAGTTAAGGTGGAAAGGAAACAGTCTCTCATGTTTGCCTTCAAAACATATTACTTTAAACTCACAGAGGGCTCGGGGAGACAACACGTAGCCCTAAAACTGAACGCAATGAATATATGGCTGTAGTAGCAACACCATACATTTTAAAAATTTCTATTCTACTAGTCAAACAACAAATTCCTTCATTACTGTCAATTTAACCAGCCAGTTGTGACAGACAAGACATTCGTTTTTAATTTTAATTTAAACATTAGCACAGTACATCCTAAAACTAGGATTAGGGAATTGGTTCAGTTCTGTCTCAGAGGGAAGAATGTCACTTATTGAATGGTCAAGAACAGTTCTCTACATCAAGTAGGTTTTCCATGGCGGTTTCCAGTCTAAACGCTGACCCAATCTAAGCTTTCCTAGCTTGTGTGATCTGAAGACATACCATAAAGTGTCATGGCTGCAGGCATGGAAACTCAATAAAAATAACATGTTGATTTTAAATAACTTTAACACCCAGGTTATATATTAACCAAGAAAACTATATTAACTGAAATGTCAAGATATTTTAGCAATTTAACTACAAAACTATTAATTAAATGGCTGGAAGTGAGAAAGTGCATGTAGGCTTCCAGCACTGTGCACCAAAGAAGTTGATACTATTTCCACAAATGTTTGCAATGAAGTAATAAGTTAACTAAGCAAATGATAAAATTGATTTGCAAACAGACTGGAGTTTTAGTTTTCTAGGATTTTCCATTCCAAAGTTCTCCCAATCCCTCCCCACAGTTCATCTCACTTTCCTTTTTATAAAAACCACCCAGTAAAAACAACCAATATTCTCCAAAAAAGCCTTCTATTACAGACTATCTTGTAGCTATAGTACATCATACAAACAGAATGCCGTACTGGTCTTATACACAAACCACTTATGGGAGTGGCTAATGCAGATGAATATTGCAATGCATAAACAAACAAGTTCCTAAAAATTACAAATTGATAAGTTTATCTTTAAGATATTTTGAATAACTCCATAAGATTTGGCAAGTTATGATTTATATTTCAGAAACATTTTAATAACTGGACTGCTGATACTTGTGCTGCCAAAAAAGCTGAAAACCAGCTTCAGGATGATGGATTTACAGAATTTTCCTTTACTGTTACTTTTTTTTTTTGGAAGTCAGAAATATCATTTGTGATGAACTGTTCAAAAAAAGTGGGGAAGGAGCTGTGTTAACAACCATGGTTAAGTCTCATATTTATTAATTCTTTCCATTTGCTAAATTTTACAGACTAAAGAAAGGGTAATTGGAAGCAACCACATGCCACGAAGGCCTGTGGCCAACAATTGGAATGCCTTAAAATAACTGGCAAAGAACGCATTTCGTTTGAAACCTCAAAGTTAAAGTCCCAGTCCCTGATTGGTGCAAGTCATGACTACACATAGCTGCTTATATCCTTTATACGTGCTAACCACACACAATTCATAGAACATAAGGAACAGAACATAGGCTCCCAAATACACACACTAAAGCCAATACTCCCCCATGTTAAAAAGTGCTCAACCTAAAGATTAAATAGGCCAGACTTGTTTTAAGTCATCACAAGAATAAATTAATAGATTCATGGATTATAACGCCAGAAGGGACCAATGCAATCATTCAGTCTGACCTCCAGCATAATGCAAGCCATATGATTTCTCTGAATTAATTCCTGTTTGAAGTAGAGCACATATTTTACAAAAAAACCTTAAAATATAATGAAGTTCAATGATCCAGGTCTTTTTTGAAAGAGAGAATTGCTTATTGTAGATGGTCCACAGTCAACATTTGTCTTTCTATATATGAATATAGTTAAATATATTAATATACAATATGGTAGTAGTAACCATATAAACATTTAGCAAGTTAACATACAGAGATATGTGAGATCTCACAACTATTCTAAGGACTGGGAAGCTTTTGTTATCAGTGTCAGCTACTATAGGTGTTAATTTAATGATGGCCATCATACAAACCAACAAAAGAACTAAGGTACAGTTGCTGAGGGAACCTAACTCTGAATTTCCTTACTTATGTTTATTTTAATTCTTAATCACCACCACCACCTTACAGTGTAATTTTACACTGAATCTGTTTTTTTGGGCCTGTACATTTAACACCTCATAGTCTGATTTAAGTTTTGAAATGTGCCCCCAAAGCTCCACTATCTTTGTACTAACTATGCTGAGTCAATTCCGGTGCAATGCCTACAATTTCTTTGTCCTGTTTTCTACATCTTATATCTCTTAGATCAATTTAAATTAGGGCTGTCACGCGATTAAAATGATTAATCGCGCTGTTAAACAATAATAGAATACCATTTATTTAAATATTTTTGAATGTTTTCTACATTTTCAAATATATTGATTTCAATTACAACACAGAATACAAAGTGTACAGTGCTCATTTTATATTTTTGATTACAAATACTTGCACTGTAAAAAACCAATAGTATTTTTCAATTTACCTAATACAAGTACTGTAGTGCAATCTCTATCTAGAAAGTTGAGCTTATAAATGTAGAATTATGTAAAAAAAAACAAAACCCCTGCATTCAAAAATAAAACAATGTAAAACTTTAGAGCCTTCAAGTCCACGCAGTCCTACTTCTTGTTCAGCCATATCACTCAGACAAACAGGTTTGTTCACATTTGCAGAAGATAATGCTGCCTGCTTCTGGCTTACAACGTCACCTGAAAGTGAGACCAGGCGTTTGCATGGCACTGTTGTGGCAGGCGTTGCAAGATATTTATGTGCCAAATGCACTAAAGATTCATATGTCTCTGCATGCTTCAGTCACCATTCCAGAGGACATGCATCCATGCTCATGACGGGTTCTGCTCGATAAGGATCCAAAGCAGTGCGGACCGACGCATGTTTATTTTCATTATCTGAGAAAGATGCCACCAGCAGAAGGTTGATTTAATTTTTGGTGGTTCGGGTTCTGTAGTTTCCACATCAGAGTGTTGCTCTTTTAAGACTTCTGAAAGCATGCGCCACACGTCATTCCTCTCAGATTTTGGAAGGCACTTCAGATTCTTAAATCTTGGGTTGAGTGCTGTAGCCATCTTTAGAAATTTCACACTGGTATCTTCTTTGCATTTTGTCAAATTTACAGTGAAAGTGTCCTTAAAATGAACAACATGTGCTGGGTCATCATCCGAGACTGCTATAAGATGAAATATATGACAGAATGCGGGTTAAACTGAGCAGGAAACATACAATTCTTCCCCAAAGAGTTTAGTCACAAATTTAATTAAGGCATTATTTTTCTGAACAAGAGTCATCAGCATGGAAGAATGTCCTCTGGAATGATGGCTGAAGCATGAAGAGGCATATGAATCTTTACCGCATCTGGCATGTAAATATCTTGCAATGCTAGCTACAACAGTGCCATGTGAATGCCTGTTCTCACTTTCAAGTAACACTGTAATTAAGAAGTGGGCAGCATGATCTCCTTTAAATGTAAACAGACTTGTTTCTCTTAGCAATAGGCTGAACAAGAAGTAGGACTGAGTGGACTCGTAGGCGCTAAGGTTTACGTTGTTTAGTTTTTGTGTACAGTTATGTAACAAAAACCCCTACATTTGTAAGTTGAACTTTCATGATATAGAGATTGCACTACACTACTTGTAGGAAGTGAATTGAAAAATACTATTTCTTTTGTTTATCATTTTTACAGTGAAAATATTTGTAATCAAAATATAAAGTGAGCACTGTACACTTTGTATTCTGTGTTGTAATTGAAATAGATATATTTGAAAATGTAGAAAAGCATCCAAAAATATTTAATAAATTTCAATTGGTGTTCTATTATTTAACAGTGCGATTAATCGCGATTAATTTTTTTTTTTTTTTAGTTAATCGCATGAATTAACTGTGATAAAGATGAACACGTACAAAATCAAATTCAGTTAACTGGAACTACCTATTGCTAAGTGATGTACTATCATGGTATGGAAGCCAGAGTCTCCTCCTGTCACACAAACTGAATTACAGACTTTAAGAACTATCACATTAGAAAAAAATGCCGTTTCTGTGCCAGAAACCAAATGGCAGACTTCAAAATTATCTGCAACCCCTTCATTGAGTATACACAGTACCCTAACAATGACTGGCCATGAATGGATCTTTTCACCAAAAGTCAGATACAAAAACTAGCTGGGTGGCCATGACTGAGGTTCTTCTCTTCTCTCTCTCCCCCTCCCACCCCCCAATTTACCTCCTTCCCTCTACTGCTGCCCTATAAAGAGCTCATTGCAAGAAATCCTCTTTAGCGGGACAGATTTAGTCAAATCATGATCTACTTTCCTTCCCTTTATTAATACTATTATTAAATTAGAAGCTTTACCCGTAAATTATGTTTTTGCATCTCAAAGTTCAGGCTAAATCTTTTGGGTCAGTTACTCATTACATAAGTAAAAGGGAGAATTGCAATCAAACTGCAATATCATCTGAGCTGCAAGTATTAACCAAGGAATGATTTGTGAAATAATTTACGGAAAACCAAACTGCTTCATTGCAAACGTTTCACCAAGGCTTCCCTTCTCTTTACCCAAGAAGTGGTTACAACCCATAGGGAACCTATGGGCAAACAGAATTTCCCATTACTCCCAAGTCAAGGTACCTTTAGAGGCTTTACCTTTCCTAGGCCTCTAAGGTGAATAACTGAACACCCTGATTTTCTTCTGACAGAATTTCAGATCAACATTGTATACACCTACAAAAACAATGGGTGTTTTCATTTAGTGTTACCCGGGTTTTGTCGTTCTCCTTCTCTCATTATTCCAATAAAACCTAGGGGAGGGGAAAAAAGACAAATTTCTTAAAACCACTCTCCTTGTCTTGTGCAGCAGCAAAGGATGTCAAAAGGGCAGAGCTGCCAAGCCACTGACCCTTCTTATAGAAACTACTGTAGCAAAGAAAAAGATTTCAAAGGTTGGCAGCCTTAGGGACATAGAAGGTCAAAAGGGAGACAAGGCAGAGTAAAAGACTAAACTTAAGGTTCCACGTAAGGACAACCTGCCTAACAAAGGATTTGGTAAGGAGGGGCCACTTAGGGACTTTGTCCAAGGAGAATATTAAGGGCAAAAATTTTGCTTCTAGATCCACTCATTTCTCTCAATGATGCATCCGATGATGAAGTGAGCTGTAGCTCAGGAAAGCTTATGCTCAAATAAATTTGTTAGTCTCTAAGGTGCCACAAGTACTCCTTTGGTTTTTGCGAATACAGACTAACACGGCTGCCACTCTGAAACCTATCATTTTCACTATAAGCAAGAGCTTAGAATACAGCCACAGCAGAGAGAGATTTAGGCAGCAGGGTCTTTGAAGAAAATCTTAAATTTAAGTAAGGGAATAGGAAGTAACTTTGTGCAGATACCAAGAGACCGTTTCCAAATCCTACAGGAGATACCTTTCCCTTTTAGTTCAACTAGTTAGGGCAGTCAGTACAGTAGTGTTGTTTAAAACTGTCCTTTCTAACAAGGAATCTCTGAAAGCTGTGTGCTCCAGCCTTTTCCCTCAAGTGCAACTGGACAGAAGGACAGGGTTGTTTTTTTTTTTTCTTTCTTTTCTCCAGAAAACTGTTCCCACTTGGTTTGTAATAGAAAAAGTTCCAAAGTTTTACTTGTATGTGTAACAGGGCCAGATGGGAGAGATGAAGTTTAAGATTTTCATGACTGGCCAAAAAGGCACTAAAATTTGATGAACCCTTTAAGGGTTCATCATCTGAGGTCTTCTGGCTGACAACCCACCCTGTAATGGCTACAAGCTTGATTCCGCCATGTACAGAAGTATAGCCAGAGTAATCACCTCATTAAGACATGCTAAGATGGCCCAAGTCATGAAAATAAATGCTAAACCACACAGGACATATGCCTTTTGGAAGGACAGAGGCTGTTCTTTTGGAAAGTGCCTGGAACTCTCCCAGCCTTCCCTGGATAGTGAGCCACCAAATGAAAAATGACAAGTTTTGCAGGAGCTCTGCACATTTCTTTTCTGGGGAGAATCACCTCACTGTCTTTTCAGTTGTGAGGATGGATTTAATCAAGTACAGGCTACTGTGGAGTTTATTTTGGGGGTGCTTAGGCATTACCCATAGGAACATGTGTCAGTAGATGGATGGAGAACCGCATCTGTTTTTTCTTTCTCAACAAATCAGAAGACGTTCCCTTGAGCTAATGAATTTATTTCTAAAGAGTTAATTAATGATTCTTCAGAAATAAGGCAAGCTCTCTAACAGAGGAGTCAGGCACTTCTTCAGGGTAGTGAGATAACACAAGATCAGACAAAAAGTGTAGTAAAACAAAGCATTCTTGTTAAACGGATTGGAAGTAGCTACTACTACCCCAAAGAAAGGAAACAGGATTTGGCTCACACACTCATCTCAAATGACTGAGAGACCCTTGTTACCTTCCTCAAAGAGAGCATTCTTATCAGTTTATCTGGGCAGAGAAACAATAGACTCATTCTTATGAGAAGCAGTCAGTCTCCTCATGTTAAAAAGGGGAATGGTTTACAAGGCCAGCTCATACTCACATCTATGATGGCTTTCAGGTTTCTCAGACTTGCAATCAATGGTTCAGAGTTGTGAAAGCAGTCAAGACAAAAACCCAGTAATCATGGATTAGAGTAATCTGCCACACACACCTATGCACACAAAAAAGCAATTTCCTCCCCACCTCTTCTATCTACCTTTCCATCTGTTGTGATTAACCCTTTTTTCTATTAAGAAAAAAAAGATCTAAGTCATCAAGGAGCAGTAGACTGCTTGTTACTCACTCCATAGCAAGAACTAGAAAATCCGGGAAAGACAGATGGCAGGATTGTCTCTTCTTTGCCAAAACTTTTGGTGCAATCTGACTGATGCTTCAGCATATCATTTGCAAGATAAAACTGACTGAGACAAGAGTCTCAAACTGCTGAATCAGCAGCAGAAAATACATTGCACTAAAAAGTTTACATACAAATCTTGGATCTAAGTTATTCCTATACAATGCACATCTACCAAAAAAAAATTCAATTTATGTACGACCTTTGGCTACCCAGACTGAACTAGAGCCATAGGTGCTATTTACATAGAGCTACATATGCAGAAACACAGAGAAAGGAACAGAACCGTTTACACATTTTTAACATCCTATTTCAGTGCTTTTGTTGCCAATCACAGGATAACTCACTGTGCATAAGGCAATGCCATGCATTAAGTTGATGAATTTTTAAAGTGTTTTGGGGGGGGTGGGGGAAAGGATAATAAAGTCTTCAATGAAAGTGAACATAAAAATTCAGTATCTTTAAAAAGTTTTTTGAAGGTCTGAAACATCTGACGACAAAAAAGTATTTACTGGATTAATAAATTAACTATTTCATGAGTCAGACTGACAGGTTTTATTATTCTTTTAAAATGATAGGCTCAGATTCAGTACCTTATTGGCGCCTGTTTCACTGAAAAAACTGACCTCAAACTCTGCACATACACACTTCTGAAGCTTCACTCAGGTACAAGGCAGCCAGGAGAGAACAGGCAATGATAACTACACTCATTTTAACTACCATGTATAGGGAAACGTCTTCCCAAAGTTTCACCTTTGCTCAGGATGGTATTAGGTTTCTATCCCTCTCCAAAGGTCCAAAACTAAACTTAACGAAACCTCATTATACTAAAGAAATATAGAGCAAACTAAATGCAAGAACAGTAATACACTGAATAAATGATAGGAGAAGATTGGCTCCAACTCCCAGATCTGCCTCAATTGGTTTGCAGACAGTTAGAAGAGCACTTAATAAGTGAAAACTACAGCTCAGGCTACAAGACAGACACCTTGCTTTTTTTTGTTTAACCCATACAGGCACAGCTCCAGTTAAGAGGACACTGATGGGAGTACCAATTATATAAATAAAATCAACATGAGCTGTTCATTATTTTCTAAGCATTCTACATAAATATTAAGTACAAACGTGGCCTTGAGAAGTTCATGATCTTCAGTCCAAGCTACAGCATTCAGCCTTTACAATAGATAAACCTATTTCTGCCTCATACTTACAGTCGGAAGAGTCATTCTTTTGCTTCAGCTGGAGTGAAATATAGCATAGCATTCAAACTGGGTTAATTATCTATAAAACTAAGCCCTATTTGTTCCTGTTATCTCCTCTGAATAGAGGGGAAACTAAAAAGTGTATCAGCACAGCAAACTTCTGAATGACAATCAGGTTATCAGTGGTAGTTTCTAATGTCATCAAAACATCATGAGTAATCCTTTCTTATTGAAGCCCTCTGATTCACTAGGACATTCTTCCATATGTATCATGCCGGTATAAGTATAGCTCTATTTTGGCTATCCAATCATCATTTCTAGTTCTGCAAATGATGCAGCATTTAAGATCCCTGAAAGAAAAATTCTTACAATGGCACAATGGGATGTAAATATGAAATTTCAAAGGCACTTGGTAAGTTGCCATGTATATACTGAATCCTCTTTTTCTTGTCTATTCTTTAAAAAAAAAAAAATTTTTTTTTGCCTACGAGCTAGCAGCAGAATGATTTGTCATGAGATAAAGAAGATGTCAAACTGGAATACTTTATGAAGACTGAGGGATAATTCAGGCCTGAAGAAAAATAACCCATATATAAAAACAGCAAGAACTTCAAGCACATATACTGAATAATCTCTTACTATTGAGCTTTGAATTTATCATACAATTTGCAATGTACTATATTGTGTTATACCGTAAAATCTATAATGAATTATCTGAAGCATGCATGTTATTTCTCTTTCTTTATAAAAACCAAAATAATTCATAGCATAGTGTATGTTTTCCCCCAATTTTTTTGAAATTAAGTAGTAACACAAAGGATATGTCTTTGGACAATGTCATCTTAAAGGGTATACCAATCTGACTAGTTTTAAATATATTAACATTATCAGCAAAGAGAATGAAAAGGCTCTTCATGAAGGAGATGACCAAATCTATCATGCCACCACTAATCTCCCCACAAATACTTTTCAAAAACTCTGGTTTAAAATAGTTATAAGTGCATCTCCAGAGAACAGAACTGGAATTCCTGAACATTTAACCTAGTAACTTTTTAATCTTAAACATACAGAAAATGTTAAGATGTGAATAGATAGGGTGGTGGGAAGACCCTCAAAAAAAGCCTTACCCTTGCTTGAAAGGAATCTTTTTTTAAAGAGAGCAAGAGAACCAACAACGTCAATGTATCTAAGAAAAAGCTAGCCCTCACTCACCCTATACCACATTGAATATGCATGGCCATAAGCCCCATTAGGGTAGGGCTGAAAAAGAAAGGTAAAACAAAGTTTAAAGAAAGCGTAAATAAAACCTATATTGAAATAATGAGACTCTACCTCAGTAATCGGTTGGCCTTGCTGTGTCAAATCCAGTTCCTGAGGTCTTGTCATTTTATCAATATCCAAGGAGTCCATGCTGGATGCTGCCGAGGTTATGCTGGAACGGGATGAGTTACTGATGGAGCGCACTTCAGCATCACTCACTGTGCCAGCTGATGCTGTCCTTCTGTGCTGAGCAGTAACTACAGGTTTAGCATCTTCCATTACAGATTGCTGGGCTGCTTCATCCATGCTCAAAGAAGCCTTCTCTAACTGGGCAGTGATGTCCTCCAAGGAAAAGTTGGCATTTGAAGGCTTAGTTACCCTACCAGATGAAGAGGACGATCCTTTTATACTGCTGTGTTTAGAGGAAAGTCGACCAGCAGGTGGTTTCTGAGCTACTTTTGTTTCTGTGGCTAGACGTTTCATTGCAGCACTGTTTGCTGACTGTGACCCAATGCTGCTGAGCTCCTGCTCTATGGAACAAAGATCAGCCATGAGGGCATCCAGATCCACAGTATCCCCCTGATTCAGGGCTTCTGCAAGGAACAACAGGCATTAGCTTCCCCATGATTAACCCATTTCTCAATCATGTTCTCCAAGTAGTCCCACTTTGCAATAGACAAAGTAGAAACAATACAGTAATTTCACCATTCTGAATCTACAACGCTCAAAATAAAAAGTAGTAGTTAAAAAATTTAATTTAATTTCAGAGCTGCATTTGCCATCATGAGTGTCAGTAATGGAAGCCTATGATGTCAGTGAATCTCTTTCAAATTTACAGAAATGCTTAATGAGCAACTGTCTGGTTAAAAACCCTGGTTGACATTTTTGAAGCAATGCAGAGGTGATCCCTACACATTTTTCATTAATTTTATTAGAAGGTATGTGGCAAAATCTCCAACACTGCTTTGAAAACCAAAACCCATTTTTTTAAAATGCAAGTTTCCTGTACTACTGCCAGAGTCATAGATAATGAAAAACTGACAAAGCTTTTTTGTTTAACCTAAATATTGGACCTAATTACTACAGTTGCCCTTTCATGTGCCATCTTATTTAGAATTTTTTTCCCCCTTTCCATCCAATGCGGCTTAAGGAACAAACTTCTTAAGTCACTCTTTCATTAAAAAGATTATCAGAATAATTGTTCTTTACAAATAAGTAGATTCTGATTCTCAGATAATAGCTGCTGATAGACATCCAGTTTGTGACCCTAAGAATTCTGTATCAACATAAACAGAATAATACAATGTAAGCAAACTAGAAAATGATGCCCTAGTATGTCTGGATGGTATGTTTTAATGCTGCAGGATTTTAGCATTTTGCAAAACGGCTGCTTTCTGATAAAACAAATATTCATTCAATGTTAGAGAAAAAATTGAGGGTCTCAGAAAATTCTGTTTACCATTCAAATTGTACATGGAGAAGCGATAGGAGAAATTGGCAATATTGGTTTCTTGGCGAAGAGGGGATTTCTTTACTGGCTCCATGGGCTTGTCTGTATCCAAACTCTAAAAAATAAATAAATAAATAAACAAACAAACAAGCAAACAAACAAACAGAGAAGACAGAAAAGAAGCTAAAATAAAGTTTGCATTTAATAGAACAGGAGCTGATGGTCAAACAATATTACAAATTGAATTGAAAGCTTATTTTAAGTGGGAGAAATGTAATCTAAAAAAATGAGTTCTCTTTTGTAGCACTAGAAAAGGTTTTAGTTACCATGTTACTGAGATTAACGTCAACTGTCCAACTAGGAGAGATGTTAAAATACATTCATTCTGCCACTATAGAACTGAAAAGAAGGAAAATATATTCTTAAATTTGTTTTTCAATAGTATTGTTCTACACCTCACCATTTTGAAAGAATTACTTTACTGACATTTTCTACAGTTACCTGGATCAGTTTGACTATCAACGTAATTCAGAAAAAAACAACATCTCAGAAGCAAGAGAAAGAGGACTTTTTAAAGTAAATTTGCCTAAATTATCAAATTATCTTTACTAATATGGACTATTATTTTTTAAATATATTAGTTATAAAAGTGAGTTTCATTCCATCTTATGAGAAAAGATCACGTTGTGCATATGTTATCCCTTATGGCTTGAAAAAAACACACGTTGATATGTAACAGAATACTTTAGCAACGGTTATGTGGCTAAGTATATTAGACAGTGCTTTATGAATATTTTACCATGAAAATAAAAATGCTGAATATATTTAATTTGTTTGTAAATTCATGTTCTGCTGTTTTTGTAAAGTAGAAAAGTAGAGCTGGAAGAGACCTTGAGAAGTCATCAAGTCCAGCCCCCTGCAATTAGGCAAGACCAAGTAAACCTAGACCATCCCTGACAGGTGTTTGTCCAATTTGTTTTTAAAAACTTCTAACGATGGGGACTCCATGACCACCCTTGGAAGCCTATTCCAGAGCTTAACTACCTTTATAGCTAGAAAGATTTTCCTAATATCTAACCTAAATCTCCCTTGCTGCAGATTTAGCCCATAACATCTTGTCCTACCTTCAGTGGACATGGAGACTAATTGATCACCATCCTCTTTATAACAACCCGTAACTTACTGGAAGACTTATCAGGTCGCCCCTCAATCTTCTTTTGAAGAAGCGCTGATCAAAGGGGAGAGCCTGGCTGAAGGGCAACTAGCCAGCCTATGGTAAGAAGCATCCAAGTTTGTAAGGGCACTGAAAGTGTTAAGATCAGCTTAGAATGCGTTTTACTTTTGTTTCATTTGACCAAATCCAACTTGTTATGCTTTGACTTATAATCACTTAAAATCTATCTTTGCAGTTAATAAATCTGTTTGTTTATTCTACCTGAAGCAGTGCGTTTGGTTTAAAGCATGTCAGAGACTCCCCTTAGGATAACAACCCTGGTGCATATCAATTTCTGTGTTAAACTGACGAACTCATATAAGCTTGCAGTGTCCAGTAGGCATAACTGGACACTGCAAGACGGAGGCTGCTAGGGTTGTGTCTGGGACTGGAGATATTGGCCAGTGTCATTGGGTTGCACAATCCAAGGAGCAGTTTAACATGCTTGAGGCTGTGCATGAACAGCCCAGGAGTGGGGGTTCTCACAGCAGAGCAGGGTAAGGCTGGCTCCCAGAGTCAAGGATTGGAGTGGCCTGGCAGATCACCAGTCCAGAGAACACCATGGGAACATCACATCTGTATACTGGTATACCTTAAAAGAAATCTCCCATGTAGACAGGCCCAAGTCTCCTAAAAGCTTCATAGGAAGAAGTAAGTTTTATCTACTACCAGAGGTTTTATTTTAAATTTGTGTTTTGGGATCCAGAGGTGGGGTAGGAGCTAACGGAAAGAGATTCCCAAACTCTAGGGAAGGGAAATTTAATTTACCTGAATGCTTTTCAGCTTCCAAGGTAGCCATGCAGCATTGTTAATTAGTTTAGCAGTTGAACCTCACACACAGAAAAAAGAATTTTACTTCTGTTTTTTTCTTATCTTCTTTCAACTCATTTTTGAACTGTGTGATTTACATCTTTTTTCTTCCTCACCCAACACCATTCATTCTGTCAGATCCCCACCCCTGCATTTTGTTTCAGTCTTTGCCCTCAATTGGGCTTGAAAAATCCAAGTGATAAAGATAAATGTGGGTGCCTTAAATCATCAATTTCTGCAGATTTAAGTTTTCTCTTTAGAGACAAAAAAATCATGGCTATTCCTTATAACTGGGAAGACAACCATCCAAATGTAAACAGAATGTAAATCAGTGATGTACCACTGTCTTCCTCAGGCTGCAAACAGATGGCTCTAGTGCGTCTACTGATACCCAGAGATTTCCCAAGCAACACCTGAGTGAAAATGTGCCCATTTAGAACCTAATAGGCAACAGTAAAACTATCAAGAATCATGTGAGTTTACACACTGCTGCTACTGGATACAGTTATGACTATCAGTAAAGGTAGGAACTGGAGTTATTTGTGGGTGATGAGGACCAATATGGAAACTGAGAAGGATAGGGGAGGCTTAACTCCTCAGACTGAACCCATAGTCGCTGGCCTATAGTTTAGACCTCTTGATAAAGTCTCATCTGCTTATTAAAAAGTTTCGGTCAGGAGTACATACATTATGTATAGTACAGAAATCAAGAGTTATCAAATTACTGTGTGTCCCATGAACATTTATATAGACAGGTTCTAGCGACAGCAGCAGAACAAGTTCTCACCTAAGCCTTTGGAAGGTGAATTGGTGAGTTTTGCTGGTTGGCTATAGCAAACCAAGCGAAAATCTTGAATGGAACCAAAATACAAAATAAGATACTCCTTAACACCCTGGCCCTAGAAAGCAGGATGTCCCGATGCTAACCACTAATGCAAAATGCATTAGTGCTAAATGGTATAAGGTATTGGCCACAAGTGCTACAGGGTTTAAGACTAAATTTTGTAACATTTATTTGGGAGGCAGGGAATTTGGAGGGTACAGTGAATTAAAAAGATCTCTTGGGCACCATAAAGTTTAAACATATCCTTTAAAAAAAATTTCCATCTGGAAAAAAAAAAATCTTACTTTGTGGTCCAATAAATATCCAGTGAACCTGGGAAAGAAAAATTCAGAGAAGACAGACCTGTTTTTCCATTGCTCCAATAGTCCAGCTGGAATAGAGCAATGAATGCACTAGGAATGTGTGCAGGGAGATACTCTGGATTTCTTGCAAGCTCTAATTATGCTCATGCCAAATCTTAACTGTGACCTCAGCCACGCTAAGGGACAATAACTTTTCAAGTAAATGGACTGTGTGACAGATATGCCAATCTGTTGATATAGACATAAGAGCTATCACTTAGGGTTTTGCATGAGAGCACAAGTCTGATGAAGCTGGGATACATATTACTTTTCAGTAACTGTGGGAGATGGAAGTGAAAACCTTATGAAGAGATGGAATTTATTGGCGACAGCATTGTGAGCAGTATGAAGGTGGCAAAAACCGCAGGACACTTTTTCCTTAACTATTTATTTCCAGAATTTTGAGATTTTGCCTGGGTGGGGTAGGACTTGATGCAAGCTTAACTGTCAGTAAATGTAATTTTTGTCCACTAATAATACGTCAATAAACTCCAAGAGGTTGTGTGTACATTATGAAGGTAATGGTGCATTACGAAGCAAAGTGAGTTATGGGGGTTGAAGTCTAAAAATCTGTTTTGAAACTCCTCCTCTTGCAAATGTATATGTTGAGGCATACAATTATTAATGCAGCCAATGGCTTTGCAAAAGATTCCTACCGAGTTAACATAACTTAGATTTGTAAACACAAGATTGTGAAATAAATTTGCCACTAAAATAGTTTTCTGTTCATCTAGGAATGAAGATTTTTCTATGGCTCTTTATCCATAGGCTCAGAATTAAGAAAAATTGTTCCTTAAACAAAATGATGCAATATACAACAAGAAATTACTTATTCTATTTATAGGTAATATCTATCCATAAAAATATTATCCCCACTAACTAAAAAGATATTAAAGGACGGGTGCACTTGAGCGTCATTTCCACAGAAAGAACAGTTACTTACCCTACAGTAAGTGTGGTTCTTTCAGATGTTGTAGTCAGTGTGAACCCCACTGTAGGTACGCATGTGCCTCATACACATGAGATCAGTGTCTTTTGAATAGCAATATCCACCAGGGCCTTGCATGTACCCTGAGCTGCCTCATGCTCCAATATGAGGGCATTAAAGGCAGAGCAGCTGAGACCTTCTCTTGGTTCCCCCCCACTCTGAAGTCTATGATAGTTGAAAACTCCAAAATGCAGGGACAGAGGGCAGGTCACAGGGTCCAACTGACAAGAAAGAACCCAGTTACCACAGGGTAAGTAAAAGTTTTTTCTTTGAGTAAATGTCAGTGTGGATCCCACTGTAGGTTACTGGTAAGCAGTATCTCCTGGGGATCATGAGATCGAAGGATTTCAGCTAAATCAGTCAAACAGTGATTGAAGAAATGCTTTCCTAAACCTGGCCTCAGACTTGACCGCTAAGTCAAAGAGCGATGTTTAAGAGGTCAATAGGTTACTCTGCAATGCTGCTTTGTAGTTTCTCATATCGGCACATTCTTAAAGTGGGAGGAGGAGGATGCTCAAGATCTGGTTGGTATAGGCCTTAATGTTCAGCCGGAGAGGTGCACCAGGCAGCTGGCAACACAATAATACTCAGTTATCCATTTGGTTATTTTCTGACGAGATGGCCTGACTTTTAGGATGCCAAGCTATAGACAGAAATAGATAGGAAGACAGTCTGAACGGTTTGGTCCTGTCAATGTAATAAAGTCCTGGACATGTTATCCCTATGAAATGTTATATAGGGAGCTTCTGACAGACACCTGAACCTCATTCACTCTTCTGGTTCAAGTGATAGCCATTAGAAAGACCATCTGCAGAGGAAAGTGATGCAAGGAGCATTCTAAAAGAGGTTCTAACCGAGACTCCAGCAATCTGAGGAGGACTATGTTGAGATTCCAGGCAGGAGTATGGTCTCTGACTGATGGGAAAGTATGTAATAGTCCTCTGAGAAACTTTAATTCCCATCTGGTGAGAAAATAGAAACATAAGAGTAGCCATATTGGATCAGACCAATGGCCCAGCTAGCCCGGTATCCTCCCTTCTGAGAGCAGCCAGTACCAGACACTTCAGAGGAAATAAACAGAACAGAAAAACTACTAAAATGATCCATCCCCTATCCTCCAGACCCAGTTTCTGGCAGTCAGATGTTTAGGAACATCTGGAGCATGGGGATATGTCCCTCACCATCTTGGTTAATAGCCACTGTTGGACCTATCCTCCTTGAACATTTCTAATTCTTTTTTAAACCCTGTTATACTTTTGGCCTTCACAACATCCCCGGCAAAGAGTTCCACAGGTTGACTGTGTGTTTTGTGAAGAAGTACTTCCTTTTGCTTGTTTTAAACCTATGGCATACTAATTTCATTGGGTGACCCCTGGTTCTTGTGTTATTTACCTCTTCACGTAACACCACTTCTCTATTCGCTTTCTCCCCACCATTCATGATTTTATAAACCTTTGTCATAATTCCCCCGAGTCGTCTCTTTTCTAAGATGAACAGTTCCAGCCTTTTTAATCTCTCCTCATAAGGAAGCTGTACCATACCCCTAATCATTTTTATTGCCCTTCTCTGTACCTTTTCCAATTCTAATTTTGAGATGGGGTTACCAGAACCGCACACACTATTCAAGGTGTGGGCATACCATAGATTTAGATTGTTGCATGATGACATTTTCCATCATCTTATCTCTCACTTTCCTAACGGTTCCTAACATTGTGAGCTTTTTTTTGACTGCCGCTGCACATTTTCAGAGAACTACTCATGATGACCCCAGGATCTCCTTCTGGAGTGGAAACAGTTAATTTAGACGACATCATTTTGTATGTACAGTTGGGATTATTTTTTCCAACGTGCATTACATTGTACTATCAAAACTGAATTTCATCTGCCATTTTGTGGCCCAGTCACCCAGTTTTGTGAGATCCCTTTGTAACTCTTCGCAGTCAGTTTTGGACTTAACTATCATGGGTAATTTAGTAGCACCTGCAAAACTTTGCCACCCCACTGTTTACCCCATTTTTCAGGTCATTTATAAAATATGTAGAACAGCACAAAGAAGACGGCGCACCACCGTACAGGCGGATGGCAAGCTGAAATTGCTGTGAGGTGGACCTGGATAGAGGTGAACAAAATGCCAGCTTGTTTTAAGTAGTAGAGGATATTCAGTATTAATGCCTGGACTCAGTCCAGACCATATTTGGCTGCCCATACCGAAAACCTTTTCTATTTAGGTGAGTAAGTCTTTCTGGTCAATGCAGTCTTGCTCTGTATCCGGAATTCTTGGACCCTGAGGGAGCAGGCTCTTTCTGCAGTTTTCAATCAGCCCATAGCCATGCAATCAGGTGCAGTGACTGAGTCACAGAGCATCTGGCAGTGGTGCTATGAGATCAGATCCAAGCAACGTGAGAGCTGGACGGGCAGCTGACTGAATATTTGTAGAAGGCCTGTCAACCAAACTGCCTCTGTCAGTAGGTAGTCATGAGGATGATCATGGCTTTGTCTTGTTTGATTTTGGATACTATCATAAAGATCAGTGGAACAACATTGAGAAGGCTTTGGGACCACTACGAAAGGAAGGCATTTGGTGGTAACCTCAAGCTCATACCTCCTCTGAAAAAAAAAAAAAAAGTTCCGGCACCTGACATTGGTGGCAAACAAGTATCACAGGGTCCCCAGCGAAGGAACATCTCATCCGTGATGGATCGCCACAGTGACCACTCGTGAATGGTAACACAGTCTCCTCAGATGTTTGCCAGGGTGTTGATGACTCCTGGAAGGTGAAGAGCTAGCACAGTTACCATATCCAGAGCTTGATTGCCTATAGACAGCAGGGCGAAGAGTGTGTACCTCTTTGTTTATATGGTGCACTGCAGACATATTGTTTGTCAAGAGCTACACTGTGGAGCTTTGACGAACGGGTAGGAAGGATATGCAGGCTAACATGACAGCTCTGAGCCCCAGGATACTGACGTGGGCCCCTTGTTGATGGTCCAGGTGGACACCCCAACTTATCCTTGATCTGTGATTAAAATCATTGTTGGGAAGCAGAAGAGAATGGTAACCCTCCATGCATGTTTTTGGGTTCTTTCCACCACTTTGCTTCTGCAATGGTGTGAGGTGTAACCACCGCCTTCTTGCTCATTTGGTGTTTATCTGGGGTATACACCAACCTGAGCCAGAGTTGAAGGGGCCTCAGGTGAAGTCTGGCAAGCAAAGTCAGGAACGTGCACAGTGACATATAGCCCAGCAGTTCCAGACATCCTTGCACCTTTGTAGCTGGGTTTCATTCTATCTGAATTAATAAACATCAAGTGCATCAACAAGAACCCTGACTTTGGGAAGGTACGCTCTCACTAACCAGGAGTTGATCAAGGCGCCTATGAACTCTATCAGCTGTGATGGGATAAGAGCCTATTTTTTTGTAGTTCACCAGAAGGCCTAGCCAAGAGAACAGGGAGAGGGCATATTACAAACTTGCTGCTGTTTCCTGGTGAGATCTGTCCTTGTTCAGCCAATTGTCCAGATAAGGGTGAACATGAATGACCTTCCTTCTGAGATGTGTTGCTACTACCTCTAGGTACTTTGTGGAGACTGAATGATAACGATTGGGCCCCACTGTGAATCTTAGGTACTTCCTGTAGCCGGGTGGATGGCGATATGGAAGTATGCATCCCACAAGTTCAGAGGCACACACACCAGTCTTGAGTCTGAGGAGATGGGATGATGAAGGCAACCATTACCACCATTCTGAATCTGAAGCAGCATGATGTATTTGTTCATTCTTGTCAGGTCTAGGGTAGGACAAAGATCCCCTTTTTTCTTCAGGATAAGGAAAGGACAGGAACAGAAGAAGCCTCCTTCCCTATCCTCTGCACTTACCTCTTCTATGGCGCCTCGATGAAGTAACGAGGCCACTTCTGTCTGTAAAAGGCTCTCATGAGGAGAGTCCTTGAAAAGGAACAGGGAAGGGAGGAGGGTAGCGTTTAAAGAGTGGAAATGTATAGGGTAGTCTTGGGCCCTTATGCACATTTGTTGGCTGTGACAGTTGTCCAGGCCTGGTGGAAAGGGATTCCCGAAGGTAAGGGCAGGCTCCAGATTGGGAGTGTCAAGAGTCACATGAGCTATCAAATCTGCCATCTCTGAAAGGGATCTGGGTTGCCTAAAGGGAGAGAGAAGCATCCCCTGGATCTCTTTCTTTGTGGGTAACTCTAGCTGTGGACTCTGAGAATAGGTCAGTGTCCTCTGCCTCTGTTGGTATTTTTGTGGTTTCCTAGAGGAGGCCAGTGTGTAGATTCCCAGGAGCCACAGCGTGGCCCTTGAGTGAATGGGTTGCTTCTTCTGTTTGGAACGCCAGTATGAAGATTTCTCCACACAGCTGGTTGAACAACCAGTTTCAAAGTCTGTAAGTAGAATAAAGGGTTGGACACTCACTAGGTGCTGTCTTGCTGCAGCAGATGGTAAGAGAACTAAGGGGGGGGTTGCAGCCACTCTGCCCTTTATGCCCTCGCACAGGAGCATAAAGAGACTCAGAGCACATGTGCAGCCTCAACAGACACCGCTTTTCAAAAAAAGACTCCAATCTCATGCACATGAGGTGCATGTGCTCCCTATAGTGGGAATCACATTGACACATACTCTAAGAACATACTGAGACATTAAAAATTAATGTGTAACATTGGTGCCAATTACTTGATGAAATATTTGACCCTTGTACGTCCCTGACCTGTGTGAGTTTGTCCAGCTCCCCAAGCCATTGTCCAAACATCTTGTCCAGATCTTGGTCTTCCTTATCACTATCTTCTTCTGCACCATGATCTAGTTCTTCATCTGATAATTGCTCCATCTGAAACACAAAAGAAATATACCAGTCAATTTACACTCCGCATTTAAAAAGCGGGAACAAGGTCTCTTTGGAGGATTACAATAAACTATTTGCGAATATTCTGCAGGACTGTAGTTTAAGAATCTTACTAAATGTCTATCTACAAATGACATCACTACACTGGGAAATGCCATCACTGAACAAAATCATGGAAAAATTGTACTATTAAGTAGACATTTGAATCTCAGATATTTCTGAGAAGCTACTGAAACCTATGCAACAGGTAAACTTTTTTTGTGTGTGATAGTATTAAGTCTGATAAATTTTCTATATTAAGTAAATGTAGTTTCTGTTTTTACTCTCACAAGGCTGAAACAAAGACATATTAGTATACAACAGAATCCGCTCAGTAAACATGCTTAGATTGGAACCCCATGTAAAATGAACTGGAGTAAATGTTCCGTCTCACTCCAGTGTATTTTAGTTGCCTTTTCCTCCTCTTAAGACTGACATTTCTTGCTACCATATTCTGGTTCAAAATGTTACAACTGTAATCAACCCTGCATTTCAAAGGAACCGTTACTATTTATTTGTTAACCACTGAGGTGCTTGGATTTGTAACAGACACAGCCAGATTAGCAGCTATGCCAGTTTATGCTAGCTGAGCACCTGGCATACAATAGTAATGAAAGTTCCCTCCTCAAACAGTTTACCATGTAAAAAACAAATAAAGAGAACACAGAACTCACTGAGAAACCCAGAAGGCAGGAATAACTTGGGGGTTAATTTTTTTTTATTATTATTCTTAACTGGCTTCTTTTGGGCACTGCAAAGCAAATGAGTATTTAGGAAAGATGCAAATCAAGAAAGCATGGAAGCACAAAGTGTATCAGAGGCAGAATGGACAAAGGCAAAGACGGAAGCAGGATATGAAATCATCAGCTCTATTCTTCTCTGCTGAAAATGAGCAAAGGATGAAGTAGCATGAAGAAATTCCAGGATCTGGTCTTGCCTCCTGATAAAAGTGAAGATATGAACTTCCAGAGTGCTCCGTTCACAGCGGTCTCTGCTACTCTTGGTCATGAATGGAGGTTTGAAAACAATCCCTTTTGAAGAGGAGGGGAGCTTTTCCCAAGTAGGTTCTCTTCTGTTATTTATAGTGACTTTTTGTATGTAAAAATCACATCTCTTTTTTGCCATGTCCTTACACTGCTTCCTGCCATATCCATGCACATGACTGCCTGATCACTGCACTCCAGCAAGTCACGTGAAGATCATTCATGCTCATGCAGGTGGCAAGGCAGGAGATACTTCATATTTTGACAGGTTTCAGAGTAGCAGCCATGTTAGACCCACTTGATCACTGTATCTCCAGACTGGCCAACTTGAGTGTGGAATCGATTATGGCAGTGCCATAAAGTCCAGGGTTGATCTGCATCAGGTGGTAGGTGCTTGACTGGTAGGAGTCGGGTGCACAGGCCGTTCTCTACTCTTGTTTTCCGTAACTGAACCATTGTTTATTTGGGTGACAATGTCAGCGGTTTAATGGAGGCAAGAAAACTTTGGTGTGATTTCAGTTGATTCAGTATTGATGTTATATCATATAGCGATGTCCTGAATCTGTGCAATGCTTTGTGTGTGCTACTGTACTAGCAACTTCCATGCATATATCAGGAGGAACAATACCTGTGAGGATGTAGAGGCTGTTGACGTGAGTAAGCTTAAGACATCCTGTAATCTAGAGGCAGGCAGTGGTAAATACAGGTTCTAGCTTCTTCCATGAAAGTGATTCTGCCCACACTGCACAGGTCTATTCAGGAATGGAGTAGCAAAGTGCCAGCGGTGATGATTGCAGACTGGAGGGGTCTGCACCCTACTTTGATGTAACAAGCTTGCCAAGAATGTTGTGTCATATGCTAACTTGGGGTTTAGTTTTCGCAATGTGGGATCCAAAGGAGAGTGTGCGGTTGAGAGTAACACCTAGGTATAAGGGATTTACGGAATGAGTAAATTTTGTCCTAAGCCAGTTTAGGCCACGTTTTGGCCTCAGTTTTTGAAATAGAATGCACTGACTTGCGTCTTTGCTGTAAAACACACCATCATGATAACAGAGTCCAGCATAGTTGCATTTCTCTCTGCTGTTATACAGATTCCAAAAAAGGAAAAAAGAAAATTTAACATAATTAGTACTACAGTATTTGGCTGAAATACTGTTCAAGTTGGGGGACGCTGACTTAAGGCTAAGCCTGCTCCCACTGAAGTCAACAGGAGTTTAGCTGTTAATTTCAATGGGAGCAATATTGGCTTATTATCGATTTCCTCCTCCTCTTACTCCAAGGCTATATCCCAGGGTTTTTTTATTTTGTTTTTAAGGTTAAAGACAGCTTACATCTCCTTATTTTGGAGAAGTTGCTGACATTTTCAGCAAGTGCAAAGATCTGGCTTAAAATTACTGAAATTATTTTCAGAGTAGCAGCCGTGTTAGTCTGTATTCGCAAAAAGAAAAGGAGTACTAGTGGCACCTTAGAGACTAACTAATCTATTTGAGCATAAGCTTTGAGCTGTAGCTCACGAAAGCTTATGCTCAAATAAACTGGTTAGTCTCTAAGGTGCCACTAGTACTCCTTTTCTTTTTGTGAAATTATTTTACAACTTGGTGTTCGAAGACCTTACACCAGGGGTCGGCAACCTTTGGCACTTGGCCCAGCAGGGTAATCCGCTGGTGGGCCATGAGACATTTTGTTTACGTTGACCATCCACAGGCACACACCGCCCCCCGTAGCTCCCAGTGGCCGCGGTTCGCCTTCTTGGCCAATGGGAGCTGCTGAAAGCTGCGGGTTGCAGGAATGTGCTGGCCACCGCTTCCTGCAGCTGCCATTGGCTGGGAGCAGCAAACTGCGGCCACTGGGAGCTGCACCTGAGGATGGTCAACATAAACAAAATGTCTCACGGCCCGCTAGTGGATTACTCCAATGGGCCGCGTGCCGAAGGTCGTAGACCCCTGCCTTAGACCATGTTTTTTCATACCACAAAGGCAGCCATGTATTACCCACAAGAAATGGCATGCAGCATTTGCAAACAGATGTGCTTCCAAAGCCTTCAAATAAGCAAAAACATACTATCCAACAGCAAACAGAAAAATAAGAACTTATTTTATATAAGTATATAACAAAACATATATACATACACAAAGTGGAAATAGCATACAAATAATAAACTAACATTCATTATTTTCAAAATCCTGAAAAACCCCCATAAAGATGATGCAGTGCATTAATTATTAAAGTAATTAAATAGCTAAATAAGTGAGAACATAGTCTATAAGTATTGGGGACCAATACACACTGAACTGCAAAGGTATGAAATAGTTTCATGTGTGACCAGACATCCTTGTATTTTTTCCCAAACACTTCTATTAGACAGAGTAATTTTTTTTCCCATTAGTGCAGTAGCAGAGAGCTCAGTCAGTCTGTCTACGAGGGAGAAATTGCAGATTTCCATTTCTCAAAATAATCCTTTTAGCCACAACAGTTACTGCAATCCATTTCTTAATGTTAACTGGTAATTCATAAACACTTTTTTTTAAAAATGAAAAGGAAGCAGGTCAAAGCAATAATTTTTAAGTGTGGGTCCTGGAAGTTAGGCTCCTAATTCCATATTTAGGCAACTGAAAAAGATAGACCACTTCTATTTAGAGGCACAGAGCAACTCCATCTGCTACTACATCAGTGGGAGCTCATCATATTTGAAAATCAGGCCACTTATCAAAGATTCTAAATATGGATTTAGAAACCTAACTTTAGGTACCCAGATTTGAATAATTTTGGCCTTCATCAGCTGCTTAGCCATGGAAGCAGTTTACAAGCACAAAGTTTCAATAGGCAATGATAGTCTCCCTTCTACCTGAGCAGGTGAGAGAACGTATAGTTTCTGAACCTCCTGGCAGTGGCCCAGCTCTTCAGAATGTTTATGTTTACTTATTTTGGCATGCAGGAAAATTTTTCCAGGGAAATGCAAGTGAGTGAAGGGAAATCATGATTTTTAACAGTTTATAATTCTGCTGAACCTGAATTTAGTTTCATGGGACAAAAGAAAAGAAGGACACTTCTTCAGTCATAAGGATCTCTTCACGCCAAGTAGCAAAGGCGCCAAATTACTCAGGTCCTGGGGGGGATGCTCAACCCTCGCTCCGCCCCAGGCCCTGCCCCCACTCCACCCCAGGCCCTTCCTCCACTCCACCCCTTCCTCCAAGCCCCACCCCCACCCCTTCCAGCCCTTGCTCCGCTCCAGGCCCCATCCCCATTCCACCCCTTTCCCCAAGCCTCCACCTCTTCCCACTCCGCCCCTTCCTGCCCCTCCCCCCAGTGCCTCCTGCATACCACTGAACCGTTGATCCGCGGCAGGTGGGAGGTACTGGGGGTGGGAGGGCAGAGCTGATCAGCAGGGCCTCAGGAGGGTGGGAGGCGCTGGAGGGGAGGAGAAGGTATTAATCCGCAAGTCTGTCAGTGGATTTTCCGTGGGTGCTTCAGCCCTGGAGCACCCATGGAGTTGGCACCTATGATTAAAGGTCTGCTACTAAGAGTAGAGGTGTTACATGTTGTTTTAAAAAAAAAAAAAGTCACAAGAATCTCTTAGAAAGGAAACTGGTAGGCAACCTAAATAAGGATTCACTACCAGCTCCCCATAATACACACAGGTGGTGACAATCACTGAACATGTATCGAAAGTGTTCTCTGTCTCTACTCATTACATCACAAAAAACAAAATATTGAAAAGGATTTCTATAACTGGGTTTGAAATTAAAAGTGAGTCAACATAACACTGTTGTGTCCGACCATTTGAATGATACCAGCACCTACCACTTAGAAAGTATAGTTACACAACCCAAGAACGCGGGTAGGACCACTATAGTTTTCATCCTTATGATGAGAGGAGACAAAAGCAAGGGTTTTTTTTATTAATATATTTAAGAACCCATTCTTCTAAAGTTACATTGTCCCTGCCATTTACAAGATCACTACAAAGCACCCAAAAAGCTAGAGAGCTAACATGAAGTCCATAGTGACGTCTAACATGCCACATTACATTCTTTCATGCTAACCCTTGAACATGTGTTCATTGCCAGCAACAGACTTTGCACTAAAAGAATTCAACTCTCTAGTCCAAGGAATTCAGCTGACCACAGATATGCAACATCACTCAATCCACCGGAAATGCAGTCTCACTGCATCACAAATAGCTGACTCTACACATCTGTAAACAGAAATGCTGCTTAAATGAGCCACAGAGAATGCCAGCAATACATCCTGTCAGAGTTTAAATATTGGATGCTCTCCAGATTACTTCAGCAATGTTATAATTCACTATATGCTCACTGCACGAAGAAACAAAAGAAAATCTCTCCCTGAAAGAGACAGTTACAGCTGTAAGATTTCATTCCCAATCTCTTTTATGCAAGAATCAATGGCATTATGGTGACCATCTAACAGGAAGGAAGGTTTAACCTTCCATATACCAAAGGTTAACTATTCATCCATAAACATTCCACCTCTGGGCATCTCACTCACCTCAATATACTAGCATGGTTCAACTGGTCTTGTGAGACAAACATATAATTCTAACTTTTACAAGAAGCATCCATCTATAGATAGACTGTTTTACATTAAACCACTGCAGCTATATATTTGATCTGACAACTGTGAAAAGAACAATAAGTCTATTCAAAAAAGGCCAAAGCTCTGAAATGCAATAGAAACCTGTTTATCTAACATCTGATTTAGTGGTTCATAAATAATTTAGTAAGTAGCTTTAGCATCCAAAACTATTTACTAATTTTCTGTGGCTCTCCTTTCCCCAAAACACCCAAGACCTCCACTAGTAAATCCTGCATTCATTCCAAAATGCAAAATTAAAAAGAGTGTTAAAATTTTCAGGAGGAAAAGACAAGCAGCACAGGTGATGAACTAAGAATAGAGCATACAATGGAGAGGAACAAATCAGGCCTGAAGAAGCCCAAAAAACACTCTGAGGAGTTTGGTGGGGAGGAGAGAGAGGCATAAAACTGGGGAAAAAAGGATTCTCTCCCAAAGAAGTGAAAAAAAGAAACAGATAATAATTATTACTATTATTGTTATTGTTGTTATTATTATTATTAAGGATGTGCTGTATGGTTTGATTTGACCAAATCTTGAAATATGTTGAAATTTGCAACATAAATTAACTAAAAAGTACTGGTTACTGTTTAGTTCAAAATAGCATAAATTTTAATTTTGTTACAAAATTCTAAAACGCTAACTTTTAGAGAAACAAAGTCATGGATTGAAATGTTACAAATACTGAAGATAGACAACTAATAAGATGTAGGGCTACTACATCTACGATTAATCAAACACAAGCTACCTGGGGAACATATTTGCAGTGCTTCTGTAGCTGTGTTGGTGAAAGGGACAAAGCTTTTGAAGAAGAGCTCCGTGCAAGCTTGAACGTTTCTCTCTTTCACCAACAAAAACATTTAAACAAGAACTTTTTTCTCCAGTTTGTTTTAATAATCTTAGGTGTTTAATTGGAATAAAAGTAGGTTAACAAATAGGACAAAACTGTTACTTAAATTGAGAGTGTATCTTTAACAATGCTATTATATTTCAGCATTAACACGTTTCTATTCCTATTAAGTTTGGTAAATACCTTAAAAAACACAAATAAAATAAGATTAAATTTGGAGGCTAAGGTATTTGGTGCCTTTTATATGGGTATGTAACAACTCTACACACAAAAAAAACCCAAGAACAAAAAATAAAACAACACACCTTGGGAAATCTGACTGAAGTAGGGTGATCAAATACATGGAAATTATGAAATAATGCAGGCAGTATTTAACATTTGCAGAGGTTTTACATGGCTAGCCTCTTCCTCCCTTAAACTTCTTTTGCCACCCACTACACTATACTGTAACAAACTGTATTTTGCAACTAATTTATTCAACAGCATTCTTCATAGTTATTCTTCCAGTAGAAGTGAGTATCTAGTAATTATTGCTGCATGTTTATGAAGACCTGATCTTCATAAGAAAAGAAAAGAAAAAGAAAAGAAATAGTATCCCCCAGGCTGCAAACTGCTCCTCTAATTATTTTAACCTGGGATCAGACACTTTGCCCTAATTCTATTTACTCAGTAGATAACATTTAGCAGCCCAAGGAAAGCTTTTACAAGCACAGCACTGTTTTACATCAGGAAGCCTGGTACTAAAATTCTGTGCTGTCTGCCAGCTCCTTGCAGCCCCACCCAAGCTATCCTAACATCAGCTGTATTTCCTATAAGTCAGTGTCTGTTCTCAAAAAGCACAGTAAGATGATCAAATGTCTCTTGTCTCATTTAGATTTAAACTCACTCACTAACTGGCCCTGGAAGGTGAATTTTCTTAGCACAAATCCCATTGCTGATAACGGACACTCCTGAGTGACAGGTTTTGCTGACATGAGTGCTAGTGTAGACATGGCTCAAGTCTACTCATATAGAGTACAATGCAGGATCAAGGTCCTGGACTCAACTTGCCATATTGTGTACAGCAAGTCAGAATTTACCTGCTTCTGGGAACCAGAAAAATTTTGGCCAGAAATGATTAGTGATTCTGGGTATCTCCATTTGTGGGAGTCATGACGCATGTTAAAGGGTCCCGACTCTCCAAAATTGTTGAGCAGCTGCCCTCTAAAAAAAAAAAAAATCAGGATTCTTTAAGATGTCTCAGGCTTTGTACCCAAACATTGAAGCAACAAAAATCACTAGACACTTTTACAAATTTTGACCCTTGAAATCTAACTTTTCATAACAGTTGATTATTTTAGTTCCTTTCCACTTTTAGATTAGAACAGAGCTGACAATTTATCATAATAGTGTCTTTAGAAGCGTGATATTCCATTTTTCTAGATTCTCCTTAAGAACCAGTTTCATGGCAAGGGAATATTTCTTCTTTTCCTAAAATATATTATAATGTCAAGTTTTAGCTTTTTTGGGAAGGTAAGTTACTAGGGTTCATCAAAATTCAAAACAATAGCTCACATCACATTTTTTAGTTTTTTCAAATTCAATTCTCATTTCTAGGTTTTCTAGAACACATATTGGATAGGATTCCTCTAAACTAGCAAAACTATTGTGTTGATGAAATGGCGTGAGGATTGGGAATATCAGTTTCTCTTCTCACTAATGTTATAGGTTTTCTATATGAAAGAAAAATAAAAGCAAAATTCTACAGAAAACAAGATTTAAAACAGGAATGATATACTGAGACTGACCAGAATCAGTAAATATTTGATATGCAGCTTTTTATATTTGCTTGTATTTACAGACCCCACTACACTAGAAAGACTACTATGTTGTAGGATTGTGTTGGAAAAAGATCCACCTTCTTCCCTAAATAAACTGGCTACGAAATTTGTTTTCAGACTAACTTCGAACAGTTGAGTTTGTTCAGTTTTCAATGCATATAAAAATAGGAGTTTGTTATTCTATTTTATTACTTTATGGAAAAGTAATTAGCTCCTCCTCAGCAGCAGCAGCATTTTGCAATCATTTAAATTTTCAGTTACACAACTAAATACTCTTAAATTAGTAAAAACTCATCCACCATTCAGGAAAAGTATTTAATGCTGTCATGTTTGTTTTTAAGCAATGCATCATAGGTTTTAACCTATCAAGGCTATCAATATGAGACTCAAAAGGTTTTAAAATGTGTGAGAAAACAGAAAAGACCATAGAAAATGAAACTTCAAATGAATTAAGGTTAACAACTTAAAGTTTTGCGTCAAAAGCAACCTCCATTTCATGATTCGGAATTTTCTTAAATAGGTTACAGTCACAATAAGATAACAGCTGATCTTTGGGGCTGAGGTAAGTTTGAGCCAAAAGGAATTAAAAATTCCTTGCCATGACATACAATTAAGACTAATGGCACAGTGGTACAAACTCATGCTATCAGATAAGGTGATTACAACCATGATCTACTCCAACTGAAGCCAACAGGATATTGTAGTAGGCACCATGAACAGTAAAAAGTATTTTCAGAATCAGACTCTAAGGACTTGTCTACCCCGGTGGTTCTCAACCTTTCCAGACTGCAGTACCCCTTTCAGGAATCTGCTCTGTCTTGCGTACCCCCAAGTTTCCCCTCTCTTAAAAACTACTTGCTTACAAAATCAGACACAAAAATACAAAAGTGTCACAGCACACTATTACTGAAAAATTGCTTACTTCCTTACTGATCTACACTATACTTATTTAGGAAGTCTTCCATCATACAGTTACCACTGGTGACAGAATTGAAAACAACCCTGAAATATGTTCAAAAGGCAGAAGGCCCATGATTAGCCACAAGTGGAATGTTTTGGGTTTTTTTTTTTTTTTAAACAATCCACATGCTATTGTAATAAGCACTATAAAAATGGTTATACCTCAGTGCCTACAAACAAGAGAGATAGTATTATCAACTAAGTACTGACAGACAAGCCACCCTTTGGCCAGCTATCATCTGTTAAATCTACATTAAAAAAACCCAAAAAACTGATTGGTGCTACTTGGCCTTTTCTGGTTAAATGCCTGTTACTGCAGACTTCTCTCTATTAAAAAGACATTTAAAAAAAATCAAAGAATTAAGAAAGATACTAAGGTAAAGTAACATTCATGTTGCATAAAGTACTCAAAAGTCATAAATTTGACTAAGCAACCTCTTATTTAAATCCAGCCCTTTGAGCATACATATTCTGGCTGACATTTTCAAGGGAGCCTAAAGGAATTGAGTGCCTAACTCCATTGGGTTGCTTACCCATCGTCTTTGAATTTGTGCTCATACCTTTTTAGATATGCCAGTGTATCTAAGGTTGTGGAGACAAGTGGATTTTCTCTTGTATACAATCACATCATTAACCATTGCTTCAATATATACTACACACACAGAAGGCACAATTAAGGTAGCAGTTCAGCTCTAACTTTCTCGTTCCCTGATTAATACACAACGCAGTGTTAAAGTTGTGCATGTAACAGGTTTTTGCTTGGTTTGTCCTGGGTTCCCTCCCCCCTCCACATTTAATATCAATATATACAGACAAATAAAATGGAATCTTTTCAGGCAATTAGTATCCAAAAACCTTGATCAATCTCCAAGGAAACTTAAATTTATCTCTATTCACAATATCAGTACATCATTGAGAAACTAGACTATGCAGTAGTTTATCCAAAAGCTGCATCTGAATTCTCACTTTGAATTCCCAAGAGTGGACTAGGTTTCTGAATGACTTCAGGCTGTAAAATTGTGGCTAATAAATCAGACAGCAGATGAAAGCTGAGCCAACATTAAATTTGCTCTATGGAAAGCAATCCAGGGCCTGAACAAAAGTAATTCAAAGTTCTAGCAACTGATCAAAATTAATTTCAGTACATTTTAATATGTACTTTATTCTTCTTAAATATTGAGCGCCAACATCACAGGGTCCAAATAAATTCCAACACAGGACTCTGATGACATTCATAACCCATCTAACTTTTCCACACTACATTTTTTTTTCTTATCATTTGATGTTACTGGCTTCAAGAATTACAATATATTCACCGGTTCTATCTTTAAAAGCTGGAGGGATAACAACTCTGCTTGAATATTTATGAGCAGAAACCTGGAAATTTACATCAAAAAATTTAAAAAAAAAAAACATTAATTTTTCTTGACAAGACTGAAAGAAGGGTAGCTAGACAACAGCCTTAGGAATCTTTTCCAAATGAATCTTTTCACCAGATTTCTACTTAATTTAAAGCATACTAGAAAACAGTACCCCTTTCAATATATTATCCGAAACAGTGTTAGAAGCATAGTTCAGATAAACTAATACTTTTTAGTTCTGTTACTTAATTTTAGATGCAGCAAACACAGAAATCCATAAATGTGGCCTGGTGTTTCCATATTACTTAGCCACAAATTTAGCTAGATAACATATATGGTACAAAATGTTTGTCAGTCACAAAATTCAAATTCAAGCCACCATATAAACAAGAATTATCCTTTTTATATTATTCCCCGTAATAGTTTCCTGCAAATCCACTACTTTTAGACACAATTTTACAAAAGTTATGCCTCAGATTATAATTTTCCAGGCTTGTTCTCACCTCACCAGGTGAAAATTTAAGAAAAGTTTGATAAAAATCCGTTGGCTGTTTCAGTTATCCAAGTGTGAAAACCAAAAGGCTGTTGACAAATTGTCAATTATTTTTCTCCTTACGTTTTTTTATGGAATAATTAAAATATATCATTTTAATAGTTAAAATGCTACATTCATCAAGTCCACAAAGATAATGTCCATTGCCAAGTTTTAAAAAACAGATTAATAAAGGATTAAAGGTAACCTGTAACAATAGTACACCATTTTAAAACCACTTTTAGCATTAACCTAGATTAGAAAACTATAGTTCATTAAGGCTACATTTAAAGATGTCTTGCAAAAGGAAGACAAACATTGGGCATATGCTATTTTTCATTTCTTTAGGATGTACAAAGAATACCTGATTATATTTTAATATCAAATTATGAAATCTTTTTCCAGCTATTTCTTACATTATAAAGTCAAATACTGTATTATCTAGCTTAGGCACCTATGACTGGAAGAACTATTGAAATGGTGGTACAAAGGAGGAATTAAATGAACTAGTAAGAGGATAAGATTTTTTCCATCTGAATAGTTAAAATCCTGGTTTGTTTTATAGATTCCTATATTCAAAATGTTAATTAGTCACTGAAGATTTAACATCATCACCACTTCAGATATGTTGTTAAGATGTCATCATAAACATCTCTTGTACTTTCTTTAATTCTCCAATAAAAGCTAGGGAATATCAGAGTTTACATTTTTGAGTTTTCTACGTTAACAGAAAAAACCTTCCCATCTGCACACAACACACATCTTCTCAAGCTTTTTTAATACAACAAAGCAGTAAAAAAGACCAACTTTTAAAAAATCTTTTGCGGGTCACATTTAAGTAATAATGTCGTGCTTTATGTCAATATACAATCGTTTCAATACACGTTCATATGGTTCATGGTTTAATCCGGAGCATATTAAAATTCACACACTATATATTAATTTCATCTAGTGATCATTTAACATTTCATTTGACATTGAATTTCCCTTTTTAAAAAGTATCTAAAATGATGAAACATTATGGCTGACAAACTGAGTGCAAGAAAATCATGTAATTCAATTTGCAAATCCCATAACAGTATGAACTGTAATTATGAGGAATGGAGGGGAAGACACTGCCTCATTCAGTACACAGGATGGATAATGATTAGGGAATGAAATCAGGGTTGTATAGTGAAGGAGGTGGTTTTCTGTAGGACTCCTGCCCCCATTTGTTGCACGGTGTGTAATGAATGAGGCAGAGAACTTCGTCCTTTTCTCTTCCTGATCTTATGGTTAAGAATGTCACCCAGGAGAAGAGGATTCTCTCCCTATCCCTCCCACAGCGTTCCTAAATGATGCTGGGCAAATCACGTAACCCAACTATTCAAAGATGACCATTAACTATGTGTTCCTTATTTTCCAGATGCCAAATAAGCACAATTGGGGTCAGATTTCCAAAAGTGCTGAGGACTCAACTGCAAATGAAGATGGCTGGAACTCTGCTTTAAACATGAAGTGCTATAAAAAATGCAAAATACTCTGAAAAAAATCATTCCCTTTATATCTCAATTTGGTCACTGAAAATTGAAATCTCTGTCTCAGCTTCTGATCAGTAAAACAGGAATACTACCATCTAAACTTATAGGGGGTATGGTGAATAAATTCATTAATATCTGAGAAGCATTCTGATACTATGGGCACAGCACCACAAAAATGTCCAAGAGGCAATATATATGATTTTTGACTCAGTGCAGGGTTTGCACAGTGGGCTTTAAATAACTTGTGAGAGACATTGAATCAGGAGGATTGTGCGCTGAATGAGAGAGGGGTTCTGTGGAAAAAATCATATGTGATCATGCAATGAAAGACTGTAATAATGCACATATACAACGGGGCCAAATTAAGGTTGCACAGACAACTTAATTCAGCCGTTTCCTAACTTTTCAGTGCTTGACTTTGCAACCTGAAAAGAGTTCTTTTAAAATAAGAGTTTTTTGGGGATGTAATTTAAATATATTTGGAGAATTTGCCTCAAGACAAAGAAATTTACAAAGGTGATTGGAAAAAATTTGCTAGGATTATGTTGTATCTTACGTCAACCATTTGGGTGGCTCTCAGTTTAAAAAAAGAAAAGGCTTTGTTTTGCCAGGTAAAAAAAATATTTACAAAAGGCATGTCTGATTACAGAGATTTATTTCTTAACTGTTGCAGTGATTTTAAAATTCATCAAACTGTGTGGCTAGACAAATGTCCATTAATAGTAACCAGAAGCAAGGCAAGATTGACACTAGAGTGTGCCACAGCTCCTTAAAAATAGGGATAGTTAAGTTTTTAAAGAAGTTGTGAAATCATATTAACTGGGACAATCTGTCCCCAACTTTTAAATGCTTTTCTTTCTTCTTATGTTTAAAACATGGCACCATTACTTTATTATTTAAAAAAAAAAACATTTGACAAAGTGTAAATTACAAAATTCTCATTGCTCGACACTTACAAAAATATCAAATCTCTCTGTAAATTTGGCTTAACCAATATATATTTCTACCTACCACTCAAGTCAATGAAATGCCATATCTTACTAAGAAACTGTTATTAAACTAGAAAGGAGAAGACAGCCAACTACGAACAGATACTCCCTGATTAAATGCCTGCATAAATACTAATAACTTTTTATTAGTTCCAACAAATGCCTCAAAACGGAATTATCTGTGGTCAAGTTTGTCAAAATGCCCCTCCCCCCCCCCACCTGCCTCAATGGATGGGGGAACTTGATGAGGCCAGCAGTGATGGAGGCGACACTCACTGTGGGACACCAGGTAGCTCCTCTCCACCAAGAGTCTCTGGCAGCAATTGGCCAGCTGGGGGAGAGGGATGCTGATTGGCCATCATTCTCCAGCTCCCAGGATTTAACCTGGAGTGGGGGCCCTTTGTAGCCTCTTTCAGCTCCATTCCAGCAGCTCCACCATGCCCACTCTGAACTGGGAATAGGAACCCAGCCTGACAGATGCTATGGGTCTACTCAATCATCTGTTTGGGGGAATCAGGAAGGAAATTTTTTCTCCTGTGTGCCAACTGGAAGAGGACATGGGAGTTTCCGCCTTCCTGGCAGTATTTTCAAGCCACGGTGGGTCAAGAAGGAACACACTTAGTACCTAACTGAAGTACTTTGGGTTGAGTTAATTCATTGCAACTTGAGGTTGGTTTCCAGTGTAGTTAAAAGGATAAAATGAACAGTTCCCAGAGACCTGGGATTTAGCGATGGGCCTTTGGCTTATGTTATGGAGAGACCTTGTGGCCTTCCCAGGCTGAGGTCAGATCTTGTGGCCCTTGCAGGTTGAGGTTCCCATCCTGACACACCCTCTGTCCTTCTCGGGGGCAGAGGGAGGGTGCTAGGACTCAGAGAGAGCTGAGTCCTGAGGGGTAAGCTGAGGAGAGCCTATCCCACATTATGGGTTATAGGTAAGGAGCATGGTAACTGTCACACTGGAATCAATTAAATGCCTGATATTAGAGAGTATAGGGGATAGGTGAGTAGTGATCCCCTGAGCTAAAGTTTAATAAATGCTGTATCTTGCCACTTAATTCAATACATGTGTCTGTCCTCATTTCGTCACTGTGTCCACATCAAAGTTAGCGATTCTTGGTGTCCAGCTTGATACTTTAAAGGCACTGCTGAGCACACAACCCTCTGAAAGTCAATCAAGTTGGGCATCAAAAAAAGTCACTAAACACTTTTGAAAATCTGGAGTTGAAGCTTCTTCTAGTCACACAAAGATGCTTATGAATAACAACTTTTATGACTTATGACTTTTACAACTCCTGCAGTGCCTGCAACCCCCACTTATACTGAGTAGCTTGCAATTATATTGGCAGTATTATTGGGAAGCAAATAAGCATGGAACAAAATCAGGATGAAGAAGATGGGACACTACAACAAGAATAGAAAAGGGAAGGAATGACCTGTTGAGTGCCGGCCTAAGCCAATGCACATCTTGCACATATGCACAGTGTAACCTCATTTAGCTGAGCAATTTATAAGCTTAGCGCTATAATCATTATAAGCCTTACTATCCCTGTGGAAAGTCTGATTTTAAAGGCTCTTAACCTGGCCTACTTAAAACCATTTTCTACCAGGCTGCTCAAGGGTACTTTTCAGCAACGGCAAGATATTGTCACATTTTATCTTTTTAGTCTCATATGTTTTATACAAGATGTGATTATTTTTTAAATGGGGAAAGATTTTTGTTTTGTTTTAAACTCTCCTTTATAACCACCAACCTGTATTACTTTTTGTTCTAAACTTAAAAAGATCACCCTCAAAAAAAAAAAAAAAAGCCACCCTGAAAAATTTCAGAAAGTTGTGAGCATTTGAAAACAGGGACTTGGAACGGAAAACATTGTGTGACCTCAATTATGATGTTTGCTGCTCCTGTGACTCCCATTATAATACTAAGTTAAAAAAAAAAGTCTAAACATAAAAGATCTCAGCTGTTGACAGTTTTTAAAGTGACAAGGTTTTTAAAATCTTATCCCTGAATTCTGTTATATGCTTCCTGCTCTTCTCCCCCAGTGTCTCACCAGGAAGGCTTCCCTTACCATCAACATCTGGTAACTAACATAGTTAAACTGGTCTTCCATATGAAACCCAATTGTACTCCAGCTCCAAAGGAAGCGTGGAAGTAGTATTAGATTAGAAACTTGACTTTAGTTCAAACACCCCCCCCCCTTTCCTTCTTATTACTGAGGACTTGAGCATTCAGTGTGAACTTTTACATTTTGTTCAAAGTTACAACACAGCTTTGAACTATAAATATAATTGCTAAATGTTGTCCCTTACAAAATTCTTAACAGGAGCTAAAAAACAGAACTGCCTGCACAGGATTTAATGGCTTAAAGCAGCTGGGAGATGGAGGATGAACATATTAGAGAATCTTTAAGCAAAGAAACCCCAAAAACCAAAAACAAAACCACCATGCATTTCAACATACTGCAAACTGATGCCTATCGCTCCCTTCAGTAGGTAGATAGTACTTTCTTGGTATGGTTATCAGCAGGTGTGACAGCCAGGCCCCCTTTCTAGCAGGCTACGTGCCCGTTCTTTCCTGCTGCATTAGGAGTGGCAATGGATGAAATCTTCTCTTTACACTTCTTACCTCTGTTGACCCATGCAACAAGCAGGATTTTATCTTTAAAAATAAGTATTCATGCGTTAAGGTTTACTAAGAGTGTTTTGCAATTTCTTTTAAACAGGCTGGAGCTGCAGTAAAATAGCAGTTTTAAAAGGTTAAAAGTTAAGTATGTATAGCCACACAAGATATCCAACACACCTAACAGGATTCCTCACACTACCACTGAAATTAAATACATGTCTATGCACGCCTTTTAAGACAAACTGTCTTAATGCCTTTTCCTTTAGTAGTATGCAGTGTTGTAGCTCTGTTGGTCCCAGGATATTAGAGAGACAAGATGGGCGAGGTAATATCCTTTATTGGGCCAACTTTTGTTGGTGAGAGAGAAACAAGCTCTTGAGCTTTCTCAGAGCTCTTCTTCAGGTCTGGGAAATGTACTTAGTGCCACAGCTAAATACAAGGAGAAAAAGACTGTTTAGTGTAAATAGTTAACACATTTCCCTTTAGTTGTTAAAAACAGACATGATTTTTACTAAGGGTTCTTAAAAAAAAAATCATTGTTTACTTGAATATGTATCATTTTGAAAAATTAATTTCTGTAGCCACATAAATCCTGTAAATTATCTTTTGAACAAGCAACCTATTTCCTTAACGCTTTCTAAAACTGGGATGAAAGTAATCAACTATATCTGGATATCCAAGGCAGAATTTGTATAAAACTTCTGAATCTCCACATAATTTCTATGTTAATAACCACAACTGGCAATTAAAGCTTAAACTGCTTATAAATATTTATCGAGCATTAGAGCACAGGTATGTATCCCCAAAATGCACTGAGTCAGATGGGAACAAAGACCGATCTTGGATAAGTTACTGAAGGAGCATTCATAATAATGGAAGGATTGGAAATAGGCAACCAGAAGAAATTACTTGTCCATATTTGTCTGGGGTGTGATGAAAAATAAGGCATACCTGAGTTTCAGGGTGGATAAAAATCAACAATTTAAAATATATCTATATTTTAAAAAATGGTTGTTGTTTTTTTTTAATTTAAATCGCATTTTACCAAAGGTTTTTTCCTCAAAAAGGATATCTAAAGACAGTTTTAATTAAGATACATTATAGCTCAAAGATATCTGATCATGGAATACACGTTTCAGAGTGGTAGCTGTGTTAGACTGTATCAGCAAAAAAAACCGAGGAGTACTTGTGGCACCTTAGAGATTAACAAATTTATTTGGGCATAAACTTTCGTGGACTAAAACCCACTTCACTGGATGCAAGCAGTGAAAAATACAGTAGGAAGATATATATACACACAGAGAACATGAAAAAATGGGTGTTGCCATACCAACTGTAACGAGACCAATTAATTAAGGTGGGCTATTGTCAGCAGGAGAAAAAAAACTGCTGTAATGATAATCAGGATGGCCCATTTCAAACAGCTGACAAGAAATGAAACAATATATTCATGTAATGTTTAAGAAAAGTTTTGTAAATGAGTTCCAATAGTTCATGGATTAGGGACCCAATTTTATGGGATTCCAGGGGCTTCTGTATAGATTTAGGTTAATCTATTTACCCAACGGGACTCAGTGCTCAGGCTAGAAGATACCATCAGACACACTTAGTTTTGTGGTTTTCAAACTGTGGATTTGTCTCTCCAGAGATAACATGCTTGTTAACAGCAAAAATGTTTTTAAATAAATAAATATATAGAGGTGAGAAACAACAGACCTCAACCCTATTGTCCCTCTGCAAATTTGTGTACACAGAGTCAATCCCTTACCTCTCTCTGAAAGTGCAAAGTTTCAAAAAGTTCAATGAACAGAAGATTGTTAGGGACGGAATAGATCTGGACAAGGAGAAGAAATCTGGAGATAAACGTGAGAAGGGAGGGACAGGCAGTAGAAACAAAAGTGAAACTGTTTGAGCAGCATATTACAGAAGTCTTGAGGTCTTTCTGAGCGTAGCCGTCATTGATTTGAGATCTACCATACCATTCTCTCACTAGAAGGGAAAACCTATCATGGCAGCAGGCTGTAAAAGAGACCCAGTTTGGGAATATTTTAATGAAGTTACTCTACCTGTGAGTAAAACAGGTATGAGTACAAAATGCAAACAGTGCAACAAAGAAATGCAAGGCCTGGTTTCCCGAATGAAACAACATCACGAGAAGTGTTCCTTCTCAGGAGGAAGCTGCACTGAAGATGATGAAAGGAACATGTCTGAACCTGCAGGATCTTCAGATTGGTAAACTTTTTTATTTCATACTTCTTTCTTAAGGACTGCCTGTCTTCCTTCTGGACTATTCTTGAATGCTCATGTTTGAGCAAAAAATATAGTTGATACTCTATGGTACTGTCATTTTAGATGCAGTTGTGATAAAAAAAATAAATAGCTGAAATAGGCAGATCTTTCTTTTACAGTTTCACCTTTAAAGTAGTACGGAGTATCAGTGAATGCAATAAGTAATACTAAATGAGCAGTATGGTAATAATTAAATAACTGCATTGACTTATTTTGTTTAGGAGAATCCATCCTCAATATACAGGATTCTGAAGACTATCCACCTTCAAGATCACAATAGTTTTCTATAGTTTCAGAGTTATCTGCCAATGATAGTGTTTCAGTCACATCATGTATGTCACATAGTCACAGTATATCTATCACCTGTAGCAAAAACAAAAAAATCTCCATCATCCTGAAACAACCATAGATAAATTTGTGATAAGAACCAGCAGATTATAAAAAGAGGTAACTGATGAAAAAATTGCCCGGTTTGTTTATGCAACAAACTCTCCTTTCCGTATGACTGAGAACCCCCGCTTCATTAACATGGTTCAGTCATTAAGACCAGGATACAGTCCACCCAACAGAGCAGATGTTGCAGGAAAATTGCTGGATAAAGTGCATGAAAGAGAAATTGAGCAGCGTGCAGAAGGTCTACAGGGTAAAATTGTTAACCTGAGTCTTGATCGGTGGAGCAACGTCCACAGTGATCCTGTTGTATGTGCTTGTTTGGCAACAGAAGAAGGGAATGTCTTTCTTAGAGAAACAATTGATACATCAGGAAATGCACAGACATCATAGAATCATAGAATATCAGGGTTGGAAGGGACCCCAGAAGGTCATCTAGTCCAACCCCCTGCTCAAAGCAGGACCAAGTCCCAGTTAAATCATCCCAGCCAGGGCTTTGTCAAGCCTGACCTTAAAAACCTCTAAGGAAGGAGATTCTACCACCTCCCTAGGTAACGCATTCCAGTGTTTCACCACCCTCTTAGTGAAAAAGTTTTTCCTAATATCCAATCTAAACCTCCCCCATTGCAACTTGAGACCATTACTCCTCGTTCTGTCATCTGCTACCATTGAGAACAGTCTAGAGCCATCCTCTTTGGAACCCCCTTTCAGGTAGTTGAAAGCAGCTATCAAATCCCCCCTCATTCTTCTCTTCTGCAGACTAAACAATCCCAGCTCCCTCAGCCTCTCCTCATAAGTCATGTGCTCTAGACCCCTAATCATTTTTGTTGCCCTTCGCTGGACTCTTTCCAATTTATCCACATCCTTCTTGTAGTGTGGGGCCCAAAACTGGACACAGTACTCCAGATGAGGCCTCACCAGTGTCGAATAGAGGGGAACGATCACGTCCCTCGATCTGCTCGCTATGCCCCTACTTATACATCCCAAAATGCCATTGGCCTTCTTGGCAACAAGGGCACACTGCTGACTCATATCCAGCTTCTCGTCTACTGTCACCCCTAGGTCCTTTTCCGCAGAACTGCTGCCTAGCCATTCGGTCCCTAGTCTGTAGCGGTGCATTGGATTCTTCCATCCTAAGTGCAGGACCCTGCACTTATCCTTATTGAACCTCATCAGATTTCTTTTGGCCCAATCCTCCAATTTGTCTAGGTCCTTCTGTATCCTATCCCTCCCCTCCAGCGTATCTACCACTCCTCCCAGTTTAGTATCATCCGCAAATTTGCTGAGAGTGCAATCCACACCATCCTCCAGATCATTTATGAAGATATTGAACAAAACGGGCCCCAGGACCGACCCCTGGGGCACTCCACTTGACACCGGCTGCCAACTAGACATGGTGCCATTGATCACTACCCGTTGAGCCCGACAATCTAGCCAGCTTTCTACCCACCTTATAGTGCATTCATCCAGCCCATACTTCCTTAACTTGCTGACAAGAATGCTGTGGGAGACCGTGTCAAAAGCTTTGCTAAAGTCAAGAAACAATACATCCACTGCTTACAGAATACTTACAAGAAGTAGCAGTAAAAGCTATAACAAACTGAAAAAAATTCAAATGTCTAGTACGCAGCTTGGTCACAGACAATGCTGCAAATGTATCCAAGATAAGAAATTTAGAAGAGAGTGAAGAGAGAACCAAACTAATAACATTCAGCTGCAGTGCTCATTTGATGCACCTCCTAGCCAAAGGCTTCAGTGTTCCAGAAATAAAGGCTAATGTTGTTGAAATTGCAAAATACTTCCGTGACAACCACTTTGCAGCAGCTGCTTTGAAAAAAGTGGGAGGAACCAAGCTAACTGTCCCACGAGACGTGCAATGGAACTCAGTAGTGGACTGTTTTGAGCACTATATCAAGAACTGGCCTAATCTGTTGACAGTTTGTGAACAAAATCGTGAAAAAATAGATAGCACTGTCACAGCTAAAGTTCTCAACATTGGGCTTAAGAGAAATGTTGAACACATGCTGAATACCCTGAAGCCTATTTCTGTAGCCTTGAACAAAATGCAGGGAAACAGCTGTATTATTGCTGATGCTGTTGCAATTTGGAAGGAACTGAGTGAGATCTTAAAAAGAGAAATATGCAATGACAGAGATAAATTACAAGCATTAAAAAAAACAAGTGAAACAAGCACTATCTCCAGCTCATTTTCTTGCAAATATTCTCAATACTCGGTACCAGGGTCAAACCTTAACTGCTGAAGAAGAAACGGAGTACTTGTGGCACCTTAGAGACTAACCAATTTATTTGAGCATAAGCTTTCGTGAGCTACAGCTCACTTCATCGGATGCATACAGTAGCACCTGTAGCTCACGAAAGCTTATGCTCAAATAAATTGGTTAGCCTCTAAGGTGCCACAAGTACTCCTTTTCTTCTTGCGAATACAGACTAACACGGCTGTTACTCTGAAACCTGCTAAAGAAGAGGAGTTGGCTATGACATGGACATCTAGCAATCATCCCTCCATAATGCCAACTATAATAAACTTCAGAGCTAAGGGTGAACCATTCAAGAAATATGTTTGCTGATGTTTCAAAGAAAGTCACACCAGTGAACTGGTAGAAGTCACTTAAGCACTTGGATTCAGAGACTGCTGAAGTGATAATCTCACTTTTAACAGCAGTAGCTTCTACGGCCGGTATAGAAAGAATATTTTCTTCCTTTGGATTAAATCATTCCAAATTGAGAAATCGTTTGGGACTGAAAAAGCAGGAAAGCTTGTTTTTCTTTTCCAGATTATGAACAAACAGGAAAATGAAGATGAAGCTGACTGAGTTAGCTGCGGAAGCCAATATTTTAAGTTTCTCATGTTGACCTGGCTGACAGTCGATTTAATTTTTTTTTAATATTTAATTTAACTTTTTAGTTAAACAATTTTAACAAAAACAAACCTGATTTTAAAAAACTTGAAAGTTTAACTAAATTCAAAAATTCATACGCGTGTTTTGTTAAAATAATATATGTTCGCTGTTGAAGAAAAAAATCCAGAATACAGAACGTTGTTGTTTTAGTTAAATAAAACAATTTAAATGTCTGTCTGGTGATGTTCTTCTCCTAATACAGCACGGGAAGAAAATCCTCCAAATATTAATGATTAACCTGTTGAACTGGAGATAGTCTTGGGAGGTGAACTTACTTCATAAATATCTGCTTCAGTTACCTTTGCTAAATGAAATAACCAAACAATCATTCATTTTCTGATATAGCTGTAAAACTAATCTGAAAAGTTTTCAAAATAAACCTTTAAAAATGTATAGTGTGTACCTTCTAAAAATGAAACCTACATCTATCTGAGTTGTGAAGCATATGTATTAAGGTTATAACAAACGAGAATGCACTTTTATGTAGAAAATGGAGTCTTCCTGACTAGTGATTTAAATCATGATTTAAAAATCAATTTGATTTAAATCAAATCCACCCTGCTCAGCTGATCTTGAAAAATGCCATTATAGGTAACTGAACTTTTGCGAAGCATTTTTTTGGGAGAACTAGATAACTTTACAATACCACCAAGTTTCAAACACTGCCAAACTTGTAACATCATAGGAATAACCCTTAGATCAATTTTTGAGACAAGGGACAATAGCTATCCCCCATTTCCACAGTCATAACTTTTGTAAAGAGCTGAGGTGTGATGGGGGATGCAACAAGATGCTAGCATGTATGGGAAACTCTAGGCGAGTATTCAGTAGAATGAACACAAGCAAGTAAGAACTTTCTGCTTGGTTGGTGGCTTTCAGAAAAAGGAACAATGGTTATTCCTCACATTCATATCCAGTATCGCAGTTTTTAGACCTTATTTTGATTACTTCCAACAAATTGATCTCTCAATTTTTGAGCTAAGATTACCCAAGCACTTCCCAACTGTTGGGTCAGTTGTCGGGTTTAGCATGCAGGTCCTGGGTGGTGCTGGTGGCCTGTAATATACAGATCTTCGGACTAGACGATGTGATGGTCCCTTCTGACCTTTAATTCTACGACAAAGTACATGAATATCCAAAAGTCTCTTTAGGAGGTGCTCACTAATACTATTTGGACATCCAGGTGGTGATCCATCATGGCTTAAGACCTTTATTTTATTTTATTTTTGAAAGCATGAAAACAAAGAGAATGACCAGAAGAACAAAAAGCAGCACACACTGAACTCTACAAATCAAGTTTCTGCTTACTACCAACTTTCCCCAGAAGTGTAATGAAAAGCTGGCTTATGCTCTCAAAAGTTGTCAGAGCCCCATACTGAAGTCAGCCTAAATGAACTGACCACGATTTTATCCAAGAAGATTTGAAAGGTCCCGCATCTCTGGAGACTATCTTTAGGAGACAAGAGGAGAAATTACATTAAAAAATTCTTGGAATTTCTGCTGAAAGGGCTAACAATCACATCTGAAGGAGAAGGCAAACAGTAAAACCTTTATTCTCTTGAATATCTTTCAATGCCTGATCTAGTGGCTTGCCAAACAAATGCTCTCTTGAAAAGGAAGAGATATATCATTCATTAATGTTCAATTTCCTGAACTAAAACGTCAGCCAGAGAAACCAACTGGATGTAAGGCTAATTGTCATAAAATTAGAGCATCTCAGACTGCATCATGTCACAGAGGATCTTTTATGAGATAACCTGTAGACTTCTTAAAGTGATTGCTTAGCTAGCGACTTTATGAAAGGAAGGCTTTCTCCAAATATAATTTTGCTTAAAAAAAATTCTGGCCAAGCAGAGAGTACAAATTCAGGTGTCCATTAAACCCAATTTCCCATAAATCCACTCCTCTCACCAGCTGTAGGAGTAGCCTTGCCACTTCTCTAAGCATGAGCTGGGGAAAGAGAATAAACTAGGAGAGTATGTATAATCTTAAACCCATTTTAAAATGCAGTCTGTTTGTAATTCACAAGGTATGCTTTTTATTTAATTTTAAAAATCAGTACAACTTTCCCAATATCTTCATTATGCAGTGTAAGAGCTTGTATCAGTGAAACATTGATACTGTTTTTCCTCTATCAAATAATGTTGACTTGTTGGACATATTTGTACTGTATCCAAACAAACTTGAGTAGAAACAGAATGTCACATAGAAAAATTAATTAAAATATTTCATTTCACGTAGAAATTAAAAACTTGATTCCAAAACAGTTTAAGAGAGCTACTCAGTGTAAGTGGCAGTATTTCTATAAATTAAAATTCTGCAAACCGCTACGGAGCTATTTTTAAATTATTAGCAGGAAGGACAGAGACAGGATGCATATGCAGGGAGCACTTAATTTTAATTTAAACAACATACATCTTAATACAGCTGCAACCTTAGCAAAAGAGGGCATTTGATAGTTGTTTGAAAAGGCTTAAAATGTCAAGCTGAGCATTGCTACTTAATTTATGAATAAGTTTAGTGTTCCTGAAAGTGAAGTACTGGTTACACTGGACTATAGGCAACATCCATTTAATTTTAGACATCCACCTTACAGCATTTGAAAATGGCACGAACACAACCATGTCACTCTGCCCTACACTTTTCTTCATAGCGGTAAACTATACTAGACTAAGTGAGGCATTCAATAGCATCCTCTCCTCTCACGTACAATCTAATGTCTCAATCATGACTTGCAACAACCCTGTTTATTCAGTCCTGAACTAGTCTTAGCATAGACTGCTTTTCATGCTGAATTACATCATACCTAGTCTGATTTTGCAAGGCTCACAGAGAATCATGGGAAAGCACTAGTTTATTTCCATTTGTAATCATTCATATCAACTCCAGGAGGTTAACATATGCATTTACCCTGAGAATAATGCACTTTCCACTCCTCTCCTTCATGCCACTCTGCTGACATTCATATGAGCTTCGGCGTGTTTCTGAACAGACCAAACACTTCTATCCTAATGTAACTTTTCAATGTTACAACTGACAATGTTTTAACAACACTTTACTACTAACAGCATATTTCATCTAAAGCAGTTTCTCTCAAATGTGGCCACTGTGGCCAGGGGCTTTTCCTGCAGCCACGACAGCCTCTTGGGCAGAGATGGGGGAAGGGGCAAAGCAGCGGCCCCTCCTTGCAGCATGCAGGGGCTCCAGCTCTGGGCTTTAGCCCAGGACCAGTCTTACTGGACACCATGGTCAAGCAGCAAGGAGTGGGGTGAGTCTGAGGTGCGAGGCCCTGGAAAGGAGCTCAGGACAATGGGGGTGGGGCACGAGGGAGAGACCAGGGGAGTGGGTGGAGGCAACAGGAGACAGAGGGGATCTGTGGAGGACGGGGGGAGGCAGCAGGGCCAGTGGCACCGACACACAACTGTATTTTATTATTGAGTCTGCAAAAAAACCCTACATAAATAAATTGCAATGATTTGGACATGTATATGTTCATATTTATTTGTTTTTCCTAAAGGTACTTAAGTATTTTAGGAAAATTTGTCAGTGTGGCCACCAGGAAGAGTTCACTGTACATGGGCTTGTACACAGGAAGGGCATGTTCCAATTAGCTACTGCTTTAATGCTGACACTCATCATCCCTGGATAGCCTCGCCATGCAAAAGTGGTAGCACCATGAAACCAACAGTCTGCATTGACGACACAGTACCACTGTGATTTCAGACATTAACCAGATACCTGCTTATTAAAATCAATCATCTTACAGTGCTTATTTAAGCCCTCAGGTGTGAAACAGAGTGATATACATTAAAATCAAAGAGGAAATAATGCAAACAAAATAGATAATATTTAAAGAGGTAAATTTTACAATAGAGGTATGCATGATGATCATAAAACCTTTATGAATTAATGGATGACATTTATGTTTCAGAGAAACATGTACGAAGAGTCACTATAATAAAACTCTTTTTTTGTCAAAGGAATCTCCATGGGAGCTTAAAATAATTATCTATGCCAATACTCACTTTTGAGATAAGTTTATGATGCCAGAGACTGTCAATTTATACAATGTGGGTATTATACAATATGACTCGAGAAGTTGCCAAATTCCTTTCAACAAGAACCTAGTGTCAACCCTTGAGCCATGGTTTAAAAATGAAAGAGTAGTGTTTTAGCTGCTATAACAAATAATCAACATTCTTTAGAAGTTGCTCTATGTACCCAAATGGAAAACTTGATACAGCTCTATGCTAAACCCAAACTATTGCAGCCGGAAGTTGATTTGAGATTTCTGTGAAGAATTAAGATTACATTATTAACGGCAGCACTTCTACTGAACTAGAGCTAGTATATCTCTGGACAAAAAAACACAAACACACACACCCCACACATTTCAAAGAACCACAAAATAAATGTTACATATATCTAGAATATATTTGTCCCTCATTCTTAGCATTTAATTAAAATGTGCTGACTCAGTTTTATAATTAGCTTTACAAAGAGAACATACGATAGACACCTATAATTTGAATATATTTCTTCCCTACTCCTAGAAACATAATCTTTTAGTCACGAAGTTCTCAAGCAGCAAGAGTGTAGAAAAAATAATTTAAAAAGCACCAGCTTTGAAGAAAGATTCAATAAATCACCATCTAGTCTTACCACTGAGCAATCAAGAAAACATAAACTTTCCTTCAGAACTTCTTAACCAAAAGATCATTTTCTCCTTCCTCTTAAAAACTATTCAAATAGTGACAAGCACATTATCTGCAGTTTGTTTTAGGTTTACTTCTACCAACATCTTCCCAACTCCTCCATTCTGTAAGTAATCATAGATATCACTGTATGGTTAAAAAGATAGATGAAGTTTTAAATAGGATTTGGGTCGAAGAGAAAATGGATAGCATAAGTACTTTTTAAAAGTTGCAATTGAAAAAGATTGAAAGGTTTGATTACTAAAAATGGTCTGTACAGTGCAAGTTAAGTCTTAATAAGAAAATCAGGAGACTATTCCCACAAAACATGTAGAACTCTACCTAAGAAAGATCCACTGAGGAGCTGGAGGGGGCTAGCATGAGGGACAGCCAATGGGCTCAGTGAAAGAATAGCTCAGGGGGTGGGGGAGGGGTGTTGTTCTTTTTTAAAGAGACTTAACTAAATTGATTAAATTCACACCTTACACAGACCAGCTGAGACTGAGCCAACTGCTACTCATTTAGATCATTGACCTATTGCGAATGCACCCGTCAACCCAGCAGCCGCAGTAGGTGGTCCAGAGGGATCTCCTACCTCTTTACCAAATCTGCTAGGAGAGCCTGGAGGATGCACTATGCAGAGCATGTATCACCAGAACCCTCCAACAGTACCCGAGGTGGAAAGAGAGAAGATGGGACACAGCCGCCATTGTGGGTGGAGTCCTGCACTAGCTGTATCCTGCTTTTCCTCTTGCCACTGCCTGAACAGAGTTAAAAGATTCAGAGCCTCACCAAACTCCCCTGCATAAGACCTCCATGATTCCTCCTCAGCAACCAATTGGGAGACTGCTAGCCGTCAGGGAAGACCACATGAAGAACAAGAGAGGAGCCATTCCATAGCCAGAGACTGCAGCATGACCTCCCTGCCACTACTGAGGCAAGAAGAGATTACAGAACAACCCCCTGCTACTGCTGATGCCAAGAAATGCCTCCCTACAAGTTGCTAAGGAAGATTCATAGATTCCAAGGCCAGAAGGGACCATTATGATCATCTAGTCTGAGCTCCTGTATAACACAGGCCATAGAACTTGCCAAAAATAATTCCAAGAGCAGATCTTTTAAAAAAATGTCCAATTAGGATTTAAAATGGTCAGTGATGGAAAATCCACCATGACCGTTAGTAAAAACTGTTCCAGTGGTTAATTACTCTCACAGTCAAAAATGTACACCTTATTTCCAGTCTGAATTTGTCTAGCCTCAGCTTCCAGCCATTGGATCATGTTATATCTTTCTTTGCTAGACTGAGACCATTTTTCAATATTTGTTCCCCATGTTTGCACTTATAGACTGCAATCAAGTCACCCCTTGCCCTTCTCTTTGTTAATTTAAATAGAGGAGCTCTTTGAGTTTATCACTATAAGGCTGATTTTCTAATCCTTTAATCACTCCCGTGGCTCTTGTCTGAATCCTTACCAATTTATCAGCATCCTTCTTGAATTGTAGGCACCGGAACAGGACACAGTATTCACGCAACAGTTGCACCAATGCCAAATAAAAAGGTAAAATAACCTTTCTACTCTTACTCGAGATTCTCTGTTTATGCATCCCAGGATTCCATTAGCTCTTTTGGCCACAGCATCACACTGGGAGCTCAGGTTTAGCCGATTATCCACCACAACTCCAAAATCTTTTTCAGAGTCACTACTTCCCAGAATAGAATCCCCCATACTGTAAATATTACTTACGTGCTTTGTTCCTAAATGTATACATTTGTATTTAGCCATGTTAAAATGCATGTTTGCTTGTGCCCAGTTTACCAAGTGATCAGGATTGCTTTGAATCAGTGACCAGTTCTCTTCATTATTTACCACTCCCCCAAGAGGAAGCATGGAGCAAGGGTGGGAAAGTATGAAATTGATGGAGCATGCGTGTGTTGGGGGGATGGGGAATGAGAGCATATTTCACTCAGGGAATGTCCATATACCACTGATTGAGGCAGAAATTTTGAGTGAGCACCTTGTTAAACTTTTGGAAGCATGTCACTGAAAAAAAACCTTCAAAAGTGCCTCAAAATGGATGAAGCTGACAAGGACAAAAACAAAAACCCTCTTGTATGAAGTAAACAAAACAGCTTTGAAATGTTCCATATTAATTTTGTTTATACATCCTCTTCACTTGAAGGAGGAACTAATTACCATAACTTTATTCAGTTATAGTATATGCTATGGCTATTACTATCACTTTGAGATAAAATAGTTTGAATGTATAAAAGCTGCTTGACAGCGAGCTAAAATTATAACTAACTGAACACTGCTCTTCAGAATCAGTAATGAAGGAAACCTAATAAGACACAAAAATCATTTTAAATATATAAGGAAGTTCATTTTGTATACTTAATGCTCTCTGAAGATATGTTGCTGAAAAAGCACATTACTCCAGTTTCCAAGCAAATCCCAGTGGGGAGATCCATTTTACACTGTACTCCCTGGACGAAGCACCTAAACCAAGTACCAGCCTCAAGTCATACAGGTTCCTTCTATGTCAGGGATTAGAACAGCGGGAGATCTACAGAAGTTGGCAAGCGACACACATGAAAAAATCTTATCAAGAAGACTTCAACTACAGTTATTAAGACCAAATCTAAGTCCTCTGACAAGCATTCAATTTTTTGGAGCATATGTGTTCCATCCCTGACAAGGGAAGGGAGTTAATTAGCTCCCATGGAAAGAGAAGTACATACCACACCACTGAGGAATTGTGCAAACAGTTTGTACAATTCCTCAGTGGTATGACATATTCTTTTCCTTCCACGGAGGAAGGAGGCTGACAGCTGGGCCTTATTAAGGAAATAGGCCTTTGAACCATGGGGTAGGTCATTGCTCCCAGGAGGAGAGCACTTTCTGGATCCCAGGCTGAGAGGATCCTGCCAACACAGCTCAGCACTGAAACACATGGAAAATGAGCAACTCTACTGTCTGGGGACATTAGTTCTCCAGAGAACACTACAACTAGTCAGTGATATTTCAGGGTAAGAGGATCCTTCTAGCGTTTAAAAATTACAATGGTGTTGTTCCTTGGAATTTCAACACCAAAGTCAACTGAACCCCTGCGACCCCACTAAAATTGCACATTCTTGCACATAAAATGTTCTCAAATTTACCTTACAAAAGGAATTCTTGGCTACAGCCAGTCTAGACAGATTTTCATTTAAATGCTGTTCTATTAAGTGAATGAGCACTGGGCACAACTTCAAGCAGGTGTCTTGGGTATATACAGCTTTACATTTCAGCATGTTTGCTAGTTGAGTTTTGTCATTCAACGTTCGATTATAATTTCTGGCTCTTATCTCTAAATCTAGTGTTTTATTAAAGTCGCTATACGAAGGTCAACCTCTCAGACTTAACTGCCAGTGAGAAGACTCATATTAGGATTTTAAGCATATTTTTACCTTTGTATTAACATTACATTTTATTAAAACAAGTTATCTGAAATACCACATATCAACTAAATCATATAAGAAACTAAGGAAATTTGTGGATCAATTTGTAGACATTCTGTAAAACTCCCTAGTGGCTAGGGTTGCCAACTGTCTAAATCGCACAAACCCAAACACCCTTGCCCTGACCCAAGATCCTGCCATGCCATGCCCCTCCCCTTGTCAGACACCCTGCCCCTCACTCACTCCATCCCCCTTCCTTCCATCGCTCCCTCTCCCACACCCTCACTCACTTTCACCAGACTGAGGCAGGGGGTTGGAGTGCAGGAGAGAATGAGGGGTGCAGGCTCTGGCCAGGCAGCGCTTACCTCAGGCGGCTCCCAGAAGCGATCAGCATGTCTGGCTCAGGGGCAGCCAGGCGGCTCTGCACAATGCCCCACCTGCAGGCATCACCCCCGCAACTCCCATTGGTCGCAGTTTCTGGCCAATGGGAGCTGCGGAGTCGGTGCTCAGGGCAGAGGCAGTGTGCAGAGATCCCCTGGCCGCCCCTGTGCTTAGGACCCAGAGGGACGTGCCTGTCACTTCCGGGAGCTGTGCGGAGCCAGGGAGCCTGCCTTAGTCCCACTGACCGGACTTTGGCCTATTAAAATCTCCCAGATTGCCTTTAATAGTTACTAGGAGATTGAGGCCGATTTCAGGAGACCCCCAGCCAATGCGGGAGGGTTGGCAACCCTATGAGTGCTTCAATAACAGTTAGCATTAGGGCATATTGACAATAGACCTGCACTGGTGGAGTAAATGCTGAATCTCATTTCTGCATCAGTTGGCACAATGAGTTTATGGTGTATGGAGACAGACCTGAGACCTCATGGGATCCATCAACACGGGGACACATTTTCACATTCCAGGGGCCTTGACCTTCACAAATTCCTCCAGCTTGCAACCAGTTAAAATTCCCAATCCAGTAGAACCTCAGAGTTATGAACACCTCAGGAATGGACGTTGTTTGTAACTCTGAACAAAACGTTATGGTTGTTCTTTCAAAAGTTTACAACTTAATACAGCTCTGAAACTTTACTATGCAGAATATAAAATGCTGCTTTTAACCATCTTAATTTAAATGAAACAAGCACAGAAACAGTTTTCTTCTTACCTTATCAAAGCTTTCCTTTTTTTTTTTTTTTTTTAAAGTAGTTTACATTTAACACAGTACTGTATTGTACTGTATTTGGGTTTTTTGTCTCCTGCCTGATTGCATACTTTCAGTTCCAAATGAGGTGTGTGGTTGACTGGTCAGTTCATAATTGGTGTTCATAACTTTAAGGTTCTATGTACCAAGTCATTCTATTTGATCTAATCCAGGAGCCACGAATCTTCAAAGGTAAAAGATATACCCTGCCTTATTCTAATAGCTGACTAGCTCATAAAAGGAGCTTATAATTGTGTGTGGTCACGGGTATTATGTTTGAAACATGAACGGTTTATTTTTGATATAGAGATTTTGGGGGCTTTTCAACATTGTAAAAAAGCCAGAGCAATCTGGATGGATTCTTATTTTGTAATTATGTAGCAAAAGAAAATACTAAGAACTGGATAAAAAACTAAGCCATTGTTTGCATTAGTGGTAGGTGTGCCACAAGACTGTTTAAAACAATTAAGAAAACTATTTGTAGTCCTTTTCAAAATGAGTCATCTGGATATTATTTGTAACATTTTCCTGAAAACATAATTTAAATTTCTACAGCTATTTTCTTAGCATAATTTAATTATTGAATAGATTTGTTTGCTAACAACATTCTGAAGTTAGTAACAATTAAAAGAGGTCTTTCAAACTAGTATCAGACAAAAATCTCATTTTCCATTACTATTAGGAACACAAATCCACTTCTCCATGAAGCAAAAATAACTGTTCTCCAAAGTATCACAATGTATTGTGCTTAAACACACCTTATCAAATGTATGCCACCTTCATTTAAAACACACCATAAAATTAAAAGTATACACATTAAAAACAAGCTCTGAACTCAGAAAACATCTAATTTCAGCTCCTCAGTACACTTAAGAAAAGAGTACAAAATCATAGCAAGCACAGCAGTAATTATAACGGCTCTCTCAATAACTGAGAGCCTTAAAATTATAGTTTAACCATGGAAAAAAGTGTTTTGTTGGAGCACTGTTCTATTTTATTCATTTCTGTGCTGATGAGTAGTGAGAGACTGACATCCCTGGAGACTGACTTCTATTTATCTGCAGAACAGGTAAAGCACAGACAGCAGCAGTACAAGCTTACTCATATGCCCTCTCTTTGTGCTAGTTTTGGAGTAGCCACATCCAAGGATGTTTGTAATGTTCACCTCAATATACCTCAAAATATTTAGTACAAGTGAGTGAACTGTCTGTAGATGGGCAAATGAAGTTTGTGCAGAGGATGAAAACAAAGGAAGATAGTGGTGAATAGCTGTGCATGGAGGCTGAAGAAAACCTGCACAGCTTTTGGGTCATGGTATCTGGTAGAGAATCTGCATTGAGGAATATAATTGAACTGATTATTAGCCACTGCAGGAGGCGTGAATGTACTCTGGTGTGAGAGACCAGCTTTATGCAAGACAACAAAAATCTGAGGAGCATCATAATGAGATTAAGAGAAAGTCTTTTGGGCTGTATTTCTAGCACAGTGTCCCTGACTTTCTCTTTTAACTTCCCATATTGACAGGCTGTTCTTCCCTTGTATGTGACTGTTCTTAAGTAGCAGCTTTTCTTTACTACTAACTGCAAACATATCAATGAGCTTTGACTTTGACTTTATTTCAGTATGTGATCCAACATTTATGGACCAAATGTCAATTTCCTCCCCACTGGTAATGAGAAATACCCTGGTATCTTCATGTCTCTACGAAAAGTTAAGCCTGCTATGTAATGGGTTCTGATTCCTTGAGAAGTTTGCATAAGGCTTTATTGAACCAAGTATACACATTTCTCTTACAACTGCACATGTTTTCAGTGCTCTGACAAGAGATGGAAGGGTGGGAAGCATTGAGAGATCAGAGCTCTGGAGATTGTGAGGTGCTGGTGATGGGCTTCAACAAAACAGTATAGAACAGTGGTTCTCACTAGGGAACTGGGGCTCCCTCGTGGTCCACAAGGAGGTGTCGGGGGGCCACCAAAATAAACCAGAGAGCAGGGGCTGAAGCTGAAGTGCAAGCCCTGCTGCCCAGGGCTGAAGCCAAAGCCTGAGGAACTTAGCTTTGTGCGGCCCCCTGAGGCATGGGGCCCCAGGCAGTTGCCCTGCTTGCTACCCCCTAACACAGGCCCTGGCTTTTAATATTCTGGATATGCAGAAAAACAGTTGTTGTGGCACTGGTGGGATGGGGAGTTTATACAGCATGTTGGGGGAGCCTCAGAAAGAAAACAGTTGAGAAGCCCTGGTATAGAAGATTCCCTGCTGCATTCCTTTACAGCTATCCAGGTCAAAACTGGAGTTCATTGATAAAGTATGGCCCATATAGACCATTAGGTACTAGTAATTACATCTAAAACTTTAATATTTTGGTTGTGTGGGAATGTATGCTAATGTCATAGGACAATATTTTCAGAAGTGCCCAAATCCTACTGAAAATCAATTTCGTTTACAGGAAAGGGAGTGGGACTTCAGAGCCTAATCCCTAACACTTTTCACAATCCTTAGCCATAAGCATCAGGGTCCAACGTGTGACTAGTATCTACAATGCTAAGTAGTTTTTAATAACTCACAAGTAAAACAAGTTTAGCAAATTGTCGCTTATTCCCAGTTTATAATTCAGAGTAAAGACACAAATTCCCTTGGAATGAAACCTTCTAAAGGTCTCCTGCTAGATTCTTACTTAAGGTAAAGAGACTAACTGATGCTCTGTCCAGAACACAAAGTGTGGCTTATCTCTGAATACAAACATTTAAAAATAAGGAAGCCTCATTCAAGGCTAATGACATACTTTGATTAAAGAGATAAAATAAACCATCTTTAAATATCCCTCCCTCTTTCTTCCTCCAAGTCAAATGAAGCCCAGTTCCCTGCTGTGGACATCTGAAAAGGAAACTTCTGCTCACTCTCTGGTCAGCAGGAGTGGGAAACATTGCTTCCCATTGTCACTGTCCCTCCTACATACATCTTGGGAAAAATGGGTATCTGAAAGATCCCACTGCTCCCTACAATCTTCCCTGTCACCTATAGCAGTCTGGAAACTTTTGGATATATATGAGAGAGAAAATGTGATCCAGCTCTCCCACCATTAACCATAATATATAGTTGTGGTGGGCTGGGTACCTAGATATGGTGAGCAACTCAGACCATTATCCGTTTGTCTAACTGCTGTCTTTAGTGGCCACCGCATAAATAAGCCTAGAATTATTGCCTGGCTCTCCTTCCCCAGTCCACAAGAAGAGATTCTGCTGGACCAGCAATTTCAGTAGTGAGAAGGTCCTGATACCTGCTTTCATTCTCAGACTGGTCTGCCAACAGACTTGCACCAAGTTAACTAAATTGGTTTTAATTCACAGCTTTTGTTATTTTGGTCCAAGTGTGTTTGTGGACATTTATCCAGAAATAAAAGTGTCCACACAGAGTTGCACCCAAGCAAGAAGAGGTGTGAATAAAACCAAGTTAGTGATTTTAGTGCAAGTTTGTGTGTAGACAAGGCTTTGGAAGAGACCAATTTTCAGTACTCCTGTGTGGGGTTGGGAATGAGAGAAGGCAACCTTATCATCCTTCCTGACAAAAAAAGAGAAGCTACTGATCAAGCTACATAGAGAAGAAGGGACTGAAGATTGGATCTTCTACAGAGAAACTAAGGATCACCACCCCATGACAATAAGCTCCTCACCACCACCCAGTGGCTCCTCTTCTCCCTAATGAGCTGCGACGGACAGATTCCTCTTGTATGTTGTGAGGTGAGGGCCAACAGCAACTCTTTTTACCTGCGGACTGATCCATTCACTGGCTTTTCTTTGCAGGTGAGTGAGATCAGGACTGAGTGGCGGGTTGATGCGTACTGAAATCAGCTTATGGTCCTCTGCTTATCTCTGTGGTTAAATTTTCTGTATTCCTTTCTGACCACATCGGCAAATGTGGCTGTAATCCACTGCAGAACAAAAGGATCATGAAACTGAAGACCTGAAAATTTGCACTGTACATAAATTATCTGCAGACGTACAAAATAACATAACTACCTTATAGAGAGGTAGAGTTGAGGAAGAGGAAAAGAGTGAGAGAAGATGTCAGAAAGAAGACATAGGTGATTACTATCACAAATGAACAATCCTGCATAATAACCTAACTAGCTATTAAAAAGGAATAATTCTGCATCTATTGAACTGCTGTTTGAAGCAGCAGAAGTAATCTGTCAGAAGGTGGTACCTTCAAGCAAACTCCTTCCAAATCAATCACTGAATTAAAGCACACCACGCAGGTTGGCACAGTTACAGCAGCATTCCTTTTATCATGTCTCCACAAGCTCTCACTTCACATATCTATCCTCCTTTCTTTCCCTGCTTTTTGAATTTGAAAGCTAGAACTGCTAAAAATGTATTTTCACAAAAGTGGATCATTAAACCTTTAAGAAAATAAACGTTTGTATATGACTGAGGAAATATGGTATTATTTAGCCCTTATATTCTGAAAAGTTCTAAACCTTTCATTTTATTCTCCGCTTGTTTTGAGGGAATCCTTCTTACAAATCTCACAGAGGCTGGGGCCTTCAATGTGAAAGCAAAACTTGACAAACAGGACAGTTAAAAAAAAAAAAAAAAAGCCAGAAGAGAACAAGCCTATGACATTTTATTTCTTCTGAATTTTATTGCCAAAAGATGTTTTTATCCCAGCATTTGGAAGGTGAACATTTATGTTGTAGAGTTACAGAGTCACTGTATCAAGCCACCTTTGGACAAAAATATAATAGACACAACAGGGCCCTGGAGAATTTTATCAGCAAGTTCAACAGCAACAAAAAAAAAAAAAAAAAAAAAAAAAAAAAATCAATTTCTGACACACAATTCAGTTTTAACATCAAGCTTCAGCATTAGATATCTACAGGGCTCTCTTTGACCCTAAGGCAGCTGGGAATGGGAAAAATGACAGCGAGTTAAATTCTGCACATGACTCTCCATAACTAGAACTTGGATATTTCAGTGTAGACATTTTTTAAGTTCTTACACATCACCCTTCCCAGGATTACTATCTTACATACATATTAGTGATGTGCACATCATGAAAAATGTTAAAGAAGTTTAAAAAGCAAGCAACTTGTAATTCAAGAAGCCCTTTCATAATTATTAAAATACAATAGCTTACTATGGTCAATCCCTCATTACAATATTACAAGTAAAAGGGTACTATTAGAATTTTTTAAATATCTGAATGGGTTAACAGGCATTCCATTTTTCTACATAAGCACGTCATTTGCACCTATCTAAAAGCTTATTCACCTCTTTTACCAATAGATGGGGAAGTAAACCACTCCATGTTGTTGCCGCCAAATGTAGCGAGAAATCATTATATTCTATGCTTGCTGAACACTCACAGTCTGAGAACCATGCCCTTCCTAAAGCACAAATACCATCCAAATTTGCAGAATCAATACTTATTTATAGTACCACCCTAGCCAAACTTAAGTTCCTTTCTAAAACACTTATGCCTGTGTTCATGACGTTGATCACCAATGTAGTCATTTCCTTCAGCATAAACTGGACACTGACAGGAAACATGCCTCATAACTAAAACAGTAACACCTTAAATACATGGAGCAAGAGGGATAGAATGTACTAGTTCTGTGATTCAGTTTTTAAACACATTTTAAACACTGGTTAAACACATTCTACTCTACCTTAAGTATAAAGGGTGTCAAGATTTTTGGGTGTTTCAGACAATCAAATAGTCTCAAAGAAAGATTTCTAAGTGAAAGAAATATAATGTTTTTCTTCAATGCATTGGGCCAATTTATACTGGAGGTTAAGGGGAGAGAAGTAATCTAGTTCACAAAAATTAACTCACAGATTACATCAAGAAAAAGTTGGTAAAACATATTTTACTGGCACTCCCCCTCAATTAACAACAGTAATTTGAAAAAGATTTATCATGAATCCGGCACAGAGCTAGAATAAATAAAAATGAAGGAGGAAGGAAGTTCTTATTTATGCCCTTGGTCAAACAAAAAACCATTATGTCATTTTAACAGCTGTATAACAAATTGGCAGGGTTCAGACTAAAGAGTTTTTCTAATCATCATCCCAAAAGAGCAATTATTTTTGTTTCCTCAAAAATATCTTCTTTGGCATAGAAATCCCTCTATAGAGTAAACCAGATGAATAAACTTCAGAATACATTCTAAAAGTAGAATGTACATTAGGTAACATACTGAGTATTTTTACTGCTGAGAGCAGCTCTACTAAGTTAATCATGTTGTGCAAGGAATGAATTTCAGAGTCACTTGTGACACCAGAAATGGTAATTACTTGGCACAAATTCACATCTTGTTAAAAAAACAGTTGACAAGAACCAACTGATCTGTATTAATTTTTTTGTAGCTGAAATAAAGAAAACAGAGGCAAAACTAGAGGTTTAAAACACAGATCACAAGGGGCAGTTTAAAAGCCATATTTTAAAATCACATCTTAATTTCTTGTTACTAGCACCTTAAAACCTAAAGTGAAATTGTTTCCAGATCAAATCTGCTGCTTCTACTGTGCACCATATTAATGGTAATTTTATGTAAATGCAGCAATTTGTGACATCCCAATATTTGCAATCTAACATTTACTTTGGATCCCTCTAGCGAACATTGTCTCAGTTGTAGTAGTTCAAAGTGTAAGTCCAAGCAGTTGTAGACAAAATCTCAGAGTCAAGGCACTTTTATAAAAGGTTTACGTAACTAAATAAAATTAGCATAATTCCTCAAATTTTTCTATGTACATGAAGTGGCAGTTGACAGATAAAAGCACAGATAGTAAAGTACTGAAAAGTGAATCAAGTTTTTCTACTGGCCATACTGATTCCCTGGCCCCACTCCATGCCTATAGCCACCAGCTAGATTCAAGCTTTCCCAATTCCTCCTCTCCCATCTATTAATCCCAAGGACCTACTAAGGTTTGTCAGTGGGCTCTGACAAAGCCCAGAAGATTTACCAGCCAGAGAAGGTGTCTTTCTTGTTGGAGTTACAAATTACATTTCACAACGAATTCTTTCTGCACATCTCCCCTGCCTCCTACCACATCTCAGCAACAGGAGTTAAGCCACCCACACTGCACACGTCAATTTATTGAAATACAAAGCCTATCATAAAAACTCCTCCCTGCAAATCTTTTAGGTAATGAGACACTCCAGAGGTAAAATTATGTCTCGTGACAATGTACATCTGTCCAAGGTCAGCTTTAAAGGTGGTTCATTCCAGCGTCATTTTAACGACCAATCCATGAACCTTATGCAACCAACCTTTTTGCCTACCCCAGCATCAGGAGGATGGAAGAAGGGAATCCAAAAAGTATTTCTCATCTCACCGAGGGATATAGCAGCATTTCCTCTCTCCCATCCATGATAATGGTTTGAGGAGAATAGCAGTCACATCTCTTCAACCTCTGCAGGGGGAAAGAGTTTGGAGCACAAGTCCATGGGGCTGGATGCGCTGCATCCGAGAGTCCTAAAGGAGTTGGCGGATGTGATTGCAGAGCCATTGGCCATTATCTCTGAAAACTCATGGCGATCGGGGGAAGTCCCGGACGACTGGAAAAAGGCTAATGTAGTGCCCATCTTTAAAAAAGGGAAGGAGGAGGATCCTGAGAACTACAGGCCAGTCAGCCTCCCCTCAGTCCCTGGAAAAATCATGGAGCAGGTCCTCAGGGAATCAATTCTGAAGCACTTAGAGGAGAGGAAAGCGATCAGGAACAGATAGCATGGATTCACCAAGGGCAAGTCATGCCTGACTAATCTAATTGCCTTCTATGACGAGATAACTGGCTCTGTGGATGAGGGGAAAGTGGTGGACGTGTTGTTCCTTGACTTTAGCAATGCTTTCGACACGGTCTCCCACAGTATTCTTGCCAGTAAGTTAAAGAAGTATGGGCTGGATGAATGGGCTATAAGGTGGATAAAAAGTTGGCTAGATTGTCGGGTTCAACGGGTAGTGATCAATGGCTCCATGTCTAGTTGGCCACTGGTATCAAGTGGAGTGCCCCAAGGGTCGCCCTTGGGCCAGTTTTGTTCAATATCTTCATAGATTATCTGGAGGATGGTGTGGATTGCACTCTCAGCAAGTTTGTAGGTGACACTAAACTGGGAGGAGAGGTAGATACGCTGGAGGGTAGGGATAGGATACAGAGGGCCCTAGACAAATTAGAGGATTGGGCCAAAAGAAATCTGATGAGGTTCAACAAGGACAAGCGCAGAGTCCTTTACTTAGGATGGAAGAATCCCATGCACCGCTACAGACTAGGGACCGAATGGCTCGGCAGCAGTTCTGCAAAAAAAGACTTAAGGGTTACAGTGGACGAGAAGCTGGATATGAGTCAACAGTATGCCCTTGTTGCCAAGAAGGCCAATGGCATTTTGGGGTGTATATGTAGGGGCACTGCCAGCAGATCGAGGGACGTGATCGTTCCCCTCTATTCGACATTGGTGAAGCCTCATCTGGAGTACTGTGTCCAGTTTTGGGCCCCACACTACAAGAAGGACATGGAAAAATTGGAAAGAGTCCAGCGGAGGGAAACAAAAATGATTAGGGGACTGGAACACATGAGTTATGAGGAGAGGCTAAGGGAACTGGGATTGTTTCATCTGTGGAAGAGAAGAATGAGGAGGGATTTGATAGCTGCTTTCAACTACCTGAAAGGGGGTTCCAAAGAGGATGGATCTAGACTGTTCTCAGTGGTAGCTGATGACAGAACAAGGAGTAATGGTCTCAAGTTGCAGTGGGGGAGGTTTAGGTTGGATATTAGGAAAAACTTTTTCACTAGGAGGGTGGTGAAACACTGGAATGCGTTACCTAGGGAGGTGGTGGAATCTCGTTCCTTAGAAGTTTTTAAGGTCAGGCTTGACAAAGCCCTGGCTGGGATGATTTAGTTGGGGATTGGTCCTGCTTTGAGAAGGGGGTTGGACTAAATGACCTCCTGAGGTCCCTTCCAACCCTGATATTCTATGATTTTATGAACCTCTGCATATTCGTCTTCAACCTCCCGTATCAGGCAATGGAGGGGTGGGACAGCACCGAGACCCTCAACCATGCTAATTTTTTTTAAAGCAAAAATCTTCATTTTGTGCCTAAATTGCTTGACAGTGTCCCTTTACTTTTAAAAAATGAAACTATAGTTAATAAATAGAAACAGCTACAATTAATAAATAGAAAGAGCCAACAGAAAATATTTTTGGAAAAGTTAGGCAAAGATTAAACATAAATAAAATTTAAAAACAAGACGTTTGCAGTACAAACCTTAACTGTGACCACTTTACTGTCCTTATAGCAAGTAGCAGTAACTTCAAAGAGAATCTAGGCTTATTTTAAACATATACCAACTGAAGAAGCACAATTACTCGAGAGAAAAAAATTAACCAGTACTGGCTGCCTTTCCATTTCTTTATTTGATTTTAATTATCTCTGTTGAATTGTATGATCATACTGTGTAACAGGTACAGCATCTCTTGACAAATCTTTTGACAGCTCAATGCTACCTGACTCCAGTGCATGAAGGGGTGTGGTTTTTGGCTCCTCCTTTCTCCTGCGGAGCTCCTGAGCTTCAGGAAACTCTGCAAGTGAAAGAGATTCCATACAATTTAACTCTGCTGAGTATTTGAGCTTCCTCCCATCCTGATGAAGTGATTCCGTGGTACTTGTTCTGGCTAGCACTTACTATCTGCAATTTTTAACTCACAAAAAGCAAGAAGGAAAGTATTACAGGATCTTGTTCACTTACATCACAACAGCTGGTCAAGCTAATCATAACTGTAGAGAGAGTGGATCAATGCTACAGAACTACTTTCCTAGACTAAAAAAGCAGCTTTCCTTTTGCATTTATTCATTTGCATGAATCTGACCAGCCTCAAGAAAACAAATCAGCTGGTAATATTACAAAGCAGAACCTACAATTGAGTCAGTTTAATATTCAAAGCAAGCCAGTACATACCTCATAACTGTTCCATTGTACATGAAATAACGCTATTATCCCGGTTTGCTGTGTTGTTGTAGCTGTATTGGTCCAAGGATCTGAGAGAGACATGGTGGGTGAAGTAATATCTTTTGTTGTACCAATTTCTGTGTAAGCTCAAAACCGTATCTCTTTCACCAACGGAAGTTGGTCCAATAAAAGATACTATCTCAGTCACGTTGTCTCTCTAGTATCCCTAGTATTTAGAGCGCCTTGACAGTGAAACTAGCAAACATCCTGGAATCACAATATTTGAAATTTAATTATTTAAAGGCATCTAGAGTATGGGATGGATGCTTATTAATTTTATGGATCTTTAAGCATAAATTCTTATATAGCACCTTTGATTTATAGATTCAATCTAGAAATCTACCTAAAGAGACTAGACTGATTAGTCACACAGTAGTGCTTGAATTTGTCAGAAAACATTTTATGGATGGAGTGGGTGTTCACATATTTCAACCTGACAAAGATGACATGGCTGATTCTCAATATAATGAGGAAAGTTATCTTGCTAGGCAGCATGAGAAAAGTAGGGGAGAGTCTGTGGGGAACAGCAGCACTCATGGAGCTCAGGCCTTTAAAAAAAAGGGGTGGGGTGGGGTTGGGGGGGAATATGCTGTAAAAGCCACTATTTTCTTCCCCACGTCACAGGCCAGGCTTCTGAATTTCCACAACTGAGTTCCCATACTTGTCAGGGAGGGTGGGTAGCTAAAAGGATCACCTATTTGTCACTTAAGGCTGAAAGGACTCTAGTCCACTTAAAAACAGATTTTGAAGTAGAATCCAAGTGATCACAGAGCCTTAGAAAACACTTTGAACTGTATATACAAACTGAAGAGCTCAGAAAATATTCAGAGATCATTATCTTGGAAGTACGGCTTCGGCAAAATGAAATAATGTCTCTAAGGAAATATGGCCTTTAACAGAAGTCAGGTGTATTCAGAAGTAAAACAATTTCCCCACCCCAACCTGCAATAGTATAACCATTAAATCAGGCCAAAAGAAAAACAACCCAAAAAACCAAAAACCATTTAACAGAACAAAACTAAAAATAGCTCTATCAGCATCCAAGGGGGTTTCTAATAAGTAAAATATATCAAATGGCAAATCCAAAGGAATTCAGAATATAAATAAAATCTTCAGGTTAGTAATACCGTAACTAAGCATTAACTTGATAAGACATCAAAAGTTTGTTTCACATACTGTTCTGTACGAGAGTTAAGAAGCAAAAACTAAACTAATGCTTGGTGAGTTCCCAGTTTCTACTATTTACATTACTAAAAGTAAAAACATCCTTCCGTACATTGGGCTTTTCCATACAAACTGTGATAACCTTTTCAAACACTGAGATAATGAATTCCAAGCACTTCATTATTGGCCTGGCGATTTGTCACATGTAGCACCCACTTAAGGATTAAAGGATGCCACAACTTCCTCAATAACCAACAGCTGAAACAAGCCATCTCAACTCTCCTTCCTTTTAAAGCACAAGATCAGAAAGCATTCTCTTCTTAAGCTATCCACAGATCACAACTGTGGATGTGCCAAGCTGCCTGAGCACAAGTAGATGGGAGACAACACAATCAGAATTAATGAAAACAAATGCCTCAGAATCTAAATTGAGATCCTACACCTCCACAAACTGAACTCAAGCAAATGCAGTCCTCCATTCTAAAAGGAGTGATGGCATATCAGTGTTGAGAGAGGAAGAGCACATCAAAACGAAAACTCAAGGTATGCTATAATATACGCAGGTATGAAATGCAATGTGTCACCTACATTTTAAAGATAGTCATAGCTTTATTATTCAAAGAGGATAGAAGCAAAACCCAAAGGGTTGTGGTGGTGGGTCTGGGTTTTGTTAGGTTTTGTTTTAGTCAAAGCTGCTGCAGAGAACCAGCTAGGTGCCATTTCCCTCTGTCCCTGAATGCCTGACATCCAGAGGCTACTTGTATTGTGTTGTCACATCTACCTTTTTTTTTTTTTTTTTTGCAAAAACAGAGGAAACAGTTGAAGTTTTTTTTCATCCTTCTGTTGCTCTTTATCATCTTGGGTTTTTGTTCTCTGGGAATTTTCTACAGTAAGACAAGAGCTGCTCTCTCAATGGAAAATCCCCCAACCTTGACTTATCCCATTTGAAGGGGTGTTTTTTGCACTCTTTCCCACCTTAGGTCACCAAAGAAGAGGCACAAAGAGTAACAAAGGTAGCTTTGGACAGATTTCTCACCACTGATTTTATTGCAGCACCAAGTACAGCTAGTCAGAGAGAGTAGATAAATGCTCTCAGTCCCCTCTGCAATCACCTTTACCTATGTCTATTTTACAGGCCATTAAATTAGCAAAACAGAAGCAGAATCACAGTTCTTCACTACAGGGCCTTGTCTACACTCGTGACTTTTACACAAAAATCTCTGCTGGTGCTACCACCATTGGGAGACTTTGAGTGGATTACCTCTAAGTTAATATGAAGCCTGAATACCTTGTATTACATCTTTTTGATTAATTTATTGCTGATTCACAGTGTGGATTTAATTAGCACAGTAGTAACAACAAAAGTCACTATAGTTTGTGGACTTTTGTAGCAAGATTTGGTGTACTGTTTAAGTTGTTCTCTTCTATTTAACTTGTTTGATTCCTACAATGTGTCTTTTGAAAGGATGGTACATGCAATTGAGGGGGAAAGTCACCTGGGGACAACTCTAAGGATTTCCTCAGGGCTTGTCTTCACTACCATGCTACATTGGTGCAGCTGCATCGGCTGCAACTGCGCCAACTATGTCAATGGGAGAGCGCTCCCCATTCAACGTAATGACTCCATCTCAACGAGAGGCAGAGGCTATGTCAGCAGGAGACAGTATTTTAAGTCCATGTAACTTATGTCGTTCAGGGGGGTGGTTTTTTCATACCCCTGAATGACATAAGTTACATCGACTTAAGCTGTAGTGTAGACAAGCCCTCAGTGTACGAGTCAGTGAAGCCAACTTTACCCAAATGGGACAGTGCAAGGCTAAGATCTGGGCCAAGTTATCTAGTCTCCTTTCACTGTTCCATAGTTGTATGAACAATTACAAACCCAATGCCTTGTATTTAGGTGCTGAGTGAATAAATAAAAGTACCCTGAAACCCTGCCAAAATTTAGCTAACATTTTCATCAGGGCCAAGTAAATAAAATAACCAATTGAGTAGACCGGCATCAACATGCACATAAAATTACAATATTACGAAAAAGTGACAGTATCTTAATTAAAAGGCTAATGTAAATTTAAGATCCACTGAACAGTGCTAGAATTAACAACTGAGTGAATGCTTGATGCTAAGGTGCTAAAAAACTATAATGAAAACTGAAGTTATCAAGAACCTTCTCAACAAAGCTGCCAGTAAACTTAACTCTGCAGATTTGTTGTAAAGACGACTGGCCAAGCCTGTGCGTTCATATCTGTAACAGAACATTAGCTACTTCTGTCATCCTGTAGTCCAAACTCCAGTGAATCCAAACTTTGAAAAGATTACATAAAATTACATTAAAGAACCATAAACAAAATCTGACTACCTTTGGACGTCCTAGCCTTCTGCACATGTGGGAAGCATGTGGGAGAGGTATCACTGTCGGACAATTTATTTTCAATATATTGTCAGCGTCATTTATTGATATTTATAAAGAGAGCATCCATATGCACCAGGCAAGAGTTTAATAGCTTATTATGGAAGGTATTTTTCCATCAACCATGTTTTAGTTAAAGATTCTAGGTCTACCCTTGAAACACTGCAGCAGTGCGGCTGCACAGGTGTAGTCGCACCACTGTAGTGCTTCAGCGAAAATGCTGTCTTCTCTGATGGTACTCCACCTCCCCAAGAGGCACTATGTCAATTGGGAGAATTCTCCCTTCAACTTAGCACTGTCTATACCAGGTTTAAATTGATTTAATGCGTCACTCAGGGGTGTGGATTTTTCACATCCAAGCGACCTAATTTCCTAGTGTAGACCTGGCCTAGAAATGCATTTTCAAAATCTGGTTTAATATTTTCAATTTGCAAGTCTCCAACTGACCTCATTACTAAACCTGGTATATGCCCGCCGCTCCTTAAGAATAACGGTGGGTGAAACAGTGAAGAATTAAAAGCCAAGTAATTAACTGCACATATGTCACAACAAGGGAGAGAAAGTATTTCAGGCAGCACTCCATCATCAGATAGCCTTACGCCCCTTACAGACAGTATCTTCACAGAAAGAAGACTTTCAAACTAAATGGTAATATACAACCCAAATCTCTTAAAGCTACTGATGCCTCATAAGAAGCTTGGAAATAGAGGTCATCTAAATAGAATTTATTTCTATTCACTTATTCTTTATAAAGATCAGTTGCAAGGACACAGGATGTGTCAAAAGTTTATTCTTGGCTCCTATTTTTCATCTGAAGTCACAACTCTCTTTCGGAGGACAATAATTTCAAAAGCATTAAATCTGTGAAGTCACACGCAGGTTCTGGAGTTATGAGAGGATTAAACAGTAAGTTCACACAAAGATCCTGTTTTAATTCCAGTATCTTTGACAATATAAAAAAAAAGAAAGGTAAGGAAACTGAATACAGAAACTGATCACATCCTCAACGCCAGCTGCAACTGCTTCATGCTGTGTAAGGGATTCCCCAACAGAGGGGAATCCACAGGGAGTGTAAAACTGATGTAGCTGCTTACGCCACCCAATCTTCTTGCCTCCACATGAGGAGCATGTTGGGGTGGCGAGTGCCAAAGAGTACACGGACTTCTGCCTTATCCACACCTGGTGCAGCACTCCCTGTGTGACTATTGCAGCCAATGTAGAGCTTAAAGCAGTCTTTAAACTGCTCTAAATTACATCAGGGCAGTTTCAATCCTACAGCAAGCATCTCAATCAGTGAGCAGCGAGGTTTCTTTGAGTCCCCTTTTCTCTGCACTCTCCCAAGCTGCACAGCTGAGGATCTGGCCAATATTTGATAGCTATTTTAAAACTGAAAAACATTTGCGGTTTTCCATGGGGCATCTGCCGCTCTGTAACCTATCTTCATTATTTATGTTTGCCATGGCTTATATGTCAAAACCAAGTTACCTTTCTAAACAGGCCTATAATATCCCATTTCATTTTCTTTAAAAAGGGAGGAAAAAAGAATTTGAATAATTAACACTATTTCAACTGAGTCTCAAAATGTGAATACTGAATTCTTTTTCCTAAGACAGCACTGCAAAATGTCAACTGGATAGTCTGGCAACGCACCATCTGCCTCTTTACAATTGCTTTCATATTTAAAGTTCTCAATCTCTTCCATTTACAGTTAGATCTGTGCAAATAATTGATTTTTTAATTTGATGACAATTAAAAAAAGTAAAAAGAAAAGGAGTACTTGTGGCACCTTAGAGACTAACCAGTTTATTTGAGCATGAGCTTTCGTGAGCTACAGCTCACTTCATCGGATGAAGTGAGCTGTAGCTCACGAAAGCTCATGCTCAAATAAACTGGTTAGTCTCTAAGGTGCCACAAGTACTCCTTTTAGTACTTGTGGCACCTTAGAGACTAACCAGTTTATTTGAGCATGAGCTTTCGTGAGCTACAGCTCACTTCATCGGATGAAGTGAGCTGTAGCTCACGAAAGCTCATGCTCAAATAAACTGGTTAGTCTCTAAGGTGCCACAAGTACTCCTTTTCTTTTTACGAATACAGACTAACACGGCTGTTACTCTGAAACTTAAAAAAAGTAATAATTTTGGGCTGAAAAAAAAGTTTTCTTCAACCCAAAATGAAACACTGTGTCAATTTCTAACATTTAATTTTAAAAAACAACATTGAAGGACTGAAGGATTCCACTTGAAATGTATTTAATATTTTGGATGTTTTTCTACATTTTCATATATATTGTATTCTGTGTTGTAACTTTAATCAAAGTGTATATTTTTTATTACAAATATTTGCACTGTAAAAATGATACTAGTTTTCAGTTCACCTCATATAGGTACTATAGTGCAATCTCTTTGTCCTGAAAGTGCAATTTACAAATGTAGATTTTTCTGTTACATATCTGCAATCAAAAACAAAACAATGTAAAACTTCAGAGCCTACAAGTCCAGTCAGTCCTACTTCTTGTTCAGCCAATCGCTAAGACAAACAAGTTTGTTTACATTTACAGGAGATAATGCTGCCCTCTTCTTATGAGCAATGTCACCAGAAAGCGAGAACAGGCATTTGCATGTCACTTTTGTAGCTGGCATTGCAATGTATTTACGTGCCAGATATGGTAAACATTCATATGCCTCTTCACGCTTTGGCCACCATTCCAGAGGACATGCTTCCATGTCGATGACGCTCGTTAAAAAAACTCGTTAATTAAATTTGTGACTGAACTCCTTGGGGGAGAATTGTATGTCCCCTGCTCTGTTTTACCCACATTTTGCCAAATATTTCGCCAAATATTTCATATGATGACCCAGCACGTGCTGTTCATTTTAAGAACACTTTCACTGCAGATCTGGCAAAATGCAAAGAAGGTACTAATGTGAGATTTCTAAAGATAGCTACGGCACTTAACCCAAGATTTAAGAATCTGAAGTGCCTTCCAAAATCTGAGAGGAACAGGGTATGAACATGCTTTCAGAAGTCTTGAATGAGCAACACGCATATGTAGAAACTACAGAACCTAATCCACCAAAAAAGAAACTCAACCTTCTCCGCACTGCTTTGGACTGGTATTGAGCAGAAGCCATCATCAGTATGGACGCACGTCCCCTGGAATGGTGGTTGAAGCATGAAGGAACATATGAATCTTTAGCGCATCTGGCACGTAAATATCTTGAGACTCCAGCTACAACAGTGCCATAAGAATGCCAGTTCTCACTTTCAGGTGACGTTGTAAACAAAAAGCGGGCAGCATTATCTCCTGCAAATGTTTGCATTGGCTGAACAAGAAGTAGGACTAAGTGGAATTATAGGCTCTAAAGTTTTACATTGTTTTGTTTTTGAGTGCAGGGTTTTTTTGTACATAATTCTACATTTGCACTGCAATACTTGTATTCGGTGAATTGAAAAATACTACCTTTATTTTTTTTTTTACAGTGCAAATACTTGTAATCAAAAATAAATATAAAGTGAGGACTGTATACTTTGTATTCTGTTTTGTAATGGAAATCAATATATTTGAAAATGGAGAAGACATCCAAAAATATTTAAATAAATGGTATTCTATTATTAACTGTGACATTAATTGCAATTAATTTTTTTAATCGCTTGACAGCCCTAATAAAAAGGTTTTTTTTTCCTCACGTCAGCAGTGATAAGTAAACTTGGGATCTGAAAGTCATGCTGATTTCTCCTTGTCACAGATAGACAATAATGAAGATTCTGCATGCCAGGTTATGTCCTATGACAAAAGTTCCTCCTCTGCCTCGGTGGGTCCTGCGCTTATTGGCGGATTTGCTTGCCTCAGAGATTCACGGCAGCCCTCAGTTTGGCCACTCTTGCTAGTGGCTCAAACCTGCCATCCACTCAGCTAACATCATCATCACTGGCCAGCATGGGGGAAACTGAGAACAATCCCCGCAGTCTCTGTGTCCCACCTAGTGGGTCGGGACAGGGCAGATCCCTTTCCAATTTAGACCTTCCCTTCTGGTGTTTCTCACAGACCAGGTCAACTCCTCCTGTGTCCGATCAGGAGTTGGGGGTGGGGGGAACCCGGGCTCACCCTCTACACTGGGTTCCAGCCCAGGGCCTTGTGGATAGCAGCTGTCCACAGTGTTCCCTGTATCAGCTGTGTGACAGCTACAACACCCTGGGCTACTTCCCCGTTGTCTTCCCCCCAGCACCTTCTTTATCCTCACTGCAGGATCTTCCTCCTGAAGCCTGATCATGCTTGAACTCTTCACTCCTCCAGCAGCATGCCTTCTCACTCCCTGCTCCTGGCACGCCCCCCTACTAACTGTTGGGAGGTCCTTTTTAAACCAGGTGTCCTGATTAGCCTGCCTGCCATAATTGAATCTAGAAAGATCTTAATTGGCTCCAGGTGTCTTGATTAGCTTGCCTGTCTTAATTAGTTCTGGCAGGTTTCTGATTGCTCTAGGGCAGCCCCTGCTCTGGTCACTCAGGGAACACAAAACTGTTCATTCAGTGGCCAATATATTTGCCTTCTACCAGACTCCTGTATCCCACTGGTCTGGGTCTGTCACAGTCCTCCTTTACCTTTTGCAGTCCCACTGAATGCAATTTATGCCCTCAATTATACCTGTACAACCCTACCCACACTTGTTTAACTGAAAACAGATTTTACTCTGCAAATCAAATTTAGTAAATAATTCTTTTGATGAGTACATAGAAATATAATCCATTTAAAATGTTAGCTCTGTAGTACTAACATGAGTAAGTACTAGCAATATTTGGTCATGGAAGCAAGCAGATATGACCTTGAATACACAGAGAAGTCACATGTGGTGTTATGAGGAGTGATTTTTAGTAATTGATTTTAGGGGTAAAATTTAAACCAAAAGCATTACAAAAAATCAAGACCAGAAACCATGAATACATCCTGTATGAACTTAGCATGAGGACCAAAGATCTACAAATATCACATTCAAGACAATGTTTTGCCCACCTCTGAAATAAAGTAAGTTGGGAAACTGCAGTGTAAACAAACAAAGTGAGAAGGAAGTGACAGCATAACAATGTGGATGAAAGATGACCATGGAATCATTTAATTAATCCAACATTTACTGTTTCCTGAAGTACTGCTTTGAGGCAACCCTCACTTCCTCTTTTTAAGTGCTGTCCTATATTTCAAGACACTATAAATGTATCAGTAATACAAGGACATCAACTGATTATTTACACAATGCGAAGACATGGATAAAAATTTAGCTCTACACATAGCAAGTCTCCCCTCCAAAAATAAGTTTGGATGAATTAGTTTTAGGCAGATTATTTCCTCAGTAATTTACACAAAAATACATCCAGCACTTCAGCAATAACTTGAAGGCATGAATACTAAACATTATTTCTCAAACTAGGCCAAAACTAGGAAGAGAGACAACATGGCTAAGATAATATTTTTTATTGGACCAACTTCTGTTAGCGAGAGACAAGCTTTCAAGCCACACTACGCTGCATACAAAACCTAGGCAGGCCATCATCTATGTACAGTTTAAAGTGCAATTCTACCTTGAAAACTGATAGTTAAAAATGGCATTGCCTTAATCCACAGATGACTGGATACACACATGTTCACATATCACTTTACCACAGTGACAAAATGTTTCTATGTCTCATGTTTTAGAGGCAAGTAATACTTCTGCAATTTATCAAGTTACAAAAGACAAATATGAGGTAAAGAACAAGGAGAAGTGAGGATTCATAATAAAATGACTACTCAATTTCAACAGTTACAAGTAAACTGTAAAAACTACGATGCACAAAGTTAGGCTACATTTTAGACTCTCTTTTCACTGACTATATATAACGCTTTAGGTAGTTAGACTGTTCATCTATACATTCTAAGTTCCGTAATGCAATAAAACACCACCATGCTACAGGAGGTAGTCTGAACATTTGTTCTTAGCACTTTATCGCACAACGTTCAACAGTGCCAGTTTTTGAAGTCTTAAAATTGTAAGAAAACAAGAAAAAAAACTGAGTAATGACTTACGGCATGTACTTAATATATTATACTTCAAATAATTCAGAGTCAATCAAGAGTCCTACTTTTAACTATCTGATCATTCCGCTTTCCTAACATTGCTTGAATCTTGCTAAAACACTTTAAGGTAAGAAAAACAGCACAACCCATTTTAGAAGTGAACAGGCAGCTGCTGAAGCTGTCAACAGGCTACGCCTTTTTCAACCCCTCTGGCATGTCACAACACAGTGAAAGCATGCTCAGTTGTAAAACCAAATATTTAAATCCACACTGCAAGGCTGAAGAATGCAGACAGCATAGGGTCAGCTGCAACTTTTAACATTTTCATTAGAGCACAACTGGTTCTTTATCCTGAGCTTCAATTCGCTCCAAAGTATTCAAAATTAAGATTTAGGCAGCTTTAACTAGAAGAACAGAATAAATTAAATTTATGTAAGAAACCAATCTAAATATTAAAGCATTTTATCTGCTTGAAATACATTCAAATCTGATTCATGCACAATTTCTTTTAGCACTTCTAGTCTCAAAAGATCAATCTCCGATATAAGTTTTTAAAAATATTCTCTATCAGTGTTGTTTTAAGATACATTTGTTCTTATCCAATTGGGTATCATCAAGCCCACCATTTCTACTATGGGTGTTCCCTATACTCTGTGGCTTAGAAGGAAAGTACACAATATAAGTCTTTAGGAAACTTCCAGATGAAAGACTTTCAAAGCTCTTACACATGTGAACTATCATGTGAAACATACCACACAGTGTAAGAGGGAAAGTTACTTAGGGTTAACTCGGATTCTCTGAAGATCTAATTCCTGCAGGTCTTGGACTTTTGATTCTTAACTTGAAATCAGAGCTCAAACAAATTTTGAATCCCACAGGTAAAAGAATTTTGATTCCAGAGGACAGCAACAGCAGGGTAGATTTTAAGTTAGGCCCCATATTGGCCATCATGCACCCACCCTGGAGGATGTAAATACTACCTTCCAAATCTTTCAATTAGTTTCTTCAGTTGTACAGGAGATGAACCTTCCAAAATAAGCCTATTTCAAGTGATTGGTTATGAAAAAAATGACCTTGATAGAAAAAAGCAGTCTTGTCACGACCTTCTAGTTTCAGGCCAAACAGGATCTTACCAAAAAGAAAATTTACTCAGATGTCCACTTAGAGATGGACCTTTTGCATGCACGGTCCAGAACACTGGTATCAAAAGAAACAAAAGTTGGGAAGACTTTAAGCTCTTTAGTCCACTCCAAACTACCTTTTGACATCAAGCATAAGGAATATGGACTGCTGGGGATAGGCGTATAGGTGTGAAAAGGATGTGGACAAGATGAGAGTGTCATGAAGTGGAACTCCATCACCACTCAGGAGAGGAATCTCAGATGAAACTACAGCACCATCTTATCCTTGCAAAATCTGATATAAGGTGCATAATAACCAAGTCCTGAAGCTCTAGGAACAATGAAGTCTCTCTTTCAGAAAAGACCGCCTTCCATATAAGAAACTCACAGGAACCGAACAGTTCAAGAGAGCTTTCATCAGTTTTGTCAGAACAACATTACCCTCCCAGGAGTTGGGGGTGGTAAATGAAGTGTTTGGGGTTTTGGTTTTTTGTTTTTTTTTTTAAAGTCATGCCCAATATGAATCTAACCTATAAGGAGCTACCTTGTCTACATTTAGCTAGTTCATGATAAACCAAAATAATTGCCAAATATACTTGAGTGTTAGATTCTAACTATTAAAGAATGAACGAAGTTGAGCAGTTTTTGTGCAAAGTAAGTGGATCCACTTTGACCTGTATGCACTGTACTGAATAGTTGTCTGGGCCACCAAGATCACTGAGTTTTGCTGTACTTTTGCTAACAGAGGAACTGGTGGAAGAAAGGCATCACTTGCTAATGCCAGCTTTCCACAGTGCCATGAGTAGAAAACTGATTTATTGTACATGAGTGGCAAAGCACGCTGGTGCCCCACCCAATGAAAGAAGATCTGATGTGTCTACTCATGACAATGTACCACTGATCGGCTTAGTCTGTGGTCTTATTTTCTTTCCCTGCCAGATATGTGGTGATTATCAATGTCTTGTGGAACAGATTCCAGTCTCACACTGCAGGACTTCCAAAGTCTGATGCACCTCCTTGAGTGTTTATGTGGAACATGGTAGCTTTAATTTTTGGAATACCATCTTTATGAAAGCCCTTATTATGTCATATGTATGCATCCTCATATGAAGAACATTTTTGTGCAACTGCTATTGTTTGAAAGAGAATTCCCTGGTTCCCCATCCTCATTTGGACTCATTCCTAATGATATTTTTTCCCTGGACTGCCACTAGGCTATCCATTCTCTGGATCCAATGTAAGCGTCCCATTCTGAGGCTTGCTTCGACGAGGATTTCAAGAGTCCATTTATGTGGAGACATGCCTCTTGCATCCATGAGCTGCTATATTTGAAGCATAGAGTGAACTGTCACCTACTGGCTTATTCTTCTCCTTTCAGCCAGACTGACGTCTTGAATCCTGTCCCAAGTCTGGAAGGACTGGAATCGAGCTGTGTCTAGCACAGTTTCTACGTACTCCACTTACTGGAGCTAAATCAGGTCTTTAGGTAGTTTATGATGAATCCTAGCAACTCACCCTGGTGTTGACAAACTCATCTTTTGACATGATCCACAGTGGTGTGGGTGATCATGATCAGCTAGCTATCTAAGCAGGTGAAAGGTATGCTCTCCCAGCTTGTGCAGGTAGACAACAACTGCCACCACACATTTCATGAACACCAACAAAACCAACTCAGAAGTCAAGAAAATTGATAGTGCTTGTCCTTTATTAGAAATAATATCTTTTCAGTAGTTGAGAAACACACCTATGTGCAAGGAAGCACCCAAAATCTCTAGAGAGCTCAGCCAGTCGCTTTCCTCTAGAAGAATTGTAGTAGCCATGCTGGTCCCAGGATATGAGCAAGCAGTTTTTAAAGTATGGATAAAAATTATTTCCAGCTTGAGGAAGATCAAATTCAGACAATAGCAAACCTTCGCACTAACAAGAAGCTACTTAAATGCTAAAAAAATAGAGACCTATAGTGGGAACACAGACAACCCTAGAATTGTCATAGTGTGAACTATGCTTCTATTAACAATTACAAGCATTGCACCTTAGAACTGGAAAACTCTGCACACAGCATTCCATCAGAACCAGACACTGAACTGTCCCCAGGCACAGGTCTTGACAGAAATGTCTCACTTTAGGAAGAACTAGTATACACACATTTTATTTAAAAGTAAATACAGCGAGGGGGTTTAATGAAATAGGGATTAAAAATAGGCTCTATCCTGATTACACAGTGTCTCTCCTGAAAGAAAGAGAGATACCCTTGCCAAGCAACTCACCTGAAAGATGCTACTCAGATCAACCGCATTTCATCCAAATAAGCTCAGGGCAAATTTGGGAGAATATATTTTTTATTCCAGTGCCAAGAGACCATAACAACTTCTCTAATACTGATAAGTGAATATGAACTCCAGGAAGAGATGAGATCAATTCCATCAATTCCATCTACTAAAAGGAGGGACTTATGGTTAGAGCACAAGACTCGGAGAAAGGAAAACTGGGTTATGTTTCCAGCTCTGAGAGACTTGTGGGACTTTGAGGCACAAAGGTCCAATGAATTTCTCATTTCCCCATAATTACAGATGGGCACCGTTTACAGATGATGACCTTCACACAATCCACCCTTTTATATTGGAAAAATGTTACCAAACAAATGAGCAAGCACATGCAAGAGATACAGACAGAGAGAATACCTACTTCATGGGTGCGTTATGAGGCTTAATTCATGATTTAAGAAGCACCCGGAGATCCTATAATGATAGGTGCCACAGAAGTGAAAGTTTTCAGAGTAACAGCCGTGTTAGTCTGTATTCGCAAAAAGAAAAGGAGTACTTGTGGCACCTTAGAGACTAACCAATTTATTTGAGCATAAGCTTTCGTGAGCTACAGCTCACTTCATCGGATGCATACTGTGGAAAATACAGAAGATGTTTTTATACACACAAACCATGAAAAAATGGGTGTTTAACACTACAAAAGGTTTTCTCTCCCCCCACCCTACTCTACTGCTGGTAATGGCTTACCTAAAGTGATCACTCTCCTTACAATGTGTATGATAATCAAGGTGGGCCATTTCCAGCACAAATCCAGGGTTTAACAAGAACGTCTGAGGAACAGTGGGGGGGGAGAAGGGGCAACGAATAAACAAGGGGAAATAGGTTACTTTTTATAATAACTCAACCATTCCCAGTCTCTATTCAAGCCTAAGTTAATTGTATCCAATTTGCAAATTAATTCCAATTCAGCAGTCTCTTGTTGGAGTCTGTTTTTGAAGTTTTTTTGTTGAAGGATAGTCACTTTGAGATCAGAAATCGAGTGACCAGAGAGATTGAAGTGTTCTCCGACTGGTTTTTGAATGTTATAATTCTTGACATCTGATTTGTGTCCATTTATTGTATTACTACAATTTAATATTTCACTAACTGTTGAACATTTAACTGATTGAGGACCTGTTCATGGGATCCATATGTAAGATCACATGAATACTTTGTACCAATCACTAACTTTGAGTGCTTGAAAAGACCTCTGGGGCTTGCTCATCAAAAGAATAGAAATAAAGAAAACTGCTGATGTCTTACCTGAAAAAGAGCTTTGTGTGGCTTGAAAGCTTCTCTCTCACCAGCAAAAGTTAGTCCGATAAAAGATACTATCTCACCCACCTTGACCCTCTCCTTGGAAGAATTAAGGCTTTGGGGGGCAAATACATTTTTAAGTATATATTATGCTTGCTGAGGATTATTCATATTTTAACAGTTAATTCCCAAATACTGAAGAATATTAAGTGTGGATTTGCTTAGAAATATGTCCGATGTTTGAAGCAGTTAGTGGGTCTAAATTCTAGAAAATGTAAAGGCCTCCTTTCCCACAGCATAGCCATCTGTTTAGTGCTGTTAACCATACCAAAGACTCTTCCTGGAGTAGCTTTTAAGGAGAACATATAACTGATTAAGATCAAGAGTGCTTCGTATATTTCTGCATAACTGTGGATTCTGTAGGGGTTTCCTGAAAAAGCTGTATGATTTTACAAACTTGGTTAGACTTTTATAGCTCTCTATCTATAGCTAGCTAGCTAGATATCTTAGCTGGCTTTAAAAATGCTTCACCAGTTAGAATGCACTACCTACTTCAAGACATTTGTTGAGACCAGCTCTCACAAGGGTGCATTCACAAGCTCCTAGCAGAGTCCTTTGAAATAAAAGGGCATGGCAGATTAAATTTGAGCCAAAGTGTAGGTTTCAGTTAAACAAGCTTTTACAAATGAGGGCAAAAGAACCATATCAATTTTTAAAATTGAACTTTAAAGGGTTTTTTTAATAAACAGCATTTCCCTGAGTTTGCAAACACTTCAGACTTGCTAAGAGAGAGACTGACTATAAAGCAAAGTGCTACTAGTTCTGCATTTCACTATTTTTGAAATCTTCATGTGTATTATTTCTTATTTTATGTGCACCTGTAACTTTGTAGAACACTGGAATGAGAAATGGAGTACCATTCAGCATGATTTCAGAGAGTTTTATTTTACAATTTTCTCTAATCTCATTCGGCCAGAAGAGCACTTTAGAATCTTACTGCTACTTCTAAACAAGAGTCATTAAGATTTTTTTCCCATCTCAGTAGTCCAGGAGTCCTTTTAAACAGTCCTGCCATTTTTGATCACTTTCAGTCAGGCATATATCTATATTTGAACAGTTCGTGAAATCCAAGAATGGAATGATGATTCTTCTGCCAAACCACAGGGTTTGTTCAGCTGAGACTTCTATAGCTATAAAAAAGCCACATTATGAGGTAGTGAGGAATACATCTGCACCACTATTAGTTTTAAGATAAATTTAAGCATGTAACACAATACTTTTGTTGGCTCCCCTCACACACAAACTCCAAATTTAAGGCCTAATTTACATAAAAGGAAAAACGATATTCCTAATTCCTATTCTAATATTGTATGTTAGAATGAAAAGGCAGAGGACAGCAAGGGTATCAGGTTTTCAGTACTGCTGTAAATAAAACCCTAGTTATACAGTAAGTTTCTGAAGTTCATCACTATAAAGTAGCTTAACCAGCAAGAAGGCCAATAAATATATCCATGCTCTGTGGATTTCAGCCTTTCACAAAATCCAGATGTAGTTTGTTTTTATTACCACTATAAAACAAATGTCTCAAAACAACTTGCAAATATAACTTGGCAATCCAGACATACCACTTAAATGTTACGTCAAACTTTACAATAGAGTGCAGCTTGATGTAAGTAAATAATTCAAGAAGGAGAGTGTTTTTTATATGGTGGCATAGGTGCCGACCCTGTGGGTGCTCCAACCCTGGAGCACCCTACGGGAAAAAAAAAAAGTAGTGGGTGCTTAGCACCAGGGCCGGCCCACAACATTTTGGCACCTGAGGCGGGGAGCTCGAATGACACCGCCAGGCCCCCTTGCTTGGGCCAAAACTTTGAAAGGTCTCAATTCTGCCTCCTTCCTGTTCTACTCCTCTCATGGTACTACTCTGCTACCTACCCCAATAAAGGAGAACTAACAACTTAAAATGCCTTGTTCAAAAATTTTAAGTAACACTTAACTTTCAAATGCCTCTTGACTGCATAGTAAACACTGGCATTTTTATCTGTCTGAATAATCAAAGTGATGCTTTCCGTGCCTTCTTGGCTGCAAAGATTTGAACTGCTTCCTGAAGGTCCACAGTCTGGGCCAGCTCATGCTCTATTGAGATTGTTGCTAGGCCGATCAGCCTCTCCTGTGTCATTGTGGAGCATAGATGTGTTTTTATTAACTTCAGCTTAGAGAAGCTGGGTTCTCTATTGGCAACTGTTTCAGGACGTGTTAGAAGTATGCGCAGAGCAACAAAAGCATTTGGAAAGAGGGTGGTCATCTCCTTTGTGTACATATATTTCAGAACAGCCTTTGGAGTTGATCCTGCTGAAATGCATCTTGAAAGGGCTTTCAGGTCATTACCTAAATCACTCGCATCAATATTGCGCATGTCATCATGTATCAACACTGTCTCTAGTGCCCTGCATTGCTGGTGTAGGTCTTCTTCAGGTATAGTGAGGAGTTTTGGAATATCATACAACATCCCAAATATACTGCTGTGTTCCTTGAGCTGCATGAAACGTTCTTCAACTGACTGTATTGCACAGTCTAACACCTGGTTAAAGAATTCAACTTTGAATTGTTGTTTGGGGTCTCTTACGGGATTATCCCGTGCCTCGTAATCAAAACGTTGTCTTCTTCGGTGACTTGTATTCTTGAATGGGTGGGAAAATAGCTTCAGTGTGAAATTCTTCTGCCAACTTCTGTGCACTCTTCAGAATGTTTTGAAATCCCTCATCTGACCGGTAAGACTGTAGGTATGACTTTGCTTTGTTCATTTGTTCCATTGCTCCAGATATATCAAGGTCAACACTTTGGAGTCTCTTGCTTACAACATTTATTTCAAACAGTATGTCATAGCACAACACTTAGCCACACAGGAATTGGAAGTTATGTATGTTTCTGATGATTCCATTTCACTCTGCCACTGTTCTCCCACGAACAGTTCCTGTCATAGCATTATCCTCCATAATGGCAACTATGGCATCATCTATCTTCCCAATTTGGTGTTTGATAGGCTTTATCGCCTCCACTCGACTTTCCCATCATGTGGCACTCAGTGCTTTCAGTATCAGAGAGGATATTCCCAGAAGTTGCTTCAAAATTTGCCATCGATGAGTTGATGCAGGCAAAAATACATAGATGCTTTGAAGTACATTAAAAAATTCAGCAGCCTCACTAGAAGCTGATGCTGCATCACTGACCCCCAAGTTCAATGAATGAGAACTGCATGGGACAAAAAAAAAAGCTTGAGGGTTTAAGTCTCAGATCTGTGTCTGCACTCCTCCTTTCTTTCCTCTCACGTTGGCACCATTATCGTAGCCCTGACCTCTCAGGTCAGCTATAGCAATTCCCGTATCTTCCAGCTGTTTAAGAAGCACATTTGTCATACCAGCTCCTGTGGTACCATCAATGTCAATACATTCTAGAAAATGCTCTCTAACAGTCACCATTGCAGGGACATTTTCACTAGGTTCTGTTTTTGTTACAAAACACACTATTAAAGTCATTTGTTCCGTATGGCTGATGTCAGGTGTGCAGTCCAGAATAACAGAGTAATATCTTGCTGACTTCAGATCTGCCACAATCTTCTGTTTGACTTTTGTTGCCAGTAACTGTATGATCTCATTTTGATTTTTTTTTCCAAGGTAGTGGTGTGTGTACATTTCTTGGGTGGTGACTCTTCTTAGATGCTCCTGGAGTATAGCATCAAACTCAGCCATCAGCTCCACAATTTTAAGGAAGTTTCCATTGTTTGGCACATACAGCTGATCTGAAGTTCCAAGCAGTGCTAGGTTTTGGGTAGCAAGCATTCTCACAATGGCAATGAGCCTTTTCAGAACATTTTGCCAGTAAAGAGACTGATGCAATCTTCTCTTGATGCTGATCATCTGTGGTGGCCTTTAACCTTAGTCTCATCTCAAGCTCTTTCCACCTATGGAATGCTCTCTGGTGATTTGCTGCCTTCTCATGGCATGCCAGATTTCTACCCAGACTTTTCCAGTCCTTTGTTCCTGTAGAACCCAATGTGGCTGGAACATTAGACTGGAAGAGTTTGTAACAAAAACAGTATGCAGCACTCTGGTTTTTGAGTACATAAGCCGTGGCCGCTCCACTTTGTCACCATTGGGGATTTCACACCAGTAATGTGTTGGATGGAAACTTCTATTTTCATTGTCTTTGGGGAACATGAAGTTTTTCACTTGCTGTGGTCCATGCAGTACAAGGAAATCCCTCAGGCTACTGCTCAAATGGGTCCACAATCCTGGATCATCTAGACTTAAAGGAACTAAACTCAGCAGCAGCTGTTTCTTGCGCCTCCACCACACTCTTCTCTGATCTACACTTTTCTTCAGGAATGTGCATGGTTACATCCATTTGTGATGGAGATATGGATGCTGCAGCAGCTGCCAGGTCACCTGCACTCTGACTAACCCGAAGATCAAGCATCTCCTCACCTCTCACATCCTCACTGGAGCTGGAAGGCTCACCGTGAACATTTGTGTCTATGTATCTCAGGAGAGCTCCTTCCTGCTTAGATAGAAATGCTTCCTTTGCTTTCTTTCTTTTTCTGAATGCTGCCCCAGAGGGGCGTGTTCTTCTTTCACTCATGACTGCTGTTCTGTGCCAGCTATAGTGGCTCTCGACACTCAGTTGAAGGGGACAAATAAGCAGGCTGGTAGCAGGGCCTGAGTGAGGGAAGATATCAGCGTCTTAAAGGGCCTAACTGTCTCCTACTACTTCAGCTGACTGCCTGTTCTCCTCTAGTGGGTTCAGGGAAGCAGCAGGAAACAGGAAGCTCCCTGAGAAGCTGGTGTTAATCCGTCCAGGCTCCTGGGGGTGCTAGAGAGGTACATAAGAGGCTTCTCCTCTCTCTCTCCCTGCAGCTCCTGCTGCATTCTGTTATTCCCTCTCACCTTTTCTCCTGCCTGCCTGCCATGTCTCTTGTGCCCTCCTTCCTCCAGCACATCACTCCACCATCTCTGTGCATCTAGAGCAGAGAGAATACGTATGCACCAGCAGCAGACAATTTTCTACACTCTGGGTTCTAGTGGTGCCCCCCCCCCACAGTCTGGCACCTGAAGCGGCTGCCTCAGTTCACCTCACGGTAAGGCCAGCCCTGCTTAGCACCCACCTGCAGCCAGCTCCCCTGCCCCAGGCCCTCCTGTCCGCCACCATCAGCTGTTCCACAGCATGCAAAAGGCACTGGGAGGTAGGGTGAAGGGGAGGAGTAGGGATGGAGCGCGCTAAGGGGAGGGGGCGGAAAAAGGCAGGGCGGGCTGCAGGCTTGGGAGAACAGATCAGGTGGAGGTGGGGCCTGAGCACCCCCAGGGGCCTGGAAGAAGCTGGCACCTGTGTATGGTAGTGAATAAATAAGGAATACTTCAAGTTTACCTCTTCCATTTTTAAACCTATGAAGTACAATGACTAATTCTTCTAATTCAGCTCAGATTTCTATATCTGACAGTATACTGCACTATGTCCCTTAGGTGTTACAAAAGAAAATATAGTCTAGTGCTTCATCCACAGGATTGAGAATCCAGAGGTCTGAATTCTGTTCCTGGCTCATCCACAGACACACTGTGATTTTAGGAAAGCCATTTAACCAATCTGAGCCTCTATATCTCATCTTCAAAACAGAAACAACATTCATTACTTCACAGAAGCAATGAACAGACTTACGCTGGGTGATGGTAAGCAGCCAGTGGTCATAGTACATGTAGGTATCAGTGACACAGGGAAAGATAGGAGACGGGTCCTAATTTAGGCTGCTAAGAGATTAAAGTGGGAGTGCTCCTACACAAACAATACTTATAAATAATATTTACTTAAAGAGAGTTACAAAAGGGCTCACTAAAGTAGGTGACTGGGGAACAAAATGGCAACTGAAATTCAATGTTGAGAAGTATAAAGCAACACATATTGGAAAAAATAATCCCAACTATATATACAAAATGATGGGATCTAAATTAGCTATTACCATTCAAGAAAGATCTTGGAGTTCTCTGAAATGTCTGCTCAATGTACTGTAGCACTCAAAAAAGTTAACAATGTGAGGAACCATTAGGAAAGGGAAAGATAATAAGAAAATATCATAATGCCACTATATAAATCCATGCTAGTCCCCACATCTTGAACATTGTATGTAGTTCTGGTCTCCCTATCTACAAAAATATATATTAGAATTTGAAAAAGTACAGCGAAGGGCAACAAAAACAATTAGGGGTATGGAACAGTTTCCATATGAGGAGAAATTAAAAAGACTGGGACTGTTCATTTTCTAAAAGAGACAACTAAGGGGGAGGGATATGATAGAGGTCTATAAAATGAATGGAGTGGAGAAGCGAATAAGGAAGTACATTTACCCCTTTATATAACAAAAAAAACCAGAAGTAACCCAATGAAATTAGTGGGCAGCACATTTAAAAACAAACAAAAAAGTACTTCTTCACACAACGCACACTTAACATATGGAACTCATTGCCAGGGGATGTTGTGAAGGCCAAAAAGTATAACTGGCTTCAAAAAAGAATTACTGGTAGATAAGTTCACGGAGAATAGGTCCATCAATGGCTGTTAGCCAAGATGGTCAGAGACACAACTCCATGCTCTAGGTATCCCTAAACCTCTGACCACCAGAAGCGGGGACTGGAAAACAGGGGACGGATCACTTGAAACTGCCCTGTTCTGTTCATTCCCTCTGAAACATCAGGCACTGACCACTCACAGAAAGCAGGGTACTGGGCTAGATGGACCATTGGTCTGACCCAGAACAGCCATTCTTATAACAACTTGGTTCATCATTTTTAAGACTCTAAGATGCTCAGACAGAAAGCACTACATATGTGACAAGTAATTTAAATATTCATTGATAATGAAGTGACATGTCTACATAAATAGAATAAAGTAGTATTTCACTAAATCAGGCTTTGGGCCAGAAAGTGAACAAGAAAAATTCATTTTAAAATATTTTCAATGCAACAAACCAAAAAATAGCTTGTATAATGTAAGCTAAACCAAACTATAATTGTATAAAATGTCACATAATGAAATGCTATTTATTATATATTACTGTACCTTCAAGAATAATTTAAGTCAGAAGACACGCCAATGTAGATGACCATTCAAAAAAGCCTGCTATTACCTTTGAAAGATCCAGGCTAAATCCCCATAAGCCATATAGAAAGACTGACTCAACAGAACGCATACAACTTTTGGAAGACATACTATCTAATCTAACTGACATCAACTGGTATATGTATAAGCTAATTAATAAAATAACAGTAATGAAGATGAAGTGCATATAATCTGAGTGCTTAAAAGTATATTTCTTACTGAAGAGACTTCAGAAGTGAAACCACTTGCTAACATATCTGAAAGTGCAGAGTATGAACCAGTTTGTTTTGTTTGCTCTGCATTGGACTTTCAACCTCAGCAGAAACATAACTCCTCCCCAGAAATACTCAAAAGTACTAAGTTACCATTAACTTATATTTGTAAATATAAAGTAGTGATGAGTTATTCTTAAATTCATTTTTAGTTTGCCTTTTCTGGGGTACTTTTTAGACCAGGGATTGACTTGTAGTTATCAGTTGCTCCTATACAGTTACAATGGATTGGTAGTTCTCTGCACAGCACAAGTATGCCACATTTTCTTCTTTTAGCTCCATTTCTTACAAGAGAAAAACAATTTTCATAACTAAGTACAGTATCACAGTAACTAGAGTTTTATCACTGCTGTATTACTAGGCTTGGCAGAATTAAATTTTTAAAAATAATTTTAATGGATAATATCAATGCTCATTTTTAACAACTGTTTTCAATTTTTATCAATTTAAATTCTCACCAGCACAGGAAATTATGGAGGGTCAGAATTATTCAATGACAGTAGACATTGAGATTCAAAAAGTGAAAGCTTTATAACAGTTAAAACACAAATTGTCAACATCACATGACAAAATATGCAAGCCTAAATATCCTTAAATCAAACTCTAGGTTCTTAAACATTTTTCTCATGTTGCCTACCTGTAAATTTTGATCATCAATAGAAATATTTTTTCGTTGGTTCGTGCGTGAAATCAATGTTTACTGACATTTACCTATAAAAATCTAATCCTTCCAAGCCTATACATTACCAACTGTAGTTTAAATAGTACAGAAAAACTCAGTAAACTCAAATACCCATATTCCACATTAATAGGTAAGTAGCAATATGGGTTCTGTGTCTCATCTAAGAATTTCACTCATTTTCCCATCCTTTCACACCCTTCTCCCTGTCAGCAACTGGAAGGGAGTGGGAGCTTCAAAATTTTCTCCATACCGACTCCTTTCTTTATTTACTGAAAGGAAGCTTCTCATACCTTCCTTCTGGCAAAGAGTTTCCAAATTCCCAATCCTTTACAATCATGGATTTTTATTTTTAAATGAAAACAGGAGGACATCCCACACTACTAGCAAGTCTCATTACTGTTTTTTTTTTTTTTCTTTTCTACCGTGTGCATACCATTGCTGCAACTCAAATTGAAAAGTATCTTTTCAGTTCTATGGAGCTGCTCTCAAAGAGCCAGCAAAGCCAAGAACTAAGTCATCTGCTGATGGGTTGGAGCACACACTTCAACAGAGGTGCAGGAAAAGGCAGACTCTCCTCCTCTGCTTGTAACAGAGACCCTCCCACCACTGCTGTCCACAAAGTAGGTTTTAGTTTCTGAGAAATAATATCAGTGAAACTGGCACACACAACTATTGCTCCTGCATTCACCTGTTCTCCTAAAAAGCTTCATATTACTATTAAGTGTCTCTCTTAAATTTTGTGTGCAGATATAATTAACTAAAGTTAAATTACTAGAAATGCCAGAATCTAGGAAATTTTGATAAGCAAAACATAGAAGTTTTCCAAATACAATAGTTATAAATCACTTTTTGAATAGTCTGTAAATTTTAGTTTACCTTTCAAACCAAGTCAGCCAGACTTATCTACCCATGTGAAAAATCATTGTCTTAAGCCATGCATTAATAAGGTAGGCTGTGAAGTGTTTATTCTTATTTTCTCCAAGGAAGTAATCATTGAGCTTGTTTGTGCTTCTTTAAATTTTTTAAAAGAATTTTAAAATTTAATGAAGTAATTTCACCAAGCGAATTTAGTACATACATTTTGACTAAATGTATTAGTTTGAAAGGTCCTTAAGTTATCTAATCATACCTGAAAAAAGGAATGGTTGTAGATGTTCAGAAAGCCGCTGGGAGACATTTGCATTAGTTAATACATTTTATGAAAATTTAGAATCTGAAAATAATTATGTGATTAAAAGGTCAAGAAACTCTTTTGGAGTTCTCAAACAGCTGTCAACTACACAGTTCAAAAGAATTTACACAATCAATGATTAATATTTATATAATTAACTGATTACTCCAAATGCTAGAGAGAGAGTCACGGTTACTTTTCCTCTCTCTCATACTAACCCAATAGTAAGAGAACGCAAAATGGTTAAGTCTATTAAACTTAAGGGAGAAACTAAAATAATACTGTTTTAACAGAGACCAAGTAGAGGGACACAATTTGGATACTAGAAAATTCAGACAAATGTGATTTAAGTTAAGATTTCCAAAACGTGTTTCAAAGAAAGGAGGGAGGAAGATATCAGAAACAAAACAAAGAGTCAAGAATATGTGTTGAACTTAGAAGCAGAGTTGACGTAGTAACTGCAAAGAGGGAAAAAAAGTGAATCTCTATCCCAAGGCAGCAGGAGCTTGAAATACATACAGATACAAGGACTAGATGGTAAACTAAGAAATGTTCCACTGCCATCCAATCTCCAAGAAGATAGTGCAGAAAAGGCACAAAAGCAGATGAGTACTTTAATAAGATTACATGAACAAAAATGTATGAGCAGCATGGCTCTCTTGATCTTTCCAATGAGGCAGTTAAAAAAAAAAATCCAAGACATCAGGTTAAGCATATGTGTGGTCAGTGTTGCATTAGTGACCATTATTGTTATAATAATATTTAACAGACATTATAAATTCTTGCGATAGTTATGTTTTAATAATTGTACCTTAAAATGTAAAATTTAATGGATCAAATTCCTAACGGCAAATAAGTATCCTGCAGAGTTGGCAATCTGCTTTGGAAACATGTAAAGCACACAATGCAAAATCAGGAGCCAAATAAGAGTGAACAGGATTTGTGACCGTGTAGATAAGAAATAAGAGACTTGTTAAATGGTCTCTAGGCAAAAATTCTCTTAACCCTTGAGATTTCTTACAGCGTATCACAGGTGAACACTATCCATCAAGACATGTGACAGACAGGAATTACAGAAATCAAAATCACCTAAACTGGGATTGAAAAAGGAGATGCCTTAATTCCTGCATTCAAAATCAACACAGCCACGAGGCCCCCCCAGAGATGAGGTTAACAACATATAAAATTAACTTTATTCTGCCCAACCTGTACACAATGAAAAAGTTAACACCTATGCAGGTTCAAGAAACTTTTGAAATAATACATTAAAGGACAGAAAATGGGAAAATGACCTATTAAAGAAAACGAAGATTCAGTTTTATTCCATATTGAATGGAACACACCCCAGCATTGTATCGGGATTAGGGAGAGGGGCACTGAACGCAGGAATAGGACGTGAACAAACTTCATTATCAATATACTAATGAAAAAAGAATTTCAAGACTGGAATATTAATGAAAAGATCGGTACCTTTACTTCAAAAAGACTTAAAAATGTGAAAAGGAGGTTATGCATGACACAGGTGGTTAGTTTCATTCAGAGGCCAAGTCTACACTAGAAAAGCATAGCTCAGGACAAACTGATGTTTAGTTTAATCACAGTTTTCTGAAATGAAAAAGATGCTTAAAGAAGTCTTAACTGCAGCTTTCTGAAACAGCACTGAATGGTTTGTCCTGGACTACATTACGGTTAAACTGTTTCAGAGAATCAAAACTGGATACGCGGCCTACACCCATTACTAGCAAGAGGTATGATTTCTAGGATAGGCCAGATAACTGGAGATATGATGGACCACCACACACTTCAGCTCTCAGACCCAAGTTGAATATTATCTTAAATCTAGCTACAAATTTATACTGACTACACTAATACCCAGAAGTAGACTACATATAACTTTATACAAAATCTGTTTTAAAAAATAAATAATAAATATTAGTTATCACTAAATTTTCACCCATAAGTTTCACTGTAAGATAATTTTGATCTTAGGTTTACTTGAGAATTTCACTGTCAAGGAAAGGAAACTATACTTGTAGTAAGATGTGGGCAGGGAGTAAGAGGGTACTTGGGGCACTCAGTCAGAGACTGTTCCATGTCCCCAGAGATATTGTGAAAACAAGAATAGGGGACCGAAGGTAATAGTGCCACAGCCATAAAATAGTTTTATTACCATCTAAGAAGTAGAGAACCATTAAAGTATTTATAATTTGAATACTGAAATCAAATAAATTTGGACAAATATTAGACAAGTTACAGAAAATAAAATTCTCCATTTCAGAAGTACCGTAGTCTCATTCAACAGTCTTCATTCTAAGCCACAAAAGATTAGCAGTAGCAACAAACAGTGAACTCAGACATTAACCAGGAAGGCATAGGCTTAACATTACAAATCTGGAAGTACAGAATTTTTGCAAAACTAATGCACTTCCCATATCGATGTCACTCTGTTTTGGAACATCGTTACTGAGCTACAAGAAAAACCCCACCTCAGTTATGGAAATTATTTTTTTTAAAAACTGATCCTTCTAGATCACCCACAGTTTAGCTGGATACATAACACTCCAAAGTCCACTTCCAATTTGACAAAGTCAGCCAACATGAGTCATGACACAAGCAATATCCGGGGTGGGGATGGGGGGTGGCTCTGATCTGGAAGTGAAAGTGAACACATTTACCGAAGCTTGGGGAGTATTACCTACAAGAGACTTCTTTTTACAATTGAATGTATGCCCTTTTTTAAAAAAACCTCTTTTATGACACTAAAATAGGACAGTGTTAATGGTCTGTATGGGTTTTTTTTTTTTAAACCAACTTTTTACACCTTAGAAATAAAAGCAATGCCAACTCTGATCCTGTTGAAAGACCGAAAGCATGTCTCAAAAGATGTATATTATTAACTATTACACCTAAACTGAAGGGGCAGGGATACTAAATTTTCTCCAAAATATAGTCACTGACCTTAAAGAGGTGTTAAACTTTTAACCAGTACAATAAAATCCCCTTTGTGATCTCAGTTACTCAGCTCACAATCCTATGATGCTGTTATTTCACCAAGGAGAATTTCAAAAGAGAACAGGAGATACGGCTACCACATTTGGGTCAACTCCTACAAACAGGCAGCTGGGTCAGAGAACTACTGAGCAGCTGCTTAGCTAGGCATTACAACCACACATGCCCTGGGAGGAATATCTGGAAGGAGCCCCTGAAGTCAGCGTACCTTCTTACATTACATAAAGTTGTTGTGCATTTGTTTTACTGGTGCTGTCTTCCACGACACTTGTGGTTGAAGCTTAGAAGATAGTGCCTCAACATGAAACAGGAAAAGACTGGGGAACCTGGAAAGTGGAAGCCAAAAATCACTTTGTCCTGAATAGTTCTTCATTGCCTGAATGAAACTAGAAAAGAGGGATCAACCCCGCATCCACACTGGGGAGCTAAACCACAGAAGTTCATAAATCTAAACCTGCCATAAAACTAGGACAGAGCAGAAAATCTACAGAATACATGCCTTGTTTCTTAAATGATGGGAACAAAAAAAGCAGGTATATTGGAAGGCGGTCTCCTCTTACTTGCCAGAATAGACTAAAAAAGGTATCTCTTAGCAAAAACACACACACAATGCAAGAGACTCAGACTTGTATTTGCTTCCAACATATATTATGTTAACAGTCAGAATCTAAGCAAGCCATTTTCCCAGTTATTGTCTATAAAGATGTAATTTCATTATGAAAATACTTCAAGCATAAACACATTTAAGGACATTTCAGTAGAAAGTGGAAGTACAGCAGGAATAATCAAGATGCCGCACCTCCAAGTCATTGGTTCAAATCTGATTCAGAATGGTAAGGTCAGAAAATAGTTACTATTTAAAAACATTGGTAGAGAGAACAAAGACAAAATCCACCACTACTGACACTTTTGTGGGCAGTCTCAAATGCTAAAAGATTGAATATGCATGTAGACTGAACTAACCTTTCACTCTAGAGTTGGCTGTTCCACGTGTGAGTTGAGTAACACTGAGGGAGAAGAAGAAAAGAAGCTTTCACTGCCAATGGTTGCACTTTGAGTACTATCAATACAGTACCTCTTAAAAATAATGCAAAGATGGTGAATTGATACAGTGAAACCACAAATGATAACTTTCCAATAAAGATTTGGATGCTAGAAGCAGCTCAGGAAACAAGACACAAAGAATACTTATGGATAAGGTAGCAGTTACCCTGTGCAACACTGAGGTCTTTATTAAAAAGATTCCTTATTTCTCAATTTTTCAAAGACTTTAATGAGGTTCCGTCTCCGTTTTTTACTGTAATATGTCAGCTTTGCAAGTTATTACAAAACACTTAAATGTCCAGACAAAAATATCACTTACTCATCTGAAGAGATAAGAGGTGAACAAACAAGTCTTTATAGTGATGAGGTGGGTGAGGTAATATCTTTTATTGGACCAACTTTGTCTCTCTTATACCCTGGAACCTACACAACTACAACAACACTGCATTCAAGTCTTTATAGTAACCTTAAATATGCCAGTTTCTTACTGGAACAAAATTCAACTCAATTATGATAGTAGGCTCTGTGGCTAACAAGCTTTTAGCTCAGATAACTACAGTATTTGGTCATGTGGAATTTTAAGGATCCGTTTCTCATGTTTCTCTTCTCCCTAGTATTCAGTTAAGTCAAAAAACCTTTGGTGGAAAGAGCTCCATTTGCCATCCCTATTTCTTAGTGACTCAACATAGTTACACATTCTGGTGCACATGCTTTTAGACATGCTGTTCCTGATGGAGTAATTGTCACAAGAGATAACCACCAGAAAAGGACAGTTCAGGAATTCTGCATTAAAAGACCTATTGCAATCTACGTAGTCAGCAAGATTATAAAACATCATCTAGTAAAGTGTTAAACCTTTAAATATAGAGTCATAGCTCTATTTTTTGCCCAGTGTATTTATTATTTGAAAAGGCAAAGAAAAATGGCAAATGATGCATTAAATCTGCTTTAAATTATCAGAAATATGCTTCTGATTTAGCACCAAAACTTACTTTCTCTGAATGGAACATACAAAATTCTCATCTAGAAAAATATTTTTAAATATTCAGCCACTAAAGAATGTTATGTATTGTTCACTGAGATGGAAACTATTCTTTCAAAATGTCTTATTAGTTTATAATATTAAGCCTTTTGAGATATGCCTTTTTCAATGGAAAGAGCATTTAAGAGAATGTAATTAACAACAGTAGAACCTTAAATCCCTTGTCAATCTAAAGACCAATTACAAATCAGGCAATGGTAGTGGAAGCTTCCCACCACTAACCTGTAACCTTGTTGTACAAGTACCTAAAGGCGGAAAACGTCACGTCCGTTCAATCCTTGTTGAATTGTACCTACAATTTGACTAAGGTGTGTTCTGGACCATTAAAACAGCTTCTTTTATTCAATACTAAATTAGGCAATTATTTTTTAGTATCAATTCTATTTCATTATTCTTTTTAAAAATCACTCAACTGTTGTGTGTAGCCATATTCTATTGTATATAAATTATACACAGGTCTAGTGTCATTATGCAGGTTTCAAAATCAAATTTGCTGATTTACGGGTTAAAGAGTTTTAAATGATACACAAATCCAAGAGTCTTAATTTCAAGCCTTGTTTTCTGGGGATTCCTAATTCTGCTGTAAAAATTCCTTTGAGTAAAACATCTAAGCCCAGAACTATTCCCCACTCCTGCCCAAAGTTTTTAAGGAAAGGGTATTGAAACATCATGAAGCAATTGTACATATGTGTGGTTTACTGGCAATGTACATTTTACACTCCTATTCAATTAGGAAATAAATCAAATGTAGCATGCATATATTATAAACCAGTGGTTCTCAACCAGGGGTGCGCGTATCCCTGGGGGTACATGGGAGTCTTCCAGGGGTACATCTAGATATTTGCCTAGTTTTACAACAGCCTACATAAAAAGCACTAGTGAAATCAGTACAAACTGAAATGTCATACAGACAATGTCTTGTTTATACTGCTCTGTATACTATACACTGAAATGTAAATATGATATTTATATTCAAATTGATTTATTTTGTAATTATATGGTAAAAATGAGTAAGCAATTTTCAGTAATAATGTGCTGTGACTCTTGTATTTTTATGTCTGATTTTTTAAACAAGTAGATTTTAAGTGAGGTAAAACTTGGGGGTACACAAGACAAATCAGACTCCTGAAAGGGGTACTGCAGTCTGGAAAGGTTGAGAGCCACTGTTATAAACTATGTATTTAAAAATCCTTATGGGTAATATTTTTGCAGAGTCTAATAAAATTAAAGACAGGCATTTAGATTATAAGCTCTTTGGGATAGGTACAATCATTTTCTATGGCCTCAATCCTGTAAAAAATTACACAAGTGCTCAATTTTACATACCAAATAGTCCCATTCAAGCCAATGGGTCTACTCCCACTGCATAAAATAAGCACATGTAAGTCTGTACAGGATCAGGGCCTATGTATGTACAGTACCTAGCACAATGGGAACCCAACCAGGCTGAGGCCAATAGGTGCTACTGAAATATAAATAATAGTGAACAAAAATCAGATCAGAACTCCAGACTCTGAAATCTGGATCCAGACCCTCTCCACTGGGTAAATAATTCAGTAAAATCAGTTTCATAATGACAAAAGCAAGGAAATTTGAACACTAAGGTTAAAGTTATCTTTAACTTACTCCTCTGTATAAGGCTTCAATATCGATCTCTAAATAACGGGTGATCATAAATTCCTTACTTGACATTTCTAGCTGTTATGTGGAAAAGCACTTTTTTTGCTTCAAAATTCTCTCTTTTAATGTGGTCCAGGTTATCAGCAAAGTGCTCAACACATGACAAATGAAAATATCAGTTTTGAAAGTTGTCCAGTGCCCTATTTGGTCCAAATTTTGGTTTTCTACTTAACTTGAAAATTCACCAGTAAATCTACTTGCTGTTCTGTTTGCCTGGCTATTTTATGACTTGCACTTTCAGCGAAAATGCAAGAAGTTTTTATTTGTTTGGAGTGTTATTTTGTTTCTGTTTTTGTTTTTCTAATGAGAATTGAAGGAATATGATCCAAATTGTTTAATGAGTGTGATTTTCAGCATAATGTATCTGTCTTAGCATTTGTTAGACATGATTGGCTAGTTCAGGCTTTCAACTTTGTCCCTGTTTGATGGGCTTTTTTCTTCCAGGGGCATAAAGTTGCTTTGACACTATATATTTTTTCTTAAGGGTGGGGGAAGGGGCGTTACACTTCCTGTCAGTGGTGGAATAATACCTGATAAAGATGTCCCAATAGAAGTCCTAAAATAATATAATTTTCCAGAAAGGAGAACATGTGCTGATACACTCCTAAAATACAGTGCTTAAAAAGTTTAGAACCAACTTCCACCTTTGTTTCAAAGGTTGGGTGGGGAAGAGAGATAAAGTAACAATGTCTCTATGGCTTAAGAAAACTGATCAGTCTATCAGCAAAAAACCAAACCAAACAAAAAAAAAAAGCCAAAAAACATTAGTTACAATTCCAGAAGATATTTGAAAAAACATTTTGAATAAAAATACGATAAGTACACTTATACTGTAGCCTACATAGGTAATGGATCAATCTTGCACACAGTGAACCAAGCTTAAACTGAAAGATATAAATCTGTAGCTATGGTAGTTCAATACATATTCTTATTAAAAGCAGCCTGGCTTTTTACAAAAACAACTTTTTTTTAAAAAAAAACTCAATATACAGAGAGTTCCTAAACAATTAATCATAATGAACTACTGCCCTGGAAAATCTATTTTAAACAAACTCAAGGTTACAGGTAATGGTCTCAAGACATTATTATGCAATCTTTCAAGGAGGACAGGTTTTATATTACACATAGTGGTCTCTTTCATAAGAAAAATCTTGGCACTATGAAATTATCAAAAGGCTAAGATATGCAACAATCGGTAAGTCGTACTCCTTTCTTTGACTGGAGCATTTTGTTTCTTAGCAATATTGTCTACCATGTCACCTACTAGCAAATCTAGAAAAACATGGGTAGCAGAAGACATCATCACAGGGTGCTGCTCTGAAAACCAGGCACTTTAGGGAAATCATCTATCTGCAGGGTGGGGGGAAGCTTCATAGGCGCTTCCCAATTTCATACTGTGAAAAAGCTGCACTACCATGGACTCTGTAACAGTATTCCAGTGCCACCCAGAGATATGAAAGCCACGTGCTAACTGAAGCATGGGAAAACAATTAGCTCTATATTCCTCCCACCCACCTACCATTCAAAAGAGAGACTGAAATATTACACAGGGACACTGTCAACTTGTTTTGTGTATTTTTTTAAACAACTAATTTAAAATTCCAGTTTCTGATACAGCATATTTTAGATGGTATAACCCCAGTACGCATTATTAATTGCTTATAACAAATTTTTAAGTGTTTTTCTATTCCTTGTCTATGTTCAGAAAGGTCTTTCAGCAAAAGATAACTTGGCTGTACACAAAAAACCAGTGAAACTGACTAAGCACAAAGTAAAACTGGAAAGATTTCCTTCCTTCTATTTTAAACACTTCAGGTGTTACTTGTAACTATAGTAGTTACAGAATTTTCAGCAGAACTGTTTTCTAAGTTGATACGTCCCTTTAAGAAAAGTCACTCTGGCGTACAACATAGTTTTAAGTTATGTCTACAATCACAGAGAACAGTAGTTCTCAACCCTTTCACAACAGAGCACCAACTGACTTTATAGACACTTCAGTACCTTATTTATAGAAAACGAGTAGGTGCTTCTTTTTCTGTGCATTTTTTTATTATCCTTCTGGGTACATATAATCAAGGTCAAAATCACTGCTGAAAACAACTAAATACAAATATCAAACTAAAACGTACAGGTATTTTATTAGTTGCCACATAATAAAACAATTACCCAATAGAAATGAAATACCTTTAGAAATGAACAGAGAAGTTATGAGTTGCCTCAAATGATTAGCCATTTTAAAATGGAAAAGAAAAAACTGAATACAGATGTGCAGTAACTGTAACTGCTATTCTAACATTCAAAATATATTTCTGTATACAGACACTCCTCTTTCTCCTCCCTCTGGTGATTCTCTCTATGCACTAGAAAACTCGCCTCATCTTCATGAAAACCAATGCAGACATCAGCCTTGCCTGGGAGGTTCTTCAAGAATCATTCTGCCCCTCACCAATATGGATGGCAAAATAGCTACAAAAATACGTGTTTTTTTTAAAAAGGAATTAAAAATTGTAATTAATCAGCCTTATTTTTTCCCTCCTACACTAAGGAAAGTGGTTTAATTTGTGTTGATTCTTTAAGTTATTGCCATATACATTCGGTTAATCGGCGGATGGGACTATGTTGCTTTCAGCTCCACAGGGTGGGGACTCACTAAAGCTGACATTGTCTGAATGCCACAAAACAGATTCCTCTCACATCCCCGGTCCACTTTCAATCCTTTTCTTTTCTACTAAATTAATCGCATTCCTATTTTTACATTAAAGCTCTTATTTTGCACCTCAAGCTCAGGAAAGCCGCGAACAGGACTCAAATGGGGGGGGGGGGGTGGTAGAGAAAGAGACAAACCACAGCACCTTTAAACACAGACGCACACCACCCATCAGACCCGCTCTTTCCAGAGCTTGAGCTGAACTGATTTTTAAGGGGGAAGAGACCTGGAGCCATGAACAGTGTAACAGACGAGGGGCGTGATGCGGTACTGCTGCTGGGGCAATCCCAGCCCCTCCTCTTCCACACTCTGCCTTGGGTGGTAGCTTTCCTGGGGTGACCCTATGGAGCAGGGATGTGGTAAAAAAAAAAAATAGAGGATCCAGCTCCTCCGATTCCCACCCCCCAGCCCCAAAATACAGGGGAGAGCCCTCCTCCCTCTCCCCCCATCCAGCTTTATTACACACACTCCTAGGGCACCCCAAGATCCGATTACTGTCTCCCTCCCCAAACCACCGCCCCCAGCCGGGATGTGCATATCCCCCAGCCGGCTCCCCCAGCGTGGGGGCGCTCCCCAGACAGGACAATAGGGCGAGCCCCCAGCCGCTGCCCCATAGACGGCGGCTCGGAGCCGGCCACTACTGGGGAACCCGCTCCCCAGGCCGGGCGATACAGCCCGCGGCTACTGCCAGGGGAGCAGGACGCGGCGGGAGCAGGACCGGCTCCCGGCTCCCCTTCCCGGGCAGGCGCTGAGCACTCACCGCGGCGGCGGCTCGAGGTCGGCTCCTCCGACTCCTCCTCTCGCCGCCCGGCTAATGGTGGCAGCGCGGCGCAGGCGGCTCCCCCAGGCGCTTCCCGGCCCCTTTGCTCAGCGCGGAGCCGCCCCCGCCTGGCAGCCCGAGCGCGTCCCTGGCCGGAGGCTGCGGCGCGTCTTCTCCCCACGCCCCAGTGCCTGACTCAGCCCCAGCCCCAGCCCCGCCGCGCCGGGCTCTCCCCGGCCGCTCACTTCCGGCGCGCAGGCCCCGCCGCTCCCTCCGCCGCAGCCCGCTGGCTTCCCCGCTCCATTCATCCAGCCCCGCGCCCGGCCTGCTGTGAGCGGCGAGGCGCCGCCTTCCCCTCAGCAGCGCCCGCTGCCGCGCCCGCCACGCCGCCGTGCGCCGAGGCTGCCGTGCGAACTGGGGCCCCGCCTTGTGGAGCCCTGTGCCTGAGCCCCGGGCTCAGCGTCCACATTGCCGCCTAAACATGGGCGTGCAGCTGCTGGCCCTGGGCCTCACAGCTGTGCTAACGTGTCCACACTGCAGAGGGGGGGGGCCCTCAGGCCATTGATTTGCCCCTCAGGCAGCCCCCTGGGCCTTACTGGGCGATGTATTAAAATGGAGATGTCCCATTTTATACACTGAGGCTTAGGCTATTGTATACTTGAGGGCAGTAGAAATGTACGGGGCTGAAAAATACATGGTAGGCTAAAGGAAAGTGTGTATCCTTCAACTGTCCCTTAAAAGAAAGAGTTCCTTCTTTTTCCTGGGGTTTTCCCCTTATTTCTATGCAATAAGGGTGGTCACCCTACTTCTGACTCAGCTCTGCCTTGAGCTGTATCCATGTTGCAAAATGACAGGGTGTAGACCTGAGTCACAGCAGGATTCACATGCTGATCCACCCCACTCACCCTGCGTTCTAGGTCCTGAGCCCTTGTGGACTAGAATCAGACTGGTTTGTGTGTGGATGGAAGGGGTGCCTGTGTTCAGACCTGAGTTAGAGCCCAGGATTAGTGTGCAATGTAGTGATATCCAGCCTTCAGGGCTAACCACTGATTGTTGCATGTCCTGGGACTGAGTGGGGGCAGGAGGGAAATGCACTAGTCTTGGTTGAGGTGCCAGCCACCCTACAGGGCCTGTGCACACCCAGCACTAGCTCCCTCTTCTCTAAAGCAAAAGGCTACATTTTCAAAATTGTCCAGGGATTTTCAATGACCCACCTGAATCAACTTGAAAGGAACTGCACTTTCAGAAAGTGCTGAGCCTTTGAAAATCTAATCCCTCTCCTGTTGGATCCCTTCCCCGCAAATCATTGGTCACTTTTGAAATCTAGGCCAGAGAAATTCCAATTATCTGAATGTTTAAGGGAATACTAATTATTCAAAGGTTTTGAGTTTCATAGCCACACAAATTGAATTTTAGTTGAATTTTGGATTCTGGAACTAAAATCTAACTTTAGCTCATCTGAAACTCACATAAGCAGAGTTTGGATAACCAGGGTTTTCCCAGTCTTCCGGCTGAAAACTCCCAAGGCATTTCACTAGAGGTTAAATGCAAGTCCAGTTTTGTTCCCTATGGACGCATATCCTTGACCTATTTAGTCATTTATGTAAGAACATAAGAGCCATACTGTGTCAGAACTGGTCCAGTTTGCCCAGTATTCTGTCTCCAATATTGCCCCTGAAGCTCTGGTAAGGGCAGGTGTAACAGATGAAGGCAATTATGGAGTGATCCACCCCATCTTCCATGCCCAGCTTCTGGTACTCAGAGGTTTAGGGTCACTCTGAGCATAAGGTTGTGTCCTTGGCTATCCTGGCTAATAGCCATTCATGGACCTATCCTCCATGAATGTCTCCAGTTCTTATTTTAATCCAGTTATACTTTTGGCCATCACAACATTCCATGGGAATGAGAAAAAGTACTTCCTTTTGTTTTTATTAAACTTGCTGCCTGTTCATTTCATTGGGTGACCCCTGATTTTTGTAATAGGGGAAAGAGTAAACAACATTTCTCTATTCACTTTTCCCACACCATTCATGATTTTATAGACCTCTCTCATATCCTTCCTTAGTTGCTGCTTTTGTAAGCTGAACAGATCGAATCATTTTAGTATCTTCTCAGAGGGAAGCCATTCCATACCCTTCTTTGTTGCTCTTCTCTGAAGCTTTTCCAATTAATCTATATCCATTTTTAGATGGATATCTGGAGCTGGACCCATGGATTTCTAGAGTAGTAGTATTATATTTTCTATCTTATATTCTATCCCTTTCCTAATAGTTTCTAACATACGGTTAGCCTTTTTGACTGCTGTTGCACACTGAGCAGAAGTTTTCAGAGAAGATGACTCCACCATCTGTTTCTTGCGCGGCAACAAGTAATTTCGATCCATCATTGTACATGTATATTTAGAATTTTTTCCAGCATGCACTATTTTGCACTTACCAACATTGAAGTTCATCTTTCCATTTTGTTGTCCAATCATGCACTTTTGTGAGATTCTTCTCTAACTCCTTGCAGTCTGCTTTGGACTTAACTGCTTTGGATTTGAATAATTCTGTATCACCAACATAAAGTCAGATAAAATATTACAAATACATTTTTGAAGCATTTTGCACTGGTATAAGTGCTACCCAAAGTGCAGGGCAATAGTGAATCAGTGCCTACATGTTCCTCACTATAGCTTTCATGTAACATGTAAAATTTCACCTTACATGACCCCGGAATAACTTTAGCTATTACTTACAAAACATAGTTATGAACTCTTCCAACATCTACATCACTCATTCTATACTTTTATTTAATAGCAGATGTACATATTAGTGAATTAAAGAGTCCAGAAAGATGTCTTCCAAGTCAGAGTTACAGTTCTTATTAGAATGACTAAAGGGAAATTTTACACACGTTTTTGGTAAATATAAAGGTATAATTTATGTAAATTGCCTCAAAATATATAAATCACAAATTAACAGTATTTTTGACAATGGTTTTGGTCTAAAAGTTGGCTTATTTACAAAAGTAATCTTAACTTTCATTTAATATTTCTCATAAAAAATTTAAACAAAAAGTGTTGTGTAAATATTATTTTCCTCTAAATATTTGTGCTAAAAATAGATTTCAGCATAAAATGTTATACACAGAGCTCTTAACATAGTTACAGTAGTTTGAAAAAAAAATCTTAACCATTAAGTACACAATTTTCTATTGCGTCAGTCTCTAAAAGTTTGTGTCGTCAACTATGTGCTTTTCTGTGGCAGCAGGTCCTTGGAGGAGCTCCTCTCCTGTACCTCTTCTAAGTAGGCAAATTCCTCTTTTACTGACCTTAGGAAGTCAATAGTAATAGTTCTCTCCTGTGTACCAACATACAGCCAATCACCACCACGATCACTCTATAAGGTTATACTTATATAAATACATATGAGACAAATCCTAAACTGGTGCAATTTACACCAACTGAGGATCTGTCCATATGTTGTACTACCCTCTCTTGGTCTTTAGATTGCAAACTCCCCAGGGCAGGGACTACACCTTTTTTCTGTTTGGAAGGCATCTGGCATATATTGGGCACTACTGGAAGTAATAAAATACAAGATGAAAACTCTACTGCTGTAAAACTTATTAGGTGTGCTTCTGGGGAAGATGCCTTCTTAGCAGAGCTCCAAAGCTCTAGTAGAGGAGAGCCTGTGCTTGTGGGAAGGCACTTTTTCCCTGTGCCAAAATTGTTCACAAATAAAAATTTGAAATACAAGAGGTTGGACATGTGTAACATTTTATACATTGCGATTTGACACTGAAAATGTTATCAGTCAACCTATACATGTTATTTTCTCTATTATAGTATAACAAGTAATTAAAAACAGTTTTGAGAAATAATGGCTGTTTTCTTTTTATAGAACATTAGCCTATGCACAAGATTTTGCCTAGGTCAAAAGCAACATCAAGCTGCACATCAGGCTTAAAATAAAGCCAGTATAAAAACAAAACAATTTTACATGTACATACAATTAAGGCTTTATAACCAAGGCTAGGTCCAACTCACTTCTATAACTTCATGCAGAAGATACAGAAAAACATCTTGAATATCCAAATAATCTTAACAGTTTTGTTTCCAAACTGCATGAAATCCTGTGAAATACTATGAATGGATGAAAAATATCCTGCACAAGTTTGGAACAAAGTCATGGGTACAGAAATATCATGCTGACTGGACTACAGACCTTACTGCCATTTATAAAACATCAGTCTTCAACAGATTCACAGAAATTTAGTATTTTGTCAACAAGAATGTGTATTATTCTTCTGTAAATGCAAACAAAAATATGCCCAGAATTTTAATCTAACCATTCAAAATGTCGCATACTTAATGCAACCTTGTTTCATATGTTGTGGGGTTGTCCCACTGTTTATAAATGTCTGGGTTCAAATTTATTTTATAGAAGTGATAGATATATTAATTTTCACTCCAGCTCTGAGATTGTTGGTTGTCAACAATGACAATACTATCAGTGGGTGTGAAACTGATCTTATCAACATGTTATATTGTGTCTCCAGATTCCAATAAGCCAGTCATGCTTTTTAAATGACTTAATGACACTGAATGGATCAGAGCAACAATGAAAAAATGGTAATAAAAATGAATCAAGTTAGCATGAGTGGGTTTTTGTGAGATGCAACCAGTCCATTCATTGTTAACTTCATAGTCCAGTTTGTACCTGCTTTCAAACTGGCATTAGAACTGTCAAAGTCAGATTCAAGACTCACTGAATTTGTCAGACCACTCTGTTTATTAGCAAAGCGCTTTGCCAATGCACCCATGTGATTGTGAGCCTCCTGCAAAAGCTCAAGCTAACTTATGTATACAGATAAGCCAAAGCCAATTTAACATAGGAGACAAAAGGAAGCAGAAACTGACAAATATACATACATATCTTATTTGCATACTAACGTTTACCAATCTCCTAGCTCAGTAGGAGCTCTAAGTTAATTAGTTTGAGGACCCATTGTCTCACACTCCTTAATGTTTCTCTTCCTGACAACTAAATTTCAACAAACCTTTCAAGCAGCATTTCTTTAATGAATTATAATTTCAATATAATTCATTCTACTTTCACAATCCCTCCTTTTGGTCAAGCTACGTAATGACCAACAATTACTGCGTTCCACATATCAATCGTTCTTTATCTCTTTATTCATCAGTGATATTTAAATTAGCACTCTGGTTTGGGGCAGCTATCTGTGTAGCATGCCTGACACAATTTTGGATACAACAGGAAAGTAACTGAAAACCTACAAAAATTATTAGGATTCCAAACAGGAGAGTTAGGGCTCCCTGAAACAACCAGTTTCCTATGCCAGAGAAATTGAAAAGGTTACTTAGCCACTTCCATAAAGAACTTGGCTCTTCGTGGGGAAGATATGCGATTTGTTCTAAGTGGCTAGCACGATCTATTACCTCATTGGTGTTGTCTGGTATATACACACAACAGTCTTTTCCAATGAGAGCACAAGTCCCTCCTTTTGCCGCCGGCACTATGTCCAATGCCTGACGGTTTTGGAGGGCCATCTGTCGGATTGCCCCTGTTTCTTTGGCCAGGGCTCTTAAACTTTCTCCGGTTTCATTTGCCATTATTTCAACTACTGCTTGTAACCTTAGGAGCCTTTTTGCATGGTATATTACTCCCCCTAATGGTATTAAGGAACCGCCAATGGCCTCTTCGCAGGTTAAGGGGCTTATGTTATTTACATACCATTGGGCATCTGTTAAGTCCCTTCTTTTTCGCCTGAAATTGCGGAGGCGTTCTCGAGGGAAGGTTCCTAGCACTCAGAATTGTGGGAAGAGTCGGGCGGGATAACAGTTTCCTGACCAATTAGCTGGTAGTGCGGTATAAGCTCTGGTCCCACACACCCAATGATGGCCTATTAAGGCCGGGAAGGGTTGGTTGCACCCATTTGTCATATAGGTGTTTGCAAAGGAGGAGGAGTATCCCCCAAAGGGTACAGGGTAATTCTCCTTACGAGGAGTGGTGTTATTAGCATGACATTGAAAGATTGTATTGTTTTCATTAAGGTTACTGTAGGGGGAACATGAGATTGATTTCTCTGTTTGATCCCAGGTTGAGAAAAAATTCATATCTCCATACCCGGCCCGCCACTTTAGTTTTGTTTGAATAATCCCATACACCATTGGCCACAATATGCTGAAGGCAATGGCTTTTCCCCAGATCCAGCCCTGTCCCATTGCACACCCAACACCAATGACCTTTTCCCTCCATTCCTCTCCATTTAGATGCATTTATTCCCACCGCTTCCCACGTGTCATTGCTGTTCCATATTTTGTTTAACGGACGAGGCCCTCCAGTGAGGTCTGGGGACTTGAGTGGGATAGCCAGGACAGGAACACCAGTTTGAGAGTGGGCTGGAATGTGGCTGCAGACCCAACAATTAGAAATATTAAGGGTCTGAGCTATCCACACCTGCTGCTGGATAAAAGAATTGTCATCATGGTCTCCCCAGACTGTAAGATACCAGCAGCCGAGGAACAGGCAGAGGTGCATGCTGGAGGCAAGGCTCTTCTGTTTCTGACAACCTCAACTGAGGGAACCGCAGTCACGGTTTTACGCCCACCAGGCAGTGGGCTCGCTACTGCCTTTTTTTTGTTCATCGTCTGCTTCTGGCAACCCTTACGAAAGCGTAGATTGTAAGGTATTGCAGACTGTTCCTCTACGTCTTCTTCTGGAGTCAAAATTGACTCTGCGTTGTCCTGAGGTGATGATTGGTTCTCTGGGGATGGTGCCTTCTTACACTGTGAAGCATGTATCCACGCTGCAATGCCAGATAGTTTAACAGCCATCTGTGTAGTAAGCAGGACCTGATGAGGACCCTGCCACCAGGGCTCCAAGACGTGCTTTCGATGATGGCGCCGTACGTAGACCCAATCACCTGGCTCGAGGTTGTGGCAAGCGTCGGAGGTGGGTTCCGTGGGCCAGGCGGCTCGAACCTGTGAATGGAAGTGACTTACAGCTTGCATTAGTCCCTTGCAATACTGAAGGAGCGCACTGTGAGTCAAGTTCAAATCTGGAACAGGAGTAATGGTAGTCATAGCTCGCAAAGGGCGTCCCATAACAATTTCAAAGGGACTTAATTTATGCCTTTGGGATGGAGTGGATCTCATGTCCATAAGGGCTAATGGTAAGGCTACTGGCCAGCTTAATCCTGTAGAGTCACAAATTTTAGCAAGCTTATTCTTAAGTACACCATTTCGTCTTTTGACTGCACCTGCACTCTGTGGGTGGTAGGGACAGTGCAACAGATGCTTGATATGCAATATATGGTCCAGGTGTTGAACAAGTTGTCCAGTAAAATGTGTACCCCGATCACTGGACAGAGTAGCAGGAATTCCCTTGGCAGGCATAATATGATTTAACAAACATTTGGCAACAGACAGTGAGTCAGCCTTGCGACAAGGAAAGGCTTCAATCCAACCAGAGAACAAACATACCATAACCAATATAAATTCATATTGTTGACACTTAGGCATTTGTACAAAATCAAGTTGCCAATGCAAGAACGGAGCTTGAGGCAGGCCCCGGAACCCCTGGGCCACTTTTACAGGTTTACCAATATTATGGCTTTGGCAAATGGTACAGGCTGCACAGTGGTGGGCTGCAAAAGAACTAAAATGGGGGGCCCACCACCCTGTCTTAGTTACAGCAGAGACCATCCCCTCCTTTCTGACATGCGAAACACCGTGTAGCAGGGCGGCCAGAGACGGGTAGAGTGAAGGGGGGCTACAAAGGCACCAGTAGGCGAGCGCCAAAGAGAATCGGGATGTAGAGAGCAACCTTGGGCAACCCAGGATTCTTTCTCGGTTTCTGGGGCAGAGTCTTGGAGCAGGGTGAGGTCAGTGAGGGACAGCGGAGGTATAGAAACAGAAAGGAAACCTAGAAATGCATCTGGGGAAGGTTCTATGGCAGCAGCATGTTTAGCAGAGGCATCAGCAAATGCATTACCCTTAGCAACATCAGTATGCGCCATTGAGTGGCCAGGGCACTTAACAATAGCTAGGGCAGACGGAAGTAAAACTGCATACAGGAGGGCAGCGATGTAGGGCCCATTTTTAAATAGGGGTACCGGCAGAGGTAAGGAAACCCCGAGTTTGCCAGAGGGTACCAAAGTCATGTACAACCCCAAAAGCGTAGCGGGAGTCAGTGTAAATGGTGCCGGAGTGTCCCTCCGCCAAAAAGCAGGCACGGGTGAGGGCAACTAATTCAGCGACTTGTGCTGAGGTTACAGAAGGTAAAGGCGCAGCTTCCAGGGTTTCAGAGAGTGAAACTACAGCGTATCCTGCAAGGAGACGACCTTGGTCGTCTCGAAAACAGGAACCATCAGTAAATAAAACAAGGTCAGAGTTAGGGAGAGGGACATCAGAAAGATCAGAGCGTGGGACGGTGACAGCAGAGACAGTTGCAAGGCAGTCGTGGGGATCACCGTCATTAGACAAAGGAAGGAGAGTGGCAGGGTTTAACTGAGAACAACGCTTTATGGTGATATATGAAGCTGATAGTAGTAAAAGTTCATACCTGGTAAGGCGGGCAGAGGAGAGGTGGCCTGTGTTACGTTGTAGCAGGAGAGTTTCTACAGAGTGAGGGACCAGGAGGGTAAGAGGAGAGCGGAGAACAAGGGAATCAGACATTTCGACTAGGCGCGCTGCAGCAGCCACAGCACGCAGGCAGGGGGGTAAGCCTTGGGCAACAGGGTCTAAAGTGGCAGAGAAATAAGCCACTGGGCGGTTCTTTTCTCCGTGCATCTGAGTGAGAACTCCAAGTGCACATCCAGATTGTTCGTGGCAGAAAAGGATAAAAGGCTTAGAATAGTCAGGCAGCCCTAAGTCAGCGGCAGAAGCCAAACCCTGTTTGAGGGAAACAAAGGCAGAATTGGCCTCAGGGGGCCACGGCATGGGGTCAGGCACAGAGAATCGAGTGAGTTCCTGGAGAGGTTTTGCAAGGGAGGCATATTGGGGAATCCATTGTCTGCAAAATCCAGCCATGCCTAAAAACTTCTGGACCTGGCGTGGGGAGCGGGGTCGGGGAAAGCTAAGGATAGCTTGGACGCGGGTGGGAGAAAGTGCATGGGAACCCTGGAAGAGGAGAAAGCCAAGGTATGTGACAGAAGTGTGTGTATACTCCTTTCAAGTGGGAAAGTATCAAATAGTACATTGTATTTAATCAGGTTAACAATTCCATGACTATTAACACCACCTTCTTGATTCTCAGGTGTTTTCAATCAAAGTGTAATTATTAGAAAGCAGCAGTAACTGATATTTACTTTTTCTTCTTGAAAGTTTTTCCATTGTGTGTTTTAGTTGTTCAGAATAAGAAATTAAAAAAATCACACACACACACACACACACACACACGAAAATTAGAGGGATCTTCTGCAAAGAATGTACAAGGCAAATCAGACACATTTTGGAAATGTGGGTTAAAAAAAATCCCACTCATTTCTTAAACACTTTCTTGACTTTGTTGGGTTCATCATAGCTCAAAAACAACTTGGTCTAGAAATGCCAAATTTGGTGCCTTACCCATTTACAGAGCTCCTAGAAAGCATCAGAGTCAGCAAGACTCATCTTCACACTTTAAAAATACCCACAAATATCTTGCTCAGCCTTAACCATGGCAGTTGCTACTGTAGTTGTAATGCCACTTCCAAATGGGAGTTGTTATAAAAATAAAATAAATTGTGTTGCATTATTCTGTTAGCAATGGACAAACCATTAATTTCTATTAATATAAATTAGGGCTGTCAAGCGATTAAAAAAATTAATCGAGATTAATCACGCTGTTAAACAATAAAAGAATACAATTTAAATATTTTTGGATGTTTTCTACGTTTTCAAATATATTGATTTCAATTACAACACAGCATACAAAGTGTATAATGCTCATTTTATATTTCATTATAAATATTTGCACTGTAACAAACAATAGTATTTTTCAATTCACCTAATACAAGTACTGTAGTGCAATCTCTTTATCATGAAAGTTGAACTTGCAAATGTAGAATTATGCACAAAAAAACCTGCACTCAAAAACAATGTAAAACTTTAGAGCCTATAAGTCCAATCAGTTCTACTTCTTGTTCAGCTAATTGCTCAGACAAACAAGTTTGTTTACATTTGCAGAAGATAATGCTGCCTGCTTCTTGTTTACAATATCACCTGAAAGTGAGAACAGGTGTTCACATGGCACTGTTGTAGCCGGTGTCACAAGATATTTACATGCCAGATGCGCTAAAGATTCATATGTCCCTTGATACTTCAGCCACCATTCCAGGGGACATGCATCCATGCTGATGATGGGTTCTGCTCGATAACAATCCAAAGCAGTGCGGACTGATGCATGTTCATTTTCATCATCTGAGTCAGATGCCACCAGCAGAAGGTTGGTTTTCTTTTTTGGTGTTTTGGGGTCTGTAGTTTCCGCATCTGAGTGTTGCTCTTTTAGGACCTTTGAAAGCATGCGCCACATCTCGTTCCTCTCAGATTTTGGAAGGCACTTCAGATTCTTAAACTTTGGGTCGAGTGCTGTAGCTATCTTTAGAAATCTCACACTGATACCTTCTTTGCATTTTGTCAGATTTGCAGTGAAAGTGTTCTTAAAACAAACAACGTGTGCTGGGTCATCATCCAAGTCTGCTATAACATGAAATATATGCAGAATGTGGGTAAAACAGAGCAGGAGACATACAATTCTCCATTCCCCCCCCCCCCCAAGGAGTACAGTCACAAATTTAATTGATGCATTTTTTTTTTAAATGATCATCATCATCAGCATGGAAGCATGTCCTCTGGAATGGTGGTTGAAGCATGAAGGGACACATGACTCTTTAGTGCATCTGGCACATAAATATCTTGTGATGTCAGCTACAACATTGCCATGTGAACACCTGTTCTCACTTTCAGGTGGCATTGTAATTAAGTGGGCAGCATTATCTCCCTTAAATGTAACAAACTTGTTTCTCTAGTGATTGGCTGAACAAGAAGTAGGACTGAGTGGACTTGTAGGCTCTAAAGTTTTACATTGTTTTGTTTTTGAGTGCAGTAATGTAACAAAAAAACCCTACATTTGTAAGTTTCACTTTCATGATAAAGAGATTGCACTATAGTACTTGTATGAGGTGAATTGAAAAATACTATTTCTTTTATCATTTTTACAGTGCAAATATTTGTAATAAAAATATAAAGTGAACACTGTACACTTTGTATTCTGTGTTGTAATTGAAATCCATATATTTGAAAATGTAGAAAAACATCCACAAATATTTAATAAATTTCAATTGGTATTCTATTGTTTAACAGTGTGTTTAATTGTGATTAATTTTTTTAATTGTGATTAATTTTTAGTTAATTGCATGAGTTAACTGCAATTAATGGACAGCCCTAATATAAATAATTCAATTAATTCAGCCTAGATTTAAAAATGCGTTCCCTCCCTCCATTTTATTGACCATCCACAATAAACAGGAACATGCTGAAGAGAAATTGGCTTTGAAGCAACAACTATAAGAAAAATCGAAGCAGAGTAACCCATATTTTGTCAGATAACAGACTTATTTAAAATGTGGAAAGAAAAGGGGCACCGCAAAATTAATGGCACAAATACACCATACTCTAATCTTATTTCATCAGTATAAATCAGGAGCAACTCCATATACTTCAGCTGAATTACTCCTGATTTATACTGGTGTAACAGATCAGAATACAAGGTAAAATTTTCAATGAGATTTAGGCTTCTAAATCACTTAGGCACATTTGAAAATTTTACCCATGGTACTTAAACGGGTGGAACAAAATATTCTGTTAATCTGGTGTATGGTGTATTAAGCAGGCAGTCTCCCAGCTGAGGGGCCACAGAAGGCCCCAAATGCAGTGGAACCATGATGATTCCACATTGCAGAAGGTCCAGTTTATGGAGAAGCCAAATAAAGAGACTATGTAGTCCTGGAAATGGAGCGCCTCAGTGGCCCACTCCATGCATGAGGTGGGGCGGAAGATGGTAATGGACAGCTGGGCATCATGGCCTGGTATAGCCAATGCATCTACATACAGCACAAATTGACTACTGATAAACTTCATGGGATGTGGTGGGTGATGGGTTAGGGAGAACAGTGACTGTGGCTTTGTCTAAAATCCGTGGACTATAATCATGGCTATGGGCCAAATGCATGGGTGCCCCTCAGTTGGACTTCTCATTAGAGAAGGGATTCATTCCTCTCTACCCTCATGCTGCTCCTCCACACAAAGCATGTTTCTTAAGGCTTTGTATGAAGGACAAAAAAATTACACCCTTAGTGCAGAGGAACAACTTAAATGCAGCTCAGCATTTTGCTTAAAGTGCTGTGTGTCTAGTCTGAAAGTCAATAATGATTTGGGGGAAATTATTAATAATCCCAGTGAGAATGATACAAAATCTAGTTCTAAAAGATTCACAAGGTATTTTTTAGGGCGGTCAAGACATTAAAAAATGAATCACGATTAATCGCAGTTTTAAATCACACCGTTAATAATAGAATACCATTTATTTAAATATTTTTTGATGTTTTCTACATTTTCAAATATATTGATTTTAATTACAACACAGAATACAAAGTGTACAGTGCTCACTATTTGTTTTATTACAAATATTTGCACTGTAAAAAAGAAAAACAAAAGAAATTGTATTTTTCAATTCACTTCATACAATCTCTATTATACCTCTGGAACGGTGGCTGAAGCACGAAGAGGCATACAATGTTTAGCTTATCTGGCGTGTAAATACCTTGCAACACAGGCTACAAAAGTGCCATGTGAATGCCTGTTCTCACTTTCAGGTGACACTGTAAATAAGAAGTGGGTAGCATTATCTCCTGTATATGTAAACAAACTTGATTGTCTAAACAAGAAGTGGACTTGAGGGCTCTAAAGTTTTACATTGTTTTGGTTTGAGTGCAGTTATGTAAGAAAAAAAAAATCTACATTTGTAAGTTGCACTACAATACTTGTATGAGGTGAATTGAAAAATACTTTTTTTATTCTATTATTGTTTAACAGTGCAATTAAAATTGTGATTAATCAAGATTCATTTTTTTAATTGAGTTAATTTGTTTTGAGTTAATCGTTTGAGTTATCTGCAATTAATTGCCAGCCCCAGTATTTTTTAAATGCATAACTGAAATTCCTATGGAGCAATATTGTGATCTGCATTTCACAGCTGGTGAACTGAGGCATGGAGAGATTAAGAAACCTACCGAAGGCCACACAAAGTCTGTAGCAGATCCAGTAACTGAACCCAGCTTTCCTCAGCTCCAGGCTAGTGCCTTAACTGCAAGAATATCCTTCCTCCCTTACTTATTCAATGAGATTCTCTTTATAGAAGCATAAATTTTGTCAATGTATAATAGTTGATAACTCATCTGTCCTCTAATCCATTAATCATTCCTTAAACTGGCTACTTCAGAGGAAAGTGAAACATCCCCATCACATATCTGATGGTGAGAAAATATTCTTTCCAGACCCTTATTGGCAATCAGTTTATACTGCTGAAGCATGAGACTTGATAGTCCCCTGCATTGTTTTAATCTCACACAGCTGCAAATGTTATCTTTGCTTATGAAGCTTTCTAATCCTTTTTTTAATTCTACCAAACTGTTCGCCTTGATGACTTCCTATGGCAGTGAAATTCTACAAATAAATGCTAAAAGAGTATTTCACATTTATTGAGGAAGTTCTTTTGTAACAGGACAACGAGCATCCCTAATCAACTTTCACTATACAACTTGTTATTTTGTCTACCTCTATTATATCATCTTTTCCTTTCCAGCAAGTAGCCCAATGTTTGAGTCGGTTCCTTCAATGGGAGTTGAGGGTGCTCAGCACATTATAGGACTGGGTCCTCTAATCTCTGTTACCCTTTCTAAACGCGTGTGTTCCACTTGAATTTTCCCGCTCTCTTTGTTTTACATAGCTAAGTGTCCTGTCCATGGCTCTCGGGCACATATTTGAGTGTGGGATGTAGGCACCCACTCACATATACAAATTAGCAGCCAGGCACACAAAGGTGAAACTTTCAAAAGTGCTCAGCATTGGCTCAATTCGACTCATACGGAAATCAATGGTTGATTTCAGTGGGAAGAGAGCACCAAGCACTTTTGAAAATCCCACCCACAGGGATCAGTTATATTGACCCTGCTCGCCTCAAGTTAACGGTAGGGCATTTCAATCTCCATGTGGTGGAATATTCCCAGTTAATCTTATGCCTTCAAAATGTTATGTTAAACATAAGACTATTTTATACTTGTAGGGAAAATATTTTCCCTACAGTTTAAATCTTATTATTTATTATTTTTAAAGTATGTAATATTAGGGAGTTTTCTGCTGAGATAATGAGCAGCTGTTTTTCAAGCAGCAGCTAGACTAAGATTTATCAGTCCTCTATGATTCTCTTTCTCCCCCCCCCCCCGAGGTGAAAGTAAGCCGATATGGTCTGGTACGGCGTACTAGCAAGAGCCTGCATGCCGTGCCAGACCGGACCGGACCGGCTTCCCCATTGGTGATTTAAAGGGCCCAGTGCTCCTGCCACTGCCGGGAGCCCTGGGCCCTTTAAATCACCTCTGGAGCTCCGGTAGCCGGGCTTGGGCGGCACTTTAAAGGGCCTGGGGTTCCCCACAGTGGCAGGACCCCTGGGCCCTTTAAAGCACCGCCGGAGCCTGGCTGCCGGAGCCAGGCTCCGGCAGGGATTTAAAGGGCCGGGGCTCCGGCCGCTGCAGGGAGCCCAATGCCCTTTAAAGGGCCGCCAGAGCTCCGGCAGCGGGGCTCGGGCTGGGGCTCCCCACAGTGGCCGGAGCTCCAGGCCCTTTAAATCCCTGCCTGAGCCCAGCTGCCGGAGCCCCGGGGCTCCGGCAGCTGGGCTCCAGCACGGATTTAAAATGCCCAGAGCTCTGCGGTGGCCGGAGCCGCAGGCCCTTCAATTCACCCCTGAGCCCTGGGGCTCCCAGCTGCCTCTGCAGCAGGGTGATTTAAAGTCCCCAACCAGAGCCCCAGGGCCTTTAAATCACCTCTTCTGGTTGAGGCCACGCCCCCACTCAGGACTCCGTGTACTGGTAAATCCTTTAAGTTACTTTCATCCCCGCCCCCTCCTTCTAACTTGATATGGTCACAGGGAGAACAACATGGCTGAGTCCCAGCCTCCGAAGTTACATGGCACAGCTACACAATAGAAATTTTTATTATCCTATTGTCAAAGAGAAAATCCCATACTTCTCTCTGTGACACATCATGTGAAAACCAGTAGGTGGAAAAAGTAAGCACAGAAGATGAATTGGAGGAGGACTATTAACACCACAATGAACACAGACAACATTAACTGGGATGAGGAACAAACCCAAGCTTGGGAAGTTTTCAAAATGAGTGACAACACCTAGGATAGCAATGTTATTTTTATGAGAAGTCACTAGATGCATAACATGGGCATTTATAAACAGTCCGAAGTTATAGAAATAGAGGGGCCAATCTTGCCTATAATTACACCCCTGAGTAACTTTGCTTATTTGAGAAGTCCAATTGAAAACAATGAGACTACTCTTGTGCATAAGTTTTTTCAGGATCAGGCCCATAGTTTGTTTAAAACGTAAGGCACAAGCTTTGATTTTGTTATCCCAATTAACCTTAATTTTTGCAATCATAGAAGAGTAGGGTTGGAGTGTGCTGAGAACAGGTCTGGGGGTGAAGGAGCAGGCTGGGGGTTGGGGTGCAGGGTCTGACCAGGAGCTAGAATGACAGAGGGGGCTCAGGGTTGGGGCAGGAGGTTTGGGTGTGGAGCACTTAACTGGGCAGCTCCCATTTGGTGCGAGGGGTGCAGGTGGGAATGGTGTGTGTGTGTGTGTGTGTGTGTGTGTGTGTACGTGTGTGTACAGGAGCTGCCGGCTGGTTCTCAGGGTGGGAGTGGGGATGTGGGGGGTGCTAGAGTCAGGGCATGGGGTGTGTGGGGGGGCTGGGTATGTGTGAGGGGTGCAGGGGTCAGGGCATGGGGCTGGGATGTGGGGAGGGTTCAGGGGGGCAGAGGGCTGGGTGTGTGTGTGGGGGGGTGCAGGGGTCAGGGCGGTGCTCCGAGCCCCCTACCCTGAGCGGCTCACGGCAGGGAGCTGGGGGGGATAAGCCCTGATTCCACCCCCTTCCCCAAGGTCCCCGGAGCAGAGAGCGCGCTGCGGCTCCGCGTTTACCTCTCCCCCTCCGTAGCAAAGGTCGTCAGCCGCAGGGAGGGAGAGAAGGAGGGGCGGGAACCTAGCACGCTGGGGGAAGAGGTGTGGGGAGGGGGAAGCTTGCCTGCCCTGCAAGGAGAGAGCTGGGGGCAGAAAAGAGCGGGCTGGGTTGGGCAGGATTTTTAGTGGCACGCTGCTGTTTGCCTGGGTCCGGCTGACAGCAGTGTGCCATTAAAAATTGGCTTGCGTGCCGTGTTTGGCACGCATGCCATAGGTTGCCGACCCCTGATCTATAGGGTGAGATGTTAGAGCCATACATTATGCTAATTAAGATTTCAGTTCAATTATACCTTTGTTTTCATTTGCTCAGAACTCTAAAAATAATTCACTTTCGGCTGAAACTTTTATATTTGGTATCATTCAAAAGGCAAAGTTTGAACAAAGTCTGGTTGGTCACTTCTGAGTTAGGTGATTGGGAAAGAGGTGTACTTGTACCATTAAACGTTAGAAATGGCTGAAGTTCAAAACTTAAAACCTTATATGGAGCTAATACTCACTAAGGAATAATTGTATGATAAGTTTGATTTAAATAATTAAGTTATAAGTGATTTTATGCATGTTCAGTAAAATATATTAGGTTTTTCAGTTAAAATTACTATCTGTGATAATATGGAGTTAAGAACATAACATAAGAACAGCCATACTAGGTCAGACCAAAGGACCATCCAGCCCAGTATCCTGTCTTCTGACAGTAGCCAATGCCAAGTGCCCCAGAGGGAATGAACAGAAGAGGTAATTATCAAGTGATCCATTCCCTGCCGCTCATTCCCAGCTTCTGGAAGTTCTGCAACTTTTTAGCACAGCTAGTTTTTGCCTGTATGTATAAGATGGTATAGTTTAAAATCAGTGGTTTGCAGAAAAATACAAGTGTGCAGGTACATAATTCCAGAAGTAGGTTTTTGTGCATCTCCTGCAGCAAAACAGGGCTGCACATCTCCAGGGTGTTGCAGCTACACTTTGTTATAGTAGGAAGAGTAATCAGTCTAAAAGAAAAAGAAAAGACAAAAAATTAAATTAAAAAGTTACACTAATGTGATTTTAAGGTTGCAAGTTGAAACAAAACAGTCAGCTAATGCAAATAAACGTTAAGAGTTCTTATACTGAAGCATCATTGCATATTTTTGAATGCTGGTTAGATTGTTTAAATGTTCAGTTTTATATGAGTTTGATCACAGTGCCTTCAGTTCAATGGGAGCAGGTCTGGCTACTTTGATCTCAGTGGAAACTGGGGGTGCTCACGGCCTTGCATGAGATGCCCAGAACTCAGGTTTGGGTCCACTATAAAGTATGCACCATGTGCGTGAGTTGACATGAGTTTCTTAACTTCTGAATTTGTATTTTAAATTGGGACCATGAAATCAATAAAACATTAGAAAAGGTTTAGCCACTTTTCTCAATGATTGAGAAAAAAACGATATGTTCGAGGCTAACTCATTCCTAGTCACTTCCTGGAATTTCCATATGAGGATTTATGAGCCTTAGGCAGGGCCTAGTTAGTCCAACTGGGCCTTGTCTAATTACTATCTAAGGCCCCAATCCTGCAACTGGATCCACTCAAGTCTTCATGGCGCACCATTTACTTCAAAGTTGAGGGACCAGCTGGCAGGGATCAAAATGCAAGACTGGGGCCCAAATGGTTAAGCTTTTCCTAACAAGGCTGTCTTTTTTTTTTAAACTGCTGTATCAAGTATTTACATAGCAAAACTATTTGTTGCTAATGTAGCTTTTTTGTACATATGAAGTGTTTACATACCTATTCTAAATCATGTACTGGGATTTACTGGATTTCTATCTTGGCCATCTTAAGTGACAATGACTGTACATGCTATTAGACAGGAAGCATAGTTTCCCTTCCTCCCCCAAGTAGTGGTTTAAATTAGTGTAGAAGTTCTTCAGCTAGAAAAAGACTCAAAATAGTTTTAGGAAGTTTCAGATACATTTTTAACAGCTCTGTATGTACAGATGCATTTTTGAAAAATAAATTTCTGCTACTTTGTCCTCATCGTAGACTTGTGCTTTTGCAGTTTATTTTACATTGAAAAAACAAATACACACATTGACATGGCATACATACTACACCTGAATTTGTAAACAGAGTGCTCCTCATGATTTCTGGAACATGAGATGCAGGGGCAGCAAGTTATAGGGCACCTTGGGCCCGCGCTCCAGGAATATTCAGAGCATGGGGGCCTGGCTCCACCAATGTTCAGGGCTGGGTCTCTCCCCCCAGCCCCACCTACCATCCCCGGGCGATTTTAAAAATGTCCCTGCAGCCCCTGAGGGGTGTGTGTCTCCATGTGCTGCCCCCGCCCCGAGCACCGACTCTGCCATTGGAACCGCGGCCAATGGGGGCTGCAGGAGCAGTGCCTGCAGGCAGCGGCGCAAAGAGACCCCCCCACCTAGGAGCCACTGCCAGACAGGTGTGCGGGTCGCTTTTGGGAGCCACCTGAGATAAGCGCTGCACCCCAACCCCCTGCCCCAGCCCAGAGCCTGCACCCAAACTCCCTCCCAGAGCCTACACCCTTCCTGCACTCAAACTCCTCCCAGAGCCGTAGGCAGGTGTGTGGGGGTGTGTGGACTTGGACCCATTCTGGGCACTACCAAAAATTATACAAACCTGCCACCTCTGGTGAGATGAACAAGGAGATGAACAGTTTAGAACATTTTAAAGGTATTTAAAGGATAACTATCAAGACTGTTTTTTCCCAAAATTAATAGGCAAAATCAAAGTGGTCTTCATTAATGGTCCTTTCAGGGAGAGTTTATTTTTGTATTTGGTTTTGATTTAGAGTATTTACTGTAGAAGCATTAGTTTAGGAAAAAGTAACCCTAAAATATCAGTGAGATTTTCTGCTAGTCTAACTATAAACACGTCTACATGTGTGTACTAAAATACTGGGAGATTACCTCTAATGTAAAGGATGTGTGGGAGCAGGTGAACACGGGGTGTCGATGTGCACCCTGCAAGCAGAAGAAGTCTGGAAATGAATTCCACCTCCATCTTCCCATTCCACAGTCAAATAGTTTATTAGAAAAATACTTCAGACTAGTTGTGGATAGGCTGTCAGGGAAAGGAACAGTAAGGGTTAGAAAGTTTGTGTGATGGGACTGGCACAGGCTTTGAGGAAAACCCTGCAAAGTGGATATGAATTAAGGATACTCTGGTTTTAGTTGGATCCTTTAAAGCATTTTTTCTATGTATTCCCATCAAGGCTGAATCCCCACTCTGGCACTTCGAGTGCAGAAGGTGGGGGCCCACAAGGATTTTAAAAATTAATGCCTCCCACTACAGGCTTCTATTCAACTCCCAAGGTTACAGCTTTTCTCTGACCTTAGCTTGGTCAATGCTGCCACCACCCAAATGCAAAAAACCCCCTTGGACTCAGGAAGGAGCACTTGGGAATTCCTCCCTGTGGAGTACCCTCAAGCCCTTTCACACACACCTGTGCCCCGGGGGAAGAGCTGAGAAAGAAAACAAAGGAAATTAGTGGTTGCTACCAGCTAATCAAACAACACGAACAAACCTCTTAGGACACCAAAAATTCAATCCTGTTCTTAAAAGGTAAATTTTATTAAAAACAAAAAAGAAAGAAAATACATCTGGAACTTAGGCATTTCCTAGATTTTAGAAGAGCAATTCCAAAAATTAAGCACCCCAAGTAGCTTTCTTGGGGGTTCAGCTTAAAGGTTACAAGCAAACAAAAGCATCTGGCGTTAGCACAGAGGAGTCCGTTAGCCATAAGAAACGGACAGAAATAACCCTAATCGTGTCTTTCTAAACATTTCTGATCTACTTACACATTTGGGAGTTCCAGATAAGTAGTTCTAGGTATGATCTGATGATTTATGATCATACCTGGCTTACAGCTGCTTATAGCATTGCTGCTGCTGCATCTCCGCTCTCTGGAGAACAACCACAGACACAAAGGGAAAGCTTCTTTCCTGATTTTAAAAAAGTTCTTGCCTTCCCATTGGCTCTTTTAGTCAGGTGCCCTTTCCTTTACCTGGAGGACTTTGTTAATCCTTTACAAGTAAAGCAAGTGGAGAACAGCCACCAAGAGGGACCTTATAGCTAACTGGCTGGCTGGATGTCCATAAAAGGGAGCTCCCCGTCCACCCCCCTTCATTTATCACACCTCCATTAATATCGACACTTAGTCAGAGGCCTGTGTAGAATCCTGTGGTTTCTCCTAACTTGCTATAATTCTGTCGCAAGTTGCTTTTTTCATGGCTATCAGTCAGGCTCAAATCATAAAAACACCACTTCCTCAGCACATGAGGTTCATAAGGCTACAGCAAAAGGACAAATTAATAAAAAAAAAATCGTAAATTGTTGCTTTAAACACAGACAATTCTGGTGTCAGATCTTACAGTAAGTCACTGCATGCTTTTGAGCCTGACAATTGGACCTATAATTAGACAGAACAAAATGGGGCATTTGTACATAGAGGCTGCTGGCGCAATGGAGACCCAGGAAAGATAACACTAGCAGAGGAGACTCCATTAAAAGTTTTAAACCCTCCATATCCATACTCTATGCATGTGTCTGTGTGTAGTGTGCCCAGTCAGACCAGTTCATGCTCAGCCACCTCAGTGATTCTAAACCATTAGGGGGTTTGCTGATGGTTCAATGATGCTAAACCATTAGCAAATGCTCTCTTTTTGTGACATGCACTGAAAATATTCAGGTTTCTAGCTGCCCACCTGGAAGGCTCTTGTCAATTTCAGGAGGGCTGGGGAGGCTCAGCACACAGACTCTCTGCCTCTCCAGTTCCTGGTTGGAGGGCACTCTGTCTCTGCCGCTGGGGATCAGGTGGAAAAGCAGAGTCAGGGAGCTTGGCCTCCCTAGCTCTCTGGAAAGGCTTTTGTGGATTTCACTGAAGAAACTGACAAAAAAAGTGAAATTGTCCTGAGCCTTCAGGGAAGCAGCCCGGAAGCGATCATTTCCATGTTCCTGACAGAAAAATCAAAAATTTTCAACAAAATTGAAATGTTCTCGGGGAAAATTTCTATTTTACCAAGAGAGCTTTTCCTTGGAACATCATTCCAGTGAATAACTCCAGACCAGCTCTATTTGGGACCCAGCCATGACCATGTAGTTCTTTGTATTATTTTTGCCGTCTAAAAAGTAAAAAAAATACACAAGATAAAACATTGTGGTTGTGCCAGTAACTGAGAAGTCAGACAGCTGAGCTAGCACTGACGTGGTGTCTTGATCTCACACTATCATAAACAAACCAAACCAGAGAGGAATCCCATCAATAGAGACGAGTGTCAGATTGCAGCCAGATCCCCAGCGCGCAGAGATCAGGGTTCTACTACTGCACGAGCCTCCACGTTCTCTTTTGCCAAGTACGTGGCACCGCATAGTGCTGAGGAAAGGGCAACCTGATTATTGTTGCCAGCTGACTCTTTTTGTGGTGCAAACCAATAATTCAGCTTGTTGCTGCTGGTTCACATAGACCTAGGTAACACTGGGCGTGGTGCGGGGAGGTATAAAACTTTCCTTTCAGCCGCCAGGTCTCATGTGGCTCCTGGTCTAGGGGGAGGCAGGAATGCATGCAGCAATAGACACCATGTGCCTGAGGCCAGATCCACCCCAGAAGAGGTTTGCTGGTATACGTATACCAGCAAAACCTTCCTTGCGTAGATGCAGCTTATACCAGCAAAAAAGGGCTTTTGACAGTAGAGCTTATAACTATTCAGCAAGCAAAATAAGCTATAAATGGCAAAAGTACTTTTTTCTGGTGTAACTGTGTCTACACTCGGGCTTCTGCAAGTCTAGAAATATCACACACACACACGCAGAGTTCTAACCAACATTGCTACACTGGCAAAAGTGTTTGTGCAGACCTGGCCTTAGTTTTTGACCTTCAGGAAAACTCAGTAGCACATGCTGCCTGCACACGTCACATTGCCGCCCCTGGAGTCCCTGGGTCAGCAAAGGTGGCAGTGTGGCAAGGGAGCACTCCTGGAGCAATTTAGGGCTTGAGAGCACAAAGCAGGCAACCCTCATAGGACTGTCACTGATGGTCCCGTACTTCACACTGGACTAGGAGAGAAGGGCTCAGGAGCTCAAAGCAGAGGCTCAACAGCAGCAAAAGCTGAATTACCAATAACTTTCAGAGAGCAGAAAAAGGAGAGAGAGACTCAGACACTCCAGAGCAGGGGATATGGTTGTGAGGAGATGGGGAGTGGGGGGGAGGGGGAGGGAGAGAAAGAGAGAAGAAAGTCTGTTGGGTGGAGACATCAAGGATTGCGGAGTCTAGGAAAGTGAGAAAGTCTCTTTGGAGGGATGCAAATTGTGTTTTATTAGGATGGAAGAACTGGAGTGGAGATTCTAGAACTGGGACAACAAGAAGCATCATCTATTTGGGAGAAGCGGGGTGGGGTGGGGGAGTAGGTTTTGGGGACTGTTGAGAGAATGGAAAAGACTTTTTCAGAGGGTGGGACTGAACCCCAATAAGCCTTACTCTGCTCTTGTAGACTGCTCTCATCCTGCACACACAACTCCAGGTGAATGGTAATTCTGTATGCAGAACTCAGGCAATGAAGAGAAGTTAGAATGGAATGGCAATCCTCATTTTTAATTTCCTAGTGTTGTTGGTTTGTGGCACAGCCCTACCGTAATTGAAACCTAGTTTGTGTATTTAAGTTCCTTGTTTCTCAAAAAAGACATTTTATAATGAAATGCGTCATCTGTACTGAACAGAACAGCTCTGAAGGAGTAGATCTCTTCAGCCTAAATTATATTTGCTGTGCAAAAATTAGGTCACATATCTGTAAGTAAGAATCCTTGAGACTGTTTATGAAAACATGTACTGTGCACACAAAAAATACAGGATATTTTAAACTTAAATGTCTTAGCTGTTGGCTTCTGAAAGACCAGTGAAATCAGTTGCAAGTGAGCACTCCTGGTACAGACAAAAATTGGTTCCTCCATGGATTCTGTTTTCTTATTAAGATGAAGCAAAATTGTACTCCATGATCAAAAGTTTCAAGCCTAGGTGCCTAAAGCTAAAAGCCTAAGGCCAAATCTACACTACAGATTTATATCAGTATAACTACATCACTTAGGGGTGTGAAAAATCTACCCCCAGAGAGATGTAGTTATATCGACCTAAATAGACAGTGCTGCGTCGATGGGAGAGCTTCTCATGGGGACATAGCTACTGCCTCTCAGGGAGGTGGATTACCTACGCCGATGGGAGGAGGACTTGTGGCACCTTAGAGACTAACCAATTTATTTGAGCATGAGCTTTCGTGAGCTACAGCTCACTTCATCGGATGCATACTGTGGAAATTGCAGAAGACATTATATACACAGACACCATGAAACAATACCTCCTCCCACCCCACTCTCCTGCTGGTAATAGCTTATCTAAAGTGATCATCAAGTTGGGCCATTTCCAGCACAAATCCAGGTTTTCTCACCCTCCGCCCCCCCACAGACAAACTCACTCTCTTGCTGGTAATAGCCCATCCAAAGTGACTACTGTCTTCACAATGTGTATGATAATCAAGGTGGGCCATTTCCTGCAGAAATCCAGGTTCTCTCACCCCCTCACCCCCCTCCAAAAACCACACACACAAACTCACTCTCCTGCTGGTAATAGCCTATCCAAAGTGACCACTCTCCTTACAACCTGCATGAAAATCAAAGTGGGCCATTTCTAGCACAAATCCAGGTTTTCTCACTCCCCCACCCCCATACACACACAAACTCACTCTCCTGGGATGATGGGAGAAGTTCTCTCATTGGCATAGGAGAGTCTTCACTAAAAAGTGCTACAACTTAATGAAAGTGGTGTGATCTTCAGAAGTGTTTAGCATCCACAAATCTCACTCAGGTCACCAGGAGCTGGCAATACTCAGCACTTTTAAATAGAAGTAGTCAGATTTTCAAGTGTCTAACGTTAGGCTCCCAGGTTTGAAACATTAGGCCAGTACGTTTCATGATAATGTAACGGAGCGGGACTTGTCTAATAAAAGGGTGGCCTCTTACTGAGGTTACAGTGCACCAAGACAAATTGATATTTTTTTATTTTTAACAATATATAAATGTACATGCAATGAATAAACTTTTTTAAAAATTATGTGCAAAAAAATTACTCCCAGCTGAGACTCCTTTGTTTTAGTAGAGAGTAGAAATGGATTTTTCAGTTTGTGGGCAATTCAAAAATATTCCATTTGTTTTGGGTTGAGCTGAAAAATGTTTTGGTGAATTGAAGACCTGAGAAAACATTTGTTTCAGGTTGAACAAACATTTAGTTTATTTATACTGACAAACTCACAGAAAGTTTTGGTGTTGCCAAATCTGCATTTTTCACTGAAGAAAAGTTTCAGCTGAAAAATTTTACCCAGCTCTAGTCTTCAGAAACTTCTAGACAAGGAATTTGTCCTGGGAAGTTCTTTAATTGGCACAAATTTATTTAAGGGCAGATCATTTTCCTGAGATGACAACATTCATCCATTGACACTAGACTCAACCACAGAGCCCCTTTTCAGGCAAAACTCATGTTTGCTTTAACAGGAGTTTTAAGTGAGCAAGAATTTCATGATTTGGCCCATTAGTTCCTAACTATAGGCATAAATAACTATTGAAAGAAAAAAATACAGACAACATAATATTAATATATATTATCCCTTTATAATTAGATGATTAATCTCAGGAAAGAGCATCCTGGGCTTGATTTACTCAATCTGGAAGAGGGTGATGAAAATCACACCACCCTGTACCAGCCTCTCCTCCTGTACTCAGGGAGGAGTCATCCCACGGGTGGTCACCTGCCCTGCCCTTTGGATTGCTTTCTCAGGAAATGGCCAGGTTTCCCAGGAGCATACTGGCAGAGGCTGCGCTGGGGATATGCTGATCCAGCATGTCTCCCATCCTTACTGGCCATGCCCCTTTCCCAGTCAGTGGCTGCTAGTTTTGGGGCTGTGCTGCCCACCTCCTCAGGTGGGGGGAGAAGGGGGAAGAAAAAAAAAAAAAAAAAAGAAAAAGAGGAAAAAGCCACTTTCAGCGGCTTCATGGACTTTCTGCCTTGAGAACCATGTGCCTAGGGTTATACCAGCAAAAGCCAGCATAACCCAGTGCTGAATATGTCCTCATGTTCCTCTTTGTTCAGATGCTGTATTACATGACCATGCCAGAAGCAACAATGCTCCTCTACTAATCTCAACCACCACATTTTAGGGTCCATCCTACCAGGATCGCAGGGGAGATTTCCATGGCTAACTACTATTTCAAATAGAAAAGGAGTACTTGTGGCACCTTAGAGACTAACCACTTTATTTGAGCATAAGCTTTCGTGAGCTACAGCTCACTTTGATGTAGTGAGCTGTTGCTCACGAAAGCTTATGCTCAAATAAAGTGGTTAGTCTCTAAGGTGCCACAAGTACTCCTTTTCTATTTGCGAATACAGACTAACACGGCTGCTACTCTGAAACCTACTATCTCAAATGTTAATGAGAGCCGCTTGAATAGTTCTGGTCACAGCTGCTAGCCCTTATATGCTTGGGACCGAATTCTATTCTTTCTTTGGCAACCTGCTCTATGTAAAGTGATTATAACAGATACTACTACTAAAGTCACCAGCAAGTCAGTGAAAGGTAAGACGCCCTTACATGCCAGGGAGATGTATTGAGGCTAAGTGGCGGTCCTGCATTGGCTAGGTGATCAGTAGAGCCAATCATCAGAGTATAACCAGGTTACTTTAGCATGGTAGAAAAAAAAAATTATGTCCCTTGAACAAAAGCCAACTTCTCGCTGGTTTCAAGGAATCTGTTCTCTCTCCATTCTTAAACCACATTTCTAAACTCCCAAGTATACAGAGAATTCACACAAAAAGCATGTCCCACATTTATCTTCCCCCATGCTGAGTCTCTAAAGTGTGGGGGAAGCAGCCTCTTTCCTGTTTGTCTGGCGGAATGCTAGTGAAGAAAATAAAGTACATTCGTTGTGCCTGCATAGTTTAAAACAGGGTATAAGTACAGAATACACTAGAGATATCACAGAGGTCTTAAGAGTCCCGTCCCCCCCGGCAATGCATTTTGAATTAGTGCCATGTTTGAAGGTGATAGGTGAAATCCTGGCTCCATAACTGAATTGGAATCAATGGGCGTTTTACCATTTTCTTCAATGAGGCAGGGATTTCACAAGCTGTGTCAAGCAGAAGGCAGCTGTGTTTAGATCATTACTTAGCTTGCTACAAGTAAGCTATGCTGTAAGCTGTTGGAAAGGCCCGATCCAGCGCCCACTGAAGTTAAAAGGAAAGACTCCCATTGACTTTAATTGGCTTTTAGAGCTGACCCTAAGAACCAGCACAAAACATTTGGAGAAGCGGCATAACCGGATTGATGTAGTGTTTTACACCCCCAGAGTTCTTTACCAATATCCAGTTTATCCCCATAACGCCCCTGCAAGGTAATAAGTACTATCCCCAGTCTACAGGTAAGTAAACTGCTATTGAGATTCAGGGCCTAATTTTCAGAGGAGTTGAGCACCCAGAAGTCTTGTGAGAATTCATGAAATAGAGGGTGCTCTTCAGCTCTGAAAATCAGGCCCTAAGCAACCGACTCCTGGCCACAGTGAGAGTCTGTCAAGCCAGGATTAGACTGCACAAGTTATTGGCTCTTGGACCAAAAAACCCTTTGTTTGATAGCTTTTATAATGAAACCCTATTTATTTACTGAAACTACTAAAAAGACAGGAAGTGCTGTCATCTGCTGACAGCATTAATCATCATTACCACACTGTCTGTCATCTTAATTAGAGAATAATGTATAATATAGCTTCCCGATACGCAGTAAGCAATGATATGGATTTTGGTATTTTCTGTGGTAAGGACCAAATCCAAATAAATTGCACACTCAGTGGCATGTTATGCAGCTATAGAAAACAGCAAGATAGTAGACAGCTAAGAGCCTCTATATGAGCTGTAGTGCATGTTTACATAGGGGCAACAAAGCCCCTCTACTCACCTCGCACCATACAAAGGGGAGAGAAGCGTGTGGAAAATGCGGGAAAAGATGGCTACACTTGGCTTTTCCCCATATCTCTGCAAAATGTCTGTGTGGCCCACAGACCATGAGGGGGCTGGGAAGAGAAACAGGGAAAATGCGGGCAGGAGTCACTCTAAGCCTCATGGCTCTCCCAGAGAAGCCGCACAGGCAGCCCAGTAAGAGTTGCAGGAAGTTAAAGCTGCCTCAAGCAGCATTAATTCTCCTGAACACTGTAAATCCCCAACACCTCGGCCACACACAGTACAGTTGTGAGCTGGCTGATCCATGGCAGTCTAGTTATCAGCCCAGGCCTGTACCCAGGGGACAACTGGAGGGAAACACAGTGGGATAGTCTGTGTTGCTGGACAAGAACTGTGGGCTTGGGGACTTGGTTTCTTACTGATCCAAATACGTTGTTCTCCTTCCTGGTCTCAATATATGCCATTTAGTTCAAAGACTAACTTACTGCCTTTCAGCAACTTTTATGCAGGTGAACATACCCCTATGACTTTGATTGCTTAAGTGGAAGTCAGACTGTCAAACATGTCCCTAATTTTCCTTCTTGAACCTCAGTTTGCTTCATTCCCTCGCAGAGGCTCTCTTGTTACCTTGTTATTTGTATAACAGTCCAGGCAACTAAAGGATTTGCATTCTTTCCCTGGATCCTGCAGGCAGTCCACCACTATCTGTATTGGTGAGATACCAAATGTGTGCTCCATGTTCTAAAACAGATCTGGTCATCTAGTATACTTCATTCTATTACTGTTGGCCATAGCAAACATCAAGGATGTATAAACTATAATCTGGGAATGTAGCAGTTGGAAGTGACAGGGGAGGAGAAAGACTTGGGTGTATTGATTGGTGGCTCAGTCATCATATGATCAATGTGATGCAGCTGTGAAAAAGGCTAATACAGTCCTACGATGCATCCAGAGAAGTATTTCCAGTAGAGATAGGGAAGCATTAGGACCATTATACAAGGAACTGGTGAGACCTCATCTGGAATATGATGTGCAATTCTAGTCTCCCATGTTTAAGAAAGATGAATTCAAACTAGAACAGGTGCAAAGAAGGGCTACTAGAATGATCAGAGGAATGGAAAACCTACCTTAGGAGAGGAGACTCAAAGGCTAACCGAAAGAAGGTGAAGGGGAGATATGTATTTATAGACAGCACTCATAAAAGAGGAATAAATACCAGGGAGGGAAAGAAGTGAAAGTTAAGTACCAATGTGGACACAAAAACACATGGATATAAACTGGCCATCAACAAGTTTAGGCTTGAAATTAGGCAAAGGTTTCTAACCATCAGAGCAGTGAAGTTCTCAAACAGCCTTCCAAGGGGAGCAGTGTGAACAAAAAACCTAACTGGCTTCAAGACTGAGCTTGCTAAGTTTATGGAGGGGATGGTCTGATGAGATTGCCTACAATGGCATGTAGCTGATCCGCGACTTCTAGCAACAAATATCTCCAATGGCGAGTGATGGGAGACTAGTCGGGGAGGGCTCTGAGTTACTACAGAGAATTCTTTCCCAGATGTCTGGCTGGTGGGTCTTGCCCACATGCTCAGGGCATAACTGATCACCATATTTGGAGTCAGGAAGGAATTTTCCCCCCAGTCAGATTGGCAGAAACCTTGGGGTTTTTTTCCCCTTCCTCTGCAGCCTGGGGGCACTTGTAGGTTTAAATTAGTGTAAATAGTGGATTCTCTGTAACTTTTGAATCATGATTTGAGGACATCAGTAGCTCAGCCAGATATTAGAGGTCTATTACAGGAGTGGGTGGGTGAAATTCTGTGGCCTGCAATATGCAGGAGGTCAGACTGGATAATCACAATGGTTGCTTCTGGCCTTAAAATCTAGGAATCTCAGAAAAATCGGTGTCACCAAAACAAAATAAAGAAGTTCATAAGTTACACAGAAAATAAATTCATAGCCAAAAGAATACTGATTGTTAGTGGAGCACGTATGATGGGAAAAGGTCAAGATTTGACCTCCAGTTAGATATCAGTCTCATTACTACCGGGAGGCATTTGGGATAGATAGAAAATTAAACAGTGATAATTTACTCCATTGTTTGTGATTACCTCATGTGTGTCAATGATCTACTTTTTATTGCTGCCATATAAAAACTTATCTCCATGGAGATCCTCCATTTCTATGCATCTTCCATTTAAAGAAAGGTTCTTACCCTTCTGGTAATGAAGAATGCTCTCTGATGCTAAATCAATATAGTGCTATCTTGTTTGCAAGCAGTCAGATAGTAACAATACAGTTACACAACCATGGTGTGAACTCTATCTTTATAGGATGTTTAAAGTCTCTTTTTGTTCATTTAAAATCTTTACTTTTAAGATAGTTTGTCTGAAACAACGAACAAGACGTAATCACCAAAACATTAAGTACTGGTAAACTACAACACAATGTCCATTCAAAAAGGTATATTAGTGCAGAAAAAGGTATTTACTTTTGCACTCTGCCCTTCCACAAAGATCTCATGGTTCCAGTGAATTTCAATGCAGTTTAGCACTGTGACACTCTTTCTCCCCAAGTGTCCCTATTTTTAGCTTTGGAATGTTGGCAGGTAAGCAACATCCCTTTCTTTTCCTGATGGTGCAGACAGGGTAGTAGAGTTGCACTGAAAGAGTGGAACAGAATGACTTAAGGAGAGCAACAAAACGACCTGTTATACTCTCTCAAGCATCACGTTGGCTGAATCGCTGCCTTGCTCGGGACTGTTTAACGCATTAGTTACATGTTCTGTTCAAAGTGTGTACTCAGAGTCTAAAAAACACCCTGCCTGGCAGCTCTGCTTCATTTCATCCTCAGCATCACTAATGAAAATAAGGTGTACCTTCTGGACTGTGGTAGACATGACAACTGAAACTGGGCCTTAAGACACAGCTGGCCTTCATCATGTTTTTTCCTCATGCAGCCTGGGTCTCTCTTAGCTCCATAGTGGCATCAGGGTGCACAGATCTGTTTTTCTACAGATATCACTGCGTTTTGCTTTCCCAGTCTATGTCTGTAGTTTGTGGTGTCCGGACCCCCTCTTTGTGTTACTGGAAATACGGATGCTTTCTTGATGCAGAATGGGAAAATGGGTTAATCCACAGATTTATAAATGTTAACCACACAAAGCTAAAACCTGGGGGCCTGATCCTAGACATCTTATCTCAAACACGTCTTCCTTATATGCACGCTAGTGGTTTTATCGATTTCAGAAGGATTGTTTATATGCGTAAAGGATATATGTGCAGATGAGACAGCACAATGAGATCCGCTTTTTGACTTTGACCACGTAATTAACTGGAGACTATTAAAGAGAATGATAAAGAATTTCTAAGCAAGATCAATCAGCACATGAATAGTTTCATTTGACTGTATGTTGAGATTGTTACCCGAGCATTCTCACCTTTTGACATCATTTCTCAGTGCTTGTGATGGAGTATTTTGGAATTAAAATCTTACTTGTGGCAACTTTTGGAAGTGTCCAGTACACTATATGCACGCTGAAGGCAGTGACATCCAATGATTACAGCAGGGAATTGCTGGGCTGTGTCACTAATACCTTTTGATCTTGGGCAAGTCACTTAACTTGTGTGTGCCTGAGTTTCCCTGTCAGTAAAGTGGGCACCATAATAAGTACTGCCCTCACCAGCATATTTTCAGAACCAATATCTGTAAAGGCCTTGGATGAAAGTGCCATAAAAAGTGCAAAACCCATCTTTCAATGGGAAAGTTACCTGGGTGCCATAGACAAGTCTGCCATGTTGAATTAAACAGCCTTGTGTAAGAAATAGAATGTAATGTGCATCTCAGCCTGTTGATCTGGGACATTCCATGGGACAGGAAGTGCAGAGCCGAATGCCCGGTTACTTACGGAATGCCAGCTGGTTTGGGGATTCCACTTCACAGCCCTTTCATGTGTGTGTTGTAATGTCGCATATTTACAGACACCAGAGTGGTCAGTTAAACTGCACGTGTGGCATCAGGGTAAAAAAAAACCCAGGACCTTTTGCTCCTAAATAAGACCACTAAAACTTGAGCTGCATTTCAGCAGAACAGACCTGTGAGAACCTTTGCATTTACAGAACACCTTCTATAAAAAAACAAAAACAAAAACTAACCACAAAACCTCAAAGCATTTTGCCATATCAATGAATTCCTCTAAACACCATCATTGTGAAGGAAGGATGTATCATCACCCCCTTTTAATAAAAAGATGGGGAAGCTGAGGCACATAAAATGGTAAGTAACTTGCCCTAGTTCATATAGGAGGTCTGTGCAGAGAGTAAAGACCCAGGCCTCCTGACTCGCAGCCCTAGCTTCAGCCAGAGACTCTGCCCTTTTTCATCAGAGATCTAGATTATATGCCAATCTTTGCCACAGACTGGCTGTGTGAGCTTGGGAAAACCACCAATCTTCTCTATGCTTTGGTTTCTTCCTCTGTGAAACAGGGATAATATCTATTGCACAGAGATGCTGTGAAACTTAATTTAGTAACGTCTGGAAAGTTCTTTGCATTCTTCCAATGGAAAATAGGACATCAGTGTGAAGTATAGTATTGTTCTGTAGTACCCAGGTACTATAGCCAGGGCACTAAAATGGCACATGAAGACCTTCTGCCCCATAATAGCTTCATAAGAGGTCAGTGGACTCCACTGAAGGTGCTCAGGAAGTTCACTGACATCTACACCTCTACAAAGGAAGGGCTCTTTGAGGCTGATTGTGTTCACAAACAAACAGAGCCTTATTCCAAGACACCTTCCTATTTAAAAAAAAAAAAAAGGTGTATACTCTGGAAAACACTGCTGGAGAGATTACACTTGACAGAACAAGTTAAAAGGAAGGGATTGACTAGATTGTTAATCTCTTTTCCCTGGAAGGTGATTGGCCATTTTGGAAAGAGGTAGTGAAAATCTGGGGGTACAAAGCCATTGAATCCATCCTTTCACTAGATTAACTGCTGGTTCCCCAGTATCTTTTGTTCAGGTGCTATCACCCAGTTTTGGCTGTGCAAAATAGTCCCCCAGAAAATTCACTGGAGGACTGGTAGAGAGACTGACTCACTCCTCCCCCAAGCTTATTGCCCCAAGGCAGTTCTCAGCATGAGACACCTCTGGAACCAGCCATTTACCTTTTTTTACATTTCCTGTGGCAGAAGGCAGGTTGAGACAGGCTCGCTGCCCCTCCTCAAACTGCAGTAATTCTTTACTCTCATGTCCTCCTATTGGTGAGCTGCAAATTACCATGCATCAGGCACAAATCTTCAGGGGAGGAATCTGACAACTGGACCCAGATTTACCAAACACTCAGATGCCTGCTTATTCTGTTTCCAGTGAAACAACCAACCCTTTGTCCCTCTCCCCTGTGGCCATTCCAATCCCCACTTGCCCCTCTCACCTTTAATCTGAAATCTGGACCTTACATTTGGTTGATATCAGGTTTAAACCAAACCGCTCAGGTTACACAGGATCTGTTTATGGACCAAGTACTAGTTATTAATGTACTGAGTCACCCAAATAGCCCATTATCCTCTGCTTACCCTATGAGATAGAGGCATGCAGCTAATCAAAGAGGTGAGGCGTTCAGTTGAGCTTTTATACAATACTTACTTTAGCAGGCATGAGTGGGAGCAACAAGAAGACAGGCAAATTACAGGGGGTTTTACTCCTGAGGCAGCAATTTAGAGGAATTGCTTTTACATTCATTTGGTTAGCCACGTGTTTCAATGTTTTGGCTAAATATAGGACATCCAAACCTTTTACAATGCAAAACAAATGACTAAAAATGGGGACTAGGGAGAAAAACCAAAAACCAACAACAAGCCACAAACAGTGCAGTAGGAAACAAGTATATTATTCAAGTATATCTTTTGCAGTTTCTCAGAAGATCACGGTTATAAAATGAATCATGCCTGGGCTATATTGCAAGTTTGACTCTAATTTGTTGACAATGGGTAGTTGATTTGCATAGCAATACTGTAACCTGTATTTGTCTGTACCAACATCTACAAAAATACACATCAGTAAACAATGAAACCAGTGGTTGCAATAGACGAGAGACTTCCCATAGGAGAGTCCGGTCCGGTCAGGCACCAAGTGATCTCAACTTCTATTGAGTTGAGAACAGTCAGCAGCTCACAGGACTGGATCCATAGGAAAGGGAATAAAGGAGGCATTTTATTGTTCTGCCAAATTGTTATTTCAGATTTTCTCAGATGGCTTAAGTAAAAGTGCTGCAGGTTGGTCCATCTGCAGGGATTGAATCTAGGCCCTCGGGAGCTTAGAGCATGAGCCTCTCCTCCTTGGGTTAAAGGACTAGGAGTAGGTTTTCAAAGTCACAAATAGTACTAATGTTCATTGGGAGTTAGGTCCTTAACTGCCATTCATGTTTCTGAAAATCTACCCCAAGGCCCATTAGCTCCGAGGCAGTAGCAGACTGATAAATCTCTATGTGATCTAGCCACTAGAGGGGAACAGAGAGCCACAGTGAGTTAGCAAGGGCTACATATGTTAAGATTTCATTCTTGACAGAGCAGTCTAGAAAGGATTATTGGACCAGTGGTAGCACTGGCCTACGTAACACATTCAAACACTGTTAGCATAGCAGATAATAGCTTTCATTAAAGATCTCATTATTTGTTACTGTGGATTTAGGAAGTTATCAATAATGGGGTTTAATATTAAGGTTAAAAAAGTGACTTACTAGAGATCATTGAAAAAATGAGGACATTTTTCTTGTTTTTCCTAGAGGAATTTCAAAAGTTTTCAACCACGTCTAAATGTGACCCTGCGATTTAATATAGTAGGATCATGATGTTAGTTCATGTTTACTTCTTTCACTTTTCCTTTAGGGGATGCAAAGCTTTGAAAACAAGAGTTCAAGGTCTGTCTAACCTTTAAGAGGGTCTTAATCCAACACTAATTATTGAAGTTCTGCCTCATTTCATGTACCAAGTCACCTTACAGTACCTTGTTGTTAATTTTCTCTGTAGAAGCAAACCTTATTCAGACTTAAGACAGTGGGAGCTTAGTGCAAATAAGGGGAGCAGTATTTAGTCATTTATGATCTTTTAAATGCAGATGCTAAATATCCCAAAAGATACCAGTTTAGAAAAAAGTCCTGAAAGTGGGATTTTCAAAACTATCTAGGTCCAGATCTGGATGCCCATTTATAATTTATTTTTAATGGGGTTTGGACACCCAATTCCCATTAGGCAGTTCTCCCGAGACCTCCACTGAGCTTGAGTAATCCATAGCAGACTCTATAGCTTTGCATTGCTCCTTGTTTCCACCACTCAGATCTTTGGCAACATGGAGCCATTTCCCCGTGGCCTCCCACACTGATCTTGGAGGCAGGTTTCATACAGAGAAACTGGAAAACAAGATAGATCATGTTATAGGCTTAGCATTGTTTTACCCTTGTATTTCCACCACCATAATCTATTAGTTTGGACATCTGACTAGACTGGGAAAAACACTGGAATACATCCTCCAGGGAACCATCCCACAACCAGCTCGAATATCTATAATTCTCATACTTGTAAGGGTTTGGGAATCTCTTCAGCGGTTACTGAAACAAAACAAATCTCAGTGAAATCAGAGCCCAGAAGTGACCTGAGAATAGGGTGCCCATACGTCCCGTTTTGGCTGGGACAGTCCCTTTTTTAAGCCCTGTCCTGGCCATCCCGACTTTTTTGGCAAAAGTGGGCATTTGCCTGTTTGCTCTTGCCAACTTGATCAGTTGGAAGGGGGAAGGTGAGCAGTGATGCCAGCCCTGCGTGGGGGTGGGGGGGTGAGGCAGGGCTCAGGCGGGGGGGGGGGGGGGGAGGGCAGGCAGGCAGAGCTCCAGCGAGCAGCGACGCCAGCCCAGCCTTTGAGAAATATGGTCACTATCTAGTATGTGCATCACTGCTCACCCAAGCCCTGCCTGCCTCCTGCGTGCGGGAGGGGCCCTCGGGAGAGCAGCTCAGGCCATTCCCGCGCGGTGTTCTGTTTTCGCTTTGGGAAATATTGTCACCCTACCGAAGAAAGTTACATTTTTTCTTAAATACCTATGATTATATCAACCCCTTATCTGAGATTGCAAAATTTGCAGCTCCTACATGGCAAGCTTACACTCAAAGTTTCCACCACTTCATTCCCTCAAGGGTAGGGAATGAGGTTTGGCCTCATTCTCACTCACCAGGCAAGGCTATTCATCCCCTAAACCAAAGTATCTTGTGGGGGGGAGGGGGAGCATGGGAATCCAGGTCCATCGGTTTGGCAGCCCTGTGCCTTTACACTGCTCCCAGAGCTGTCCTGGCCCACCCCTGCCTGCAGGACAGCACGCACATATCTGAACCTCAACTTCCCAAGTTGCGAATGCACAGATTCAACGCATTGGCCCTTCTTTAATTTGTGTATTTGTATTTCAAATGAAATGCTTGATTTTAGTTAGTAGCAGAACACATTAAACTTCACTAGGCCGGATTCTACCACACTGTACCTTACTCAGTGTATTACACGGTCTGACAAAGGGGAGCAAAATCTGGCCCTATCCCATTATTGTTGCTCAAAAGAAAGAATTATAACCAAAAGAAAATTGTGATCCATGTTCAGAACTGGCGTAAGTGGGTACAGTCGTACAGCTGCTCCATTGTCTTTAGGTATGCACTACTGCAAAAGAAACAGAGTCCCTGGTCAGGGATCAGGCCCCCCCCTTGCACTGTACATATGTGTACTCCCAGCCCCAGAGACATTACTGGTTGCATCTGCTTATACCAAGCCTGACTTAGGGCCATAATTACATCCATATACAATGCGTTTTATACACGGGTTCGTCGTCTTTCCTGGTCATGTCTTGTTCCCTTTTTAGAAGTGTCAGAAAGTCCCTGCTGTTTGGGCCCAGTGCCTTTATGGATTTGACAGATTTTAAAACAGCCAGTGGGTGATTTTCCATGTACTTTCTGATTTCAAAGAAACGTAAAAATTGAAAAATGTTTGCTTTGGACAAGCTTCCTCACTGCAGGCTGAGGAGTACTTCTTGATCTGGTTTCCTGCCAGTGGGAATTTTCTTTTTTATTTTGCTAAAGGAGCTCCCTCCCTAGTTGGGAGAGCTCTTCATATGGAATAGGGATGGTGGGTTAAGAGTCTGTTGCACTGCAATTAGGGGTGGCAAGTGGGAAAGAAATTCTGGCTCCCTGAAGACACCCAACACTACCATTGGAAAAAGTAGATTTAATACTTTACTGTATACGCCACATTGCCTATTCAGGCAACAGTCATTCACTTCAACAGAAGCTCTCCCGTGTGAGGACTAAGTAAGGATATAAGGATTTGGCCACTCAGGAGAAGAGAAAGCCACTGATGCCAGGCGATAGTGTTGCTTATAAAATGCAGCTCTGGCAAAGCTTAAAGTTCTGTGGGTTCTGCAGGAATGATGTAGTTCTCAAGATAGTATAAAACAAATAAAAACATTCAGTAGAAGCTTAACAACCTCGCAGCCTGTCCTTGAGTCATAAAGTTTTTTCTCTCTTTTCTCCAAGTTAGGAAACCAACAAGGTCAAATTTACAATTTCTGATGGGAATCCCTGGTTTAAATTTAGAGCAATAGGAAGTAATACTATGTAAGCCTCCAGCATTAGAGCAATTGACGAGATGACACAATCAGCCTGATTTTAGGGTAAGGCAGCACCAACACTAGCTTTACAAGTATCCAGTGTTCAAAATACAGTCACTAGATCTATGTAGTATGTTCTGGAGTGAGAGTCAAATCCTGCTTGCCTTTTGTGAGGCACATTGGATTACTCGCTTGCGTAAAGAAAGCGGGATTCGGCCTTTGGAGAGACACAATGGATTTGTTAAATAATGGGGATTAGTTTTTACCATATAATGCAGCATTTTAAAAAGACATTTCTTCTCCCTCTATGTTCTCAGGTTATTGCATGCAATAACTAGGCACAACAGCCTAGAGATTAACAATGTTCTTCCGTGCCCCATTCACTCTTGTTCTGTTTGTGAACTTCTCTGGTTTGCTGATTTCAGTCAGCGTTTTAGGGGTATCTGATTTTTCCATATGTGGAGGAGATGCTGGGCATGACTGTTCCTAGCAAGCAGAGCAGCTCTCTCACTTAGGGATTTATTAAACAGGATGCACTATTTGGCTTTGGATCGAGAGTAAGTTCTGGCTAGGATTTAGGATCAGGGTTGGGAAGCACATTCTGATTTGACAGTGCTGGAGTCTTGTGAGCTGTTCTGAAGTTTCTGCCATTTGGGGCTGTAATGTCATGAAAATATCCATTTTCATTAAGTTTGCAATGCGCTGGAACCAGAAAATAGAACTCCTATGATTACAGGACCAAAAATATTAGGGCTCCTCTCCACTTCCTCAAAATCAGAAGGGGTTTCTATTTAAGGTTCTGGCCCATCTCTACTATTTTGGTAACCACAGAACGAACCCTTTGCGTATAATATTAGCTGACATGTCTCGGGCTCCTTATAGTTTTCTTCATATAGAATACAAATGAAGACATTCACCGGTGTCTTTTTGTTTATGCCTCCTGTGGTGATTCAGCAATCTTCCTATTCAATGCACCACTTCTTGCCAGAGCTACATGCTGTATGAGAGCAGACAATACTTTTTGCTTCACTACATACTGCGTATCCTGCTCTGGATCTGGCTTTCCTTCTCCATGAGGTTTGAGCAAAAGTCTACACAATTCGATAAAAAACATTTCACACCCATCTCATGCAGTGGAAACTCTATGGAGGTGGAAACAAGTCCTTTCAGCAATATAGGATTTACTTTTCTATTCAAGGCAAGGGAGGAAATTTGAATTTGCGATTTAGGATTTCGGAGAACCTATAAAGGCTCCTCCTGGAACATAAAATAAATAGTCTCCCTGCTGCCAACATATCTGACAGAAGTTTGATACAAAGAAGATCCAGCCTGCCCAGAGACCTTCAGGATGCTTTGTTATCGACCTCACCCTGAAGATGTGTCACTGGTTCATTCACTCATTGGGTTCATTAACTGTTACCATAAATTCTTGCCATACCTGGCAACAGTGTTGTACCCACTAAATCCGTTGCTTCAGAACGGGAAATGCATAAAACAGTGCAAAGAGGCTTTCCAACAGGAGAATGCCAACCCACCCATCACGGGCTGCATGACACGATGGATGGGCTGCCTGACTCATCCATGATGCCAGCCCAGAGGCAGCAATTCACACACATGGCATGAGAGGCCCGGCTGCTGCAGACTTGAGCTACACCATCCTTGGTCATCTGTAAACAGCAGAGGCAAAAGGTGGAAAAGTTGAGGTAGGCAGAAAAGTTACACAGCCAAAATTTTTTCCAGATGATTAGCGTCAGCTTATGGATTTTACACAGTCAAAGCAAGGAGATGGCAGCATAGCGTTTGGTTCTGTGCTTCAGAAACCCAAGGAGAGCATTATACATTGGAAAATATTACAGTTTATGTGGCAAAGAACAGAGTCAGTTAAGGACTCAGTGCTTTGCTGATGAACTATGCACAGCCCACAGATTGGACAAAGTGGTGTTTCAAGAGAGAATCGCAGGCAGTCCCCCAGAGTCGACTGTAGTATTCTGGGCACTGCACTCCTGATGGTCCTGTTTCAAGACTACTAGGTTTTCTCCTCTGCCTCAGAATGCTGGCCCGCTCTTCAGCTTGGGACAACTCAATGATTCTCCCCAGTCTCTCCCTGTCAGATCTCAGGATTTCCCCTGTCAGCTGCAGTGCCTGAAGGTACATAGATAATGGCAAAACTGCCCTCAGGAGTGGCCTCATCTAGAGTCAAGGTCAGATGTGGGCGACATTGCCTGGGTACGTCATTAAACGGTTTCCTTGTCATCTGTAAAAAGACTGTGTCAAAGCATGTTTGACTACAGTATAGAGGTCTGTTATTCATGGAATCTGGCAGTGTCCTTAGTTCCGTAAGTTACAGGGAGAGAGAATGTTGGAGAAGTGACCATTATTTTGGCAAAGAAGATGTTCATTACGGAGTGCCAAGCTCAGGGGGAAAAAGTGGGAAAGGGGAAAAACCTGGGCTATTATTTGACTTGTTCCGCCACTTAGCTCTGAAAAGAGTTGTTCTGAGCTACTGTAAAATGACCTCTGTCAATGATGCAGCATGGAAGTTTGAGCTGTATTATTCTGCACTGTAATGCTTCTGGGGTGATCAGGGCTCTTGTAAGTAGGGACACAGTATTTCTTCTATATGGAAATATTAAGATGGGGAAGCTAAGAAAATAGGTCAGATTATTCCTGAGTGTTTGTCTAAGCTGCTTTTCAATGCTCATGAAAGATGTCAAACGGATAGGGCTGAAGACTGAAATCCATTATACATCCACTGAAGAGATGCAGAATGCGTATGGTCTCTATAAACTTCTTTATAGCAACAGCTCCGTCTTATTCTGAAAGGATCAACTCTAGGGTGCCCTCTAGGGCTAAGAGGTAGTTTAGTCTCCTTATCCATAGAGACCTCACTCTCTACTGAGATTTTGACAGCAAAGCTGTCTGGTGCCAGGAACTTCAGATAATTTTTTGCTACTTAGTCAATGAACAGTGTTGTATTTGTGAAAATGTTACCAGTATGTGTCATGCTCTTACAGCTCTAATGTTGAAGACGCTGAATTATTCGCTAGTGTCCCAGCAACCAAAAAATTTACAGTACCACATCAAATTCACTAATAACAAAATCCTATTAAATCTGTATTTTCTCACCATGGAAATGAGAGTCATGAGATCCTTGGTAACAGGCGTCTCAGTCTGCAGGGCAGATCCTATTTTACATTCTTAGAGCTGTGCTAAGTCAGAGTTATGCTGATTTACCCCAGCTAAAGACCTGGCCCTGGATATTTATTGCATCTTTTAAAATCCTCTGGACTTTCTCTCACCACACATTAAAATAAAAAAAATCTCAAACCCCACATTTTTGGGGTATAACAGGACGGTAGTCAGATCTGTTGGGGACCTGTAGAACAATCTCTGTTGTGATTTAGTCCCATTCAGAAGCCAGCATAAGTGTTTTTCCAGGAGGGTTGACTAAAAACGCTGTGTATGGGAACCGGAAATAAAGCAATGGCAATGAAGATCCTCTTCCCCCTCCCCATAACAACATTTTAAATCTAGTCTTTAAACAAATGTGTACCTACACACAATTCATCCTCTTAATAGCATCCTCTTATTTTGCTACTAGCTTCATTCCTGTTTATCATGGTTTGTAGGTATGTACCCAGAACATCTGTTAATTTATACTTTCGTTTTTGGTGGAGGTTTTTTTTTTTTTTTTTTAAAACACCAGTTACTTAAGCAATAAGACATGAAAGGGAGCAGATTTTTGGTGTTATTATCCTGGAGCCAAGCTGCAATCGGACTGAAGGTAAAGAGACTTTAATCACTCAAGGGCAATATCCATTTAGAAGTCTGCAGTCTAATCCTGCATGGGGCTGACAGAAGGAAAAGCCCTGGCATTGGTGAGGGGGGAAACAGCCAGTCAGTCTAATGTGGAGCTACTCCCAAACCTAGCATGAGGCTGAGTTGCATAACAGACTATTTGCCAGTAAACTGGCCGCTGCATTCCTCATTTCCGTCACATAGATGAAGACTCGGAACCATTGCCCGAGTCATATCAAGCCTTCTCCCAAACCTTTGGGAGGCCTCTGTTTATATGTGAGAGGGATGTGGGCATTTCACGATGCTGAGCACGATGCACATTTCTCCACAGTCTGCAGGCGTGGTCTGTGCCTCTCCTGAATGAATGTGCTCAGTTCAGCAGGGGCCTGAGCCAAAGCCCTTTGCAGACAAGGGGAATCTTTTGTGCTTGTGAGAAGTGCAGGATGAACAGACCTGGAAAGTAAAGACTTTCATTTCTCCACAGAACAATTACAACATGGACAGTGGCAGTGCAAGTCTCCTCATACCAGTGCTCTGGAGGGGTTCTCAGAGAGAGGAGGCCTGTCTCTGTACTCACCGTTCCAGTGCTTGGATTCTACTCGGACTGCTAACAAGGATATCAGTTCATGCCAGTGCAGATAGTATTTTCTTATGCGAGTCCTTGGCCAAACTATGAACTTAGAACCTGACCACCAACTTTTGTGGATCTGTGACATATGGTACCTTCTCCCTGAAAGTATATGCCATGCCACCTCCCTTCTTATATTCAGGCCCCCATCAAAACTCACTGCTGCTGGAAAGCATGAGAGGAGAGGGAGCTAGACAGCCACTGTCTCATCAAGATATGGATTTGCCTTATCAAGTAAGCTATCACACTAGCACCCACCAGGCAGGATCCCTGTCCCCTTACTGCCCAGTCTGTTTGCTTTGTGAGCCTCATTGTTAAGTTATATTAAATTTTAGGCTCTGATCATGCAATGAGCTCCTCATGAGCAGATCTCACGCAAGGCCCATTGAAATCATGCACACCGCTCACTTCATACTCGATGGGGGCCTTTATTTGTCTGTTCTTTGGGGCAGGAACTATGTTTTTACTTGGCTCAGGCCATGCTCCTCCACCCTTACCATAGTAACCAAGTAATACATTATGCTGTATTTCCACTGAAATCCATTGAACTTCTTGTGGAATAACGCACTACTTAATGCAAGGAACAGTGGCAGAATCAAGCCCTTTGACAAATCAAGCATCCACACATCTCTGAACTTCAAAAAAAAAAAAAATTGAGAGCTAAGACGCAGTCCGTATTAGCAACTGTACTGATCTCTTCCTGGAGTGTCTTACTTGGTATTATATAATGAAAATTATTTTGTAAAGTAGAAGGAAAATAATCAGACTACTTAATTTATTGGCTCTAATTGATGTGGATACTATAAACAAATGTCAGAAAGTCCCATTTGTACCCAGAATTTTAAGGTCCCTGAAGGTTTTTTCAAAGCACAAAATCTTCTCTATATTTTAATACAGCTATTAAATTCAGCTGAAAAATTAATTTTCATCCATTCCAAGTGTCTTATTAAATCTCTATCAAGAATCACAGGTGAATGAATCTCTCCTACTCTTTCCTTGCCCTGTATTTTAGTCTTTGCAGCATGCTTCAGGATATAGTGATATATGTGAACTTGTAACCACTCATAATTAAAGGACTGATTTATTACAAAATATATAGCTTAGTTGCAGCTCCTTAGCCTGAAAGTCATTTTGGGCTCTTTTGAATTTAGGGCATATGAAATAGAATTGGGATCACATGCTCTTCAGTGGTGCATGGGAGGAATTTTGGGAGAAGCAGAAATCAGATATGAACAATGAAACCTCTTCTTTTGCTGTAATAAGGTAATAAATGAAAATATACATATATAAATATACATATGAGTCAAGGAAAATGGTATTGAACATTTCAGCTAGGAAGTGGCACTGATAAATTTCACGACACTGAAAAGGCTTTATACCACATCTTAAAGGGACAGTCATAATTATGTCAAAAATATTAATCTGTTTGCAGCATGCACAGAAGTCTTTATATGGAGTTTTTGGTTTCAGTTCAAACGCTTCAGTACTCATTTTTAAAATTAAAGTAACAAAAAAACCCCACACAACCAATGCTGTCAGCTCAGCAGTCATGACCAACCCATCGATACCAAAGCAGGATATCCACACAGTGACTGCAAACATTTCAATGAGGAAACAAATTTCAGTTTCAAGCTTCCACGTCATTTTTAGGAGGGCAAGGGGGGGGGAAAGGAAAACATATCTAAAACGTAAGCTACATTGACAGTTTCTTTATAAAGCCAGGGTAAGAACCAGAATCTGTTTTGCCTGGAGCTAGGGATCTACCAGTGCATGTCACATGAGAGAGCATTTGTCATCAGAGCTTGTCACAGAAAGAGAGCATTTGCTAATCGTTTATTCCAAAGAAACTATAGACTGACTGAGTCCTCCTCCTGTCTGACACTTGCTCATCCTTGATTAGCCAGCACTGTTCATATCTGCTCATAGGTGGCAAAACAGAAGATCATGTGATGTAGCTGTTGCTATGGTATCTATGGGTTTTTAAGGAACAGTGAAGAAACAGTAGCATGAACTCTTGCAGCTGACACCGGAGTTAAAGGGACATTGGCAAGGATGACAGACTCAACATTCTTAACCTCCTGCATACATTTTTGGTTGGATTTTCAAAAGTATTAAGCACTTCTAGCTCTTAGGGGCTTCAATGGGAGCTGTGTGTGCTCAAAGCCTTTGGGGTGGGCGGGGGGGGACGGGGACGGGACCAAGCTGTTTATTTCTAAATGCCTCCCTAGTACAGAAAAACAACTATCCACCTCAAAATAAGGACTGCAGCATGTTAAAATCCCAGCTCCGCACCTGCATGAGAAACCACCATATGAACCACGGAAACTACAGTGCATGCAATGACACAACAGCTGGCATATTGCACTGACCCTGCCCTGTCTCTCTTTCATGCATACGAGCCTGCAGAGGCTAGACATGTACCAAAAACATCTTGCTCCCAGTATGCTTCACAAAGCAGGATTCTGTCTATTCTAATCCCCTGCTGGGGAACGCAAGCCTGAATACAGCAGGTGGGAGAGAAGACAGCCAGCATGAGGTATGTGTGTAACTCACAACACATACAGCAGTTCTAGGGTTGTCATTTCAGCCAGCCCAGAAGGAGCAGTTGTAACGCTGCCGAAGCCCTCATTTTTGGAGCAAAATATTATCAGGAAGATTTTTTTCTTAAAATGACAGGTTTAAAGGAGCTGGCAACTAATAAAGGTGGTTTTGTTTGGACGAGTCTTATCTGAACTATGCAAACCACTGAGGGCTGCAAAACCTCAGAAGAACAGAAGTTTCCTTCAGTGCTGCTAGAGCTTTCCTTTTCTGTGTAATTGTTCTGGTGAGGTGTCCGTCATGGGGGGTGAGGGGGGGGGAGTCTGAGTTACCCTGGGAAGGACATTGTGGTTGTAGGCATACATGTAGGGGGAATGTTATTTGAGACCCACACTCTGAAGTGCCTATGTGTGATACTCCTGGCAGGCTACCAGTGATTGGAATACCATGGCACGCCAGGGACCTACCCATGAGGAGCTGAGGATACAGCTGGATTCAAGTCTCGGTGTTGGTTCTGGAAAGTTCTTATTTTATCTTGACCACTTCCCCATCCCTACAGTCAACTTTGATTATGTCCACTGAAATTCACTGACATCTCTTCTAAACAACCATATCAAGTTGGCCAGTAGCAAAGAAATAGGAAGAGAGGTGAAGCTAATGATGGAAGAATCTGATCTGAATTGGAAAAGAACACAAGGGAATTTGTTGCCTCACATCCTGAACATTTATGCTTCCCCCGCTGCCAAAATTCTAAGAGAGAATTTAAAATTGATTCCTTTGCCTTACTACTCCCATTTTGAATATTAGCAATCTAATGCATTTATCACTGAAATACATGTTGGTTCAGAAGGAAGTATATGATGCTATTTATATTTGATAGGAATGCAAAATGGTTTGTAAATTTGCTCTATAAAGAAGTATTTGCAAGAGTCATGTGCGGTTTAATAGTTCACTCACATGAACTGGTGATAAAATATGCATTAGATTAATGTATAATCCAATATTATAAAGTTTGTTTTTTCCTGACAGAGCATTAATAATTTAAAATGACTTTTTCAGCCACAAGTCTCTTGCAATGACCTAACCAGTCCTTATTCTAGAGTGAATTACAGCCTGATCCTGCTCCCCTTAAACATGAATAGTCCCATTTTACATAACTAGCCCCACTGACACTAGGGGGACTACTCAAGTGAGTAAGGATTGCAGGGCTGGGCCAATAGCTTGCATAAGAGGAAGTCGCTTCCATGTGTTGCTGAAATATTTCTTATTCTTGGCTTATGAAAATATATCTATTAATTCTTGGAAATAAGAATGTATGTTTTAATGCACAACACGGAGGTACTTCATGGCCACACTGCTCACGTTCAGGAGTTCAAATAAGCAGTCCTATCAAAGAGCTAAGTAGTAAAACAATGTGAGTTTGGGAACTGTTATTGAAAGTGTTTCCAGAGGACTAGTACATGGAAGAAGTACAAAGGATGAAATTCTGCAATTAGTTATGAAGGGCTCTCCAGTTCCTACCTGTCAATGTTCTGCTCCTACTTAACCACTCTTCCTCACAAAATTCTTCCTCTTGAGTCCCTGAGGGGATGAATTTCTGTCCCTCTCTTCTTTTCTATCTCTTTTGGTCATCCAGCATGAAACCCTGGCCCTATGATGGAAGTGGGAGGTTTGTCACTGACTTAATTGGAGGCAGGATTTCACCCCCAATCGATAATTTAATGCTTCTTTTATGCAGAGGCTACTCAACTGGGCACCACGAATGACTCTTTCCTCTCCACTATCTTTGTGGTGACCAAGTATATTTCCATTTTTACATCAACTTTATTAGACTAAATATTTCAAAAGACAGAAGTGATTTTCCTGGCCAAGAAGAGCATCCTTAAGAAACGACAATTTCCGCTGTCTCCTGCGTCAATTCCGATACCCCACTGACCTCCCCTTCTCCTCCCACCTCTTCTCTATCAGTCTATTTTCCTTTCACCACCCCCACAACTCTGCTTTGTGTATGTGTGACAGTGTAGTCCACTCACCGCAGGGATGGTGCCTCTTTCTGGTCACTCTAGGGATTCACTCTTGAGGCCAACGCCCCTTCCCGTGGTCACACATCATCTTTGTCTCAGGTCTGCCGCTTCTCTCTTGTCCCAGGAATTGCAGCGTCCTCTTTGTGACTCAGCCCTCCAGCCAGGTCACTCAGTGTTTCCCCCCTTCTGGGGTATATTACACTCTTTCCTTCAGCAGTCCTAGCCAATCTTCCTCTACTCCAGGTTCTAGTTCAGGGACACTCAACAGAGCAATTCTGGGCTTTACTCAGCCTTCATGGCTCCTTCCCAGGACTGATTTCTCCCACTCCTGGTTCTTCCCCCTTTCTCTGGGAGTATCAGCTCCAAACAGCTTCCTCAGTCTGTTGCCAACCTCCTGGCTTTAAATAGGCCCTGCTTCTTCCTTCTCAGCTGAGCCTGCTTGCAATCAATGCCTGCTCCCTGGCTCTGCCCCCAGGAGCAGCCTGTGGAGTTTATAGGCCTACCTGGTCTTGACCCCTTCCGGTCCTGTGTGGTGTGGACACCCCACCACAGTATGCCACTGCCTTGATCCTGCCTCTGCTGAAGATCCTTATTCATTTCCTCTTTTCTTTACTATTGCAACTCCCTGTTCTATGAGTGCCCGTGTTCCTTATTCCTTTGTGTGCAAAAACTTCTGTTGACTTTCTCATATGTACAAAGACAGATAAAAAAAATTCTACTTATCTGCACTGTTCCTGATTGACTGTGCATCTGCAGAGATTCTGGCCAGCTAGTTATTTCAGCAAGATTGTGGAATAATAGTCTATTCAGGGTCTCTACTCCAGCAACTCCAGTCTCATGCAGTATTATATGAAGAACCAGATGGATCATACCTGAGCACACAAGAGATAGGTTGCCATTTTGCATGATCAGCTATAATTTCCTGGTTTTTTAAAACAATTCTCACTCATTGCAGTCATAAAATATTAATTAGGAAGATACTTGAACTTACTCTCAATGGAAAAGATAATCTGCTTCCTATGAAGGATTCCCTTGAAATCTCAGCAGGCTAGTGTATATTCCCCTGTTAATATAAATTATAGCTTTAGTTAAACTTTTTCTAAGGTCCCTGAGACCCTTGTGAATGATGTGGGTGGATAGAAATTAAAGATTAATAATATTAGAGTTCCCACAGAAGTAAAAGCCCCCTCCCCCAACTTCAGAATGCAGAATAGAAAGTCACTGCTCTAGAGAATGCTTGCTTTTGTTATGGCAACTTGTTCACAGCTGTTACAAAAGGAGGCAAAGCTCTGCAAAGTGAAGTCAACTAATTGGACAATAAATCAAGTGTGAGAGTCATGAGTGGTGGGATGACTTTAAAATGCTAAGACTCTTATCTGGGAAATGTATTACAGCCCTGGATGAAATAACTTTTGTTTTAGGAAGATGAGGGGGGACAGATTGTTTTTATCTGCTGAGAAACAGGGGAGAAGCACTAACATTGGTATTTTGACAATTTATGATGTGAGGCACAGTGGGGGTTAGAAGCAAGTGCATTTAGCAAGAACGTGTCAAATGTGCATAAAGATCTATCTGAATTACCCATTTGCTCCTCGGAAAAAGAAAAAGGAGACAAAGATTTGTAAAGGAAAAAGAGATAACTGAACTCTTAGACAATCAATGTGTCCCCTGTACCGTGTTTTAAACCTTGTAAGGCTCATTGTGTGTTTTGGTGGCCAGACTTACATTTTGCATACCCAATGAGAAGTGAATCTTTTTTATTTTCGGCAAGTGACATTAAGAAAGCGACTCTGAGAATGGTGGACTGGGAGGTAAGACTCATGAGTTTTTATGTTGTATTGCACATATGGATTTCAGAATTTTCCCCAATAAACAGTTCCTCTGCGTGTGTTAATAAACCTCAGTATGGAATTTCAGTTTCAGTCGATCCTTCAATTTACATTTGTTAACTGGCAAAAACGAAGTGTGTAGCTCCAGTTCCTCCATTTATACATCCTTGAAGTGTGCTTAGGACCTGATAACCAAAAGATGGTGATTTACTTGAAAAGTGAATGGGCAGCTGAATAATTACATCACAGCAAGTTATTACACTGCAGTGTACCTCTCAGGGATGAGGCCATTCATCCTGGAGTAAAACTGAAATCAATCTATTTGCTATCTCTTTTGCTGCAAGATATTCCAAATACAGAAAACCAAATGACAGACATCTATGCTGCAAGCCTGTTGTAAGCACCTGATGAAGGCTTTTCCTGATTTAACTCTGAATTGTGACAAATTAGGTAGCATAACTTAATCTGCAAACCTCTCTCCAATTCTTTGTGCATGGTTCTCTTAAAATCTGTGGTTCCTAAACTGAGAGCTAACTGAAATCTCAAACCTTTGTATTCAAGTGCTGCGAAACTCCGAGTGGGGGCTACGTTGGCTAAAAGATGTTTTATTAGAAGATGTTAATGGTTTACTACATGCTGGCACACAAAAATCACTTATTTTATAGTGCCCAAAGTTTACCAGGTGGTTCAGCTGATATACAAAATGCCATGGCCACTGCCCTAAAGATCTTACAGTCTAAAGAGGCACAAGACCTAACAGGAAAAGCCAAAAGCTAAAAGAAGAGGGAAATAGAGGATAAGATAATGACCTCTGTAACTTGCTGCCTTATTTTAGATTTTCTGTGGCCTAACATAGTAAGTTCAATAAATAATAGAAAATATGAAGATTTGTCAATTGTGTCACAGCTCCTCAGTTTTAACCCAACCGTACTACCTATTTTTTGGGTGAGGGTGTCCTCCATCAAAAAAGGGTGACACTGGAAGATCAAGCATGAGTGGCACCACCACCTAGCTTGCTCTTTGGAGCACAGCAAAATCCCAGAGCAAAGGCTGCCATTAGAGCCCTTTAGATTTTGCGGGGATTACACATACGTGGCACACCAACAGGATCGATCTCGGGGGAAAGTTATTGAAACATATGATTTGTGTTCTAGAAAGTAAGAGATGAATTGCAAAAATCTGGGGAGAAGAAAGAAAGAATATTGAAAAAATGAGGAAAAGGACAGAAGCTTTAATGCCATTTTCCTCTTCCTAGAATTTTCTTTGTTACTAAACCAGGTTGGTGCAGAAACCACTAGTACTCAGACACAGACCTACCAATTTAAATGTTAGGTGGTAGGACTGATTTCAGCTAACAGATGTTTCTGAATGTCAGATGACACTGTTGTCTGTAAGGCTCACACAGTCCAATGGTATCCAGTCATTACAAATCAAATTATAGAATCGCAAAGAACCAGAATCCATGTTGCAGGAAGAGACCAACATCTGCAAGATTCTGCAGTGAGCCGTGGAGCCATATATAGTCACTGTGCTACTGTTAAGTGCTATATCAGGTTTCTCTAAAGTTTTCTCTAGAAGATCCAAACACAACATGGAACCAAACAAAAACAAAAGGAAAAATGAGTCAACAGTGTTCTCAGCAACTGCAATTCTTTATGACTCATTGCTATATGTACAAATGCTCCATTTTTCAAGACAAAACCTAAATCAGAATCAACCAGAAGGTGGCCTAATTAGATCAGTTTTAAATCAAGGTAATAACACTTGGAATCATTAACACACTGTAAGTTACACAATCCTCTCATGAAATAGCTTTATAAAGTTTAATGAATGGGAGGAGGGAAGGTTGAGTGGATCTGACCACCAAGATGGAAGGAATCAGAACAGAATACAATATAGTTCCGTAATATATCTCAAAGTGCTTTTCAAAGCAATGAGTTAGTAGGGAGGTAATTGTTTAGGCAAATGTTGCACTCATTGTGTGCTCAGCAGTAGCTTGTACAATATTTTAGACATTAAAATGTATTTCATTTTCAGAAAAGGAAAGTTAGGCAGGACACAGGAGTTACAGTCTACTCAATGACAGAATTGTAAGGGTACTTACTGAAACTCCATGTAGGGAAGAAGATACTGGCCACACACATATTCCTGTCCAACCGGTTGTTTTTTTGTGAAAGCTACAATGTGGAACACTATTAGAGGCTTGTAATGAAGTTTTCTCCATAGCCGGTATCCCTGAGGAGAAGCCACTAGATGCGAGGGTATAGGAACACCCATCTGTTTGTCCATGGGTACATAGCAACCACAATTGTTCACAAGTGGCTGATGATTTTGAAAGCCCAATTTGAGACATCTTAGAGGGGTCCAAATTTCAGAGGGCAGATGCTCAGTATTAGCTGAAAGTGAGGCTTTTAAAGATGTGCTTAGTTAGGCGCCGAAAAATCAACTGATTTTCAAAATATCTTGGCCAAGAGGTTTATTCAGAAAAAACTAACACAAGACATACTGTCAGAAATTGGACACCTGGAAGGGCATTGCAGCAGTAGATTGATATATTGATGCTGTTTTATCTGTTCAGAAGGCTAAACTCAGAATAGAAACTGAGGAGCTGTTTCTGGGATGGACAGATGGACATAGATTTAGGACAGTCACTGGATGCGTGTGGAAGAAGACTTTCTTTGCCACTACAATTAATGTGTGTGTCTTGATTAAAAGGGTAATTATAGCCAGAGAACAGAGAGCTAAGATTTCCCATACAAGATATTGTTACATATGTTAAATTGAAGTTATCAGTTCAGTCCAAAATAGGGGAATTATTTCAAGGTTCAGAAGAATTGTGTGATCCTGAGGTACCTTGAGCCATACTGCTGTGGGTTTGGGAAAATAACTAAAATTTGTTTGAGACACAATGTGGGTGAGTTTCAGAGTAGCAGCCGTGTTAGTCTGGTATTCGCAAAAAGAAAAGGAGGACTTGTGGCACCTTAGAGACTAACCAATTTATTTGAGCATAAGCTTTTGTGAGCTACAGCTCACTTCATCGGATGCATGTGGGTGAGGTAATATTTTTTATTGGACCAACTTCTGTTGGTGACAGAGACAAGCTGTTGAGCTTACACAGAACTCTTTTCTTCAGGTGTGCAATTCGGGAACAGCTCATTTTGATGCCAGGAAATAATTCATCTGATGCTTGGGAAAGGGCTTAATAAATAGGACTATTCTGCTTCCTTGGAATATTGATTGTCACAGATTTGATCATGAGGGCCAAAGCTTTGTCACCTGACCAGGGGAGCATGTTGAGGAGGCAATGAGCAAGATAAGCAGAATATAGCCTGGGGTGAGACTAGGCATCTGCTCCACAGCCAGGCCTCTTTCCAGCGAATTATGCGATCTAGTTTTTAGAAGAAAAATATTAAACATTAGTTCTTTTGATTGGATGTTACTATAATTCTGTTTTCTTTAGCGTTTCCACTGCCCAACGTTAAGCAGTTCTTGAAACAAACAGAAAGCCACAGTGTTCACTGAAGGCATCAGACAGCACAAAAGGGTTGCCATGACAACAAGAATTCTAAAGCGATGCCATCTGATCCCTAAATATTTAATCAACACTTGCATTACAGCACAAACATTACATCAGACATTCCCCATGACAAGTTGTGTTAGCATTTATCGTGTCAAAATTGAAAAGCCATCTTAGGGAACAAAAGCAAATAGAGGTGAGGTCTATTTTAGATATCTTTAGATGAGAAATTTACAGGCACAGACAGATGTGTCTACAGCCAGTCTCATACGGGGAAATAAATATAGGTACACGTGTGGATTCCACCTACTTCCTTGACTGAAATGGCACCCTGCATCTCTTATAATGGGGAGAACATGTTTCTGCAGGATCCACACCGTTATCATGGTTAACTGCTTTTTGGTTCTGCCCTGCCGTCTCCTTTTGGGTTACATCCTAACTTTATCCAGGCAGTGTAGTATCTCAGACACACCCACACTTCTAAAATCACATGGAATTGGGATTGCAAACATGCACAAGCTGAATTCTTACCTAACATAGTTTTATTGATTTTGCTTCTTGACTCTAGAGGACGATAATAGATGGCAGTAAATGTCAACCATTGGATTGCACTGCATTGTGAACTTGTATCCGTGCGCATTTTGTGCACCAAAGTGTGTTGCACGGGGCACTTTAAAGAGAACAACAGGGCATCCCCACACAAACCTGTTTCAGAAAAGTTGGTTCTAGTATTGCTTCAGAGAGGCTGTTTTAAACTGGGTCCTGCACTGGAGGATAGACCTCGCAGGAGAACTTTAATCCACACGCCATAACTCTACTCCTGTCCTCTCCTTTCTCTCACTCCTACCCCTTGCTGCTCCATCCTTCGGTCTATTTCCTTTTTCTTCTCTCTCTTCCATATCTTCTCTTCATCCTCTCTCCACAGAGTACTAAAGAATGACAAGAAAATACCAAAAGGGCAGAGAAGAGGGAACTAAGAGTAGATGATAAGGCGGAAGAAGAAACTGCAGATTTGTGAACCAGAGCTGCCGTTGACTTTCAGTGGGAATTTTGTCCAAGTGAGGAGGCACGGAGGAGGACAGGAAATGGCCCACAGAGATCAATTGTTTATTAACTTAGATCAAGTAGTCATACGTACCCTGAGACAGCTCATGGCAATGAAAAGAATGTAGGTGTAGGAGGGACACATACTTCTCACAGTATCAGAGCTTTCCCAGAGGTCTCCTGAGCATTACTTCACTTTCGATCAGTGTAAATGCAACATGTTTTTACCCTCAGGAGAGCACCAGTTGGAATCTGAAAAGGCTCTGTGTGAGATTATTTATGGCAGCCCAAATACTCTGGATTTACTGATTTGGCCTTGTAAGAAATCCCCAAGTGATTGATACAACTTCCTAAAGTTCCTGATAAAGTAACTCAGCGATCCCTGCAGCCAGTGCATGAACAGGGGTCTGCAGTTCAGTGTGCTAATAATATATCCTCAGTGTGCACGATAGGAATGCCTTGCCATTTCTTTGAAAATCTAAGCTAATTGATAATTAAGAAAGAAAAGGAGGAGATACACAATAAGTAAAGGCTTCCCCCAATTCAAACAAGTTACAGCCAACATCATTCACTGATGCAGGGGAAATGATTGGCTTTTATCTTGTTTTCCTTTAGAGCACTGAAAACCCCCTGCAAATCTACAGTCACCAGTCTGCGGTACCTATACTGTATCATGGCTAATAGGAACACCTGAGTGTTCCCAGGCTCTTTGATGCATCATTTCCTTCTCCTGCTGCTCTTTGGATCCTCTTTGCATCTCTTCTGTGTCTTCCCCTCACTTTCTGTATCCACTTCAAGCTTCTTGTCCTCGCTTTCAGGACTCTGAACATTTCTAATCCTATTCACAATTCGTCCTCCATCACGCACTGGTAAGGCTGCTCCTGATCTTTCCTTCCACCCTTTGGATCTTCTTTGCACCTTTTGAAAAGTTGCCTCTTATTCTAGGAACTCTCGTCGCCCCCGCTCCACCTGGGATGTCAAACTTCCACCTATCCGCCAAACATATTCCTCCTGAAAACACTCACTTCACAAGCCTTACAGCACTGCTCTTCCCAATGCTATCACTGCCCTTTAATCACCCAGTTGTCATGATGGTCTCTTCGGCTAGAAAATAGTTGCAGTATCTCAGACAGCTCAGCTCAGCTCACCTTTTGTAAAATGGTGACCACTGCATGTACACAGATTAAAGATTAGGGCCCTTATTCTGGGCCACACTCAGCCCAGTTTGAGGGGGGGGTGTGTCAAGAGGGCATTATATCATCCCTATGGGAACCTGGATTTTGAAGGTGACCAGAAACTGTTCCAGTCCCAGGTGTATGTAGGAGCAGCTCAGGATTCTGTTCCCAGGGATTGCTCTAATATATGGCTGCCTGCCATGGCCCCCATGGACCACTGTAGTAGCCCAGAATAGATCACAGTGCAGCATGGCTTGGCGACATGTTCTTCTTCTCCTGACACACTCCCTCCCTCTGTCACAGCCCTGGTGCTCCTAACTGGACAGCCTCCAGGCTGCCATGTTGGGTCCCAATCCACTGGACAACAGGAGCTCCTGGCCTAAGCAGGCTGTAGCTCTGTTTTCTCCCTTGGCCGCTCTGGCACATTTCCTGAGCACAGGCTGTGTCTGTTATCCCTTCATGGAAAGGGGGCCTGTTAGGATAGAGATATCCAGGCCTGTCTGTAAAGGCCTGTACTTTAAGAATTTAGGGGTATTCTTATTACTTGGCTAGTTAGAGGTATAAAAGAAAGAATCAAAATCACTGTCTGCTGGTGTAAGGGCCGTCTCTTACTGTGACAGTTTGAGGCCCTGTGCTTAGGCTAAGGCCTTTGGCTAAGCAGCAGAGGCAGCCATAAGCCAGGAAGCGAACAGTCACATCCTCACATTCCAAACTAGCCACATTGAAAGAAGGTGCTATTGGGCTGTTAGGAATACAATCCTGTCCTGAATACAATCCTGTCCTGATAATTCCTATCACCTCCAAAGAAAGGGAAGTGCCTAGAAAATGTAAAAGGAAACTTAGTTTGATAGCATCCTGTCTGGCAAGAACTCACTTATCAATAGCTGGGATGTGAAATCCTCACTTCTGTATTGTTTTGTCATTAGAGTTCCCACTTTGCTATTGTTTGTCTGTATAATCTCTGTGATTGTTCCTGTCTGCTGTATAATTAATTTTGCTGGGTGTAAACTAATTAAGGTGGTGGGATATAATTGGTTACATAATCATGTTACAATATGTTAGGATTGGTTAGTTAAATTTCAGGAAAATGATTGGTTAAGGTATAGCTAAGCAGAACTCAAGTTTTACTATATAATCTGTAGTCAATGAGGAAGTGGGTGGGCGTGGGTGGGAGGGGGTGGCTGTGGGTGGGAGATGGGAACAGGGAATGGGGGTGGAGAAATTGGAATCATGTTTTGCTAAAGGGGGAGATGGGAACAGGGAATGGGAGTGGGGAAACTGGAATCCTGTTTTGCTAAGGGCAGGAATGGGAACAGGGACACAGGTGTAAGGCTCTGTGGTGTCAGAGCTGGGAAGGAGGATACTAAGGAAGGAAACTGGAATCATGCTTGCTGGAAGTTCACCCCAATAACCATCGAATTGTTTGCACCTTTGGACTTCGGGTATTGTTGCTCTCTGTTCATGCGAGAAGGACCAGGGAAGTGAGTGGGTGAAGGAATAAGCCCCCTAACATCTTGGTGCCGTGACTCGGATGCATCGCATTGGATAGGTGAGTGGCAGCCTGTAAGTCCCCCTCCCCAACAGTCCGCGCAGCTGCTTGGAGGGGGTATCGCGAACTCTCGTGATGGTAGTTGCGGGTTCTGGCAAGCCAGGGTAAAGGATTTTTTGGATAAATGGATAAGGAAGAACCAGGACCCATACCAGGTGCAGGGGTCAACCTGGGATGAGATTAAAAAGGAAGTGTTAGGAGACCCAGAGGTATGGGGGGTGGCTGAGGAGCCCACCCTCCTTGGTATATGGGTAGTGGAAGAAGGTCCCTGCCCATGGGGACTGAATGCCTTCCAGGGAAAGGAGGCACTTCAGTCTGCTTGTGAGAGGTTTGAAGTAAGGGCAGCATTATGGGAAGCTGCCAGGAATCTTTCAAGTTTGGTGCTGCTTCAGCAGGGGCTGCTGAAGGGTTGTAAATTAGTTAGGGGTAGTGAAAGATGATTTGGCACAAAAGGGTTTATAGTCAAAAGCAGAGTTAACAGACCACCTTTAGAGACTGGATCTGGGACTTGGTCCTGGGGGAATGGAAAAAAAAAAAAAGTTTCAAAGTGCAACCTGCCTTTCCACTCTTTTGTTTTTCTGAAGTTTTAATGGAGGGTACTTTGGATACTTATGTGAGATGTCAAGAGGGAAGTTTTTGTTTAATGATAAAACCCAGTTATATAAATGTAACTGTATGTGCAACTCTGTGCAGTCACATTGGATGGAAGCTTGGTAATTAAATTATCCAAGGGGGTCAGGTCGAGTGGCTACTACCACCACTATGCTTCTGTCCCCAGAAGCCTTTACAGCTATTCTGAGGGAAAATGGGCCCTTTTCCCACAGAAATGGTCTATAGGGGACTGCTGCAGGTAGCAGGCAGAGAGAGAATCTGATCAAAATTATTTGACTTTTGGGTAATGTAATCAAAATCAATAAAGGATGTAAGGGGTTTCTATTGGAACTTAACTTGGCTGCCCCTGGTTGTGTCTAGTTGTACAAGATGGAAGTGTAATCGGGGTACAGTTGTGTAAAAGAGTAATCACAGTGCAAGGGATGTTAGACAAAAGAGAATTGTGTGTGTGTGCACAGGTAAAAGAAAAGGAAAAGGGGAGGAATGATGGGAGCACTGAGCCTTGGGGTGGCTCTGGGACATCAGATTGTTGCTTTGGTGGGTGTGCATGAAAACTCTGTGGGCATGGGGGAGGCAGTTACACCTTGTGTAAAATTAATTTGGCTAATATAATGTTATGGAGGTTAAACTATATGGAAGGAATGTGCATATTCCCAGGACGTGTGCAGTGTATATTGGAGAAGGGGTAAAAGAAATGCAAATAAAACATGGTACTTCATTAAAATCCTAATAGGGCTCCAAAAGGGGCCACAATAGGTTGTGCTTTCTTTTTCAGATCTGTGTGTTTTGGAGCAGGAGATGAAAGTGGAAAGTAATCAGAACTCTAGTGGAAGTGGAATGCTTCCCTTTTAAGACAGTGTCTGAGCTGCTAACAGCTTTGGATCCAGAAGCAAGCTAGTAAGCCTCTGTGTGTAAATGCAAATTACCTAGCTGATGGGCACAAAGGAGCTGCAAATAATGAATACATCCGGTCAGCAAACAAGCTACTAGAAGACTCAGATTATGGCCCTCCAGGAAAGGGAGGTGGAAAAAACAAGTCAAGCCTGAAAATAAGGGACAGGTTAACCTTAAGGGGTGTGTGTGTGTGTGTGTGTACAGTGCTAAAATCTGAAGCTGTGTCTCAGCTATTACCTGAGAATAAACTTAAAGCTTGGTACAGCAGAGAAACTATTGCAAACTTGGTCTGTTATACAAGAGGGGAAACTGAGGTACACCATCTCATGAATTTCATAAATGACCAGTGAGTGAGGTAATTCACTAGCCTGACTATAGAACAAAATAAGGACAGCCTGGAGGTAATTCTTCTGTTTTTCCTGCAATTAGCAAGGAAATTTGTAAAAGAAAGTGGTATTATTATTAAGCAATAATCTGTCCCCACCAGGGGGGTGGAAATTGTTTCTTTTGTTTTCAGACACTCTACAAGCAAGCTGGCGCCAGCGGAAGAATAACTCAGAATACCATGGATCTATGTTTTGTGTTGTTTGTCTGTGGTGTCTGTCTTGTTGCTAGCATTGTTGTGTTTTAATGAACAGAAAAATCTCATGATGTGGGTGGGGGATGGCTTCAAAAGGCTGACCTTGGAGGGGAAGATGTGTATGGGAATACAAAATGCTCAACTAGGAGGCCAGCACCTGTGTAATAGCTACCGTGGTACCTGGAAATGGAATGGCAACTAAGGTGGCCCCCACAAGCCCTATGGAACCAATGAGAAGGGGAGGAGCTCACTGGGAATCAATGGAGGGGTGTGTAAAATAGTGTAAATCAACAGAAGATGTTTGGATGTGCCCCTCTCCTGTGACTATAGAGGAGCCTATGCAAGGGGTGGACAATTGGGTGTACTGTGTATAAGGTGTTTTGCTGGGAATGTACATATTACTGGGGGCACAATTACACCAGCCTATAACCAAACTACACACATCTACATGCTGCTATATGGACTTTGGTGCACAAATGGATCTGTGAATCTTATTGCTGTGAATAAGCCAGGGCTTACTGCCTGATTCCACACCAAGTGGTCAAGCTGGTTTGGACAATATCCCATTTCTCTATGAACATTCAATGGACTTATGATATGGACAAAAGCAAGCAAAACCTCCAGGGGCAATTTGTTGCAACTGCCAGCAACTGGACACATCAGATCGTGACCCTGTTGAAGGAGGAGAGGCAGTGTTTTGGGGGTGTCTCGAATGTTGGACCATACTGCAGTGGTCAGGACTCAGTGCTGCTGTGGATTTTGTATTGTTAACTGTACTTGTGTTACGTTGCATAAGGAGATAACCTATAAGGAATGTAATAAGCCCTCCAAACCCTACAGTGTACTAGACAACCCGGACTCAACCTTCTCGGGCCCACTATAATGGGAAGTCTGGAACACTAACTGGAATAGGTGTAGTATGCCCGTACGAGAGAAGGTGCAGGGCACTATACTACACAAGGGGCAGTGGGACAAATGGAATATCGACACCTTCCACCTTGATGCCTGGCCCTATCAGGAAATGTGTCGCCATATGTCCTATGCTTTTCCAGGGATACCTGGGCAGGAGGATCCCAAAAGAAAAAAGAAAAAAAGGGGTGGAGTGTTAGGATAGAGATATCCAGGCCTGTCTGTAAAGGCCTGTACTTTAAGAATTTAGGGGTATTCTTATTACTTGGCTAGTTAGAGGTATAAAAGAAAGAATCAAAATCACTGTCTGCTGGTGTAAGGGCCGTCTCTTACTGTGACAGTTTGAGGCCCTGTGCTTAGGCTAAGGCCTTTGGCTAAGCAGCAGAGGCAGCCATAAGCCAGGAAGCGAACAGTCACATCCTCACATTCCAAACTAGCCACATTGAAAGAAGGTGCTATTGGGCTGTTAGGAATACAATCCTGTCCTGAATACAATCCTGTCCTGATAATTCCTATCACCTCCAAAGAAAGGGAAGTGCCTAGAAAATGTAAAAGGAAACTTAGTTTGATAGCATCCTGTCTGGCAAGAACTCACTTATCAATAGCTGGGATGTGAAATCCTCACTTCTGTATTGTTTTGTCATTAGAGTTCCCACTTTGCTATTGTTTGTCTGTATAATCTCTGTCTGGTTCTGTGATTGTTCCTGTCTGCTGTATAATTAATTTTGCTGGGTGTAAACTAATTAAGGTGGTGGGATATAATTGGTTACATAATCATGTTACAATATGTTAGGATTGGTTAGTTAAATTTCAGGAAAATGATTGGTTAAGGTATAGCTAAGCAGAACTCAAGTTTTACTATATAATCTGTAGTCAATGAGGAAGTGGGTGGGCGTGGGTGGGAGGGGGTGGCTGTGGGTGGGAGATGGGAACAGGGAATGGGGGTGGAGAAATTGGAATCATGTTTTGCTAAAGGGGGAGATGGGAACAGGGAATGGGAGTGGGGAAACTGGAATCCTGTTTTGCTAAGGGCAGGAATGGGAACAGGGACACAGGTGTAAGGCTCTGTGGTGTCAGAGCTGGGAAGGAGGATACTAAGGAAGGAAACTGGAATCATGCTTGCTGGAAGTTCACCCCAATAAACATCGAATTGTTTGCACCTTTGGACTTCGGGTATTGTTGCTCTCTGTTCATGCGAGAAGGACCAGGGAAGTGAGTGGGTGAAGGAATAAGCCCCCTAACAGGGCCCTCATAGGTTCCCAGGAACGGTACTGATCTCCCAAAAGTCCCAGTAGGTTAGACACACCCTATCCCAGGATTCCACACGTGGGGGTGCTCTGGGGTCAGGCTCACTTGTCTAGGGTATGTGATAGGTATAGCACAGAAATAACACACCCAGACTTTGCCCAGGATTCTAAAACAAGCTACTCTTTCCTTGGATACTACTAGAAATTCTCATCTAGACATAATAATAAGTCCTACACACATTTCCATGCCTCAGTTTCCTCACCGCTTTGGAGCATTCTTTGGGCCAGCATCAGGGACCTCTGAGGTATCCACAGGGTGGCCATTCGTGCATTCTCAGAATATCAGACATTCCGGTACTTCCGGGAATGGCCTAGGCCCGCTCCCGCCAGTGTAAACCTGTTCCCACTGGTGTGACCTCACACACACGGTGAGTTTGCAGCCACACCACACAGGGGATGCCATTTTGAGGAGTGTGCTGTCCTGCATCTGTCAGTGTGACCACTCATGCACTGTGTATGCAAAGGCAGGCTGGCAGGGGGCGGAGGGGGCATTTCTTACAATGGTGTTTCCCATCCGATACTGAACTAAGTTTGGTTTTGTTTCAGTCCCGGGCAGGGGACAAACTACCCAAAAAGAGGGCTGTCTGGTTCAATAGCAGATGGGTGGCTGACCTCCCAAGGTATCTGGGATCCTTCTCCAGCAGCTCAAGGCTTGTCATCTGAATCACGGAGTCTCTTTCTCAGTCTTTCTGCTCCAGGTCAGTTTGTTTTGACCTTGGCAGGTCCCATATTTAAGACACTCCTACATCACCCCCTGCTTTAAAAGCATCTCCTCTCTTCCGACCTCCTGCCCACAGCACTTCCTGTGTGGCTCTCCGAGTCTTCCCCCTGACCCACCCAGCCTCTGTGGTTTTAAAGACTAGCATCAACACCTTGGTTTCTGTGTGCTGTGTTTGGGGATTTTCCACACTCCAAACGCCAGCCCCCAGCAGAGAGATAGGAGAAAACTGATTCTCCTCATCCTCAACTGACCAATTGTCCCAGGATACTTCCATTAGACTAGGCAGCCATTAAGTTCTAATGATTGTCCCTTGTGCTTGTTCTGGGAGGGATCACTACTTCATAACATCAGCCAGAATTCATAAGTTTTACAGACAGATTCCCCTAATCACCACATCCTCCCTAACTGGGTCCTCATATGCTGGAGCTGTGAGAGAGGGCAGTGTAGGAGCGAGCAACTGTACACCACCAAAGCCCCTTACATCTGGGGTATTGCCGGGGGTAGAGGGGGGTTCCATTGGGTTTACAACCTCTCTAACCTATTGGAGCCAGTATACAGGGGCCACACAGCTTAGAATCAGGGTTTAGGATCATCATCCAAATGTATGAGTTTTCTGCACTGGGTTTTCTATGCCTGATTCAAAATTGCAAGCGCCTTTGGGCAGGGTCTGTGCCATCCTTTCTGTTCATACAGAGCTGAGCACAAGGATAGCGCTAAGTAAGTAAGTAAATAAATAAAATAATAATAATAAACTTCAGTGAGTTATCAGGATTAGACACCATATCCAGCATAAAGGCACCCTCCTTCTCTCCAGAAACTAAATACTCCAATTATTGTATTATAACTCAAAAATGAATAGCTCAGAAAGCTAAATCTGTCCCCCACCTTCCTAAGCACTAAAAAGACAACCCTCCTCCCCCCAGATGTTAGCCTCTGAAAATGTATTTGATTTCAATTAAGCGAAGGACTGGTCATTTCCCTGAAATGTTCACATTTTTCCAAATGTTTGTGTAAATCAAATCTGCAAGATATATTCTATCCATGCTGAACAGACTATCCGACCTGCTGGACAGAGACAGAACACTGCAACTTATGCACACAGACCCCTGCTCTAAAACAATCCCCCTGAATCAACCATGATACAGGGATCCCAGTAGATTAGATGACATTTTAACAATACATTCTGGGCGGGAGAAGATTTTTCATTATCAGGATGACATTTACAAAGATTGTTATACTTTGGGGAGGGTATATTTTTAGCCTGTCAACCCAGCCAATATTACACTTGAGACAGCACTTTGTAATTCTATAGTGCCGTCTATCTGAGGATCTCAAGACGCTTGACAAATAACCATGAATTAAGCCTCGCAACACCACTGTGCATTAAGTAAGTATTATCCTCCAAGAGATCATGCAGATAGTTCAAGAACATACAGGAAGCCAGTGTTCGAGCTAGAAATAGACTCCAGGCTTCTTGACTCCTAGTCCCCTGCTTTAACCACAAGCCCATTCTTCTTCCCTTAAACATTTAAAAATATGAAACCACCACTAGTTGAAGATCTGAGCAGCATTTGTGTTGCCCTTTATATGAGGCACCTAAAATAGTAACACACAGATATGAAAAGATAAATTACCCTGAGCTGTCGCACTGTATGGTACATGCAGTATACTTCTTGGCAAGTTAATTTTCCATCTCACAAAGCCTTAGTGGGACTTCCTGAGCTCAGTACTGTTCATTTTGTTTTAAGTTCTGTAGGCTGACTGCACCAGAGGAAGTGAAGTTGAAGGAGGATGTCATTAAGGCATGTTGGTTAACCTGCACTCTCCTTACTTCAATCAGTTAGATTTCTGGAGGAGAGACAATAAGTACACATGAGTACTTTACTGTATGATAATAGCGAACAAAGAGACGGCAAGGAGAATGGCTACACTAAGGATGAACTTATTTGTTTGCAGACAGTCATACTTCTGCAGGGCTTAATAAAAATGTGTTACATTATTGCAGAAAAAATATCAGAAAGATCAGCCATTATAATTGTGTTTGAAGGTACCTACCGTAACAAAAGGTTGCCTTTTTTGAGCCCTAATTCCCCAATAATCTGTACTAAGAGCTACCCCTAAGGTCTCTGTTTTTAAGCTGAAAAGGAAACTTTCACAGCTCCACTGCGTAAGTTCTTTAAAATAAAACCTGTCTTCCATGTTTAAGTTGCCAACTTGGAGAATCAGTCATAAAAAGGAGGCAGTTTTGGACAAGTCTAACCTCCTTGCCCGAGCAAGGAAAAAAAACATTCCATTCACATTTGTTTGTATTAAATAAATGTACTGGTTTCACAGAGAATCATAGAATCGTAGGACTGGAAGGGATCTCAGCAGGCCATCTAGTCCAGTACCCTGCACTCATGATCTAAGTATTAGTCCTGCCATGTGTGCAGGGGACTGGACTAGATGTGTGACTCTGGTTATTTACTAGTGCAGAGAAACTGTCTCAGGATCAAGGGCAGCCAGAAAACACATGCCTCTAGTGGGTTGCCAATTTAGGGCAGAGATCAGGACAAGTCATTAAAAAGGAAAAAATAAGTATCCATCTTTTTGCTTTTTCACTTTATCCTTGTTACAGTCTGGTGTTGGTTTTAATAAGCTTGTGCGTTGAGACACATATCCAAGCCTATGCAGAATCCTTATGACTAATTCCTGTCCTCACATTGACACTGCACATAGTAGAATTCTTTCAGTCACTAGAATACCCTTGCTGACGGCCTTCTGTCCCCATTAACAGGAATTCCAGATTAAACAGAAGGCGGTTTTAATAGCAACGCCACTGTCCGGAGAGGTGTGGACAGGTCATGGAGCTGGAGACAGCACGCTGTACTGAGATGAGGAGCTGTTTGCCTTGTACCAAAGGTAGGGGCAGCTGTGATTCATGTGGCATGAGGGCCACTTTATGAGCACATTTTCTGGCTGGCAGTTTGTTCCTTCCACACAAATACAGTGGCGAAGCAATTCAGTTATTCGTTGTCTGTGTCAGAGTCACAAGAGGGTTTGAAAGACGATTTGGTGGACGAGACAGAACTTGGCTCAGTAGGACTAAGCCTCACAGAACACCATTAAATCATCCTTATTACCATCCCATTATGCAGCAGTCATTACTGTTAATTATAATTAGGTTTAAATTGGTTCCCTGGGATTTTCCAGTTGGACAGAGACCAATCATCTAAGGGAATTGCTTGGACAGTTTAGTGATATTTTTAAAAAGAAACTAATAAATGTTAGGTGGACAGGCAGTTGGGGACAGTTTATAGAAACCCAGCCAGCTATATAGGAGTAGCAGGCAGTGAAACCTAAGGTCACATTTTCTGGGGGGAGAGGCAGGATAGGGAATTTTTAAAGAGATAAAAAAAATTAAGTGATTTGGAACCATTAAGCTGTACATGTTGTAAAACGGTATAACCACATGATCTCATTACTTCTGCCCCGCGCCTTTCCCTCCCTCTGTTATTTCGTTATTTATAACAGTCACTGCATAATGTCCTATGTGAGACTGGCAGAGCAGGGCCCAGCTCTTGCCAAGGCTTTAGGCTGAGCACTGACAAATTCATAGCTGGAAACCAGCTGTACGTTAGTATCATTCAGGTTAGGTATTAGACTTATAAGAATGTATTTAGACTCTGTAGAATGCTTGTAAGTTGCTGCATGCATTGATTTCACTTGTAATGTCTGTATTCGGTGCTGTAAGGTGATATGTAATTTTGCTTTATAACTGTAAAAATGCTTGCTTTGAACCCGTGAACCTAGTATAGAGGAATGGTTCCTCCACCCATGAAGACTGACTATCAAAACTAAATGGGTCACTGTGGAACATCACGATACAAAGTTTTAGTTAATGGCCCTCTTACACCCATCAAGAAAGCCTGTCCCATCAGCTTGAATGCTAGAAGAAAGGGATAAAACAGTGATGCAAGAATTTTTTTCTCTCTCTTTTCCTGTTTGGACTCGCACGGGGCTAAAACGAAAGAACAGAAGCTGTGATCCCTATGGTCAACCTGGGTTAGCCCTAAGAGATATTCATTGCTGACAGATTACTACAACTCCGTCACTTTTTGGAGCCATAGACTGTAACTCATTTGTGTAAATATGTTGCCTGCTGTAACCTGTAAATAACTCTCATTTCTTTTTCCTAGTTAATAAACACTTAATTCGTTTACTATAGGATTGGTACCAGTGTTGCCTTTTGTGTGGGATCTGAGGTAAAAATTGACCTGGGGTAAGTGACTGGTCTCTTGGGACTCTTGGGAAGCAACCTGAATGCTCTGTGAATTTTGGTGAATGGCGACCAAGTATCAGTAAGTTCAGCTTGCCTGTGAGACAAGATAGACTGGAGTACCAAAGGGGACTGTCTGTGACTCCATGGTAACACTCTTATAGTGCTTCAGGAGTTCACATTTGTTACTGGGTTGGTGAAATCTAATTATAGAACATACGAGTTTGGGGTGTCTGCCCTGAGGTTGGCACTGATGGTTGTGAGCCACTCCAGACAGTGTGACATCCTAAATTACATTTTGGACCAGCTGGGGAAGGGATGCAGTCATTTTTTGTGTTTGTACAAAACCTTGCACAACGAAGCCCCCATCCTAGTTGCAGCTCTTGGATGCTACTGCAGAAAATAATAATAAAAATTCAGTGGAGTTTGTCATCTCACAGTTCCCAAGTGATTTGCATCTTTAAAGACAAACTGACTCGCTGCAAATGTCCACTATTTACAAAGGAATCCAACCCACCTGTCATAAATATAAAGGGAAGGGTAAATACCTTTAAAATCCCTCTTGGCCCTCATCTGTAAAGGGTTAAGAAGCTTGGATAACCTCGCTGGCACCTGACCAAACTGACCAATGAGGAGACAAGATACTTTCAAAGCTGGAGGGGGGGAGAAAGAAAGGTTCTCTCTGTCTGTGTGATGCTTTTGCCGGGAACAGAAAAGGAATGGAGTCTTAGAACTTAGTAAGTAATCTAGCTAGATATGCGTTAGATTCTGTTTTGTTTAAGTGGCTGATAAAATAGCTGTGCCGAATGGAATGTATATTCCTGTTTTTGTGTCTTTTTGTAACTTAAGGTTTTGCCTAGAAGGATTCTCTATGTTTTAAATCTGATTACCCTGTAAGGTATTTACCATCCTGATTTTACAGAGGTGATTCTTTTATTTTTTTTCTTCAATTAAAATTCTTCTTTTAAGAACCTGATTGCTTTTTCATTGTTCTTAAGATCCAAGGGTTTGGGTCTGTGTTCACCTATGCAAATTGGTGAGGATTTTTATCAAGCCTTCCCCAGGAAAGGGGGTGTAGGGTTTGGGGAGGATTTTGGGGGGAAAGACGTTTCCAGGCGGGCTCTTTCCTGGTTATATATCTGTTAGACGCTTGGTGGTGGCAGCAATAAAGTCCAAGAGCAAAAGGTAAAATAGTTTGTACCTTGTGGAAGTTTTAACCTAAGCTGGTAAAAATAAGCTTAGGGGGTTTTCATGCAGGTCCCCACATCTGTACCCTAGAGTTCAGAGTGGGGAAGGAACCTTGACATGGTGGCAGAGCGGTGGGATTAACTTGAAATCATTTTGAGATCAATTTGAGATTTTTTGAACAAGAAGCACAGATTTTAAAAAGGAAAATTTTTTTTCCTTTGGACTGCTGGAAAGCAGGTATTAAGCTCAAAGCAGTTAGAGGTTTGTTTTTTTTTTGGTCTCTGCTTGGGGGCCAGAGCAGAGACAAAAGGGAATTGTCTTTTGTGAGCTGGAGTTTTCTCTACCTAAAGGCAGGGTAGTTAACCTCCTGCAGGGAAATTCACAAGTCTTCACAGACCTGAAGAAGTTTTTTTTTACCTAAGAGCAACTAGAGGGGTTTTCTGCCTATTTGCCTGGAGACAAAGGTGTTAGGTTGTTTTTGGTTTTTTTTTAAGGATTTTTCTGTAGGCTGACAATCACTATCAGAGAACATAGGTATCCGGACAGCACAGCAAAATTTTACAAGCCAAGTTTTTTTGTTTGTTTTATTTCTAACTCTCGGGTGTAAAGTTAGTTAAAAACAGAGAGGCAAACATGACAGAGCCCCAAACAGAAACAGCCAAAGAGGCTGCCCACAGGAGAGCTACGGAGGCAAAGGAAAAAGAAATGGAGGAACAGGAAAAAGCCCAAGAGGATGCCCACAGGAGAGCTATGGAGACAAAGGAAAAAGAATGGAAGCATGTTGAGGAGGAAAGGGAGGCTGCCCACAGGAGAGCTATGGAGGTAAGGGAAAAAGAAATGGAGGAACAGGAAAAAGCCCAAGAGGATGCCCACAGGAGAGCTATGGAGACAAAGGAAAAAGAATGGAAGCATGCTGAGGAGGAAAGGGAGGCTGCCCACAGGAGAGCTATGGAGGCAAGGGAAAAAGAAATGGAGGCAAGGGACAAAGAACTGGAGGAGAAGGAAAAAGAGAGGAAATATGCACTGGAGATGGAGAAGGCAAAGGCTCAGCAGAATATACCAACAAACCCTAGCAAACCTTCTCCAGGTACCACTTCCCACCCCAGAAAGTTCCCCACCTACAAGGCAGGCGATGATACCGAGGCCTTCTTAGAAAACTTCGAAAGGGCCTGCCTTGGGTACAGCATCTCTACAGACCAATACATGGTAGAGCTGAGGCCGCAGCTCAGTGGACCCTTAGCTGAGGTGGCGGCTGAAATGCCTAAGGAATACATGAACCAGTATGAACTGTTTAAAACCAAGGCGGGAGTCAGAATAGGGCTAACACCCGAGCATTCCCGTCGGCGGTTTAGAGCCCTAAGGTGGAAACCAGATGTGTCATTTACCCGACATGCCTACCACATTGTGAAACATTGGGATGCCTGGATATCAGGAGCAAGTGTTAAATCTCCAGAAGATTTGCCCTTCCTAATGCAAATGGAGCAGTTCTTAGAGGGTGTTCCTGAGGAAATAGATATATCCTAGCTGGGAAGCCCAAAACTGTAATCGAGGCGGGGGAGATTGGAGCCAAATGGGTGGAGGTGGCAGAAAAGAAAAAAACTGGTCGCAGTTGGAGCGGATACCAGAAGGGACAACCTCAGACCACACCCTACTACCGGGGGCAGCCCAAGGAACCCTCCAGACACCTTATTGTCCCGCCACACCGTTCTTCAGCAACCCACCTCGCCCCAGTGATCCATCAGCTGGATGATGTTTTAAATATAACGAACCGGGGCATGTGAAGGCCAACTGCCCCAAGAACCCCAACAGATTACAGTTCATTGCACCGGAATCACACCAGAGGTCCTCAGGCCCAGATACCTCCCAGATACCCTGGTAAAAATAAGCTTAGGGGGTTTTCATGCAGGTCCCCACATCTGTACCCTAGAGTTCAGAGTGGGGAAGGAACCTTGACACCACCTCAAGAAAGAATTTCTTCAGGACAAGATTCCCCAAGACCTGCCTACACATGATCAAACTGGCATCACTTGCCAAGACAAGCATTTCAGTCTCCACAGATTGATATCTATCAAACATTAGCTTCCATGGGGTGTCACTGGATACAAAGAAAAACAACCCCCAATATATTTTATTTAGGGGCTCCTTCCCCACCTTTCTGTTTTCCGGTCACATAAAATACTTTTGGGAGCTGTTTGGTCAAGACTTGTGGCTCGTGGTATTTGGTATGTGATTGCTGGCGTCTTCCAAACCATGAATGAAAGGGCTTCGTAACACCACAAACAGAACAACCCTTATGAGTATATTAAAGTATCACTGACTTTATGGGTGATTTTTTAATTTAAAATTCAGCACACCACCACACCAAATAGTGACAAACAAACAGTGTCTTGGATTTTTCATTCCAAGATGTCAACTCATATAAAAGGGTAGAGTCTGACAGATAATCAAGGATTGACTGGGCAGTTTTAGGTGTTTGATAACCTTGTGAGTATAGAGATGGCTCTATACTGTACCTTTGGCACATGTTCTGGTCATGGCTTGGTCAAAGCACAAGCTCAATGGCAAACTCCAAGATCTGTGAACGGTCTTCTGCAAGTGTTATCTTTTCTCTAGTAAGCCCCCAAACCCTCGCTGTAGCTGGCTTAGTGGGTTAGCCTCCATAGCTTCTATAGCCTCAGTCTGTGAACCTAATGAGATTTCTAGATTTGTTTTCTTTTTCCAAAGATTGGAACTCTGCTGTGGCCAACTTGGGTAAGGGTTTGGGCTTCTGAACTGGGGTTGAAGTTTTGGGATAGAAGGAATACAGGGCTGAATGTGACAGTGAAAATCAGGGAGAAGAATCTCCTTGGGAGGGAGCAGACAGGAATCATTTAAGTTAGGTAGAATGAAAGGTTTGGAGGATCACTCCCAGTGGGGATGCTTACCTGAACTTTCCAAATCTCTTGGGCCTACAAAATTGGAATAAGACTCCCATAAGAACAGGCTCACTCCATAGAGAACCAGCACTCCCTATGTTCAGTGGCGTCACACATTTCTTTTGAAAATGCTTATTCTATTTTGGCATTCTCCTGCCCCCCATAGGTCCTGGCCAGAACTAGAATTTATTTTATGTAGTCCACAGTCCACTTTCCTAGAGCAATGTGAATAAAATGTCAAATCTTAAAGGATTTACAGTATTATGGTTTCTAAAGCTATATACGGAATTGTGGTTTGCTTTAAAATTGGGTCATAAAAGTTCTTATAGTTTGCAAAAAGAAAAGGAGTACTTGTGGCACCTTAGAGACTAACAAATTTATTTGAGAATAAGCTTTTGTGAGCTACATCCGTTCACTTCATTGTTTGGATAGTTTGAATAGTTTGGATTCTGCAAAATTCTGCATCATTCAAGGGTCATAGATCAATTGCCCTTATCATACGATCTGTAGATGAGGGGGGAAAATGCTCTTTTTTTCTTGGCTTTCTCCTTACTGCACAAGCTTATTCATACCTTGGAGCTCTAGGTTCATTAGCGTTGTGCAGATGGATAACACACTGAAGCCAGGGTCCATTTTTGCATAATGGCAAACTGAGTTACTGTGTTTACTGAGATCTCTGCAGCAAATTAGTCCAGGCTGTTTGTCAGGACGCGGGGGATTAGTCTGCCAAAAATTAAAACAGAGCTGAGCCTTTGCCCAGAATACACAGTAAACCTTGCGTGAACATGTATTTGCTTTTAATTTAAAACATTTCATTACCATTTTCCCAACTATCTAATAATGATACATGCTTGTCTCTCCATATTATTAGTAAGAACATGTACCACAAAACTAGCCCAGGCTCTAACACACCCAAACAGAGCACAAAACAACAACAATACCCCCCCCCCCCAAAAAAAAAAAAAAAAAAAAGCTAAAGAAATAAAGAATGGTCCTGGAATCACAGTAGTTGGAAGCATTAAGGGACAGGCCTTTCTCTGTGCTGGGGATTGAGTCACTGACATGCCAAACTCTCTAGTGCGGCTTTGGTCTGTACTTTCACGGGGGAGACTGAGGGCATCTCCAAGTGACAGTAAGGTACATCAGAGCCAATATACAGCAGTGAGTAAAGGTCCCACTGTATCTGATTGAAAACAATACCAACAGGAGCCCCATTGTACTTAATGGAACTCAGCTGAGTGGATAGGTGGTAGGGAAGAGAACTCCCAACTTGAGCAATTCACAGTCAGACACAAAGACCTGTTAATTTTTTTTGCCACTGTCTAGTATTCCAGTAGAAAAGCATCAAGCACTGTGAACCAGTTCACATGGAATTCTTCTTCTTTACCCCTAGTATATCCTGAGAAAGCAAGGGGACAAATGGGCAAACATGTCCTGAGGCAAAGGGAAGCATGTGCAAAGGGAGAAGAGAAGGGGACAGGAAACTCTCAGGCCTGGTAAAGGCAGCTGATGGGGGCAGAGAGGAACAGAGGAGATCAGACACTCTTTTCCAAAAAAGACAAGATGCTTATCTCATTAGCGAGAAGTAAAGCCGTGTACTTTGCAGTAGCCGTAGTTCCCCCATGGGTAATAGTGTGTGAACGTGCATCAAAGGGAGGCCTCCAGGAGAACCTCTACTAAGAAGTGTGCCATGCTGTGAAGGAGTTTGAGACCCTCAGTAGGTTCTCCTTCAGGAAAAAGAACAATTGCTGAAGAGAGGGGCACTCTCTGCAACAAGTAATCCTCACTGACAATAATGGGAGTGAGGCTTGCAGGATTTGACCCTGAGCATATAACTACAGAGCTGGAATCTTTACGCTTAGGGCAAAATTTACGACTCCCCCCAACAAAAAGTCAGTCGATGACTAAGTGGAAGGAAGGTGCAGTATATGCCATGTTGGACCATTAAACTCTGCTTGTTCTGTTTCCCTGAGTGCTTTTGTTTCTCTTCCTGATATTACCCATCCTATTTCATTGCAGAGTGTACCCATGTCAGCCCCACATCTGGAAGATGAGTTGGCGGAGCTTTGTTTTTCCTACACATATTAGTGATTACCTTGCTTCAATAAATGCCGGCCTCTTTAACAATAAGGGGCATCTGTTTTCCTCGGCGAGGGCAGGACAATGAGTCTAACTCACCCCTGGTGTAGCTACATTGAATTCAGTGTATATTATCATAATGCCCTTACCTGCGTGTATATATGTTGGGGCAGAGTCAACATGGTTTTTGTAAAGGGAAATTATGCCTCACCAATCTACTAGAATTCTTTGAGGGTGTCAACAAGCATGTGGACAAGGGGGATCCAGTGGATATAGTGTACTTAAATTTTCAGAAAGCCTTTGACAAGGTCCCTCACCAAAGGCTCTTAAGCAAAGTAAGCTGTCATGGGATAAGAGGGAAGGTCCTCTCATGGATTGGTAATTTATTAAAAGACAGGAAACAAGGGGTAGGAATAAATGGTCAGTTTTCAGAATGGAGAGTGGTAAATAGTGGTGTCCACCTGGGGTCTGAACTGGGGCCAGTCCTATTTAACATATTCATAAATGACCTGGAAAAAGGGGTAAACAGTGAGGTGGTAAAATTTGCAGATGATACAAAACTACTCAAGATAGTTAAGTCCCAGGCAGACTGCGAAGAACTACAAAAGGATCTCTCAAAACTGGGTGGCTGGGCAACAAAATGGCAGATGAAATTCAGTGTTGATAAATGCAAAGTAATGCACATTGGAAAACATAATCCCAACTATACATATAAAATGATGGGGGCTAAAGTAGCTGTTACCACTCAAGAAAGAGATCTTGGAGTCATTGTGGATAGTTCTCTGAAAACATCCACTCAATGTGCAGTGGCAGTCAAAAAGGTGAACAGAATGTTGGGAATCATTAAAAAAGGGATAGATAATAAGACAGAAAATATCATATTGTCTCTATATAAATCCACAGTATGCCCACATCTTGAATGCTACGTGCATATGTGGTCCCCCATCTCAAAAAAGATATATTGGAATTGGAAAAGGTTCAGAAAAGTTCAACAAAAATTATTAGGGGTATGGAACAGCTTCCGTATGAAGAGAGATTAATAAGATTGGGACTTTTCAGCTTGGAAAAGAGATGACTAAGGGGGGATATGATAGCGATCTATAAAAATCATGACTGGTGTGGATAAAGTAAATAAGCAAGTGTTATTTACTCCTTCTTATAACACAAGAACAAGGAATCACCAAATGAAATTAATAGGCAGCAGGTTTAAAACAAACAAAAGGAAGTATTTCTTCACACAACACACAGTCAACCTGTGAAACTCTTTGCCAGAGGATGTTGTGAAGGCCAAGACTATAACAGGGTTCAAAAAAGAACTAGATAGATCCATGGAGGATAGGTCCATCAACGGCTATTAGCCAGGATGGGCTGAGATGGTGTCCCTAGCCTCTGTTTGCCAGAAGCTGGGCATGAGCGACAGGGAATGGATCACTTGATGATTACCTGTTCTGTTAATTTCCTCTGGGGCACCTGGAATTGGCCACCGTTGGAAGACAGGATACTGGGCTAGGTGGACCTTTGGTCTGACCCAGTATGGCTTGTTCTTATGTTCTCACTTCTGCGCTCTTCTGCACACTTCCTAATTTCAGCCTGAGCTGTGAGCAGAAGTACCAAAATACCACAAGCACAGCTGTGGTCACTGGTTTTAGGCCACTATACCTCAAAAGTACTGGAAATCACGGAATAAAGGCTATTCCCTTAAGACTTCCATATGAAAACGCCCTGGGTATATTTGAACAAACAGCATTAGGCTATTTAGTCAAACCTTTTGGTGTTTGCCCATTACTATTTAATTTACAATAAGTATGTAGTAACTCACTGAATACCATGGTAACTAATGAAAATGCTATTGCATCACTTTGTGGTCAGGCTCTCAATAATTTCATGGGGAAGCAGTAATTAACTTATTTTACCACTGACTCAGCACATGTTAAAGTTTCCCTCCCGCATTCTTTGTGATGATTGACCTGCACCTTCTCACCACCAGACATCTGACATTTTTAATAGATAGTATCAAACTGAGAAAAGCAGCAGCTAACATACACTGCGTTTCGGATATCTTATTCCTGAACACCTCCAAGTAAGATCTAGTACGGTACCTAGTAGATATCCACTCTTGATCACAAAAGATAGGGCAGATGTCACTCTTCATCATAGAATCATAGACTATCAGGGTTGGAAGGGACCTCAGGAGGTCATCTAGTCCAACCCCCTGCTCAAAGCAGGACCAATCCCCAATTAAATCATCCCAGCCAGGGCTTTGTCAAGCCTGACCTTAAAAACTTCTAAGGAAGGAGATTCTACCACCTCCCTAGGTAACGCATTCCAGTGTTTCACCACCCTCCTAGTGAAAAAGTTTTTCCTAATATCCAACCTAAACCTCCCCCACTGCAACTTGAGACCATTACTCCTTGTCCTGTCCTCTTCTACCACTGAGAATAGTCTAGAACCATCCTCTCTGGAACCACCTCTCAGGTAGTTGAAAGCAGCTATCAAATCCCCCCTCATTCTTCTCTTCTGCAGACTAAACAATCCCAGTTCCCTCACCCTCTCCTCATAAGTCATGTGTTCCAGACCCCTAATCATTTTTGTTGCCGTTCGCTGGACTCTCTCCAATTTATCCACATCCTTCTTGTAGTGTGGGGCCCAAAACTGGACACAGTACTCCAGATGAGTCCTCACCAATGTCGAATAGAGGGAAACGATCACGTCCCTCGATCTGCTGGCTATGCCCCTACTTATACATCCCAAAATGCCATTGGCCTTCTTGGCAACAAAGGCACACTGCTGACTCATATCCAGCTTCTTGTCCACTGTCACCTCTAGGTCCTTTTCCGCAGAACTGCTGCCTAGCCATTCGGTCCCTAGTCTGTAGCTGTGCATTGGTTCTTCCGTCCTAAGTGCAGGACCCTGCACTTATCCTTATTGAACCTCATCAGATTTCTTTTGGCCCAATCCTCCAATTTGTCATCAGAGGTTTCCCAGATGTGAAAAAGAGCTCTGTGTAAGTTCAAAAGCTTGTCTTTCCCATCAACAGAAGTTGGTCCAATCAGAGATATTACCTCAGCCACCTTGTCTCTCTAGTCTTCATCAAAACATTCCAGCCTCTGGTGGGCCCTACCTTATAGTCATTGTATATGATGAAAAGTAGCATTTTTAATGTTATCTGTCACTTGAGTAATTTGGAGTGCATGATCTATGGCCTGTCAAAGGAAAATCTGTTATTTGGTTCCTCCTTGGGCAGGATTCTGCCCATACCGCTATTTGAGGGTTACTTTTTAAGTAACAGCAGTCAAAATACAACAGTGACGCAAGTATACTTTACCCATAAAAGGATTGCAGACATGTCCATCACTATGTTTGATCTTTTTAACAGTGGTGCCCACTTGTGAACCAATCTATCATCTATTGTACCCAAAAGTCATTACTACCTAAAAAAAAAGAATATGAATATGTAATTGTAACACCACTACAAAACCTCTCCAGAACATAGTCATCTCTACCTGGCCTGGGATAACACATTTTCTGTTATTTATCTCTTTATCAAGCTAAACTTCCCTGTTGGTCTGTCTGCATCCATCTGTTGTCTCTTGTTTTATACTTAGATTGTAAGCTCTTTGGGGCAGAGACTATGTTTTTTTGTTCTATGTTTGTACAGCACCTAGCATAGTGAGGTCCTGGTGCACGACTAGAGCTCCTAGGTGCTACGATAATACAAATAATAATAAGGAGAAGAGGAGCCAGGCTTATAGCCTTGAAGAGGTGACTCCTCAAGCCCAATCATTTCCGGTTTTGCCAATGCTGAGAAAAGAGAGATCAAAGGAAACATCAGATCATTATAGGACCCTGGCCCTAGAAAAGGGAGGAGGGTGAGTGAGTTGCCCTAGGCTGCCCAGGGCGTCATGCTGGCAAGGAAACATGCAGACAGACAGCGTGCTGCAAGGACAGTCAGTTTCTCCCAGCCGGAGATGGTAGTTAGCTGAGCTGCGGGGAACTTACAAAAGCAAGCAAGGAAAGATCAAAGTGTAAGACCCATGCATATAGGCCTTTATTGCTTTTACCCTTTGCTCTATGTGCTTTGTACCTCTGGGGGAATGAATAAAGAATGATTTGGTTGGAAGATGCTATTTTTGAGTCCCTTTAACCACCCCACTGGTCACAGGTCCTTGGAGTGAACGGACTCACACATAACAAATGCAGCTGGGTTACCATGGTTGGGAAACAGGGATTGCAGCCCAGCCACCCAGTCCCAGAGCTGTTGGACTGCATGCTTCTGCCCAGAGGCAGGTACAGGGAGCCAGGCCTGTCCCATAAGAGGTGGTCTTAAGAAGGACTATATGGAGGTCTAAAGTGCAGTTCGTCCTGTAACTGTGACATTTGGTATTTCGCATCACCTCTTGAAAAATTTAGCACCCAGGCAAGTGGTGTCGTCTTTTATTATAGACACGCTCTACATAGCTGGGAGTGGTTCTCATGTCATTGTAGTTAATCCACCTCCCTGAGAGGCAGTAATATTTGCATATGTGCAACACAAGCACGTCTTTCTGAAAGTTTAGTCCATCCGAGCACAGTTGTGCTTAATAGCAAAGAAAGCATTCAAAATGTAAACAACAAGACGGGAGATGTGAGTTTGTGTGTATGTAAAAAGCAAGAGTGAGCCAGTTGTGACAGAATAAGAAGTCACCAGTTTCTAAAACCAAACTCAGCCCTTTTTTAAGTTTCTGAATTGTGTGGATTGGAAATTGATCAAACTTTGCAGCTTGGTTCCACCTTCATAACAGGTCAAACCCAAACCCTGGAAATTATCAAAATTCAGTCAGCGAATCACGTCTTCATTTAACTACGAGGCCAAATGGAACAACCGCAAGTAAAAAAAGTACCAACAAAATAATCATCTACAACTACACCCTTCCTAAAAGGTGCTGCTGTCACTGCACGCATTCACCACTGTTCTTAAACCTGTATGCATTGCACTGGGCCTGGACACCCACAAACTTTGGAGAAGTACAGATCCAAATCTAAAATTACGCAGCTCCGATTTATCTTTGGCATCAATATGTTTATTATTTTACTTCCATTGTCTACTTAGGACTGGAACCAAGATTAGCTAAATGAAAGGAGGAAAGAAGACTATGTAGTTTTTCTGGCTAGGATTGACTATGGCAGTGAAGGTAATCTCAAGAGAGACTTTCTTCTCATGTGATTCCCAGTGTAATGTGTCATAGAGGTAGATGCTCCTCTGAATTCCTGACTGTAATTCTCAGTAAGCAAGAAATGAACTACACACATTCATTGATGAGAAAATAGGTCCCTAGTTTGTTTAGTATGACAGGGTAGGTCTCTTGGCAGATGAATGCAGCACTGTGGTTTACCAGACCCCAAATAAACCTGGCCCTCAGTGTCTGAATACCAAACTGTTTGCACACTTCCACCTAGTTAGCCAAGGGCTATTTAAGCCTTACAGAGATAGGCCTAAGGCAAAACCTGGATCTAAACTCACCCCAGGTGAGCCGGATCTAGATTGAGAAATTCTAATTCTTCTCATGTACTGGAAATGTTATTTCTGGAGAAGCCTTTAGTATTTTTTTAAATCCAGACACTTTTTACCCTCTGATTTTAATTCTTCGAACTGCCCCACCCTGCTCTGCACTCTGATGTCTTGCTTCATGCACACAAGATGTGCTTGTATTGCACATATGCAAATAGCAGCTGCCTGCTACTGCCTCTCGGGGAGGTGGATTAACTACAGTGACATGAGAACCGCTCCCAGCTATGTAGAGCGTGTCTACAATAAAACACTACACCACTTGCCTGGGTGCTAAATTTTTCATGAGATGATGCGAAATACCAAATGTCACAGTTACAGGACGAACTTCACTTTAGACCCCCATATAGTCCTTCTTAAGACCACCTCTTATGGGACAGATTATTATTCTTTATATTTCCTGGCCCAGCTATGCTTATTGCTAAGTGGCAGAGAGAATCCAGGCACATCTAACCCCTTTCCTTCTATTGGCAAGTTAATGGGATTCTGTTTCTCCAGTCCTGATGCTGGACCCTTCCCCCTGACATTAGTTTGGGCTCAACAATAGTTTTAAAGAAAATAAATGTGGAAACACAAGAAAACCAAAATGTAACATATGATCAGGGCTAAAAAGAAAAGCCAAAAGCAGAAGTGAAAATATCAAAGAAAAAGACACCAGTTAAAAACTGGAAATATTAGAAAAGAAGGATTGTATTTCAATTGATACAGGTCAAGGAAGACACTAAATATTTATTCCCCTTTCTTTTAATGCAGAGCTACTAGAGGTTTTGTTTTACCACATGGCTGTCACAGAGAGACTCGAAGATATCGGAATTATTGATCCAGGGTTGCCTTCCTCACTCTCTTCTCTTGCTATTGAGAAGAAGAGGGATGTGTTATAGTCATCTTTGTAGTGGATTATATTTTCCGTATATACCTCTGTATATGCCAGAGTGGGTTGAATTATTGGTTGATCAGACTAATTTATCCCACTTTTTCTACTCATGAATTGATCATAGCTCCAATTCCCACCGTCTCTTGCAGACAAAAGGATGCCAACAACAACATCCAAATTCATCATGATTTCTAGGAGTTAATCGTGAGAATTCACCAAACAGCTTATACATATACACCTCAACTGGTGGGCTGTTCATAAACTGTTGTCTTTGCAAATACCCTTGTTTGTTTATTTTCCCCAATGGTGTGTAGCGGGTCGCCTAATTCACATGCTATTGTTTCTGCTCTCTGATTGAATAGCTGAAACTTTTAAAACAGGAGTATAATGTATGAAGCATATTAGCTAATGAGCAGCTGCTAATGCATCTCTGTTATGAGTTACCAGATGAATAATAATTTGTGTTAAAATTTACAAAATGTTTAGAATTCATAAATAGACTGGTAATCGAAATCCTAAAATAAACATGACCCCAGAACGCCAGCAGAGAGCTCTAATCATGAATATAGTCATGAATCACTTTCATCTATTATTAAACCAGTGCTGCTGCTTACTAATTTGTCTCATCTCTGCAAGGTTACTTTGAAAAAAAATTAAGATTTTAATTGACTAGAACACATAATACAAACTCCATAGGCAACTAACCATGGACATTTGACGAAAGCTTAATCTGAGAATTTGACATAACAAGGGCAAATAATACGGGTTAGCTGGTGTTTAGAAACGGGACACTTAATTTTTTAAACATTATAAGGAGGCAGCGTTGCCTAGAATGGAAGACTGAGGGCTTGTCTACACTTACAGGGCTGCCATGGTGCAGCTGTAGTGTTTAGTGAAGACGCTACCTACACCGACGGGCAAGCTTCCCTGAGAGGTGGTAGCTATGTCAACGGGAGAAGCCCTCCCATCAACATAGTGCTGTTTATACTGGGGATTAGGCTGATATAACTATGTTGCTTAGGGGTGTGAATTTCCACATCCCTGAGTGCATAGTTACACCAGCATACGTTAGTAGTGTAGACCAAGCCTGGGAATCAGGAGACCTGGGTTTCTCTTCCTAACAATGTCTTGCCACCTCTTAGAGGTGTTGTGAACCTACTTATCTGTCTTGGTAATTCTATTATGCACATTCACATGGCATCTGGGTATTAATTAATGCATGTGAAATGCTTTGAGCTCCTTGAAAGGAAGGCACTTTTAAAACGGTGTATGTGATGCTTTTAAAAAACTAGTATGGATTCCCCAAACCATCCAGATTTCTCAGGGTGGTAGGGTTTATTTTTGTACACTCTCCTCTAAGGAATATTTTGAAAGAAATGTTTATATGGTGAGTTAAGGCAGGATTCATTTTTCTAAGAAGCATCCAGTTTAAAATTAAGAAGGACTTCCCAGAATTTTGGTTGCTGGTTCCCGAGTGGAAATGTTTGAAGCTGTTGCTAGCATATTTATGGTGTTTAATATTCCATCCCAGAAAACATTTCTAATTTACTATGACTCAGTATTTTTCTTTTTTTTTTGCAACAGGAAAACAATAAAACTTCTGTTTCTCATCGAATTTTGGCAGAGAATGACACTGCAGGCTGGCTTTGGCAGAACCATAGTCTGAGAAAAGGTCACTCTTTTGGAAGAAAGTTGTTGAATTTGGACATCATCTAGGTTTGCCCAGGCCTTTGGAAGCCACTGTCTTCAGGTGAAGAACTCATGTGAAAGTGCTTATTCTACAAGTTACTCTTTATTAGTGTCAACAAAATAATCACTTCCTGTGAGGGACACTCAGCATGAGGTAATCCCAAGGACAATGTTCCACTGTATTATTAGGCTAGGCTGTTTACCAGCTCCACAGATATTTCTTTAAAGGGGACAGTAATTGTATTGCACAACAAATTCTGACTTCATAAAGAGGACTGTTTGCTCCTGAGTTTGTAAACAGGGGGAGAGCTGTATAGGGAAGGTATGTCAGACGGGTGCTGTATATATTAAAAAAAAAAAACCCTAAAAAAATTCAGGAAACCCAAGAGATAAGAAGGCACATGATGCTCCTAGCCTGGGGTGCCATTTGGTCTAGGGCTAGCACTGACTGAAGCCAATGGAGCTCTGACAGTTCACACCAGCTGAGGCTCTGCCCCTGTATTTATGCAGCGTGGCTAATTCAGGACTACTATAAAAACCTTAACCTTGACATACCCTGAGAACGGGTCGGATTTTCAAAAGTGCCTGCGTGACTCAGGAGCCTAAGGTCCATTTTCAAAAGTAACAGGCACCATGGAGTCTACCTGTCATTGCAAGCCAGTGGGATTTAAGGTCATGAATACTTAAATTGCTTCTGAAAATTTTACCCTTGATGTCAATGGGTATTGTACAGCTACATTCCTTTAAGGTACGTTTCAAAGGTGTTTTAATATATTTCCATTTTTCCTCTCTTTGAAGGCTCTATATAGATAGAAGAATGCAAAGATAACCCCAATACATTTAAGGACTTTGAAACATTTAGTAACATTTTTTTCTGTAAAATATGTGTGTACACAATATATTTATAGTGGTGTGCTACAATGGTTTTGTTGGAAGCCAGTGTAGCTCATGGAGAGGGGAATGGGCCGGAACACAGGAGATCAATTCTATTCTTGGCTTCACCATCAGGGAGGTGACTTGTCCATGGTCACTCTGCCTGTCTCCCACTCTGTAAAATGGGAGAATTATATGTACTCCTCTTTGTAAAATGCTTCTGAGACCACCAGATGAAAAGTGCCCCGTAAGCACAAGCTTGCATAGTGAGTGGACATTTTGGGGGGAGGACTTGTATAGTTCACACAGTGCCTCATGAATAATGTGACCCTTCATCAAACCCTTTATATCACACCATATTACTATGCATTTTCTCTCTCTCAAAAAGTGCGTGGTTACATACACACACTCCTTCTACTGAGGATTTTTAGGCAAAAGAAAGGTAAAGTACTAACAAGTGCACTCTAGCACTATTCATTACGAAATGGCTCTTTAGAGTTGCTTAGAAAGAATGAAGTTGTTTTGAGCTCTTTAGGTGGTGTAATGAGCCCATCTACTTGATCAGCGGAGCACTAGCCAACTAAACAAAATAAACAGAATAAGGTCCATATGAAAAACAGCTCAGACACATATGATCCATATCATGATATGGTGGAAGTGGATTCCATAAGACAATATTAAATAGATTCTTTGCACAGTATTATAATTTAGTTCAGTAACTGAAAAAGTCAATGATTTCACAGTGTATGCACATAAGTTATATGGGCATCTGGATGACCTGCTGTTTTCCTATTGGATTGACCTGGGTAGGACAAGCTAATGCTAATATAATGTCACAACTAATGTTCTAGGAAGCCCCGGTGTTTTTATTAGTCTGAGAACAGAGCGTGTAGAAGTGCATGTTGAGAGCTGCTAGGGTGCAGGGCGATTCCCACGGAAGTCAAGGGGAACCTCTCCATTTACAGTTTAGACTCCAGCCTTACAGATTAGGCTCCTAGTTTGTTCTCTCCATTTTTTGAGTTTGTTTTCTGTGCTATATAGAAGTTGAACATTGGAGGAGACCCCCAAGTCAGTGCTTCCTGATTCTTCTTCACACAACGGGTAAAGTGATCCTCTGGCTAGGACTTACGAGGAGAGGCTGAGGGAACTAGGGTTATTTAGTCTACAGAAGAGAAGAGTGAGAGGAGATTTGATAGCAGCCTTCAACTACCTGAAGGGGGGTTCCAAAGAGGATGGAGCTAGGTTGTTCTCAGTAGTGGCAGACGACAGAACAAGGAGCACTGGTCTCAAGTTGCAGTGGGAGAGGTCTAGGTTGGATATCAGGAAAAACTATTTCACTGGGAGGGTGGTGAAGCACTGGAATGGGTTACCTAAGGAGGTGGTGGAATCTCCATCTTTAGAGGTTTTTAAGGCCCACTTTGACAAAGCCCTGGCTGGGATGATTTAGTGGGTGTTGGTCCTGCTTTGAGCAGGGGATTGGACTAGATGACCTCCTGAGGTCTCTTCCAAACCTAATATTCTATGATTCTATGATTTCTTGGGATTGTTTAAAAGGTGCCTGATTTAGTCTCAGAGGAATCACAGTGGATCACATCCACAAGAGAGGAAATTCAGAAAGTTGCCAAAAAATCCAGTCCCAGCCATTATTGGTGTAGCAGGGGACTTTTCTGATGAAAATGAACAGCATTTTCAGCTTTGTGCTGAACATCTGGAGTGGTATTTTATGTCTCATGGAGTTACTCAAAGAAAAAGACAGTGGCCCCTGAAGTCAACAGCAAAATTCCCATTTATTTTAGTGGGACCGGGACATTATACTGCAGAGGAAAGGAAACATCCACCTCTCCCAATACAGGACCAAATGACACTCTCATTTCCAGCAGTGCAAATGTGGAGTAGCCCCACTGAAACTAGCAAAATGACTCCAGATTTGCACTGATGTGACTCCAAACAGAATTTGCCAGACAGAGTCCAGACGGCCTAGTCAGATGGAAATCTGAGTTAAAAATGGGTTTAGGACATAAAATTAACTTTATTGTAGAATACTACCAGCTATGTTTTCGCTATTGCTTAGCAAGGGGAACACTGTCTGAATACCTGGGAAAATTAAAGAAAGAGACTTGTCATTCTGGGCCATTTCTAGATGTTTTCTGACAGGCTTTTCTGTGGTTTGTCCTGAGCTAGCAGACCTGAGCACTTGTACAACCCTCCTCCCACCCCTCCGCTCCTTCAGAGGAGCCTTGGCTTTGGAGAAGGACCATAGAGCTGAAGTGACAAAGGGAAGTTTCTAAAGTGTTTAGAAGTAAACAGTTTAAAAACCAGTGATTAGAACAGCATGGTCCCAGTTTGGAGGAGAAAGGGAGCCAATGCAAGATGCGTGTCCTTGGAAACAGAACAGTGGTTCGTGCTCCTGTTAAAGGCGAGATGGATTGGAAGTGAGGATGCTGCGAGCTTGCTGAAGAGCATGCCCTTCACACTGGACCCCACAGCAGGGATCAAAGAGAAAGCCATTAGGCAGCGCTAAATACCTCACTGAAGAACATGAGGAATTGGAAAAGGCAGCACTGGAACTGCTGGTTAGCACCGAGAAAATAATACATTGGGCAGCTGCATGGGCCTGCACGCTATGGATGCAGTTTCTCAAATTGCACATGGATTGTCGCAAACACAATTTGGTAACAGTGCACTTAGCGCCAATACTACGCGCCAGATTGTCCCTGACCCTTCTGAGTGCTACTGGAGAAGGCGGGGAATGGGACAAGGAGCCTTACTCCCCCTCCCCTCCCCTCCTCCAAAAAGGGTCTGGGACAACTACCGTCTCTGTGCTCAGGACTGTTCAAGGTTAGTTCCCCATGCTTTCCCCATCCCAAGCCTCGTGAGGGGCACAAAAAAGAGGGCAGGTAGGTACAGGGCCATGGCTGAACCACAGCCAACAGCGGAATGGGCAGGCTATGCATTCCCACTGTGCACCAGGGAAGGGATAGTACTTTCTAAGGCACAACCCCGTCCTGCACTCACCCAGGGGTTCGCCAACATTCCCGCACTTAGGGATGTGCCTAAATGGCACCATTTTATCCAGTGTGCACAAGACAGAGACTTCAGCTTTGGGAAAAATTAAGGTAAAAGCAGAATGTTGTGTTAAACAACACAGTCCAAATCTGATTTTGACAAAGGGGTCAATTCCATCAGTGTTGGAGCCATTATAGGTTAAATCACCTATGTCTGCATTGATTCCAAGTATAGAAAGTATCCAATACCCAGGCAACATCATGTGTACAGTACATTGATGTGTTTGGGCCTGGATTGGGTTTGATACAAAGTGTGCAGGCTCATCTGCCTGTACCAGTGATAGGATGGCACAGTTTTGCAAGACGAAACCAATATTGGTTAACAAGGCATTTAGGGAGACCAAGAATTCATTGAGATGTTCAATGGTGTTAGAAACTCTGAGCTCAAATTACAATTCCTGTTAGCTTGTAACACAGGATCAACAGGAACTGGTTTAGTCATCTCACCTAAAAAAACCATCTTTTGGTGTGATGTTACACCCTATATTCTTCATAGAAATATTGTTATGATATGAATATGGCATAACTAAGATACATTTTATGCAAGATGGGTCATGTGAGGTGTCATTGGAAAGGTTATGATCTACTGAATGTGTTTACCCAATTTGTATGCATGATTCGTTTCTGTATCTGAAGTTAGGAATATTGACTATGTAACAATTACAACTGTGTGTGTCCTTGGGGGAACCCCCACCAGATAGTAGCCAATCAACCTGAATGAGACATTTAAGAAGGACAATAGAACTTTGGAGTTACTAATCTCCTGAGAAGCTTCCTGGGATGTTGCTTTGACACTGCAGGGTCATCTGATGATATCACCTGGTATGTAGTACCACCTTGGACACTGCTGGTATTTTTCCACTGGAAACAAAAGGTTCCCGCCTTATGCAAATTCTGTTTAAGGCTGGGGAGTAAATCAATCAAGACTCGTCTTCATTGCCTCCCGGTCCAAGAAGGAAGATTGCTAAAAAACACCGAAAGAGAAAGGCAGGGGTTAAGTCCAGGCTGAGACAGGGGTCCAGTCTGTAAAGAGAAATAACTGGAACTCTCAGCTACAGAAACTCTTCAACTTGCCTAAAACAACATTTAGGGTGAGAAATTACAATTTGTTTCATGAGTTTCATGAAACTGTTTGCAATTCTGTTTCATGAGTGTATTAAGCTTTGTTTGTGTGTTTTGTTTTATTTTCTCGGTAATCTGCTTTGTTTTTTTGCTATCCTTTATAATCACTTAAAATTTACCTTCTGTAGTTAATAAACTTATTTCTTGTTTATTTCAAAACCCAGGTTGTGCAATTCATATCCAGGGATCTTTCTATACAGCGCAAGACAGTATTATTTTGGGTTTATACCCCAAAGGAAGTGTGCATGTGAATGCTGGGCACTCCCTGAGCTGATTCCCCCCATACAGAGCTAATCTAAGTGTCTCTGTGTCCATCTGCAGCTGGGTGTGGCCTTACCTGTGTGTGTGCTAGAGAAGGCTTGAGGGCCTGGCACAGCTAGGACAGGGTGAGGAAACCCAGGCTGGTGGAATGGGTGGAACCAGTGGGACCGCAGCACATCAGGTGGCATCCCGGATGGGGGGGATGAACACGTCACACTTGGGTTTTTCCATTTTTCCCAAAAACAAAAAACTGGGCTCAGACAGAAAAGCCTGGGTCTAGCGTCATGAAATTCCATGAGTTTCCACACAGATTGTAGACCACAAGCCTCTTGTTAAAATTCTTGGACTGGAAGTGGGTAGAGCAGCTGAACTAGCTACCAGATTACAGAGCTGGGCTCTGAATGAAGCGTCTCATCCAAGAGATCTTGGGTGCATGCTATCTATACACCAAAGAAGCACTGTTGAACTATCATCCCCAGCGGCTATCAAAAGTGAAAAATCCACAACCCGATTTTTCAGAAAATCCTGGCTGGAAACCACTCTCCCTATTGACGATGAAATAAATGGCAGCAGACTGTATATGGTGGGGTATCCTTAGGACTACATAAATATCCCTGCAAGCCCGACATCTGCCAGAATTACAGGGAAACCACCCTGAAATAGTTAAGTCACTGTGTATTACAACATATGTGCCATGAAATGCCTGCCATTCTATCTTGCCATCCAGAGAGAAGATTCTAATCTAATTTACAGAGAAAAAACAAGCATTTATTATAACAGCTGATGATAATGGTTCTAAATATTATGACCTCTAGCATAGAAGTAACTGAGAAATTTGTTTTCTGCATGTTCACTCTCTTTAGATGTCACATCAGACATCAGTCTCCATGTTGTGGGTCAGGTCCTCTCCTGGGGCAGGGCATGAGTCTTGATAGGCCTGCAGTCGTGCCTGTGCACCCCCAGCTTGGGACAGTGTGGCCTAGCAGCCAGAGTCAGTCACTGGCCCCCAGCTCAGGGATGTGCAGCCTAGCAGCCAGTTACTGTCAGGATGAGCAGCCACCCCAGGCTGGGCAGCAGCCAGGATGGGGGACCCAGGCCCTCCCTCTCCAGTGGGTCCCAACCCAGAGTCCTGTTGGTGGCAGGGTTACCTGCCACCAGCTCGGCAGGGATCCAGCCAAAACACACCAAGCTAGTCTCTGGTTGTCCAACCAACTCCCCCTACAAAGATTCCCTGGGTTACTGCCTACCCACTTTGCCGCATCTTGTGGCTTCCTAGTTTCCCTGGTTCCTTCTCCCTCGGTAATGTCCAGAGCCTGGGGGTTGAGGGTTGCTGTCAGCTGGCTGGCCTCTGCATTGTAAAGTGCCCACATGCCTTCAGCAGGAGCCAGCAACACACCTCCTTCCCCTACAGCAGTCAGCCCAGACTGAGCCAGGCTGCTCCCTCTTATACTGGTGTTGCACTTTGAGCATGCCCAGTAGGGCCATGGGGGTGTGGTTTTGCCAGCCCACAGTGAGGGGCGTGCACTCAGGACAGGACAGGACAGGACACTCCAAAATTCACATCTAAGGAATTTCAGACATTCTTTATGGAGGATGGTAGAACGCATACTAGGTCAGCTGCTTAATGTAAAGTTTAATATGAACTCAGGAATCAGTTTGATTAAGAGAACAGGCATAGCACTATGTTACTTTTTGCCAAAATATACTCTCTCTCTCTCTCTCCCTAAATAGTGAAATATTGTAGCTTGAAGTCCATTCTGATGGCGTTTTGAGAGGGAAGTCAAGGCATCGTGGGCCAAACTCTACCCATGGATACAGATGTTCACCTCCTATAGATGTCAATGAGAGCCATACACATTCATCCATAGTAGAGTTTGGCTCTGTGATTTGTTCCTTTTGAGTGCAGGAAATAGTTTAATAGTAAAGATCTCAAACAGCCTGACCATGCTACTATTATGCTGGAGGGTATTAATGGCTGCCATCAAGCAGGTCTTTGATCTATTAGACAATCACAGACCCTTATTTCAGATTAAATGGAAGGAGCAGTTAAATACTCCTTTATGACACGATAGCCGGAAACAATAGGAGGCTACTACCATAGGCACAGGGTCATCTGGCAAAGCCTGAGCCAGGCTCAGCTGTAAGAGGGTTCCTTTTGAACTGGGCAAACCTAGATGCTAGGGCATTGTTGGGAAGCTGTGTGTGCATTAGAGGCAGGAATCCACCAAGAGAAATAGTTGTTACTGCGGCCCTCAAACGGGCAGAGAAACCGAGCTTCTTGGCACACAACTCATTGGAGGGACAGACTTGGAAATAGTAAGCAAGGGAATGACTTGCTGTTTGTTTCTAATCGACTATGTTCAGTGAGACTGGACTCTGGGTACGGTCTTTATAAATAAACAGGATTGCACCAAAGTGTATATACCTGACTTGTTTCATCCATTTCTGCTCGTAACAGAAACAGGTCTACAAGTCCCCACCCAAACACTGGCTAGCCAAAAGGGGCAGTCTGTTGAATGTTGGAAGGTGGGCTTTCATTTCCTTTAGCATAATACAGTTTTACCAAGGACAAACTTTCCTTTTAAGCAACAGAGACGAGACTTCCTAAAGATAAAAAGCTGAAGTCATCAAACAACTTAATTTCCGGTTTGAAATGTTGCCATCACAGTGGTTTCAGTCAGTATGTAGATCAAGTGCTCTGGAGGGGGAAAGGAGAGGAGAGAGAGAATGTGTGAGTGACTGAACAGTCTAGCCCCACCAGGTTGGCTTGTGGTTCATTCTTCAGATTTCTTTGTGGGGGTGGCATCTAAATTTGCAGCCCACCATTATCATCATGATAGTCTGGATACTCGCTGCTCTCAGCTTCATTCAAGCTGCTGAAGTAACAGGTAAACCATTTTGATCCTTTCCATTTACTTTTCTGGACCATCATTAAGATGCAGGAGAATGTATTTCGATGTAGGTGACTAGTTACTGCAGGCTGATAAAATGGATTTTGTTTTGTTTTGTTTTTTTAATTGCAATCTTCTCCAAATTGGAGCCTAAGAGCTTTTTTATTTGACTTCTCTTTAGGTATGTTTTGGAGTCAGGATTTGTCCCCTGGCATATATCAGTTTTGAACATACTACTGCTACCTTGGTGGGTTCTCTTTATTTTAGGGTCCAGACTGTTTTGATGACTCCATTTCTTTCAGTGTATATGTTTCTGTCACCTCCAGAGTGTCCAATGTGCAGCTTATATTCCATTGAAAGTTCACCCTGTCTAAAGGGCTGCAGGACTGAGCCCTAAGAATACTGAGTGAGAATTAACAAATATGTAAAATGGATAAAAATAGAGGGATTTTTTCTAGGACAATCAATGGGTTGTTGATGGTTGGTTTAAAAAAAAAACTATTGCTCCCTACTGAATAATCAATTTCCCTCTGAAAACAAAAAATGTCTATGTGGGAATCTTAAAATGTTACTGAAAGTTTTAAATCTTCAGTTGTTCTTGCTTAGTTTACTCTATGTCTTGTAATCACCTCTCCTATGCTGTTTTAGTAGCTTCATAATTGACACATCTTTCAAGGGGACATAGTAGAATGCAAAGCAAGGCAGGGAATGATCGTTTTTGCTATGATAATCTCAAGTCAAAGTATTGCTGAAATCATTGGCCTGTGAATTCATGTTGTCAGCTCTTCTCTAAATGTCAGCATTTGTATATTTACAGGAAAAGAGAGGAACAGAAACCTGTCCTCCTAACAGAACTAGTCACATGTAGACCATTCTTACATTGCTGCTGTTGCCTGGCAGAAGAATTAGAAAAAAGGAGTTAGAAACAGTTCTTACATTTTTCTGCAGTTCTCTTCCCCTGGTTAAGGATATTGTAATTTGCATGAAATCAAGATCGATATTGCTTCAGAGTTCCTCAGCTTCCGCTTCTTATTCCTCCTCTGAAGTTATAATTCTCTGTTTGTAACATCATAATTATTTCCACAGCAGGCAATGGGGTTGTCACAAACAGATGATTATTACTCTAGGAGTGGGGATAAGCAAGAGGAGTAGGTGAACAGTGTGGGGGGTGGGAGTGGGGGAATAATCAATGAGGTGCCAGCAGCTTTAAGCAAATCCTTTGAACTGCAGTATATATTAATGATGCTCTGACACACTGCCGTTGGCCCAGATCCTACAGACACTTGCATGCTTGCTTAACTTTAAATACTTGAGGAGTCCCATTGGTTTCAGAGGGACTACTCAAATGTGTAAAGTTAAGCACGTGTATGAGCTTGCAGGATGAGAGCTTAAATGAGCATTTGCCATAGGTTTCTTCTCCACCTTGTCTTTATATTTAGATCCCCAGATCAGAGATGCTTAATAAATGGACATTATTATTGTTGGGCCGAATGCTGCAGTCCTTATATAATCCAAATGGCCATTAAAGTCAATGAGAACATTGCCTGACTAAGGCCAACAAGACTGTCCCATTATTATTATGGTATTATAACACTATCTCAGAGAACGCTGTATGTTGACCTGAATCACAATCTTTGCATTAGTGTTGACAAAAAGGTACTTTTTTCTTGCTTGTCTTTCTCGCTGAGTAATTATTTTACTGTAATCTAAGAGGCAGCTAGAATATTCTGTCTGCAGTGTGTGTTTCATAACCAATCCTGGTGGGTTCTCCGCATATGGTGTAGCAAATGATCCCACCCTTGTACTACAGGAAATCTGCTGGCTCATGGTTTTTCTGGGTTAAAAACCGACCTGTAACCCACCCAGGTTACTAGTCCGTAGAATGATCTCTGGTGTGTATGCAAGGTGAGCAGTGGTTTACCAGACACTAGGATGACATCAACACATTTCCTCTTCTTCGAACAAGTTAAACAGACTCTTGGGCCCTGCAAATTAAGAAATTGCGCTTAACTAAACCAGTAGTGTATCTCCTGGCATTTATTACCTTTCTTCACACAGTACTTAATGTAAGGAAGGGGAGATTAGCAAGGGTATGAGACTCTCATGATCAGGAGAAGTGGATCAGAGTAGGATGTTTCATTTCAGGGGAAGCTGCATATCATAGACAGCTGGTTGAATTAGCCAATAAAAAAACCCAAAAGTAACAGAGAAAAGACCCTTCTGAGCATCTTAAAAAAGACTGGAAGTAGCTGAACAGCACAAATTGGTAGCCTTAAGTCAGAATTGCTTTTTTTGGTACCATATCTGTGTATGTTTCTGTTTATAGGTTTTTTAGCCCCCTTCAGTTTCCTCCCTTCCCGAGGCATTCAAATGGGCCTTTTCTCTATTATGTTTATGCAGAACAACAGTTTAGCTGTTCAAAACATCATCCCATACTCCTAACAAAGGCAAAACAACTACTGTTTTCAATATAAGTACTGTATGGGAGAAAAGAGGGAATAAAATTATTTGCTTTTCTGGTCTACCAATCAAGCACAGGACGTTTTTAATCACTTGCTGGCTATGCATGGAAAATTTTGGAAAAACAATTATTCTTCCTTACTTTTATGTTTTCTCTGTTTCTCTTCCTGGGCCACAATGACTTCAATGGAGTTTTACTTGCGTAAGGTGTATGAGATCAGAACGTCAGTGTTTTATAGTTATTAAGGATGGTTAAGATTTTTTCGTGATGAAAAGTCCTAAATTCTATTATAATATAAATTTAATATGAAGAATGTGCTGTGAAATGCTTTATGACAAGGAGATCTTACATAGACTATGTGCAACAGTTGCTTATAAAACTGAAGGCCCCGATCCTGCGAAAGCTTATGCATGTGCTTAATTTGCTACAGAGCTTATGCATGTGCTTAATTTGCTTAATTTGCTTAATTTCCCACCCCAGACTTTAAGACTTTTATGAAGTTGTAGACAGTGATTTCTCATAACTGTTGCTTTCTGGGCTGGGTAAGGTCAGGTGCAGTCATGGCTCTATATAGATGTTTATTATTATGTAGCACTTACAACGGAACATCGCCTTTGGAAATAGCAATCATAGCCCTATTTATGGGAAACGAGTCACAAATGGAAACACCTACTAAATGTTTCAATGTTTTACCATTTTAACAAAGCCCAAGTGACATTTATAAGAAAAGTGTTTTCATGAATGCAAGATAAACTTGAACTATGCTTCGGCAGTGTGTTAGTACACCAGTCTCTTAGAGACCGAGGTTCAAATTCTATTTACTCGCCCAGATTCAGCTCCTGTTGAGGATTTATTCAAATCCTGTTCTGGTCACAGGTGACATGAGAGATTGATGGGCTAATCTTATTGTCTTGTGGACCGAATATACATTTTGGCATGACTGATTTTCTCCAACAGACAGAACCACAAGAGAGGGATAAGAGGCCTTGCCGGAGGCTGGGACTCGGGTGCTTTGGTAGAGCTGCATGCTGAGGTCACACAACGCTTGCTTGCATTATGCCCCCATCAATGCACATAGCTTTCATGAGGAATAATTTGTTCCACATAATGAAGAACAAAACCGCTCAATCTGTTTAGGTGGTGATGTGATTTAATATAGCAGAGCCACCTGACAAAGCTAACCCTGGTTCTCAGCTTGAACAAAACATTTGTAAACAGTCCTCATCCACTGACCCATGCAATACACTTTGCTCATGCTATTACGGCATCTTGTATTTCCATATGCTTGGCTAATGAAGAACAAGAACCTATGCTAACATCTAATCTGCATCAGAGGGCTCACAGATTTGGCTGCATGGCCAAGAAAGCAGGAAATAATTTTGGGTAGAAAGGCCAATAGATTTGAATCTCATATTGTCAGCAACACATTGCTGCGGGTGCAAAAATGATCCGATACTGCAGTTGAATAGGGGAGTTCAAGATATTTGGTGTTACACACTGCACATCTGAGATTAGAGACCAGCCTATGGCAGCAAAGCACCGGGGAAGGTTACTGGGCTCCTTAGAAGAGTCTAAACAATGCCTTGAGGGGCTTGCCTCAGTGATGAGACTTCAGAGGGTTCCCCTTTGCCCCTAAGCAGGGCTGGCCAAAAGGATCTGGTTTTTCTTCATAAGTGTTTGTGACAGCTTTGTAGGCGTTTCTCTAATCTGCTAATGTTTTTGGAAGTTTCTGATCAAGGACACTTACTTAGATTGGGAGCTCACTGGGGCAGGGAGCAGCTCTTTGTTATACATGTGTACAGCATGGACCCTGGCCTCTAGGCACCACCGCAATTCTGCTACCAATAAGAACACGTTACCCGCAACGCCTCGTTCTCCAGTTATCTAAACACTAGGCAACCCTCACTCCCAGTAGGATTCATAGGCCCCAAACATGATACATATAAAAGAATTCTGCTAGCGTCTTGCACACTCCAGCCCAGGTCATGTATTGATTTTCTTGCTAGGTTGAACCACTTCCAGCTACCATGTTTGGAAAAGGTGTTAAACCGAGGCTACAGTCAGAGAAAAAATATTTTAAAACAGAACTTAATTAAAATAGATTAGCTAACACGTTTCAAAAGCAGACAAATGAACCAAACATTTAATTCCCCTAGTGAAGATAAGGCCTTAGACAGCCAAATAGTGCTCTCAGCTGTCTTGGGACAATGGGACAGAATCCAAAATCTGGACCACTTTCTGCCAGCGTAAGGGAACTCCCTGCTCTAAGTTAGTTTCTCACTCTCCTGGGTTTTGCAGACACAGGAAAGTAGGCAAGGTTTGCAGCAATATGTATAAGTTTGTCTCCCCCGCACTAGTACACACAGTGCTATCAAGCTGAAGCAAGGGGCCTCAGGAGAAATGACTGGAATCTTCCTCTCCCTTGCATTCTTCTCTTGCTAGAGAGGGGGTTCTGCAAAGCCAGTATGCAATGCCTGCTCTCTTTCTTCTTCCTCAGAGAACACAAAAAAACCAGAGGTTAGCAAGCAGTTCCTGGAGTGGGAGAGTGGCTAGCTTCTGCAGTAGTGAGTTAAGTTGGCAATCAAAGAACTAATGCTGGCTGTAGAGATGCACCCGTCTTACATATATTCAAGATGCCAGTTGGTGGGTTGTCTCTGTTATCCTCCCCTAGATCAGTTACTGGCCAACATGCACCTTCCTTTCCCAGATTCCTCTGCATGTGTTTCTCTCCGTCCAAGTCCTCCATGTTTGCTCTACCCCCTCCCCCAATGCTTCCTCCCCATCTCCGGCTGCTCCCCCTATCCTTTTCAACAGATGCTTTCCAATTGCTGTTAGGCCAGTGAACAGAGAGTTCCTGAGGGCAGTTTCTGAACCCCTTCTTCTGCTAAGCCACTGGTGCTCCACTCATTTCTGTTCTTCCAATCAGTCATTTGACGAGTGGGGACAAGGTCTTCTAGACTCCCACTAGCTTAGAAAGGACCTTTGCCCCCACTCCATTTATTCCCTAGCCCTTTTAAGAGGTTGAGGAGAAGGATAGAAGGTTTTGAAGCAGAAAATTGGAGGGGGACATAAACTGGGGCAGAAACAGTTTCCCCCCTCAGCATCCCCTGTGACTGTGCCTATGGCTCGGCCGGATAGAGCCCACAAAGGCCTAATGTAAAAGATCTGCACAAAGACTTGTGTGGTCACACACCTGCACTGTTGTGAAAGCTTTGCTGTTGGTGAGAGTCGTTCTCCCTCTCACTTCTTTTCTCTGCTCTCCAAGAGAGTGTAAGGTCTCACTTAAATAAGCAGCCTTCTATGCAGTCCATTTCAGCGATTCAACTCCTTTTGGCACCTGGTAGTACAGAGAGACCCCAGTGATGTGGGAGACAAAAACCACATTGTTCTTATGTATCAGGCCAGTTAGATCAACTAGGATTCTGCCTCTATAGGAAGTGTATCTTCAGGCCATTAGTGTGCTAAATGCTATGGAACGAACTCTTTGTCACCATCTTATGGCTGGTCCACATAAGAAGGTTAAGAGGTTAAGAGGTTACTACAGCACCTAGCGAGAGGAATTTTTTTTAACTCAAGTTGTAGAGGCTCATGCCATGCTAAAGGTATCAGGGTCAAATTCTAGTGATGGCCCAACTGGGGTCAGTTACACCATCAAGCTATTTGCCTTTTAATAAGGTTGTTCTTGGAACAGAAGGCCTATGTATAACAGTGGTCCTCTTTTTTTGTTGCTTGGTAAGCTAGATATTAAATATATATTTCAACTTTAGTGGTGTCCACTAGGACACTCTATGCTAAGGAATGAATACACTGGTGTGTCTATAACTGGGACAGAAGTTAGAGCTTCAGTATTAAATGTCACACTTGTAATCCAACATACCCTTGATCACACTGGTAGACACACAGTCTCAGTGGGTACCGGTATGTTGAGCAATTGCACAAGCAGGATGTGATATTTTTTTAAAATCATATAATGTATTTTATAAATAAGTGTTTTTTTTCCATCCTCCCTCCCAGAAAACAAGATTTTGGTGGAACAGCCGCCTCGAATCACGGCATCTAATAAAAATGCTACCTTGGCTTGCAAATATGCCTATAATGGAACTGGGAACGAATTCAGAGCATCACTGAATAAAGGAACAGACAGAGCGGTTGAAGTCTGCTCTGTTTCCTGGAATGGTTCCTTCCACAACCATCATTCAAATAAAGAGTTCAACTGCCTTGTGGCAGTTGATAGCCATACAAAGCAAGTGAATTTCAGTCTTTGGAAGCTGAATACCGAACAAACAGATATTTACTTCTGCAAAATTGAGGTCATGTTTCCACCTCCTTACATCTACAATGACAAGAGCAATGGGACTGTCATTCATGTGACAGGTAAGACACAAAATCATAATTGTCCAATATCCTTTTCCTTACATGTACACCTTAACGCTAGAGCTCACAGCATTGAGGTTCCCTGTCAGGTACGTAATGACTATTTCTCAGTGAAAGGCAAAATTCCTCTTCCCCCAAATAATGGGTCTGGCAACCTGCCACTTTCCTCTGATGGCCACAGAATTTACAGAAGAGTGTTGGAGCAAGGAGTCAATAAATGGAAATTAAAGTTATTGCTTTTATGTTCTCTGACGTTTTTTTCTATTCTGTTTCTTTAAGAGATGCTCCTCCAATCACCAGAAATTGAATCTGTAACACCCTTCTGGGCTCTGGTGGTGACTCTTGGATTTCTGGCTTTCTACAGTGTGCTAATAACTGCAGCGTTTGTTATCTGCTGGGTAAGAAATGAGTTTTTTTCCTTGCTTTATGTGACTCAGGTACACCCCCACCCTTCCACCCACCAGCTTTTGCCCAGCTTATACAGTCACCTTCCACAGTTATTGGCATCTTCAGTTTAAGATCAGCGATGGTTCTTCACTCTGGTTGCTCATCCATTCACAGGAAACATAATCTGACTGCCCGCTGCACTCACATCAGTAACAAGGCTCCACACCAGAGTCCTAACCCTGCAGAACTCTGGCTGGGGCTTGAGTTGGAGATTTGACTGCGTCAGAGCTCCAGGCTCTCACACATTCCGCCCCTAGTAACACTGGCTTGGATTGTCCCCGCTCATAATAAAACCAACAGGAGAGGGGGCAGAGGCAGGAAACCAGCAAGAAGCCCCTTGTGAACTACTTCCTAGGTTATTCTCTAGAAGGATGCGACAGACCATGGAGCCCACCTACAATATGCACAGGTCCTCTGGCTCAGCAGTTAGCCAAGCCCTTCCATAGGGCTTCCTTTTGCCTCTGCAGCAACTCTCCCTCTTCCCCACCCTCCCTGGTAGCCTGACTCCACTGGACTCCCTCTGGCCACTACCCTTGCTCTACCATGGAGTGGGTGGCATAGGAAAGATAATGCTGTCTCTGAATCTTTTCTTTTAAAATATCTCTGGAGCAATGACACACCCCTGACACACCCTGGCTCCATCCTCTTCTGCCTGATTGGACACACAGATCTGCAGGTCCAGGGAGAAAGGAGATGCAGGTGTGGAGGCAGCCGACGTCCTCTTCTGTGCATGGATGTGGGGGCGGGGTTTGATCCCCATATTGTATAGAGTACAGCTAGATTATTTCACTCATGTGCAGGCTTGAATAGTGACCATATAGGAGAACTCTCCTCCTTCCAGTCTCTCTCTCTCTCTTTTAAAATATATATTGTCAACGAATTACAAGGTAATCTGCCTGCAATTCCCTGACCCCTCCTTCAGATTAAACCCTACATTTGAGTACAGAAACCCAGTCCCATTGCCAGTCAAGGTCACTAAATTGCATCAGCATTGTCATACAGAGGCCCAAAGCTCATTGCAATGAGAATCCCTGATGATATGCAAGCTGGATCAGGCATGGCCATTAACAAATTTAAAGCCAGTAAACGCTCTCTTCTCCCCCACCCCCACTGAGGAGATTTGCTCTGATTTTATCATAGGAAAGCTAAAATGGTACAACCAATAGGTGAAATTGCTATGTAGCATCTGTGCCTTGATGAAATACTGTCATTTCAGATCCAAAAGTTCGAGTCTGAACAATTTTCTCTCTGCTGTTTGGATTTTCTCGCTCTTACATCTCAGATACAGATTCTTACTAAGATGACACACACTCCTACGGACAATGGCAGTGTAGCATTCTGATTCTGTGCTGTGCTTGCTTCATCCATTTTTACCTGCCGCTGGTATCCTCTGAATAACATGTATTCAGAGTGCTGACATACTTACAGTGCTGTTGGATGTAAATAGAGCTGGCTAATAAAGATTATGGGTCCAAAAAAGCTACCCATAATGACAGTTTCAGCTAGGCCAAACCCTAATTCATTCTGTGTTCTTACACAGTTTTTGACTTCTGTTGAGAAAAAGAGCTCTGCTCTCCAAAACCATCAGTCCTACACCTTCATCTTTGTACAGTCAGGCATTTATTCATGCTACTTGAATATTTCAATAAGCCAAAAATAACTCAGACTTAGCTAGAGGATTTTAAAATTGTACATTTGTCTATCCACACACACACACACACAAGTATATATCTATGTTATAGATTATATACATGTACAAGCACACATGTATGTATCTAATAATTTAGATACACACTGCACAGTTGATAAGTAATATAATTTACTTTTCCAAGCTTGAATGAATGAAACTTGGTCACCATTTTAAAGTCAGGAAATATTAAAGTTGTTAAAGTAACCTTAATTCCCCCCATGTTGCACATATCGAACACAATTTTGCACCTCCAGGGATATCTGTACAACTGCCATCCAGATCAGTTAGATTAACACATGCATATCTGAGGGTAGAATTGCACTCACTGTATTCTAAAATATTATGTAGCAGTAAAGCTAGTAATCCAAAATATTCCATCTGTGCCTGTCACTAGGTGAAATTTAACATTTCTTCACTTCAAAGAAGGGAAAATAATCTCCTTAACATTATATTTATATGAGTGTTTTTTTTTTAAAAAAAATAAAAAATAAAAAAGGAGATTAGAACTCTGAAACCCCAGTCTTCCTACTGGCTTCCCTGTGCACCTCAATTACTGCAGAGTCAGAAGTACACAACTGGGGAACTCCACAGTGAAATACCAGCATAAAATATGTAACTAACCTTTATGTATGTTATTCTATAGAACTGACATTTACTGCTCAGCTGAGTTGCTTATAACTCCAGATGTAAGGCCTCTCTCACGTGTGTATATATAAATAGGCATACATACACACTTTACGTGCTTTTCAGGCAAATTGTTCTGTAGACTGGCCTTCAGCGAGGACTAGCCATTTGGAAACCTGAGCAGATTGAATTGTGTTTGTTCGTGTGGGCACATGCATGCACACACAAGAAGAGTCACAAGTATTTTGGAAAAATTGTATGTTTAGTCCTTACTAAAGTAAAAAATACAGACTTTGCTCAAGCTTTTGAAAATATTTCAAATGCAAGAAATTTCAGCAAAAAGATGTTTTTAGCAAGTTACAGCCATAGAGGTGTGATAGAAGGGAGGCCCACTGCACAGTCGCTAATTCACAAGGGATTAACCTAGGTAGGAATAATGGCCTAGAGGATAGGACACTGAACTAGACTGCAGAAGCCATGGGTTCAGTTGCTTGCTCAGCCACAGACTTCCTCTCTGACTTCAGGCAAGTCGCGTAATCTACCCTGTGCCTCCGTTTGCTATCTGCAAAATAGGGACAGTGCTTTCCTACTGCACAGGTTACTGTGAGGCAGAAGTCCATTAATGAGTGTGAGGTATAGTACTCAGGGCCAGATAGATGAGAATAACCTCACCTCTGCTTCCTTCACCCCTCAACCAGCAGACTGCAGATAGTTTGGGAGATGGAGGACAGGGCTTCACAGTTACATACAGGCAGGAGGAGTTTTCTGTCACTCTTATTTTGTTTACATTAGCAATTTTTAAAAATTTTCTAGTTAGAAGCTAGGAAAACCCCTTGCTGACTGCACTTGCTTTACTTCTGCTGAGTCATTCCTCCAGCTAAGAAGGTGGTTAGAAGAGAAGTTAGAACACAATCTTAGTTTAGAGCATTCACTACCAGGAGATCTCTCTAATAGCATAGCTTTCTCTGCAGGTGGGCTGCTCGGCCACTGACAGGAGAGGAGGGAAAATTTCGCAGAACATTTTATCTGACTACTCATGCTGTTGTTTAGATGAATTTATTTAACTTTAGGCACTTGCTTCAGTGCTTTCCTGAAAAAGCCTTGGGGAATTATTCTGAGTGGTGAATATGTTTGATAATATCATGACCTGCTTGGACAATTCATTAATTGGAAAGGAGGAAAAACGAATCAAGTCCTTTATTCATTATGAGCGCAGCTTTAACAAACACTCTGGACTCCTTGCACAAAGGCTTTTAAAAAATTATTTAGCCTGTGGAGGAAAAACTAATTGCAGAAATGTTTTCATACTTTCCCCCCTGTAGTGGAAAAACAAGAGGAACAGAATCCTGACGAGTGACTACATGAACATGACGCCACGCCATCCTCCTGGCCCAAAGAACAAGCATTACCAACCCTACGCGCCAACTCGGATACACACTGAATACCGCTCTTGGGAACCATGACTATCTGCTTACCAAGCTGCTAATACCCCTGGTGTGCTTTTACTCTGCCGTGTGCACTTGGACGTGAAAGGACAGCCTGCCATTAGTTTGTCGTATCTGTTATATTTGATGACATCTCTACATCATAGCAAGTACCGGTCAAACTTTAATTGATGCTGTGTAAAAGCAGGTTGTTTTCGCTGATGGCTGAAAACTAGCTACAATTCATGTTCACGCTTGATGGTGGGTAAGGGGGAAAGATAACACTGGATCCAGTACAGGGTATATTGTTCACTGTTGCAACTACTGAGCTTTCCCAATCACTTTTGCCTTATATTGAACGTTAATTTCTACTTAGAAGTATGTTTGACTTGAAGAATTATAAATCTCTGAATCACAGCCCTAGTTGGTTACCATTAAATATGGTACCAAGCAAACTGTTGATGCAAAAATTGGTCCCCTCTCACTTCAAAGAGGAGAACTCAGTTTCAAGTTCCAAACATATGCTTAAAAGAATAGGGGAGGGTTTCAGCTGAAGGGAAAAGTCAGCTGCGAGCCATGTGGACCATTAGATTATTCCACAGGTGGGCTATAATGACAGATCCAGCACACTTGAAATCCACTATACATTAAATGTGTGATTCTTAAGTTCTTAAATTGGTAACTGTGTAGTATTTGTAAGGGGAGAGGATCCCCTATGAAACAACTGCATACAGTGAGATGGCAATCAACCTGCAAGGCAGGTCTGGAACAACAAGGGACGAAGAAAGATCTGCAGTCATCATGAAGAGAACCCTTTTGCATTATGTTGGCCTACAACAAGGAAACACCAGGACTTGGCCAAAGTCATAGGAGAAGCAGGTGAGAAAATCCTCATTAGAGCTTACTGAGGGCTGATTTTCAAAAGCGGGCCAGATTTTTGAGTGCTCAGCACACACAATCGGGGACCGATTTTTAGCTGAGCTGAGAACCCAGTGTGCACACAACATCTCCTGAAAATCTGTCCATGTAGTCTGATGCCTACATAGCAGCTGAGCTTTTTTTAAAATCTGGCCACAATGCTGAGTGATCAGATCATTTGAAAATTTGCTCCTAAACACCCTATGAACTCCCTCAACTCCCACTGCAGTCAAGAGGAACTGAAAGCTCAGCGCTTTGTTCAGTACCTTGAAGGATCAGGCTCTAACTGGGGCTTACTGTTCTTATATAGACTTTTCTCTAGGGATGTTCCATGGAGGAGTAAAACAAGGGCTAGAATAAAACTCGTTCCGTGGTTTTCATGTGGCATGTTGCCTTTAATAATGACTCCAAAACTGCAGTAGGGTCAGCTCAACACAAAAGCTACTCCCAAGCTTAGAAGAAGAGGTTCCTTTACTGGTTCTCTCCATTCCTTCTAGAGCTGAGCAAAAGACAGAATTTCTGTCCGTGTGAAAATTCTGATAATTCTACATTTGTTTTCGTCTTGAACCAGAACAAAAAGATCCCTGGCTTCGATCTTCCACAAAGCTTACGGGCAACCCTAAACCACCTCCGCACAAACCATGGCAGATGCGGATACTTGATACACTAATGGAACATTAAAAACTCTCCAGTGTGCAACTGAGGTCACCCAGAACAGTCCATGGAACATAAAACAATTCAATGCCTGATTCACAAATACAGAGGAGGCATCACAGCAATATACTCCGCCACTCTTGATGCAATTACCAGACAACCACCTAAATGTAAAATTATAGTTGTTGCTCTATAGCTACACATTAGCCATATGAAGAAGAAGGACAAAAATTTGAAATACCAAATTTTTTCACAGAACAGAAATTCCAAAAAATTTTGATTCAGAAATGGTGAAACAGTCCAAGTCAACATTTTCAATAGAAATGCAATGTTTTGACATTCCTGACTCAAAATGTTTCATTTAATTTTGTTGACCTGACTGGAAATGCATAGTTTTAGTCAGTTCAACATTAAACTGCGTTTTCTTACAGAGCCACATTGCCTCATGGGAATTCAGTTCAGGAGTCTGATGCCCTTGTTCTCAACTATGGACCAGGCTCTCTGGCTGGACTACATTTCCCATGATACAACTGCAGTAATGTGAGTCCCATGACAGACCACTCAGCTTGGTCAGAGAGGAGACAGTGTTGCATCATGGGAAATATAGTCAGGGCAGGGAGTCCAATCCATGGGGGGTGGGGCGGAGTGGAGGCTGGAGGCAAACTCCAAGTCCCATGAGCCAATGCAGCAAAATAGGGAAATGCAGTTTAATTTTGAACTGACTCAGAATGAAACATTTCTGGTCAGTTTAATAAATGGAAATATTCCAACTGAGGTTGAACCAACCCTGAGCTCAATATTTTGATTTGGGTTCCAAAGGGAAGGGAAAAAATCAGAAATTCAGGAAAACTGAAATTTTCCTACTGAAAATATTTTTGCAGAAATTGCATTTCCTGTCAGAAAATCATTCTGACAGAAGATTCCTGATCAGACTTAATTCCATCCTATCTAATTGAAAACTGTGCAGGGTTAAGTGCTTGAGTATGCCCCAGGGAATAATCTTGTGTTAATAAGGGAGTGCACAGGAAGACCTAACGGGGCTTTTCCTTCTTCCCTTTCTGGGCTGGAGTTGTATCTCTGGCAGGAAGCAGGTAACTCCATTGTCCTGGGCGCAAAGCAGGAACTGTGCTGAGATGCTGAGCGTCACAGTCTGGGCCCTGCTTCTTCCTTGTGCCATGGGAGAAGTGAGCGGTGCCGCTCCTTTTGCTGCCACAGCCTACTTTGTCTCTCTGACCTAGCTCCAGTGCAGTGGCTGGTGCCTTGGGAGGGGTGGAGCCAAAGCGCTGCCCACCCCCTGCCTTCGCAGCCTGTCCACTCCCTGCATGGATGGGGGGAATGGCAGGCCAGTGGCAGCTACCTGCCCCACTGTCTAGGGCCTAGCAATTTGGGTGGCCTGTGCAGCGGAGTAAGGGGATTCCTTACTCCCCTGCAGCAGAACTCATACGTGAGTCCTCCATGGCAATTTTATGGATATCATCATATAATCACCGACTGCATCATCTTACTGACCTTCTGAGCCACAAACCACTGCCAAGGATTTCATCCTGTAATTTAACAGAGTGCTGCAATCAGAATATACTGTGAAAATAACGTCTTCTACTCTGGCACAAGTATAGCAGACAAATATGTACAGAAAACAAAAATACACAGGGGCAAAAATTTCTGGTTTAAAATTGCATATGCATTTCCAGACGCGAGAAGCGTGTATATTTCATTGTGTCCCCATGCCTTGGAGTTTTTACTGTACTTTTATAACCTTCTTTTAAAACTGTTAAATAGATGCTGTAAATTAAATTTTGAATACGTTGTAAGGCCTGACAGTAAAAGACAAGTGTTACTTTTTAATGCAATTGTTAATATTATTTGTTTTCTCTCCACTAACACTTCATTGGATTTCAGTTTACATGTACAGACAGTAGCCGTGTAGTATTCTAATGCACAGTGCTTTGTACTTCATGTATTCAGTAAGTATTTGATAAACAAGTGAACCCATCCTCAGTATTTACACACTGGAACGCTACGGGCCCGTTTCCAAACAAACGTTAATTCATGTGGGTGACCAAAAAAGGGGCACAACTAATGAAGACACAACAAAAGTATACATGTGTGGGGAGGACCGGGAAGGAAAGTGCATGAGCCCTGATGTTGTGTTGAAAAGGACATCAACATAATAGTAAAGTATTGTGGGGCCATAAATTACAGGCTGTTGGCAATGCATTTTGTGTGGCTGAAATACCAGTTTTATCGACCACTGGTGATGTGCAGGGCACTAAAGGGCTACTGTATCTGGAGAAGTGGGCACGTTAAGCCCACAGACTGGCTTTGTGAATAGTGACTAGTATCCCCTGGTTTATATGTACTCCTAACGGATTCCAGCTACTCGCTGGCTTAACTCAGTGTGCAGCATGCCAGGGCAGCCATTGCTTCTACTGGCCCTACATTCAGCAAGTCAGCTGGCTGAAGTGTGAGGCAAAAAGAGAATGCTCCCTGCTATGCTGCCCAGGACTGGATAACAGGCCAGTGGGAACAGCGTCATCTGCCCTGCAGAGAGGTTGAAATTCAATCACGTACGCCAGCGAGCTAGACTGCAATTTCACTAGTCCCCCCCTGCCCCCCCAAGAACACCCCTCTGGAACTTGGATTTCAATGTTAATGAACACAGGGGCTGAAATTGTCATTTCTACCCATAGGCGGACACAGGGAATGGGAGGAAGGCTCCTTGCCTGCTCCCTCAACCCACTCACCTATGGAAACCCTATCAGAAATCAGTGAAATATCTTTCTTGGTTTTTGCTGTTCTAAGGATTCTCTCTTTATTATACTACTGTGATGAGATGACTCGTGGTATCTCCATAGGTACCCTGAACCTTCAGAATGGGGATTGTCTGGATTGCCAAGTCAAAAGGTCCAGATCTTCTCTAACCATTTGAATCCCAAGAATCCCGATATTCTTCACCATTAACAAATGCTCCAGAATTTCTGTTGTTTCTTCTAGGACTGTCAACACTATCTTCACATGTTGGCTAAATCATTTAGTCTCTGCCTAATTTATTTAATGTACTGGCTCTTTTACTTTCATTAATTGCTATGCAAAGCTCTGTAGTTCAAGTGCCCACCCAACCTGCTAACCTTTTCCAGCAAACTGAAAGTCCCGTTTTATGTTTTTCTGTATAAGCCACTGATATGTCATTGGTTTCGTGGCAAAGATAGCTGTGTGCCATGGTTCTCTCCAGTTTTAGGTTCCAGGTAGCCTTTGAAGACTGAAGCCTTGCAGAAGTTTGAGATGCATTTGTTTTAGGTTTGAAAAATTCAGGTTCCCCTACCCCATCCCTCGGCTACGCTGCATCCTTTCAGATTTTGAGTCTCCCTAAACTACTGATCCCCGGCAGCCACACACTCTGCATGGCTTCTCTTGTTGCCTTTCATTTGTTTACCTTTCAATTCGTACATACTATAGGTTTTGGATCACTGCAAAATTGTTAAGTCTGTAGAGATTAGTCCCTGCAGCTGGAGCTATCCGACCTGTGAGTAGCAAGTTTGTTATTGACAAATGTCAGTAAGAAAGTGGAGTATGAGGAAACACGCACAAATCTACTTCAAAGCTAAAGATCAAATCTTTCCACTTTTGCAAGGTTTTTTGCTGCGCTACTGGAAAAAGTTTATTCAAGATGAATCACTGATAGAGGTGTGATTGTTACTCACTATACCCAGAAAGCAGACTATGGTAGGAAGTACACTAGTAGGCTATTCTTCTTCTCTGCCAGTGACTAGAAATGAGTTTGGAAAACAATACAGAAGAGCAACGTGCAAGCCTTATTTAGAGTCTGGGAGTTACAAAGGGAAGGAAACTCTGAAAACGGCTTATCTGGATGCAAGTGGATTGATTTTCACAGTTAGGAACTTTGTGCGAGAGCATCACATTATAGTGTGTTGTTATTCCAGCCTGAAGGGCGCATGGATAGTCTGATGTGGCCAATTTGATTGATGAGGTATTAGGAGGCTGCCAATTTCATGTAAACCCATTATCAGAGGGATAAAAAAGCCTAATGGTGTCGTTCATATTTTTACATGCATTCCAAGATCTGGGCACTAATTCTTCGTACATTTTTTAAAATGAAAGATGAAACATAGCTCTCCTTCCAGAGTTCATAAGCCTACAACTAATAGCTCAGTACTGGGGGAGGGGTGAGGAATCAAGTTAGTCTTATTTGTTTTATTTGACCATTGAAGTGGCTGACAGTTTTCAAAGACAGCTGGTTTTCTAGTTATTATATCATCATGTGGCTTTTTCCTGCTTGGCTTTTTGTTTCTAAAAAAACCTATTTTGGATCAGGCTGATACATTCTCATAGGTTGGAACACTTACACAAGCTGCTTTTTCACGTACATTTCATAACCAAGGACAACATTGCATATGCTTCTGGGTAGGAGTGGCATTACGTTTGTACGGCCCCCTGCACAATGCGGCCTCTGGATGATACCATAATACAAAAACAAGGAGCCAAACAAACAACCTGCAACAGTACAACAGCTTGTAGAAGTTCACAGATTGAGCTCAACGTTATAGGCAGAACAAATAGAAGTTCTTTGAACTTTTCCTTTAAAATAGCAAAGCCCTAGGAAATAATATTAAAAATACCTTAAAGAACATTTACAGTCGCAGAGTCAAGAACTGAAATTTAGGAAATGCCAAGTTTACAGTTGCCTGGCACCCTTCATCCTGCCCCCTTGTGTGTATGATTATGATACAGTCTTTAATTACATGATCACATGCTCTTTTTTCCACAGGACACCTGCTCACTCAGTGTATGGCACAGGATGGGTGCACAACGGGGCAGAGTGAAGACTGCATGGACAGCTGTAAATCTGGCACTTCCCTAACTTTACAGTCTGAATAAAAGTTCTTTTTATGTGATTTTTGTATCTAATTAGACATACGCTAACCTACCCACGTATAAAGCAGGGGATGTCTGGAATATGACAGGAGGCCTAGGATGCTTTCAGACAGCGGGTTTGATGCATAACTGAAAATGCAGCTCAGATATTAATAACAATCCCCATTCTGAAGGAGATATGAGCGTTTCATAACAAGAGCGGCACCTGGGATACATCCCCATTCTGTCAGCTTGCTAACCCACCTTTGATGAAGCCAGCAGCTAGGTGAATGAATACACACTGAACCATTCCTCTCTCTGATGGGGCTGTTGTGAATATCATTAATTTGCTGGCTAACAAAAATGGAGGGTTCAGTGCAGGGGATGAGGCACTGTACTCTGCCCAGCTTGCCAAGGAAAAGAAAGATAACAGGTCTAAATTTAAGTCCAACAGGCCTTGCCAGCGCCCCATTAAATTAGCTCTCCCTGTTGTGAGTCAAAATAAACTAGTGCTTCTACGGTGCTTGCTGTCCATGACAACCTTTGGGCTACATTAATCTCCAGCCCCAGTGGTCAGACTCAGAGCTGAATTTTTGCTCATGAAAGTGATAAGGTAAGTTGTTGAAATTCAGCTGAACTGCTCCTGGGCTTCTCAGCCTTCCCCAGACACATGAAAATTGGCTGCAGAGAGGAAGTTTCTGTCTTTACTTGAGCAGTTCATCCACTCCCGGTGGACAGAGACATGGGCTGAATTCCAGGGCAGAATGTTGACTTTGGGAGCGTTTACCCTGTTTGCTCTTTCCTCATTAGCAGCATGCTGAAGTAATGCCAAAAAAAAAAAAATTATGAAGATACTAATTTGGATAGCTAGGAAGGGGAGAAATAGTTTTTTCTAGCTGACGTTGTTTGAGTCCAGCCTATGTTTTTATGCAATCCACCACTGGGGATGAGAGAGACCAATGGGCAGGGGAGAGCTAGTAAAGGGTTAATGCAGAAAGGTATCCTAATCTTAAAAAACATGGAACTGAAACCTTATAACAATCCTTCAGGGGACAGAGAAGAACAAATCAACTGTAAGGTGCGCACTATAAGGCAGGCTGTTCTTTCTTTCTCCAGCCACTATGCTACAAAAAAAGAGAGAAACCTTCTTACCTCAAGGAGTACATTTTACCCTTATGGGGCTCCTATACACCCATGAGAAACCAACTGTACTTGGTGGTGGTAGTCATCTTAGATCACCTATGTGGGCTTGGGACTACTGCTGATTTCAAATGAGAGCCCTCCTCAGCACCCTGTGTGGTAGGTATGTAGCATGGCAGTTTCCCCCTGAGGCAGGGGAAGGTGCACTGAGTTTGGTTGTGTGTTGTTTTCTTCGCTTTGCCTGTTGTCTTTGTCTTCCCAGGGTGGCAGGTGTCACCAGCCCCTTCCTTCCGGTGAGGTGAGGCCAAGACAGCAAATTGCTTTTAACAGCGAAAACAAGCAAGCAAACAAAAATAAGATGTATAGAAAAGTTTAAAAACCCCAACCCTGTGGGAAACACCTCCTGAAGAGGTGGAGGGAGCTGATTAGCTCCACCTCTTTTGGTTTCAGCCAAAGAACTATAAAGCTGGTCTCAAGCAGCTGGGCAAATCAGTTATCCTGAGCTTCAGGTCAAGTGAGTGTTGTCTATTAAAGCGAGGCCTTTGGAAGGGAAGCTCTGGAGTTTTATGTTTATATTTAAACATCTGAAGATGCAGATAGGTGCCTCACTGGATTTTCAGAAGTGCCTCGGCATCGAACTTTTAGTTGTTTTTAATAGCAGTTAGGAGAGTAGGCACTTTTGAAAATCCCACTGGACACCTATCTGCAGCGGCAGACACCTAAATACCTCTAAAAATGTGGAGGGATATCTCCTGAACGGGTTATTTTTGCTTACAAACACACATATGCATACTTAAAATAAACATGCCATATTTTTGGAGGCAAGTTTATTTCTGCCCTTTCTTCTTACTGAATGAAATGGGTTTTTTTGGTTTCATTTTTACCAGACTCTTCCTTTTTAAAATGATTTTTTAATTAATGACTTTCTGTTGTAATTCTGTAGCCTGACTTTAAGTCATGAAGGCAGAGAGGCAAAATGAGGACAGAATATAAATAGAGAACTGTGCTTCTGAACTACCTACTGTGAAAGACGCAGACAGAGCAGTCACAAAAATAAGTTCAAAGAGTCCCTAGGTTACACAAAACACACGGTCTGTGGGGAAATGTCAGTTAGAAACGAGCAGCAGCAAACAGCTTTGTTTTCCCATTGTTGTGGCTTCGTACGGTGACGATGACACATAAAGATTAAGTGAAGCAGCATGAGCTCCAGTGGTTTATCGCTGCTATTGTCATCGGCGGTAACGAAAGGGGATGTGTGGGTGTCACCTGCAAAAAGAGGCTCTGTTTCCAAAAGGAAAGTATCAGTGTCAAAGATCAGCGAAGACTAAATGGTCTTGTTTAATTCAGACAATTTCCTTCCCTTCGCTGACCTACGGCACTGAATTTAGTCCCTGGATTTCCCTAGCTTTACCCTACTGGGAGAGAGAGACTTGAGCAACATCCAGTGCCTAGGACAACTGCAGAGTGTCAAGGTCATTTGTAAATCTCCAGAATGTGTTGGCTCCCACAACATGGAATTTGATTTTTCTTCCCCTTTCTCCCCCTTCACTCCTGCTCATCTATGAGGATCTGCAGCAAGAAAAGCTATTTCCAGTGCAATCAATTTACAGAAAAAACATTCTGTTCAGACTGTTATTCACATACTTAGCAGGGACTGGAAGCAACGGGTCAATGCACTACAGCACAAGGCCTTACTGATGGTTATGAATCCTCAGAGATGTATTTCTTGTGTGGGAGGGAGTCTTTATATATGTACACACACTTACAATTTGCTTTCTGCATAAATATGATAAGAAACAAAGGTTCCTATAAATAGTTTAAGAAGGATTTTTAAAAAATGTTTACTATTTAGGAAATTATTCTCTTTTTACCTTTTCAGGTCTCAGGTACCTTTCCATATATGTTTCAGTTTTATAACATATTTTAAATTAATTAGGACTACGGGCCTGGACATAAATGAAGCCAAAATATTTGCTGTCCAAGAACCAGATTTGAATAGTATGGGTACATATGGATCTCAGAATTCGGAGCATGGACCTGTCACATTTAGGAGAATTCAGGAATAGCATTTGCCTACTCTGAGCACCGATGATAGGTTCTTTACTTACGTATTTGCACGTGCGCGCACTCATGGAGTTGTGGGCCTTCTCGCTGCCTTCCACAGGGTTAGCGTGTGCATATGAGGGAGAAGAGAAACCCTTGTTAATTCACCATCTTGGATTCCAAACATTAGCCACAATGTGTACATTTGGTCTCAAATGCCACAAAATTCATGATGTTTGACTTACCTTTACTGTTTATTTCTCCTAGGTTGCCACCAACTTTTGAGACTCGAGAAGTACCAGATGATTGAAAAACAGTGAATTTATAGTGTCAGTATTTTAAAAGAGGATTCCTTCTGTCCCCCCTCCCCCAATTTGCCGAACTCTCTGTACCCCTGTTTTGAGGCATATTAACAATAGTTTCCCTTTTATCCTTAGCAAAATGGAAATGCTGGTGTCAATTTCTTTTTTATTGCAGTTTAGTGGAAAGAATTTCCTGTGGTTCATTTAGAACCATCAAATGATTCATCCTTATGAAGAAACAAGGATTACTTTTGTGGTCCTCTTGATCCCCAGGTTTAGACGCAGCAAACATAGTGCCTCAATAATCCCTTTCACCCAAGCCGATTATCTGGATTTCACCTTCCAGACAATGAAGTTTTCTTTAAAAGATCACCATCACCACCCCTTTTCCTGGGTGGCTGCACATAACACTCTTGTTCAATACTCACCAAGAACCTGCTCCTGCAATGGTTTCTACAAATGTGTGACTTCACGGAATGGAAGGAATCCCATTGGAGTTGATGGGTTTACTCCCAGGAGAAAAGCGACACCTGTGCATAAGTCTTTGTAGGGCTGCGGGCGACGTTTCCGTAGAGCAGCAGCCGTGTTAGTCTGTATCCACAAAAAGAAAAGGAGGGCTTGTAGTGAGCTGTAGCTCACGAAAGCTTATGCTCAAATAAATTTGTTAGTCTCTAAGGTGCCACAAATACTCCTTTTCTGTTTCTGTACAGCGTTTTTCTCCTTCATGTAAATGTTGGGTTGCTCATCTAGGTCAATGACCAATCAGCACAACCAAGCACAACACAACACAAACAATCGGCACAAACGAGCAATCAGCACAAATCAAAATATCAGAGCCAAACAGCCACAAACAGTCTGGATCTGGATCTGGATTGCATGGCGTGAGCCTCTATCTCTGCTCTCAAATCCTCAGTAACATTGTCAGATCAGAGCCTTATGGTTAGATTGCTCCAGGACTGGCTGCGTGTTCTTCCTAGAAACCAAACAACTCCTTTCTAGTGTTAGTATCTGTCTTGCAAGTAGCTCAACTGCAAAAAATAGTGAGGCACAAGAGAGAGGGAAAGGAAGTATGGCGGGACCATCAGGCCTAACTCTCTGGAGGGAGACTGGGGTTTGGAACTGGAGCAGGGACTCTGCAAGAAAAGGAGCCCCAAAGAGCTGCCTACATGACTCATGGTCACTGTGAACACTGATTTGGGTGACATCTCTTAAGTTATCCTTCCTCTTTCCCCTCAGATCAGTGAGCCCATTGCAGTCTGTTCAGACTGGACTCTTTAATAATTATTTGTAGAAGAGCAGCACCTAGAACGTGCTTCAGCCCAGCTTAGCACCCCGTGCTGTACATATACATAGTAAGAGCCTGACTCTATCCCTGTCCCAAAGAGCTTGTTGCACACACAGACAAGACCGACAAAGGGTGGAAGGGGAAAGAGAGAGGAAGTGACTCACCCAGGGTCACAGGGCAGGACAACGGGAGGGAATAAAATCCAGGCCGCTCAAGACCCAATCCAGTGCCCCATCTACTAGATCACACTGCTTCAATGCTCCTCAGGGGTGAGCTATGCGCCACAAGGAAAAGGGACAGATCTGTGGCCTGATCCTGGCAAGCCCACTCAGCACACTACTGCTGTTTCCTTTGCCATTGCTCACAGCTTGAGGATGGTCTTCCGAGATGGCTCCTACAGAACTTCAGTGCCGCCTTCCTGCTCTATGTTCTCCTCATTTCGCCCCATGCACAGCGTTACCACCTGGATTATTGCAGAGATTGTTTTTTTTCCCCTTTTAAATGTACTTTTGTGACAGTCACCAAGGCACCGATGGACTAGGCCTCGTTTGTGGGTTCTTGAGGGCCCTTGGAGGATGAGACATGGAAAGCTGTTCCAGGCTTGGAGCAATGGGATGTTAACACACATGCAAATTATAGCAGGTAACACAAGTGGCAGTGGGGGGCAGGGGGAGGGAAGCCAAAGAAAATCATCTCCCCTTTGACTCCCACAGAATAATTCATAACAGAATTCATTTGTGTTCCTGGGGGTAGGTCTTGTGATAATATTCATTGCACTTGATCCACAGCTACACAGACGTACGGTTCTCTGTCATTCATTAGACAACTCTGGGTTGCCATAAGAGTTGGCACCCCGGCAGCATGTCTTAATTTATAAATGAGACTACACACATGGGCTCCAGTGGGAGTGAAGAAGTTAGTGGGCAAGTGAGCGGGCATTGTGGTGTCTTCTGTTCTGGGAGAGTGGTAAAGTGCAGACAATGGAAATTCAAAGGTCTGAGTCAGAATGTGTCTGTGCCCCAGGGCCTAGAACATGCCAAGACTGACTGTCCCTAGTACCTGTTGGGGAAGGATCGGGAAGATGCTTCCTGAAAAAGAGCAGGGACGGCAGGGTAAGAGATGTGGCTGGCTTAGGAGCTGAAGAACTGAATATATTAATCTGTTTTAGTCCTCGTGCAGTGTGTGTATGCACACAGGTGAACAGTGAGTGTGTCCCTGTGTGTGTGCTCACTGTCTGTGCCCTGGGGAACTCAACCTGGAAGTATTTGCATACCAAAAAGAATGCCATGATTGAGAGAAATTTTCAAAATCACCGATTTCTTGCAAATATATACACTGGATATTGACCAACAAACCCAGAAGATCCCAATGCCATGGTCAAGAATGAGCACTACCTCCTCTGTTACTGTACACACAGTCACTATTCTCACCTAGCTTAGTACCTGGCCCTATGCAACTTGTACCATTGAGTAGTTTTCTCATTACCGGCCTGATCCAAAAGCCCATTAAAGTAAATGGAAAGACTTATCGGAGTAGGGGTATGGAACAGCTTCCGTATGAAGAGAGATTAATAAGACTGGGACTTTTCAGCTTGGAAAAGAGATGACTAAGGGGGGATATGATTGAGGTCTATAAAATCATGACTGGTGTGGAGAAAGTAAATAAGGAAGTAAATAAATTTACTCCTTCTCATAACACAAGAACTAGGGGTCACCAAATGAAATGAATAGGCAGCTGGTTTAAAACAAACAAAAGGAAGTATTTCTTCACACAACGCACAGTCTGTGGAACTTCTTGCCAGAGGATGTTGTGAAGGCCAAGACTATAACAGGGTTCAAAAAAGATCTACATAAATCCATGGAGGATAAGTCCATCAGTGGCTATTAGCAAGGATGGGCAGGGATGGTGTTCATTCCCTCTGGGGCAACTGGCATTGGCCCCTGTCGGAAGACAGGATACTGGGCTAGATGGACCTTTGGTCTGACCCAGTATGGCCGCTCTTATGTTCTTATAGTGGACAGGGCACTGGACTGAGAGTCAGCAAACTTGGGTTTTATTCCTAGCTCTGCCACTGAACTTGTGTGTGACCTTGGGCAAGTCTCTTCACCTCTCTGTTTCTCTTCCCATCTGTCTCATTTATTTAGATGGTCAGGTCTTTGGGGTAGGGACTGTCTCTTACTCTGTGTTTATACAGCAGCTAGCACAGTAAGATCCCAGCCTCTAGGGGCCTCTAGGAACTACTACCATACAAACAAGAATTTAATTGGCTTTGGATCAGGCTGTTTCTCCCTTTCAAAACTAGCATCAGTTTTATTCCTGCACTGAGAACCCATGCAATGAAAACGTATGGTTGGAACATGCACTTGTGTTATTGCAGCAGATGCGATGGAAACACAAAAATCTTTGAGTGCCTCTCTGTGCTATTTTTACTTCCCTTTTGGTGGGCCTCTTATTTACCACTTAAAACACATCTGGCCTTAACTGCTTTAGTCTCACAACAGCTTATTTTAACTTTGTTACTTTATTTTTATTGCTACACTACGCAGCCTCAAAGAAAAGCCAAAAGAGCAATTTGAGCGGAGCATTATGTAACCCATGCACCTCATGTCAAGCCCTGGAAACCACAAGTAAATCCCCTCTCATTGAATTCGTCCAGTGCAGCAGCATTCTAGACTGCCTCTAGCAGAGGGGCAAAGTTCACCAAAGCCGTTGCCCAGAGCACATTTGCAGCATCAGTAATTTAGGGGGGAGGGGGATTCTAGGGGGTGATTTAATGGTCCAAACATATGTGCCATACAACAGTCAAATGTATCTTCAAGTCAAGAGGGAACAGTGCTATTGATCCATCATAAACCAATACTTTGCCAGCTGCCGAATACGGGGAAAATCCTGCTCCCGACTGTGTAAGGCTCACAGCCCTGAAAAGCAGCAGAATGACATGGTCTCCTCTGAGGCAACCCATGGAGGAACTGCAAGCTTGCAGATGCTCTCTTGGCGTGCTGCAGGAATAGCTGGGTTTGCCTATTCTCAGTCAGTGGTGCCCCCCACAGCAACAGGGAATTGGCCAGAAAGAGGCAGAGCATAGTCGCTAGAATGTCTGTGAACTGAGTGGCCCTATACATAATTCATATGTATGGACAATATATAAAAACGGACCTATGATCTCACTCTAAATGATCCCCAAATTTCTCCCTATTTACTTTTTAAGCTACAATACCCAGCCAACCATCAGAGTCTATGAGGACTTTAGCCTCAATGATATGTTTTCCCCATTTCTCTTGGCTTTTCTAAGTGCAAGGCCTCCACACTGAACAAATAATAAAGGATGTTCTCAGCAACTGCCGATCTGAGTGGGACAAGCCTAGCCGTGCCTAACGGAACAATCATGCGTGAGGAGACACGTTATTCCAGTGTTTCAGTCAGCCCTCCCGTCACTATCCTCTGCAGGCTCTGTCGTGGAGGCCCACAACAGTGAGGTTTTCCACATAAAGCCAGCGGGGTTGATGTAGCCACACGGATCAATGGTCCATCTGGAGTAGTCTCCTGTTTCCTGGAAGCTTCACAGGGAGGCATAAAACCTCCACCATGCACTTAACTGTGCAGGACTCCAGCATGGATGAAATGATTCCCTCTCCTCAGCTAGTGATCACCTTTTGTTCTTCAGCAGGAGGCATACCATGTAGCTCTTAGAATTAGCGTAACTGCAGATTCTAATTTTAACCCAATAAATTATTATTAGCAGTAAATATGCATATTATGGTGGCACCCAATGACTCAAGGGGGATTGGGGCCCCATTGTGCCAGGCACTGGACAGACACGGAAAGTGACAGTCCCTGCTCTGAAGGGCTTCCAGTCTAAAAGATGGACAGACGAAGGGTAGGGGATGGGGAAATGACACAGAAGCACATGAGCTTGGGGAAGAATTGGCATGGCTTTGACTTCAGTCAATAGGAGCAGAAGCCACCAAAGCAGGGACTGCTGCATTATGGCAGGGAGCGGGGGCATGATGGGGGGCCTCCACCTCTTTCCCCAGTACTCCTTGGATGCAGAGATGCTCAGGGGGAGACCCACCCCACTCTCTGGGAGCACTAGGATGTATCCAGGTGGTGCTTTCCCTCCCCACCCTCTTGTGGCCTTGCGGGGGGATGCTGCAGAGAGGAGTCAGCCAGAGAGTCCAGGTGGTAGGAGCAGAAGCAGCCAAAGCAGGGAGCTGTGACCAGTCAGAGAACTTTCCACAGTTTTGACTGGACGTCCCCTGCCCTGCGCTGATTGGCTGTGTGCTTCTACTCCCTGCCCCCCTCCCCAAGTCACTTGACCTCTGCTTCACTTCACACCTGCTCCTCTTCTCCCCTGCCCTGGCCCTCACCCCCCCTTTCTTTCCCTTTTCTTTCCATTTAACTGATCTCCTCGTAAGTAACCTCTCCACACCCCCCCTCTCCCCCGCCACCCAAAATGATAGAATAAGCTGCTATTTGCTGCCACCCATTGTTCACTCTGTTGGTGTGTTCTGTCCCTTCCCCCTGCCCTGGGAATGGGACTGTTTGTTGTTCTGTGTTTGTAGCACAGTGGGGCCCTATTTTTGATTGGCCCTTAGGCACAACTGTAATAAAGATGATTAATAATAATAATTGTATGTATTGTGGGATTGTTTTTTTTAACTGGGGGTAAAGAATAAGAAAGCAGGGAATGAATGTGTGTAGAAAATGTCTAATCCCTTTATTGATTCTCACTGAGCTCACTGATTTTTCAGCCAAGTCAAAGTTTAACTTGAAATCCATAGGACGAGGGGCCCAATCCATCTCTCAGCATATGTATACAGTACAAGTGCTATGGAGGCAAAGCTGCAGCCAAGACACTGTAGTGTAGACAATACAGTATGGAAGGGGTTTTTGTATCCCTGTAGTAAATCCACCCCCTAGAGAGGTGCTAGCTAGGTCGATGGAAGAATTCTTCCATCAAGTTTACAGTGGGGTTGATCTAATTATATCACACAGAGTGTGAAATTTTTCACAGCCGTCAGACAATAGCTAGGCTGACCTAAACTTCAGGTGTAGACCAGGCCTCAGTTACACCACTGTAAAACTGGAATAACTCCCAACATCTGTGGAGTTATTTAGGATTTACAGTGGTGTAAATAAGTGCAAAATTTAGACTTTAGGTTACATGTTTTTCCATAGTAATTATTTTTTCCCTCCATCTCTAGCATTCTGTAGAAGAATTCCTCAAGCTTTTGGTTAATTGGTTAGACATTCTCCCATAGGCACGTCCATTAACTTCTTCACTGCTTCATTGTTTCACTTCTGGAATTTTTTTTTCATATTGAGCAGTCATTTGTGAGCAAAGACGACAGACCTGTACTTAATGATGGCAATAGTTTCTGGGTTGCTGTGAGATTTTCAGGAAAGTCGTCTGTGGCTTGGAGGTTGTTAAACTAATTACTAGGCGTAAGGTAAAAACTCCAGGCTTAAGCTGTTGGTTGATACAGCAAGTGCCAGGAAATCTGAGGGCAAACATTTGGAAAAGAATCAAAGCAGCTGAGTGCTGAAATAAACCTGTTTCCCTTCCTTGCCTCCTGCTCCTCAGCTAAATTGTATGTAGAGGTAAATAGATAACTGTTAATAGATCTGCACCACTGTCGCAGAAGGGGAAATTTGATTGAATTTTCCTTTCTTCACAAGCCAGGCTGAATTCGAAAGAATTGCAGGAGTGTGACTGAAGGGCAGTATTTAGGTCTGTGTTCCCATCATGTCCTACAAGGAACTTAATTTTAGGATTGTATTGACTTCATTCAGCAGTGCCCATGGCCTATCCGTTGGCCACAATGAGTGATTCTTCTTAATAGAGTGTTCTGATAGTAACAGTCCCCTTTGTTGCAGGCTGCACTGGGGAATAATGAATCTTAATGGCATTGTGTTCTGTAGTCTCTAACTCATGTTGTTATCCATTGTCTCATAACCAGAACCCATCCGTAGAAGAGGCTGCTGCTTAATTAGCTTCTATTTTCAGTGATAGGGAACCTTGCCAATAGACTCTTGTTAATTCAGTATCAGATATGTTGTCTCAGTGATGCTCAGTTATTCAAAAATCTTTTATTTCAAATTACTTCCCCTCTTTGGAGCAACCATGGAGAGGAACACATCTTTCTTTTAGCACATCAGTATCCACACACATACTGTGCTCTCAAATATTTTCAACAGTATAAGGAGATCAGCTGCTGTGATGCTGAGTTAAAACAGAAGGTATAATGCCCTGTGCTCTGCTTTTGCAAGGGTTGATATCGCAAAAAGAAGAGTCTGAAAAATATCAAGTAGCAGTGTTTACACCTCGATGAAAGTAATGTGGTCTCACTAATTGGGTTATAAAATATAAATCACAGAGCCTGACAAACAATTCCCTTCTTCTCCAGTCCAAATTCTCTACTAAGAAAGTGAGCAATCCACTTGATGTAGAGCAGTGGTTTTCAAACTTTTTAGGCTGTATACCCCTTTCCAAATAATGTAATCTACTGCATACCCCATCTGAAATAGGGTCATCATATGCCTATGATTAGATTGCCAAGTCTTACTAAATAAAAATGTGTTGTCCACCATTATGACAGCTCACGTACCCGTAGGGGTACATATACCTCAGTTGGACAACCACTAGATGTAAAGCATTCTTTGGTATGTGGTGAAGATGAAGTTCCAAAACACACTAACCTCTGAGTGAAATAAACCACATGGCCCATCAGTACCCATTTGGCTACTGTATGGGCCCTGAGAAAATATAAAACTGCTAACAGAGAGTGGAAAGATACATATAGAGCATCTGTGTCTGAAGAATAAACTTCATTTACAGCAGAGGAAAAAATATACTCTTCAAGGGATCAGATACTGTGAAGCAACAAAACATGAATCAATATGGACTTCTAATTCCCAACTGACAAGCAACTGAAAGTGATTTAAATAAGACAGGTTTCAGAGTAGCAGCCGTGTTAGTCTGGAAAGGAGTACTTGTGGCACCTTAGAGACTAACCAATTTATTGGAGCATAAGCTTTCGTGAGCTACAGCTCAGTTCATGCATCTGATGAAGTGATCTGTAGCTCATGAAAGCTTATGCTGTAATAAATTTGTTAGTCTCTAAGGTGCCACAAGTACTCCTTTTCTTTTTTTAAATAAGACAGGCACCAATCAGAGCCAAGCTTACCAACAGAAACCATTGCACCATACAAAGAGCTAAAGGGATAGATCTGGGCACAGCACCTAAATAATTAAGTAAGTCATCAGGACATTGACTCTGTTAAAAGCTAGTGAGTTTCCTTATGTACTCTGAGAGAGGCCCAGCTGGGGCTTAAATGCTGGATCATCCTGTATTTCCCTGCTGAATAGAGAAAATCATTTGCAGAAGCTCTTATTTAAGAAGTCTTTAAGAGCACAGTCTGAAGTCACTTAATTTTAGTGGAGGGCCTGCTTCTGGACGTCCATCACATGAAAATGAGGAGGGGAAGAAAGGAGGGACGTAAATTATGATAGAAGGCAAATGGAAGTTTCTGCGTTATTTTAAAGCTAAAGTGGAAACCCACACGCATGTACGGGCTGTTTGAATTTTTTAGTGTATTATTGTAGCATATGATGAGTTAACCTGGCAGTACCAGGCAGTTCCAGTGAGGCAGAACCTCACTACAGAGCTGTTAGTGATGTATGGTTAAGGCCCTAACAAATTCATGGCCATGAAAAACGCATCACAGACTGTGAAATCTGGTCTCCCCCTGTGAAATCTGATCTTCTGTGTGCTTTTACCCTATACTATAAAGATTTCACAGGGGAGACCAGTGTTTCTCAAACGGGGGGTCCTGCAGGGGGGTTGCAAGGTTATTTTTGGGGGGTTGCAGTATTGCCACCCTTACTTCTGCATAGCCTGGGTGGCTGGAGAGCGGCGGCTGCTGGCCGGGAGCCCAGCTCTGAAGGCAGCGCCCTGCCAGCAGCAGCGCAGAAGTAAGGGTGGCAATACCTTACCAGGCCGCCCTTACTTCTGCACTGCTGCTGGCAGGGCGCTGCCTTCAGAGCTGGGCTCCTGGCCAGCAGCCGCCGCTCTCCCGCCACCCAGCTCTGAAGGCAGCCACCAGCAGCAGTGCAGAAGTGAGGGTAGCAGCACCACAATTCCCCCTACAATAACCTTGCTGTTTGGGTCAGGACCCCTACAACTAAACACCATGAAATTTCAGATTTAAAGAGCTGAAATCATGAAATTTATGATTTTTAAAATCCAATTGACCAAAATGGACCGTGAATTTTAGTAGGGCCCTATGTATGGTGAAACATTAAACCTCTGGTGCTCAGTGATTATTTAAACATGGGCCTTTTTTTAAAAGAAAAAGAGTAATAGAGGATGAAGCACAATTTCCGCCCCCCCCCCCCCCCCGGCTTTCACATTGGATAGGGAGGAGGAAAAAGACTGTTTTCCTCTTTTGGGAATTTTGTTTCTCAGAAGGTGCATGTGCCCGTATCTCTGTCCTCTGGTGAACAGTTAAGTAACATCCTGGCTGGGAAAATCAGAGATTTGCTGTGACAAAAATGATGAAATTATTTATTTATTTGTGTTACCATAGCACCTACAAGCCCTAGTCATGGACCAGGATCCAATGGCAAAGAGCTCTCAATGAAAATACAAAGGGCCAGATCCTCAAAAGTTTTTAGGCAACTAACTTCTTTTGAAATCAATGGTGCCTAAATAGCTTTGAGGATCTGGGCTAAAAAGGCTAAAGAAAACATTGTGGGACATGGCACACTCTCTGGGCTCTCTCATTTCCTCATGTTATAGCTCTCTTCTAAACCTGGGCCTCTTGTTCCTATAAACTTTTTCCCCAAAAAACATCAGTGTGCTCTTAGTTGCTGCTTTGTCCACCCCACTCCCACTCTCTTCCTGCACTCTCTTGTTGGTTAGTGGTTGGCTTTTTAGAAATCCATAGTCCTTTTGTTATCAACCAACAACGACCATATACCTATCCACTTCTGCATTGTCCCGTTCACATTGTGTAGTCACCCAGGCTGCCCTGGTGGGTCTGCTACGTCTGCTACTGTAGATTTTCATTGATAGATTTAGACATATTTCAGCATATAGGAATTGCTTTTGAAAATATCAATAATTAAGCATGTCATGCTATCTCCATCTAAGGTGACTGAAGTACCACACTAATGGGTACACGATAGATACAGAGAGCTGCCAGAGGAAGAACTTCCTCCTGTCACCTTACACTTGGTTCATCCCTGTCTCTCCTGCTAGGGCTGAGTGGTCCATATGAGATCTTACAGCTCCTTGGGCTTAAACACACTTCATGGCCCCTACTGGCCTCACCTCTAACGTTGGGCTGAAACCCAAAAATGACTTGGGCATGGACAAGAGAAACATCACTGCTGACCCCGTCCTGTAAAGGGGCAGGGGTTTCTCTTGTTAACTAGGGAACGGAGACTAGAAGTGCCTTCCCCCAGCAACTAACATGGTGACTGGACAGCTCCTGCCCCCAAAGATCAGAGTGGTGATGGGGCCTCTTCCCCCTCATCAGAGGGTCTCTAAGAGGAAGCTCCTATCTACTGTCATTCAGAACTATGAGTTTGGGAATTTAGCTATCAGGACAAGGGCTTATCACAGGTGTAAGATTTTGGTTGACTTGCATAGAGCCAGATTGGCAGAGATGAAAAGGCTGGATGGAGCAGGCCTACTCACCTGCCCCTTTCCAATGAAGTAATTCCCTCTACTAAATTCATCCTGTCTCCATGACATCAAAAGAGAACATATTTTTTTAACAACAAAAATGACTTGCCCACATCAGTGATTAGCTACATTTATTGTCATTTAAATTGTTTTTATCTAGAAGTTGATTTTTAAAAGTGTCTGAATCTGGATAGAAACTATTTTGGATGTTCAAATGCCAAACTAACAAGCGACGAAGAGATTGTAACATGGAGAAGCCCCTGAATGGGTAACTTGCACCCTTCAGCCAAGATGTATTTTGGAATGGGTTGGGCTAGTCAGTCCTCAGAATAAGATTTTTATAATGGAAATGCCAGCTGACTCATAACCATAGCAGCACATCTGCTCTGTTATAGTGGTTGTGTAATTGTTTAATACAGTTTTTAACTCCGCCTATCAACCAGCGCTGTGGGCACTTTCACAGCATAAAAACATGCAATTATCCAAACAAATCAAAATGCTAATGACCTTTCTTGAAGGGCAGATACAGCCCCAGTATGCATTACACGATCTCCTTAAAACACCCACCACAAGCCAATTTAAAACAAAGGGCAGGGGGACAGATCCCACTCTGGTGTAAATCAAAATAGCTCCACTGATGAACTGGCGCTGCTCCTGGATTTACACCACTGACATCAGAGAACTGAGCTGATGTACTCCACGGAACTGTGCTGATTTACAGCAGCTGAGGATCTGCCCCATAATATTTAGAACATTTTCTTCCTAGCCCAAAATGGAGTGCCTCCAAACTCTAGCCCCAAGTCTCAGATACACCCAAACATCTCCCCCAGCCAGCTCAGGAAAAGCCTGGCAGAACATGTGGCTTTTGAAGCCTGCTTCTGAAGGCCACCAATGCTGGTCTGGCAAGCCAAGGCAGAAAGCAAGTCTAGCAGCTAAGGGGTCCACAGCAAGAATGCCTTGTCACCACTGGTCTCCCACAGGACTTAGATGGCCTACAGATGTTACATAAACAGAGATGTATCTGACAAATTGCCAGGACCCAAACCATTTAGCCTGCTTCAGTGGGCAGTGAATCAGATCCTTAGTGTTTTACAGGACAAAATCAACATAAACGACCCAGGAAATCAGCTGACAGTGCTACGCTTGAAGCACCCAGTATAATATGTTCTCTGTGGGTAACATTGCTCAATCTGGTGTTAACCATGCTGCACTAACTACAATACCCAGATGAGTTTAAGGCGTTGGCCCAGTAATCTAGTCTCAGGGTGGGAAGGGCACAGATAAAACTTGTACTTACTCCCTTGACTCTCAGTCAATAGATTATAAATGCAACATTTGCATTGCCTCAGGAAACTAAGTAGGGTTCTGACTATAGAAATGGTACCTAAGTGCAAAACTGAGATCCAGAATCCAAAATCTCAACATTGTCTGGCTCCATGGGTTTGGTTGGTCTGTTATAGACATAGAATCCAACTGGAAAACGTGGAGAATGCCTTTACTTTGTTCAGAGTAGGGGTTCTGGTCTGGTCAGTTGCTAATTTCAGTTGCTAATTTTGGTAGTGCAGAAATGTTTGGAGGGGGGGAAAAAAGTCAAAATATACCAGATTTTGCTCTGGTGAACTTTTAAATACAGAAATAAAAGGCTCAGGCAACATGACATTTGGTGAAAGGCAGAAACTATTGTGTTGCTGATGTACTTTTGGTTATGAAATGTTAAAAGGAAAAACCCTCTTAGAATTATAAAACAAACGGAGCTTCTGCACCTGGGCAGCCTGTGCGGTGTAGGGTGATTCAGAAAAAAAATGCTTCAAGAATTAAGCGTGGCCTCTATTAAGAATACTGGCAATGCAAATATCCAAAATACTGTCCTGAATTTTCACCGTTCTCCTGTGAGACCTCACATTGCCTTCCGAATGAAATGAGAACCGTCGTCTTTTTAAATTGCTCCCTGCTTGCACCAATGTCCATGATCTTTTGACTTCTTCAATAATTGTAAGTCACTCTACACAAGGCAGGTTGATTTACGTGGAAGGGAGCTTTTTTGTTTTTGTTTTGAATTCCCCAGATCAATTTTTTTTTCTTGAAACCTCATATTCTTCTGCAGCATAACTGGACAAAAACTTTAGGCTGCGTTCTTGAACAGAAACATCAGACTAGTGGAAATGAAATAAGAAATGTAATTTGTAGTCACAGAGATGAAGTTTTTCTCCTCAAAGATTTCAGTTTGGTAAAATCAATATACTTCAGAAAACTCTGGATATATTTGGGGTTCATAGGAAGAAAAACTCTGGATTTTCATGAATTTCCTTGACCGTCCAAAACTGGTATAAAGGCATTACACATAATTTCCACTCTTTGTCCTTTTAATAAGTAGTGATGAGCCACTGGCCACCAGCCCATCCTTGCATCCTGGTGGCATGGTCTCACCACATCCAGCAACTCATCTCCCCCACCCTTCCATGCTCTTGTCCTTCAAGGATCAGTAGAACTGGGTTCTTCTCTCCTTCTCTCCAAGCTGTGATGATCTAGGGATACTTCTGTAGGACTTCTGAATGCTGAGTGAGATTGTGAATCCTGTGTATCTATATCAGGTTGCAAACTCCATTCTGAATGTGCAGCCTTTTGCCTTCTCTCTGGTCTGTCTGTTTGCTTTTGTGTTGGCTTGAGGTTTCAGAGGGTGGTGGCAAACATAACAGGAGAGTTGTTGCAGTTCAGTGCTTTGACTATTGAATGTAATTGCTCTACAAAAAGGACGGGCTCCCAACCCAGGGGAACTGGATTAGCCCGAGGGAAGCCACCTTAGCAACAGTCACCTGGCAGGAGTTTGTGCACATGTGGGAAAGCTGACAAGGGCATGACGCCTGATGCATGGGGCTGGAGGTTTTAAAAGAGCAGAAGCTGGTCTGTTCAGGAGTCATTTTCTTCCGTCCATGAGGGAGAGACCAGGCACCATGTGATAGTCCGCATGCAGAGGACACTGATGGTCCTGACTTCCTAAGGATTCCCAAGGAAGGGGTGAGATAGAAAGGGATGAGCGTGGCATCTACTGTTGCATATGATCTATACTCTCCTGTGCTTTATTGATTAAGTATAAAAGAGCATAAAGGTGTTAGACTGTGAGAAGTGTGTGCGCTGACTGCTTTACAACTACTATGTGGTCCTGGAAGAGATAAACTGTGACCAGAAGCTTTATACCTTTGGGGTGGAGTTCTGGGAGAGAGTGTGTTTAATTACCTGGGAAGAAGAAAGGTCAGTGTTGCATGCAGAGGGGCTAGGTGGCTGGACAGCAGGTTCCAACATTCAGAGGGGGATGCCAGATAGGAGGTCTGCACCCAGAGAGTGTGCTTGGGGACCCCAAGATTAGGGCACTGCCTCCATTCAGGCTACAGGGGCCTGGAACACCTAGGGATCTAGAGCAGAAGAGGTTTGGATTCCCCTTATAGCAGTCCTAGTGGATTGCTAGGATCTGTGACACAAGCCACTGGACATATTTCCAAGGATTAACTTCTTCATTTTAATGTTAATGAAGGAAGAGGAAGAATGATCTTGTGGTTAAATTCTAGAACAGTGAGACAAGAGATTTGCCTTCCAGTCACTTCTCTGCCACAGACTTATTGAATGACCTTGGGGCCTTCACTGAATCTCCAGGCCTCCAATCACCATCAGTAAAAAGGGGAGACCACCAAACTCATGGGGATGGTATGGGCTTAATTAATTAATATCTGTAAAATGCTATGAGATCATTGGACAAAAAAGGGCGCTACCTTGTATCAATGCAAAGTAAAAATTTATTGTATGAAACGTAACGACATAGGGGATCTCTGTAAATACAAGCATGGGCAGTAATAGGATTTTATATTGTATTTCACTGACGTAACACCAGCGGCACTTTACCGGTGTACTGCCCTTACCGCTCTGTGCTGATTAGCACATTTATTTACAGCCACCTTGCCCCATCTATTGGTCACCGTTGTGCATTACATTTTGACAAGGGAGACTGACTGTGAAAGAGTATTTTTCCACTGACACTGAGGGTATATGTACATGGCAATCAGAGGTATGATTTCACCACATGTAGACAGAGCCAAGCTAGTTTTAATCTCACATCAGGTTATTCACATCCACCAGTGCAATGCCTATGGCTTCAGTAGAGAGATTCCTGATTTACACCAGGGTGTGAGGAGACTCAGGCCACCCCAGAGGGGTGATGAATGAGCTCTTCTCCCAGGACAATAAATCCTTCCCATCTTCCACTTCAGTTTAAACACTGCCCATCACCTCTTCAGTCCCTCTTACACCTGTTCTTGGTGTCACCACTTCGGCTGTTCAAAGAACCCCAGGAACAGGACCCACACAGTTATTAGAAAATTAGACTCCTTTAAAGGGTTGGGATTGGGTCCTGTCTGAACATGGCCTTAAAAGCAGTCCTCTGTCGGCTTGCACACCTAGCTGACAGCTTGTCTCCTTCCAAGGATGACTTAACTCAGCTCAGTTTGACATATTGGAGCCTCCAGGCCAGAATCTGCTCCGTTACATCAGTGTAACTCTGAGTAACACCATTGATTTTTATACTGAAATTTCACCAGGGCAACAGAGAAGAAGTTGGCCCAATTACACTGTTGCTGTATGAATAACGAAGTGCACTATTTCGTCCACTCATCTAATTGTGCAGTGGAGAATGAAATTGAAGACCTGGACTTATGTACCACCAACAGAGCGAGTCTTGTGGGCCCCAGTTCTGGGTTACATGAATATGTCAACCCATAGCTCAGTGAAAACGAGACTATCATCTATAGGTGTGCATTGACATGTCAGCTGGGAGGGGCCTGCCATGAAAGTAAGCCATACGGAATAGAAAATGTATGATGCGCATTTCCCTCTTGATGGAGGTTGCTAGAGAACTAACTGTACTAGAAATAAGTTCAGCAGTAGAATTATGAATCATTAATGCTGGGGTGTGTGTTTCTGTGTGCTTTTGTTTCATGATTGCACTCTGAAATTGTGATACTCATGCTATGGTATAATGTTGGGAAAAGGTTAATAATATAATGTACAATATGAAATTTGATGATACTGGGATTTATTCCATGTGGCACTAATATGTTGGGTAGGGAGAAAGGGATGCAGGGAGCCTTCCCCCCGGCACTAGAAAGGCAGCACTAGAAGTGTGCTAGGTGAGAGGGGACCAGATACTACCCTGCCCAGTCCATCACAGCTGCAAGTGGGATGGGCTGATGGCTTAGGGATGTAGCCATCTAACTACCTGTCTAACTACCATCAGTTATGGTTGGCAGGACGGGCTGTGTTGGTCTCCTCATTAAGGCACAGAGGGTTTGTATTTAACACATTATTTTCATTTATACTCCACCTAACGCAAGCACAACCACAGCCAGAGCCTGGTGTTGACCAGAGCCAGAGCCCCACTTTCCAAAATGGAGGATGAACTTCGGCCCCTCGGCAACACCCCACATCCTTACTGACAGCTGCTCCACACAGATGTGGGGCAGAGGGGGTGCCTGGGGGGGGAACACTGATTCTTTATAAAGCAGCAGGAAGGTGAGTACCCAGCATGCTGCCCTGAACGATCCTGTACTATGCTGGCACAATGGCTCTGGAATCCTTTGGGTGGTTAGCATCCACCTCTCCCCATCTACCTCCCTATCACCCTTGTATGGTTGCAAAGAGATCCAGCAGAATCCAGCTTATGGTGTCAACTGTGTAATGCTGCATATGTACAAACTGGTCATGTACAGTTATCTTGACCAGCCTCTGGAAGAATGTTCCTGTCCCAAGCTCTACATCGCTATTACTTATCACAGAATCATAGAAATGTAGAGCTGGAAGGGACCCCAAGAGGTCGTCAAATCCAGCCCGCTGCGATGAGACAGGACCAAGTAAACCCAGACCATCCTGGACCGGTGTTTGTCTAACCTGTTCTTAAAAACCTCCAATGATGGGGATTTGAGAACCTACCTTGGGAGCCTATTTCCTTATAGTTAGAAAGTTTTTCCTAGTATGTAACCTAGATCTGCCTTGCTGCAGATTAAGCCCATTATGTCTTGTGCTACATTCAGTGGACATGGGGAACAATTGATCACTGCCCTTAACATATCTGAAGATTGTTATCAGCTTCCCCCCTCAGTCTTCTTTGCTCAAGACTAAACATGGCCAGTTTTTAACCTTTCCTCATAGGTCATGTTTTCCAACCCTTTTATCAATTTATCCACATCTCTCCTAAAGTGTGGCACCCAGAACTGGATATAGTGCTCCAGCTGAGGCTGCACCCCTGCCGAGGTTGAATTACATCCTATTAATACACCCCAGAATGATATTAGCCTTTTTCACAATTGCATCATATCATTGACTCATGTTAAATTTGTGATCCCCTATAACCTCCAGATCCTTTCAGCAGAACTACCAAAGGCAAAATGGGGACTACGTGAAGTAGTTTGCACTTTGATCTTGTTGAATTCAGGCCAATTCTCCAATTTGTCAAGGTTGTTTTGAATTTTAACCCTGTCCTCCAAACTGCCTGTAACCCCACCCAGCTTGGTGTCAGTTGGGGATTTTATAAGCAAACACTTCCACTTCATTATCCAGGTCATTCATGAAAAGATTGATCAATACGGGACCCAGGACTGACTTCTGCAGGACCCCATCTGATATGCCCTCCGATTTTGCCAGTGAACCATTGATAACTATTTTTGGATACAGTCTACTACCTCATGAGTAATTTCATCTAGACCACATTTCTCTAGTTTGCTTATGAGAATGTCATGTGCAACGGTGTCAAAGCCTTACTAAACTCAAGAGATATATTTCACGGTACTTGCCAAATTGGCGCTGTCTTCATCTTTCTGCTGTCGGAGTGAATGTAGCGTTTTCCTATACTTAAATACTGGAATAATTGCTTGAGGCTGCTGAGGTCAAAGCCCAGTAAATCTCCCGTGCCCAGCCATACAACTATCGAGAAATAAATTTCAGTTTCAAAGGTTTGTTCCATTGATTTATCTCTGGAGCCATCTCAGTTTCCTCAGCTCAGCCATATCATAACTCAAATGTTTAGTATTAGATGACATGCACAATAAATTAAATATATATATATACACACCGTGTACTGGCGAACCAAAGCCCTGAAGGACTTAAATACAAACAAAATGTGGATGACTCATGCAATAGCTCAAGGCATCTTCTAATCCTGTCCGATTGTCTTGTTTTTCCACATAGACTGTGCTATGCACATGACTGACATGATTCTTTTGCTCGGTGTAGTTGCAAATCAGGGTCTTTTCTCTATTCTTGGGTATCATCACAAAGCTCAGACATTTTACAGCTTCTCTGCTCTGGGGTCACACCGGAATACATACAGCAATAGCCAGACATTTAATGAGATAAAAGGATGATTAAGAGCTAATGTCAATGTAATGTACCATGATAATCATTTTCTGCTGCTAGATAAATGATGATGCAGGTGATCCAGTTGCAGGTTTTTTAATCTGATGGACTCTGAGGCAGTCCTGCCAGTTGCGCGCTGTGTGTAACAACAGCTTGGACACAAAGGGTCAGATCCTCTGTTGTGCTGGGGATACTCAGTGCCGCACCATCGGCAGATTCCGGCTGTAAATCTCAACCCGCTGGAGGACCACTCAGGTACAGTGGGATTCTTCTGTGACACGCTGCCAGCTCAGCAGTCCCTATGCCTTCCCCTGGTGCTAGGACACACGTGCGACCAGGATGATGCTAGACAGCTCTGCTCCCATGCAGTTTTGGCCCTTTGGGTCTATTGACACCTAGTGTAAGAGCTGCCCTCAAGCTGCTGTAAGCTACACCTGGTGATCAGGTCTGCAGAGTACAAAGGGGAGCTTTATGCCACATGAGGAGTCCTTCCCCACCCAGACATGGGCTGAGGGCAGTTCAGCTGCATGCCAAGATAGGACTCTGTCCAAAGCTCTTTGCTGATTGACTGGTTGAGCTTCACAGAGCACCTGAAGTGAACACAAATGGCCCAGGTGGTAAGATGCTGCTGTTGTTTTACTGCGTGATTCCTGCATTGCTTCAGGTTAATTGGACCAGAGGACGGATACGTCCTGAACTCCAGAGAACCAGAAAGGATTGTAGCTTTGTAGAAGTACATTGGAATCAGCTGTCCATTTTCTTGACTATTTCATTTGGTGGAATACTTTTCACACAAAACTTGAAATTATAAATGAGAAGAAAACACGTAACAATTGTTTAAGGAATTGCTGCAGGTGAGTAGCACAGTTCTACCTATAAAAGAGTTAATACAGATCAACTCCTGTGCTACACAATATTTCCCATAAAACACGTTTACTGTGGCAGAAGTCCATGGCACTTGGGCAACCACAGATGATGATTTCCAAGAAACAATTTATACACTTGGCTAGAAGGGGCATAGTAATCCAGACAAGCCAACTATGATGTGTGCAATGTCCTTCCTTTCAAACAAAGGGGGAAAAAGGTAAACACTGGGTGTACATGAGGAACACCCATTATTATGAAGGGCTTTGGGAATGATATGAGTTCCAAAGACAGACGAGCCCACGATAGCCTAGAAACTGGTCATATAGGCACTACAGAAATGCAGGCAAGTAGCTGGAGAATTTGGAGCTCCACATGGAAGTGGCAAGTGTAAATACTACAAACAAGAGGCAGGGGTGTTGCTCTTTAAGATCAGCTGAAGGGTCTAGTAGATTGTCGGTGGATGGTGCAGCTAGGTGGGCTCTGGAGAGTTTCCTCCCGTTTTCCAATGACGCTGTGATCTGCCTCAGGGATGTGTCACTTGAGCATGGCAAGGGGATGGGGGAGGCTGTGAGCAGCTGGTTCCCCCTGCCCGTCCATGACGCTGACTATGGTGCAGCCATGGGGGCGCACTCAGCAGTGAAATGAGGAGCAGCAGTGGGGACAGAGGAGGGCAGCATCCGGAGGAGGAGGGAGCACATCTTCTTCATCCCTCCCATTAGCTTGGAGCCACTGGATCTTAGCAGCTGCTGGGTTGGGGTTTTTTTTTTTTTTTGTAAAACTGTTTTTGTAACAATTCCTCAGCCACCCTCTGGCGACTCCCCTGGAATCCCAACCCCCGCGTAAGAATCCCTCCTTTGCGGTGCTGAATGGATGTGCTTGTAAAACTATGGAGCAAAGCTAATGCAGGAGGCTGAACAAAGCCCTGGTGCTTGCCGTGCTGCTCATTTGACTTCAGCTGAACACCAGGCCTCAGTCTGGCTCATTTAATTGCACTCGGCTACCTCAGCTGCTGAGCAGTGTCCTCAGTGTGGCTCACTGGTTTGTCCTCAGCAGAATGCACTTTTTTGCTGCCGCTCACGCGCTGCAGCCATTAGGGGGGTTGCTGGCTCATCACTTTTTTTGCTGACAAAATAATTGTCAGAGCGTTGTGTGCCGAGCAGTGCCAGTAATTCTGGTCATGAGCAAGCATATTTAACCATTTCGATCTTCCTCGCCGATCTCACCACACAGGATGGCACAATTTGATTCTACCACAGTGAGAACCTGATATTTCTGAAGATAAGGAACATTTTGAAGTGAACAAAAGGAAAACGCAGCAGAGAGAAAACTGGGGGAGAAAAGGGGGAATGGTTTTAAAGTAATACAGCTAGAAAATGATTAAACAGTCAAATGAGTGAAGATGGTTACAGTTTGTACGGGGAGCTGCTCTGAGTCACTGCAGGCATGTACTGTAAAATGCTCTACACCCCATTTCCCAGAAGGCGACCACTTTGCACAGCTTCAGGACTTTTATGAAGGGCATTCAGTATAGAAGCAACATTTTCCAAGTACCCATACTCACCACATGCAGGCAACCAGCGCCACAGTATCTCATTAACTCAATGAGACAAAATGTATTGGCTCCCATTCTCATTTACACTAAAATCATTTTACACCGACCTGTCATTGTAAGGTTGCCTTAACGTGAGCGTCAATTACATTTGGACTCACTTTAAGGTCCCTTTGCCCTGCCAGAGCAGTGTGGCCTAAGGCCTGATCTCACCTAAATTTTGTTTTTAAATAGGGATGCGACTTTTTTTTTTTTAAACCCAGAGTGACACCAGTACAGCCCCTAGTGTGGATGCAGTTATACTGGGATAACTGACAGACCAATGCTGTTATTTCCCTTCCCTCATGAGGGTCGCTACATAGGATAAAGCACATTTATACCAGTCAAAGTACACCCACACATCGGGGGACTGTATGGTTTTATCTGTACTGGGATAGCTGAAATGGTACAGCTTTCGTGTGGAGAAAAGAATTTAGTGTCAACGAGAATCAGGACTTTTACTTCTGTATTTTTACAAGACAACGTTTTCCTGTCAGTTGAAAATCATAAAAAGAGGGCTAATATCATGGCCATTTAAAATTGCCAACAAAAGGGAAAATTTTCGCAGATAAAACCTTAGCAAGGAAGATGTCTATCTACTTGCAGTTTCTTCTACCTCAAATGCAACTTTAACATTTTTCGCTCAGGCTTAGCAGTACATTGGTGAAGAAGTCATTTCGATAAAGTAGGAGATGCTTCATTGTTGTTGTTTTTGCTAAACAGCTGATATTTTAAAAAATAAAATGCAGACGCTTGGGGCTGAAGCTGGTGAAAACATCGGAAAAAATATTTGCAAAATTCCCCCTTCCTTTTTTACTCAACATTTCATCAAAGTTACAAAATTCAAAAAAGATTTCCACCATCTTTGGTTAGGGCCTGATTTTAACTGGTTTTCATAACCTGTGACAGATAATCTCATAGAATATCAGGGTTGGAAGGGACCTCAGGAGGTCATCTGGTCCAGCCCCCTGCTCAAAGCAAAAAAAATCCCCAATTTTTGCCCCAGATCCCTAAATGGCCCCCTCAAGGATTGAACTCACAAGCCTGGGTTTAGCAGGCCGATGCTCAAACCTCTGAGCTATCGCTCCCCCCCTCAAAACAAAAACAAACAAACATATTGAGGGGCTACTCACAAGCCCCCCTTTCCTTTCTCCCCACCTAATGATCTAGCAGTCCTGCTTCACAAGCTCTTTCACCCTAAATACTCAACATCTGTAAAAAGAACTCTGCTTGCTTCTCCTATGCATGCCTCTGTTAGCCTACGCAGCTACCAGTTACACTACCCTACTAGCTTACTGCCCGATATCAGCTTGTCTTTATGTCAAGGATCTGTGCACTCTATGGCAAGTGAGACTTTAATTCCAAGCCGGTGGCTTTCCCAGCTGGGTTTGGCACCTGAGGAAAAGTGGGAGGCCAGTTGCGATTGTGGGATAAGCACATGAGTTGGATGTTTCTGCTGAAACGATCCATAGGGAAAGTTAACCACTGGACATCTGGGGTGTCAGATTTATCCCTGTGGGTTCACACCTCTCAGAGCTATTATTTCGGGCACTTGGTAGATGCAGGAGGAGAAGTTTAGACAACGCTGCCTCCGTTTACAGATTTAAGCTGTTGTTCACAACGGCAACAGCTAGTTTTGATTTGTTTTATGAATGAAAATATAGATCCCGGAGCACAGTTATGTGGCAAACAGTGGATTTGGTCATGGGCTCCACTCACCGCCGATGGCACCTTGTCCTGGCCATCCTGGGGATTAGCTCTGCCAGGTGCTGCCCTCCTCTGGCAGTGTCCTTATCCGTCACCCTTTCTCACCCCGCGGGCCCCTCTCGCTCCGGGAACTGCAGCCTCCTCTTCATAACTCAGCCCTCTGGCTAGGTGGCTATGTGGCTCCCCCTTCCATGGGGTTATGTAACCAAGTCTTTCCAGAAGAAATCTGGCAGTCTACTGTCCTCTGCCTGGTTGGTTCCACATCCCCAGTGGCTGGTGGGGGATTACGGACCCTCCCTCTACTCTGGATTCCAGCTCAGTGGCAAGATCTGCACTCCTATTTTCTGCTGCTTTCCCCCAGAGCCTTCTCCTACCTTCCTGGCTTTCCCCCTCTTTGGGTTTGCCAGGCTCCTAACTCCCTCCTCCCAGGGTGTAACTGTGGGTTACCATCTGTAGTCCCAACATACCTTCTTCCTCCCAGGGAGTGACTGCAGCGTACTTCCCTGGAGCCTGCTTCTGCTCTCAGCTCCTGGGCTTTATACAGGCCCTTCCTGTTCCTGACCAGCTGAGCCTCATTTAATCAATCCCTGTTCCCTGACTCCTCCACCAGGTGCAGCCTGGGGAGTTAACTGACCTATCTGGCCACTGTAACCCTTTCAAGCCTTGTGTGGGGTAGACACCGCATCACAGGCTACAAATTCCTTGACTGAGAAATTGTGGAATATGTGGGGCCCTGCCTATGCTGACTTGCGACAAGCCCTACACATCCTTTACCAATCCCAAGCTCAGCAAAAGCCTCCTCCACTCCCTCCTTAGCTGTACAAAGAGCTATGGGAAATGGGGGTCACAGGATAACAATTACACTTTCTTTCCAAAACATTTTTTACACCTTTAAAAAATACGATCGTTAAAAAGTCTGGAAATGAACAGCAAAGGGATTGATCCAGCTCCCCGGTACTAAAAACGACTTCATCCCTCAGTGTTATCCTACCTGAGCTACCTTGCCCCCAAAACGTCCATCTAACATTGACAAAAATATATGCACAAAAACATTATCAATAAGAGATTAGAAAATCCTATATCCCATTCAAGGGATTCACTTCCAATATTCGTAAACTAAGATACACTACAAATGCTGGCCAATCTTTCCAAAGGTGACTATTGATTGCGGACATTTTACGATAAAGACACCTAAAGGAGCCTTGTGTACTCTGTACCCAGTCAATGAAAACCAGCCCTCTTAAGGTGTTTCAAATTGGTTATGCAAAAACAGAAGCACCCAAAATCAACTTTCAAACTCTTGAGCCTGAATACAAAAAACTTACCTACATTAGTCCTTATATAATAAAATACAAACGTTCAAGGCACACACACACACACCTACATAAACCTTCAATACCACGTAATAAGCCCATTATTTCTTACACCAAACAGATCCATCAGGCCGAGTTTACTCATGAAAGTATCATTCTGCTTCACCAGCACATCACTTGATAAGCGCTCACAGACTGACATAACTCAATGTACGCTGGCACTGTATGCCTTACTGTGCATTTAATTAGCAATATGTAAAATCAACAGTATGCAGTTAACAGCAGATTTCCAGTACAGATCAAAACTCCAAGGGGGTAAAGTTAAGGTTGGGTGGAGGGCAGGATGTGAGTGAAGGATGATTCTATGGCAGCAGGGGATTGTCTGCATCACTTAACAGTTTATTTCCAGACTTTTAAAACCTCATTATTTTTAACGTGTAGTTTTATTGAAAGAGTGTAATTTGGGAGGGAAGGGGGGAGGGCAGAGTAGTAGGTGGACTCCGCTGAAACATACTTTTATTCAGGGACCTTTTTTGTTTGGGAATGTGTCTTTAAATTCATATTATGAGTCTGAGTACATTAAAGGGGGAGATAAGGTCCTTCCCTGGTCCAGCCACTCCTATTTTCCCCTTAACCATCCCTCCCGATCCACTTGTTAGTCACGTTCCCCCCACTCCTAATATCTAAGGGAAGTTCTCCTACATTGCCAAAATCTTCCAATACATGCTTCTGCCTCACGACGTCCCAACAATCTCCAGTGACAACCTCAAGGAAAGCACCCCAGTTGTGCAGTTCGGAAAGCTAATAACCACAGATGCAGGGTGTAGTTAAATGCAACTGAACACACAGCTAAATCTCTCATCCAGCCTCTCCTCAGATCTCACTCACTGCACAGCCTCTTTGCTGGCCTTGAGAAATGCCATGGCGCTCCACTCATGTCTAGTCAGAATGCCGCTGCAAAGATTTTCCTAGCTCATTGCTTTGACTGTGCTGCTGCTCTCTTTGCATCCCTCCACTGACTCCCCTTTCTCCATCGCAACAAAGAAACTTTCAAGGCCCTTCCGAGCCTATCACCCCTCATTCACGACTGAGCTCTCGACTCCTCCCTCCGATCGATGCCAGCCTTCATTAATCACGTATTACATTTTTAAACAAGCACCTTCGTGCTTTCTCCCAGGCTGCCCCTCGTGCTTGGGAGGAGCTCCTTGTAAACGTCTGCAAAGCCACCTCATTCTCCTCCTTTAAATCTCTCTGTTCCCAAGATGCCTACAGAACACTTGACACCAGTTTGGCTGTTGGTGTGCTGAGAGCACGGCCTATCACGCTGACCAGTATGGTCTTGCTGTTTCTTTGTGCTCCCCTGTCTGTCTGTTTTCACCTGTTGTTTCTTGTCTTATCCTGAGGGCCTGGTCTACACTAAAAAATTAGGTCGACCCAGCTAAGTTGCTATGGGGTGTGAAATATCCACCCCCATGTGTGACATAGTTAAGCTGACTCAACCTCCAGTGTAGACAGTGTTAGGCTGATGGAAGAATTCTTCCATTCATCTAGCTACTGCCTCTTGAGGAGGTGGATTAACTACAGCGAAGGGAGAACCCATAGTGAGTGCCTGTGATGAAGAGTTATTGGTTTAAGTGTAGACATAGCTTTAGGCTTGGTCTACAGTACTACCAACTCGTGTCGGTGCAACTATGCCGCTCAGGGGAGTGGACTTTCCACACCTCTGAGTGATGTAGCTATACTGACCTCACCCCCAGTGTAGATGATGCTATATCAATTGAAGGGCTTCTCCCATTGTCATAGCTACTGCTTCTTGGGGTGATGGGGTACTTATGCCTAAGGGAGGAGCTCTCCTATCAGCATAGCTTGCATCTTCACGAAGGGCTACAACAGCACAGCTATGCCACTGCAGTGCTGTCAGTCTAGAGAAGCCCTTACAGTATAAGATCTTTGAGGCAGGGCCTGGTTTTTTTGTTCTGTGTTTGTATAGCGCCTAGCACAGAGGGGTCTTGGTTCATGGCTAGGGCTCTTAGCCACTTCTGCAAAACAAATAATAAATGAGGATGATATCTAGCTGCAAGGTAGAATGTATGTTCTGTTGTGCACCTTTGAGCTACTGTCTTTAGCGTTAAGAGATGATTCATTCTCCATGTTAGTTTAGCCATGGATACCTCAGAGTCCCAGTAGAGAGTGGCAAATGCCATTCATCGAATAGAATTATGGAGTCAACGTCCGTGGTGGCTCCAAAGGGTGGGGTGAATAAAAAAGATGAGGTCTAAAGAAGGAGTTACCAACAACCTCAGGGTAAAAGATATCCACTGAATCTTACCTATCTATACCTGTGCAAGCCATTGGCAGGGGCATACACAAGTGGGGGCAATCAGGGGCATGGACCCCCCCTCCCGCAATAATAGGCTGGGGATGAAGAACTTCTCCAGCCCCTGGGCTGTGGCGGAGAGAATGAACTCTGTCTCAGCCCCACAAAAGAGGAGCTCTCTCGCTCTCCCTGCTGCAGCCCAGGCGCAGGGCCCCGGGGCTGGAGAAGTTTGCTCACTCCCCACCCCCAGAGGAGTTCTGTGTCCCTCACCAGTGCCCCCCCCCCCGAGTGGTAAAATTTAACTTCCTGTGCACGCCCCTGCCCATTGGTCAATATTCCCTTGCGATACACAAGAAGTGTAGTCAGTGCCCAGTGACAAATATTCAGAAAAAAAGATTCTAGTTAGTTGTATCACCTACATTGCGAGACGCAGGCATTGCCTTATTAAGAACTCCAGTTCAGTTCATTTTAAACTGGTAAACAGCGCACCTCTGGGATCCATTTTGTTATTTTCACATTAAAGGTGGACAGAAAGTCTAGAGTTCTGAAACATCCGGTATTAAGTGACTGTGTGATGCGAATTGTGGTTTCCCATGGGACCCAGATCAGTCCACCAAACTTGGCCATATATAGGGCTTTGCAATCAGATTTTAGTCCTTTAATGGTAATGAATCAATTATTTTTCCAGCCACCATGCTACTTCCTTTCTTCTTTACTTAGCTTTTTTTTAGAAAAAAAAATTTTCTTCAGCCTTTTTGTATAGAGGTCTGAATTATTTTTTAAAATAACAGTGCATTTCAAAACCTCAATAGCTTTGTGGTGAACTAATGTGATAAAAATGTGAATACTTAGAGATGATCTCACAGCCTGAGCTTAACAAGATATCCTGAAACCAGATGCTATGCAAATGTTAAACTTTTCTTCTCCCCATTACATCTGTAGTTATTCACCAACCCAATGGTTTTTTTAGTTCCTGTCAATGCAGAAGAAAAACAGCATTAGGGTAAAGTAAGATGTTTTTAAAAGTGTGAAATTAATTGTGGAATAATAACAACAATAGTTTGTAATGGGAATTTTGACTGAATGGAAGCTGATAATTTGTCCTCGCTAATTATTAAACAAAAGAAAAGCCAGTAAAGTTACTTCAAGTGTCAGATATCAACCCAAAATGACACAGATCTTTTCAATTAATTGAGAAACTTAGCTATCTACCTCATCCGAATACGCCTAGTTATAGTAGTGTTGCACATTGTTCAGTCTGAGTTGTGCATCCCTCTCTGTGCTTGGTCTACAGAGAGAGTAAGCCTGCAAAAGCTCATAGTTTGATTCTTTAGCTCAAGCTGTTAAGGCATTTAGCTCGGGAAGTCACCCAGTGAAGACCATGATGATGGTACTTAGAGTAGCACATGTGGAGTAGAAAGGCTCACCTGTTATTTGGAGAGTTATGTGGCCCCTGGGGAAAAAGGAAAAAATACTGTTATGTATATGCTGGGCTCCATAACAAATAAAACCTAGCCACCCACCCCAAAGAGTTTACATTTTCATTTTAGACATGACAGCCTCTGGGAATACCACCAGTGAAGGAATTCTGAACCTCAAAGTCATCACAAGCAAAGTTAGCACCTGGACCCCTCTCTGAGTAGCACAGCATCGGCAGTGGCAGAGGCGTCCAGGGACAGGGAAGGGAGATTTCTGAGGTGAGAGGGCTGGAGTGCATTGTGCACTGAGGCCTGTAGGAAACGGAGTTTAATTTAGAACAGGCCTGCGGCTGCTCTAAGTGAAACCAGAGGTCAGGCAGATTCCTCCTTGCGTCAGAATGCAATGTGGAAACAGAGAGGGACTTAACGCCACCTACCTTCACTATCTCTTCCACCCCCAGCCCCATTCCTGTGCAGGAACGGACCAACTGAGAATCAGGGCCAGTAGGTGAGAGAACATATGAATAGGAACATGGGAGAAGGAAGAATATGGGCTACAGTAATACGATCATGAGGCTATTCTGCCAAGCTGTACGGTCCCATTAAATGTACAGAAGCAGTTTCTTTGTTTTATTTCCTCTCCGCCCATTTATTGGCTGTGTGTGTGTGGGTGGAACTGAGGTGAGGAGGGAGAGGAGAGATTGCAGAGGGCAAGTGTGAGGGAGTTCAGAGGGAGGGATGGGTCAGGGAGACAGCAGGGGGCATGGGGAGAGCAGAAGTTGGAGGGTGGGGATGGGCAGGGAGATGGGAAGGAGTGGTGGGGTGGGGACAGGCACGGGAGAGGGGAGAGGAAGGACAAAGACCAGGTGATGGTGCCGGTGGTATGGTGAAGTGAGGAGAAAACAAAAGGGTAGCCATAAAAACACGTGGCAGTAAAGAGATAATATTGGAGGAATCTGTGGTGCTAGGTACATGGGGTTGATGGCTTAGCACAGCCTGGATCAGGGGACTTGGTGTAACCCACAGGGAGTTTCTGTGGTACAATGGGGGTGGATGGACCATCCCTAGACCCTTAAGGTAAGTCTATACTCTAATAAAACACCTACCGCTGGCCTGTGTTTAGCTGCCTGGGGCTTGGGCTGTGGGGCTATAAAACTGCAGTGTAGACGTTTGGGCTTGGGTTGGAGCCCAAGTTCTGCGACTGCACCACAAGGAAGGCTCCAAGAGCCCAGGCTCCAGCCTGAGCCTAGATGTTTTATAGCCCTGCAGGCCGAGCCCTGTGAGCCCGAGTCAGCTGATGCAGGCCAGCTGTAGATGTGTTATTACAGTGTAGACCCACAGGGTCTTGGTCTGTAGGAGGCTCATCAGCTCAAAGCAACTGGCCCATCAGTCTTGCACCAGAATCCTCTCACTCAGGATTGAAGGTAATGTTGGGCCCTTCTTTTCCAGGCTGGCAAAAGCAGGCCGCATGGTGGGGTATGCACTCTCCACCCCTGGAGAGGACAGTTTTGTGCTACTCTCAATCAGCTCCTGCCAATGAAAAGAGGAGCAGCATCGGTTGTCTTCACAGGGAGCCACATTCAGCCTTACTTAGGTGGAACCACAGTCATTCCAGCATAAGGCTGCGGAGCGGAGAACACAGAAAAGTGTCTTCTTCTTCCAAAAAGGCACCCTCAGAAAAGAAACAGTACGGAAGCATAGCTGGTATCATTAAGCAGAATATTTCCCAGAGCAACGGTAGGACCATGGCATCTCCTATCCTTACTGTAGCAAGATACCAAGTGACAACAGGTGTCTGTGCAATGAGCATTGAGTTTTGTAATGCATTCCCCCCAAAAGCTTATCAGTTAATTGCATACTCCATATGCAGTGCCCATCAGCCACCAGCAGATTAAACTATGGTTGATGAGGGCTAAAAGGCATCATTCACTTAACTACATGTAAAATCCAAGGTACAGATGCTGTTCTCAACTCTATCTTTACTCTGGATAAGTCAGGGTCAAGAATAGGCCAGTAATTCACCTCTAAAAGCTCATTTATACCATGGTAATTGATAGTATGACAGAATTTATTTATGAATTGATTTTAATTTGTCCAACCAACAGTATGATATAGGCCCAACCAGTTATTTTCACACAACTTTGAGTTACTATACACTATTTTTATTTACTGCGTGCTCATGGGTAAGAGCAAATTATGGCTCTCTTCATGCTATCATTATTGCTATATGGGCATCCCACCTAAATTATGCAGTAGTAAATGCTCTTGTGTAACTATGCCACTATATATATCATTAATATATATATCATTAGTAGTATATATATATATATATATCAATCATTAGTCTATCATCTTAATAAAAAATTACAGTATTTTTCATTAGTTTTTTCTAGTTCATAGACCAATTCATGGGTGTTCTGAATCTGTGGTGGTCCATTTATATACCTTTAGGCACATTATATAAGAGCTTAATAGGTTGAAGAAAAAAAGAAAAAGTAATGGCCTATTATGTAGACACATATTTATAGTACTTTAAAACCTCTTTAGCCAATGATCCACAGTGACTTTTCTGTGGACCTGACAGACTCTCACATAAAAACACAAGATAATTTTCAAAGCTTACATAACCTTAAAACAGGTAGACACTTTGAAAAGGTATGTTCTTAAAAGGTATTTTTCCTTAAAAGGAAATACCTGGTGATTTCAGGAACTTTGAATACTTCAACTCTGCATTGCCAAAGGAGGGGCTGAACTATTCTTTCATTCTCTTTCCTCCCCCAATTCTTAAAGTATAACGCATGACAGATTTCGGATTGAATACATTTTCCACTTGCTGAATCGTTGTTTTGTTCATAGCTGTTTGAGGTTAACTCTGCACGTATTAATCAAACCCACTACTTCCCTTCTTGTAAAACCAAAACAAAGTCTCATGCACTTTCGGGTATAGTGTGTGTGTGTGTATTTGGGATCAGAGGTATATATACATACACTGAATCTGTGTGGGTTCAAACATTTCGAGGTTCAGTATCCTGAAAGGTCTTGCCCTTTTCCCTGCAGTTCTGATTATAAATCTGATTTAATTCCATCTGGACTTGGCGTTAGAGGGCAACAGGCAACTTCAAACTTTCTAACGGCTGTCTCTTCGCTGGAATGCTCACGCTATTGACCACCATTGGCTTTCTCAGCACAGCCACTGGCATCACCAAAGGTGGGTAGATCAAGGAGACCGAAGGTGTCTGGGGGTGTTGACATTTTCTCAGTTTCACCCCTTTGCAGGACAGTGATTCAGTATAGCAAGGAGAGGACATATTTGAGGCGGGGTCTCTGAAGAGCACAGGCTGGGAAAGTCAAGGGATTCTCGGTGGACAAGTCCAATACAATGCACTGCAACTTTACTGGGAAAACAGGCAAAGATTCCAGAGCAGTAGAGTTATTAGAGGTGCTAGGAAAGACTCCTGTATCGATCAGGAATATATAAAGAGTTTGTTTGTTTAAATCAGATCCTCTGCATTAAATTGTTACTGTAGAGATAGGAGTTGAGTGGACAAAGAGCTTCTGGTTTCCCCTTCTCTAGCACTGGCAGCCACAGAGAAAATAAACCCTCCCTTGGCAGGGAATAATCCAAACTTGAATCCAGCTCATGGTAACAAGTCAGTCCCTGCAGTTCTTACTCACGCAAAATCCATTGACTTCCATATAGAAAGTGAAAACTACAGAGCTATGAAGAGCAGTGGTACATTGCAACCTGTAAAGCTAGAGATGTGTGTAGCAGATGTTTTTTAACTTGTGAATTTTATTTCAAATGTTTTGCTGTGTTTTATCAGAATTTGTTCAATGTAACTCCAGCGGCAAGTAGAGTTGGTTAAAAGGTTTCAAAGAAAAGAAATGTGAGCAACTCTTCCTCCCCTGCCCCAGATTAAAAAAAAAAAAAAAAACAGAATTTTTTTGCAAAATAGTATTCAGACCAGCTCTATTGTTAACCCTAATGATCAAGTGTATTCCTGGTCAAAATTTATCAACCTAGGAGTTTATTTCTACTTTTTAGACAATTTGGTTTAAATTTCCACAATCCCCAATCATAGAATCATAGAATATTAGGGTTGGAAGAGACCTCCGGAGGTCATCTAGTCCAACCCCCTGCGCAAAGCAGGACCAATCCCCAACATATAATGCACAAAGTTTTAGTATTTGAAGTCCCTTTCATGCCTTCTGATATATTAAAAATGCTTTATTTAAAGAAGGAAGTCTGCAGTATACACAGTCCATTATGTGGGTCCATATCATATGCTATTTAAAGAATGAGAAACAGCGGAGATCTCCAAATCAGCTATCACAATGGGCATTCAGAAACTGCAGAATTCCTTCTTAAGGATTTTTAGTACATTAATGCAGGTGTTGAAAAAAAAGTCTACATACTGGGAGTGAAAGGAAATCTCATATCTCTTCCAAAAGGATCCGGCACAGTTTGGGTCCAGGGATGAAGGATCTTCAGGGTGGAATCTCTTTCTTTGCTTTTATAGGTTTTAAGTAAGAGCTTACATATTATCGAAGCGCATTTCTTTAATGTGTTAATTGATCATCATGCTCTGCCTTTGATCACAGCTATCGAAGTGACCCAGCCAGCAGTGGTGTTGGCCAACAGGCAAGGAGTTGCCAATTTGGTGTGTGAATATAAGCACACTGGGAATGCAGAGGAAATCCGAGTGACCCTGCTAAAACAGACAGGCAAGGAGTACACCGAGATCTGTGCTTCAACCTACACAACTGAGTACGAGATGTTCATTGTGGAAAAGATCATTCAGTGTCATGTCATCCCCAGCCAAAACAATGTGACCCTCACTCTCATGGGGCTGCATGCTACTGATGCTGGTCTATACATCTGCAAGATGGAGCGGCTGTACCCACCACCCTATTATATGAACACAGGAAAGGGAACACAGCTCTTTGTCATTGGTGAGCAAAGCACCCTGACTATACTACATTATTCTCTGATCTATGGTTTAGTAAGCTGCTATTTTGTTGAAACAAGAGTCAGTGTTAAAATCAGTTTCCAACTTTGAGAACCATTATTTGCTCTTCTCTCTTTAAGAACCACTTGTAGAGCTAAGGCAGACATGATGCATTCAATGATCGGTGCATACTTGGGCTGTAAGAGCAATGCCCCATATTGTACGTGTGTGTGTAGATGGATGTATGCATATAAGTACATAACCAGAGAAGGCCACTCATGCAGTCATTACCCAGGTCAAACTCCCACTAAGGTCAATTGGATTTTTGAGAGGGTATGGATTGGAGGATTTAGCCCTGAGTTCTGTTACGGAGGGGTGCAGTGCCCAAAAAGGTTAATGAATTGTGACAGCTTCCTTCCCAATGTCACGTTTAATCTGATGTATTTCAGATCCAGAGCCCTGCCCAGACACTGACCTGTATCTCTGGATATTAGGAGCAGCTGCTTCAGGATTGTTTATTTACAGTATCCTCATCACAGCCTGTGTCTTGAGCAAAGCGGTAAGTGCCATAGCTGGAGCATCATACAGTTTACACTTAATTGCATAAATATGGCAGAATGAAAGATCAGATCATAGAAAAAAAATGATAAGGACAGAGTCACTGGAATACTCTGGCTCCTGTTTGTTGTTCCAGTGCTGAAAAGCAGCCACAGACCTTGCTTTTAAGGCAGTTTATGGCTGCTTTGTATTGCTAGAGTGGCAGAAAGCAGTCAGATCATACTGGTGAATCTGACCCTTGGTTAGTTTCTGCACTAACCTGACTGCTCTGGAATCCTGAGCAGCGGGCACCAACCATTACTGGGATCTAAGACAATATCAGTCTTTGTACGTACTCCGTTCCACATCACTGACTCAGCCACTGTCTGGGGCCTGGCACTCTGTCCTCATTCACCTCTGTGCAAAGTGAATGTAAAAGGTGACCAGGGGTGAGAGTAGAGAACTTTGACCTGGCAGTATGTTACACCTACTTTCCCCAGGTGTAAATGGCACAAATTGAAGGCAATGGCGGGACAGAGCCCTGGCCTTCCCTGTCTCTCAGCTGGTGAGAAGGGCGTGTGTATACTGTCAGTTAGAAATGGACCAGAACCCAAACCTCAGATCCAAACACCCAGAACTACTGGGCACTCAGATCCAGATCCATCCTTTTCAACTAGTTTCTGGCTTTTTGAGCCCCATCAAACTCCTAGATCCGAACACCTACAATTTTGGTACAGAACTGAACTTTGCAGCTTGAACACCTCTTTAGTGCTAATTCAGGGAAGGTTTGGCTACCGTTACCTAATGCTCCTCTATGTTGGCTGCTCTTCCCTCCACTGACAAGTGCAGAATTATCTCACCCTACCAGAGAGACAGAGTTAAGGGAAGGTGGCTAGAACAGATTCCCCTTCCCCCCCCCCCCCCGCACCCCGACAGTGTGGGCACGCCAACAAATTTTGCTTATCACTATTCTTCAGAACACAACAGTCACTGATTAAGAGTCTGTCTTCGTTGTCAAGTCTGACATTGGATTTATCTTATTTTCTTCACATATTTTATAGATACGGAAGAGGAAATATCTCACTACTGGGCTCTATGTGAAAATGACTTCAGAGGAAGAGGAGAAGAAAGTTAAGCCATATCACATCGTCATTCGCTGAAGCACAAGAAAACAGCACAGAGCAATTTTCTAGCTGTGATGGAGATTCTACTTGTTTGGCTTTCTAATATAAACAAATAAAATAAGATTTCCTAATATAAAAGGTGGAGGGGGAGAAAAGAACATACCCTACAATTTCTACAGAATGTCTACAGTTTGGAATAGAATAGATTAATGAGAAGGTTATGCATTAATATTTCAAGGATACGCCTGTCACACAAATATGACTACCTTTTGGCTGTTGATTCTGAGAGTTATATTGTACCATCAGGTAGCCTATATGTAGCATTAAGAGCTATTACTGTTGCACTCAAATGTCTTGCCGTCAAACTTCAGCATATGTGTTGACCAATTGAAATCAAACACTATTAAGGCAGAGGCTTGTGTGTCATTGCAAAGTTAAACATAGGTATTTGTGAGCCTGAGATACATTTAGGTATAAAGGAGTGTTGATGTGTTTCCATGTAGCGCTGTGCATTTGGTGCCATTTCTTGCGTCAGCGCTTAGCATTCCCATGGAAGCGCCAGCTGAGGCTGGTGAGGACACTGCTGCTGGGAAGGGCTGATCTCAGCAACTTTTCTGCCATTGTCACAGCAATGCTGTGCAGGAGTGACCACGGATGGCATTTGAGCTGCTCAAGAGAAAAGGTCTCACGGCAGGAGCCTTATTAGCCTATTGCTGTGAGAATGCTCCAGCTCTGTTGGAGTCTTGCTTTTTACGAAATGCTAAATTAGCATCAATCCTAACGGCAGAAAGTCTGGCGCTGCATTGAAAGACTATTTTCCATGAAAATGAAGAAAGTGTATAAGTTTGTTTATTAGTTATGTACAGTTCAATAAAAACCTTAAGGCTTTTCCTGAAGTCAAGTTAATTTTTCATTCACGATTCTCAGAAGAAACAGAAAGTGGCTACATGTTAGAAAGCAGTAATGCCAAAGGAACCCATTACCTTCTAACTCTGTGTTTTTACACTCTGGTGCCCACACACGGGCATTGCCCGTGTGCTCACAATCACGTCTCTTTTCAGATTTCCTCCTTCAAGTATTCAGTGCTCACCGTTAAAATCTGGCCAATGGTCCCTTTGCCTAATTAATGTTACCACGGCATTACTTAAAGTCACAGGCAGTTTTCAGTAAATTACATGCAGAAGGGGACTGTAAGGATTTGTGTGGCACATTTTGTCGATCTTAATACAAAAAGCTGGTCCCAGTTCCAGAACATAATTTCCTTTTTCCATCTCTGAAAAAAGCTCTCTCTCAATCATGTGATATGTTGAGGGCAAAGTTCTCCACTCTGATCCGTTTGGCTAAGATAGTCATCTTCATATTACATGCTCTAAACATATCACATGAATAATCCCCAGTGTGGGAAAGAGAAGCAACACTCTCCTTTTCAGCAGCTCAGGAAAACAAAGGTGGACATCAATGGCAGTATTTTGTACTTGCACGCCAGTACTTAAATCATTCCTGCTGATGTTGCCATACCATGATCTTTCCTCTTCCAGCAACTGAGCTACACGTTATGTACACAAATGATCATCATCCCTTTAAGCTGGGTCTGCTCTTGCACATTTTCAAGCAGACAATTGAACAGACCGAAATCAGCTGATATAGCAACATAGAAGAAAATGGTATTTCAATTCAGCTTTTATTTGCAATAATGTTCATTTAGTTTACATCAGATACCGGAGTGATGAATACAGTATAAAGCCCAGACTTAATATTATCTATGTCTATCTCTATACAGTATGTACAGTAGCGGCCCCTCTCTGAAAAGTGCGAAGCTCAGTTCTCAGGGAATCTCCATTCCAGTGACACTCATTGTCTTGCCCTACAGCACCTCCACCTCTGCTCTTTTCCACAAACTGATTTGATGCATTGGCTTATTTGAGAACCAGAGTCAGTGAGGCTCTGGCAACCCCTGATGGGGCATCCATATGATTATTATCTGCACCACTGATCCCAGCATGCACCACAGTGTAGATTCCACTTTTCTTATGTGCTCTTATATGATTGTTTCTCCGCCCCTCAGGCATTTTTAAATTATCAGCCTCAAACCTGGAGGAGGTTCAGTGCAACACAAAAGAGAGGCCAGCTGTTTCCCTTACCTAATTTAGACCAGCGGGAAGGCTGCTCTAACCTGTAGTGGCGGGCATCAACCCTAAGGTGAAGCAGTGACCATATGCCTCTTTCTCTCATCACAGTCTCCCTTCCCCCCATCCCTGGCTATTTGATGAATAAGCAGAACGTGGCTGGTCAGCTCAACATTTGAGGCTGTGCAACAGTATCTTTCTACATTAAAGAGAAAGGGTGATGAATTACTTGGGCTGCTCACTGCACATGTGAATTTACAGGGGTAAGTAGTTCTGTGGAAGATTTTAATTGTTTTGGTTGAGGAATTATGGGTAAAGATGGCTGAAAGGAGTACCACAGAATCATAGACTATCAGGGTTGGAAGGGACCTCAGGAGGTCATCTAGTCCAACCCCCTGCTCAAAGCAGGACTGATCCCCAACTAAATCATCCCAGCCAAGGCTTTATCAAGCCTGAACCTAAAAACTTCTAAGGAAGGAGATTCCACCACCTCCCTAGGTAACGCATTCCAGTGTTTCACCACCCTCCTAGTGAAAAAGTTTTTCTTAATATCCAACCTAAACCTCCCCCACTGCAACTTGAGACCATTACTCCTTGTTCTGTCATCTGCTACCACTGAGAACAGTCTAGAGCCATCCTCTTTGGAACCCCCTTTCAGGTAGTCGAAAGCAGCTATCAAATCCCCCCTCATTCTTCTCTTCCGCAGACGAAACAATCCCAGTTCCCTCAGCCTCTCTTCATAAGTCATGTGTTCCAATCCCCTAATCATTTTTGTTGCCCTCCGCTGGACATTTTCCAATTTTTCCACATCCTTTTGTAGTGTGGGGCCCAAAACTGGACACAGTACCCCAGATGAGGCCTCACCAATGTCGAATAGAGGGGAATGATCACGTCCCTCGATCTGCTGGCAATGCCCCTACTTATACATCCCAAAATGCCATTGGCCTTCTTGGCAACAACGGCACACTGTTGACTCATATCCCGCTTCTTGTCCACTGTAACCTCTAGGTCCTTTTCTGCAGAACTGCTGCCGTGCCATTCGGTCCCTAGTCTGTAGCGGTGCATGGGGTTCTTCCGTCCTAAGTGCAGAACTCTGCACTTGTCCTTGTTGAACCTCATCAGATTTCTTTTGGCCCAATCCTCTAATTTGTCTAGGGCCCTATCCCTACCCTCCAGCGTATCTACCTCTCCTCCCAGTTTAGTGTCATCTGCAAACTTGCTGAGGGTGCAATCCACACCATCCTCCAGTCATTTATGAAGATATTGAACAAAACCGGCCCCAGAACCGACCCTTGGGGCACTCCACTTGATACCGGCTGCCAACTAGACATGGAGCCATTGATCACTACCTGTTGAGCCCGACAATCTATTCAAATTTCTATCCACCTTCTAGCCCATTCATATAGCCCATACTTCTTTAACTTGCTGACAAGAATACTGTGGGAGACTGTGTCAAAAGCTTTGCTAAAGTCAAGGAACAACATGTCCACCGCTTTCCCCTCATCCACAGAGCCAGTTATCTCGTCATAGAAGGCAATTAGATTAGTCAGGCATGACTTGACCTTGGTGAATCCATGCTGACTGTTCCTGATCACTTTCCTCTCCTCTAAGTGCTTCAGAATTGATTCCTTGAGGACCTGCTCCATGATTTTTCCAGGGACTGAGGGGAGGCTGACTGGCCTGTAGTTCCCAGGATCCTCCTTCTTCTCTTTTTTAAAGACAGGCACTACATTAGCCTTTTTCCAGTCGTCCGGGACTTCCCCGGATCGCCATGAGTTTTCAAAGATAATGGCCAATGGGTCTGCGATCACATCCGCCAACTCCTTTAGCACTCTCGGATGCAGCGCATCCGGCCCCATGGACTTGTGCTCGTCCAGCTTTTCTAAATAGTCCCGAACCACTTCTTTCTCCACAGAGGTCTGGTCACCTCCTCCCCATGCTGTGCTACCCAGTGCAGCAGTCTGGGAGCTGACCTTGTTCATGAAGACAGAGGCAAAAAAAGCATTGAGTACCTTAGCTTTTTCCACATCCTCTGTCACTAGGTTGCCCCCCTCATTCAGTAAGGGGCCCATACTTTCCTTGACTTTCTTCTTGTTGCTAACGTACCTGAAGAAACCCTTAACATCTCTTGCTAACTGCAACTCCAGGTGGGATTTGGCCTTCCTGATTTCACTCCTGCATCCCTGAGCAATATTTTTATACTCTTCCCTGGTCATTTGTCCCATCTTCCACTTCTTGTAAGTTTCTTTTTTGTGTTCAAGATCAGCAAGGATTTCACTGTTAAGCCAAGCTGGTCTCCTGCCATGTTTACTATTCTTTCTACACATCGGGATGGTTTGTCCCTGTAACCTCAATAAGGATTCTTGAAAATACAGCCAGCTCTCCTGGACTCCTTTCCCCCTCGTGTTATTCTCCCAGGGGATCCTGCCCATCAGTTCCCTGAGGGAGTCAAAGTCTGCTTTTCTGAAGTCCAGGGTCTGTATTCTGCTGCTCTCCTTTCTTCCCTGTGTCAGAATCCTGAACTCGACCATCTCATGGTCACTGCCTCCCAGGTTCCCATCCACTTTTGCTTCCCCTACTAATTCTTCCCAGTTTGTGAGCAGCAGGTCAAGAAGAGCTCTGCCCCTAGTTGGTTCCTCCAGCACTTGCACCAGGAAATTGTCCCCTACACTTTCCAGAAACTTCCTGGATTGTCTGTGCACCACTGTATTGCTCTCCCAGCGGATATCAGGGTGATTGAAGTCTCCCATGAGAACCAGGGCCTGCAATCTAGTAACTTCCGTGAGTTGCCGGAAGAAAGCCTCATCCACCTCATCCCCCTGGTCCAGTGGTCTATAGCAGACTCCCACCACGACATCACCCTTGTTGCTCACACTTCTAAACTTAATCCAGAGACTCAGGTTTTTCTGCAGTTTCATACCGGAGCTCTGAGCAGTCATACTGCTCCCTTACATACAGTGCAACTCCCCCACCTTTTCTACCCTGCCTGTCCTTCCTGAACAGTTTATATCCATCCATGACAGTCCTCCAGTCATGTGAGTTATCCCACCAAGTCTCTGTTATTCCAATCACATCATAATTCCTTGACTGTGCCAGGACTTCCAGTTCTCCCTGCTTGTTTCCCAGGCTTCTTGCATTTCTGTATATGCACCTGAGATAATTCGCTGATCGTCCCTCTTTCTCAGTATGAGGCAGGAGCCCTCCCCTCTCGCGCGCTGCTGATCGTGCTTCCTCACTTCCCCACTTACCTCAGGGCTTTGGTCTCCTTCCCCCGGTGAACCTAGTTTAAAGCCCTCCTCACCAGGTTAGCCAGCCTGCTTGCGAAGATGCTCTTCCCGCTCTTCGTTAGGTGGAGCCCATCTCTGCCTAGCACTCCTTCTTGGAACACCATCCCATAGTCAAAGAATCCAAAGCCTTCTCTCCGACACCACCTGCGTAGTCATTCGTTGACTTCCATGATTCGACGGTCTCTACCTAGGCCTTTTCCTTCCACGGGGAGGATGGATGAGAACACCAGTTGCACCTCAAACTCCTTTATCCTTCTTCCCAGAGCCACGTAATGACAGGACATTTCTTCTAAAGCTTGAGGTAACAGGTGGAAGTCTGGGTAGAATACAGTATTCTAGGCCAGGAATTTTCAGTACTTACCGGTACTGTGAATTAGCAGCTAACTCCAAAAAAGTGGGCAATGATAGGTTCTCTCTGCATTTGATTATGCTTTTGTTTTTTAACTTTTAAAATAGAGAAGCTTTTCTCTTTCCACAGTCACATATCTTAACCATGCACACACAGAGTGCTATGTTTTAATGGGTTTCCTCCATGGTTTTGTAGTTATTTTTGATCAAGACAGTCTCAGTTTCTTCACGGACTGTTACTTCCTCCAGCTCTTTCCTGGTTGTTAATTTGCTTTATTTTAGCACAGTAAATTTGGGCTAGTCCACTTCTTGCCCATGGGTAAAACATTCATACATGACATCTCTGCTTCTTCCATGTGATACAACTGATGCGCCAAACTTTATCATCTCTTTCTGCCCCCCAGATAGCACGAACAGCTGTGGGTAAGATTGTTGTAGAAAGAGTGACAAGACAGAGATATTTCTCAATATAACTATACTGAAAAGTATAAGTGCACATATAACAAAAGCAGTCAACTACTAAGATTAAAGAGCCTGGTTAAAGTCTGTCCCTCATTTTATCTAAATATTCATACACAGGCAAAGTTTCCTGCAAACCAGATGTCACCTACTACTTAGTTGGGTCTTTTTATTGATCTCCAATAAATTGAACTAATAAACAATTTCTTATTGACTAGCTACAAAATGTATGAGCTGAACAGTCAATTCTATCAAATGGCAAATAATTTATTGATGAATGTTTGTTTTTCTTATTGACTAGCTCTTTTTAAGATTGTCTCCACAAATAATTAATATTATTTATTTGGTGTGTGGTGCTACAGTGATAACTCTGTGTAATTGCACAGCTGGGCAAATCCTCCAGTGGGAAGGAAGCAGTATCGCCAGGTCCCAGTATTCAGAAATCATGAGTGAGGCCTCCCAAAAATTATGAGACTGGCTTAAGAATAATACATGTGGGGTTCTTTTTTATTATTATTATTATTTTTGGAATTTGCATCTTTATGAATCACGTTTTCAAGCATTTCTCCCCAAAGGGCTTTGTTTTTTTTCCAGATGAAAGCTGAGGTTTTTACACAATCACATGACTCCGGCAGCTGGGGCTTTAGGAAAAACCACCAAATATCATGACACCCATGATAACATCACGAGAGTTGGCAACACTGATGTGGTTCTGTTGTGCAGCGAGGTGGGGCAGGATTTAGAGATGCTGCTGCTGTTGGTTTAGCAATGCAGGACCCTTTTTTCTTCTTGTTGGGAGGGGGGCTCTCTCTAACTAGGGTCAGTGCTTGTGGCAGAGCTGCCCCCTGGGAACAGGGTATTGGTGTTTGGGCTAAGAGCTCTGAAATAGGGGACTGCCTGCATGTCCTTTCTATCCAAGGACTGAAGTAAATAAAACAAGTTGCACTAGGAAAATCTAAGTTTCTGATTTCTCTACCACCAGATGGAATCTGACCTGCTATTGCTGTGCAGTGGGACAACAGTGTGTTTATTCTCCTGTGCATGAAATCATTCTCCATTTGCTCCCCATTTATTCACAGCTTCCTACATTTTAGACAGTTCCCAACCCTTCTTTTAGAACTCTTCCTCAGGGTTGCACGATAGGAAGGATTCTTGCCCCAGTGCAAACCCCCAGGTGGAGATGCACTATTTCAGTGTGAAGTGGGGTTGGCTCTTTTGAAAATTCTCTCTGTTTCAGAATGGGTAAGTCACATTCTCCTACCCTGGTGATTTGTACTTACTAGCACTGGTACATTGCACTTTGCACTTCCCAGGACACTTAGGGCTGAAAAGGCTTCACTGTGAAACTTTTCTTTAAAAAGCTGATTGCTGTTGGCCTTTAGGCAGACAGAAAAGCCCTCTCTATTTATATGGGTACTGGGGAAGGCTGGGGGTGTGGTTTCTGGGGAAGCCATGATGGATATGTTTGGTTAGATTTGTGATGGGCTGTTTTTTTAAATTAGATGGGATTATCCACTCATCTGAGACTGTTGCTTCTAATCCTGGACTATGTTCTTAACTATTTGTCAGGGCCCCTGGATTCTAACACTGGCACCTCTCCTTTGTTTAAAGTGAAATAAACACAATAAAATGTCTGCTTAATTATAAGTCCCTACTCCAATGACAAAAATACTTTCAGTGTGTGTTATGGGAACATACAAAAATGTATTTGTAAAATAAAAATACATCTGATCAGAGAGACTTGAAATAAATTGCACAAAAATTACAGATAACATGGGGGGGGGGGAACCCCAAAGGTTCACATCTGAAGGTGTCCAAATGTGGTATCTTAGCAGCACTTAAACAAGATAGGAAAGAAAAACAATTCATTTCTGTATAAGTTATCAAATCCTTCTGGTAAGTGACACTCTGGAAACATTTAATAGCAATCATAACCTGCTGATTTCACGTTTTACATGCAGGAAAGCTGTCCACATCAGCACTTCTCTGCAGAATAAGCTGGTTTCATAGTCAAGCTTTGGGTAGGTGTTATAAATGGCTGCCCACAGGGTATAAGAGAATTCTGTCTCTTTATTCTGTTGAAAAGATGACTCTCTGCCCTGTGAACTAATAATATTTTCCTTTCCTTTACAACACTTTCAAATCAATTCATCATATCATATTCTATGATTAGTTTCCTTTACTTTGAAGTACTGGATTATTCAGGTGGGATATTTTTGGGCTATTCTTGCTCTTAATCTCTCTAATATATATGAACTAATTACATTTAGAAGTAGTTTCAGAGTAGCAGCCATGTCAGTCTGTATCCGCAAAAAGAAAAGGAGGACTTGTGGCACCTTAGAGACTAACCAATTTATTTGAGCATAAGCTTTCGTGAGCTACAGCTCACTTCATCGGATGCACGTAGTGTTTTTCCACTGCATGCATTGATGAAGTGAGCTGTAGCTCACGAAAGCTTATGCTCAAATAAATTGGTTAGTCGCTGAGGTGCCACAAGTCCTCCTTTTCTTTTTATTTAGAAGTGGATACATTTTACCCAAAGGGTCTAATCAGATGTCATAACACCAGTTCTGGAATTGTGGGACTCGCTTTCCCCTCCACTTTGAAAATCCTTCATATTCATGGGATCATTTATATTGTAATTTCCTGCTTCACTTCCATTCTGTTTACTCTATTTTTGCCATTTAACATGATGAACTAAGACCAGGCATCCACACTGATATCAGTGAATGTCATCAACGGCTTTGCTGCCATTGATCATGAGGTGTTGTGGACCTGCCTGTGGACCTTGAAGTGAGTGGACAAAGCTGCTTCTTTTGTCTTTGTCAGATGCCCTGATTCAGAAAAAAAAGCATTTGTTTAATGCTTTCCTGAACTGGAGTAGGAAATTACACTGGGTAGCTGTGGGTAATTTCTTCTCTTTCCACAGGCCTCTTTGTGTGAGGTGCTCCAGAGTGCCATTCCATGCTGGACCTGAGAAACTTTTCCTAACTAAAGTTTAATCGCAATGGGTGTGTTCCCACAAAAAGTTTTGGTCATGGAAATGGGTGTTTTTGGATGAAAAACTGTTTACTCAAAAATTTCCCTACCAGCTCTAGTTTTTTGGTGGGGGCGGGGGGGGGGAGAAATCTTTGAAGGATGTATTCTGGGGATGAGATTTATTGCTTTGGTGTATTGGCTGATTCAGTTAATTTTTGCTTGTATGTGATTCGTTTGATGCTGCTAGGTGGTCACCATGATGTGACTGTAAATCTAATCAAATTCATTCTTTGGTGTCCAGAGCTTTCGGTATGGGTGTTTCTGATTACGGGTTAAACTGAGTCTCTTTTTCTCAATATCTGCCATTTGACTGCAGCCCAGTATGCGGATTGCAGCATTAAACATTGATGATGCAGGTAAATACAACAACCCAGATCAAAAATCAGATTTGTTGCATGAGGCGCCGGAATAAATCACAAAATCTCACCCTATTACATGAACAGGAGGGACTTCACTTCCACAAAGTATGAGGCTCTCTATTGCTTTGGCGTTTTGCTGAGGCCACGTCTGCACTAGCCAGCTTACAGCAGCACAGCTGTCCCGATGCAGCTGCGCCACTGTAAGATCGCTTGTGTAACTGCTCTGTGCTGATGGGAGAGCGCTCTCCCGTCAACATAACAAAACCACCTAAATGAGCGATGGTAGCTGTGTTGGCGGGACAGCCTCTCCCACTGACATGGCACTGTGCATGTGCCACTCATGCCTGCAAAATGTAGGTCGCTCAGGGGTGTGTTTTTTTCACACCCCTGAGCAACATCAATTTTGCTGGCATAAGTGGTAGTTTGTAGACATGGCCTGAAAGTTACCCCCGCAGCTACATCAGAGAAGCAGCAGCAGAAACCATGGGAAGTCGGTAGTGTTGAGAGATTGGATTCAGGTGGATTAGTTATATACAATGAAAAATAGCTCTGCTTTCAAAATGCAGCTATGTATTGAGTGGTTCTGGTGAGTACACAACTTACTCAGGCTTTGAGCCCATGTTTTATGACAGGTACATCTGCAGAATCTCGTTAGAATTACAGCTCCATAAATCATTTCCCTTAAATACACTGCATTTCATTTGTCTTGACATAGGAACTGCAAATTGGCTGATAAATGAAATGCTGTCTGGTTTTCCCCTAGTTGCTATAGAAGTCTCTATTCTTTGCTGAAATGTTATTTTCAGGAGTTACGACTGAGATGTAAAATTGATCTTTTGTGGTCAATTAAAGATACCAAGGCACTTTTCATAATTGTGGAGTGTTAAACCAAATGTCCTGGCTGAATTTCAAACCAAGACATATTGCTCACCAATTGTAAGTTACCCTGAGGTTTCAACTGGACATGTTAGTCTTCCATTCCTGTCCTAATTTGTTTAGCGTTGCTGTGCACCATTAAACAGCTGCTACTTTCAGTGGTGGGTGACGTGATCTCTATATTAGTCACTTGCCCATGTCACAGAAATGGTGTAGGGTTTAATTCTTTTAATGTTTTAATGCATTTGAGATTCCCAGAGAGGTATGCTCTTGGCGAGATTATAAGGTTAAGACAAAGACCTCTGTTCGCTGAGAGATATATTTATCTATCTTGACACATCAATACGATGAACGGTTTGTCAAACACCCAGAAATGTTGGCAAGACACCTCCCTCACACAATAATTCTTTTATAAGAGGACAAATGGACTCTGCAGGATTCAGGAAAGTTAAATACTGCTTTGTTTATGGGTTGACTAACTTGAGTTTTAGGAGGGCAGACTGTGAATGTTTGTATTTTGAAAGTGCAGTACTGACAAACAAGGAAAGAGTCATGGAAGTTTTTGTTTGCATTCTGTTTCTACAGAGAAGAAAGATCTTTCCTCTGAAAAAGCTTATGCAACTGGTATCTTGTCATATGGGGGCTCATACCACTAAAGGCAGACAAATTTCTTTTGTATCACCCCAGTGGGGGCTTTGCCTTTGGCTAGAATAGCGCTCAGTCTTTTCCTCACCTTTCAGAGTCACATGGTAGCGTTCAAGACACAGGTTTGTTATTTGTAGCTATTTAGCAGTAAGGCTCTTTTGTAAGCCCCACTTACACAGTCTGGTGCTCTGTCCCCTTCCAGTGGCTAGGCCTGATTAGTGTGCTAATGGCTTTGAGCTAACATGTTGGGTGGTAGAGGGTCATGTCTTTAGATCCAGGGTTGTGGGGTTTGATCCCCACTGATGACAATTTACCCAGCAGGGGACTCAGAGTCATGCTGAGAACGTGGCGTGTCTGCATGTGCGTGGACGCACATTCTGGCCAAGATTTCTGGATTCATGGTGTTGGGCACCTATCTTGGGACACCTAAAAGGGAGCTGGTTTTCAGAAAGTCTTGCAGTCATGGATCGGGGCTCTGTTGTGCTAGGGGCTGTACAAGCAAGTAAGAAGACGACCGCCCCGTCCCCAGAGAATTCACAATCTAGGTTTGTGACGAAATGCAACAGGAGGAAGAAACATACGAATGGGGGTGGAAGAATGAAGTAACAGTAAAATGAGCTACCACTACGACCGCCTCTAACACAGTAGGTGCAGCAGAGAGGCCCTTCCCCCTGGGATCTCTGTTGTGGGGCTAACATTCCCCTTGGTGCACAGGCCCAGAATGAGTAAGCTCCAAAACTCAGGCTGCCCACTACAAAGGCACAGAGTGTGTCTTTGTGGAGTTCTCACCTTGCACCCTCTCCCCTCACGTGTGCAGCCAGTCAAGCCTGGCCAGGATCCAGCCCTCACTTTACATATAGGCAGAAATGTGTAAGAGAGCTTCACACAATGGGCAAGGCTGCGTTTATACAGGGGATGGTGCAGCATCTGCTGCACTTACTCTAGTAAGGCTGCAATTCCACTCAGGGGCTATCCTCCCCTTGCTGGAACTTTCACATTTAAAAAGTATCTGCAGTCCCAAGGTTTATATTAGGGACTTTACCATATTTTAGGGAACAGTATTGATGCAAACATCCATTTTTCTGGAGAGTTACAGGCTACAATGTATATAATGGAACCCTGACCCACACGGAACAGGTCATCCTTGCTGTGTACTTAACCAACAAACACACATTAGGAGATAATACACTACCTTCCAGAAACACCACAGGCTAGTCTGCTCACTGAGCTGCATGACAGTTCTTTTCAAGGCTAGCTTTGCTTTCTCTTTGTACACAGAACCTGCTTCTACTGATAATACCACTGGGGAGGTTATGCGATGCAAGGAGAGCCGACTAGACAGCAAGAGATGTGCCATGTGGATCAAAGAGGAGAGTTCATACTCCCACTCCTGTGCCAGCAACCAAAAGGCAGAGAGAGAGTCCTATTCCTCACAAATAGTAAGATTAATTTGCAGCACTTTACAACCCCAGAAGCTTCAACTGGAGCAAAAAATGCTGCATTTCAAAAGCTTTGACAAAATTGATCAAATAAAATTACAGTCTGCTTCCAAAGTCAATTTCAGTGAATATCAGCTCTTTGGTATTACAGCAGAGGTGGGAGAGCTTCAGAAAACTCAAATGGCTCTTGACTAGCCACTTCCTTTAAAAAGAAAAAAGATCTCCAAGCTCACTGTTCTTTCAGAGCCAACACTCAGGTGACTGAACTGGGAATCTACAGAGCTAAAAGTATGAGTTGCTACAGATTGAACTAATGAGCCAAGACTCCCTGCCTGGAGCTGTAACAAACTCTCATCCTCTGGGATTAGGCACAGAATGGGACTGGTAACACACACTAACTAATAGGTTACATTTGTACAGTGCCTAGTGCATTTTGTGGGCACCACCAAAACTAACAACTGTACCAACAATTAATTACTCCTGGGCTGTAAGAGATGCTCAGGTGTCAGGCCCAGAGATGGCAGCCCATCTGTACTCAGAAGTATGAGAGAGACAACAGCAATACAAGCTTCCTCAGTGTCCACTGCTAGCACACCTCATTCCCGACCTGCTCTGCTGGTGAGAGGGTACTTGAGTGTGAAAGAGCAAATGTCAGTTACGATTCTATGAGGCTGTTGTTTGAGATATGGACATCTGTCCTGGAGGGAATGGACAGAGACTACAGAACAGAGGCCATCAACAGTCTTCTGATGGCAAAATCTTGCAGTTGTTACTTACATAGGCTGGATCCAAACTAGTGACAGAAGTAAAAGGATGCACATTTTGTCGTCCCCTCCCCAGTCAGTCCCCTGTGTACTGACAAGATTTAAAGTAAAAATATAACAAACGAATATCTGCCAATAACTGGAAAGCTGATAGAGTCAACCCTTTGTGTTGAGTTGAGATAAAAAGATACACAAAATAAGCGTGTGAACATTTTTTAGTAGATTGGGTCTGTTGAAGCTAGTCAAATGACCAGCTACCATTTAAACTGTGCTAACTCTAAGATAAAATTCAGGTATAGCCATCATCTGTTTTCCGGGAATGCCTTTGAAAAAAGGCTAGCTCTGATGTAAACCCACTTCTGGAATGGTGGCATCCCACAATCATTAAGATGGCTGTAAAAGTGGAGCTTCCATACAAGAGACTGAAGTTAGCACCATAAACAGCACAATGGGGACCCTGCGGCTGGCCTGTAGGTATTAATACAATATAAATGCTATTTTGTTTAACAACAGAAGTGTCAGCCTTCAGGCTTTCTGTGAGAAGATTAAAAATGCTAAGGCTTGAGATCTATCCAACAAGACAGACAATTTGAGACAATGCATACATTCTCCCCTCATATCGATCCATTAATCCAGGCTGAGAGAGATCATTAGGGGCTGATCCTGAAAGATGCAGAGTACTTGAGTTCCTACTGAACTCAATTTGAGAAATAGGTGCTTCCTGGCAAAGAGATGGAAGCAAGCTTGTTAAATTCTGCAAAGCCAGGGATACAAGTGATAGAAGCAAGGAAAACATATTGTGCCTTCTCCAGAACAAAGTATATGTTAGGAAATTGTTAGAAACACCCAGAGATCATCTGCAAAACAGACCAGAAACCCAAGAAGAGGCCAGTTAAACAAAATGTGTGATCCATGTGGTTAAAAGTAATGTTTTATGGTAGTCATTTCAATCATATGCACTCTCTAGAGAAAATACATTATTGATTTCTATGTTTAGTTCATTATGATTCTAATTAATATGCCAAATTCTCTTTATTGCTTACAAAGGGGAAGAATTCACCCTTTGCTTCTGTAAGGCAGCTCCCTACTGTGATTTTCTGTACTTCTATAGAATCCTTTTATGGAGACTTTGGATTTTGGGCTATCATGATAGGATGGAATTATTCTACCTTGATGAGACATTACACACAATCCTCCTCCCATGTTTCATTTCCTCAGTTCTTAACTTCCCCTTTTCCAAATTAACCTGTGGACAGGGCAATACTACTTACTTGCTTCAACACCTATCTTGCTTTGCATTTGTTTTCAGTCCCTACATCACCTTAGAAATAATATTGACAATGGAAAGGCAAGCATGTGTTTTAGCACCTGTTGTATACCCATCAGTTAACTACCATGTTCCCAGTTTGTAAATCAATTTTTAAAATGGTTTAGAAGATCAGTATACTTTCCTAATATAGATTGTGGGCTATATAGGAACATTTTATCCTGAAAGCCCTCTATTCTTTGTGGGTGAACGCGGTCCTCTTTCCATTAGGATTCTGATTTCACTAATAGCTTAATCCGGTCTTTGTCTTGCATCACAGTCCTCACTTGTTCCCCTCCAGGAGGGGAAAAGTTACATTCAGAATGAAACAATAGTGACGCAATGTCATCTTGAGTAATGACTTTCATTTCAGCTATTCTGTTGTCTCTTGCTCTTTCCCCGTTTTGTAGCATGATTTGATTCAAACGTTTTTAACAAGCTTGTGCTTTGTCATCCAACCAATAAGCCTGGATCAACATAGTGTCAATGCCTGCATAGAGAAATGAGCCTTATGCTCTCCAGTGAGAGTTAGCAAATCTTTCCGGGTATGGTGAACAGTCCCCCACTACCCCTCCATTGTCCCAACAGAAACAGTGAGCTTGGAGCCTGACAACAAAGATATTTCACTGATATCTCCAGAGGAGGCTTCAAATTCCATCAGTGAGGCCAAGAGTTTTCTTTAAAATTTGTACGCTGCGATTATTTAAACTCAGAGTCCTGGGAAATAACATGCAAAAATCAGGCTTTGAAGGCTATAAAATCTACAGCCAGATTCTGATGCTCATTACACCAGTTACATTCTGTAGTAACCCTATTAAAGGTCATGGGTTATGCTTGGTTTACACTGGTGTAAATGAAATGGGAAACCAGTCCCCAACTTAGCTTAGATGGGCAGGAGAGTTACCAATGCACCCTGCCATAGCTCATAAAATAGTTGCATTTCACTGAACTTCTCTTTGTTACAAACAAAACCATAGAACCAATGGAGTATTGTTTCTTATAGGAAAATTGCCTTTCAATAGAACTAGATGGATCAGAAGATGTAAATAGATGAACACAGATGTAACAGGAGCTGCCTGTAACCTTATCAGTGCATAATCACTGCATTTGAACAAGAGAAGCTTCTGGGGTTTCTTTTGATTGTTCTTGTTTTAAAAGTATCAAGGGGTAGCCGTATTAGTCTGTATCCACAAAAACAACAAGGAGTCCGGTGGCACCTTAAAGACTAACAGTTTTATTTGGGCATACGCTTTCGTGGCTAAAAACCCACTTCTTCAGATGCACGGAGTGAAATAATTCCCTTCTCTTCATATGTCAGTGCACAATGTCTGCATCTGTAATTTTCACTCCGTGCATCTGAAGAAGTGGGTTTTTTAGCCACGAAAGTGTATGCCCAAATAAAACTGTAAGTCTTTAAGGTGCCACCGGACTCCTTATTGTTCTTGTTTTAAAAGGCTTTTACTGGAGATATTTTTCAGACCGTAGCTGCCATCAGGGGCGAAAGCAAGGAACCGATTTCCTGCTGAGCTTTCTAACGAAGAGATAAAGTATAGATCAGCAGCACCCCAATGTGGCAGTTCCAAGCAATTGCATGATGTCATTTATCTTATTTGTTCTGTGTTTGGGAGAACAGAAAGGATGACAATAGTATAACCACAAAAAGAAAAGGAGGACTTGTCGCACCTTAGAGAAAAGTACTCCTTTTCTTTTTGTGGATACAGACTAACACGGCTGCTACTCTGAAAATAGTATAACCAGACTCTGTAAAGTCTAAGGAGAACCCTATGAAGTCACAGCAATCAGTGAACATTTGTTAGTACCCAAAGAAGTTTGATTACCAATTAGCATGAATACATTTGCATATTGATGTGTGATGTTATTCCAGAGGAAAGTGCGTGGCCCACATGTGAAGCTTTGTTCAGTGGGGTACCACAGAGCCCTTAAATAAAGGAGTATCTGAGGAGAGCAGGACAGAGTGCGACAAAAAGTCTGTTTGCAGGTTGGGCAGTGCTAGGAGCTCCTGGTCTTCAGAATGCCTTTACTTTGTGCTGCCCAGGCTGTGAACTGCCCCAGAGGCAGAAGGACCATAATGAATGGATTCTTTAAAAAACCATCTCCCCTCATTCATCTCTGTTTCTCTTGCTGTCTGAAAAGTTTCACTAGCAAAACTTCCTAGTTTCACTACTCAGCTAAGCCTAGTTCCCATTATAATCAAAATGGGAAACACAGGCTTGTACGTAATGTAGGGCACATGCCTTCTCCCTTACTACATACTGATGAGAAAGGGAACATACAACCTGTATGTTCCTGTGGGAATACTGTCTAGAACCAGCTTTTTTACCTGTCCAATAAAGTGACAAATCACTGACAGTTATTGAGATCCATGTGACAATGAAGAGAATTTTCTGTGAGCAGCTGGACTGCTCAGAAGCAACTTGGCTTACTCTTCATTAGTCATATATAGCTACACTTTTCTACCCCTTTCATGCCATCCCTTCTAAAAATAACTTCCTTCCAGTCTACAGCAGTGTCTCAAATCTCTGCAGCATTCTTACTGTTAATGTACAGGATGGATCTGAGGCATTTTTTGGTAAGTTATGAATGGCTCAGCCATGTCAGCCCTGTCTCGGAGGAAGGTTAGCGGGCGGGGGGAGGAGGGGCTCTAGGAGGAATTTTGCATGCCAACGGCTACGCTCCTTTAGCAGGTGCATCATTCACCCAAAAATGTACTCAGTCAGATCTTCCTCACCCAAGGGATAGGGAAAAGGAGCAGGCCCTGAACACTAAGGAGCATGTGTTTTTTAATTTTCTCTGACCTGCAGGTTGGAAGTGGTGTTTGGTACAGTTCCTGGGGTCCTCTGCCTACCCTTTGCACATGTATAGAGCACAAATAGATCACGTAGTTCTGAACATAATGCATGCAAAGCAAAGCACCCTTGCTTTTATTCTTACATAAGCTGAGGTTCCTCTCTTCTAGGTTTATATGTCACTCCTACAAAAGCAGCACTTGTTTAAGCCTCTCTCTAATGGGAATTGCATAGCAAAGCTCCGCGTAGCCTGTTCAGAAAAAACCTCCAAATTAAGATGGGCTTTTAAGCTGGGATTTTGAAAAGTGCCTAAGTTCGCTGGGCAAAGTCAGAATCATGTGTGCTCCTAAGTCACTCGGGTGCTTTTGAAAATCCAACCCTTAATTTTGCTTTGTTTCATGTCACATTTAAATTTGCCATTTGCAACATTCATCTTAGATCCAGATGAACATGCCATCAGCTTGCTTCTCACTGGAACTTACTACTGTCAGAGACTCCATGTTGAAACCCAGCCTATGCAGTTGTAACTAAAGTTTACCTTTAAATAGTAAACACTAACATTGGTGAGATAAAGCCACACCACAAAACCCACCCACCACGGCAAAAGGATCTTTCAATCCAAAGTGCTGTTGACCAAATAACCGCAGGTGGGCGTTTCCACCCTACTGACACACACTGAATAATTCTAGTGTAAAGATTTTTGTAGTGGTGTTTAGTTTAGTGTCGTACAGTCACTGTGCTTCTGAGTCCAAAACCCACAACGGGTTAGATTTTATGGTCACACACTTTACCTGTGTACATCAGTCATCATCCACTGTCTACACAGAGAGCCAGATAAAGGTGAACTGGGTCCCTAGGCATATCCCTGCATGGGGGCTCCACACAGCCTCCACTCAAGCTGAGGCTGGACTGGTGGCTTGCCCCCTCTCACCACAACAGTGGCAGGCCCCACAGGGTGACAGGTTAGCCTCCCTGGAGCTGCAGCAGCACCAGGGATGCCCTGTCCTTCCAGAGCAACAGCACATGGGGGCAGGCAGCTTCCTCCATGGTTCTGATGGCTACAGCTCTTCCCTCTCCTGGAGGCTGTCTGCAGACTCAGGCAGCGTCCCCGTATCAGGCCACGTTTTAGAGCTTTTCTTCCCAATGATGAGGGGAAGAAGCTTTCCTTTAAGCTTTTTTTTTTTTTAAATAGATTTAGACAACACAACTCTGGGAGGCAGGACCCAAGGCACGTACCTATTGTGCCTTAACCCAGCCCTGTCTATACACTAATTACTTAGTATAGGATAGGATTTTATGGATCACCGTTTTTCTTTCTTAGGGTGCATGACAGGCATCAGTGACTGTGAAATACTCAGAAGGCACTAATCTTACACTTTCAAGAGACTGATTCATCAGATATCTGAGCTAGATAGCATTTACTGAGAAGAAAAGCCACACACGGCCCCCGCCCCACAAACCCAACTCATCCTATCTGTTCTGCAGAAAAGTGCTTGTCCTGCTGCTGAGCTGAGGTGAGCCCTGATTGCTTCCATTACCCTGCAGTGCAGCGTCCCACAGAGTGGGAACAAAAATCGGAGTAATAACAAGAGAGAAATGAGCTGCATTTCAGGCCAAAGGCTCTGCCTCCTTGACTGACTGTCACCTGTTTACACACTCAACGGGGAGGAGAGGAGTGTTGAAAGCCACAACAAAAATTAAAACTAGCACAGAAGTCAGTGCCCCCCTTCCTTTGGGGGGGGGGGGGAACCAAGCGGAGGTTTTGTGCTCTGACCCTGAGGGGGCTGGCGTAGAGGCTCCAGAATATAGGCCAGTTATTGAAGCAGAGAATGAGGAGCAGCAGGAGAAAATATAATACAATTTGCATAGACAGACTTTGGCATCTTCAGACAAAGGATCACAAAATGCTTAACAAGAGTGAGAAGACAGAGCACAGCTGTGGGCAGTTGCCCATTTATGGGCAGAAGCAGAGAACTGGGAGGTGAATATAGAGTCAGGTAAAAAGAACAGAATGCTGAAATGAAAAATGTATAACTCGGTTAAAAGATGAATAAAGGGTGTATGATGGATAACTAGCTGCTTAGGGTAGTAACATAGCTAGAACAGGAATGATGCAATTTAACTGAGCGAAGAAGATCAGAAGCAAAATCCTCACAGTGAGTTCGATTAGGCTGTGCTACCACCATCTGAAATTAGACAGGAGAAAGTAATACACTGTAGAAAACAATCTTGTATTGGCCGAGGGCTGGCGAGGTCATTTCCCAGCTAAACTGCGTGTGTTGTGTTCTATTATTTAGAAGCAGCAAAGTCACAAGTAAGGATTTTCCCAGATTATTTATAACCGGGGCGAATGGAAAGATGCAGTAACAGGGAAGGGGCACATGGGGTTTAAATCTCAGTGGTATGGTAGGGTTTATGGTAAGATTTAAAGACAGGATGTGACTTAGTAGCTCAGAGGAAGGGGAAAAGCCCCAAAGAGACGAGTCAGAGCCACTGAAAGAGGATCTGTTTGGTGTGTGGAGGAGCACCAGGGGAAGCCAAGATGGGAGAGGTGGACTGGAACAAGCTGTCAGAGGAATAGCTGGATAGACGACTGGAACTGAAGAATTTTAAAAGATTAAAATGACAGGGGAAGAGAAGTGAGCTGCTGGGCCCAATGTAGGTTGGAAAAAGGAAACACGTGTGAGAGACCAAAAATAGCTACAGATATAGGAAGTGTGCTGTGGAAACAGATTGTTTGCACCAGCTGTCAGCTGGAACCGGCGTTAGTTTTTCTCAGTAAAAATATCCCCATGAGGTGGGAAAGTATTAGCCCCATTTTACAGAGGAAGAAAACAAAGGCAGGAAGGTTAGAGGCAATGAAGGATTCTGTATGGGGTTGGATTAGAATATAGGAGCTCCTTGCTTTCAATCCTGTGCTTCATTACCTAGACCAGGCTGCCTCTCACATTAGCAAGTTATACCACTTGTGATCAGAGGCTGCACTAGCTTACCATCACAGGAGCTGGCTCAGCTGCAATGAGCCTGTATCCCTCTAAAAGTTGCCTGACAATGGTGCTGGGAGAAAAAGCACTTTTTGAGAAAGGGGCAAGTAAATTAATGGCTAAAACAAGTATTCAGCCAATACAAAATGTGGTGAATTTTGGCTTTGCAAAGCATGTGCAAGCCAGTCCTGTTATTTATAAAGTTATTTGATATTTGGTAACATTAGAAGCCCATCCCAAGTGAACCCAGGTCAATCTCTGGAATATCTGCACAGTGTCTGAATGGGTCATCCAAGTATGTCCATGGGTAGATCACACTAATGCCATTCAGATCATCTTTGTAAATTCAGAAATGCTAACAGGCTCCAATACAGCTGAAATGAACCAAATCCCCTAGATTCTTAAGTTGTTTTCCCATCTTCCACCAGCTCTAATAATAAAAATATACATGTATAAATAATCATTTGGATGTGGATGTAGACCTTTTGATCCCAAAGGATCCTAAAGCATTCCCTAGACCACAGCTGTGCAGCTGCCTTTGGGACAAAGAACAGCAGCCCAGAGCACAGCAACACAAAAGCAGAGTGACAAAACGTTGGCTGTGGACACTGCATCACTCCCTCTACTTTTACAGAGAGGCCATGAGGTCTTTAGTGTCCATGCAGGCCAAACAGGACCTCGGGTTTGAAGGTCTCATTTGAATGAGCGCCTAGAAAGATAGAGGGCTGAGCTGAACCACCTGGGATTTGACTTTGTGTTTCCATTGAATTCCAGGTGCTTCGATTCCAATGCATGGACCAGTAAGCCATTCCCTTACTGTATCCACTAACAACTTTAAAACAAAGACAGCAACAAGTTGTTTAAGAGAAACTGATGGTGGAGAGTGGCTTGTGAGAAAGTAATTTGACATAAATTTGTTTTGGTTCTTTATCTATGTCAGAACTGGTTTGCTAGCCACTGGTTATTTGCAAGACACATACTAGATAGGTGATGGTGGTGCATGCAGGGGATGGATTAAGCGGGAAGTAGCCACTCGTGAAAGTGAATATCGAAGATGGCCTATATTCTATGAGGTAAACTAATGACACAGATACTATCGATGCTGGGAAGATGAAAGTAAGACTGAGCTAGGGGAAAATAAAACCAAAAAGAGACACCCCCCCACACACAGACGCATGTCATACAAAACCCCTGCTGACATAGCGATAATGTTGCTATGGGTTATTTTAAATAAAAGAGCCCTTTTATTTATTGTATAATTCCACTCGTTGCCCACAAAACCACTTCCTTTTCTACGAAAGGGGCAACAGTGTGAATTCTCCCTCAGTTTTGAAAACTTAAGACAGACGGCTGGGGCTGGTGTCTGTGTCAGACAAGTATGAAGTCAGGAGTTTTAACGTTCTGTCTCCTCTGCTTTCAGTTGGAATCCCTCTATGGTAAGTGGCGTTTGGGGTTTTGCTTCTTACAATAATCATCCATAAGGCATTTAAGACACACAATGACCAGATGTGTAAATGGGGAATGACTGTCAGGATGGGGTTGGGGGGATGGGGGAACAGAAACAATTAAGAAAAATAGTTGCCAAGAGGAAAGAGGTCAGCCTCAACCTTACCACCACCAAAGAGGTTGATCTGAGCTGAATTTGTGCCAGCACAGAACATTTGCGTGGTCTTTGAGACCCACAAAAATATGCACTTTGCAAGCGGACAAGTGAAGAACGTAAACAGCCAGTTACCTTTCAGATATAGCTAGTGTAGCTGTCTTCCCTTATGGAGCATAATCTATTAGAAATGTAAAAGTGCACCAGGTGCCTGTATAAGGAGATCCATACTGAGCTATTGATTTCAAGGAGGAGTCATGCTTACGTGGGGAATTCTTTTAACTTGGAAAACATATATGGGCTGGAGAAGTGGTTTAGGTCATTTATATTGCAGGATGGAAATGCAGAGTGATTTATAAGGAGCCCTGGGTGATGCCATCGAGCTGACCAGGACCATAACACTGACGAGGCAGTTTATGGGATTCAGCACCCTGTCGCAGCATCGCGTGCAAAGTATGCCACAACTCGCTTCCTTTTAACTTCTCTGAAACCCACTTTCCATTACATACTAGTCCAGTGCAGAAATTCAGTCAATATTTGATTAAAAGAAGAAATCTCATTAACCTACATACTGTTGTAGGATTTAGTGTGATTTGCCCTAAGTAACAGTACTCTGAAGTTTGGGATTTGGTGGGTATTATTACTAAGCCCCATTTAAATTTGTTCCTTTGAAGGTCATGCCTAGGGCCATTGGAAATAGATGGTACTGAAATTCCAGTGATATAAAGTAGGTTTAAAGTCTCTGTGGAATTTTAGTACTTACAGGGTTTTATGCAGAAATTAAGCTTTTATTTAAGTAAAAAAAGCTTCAGAACGTTAGCTAATGTAGTGCCGGCATCCTAGGCCATCAAACTGGCAGATCGAAAGAATGGATGAAGTCCTGGCCTTATGGAATGCAATGGCAAAACTCCGATTGACTTCAGTGGAGTGAGGATTTCAATATCTCCAGTAGTGTGTGAGCTGGCCCTTGTCTCAATGAGGAGTTAACTTGAAAAAGCTATTAATGAAAACCAATCATCAATACTAACCACTTCCATTTTAGCAGAAACATCCAGCTAACATGCTTTATCCAGCGTAGCTGGACTCATTGGAAAGGACATTTCATATGAAAAGAAGGAGACTGCAAATGAATGTTCTCTCAGACACTGGCATTTTTTTGACGCTCAAGCTGGGAATCAGGGGGAAAGGAGGAGCAAAGGGAGAGAAAAGAGGGTGATTTCAAAAGCTCCTCTGAGGGAAAAAATGAAATCTCACAGGAAATGTTTTTCTACATTGCTTTCAACATATAACACGGTAATTATTGACTATTATTATTAAAAAGGACAAGACCGGGTGAAATAAGGGGCTGTTTGGTTTAGAGTATCTCAACAAGGATGCAAAGAATTTATGGAATATGTTACCCCATAAAATACTATTTCCAAGCATTTTAGCAGAATTTCAGTAGGAAAAAACATAGCAGCATTTTAACAAAAATGCATGCAAATTTGCAGGCCCTAGCCCTGCTCTATGGATATATTTCCGATCAGAAACTGTGCCATGTAAATTAAAATTTATTTTGGTCTTTGCGACTTTGTGGCATAATCTTGATAAAGAAATCACTATGAGAATGTGCAGCCTCAGGTTCCAGTCCCTACCCAGACTCCTATTGACTTCATTTAAATGGAATTGGATCTGCATAAGGCATGCAGGAATAGGCACTAAATGGAGAAAACGAAAACATCAGGCCTTCAATCTGACGTGAGTTTTTTGTATTCATTTAGTTTACCTTGGAAGGGCTTAATATTGGTCCCTTTTGAATTCTCCCTCAGACAAATTTCCCTTGCACATTTCTCTACAAAATCTCTAAGAGATTCCATATTCGTAAACTGCCTGTCTAAAGGTCATGGTAACGTTGCCATAGGGCTGCAGACCAGACAGCGGTGGGGTTCTGGCTGTGGAAAGTTGTCTATTCTATATTTTTCTTGTAGCCATTTAAAAAAGTTAACATTTGCCAACTGTTATCATGGGTTACAACAGAAACCTCCTATTGTCAGTGTAGGGAGAAACCATACTCATCTCAGATACCAGGGTGGAGGTACTGAATGGCAAATGCTGACATTTTAATAGGGATCACCATAATACTTATATTTATCCTATAGCATAGACAGGCAAGTAGTATATCTGTGGCCAACACCTTTTTTCCTGTAGGATAGCTCTGCTCTTTGAGTCTGGGCCCTGATTCTACAAAGACTTGTGCATACACTTAGCTTCAGACATGTGAGTGGCTTAACTGAGTTCAGAGTGCATCGGCTTAGAGTGGCTGGAAGGGTCAGTGCTTCAGTGACTTAAAACTGTAGTTATTTTCTTTATGCTACTGGAAGAAAAAAAATAATCCAAGCTCATCTTCAGCCTCAAACACATGCAGCTGAGATTGCGTTGGTGACTTTCACAAGTACGTTACAAGTAAAGCTCTGTTCTGAGAGTTAAACCGCAGAACAAAAATGCCCTCACCCCCGCCAAAGGTCCAAGACTATTCCCACCCAGCCATCCCACCCTCAACTCCAAGTTTCAAAATGAGGGTTAAACTTTATTTTATTTTTTTAAGTCTGTTATGGCCAGATGCGATTTTACCTGGGCTGTTTGCAAATGGCATTGAGTCACGGACCAGTCTGAAAGCCAGTAGCAGCTGGTAGTCAGCTGGCAAATAAAACACCTATTGGTCACTGGCCATCCAACCCCACTGGTGCAGAAATCCATGAGCCCCCACCAAAGTGCCCACTGACTCTACTGAAGATGCTCAGGAAGATGCTCTAACTCAGGAAGCATGTTGGCCGGACTGAGTTAGAAACAGAATTTAAATCTCTTATGGAAGCCAACATAGCTTGTGCACGCATGTGCGCACACACATGCTTGTACCCATCAGTCCCACATTGCAACCAGAAATATAAGTGGCCAGAGTCTCCTTTTCCTTAAACCAGGAGAACCTCCACTTAAGTCCAGAGTTACACCTGCTTGTGAGATTTTAACCCCTGCCACAGTCTTCTTATTGCTATTGCATTATGTCAGCCTGATTTTAATGAAAAAAATACAACCTTAAAGATGGCACCATTCCAAATGCTTTAATACAGAATAGAAAGAGGGCATAAAAAACAGTGCTTATACATCCCACCCTTCACAACATCTACGTGTATGTTAGGGAGCGACATCACAAACGTATCTAGCTAGTTACTGTCCAGGATTGATGGGGTCCCAGAAGTAACATCCAGTCTTGGAAGCAGGAAAAGTTATCCGTGTGGACACAAAAATCTCCTTGTCTGCCTCACTCCACAATGACTGATGATAATGAAAAAGCTCATGATGTTGTACTGGCCTGTCAGAAGTGTTACCCATTCCAGGTGATTGGGGGAACAGGATTTTGCAAAGCTGTATCACCTGTTAAAGCTGCACATTTGGGACAGTGAAGACAGCAGAAGCAACCACTAGCTACCGGCAAGAACTTTAAAGGTTCAGAGGTTTGCACAGTTTGGAATTCATTTCCACCCAATACTACCTAGTAGTTAGAAAACAGTATTCACTACAATTTCTATATTAATCATCTCGCACATTTCAGAGACATTTTTGCAATACTTCATGACAGTCTCCATTTTGGCAAGGAAAAACACAGCTTTCAGTGGCAAAGCTAACTCGGGCTCATGAAGTATGCTTGTGAAACTGGTGATCTTTCGTTATTCTCTTATACATCATTAAAACCTCATTCACAAGAGTTGCTCTCTTTATGCTGCGATCATCACAGAATCATTAAGGTAAGGTTGGAAAGGACCTTGAGAGGTCATCTACTCTATGCTGAGTCAGGACCATGTATACCTAGACCATCCCTGGCAGGAATCTGTCTAACCTGTTCTTAAAACCATTCACTCAATGAGAGGGACTCCCTAACCTCCCTTGGTAACCTATTCCAATACCTAACTATCCTTATAAATAGAAAGATTTTCCTAATATCTAACCTAACTCTTCCTTGCTGCAGATTTAGCTTGTATCTGGTCTACAGAGCATAGGACAAGGAGCAGCATCCTCCCCCTTGTCATCTTTTCTCAAAACTAAACATGCTCAGTTTTTTAGTCTTTCCTCATAGGTCAGGTTTTCTAAACATTTTATCATTGTTTTTGCCCTTTTCTGGACTCTCTCAAATTTGTCCATGTTTCTTAGTGTGTGGCAACCAAAACTGGACACACTATTCCAGCTGAAGGCTCAGCAGTGCAGAACCATTACTTCTCATGTCTTAGAACACTCCTTTTAAGACACCCCAGTATATTGGCCATCTTTGCAACTGCATCACAATGTTGACTCATTCAATTTACTCAATTTACAGTTGACTCACTCAAACCCCAGACACTTTTTTGCCGTACTACTGCCTGGCCGCATTTTCACCTGTTACTCCACTGATTATTGCATCATATTTACCAAAATGTTTACTCAGTGAAGTGATCTTATTAGTCCTCAGTCTTCTTGAAGGTGGGTGGTTACAATTCTGGGCCCAGGAAGATACAAACCATCCTTCAGTTGGCCACAGTCTCACATGAATGGTACGCTTAATGACCCTCCTCCACCATTTCTATTGCTGGTCAGCAGCAAGGATGACACCTATGCACCTCAGCATAAAAGACAGATCACCACCACTTGAACAAAAAGAATAACTCCATTAGCTTGGAGCAAAATTAGCTTGCTATCCTCGATGTGGACCAGCCACTGGGGGAGTTCCCACACTAAGGCAGTGTGCTACATAGGTTTTTAGGATGAAAGTCACTGCTGTATAAAGCTTGTGGCCCACTTAAGCGTACATAATTGCATAGTCCCATTGACTTCAGTGGAGCTATTTGTGGAGCGAGATGCGATTCAGCGTTAGAAAGTGTAGCGAATTTGGCCCTATTTAACCAAATCAATTGAACCACAAATCTAAAGAGCCCCAGACTATTATTAAATACTCCTCAAAAATATTAGATCAGATTTAAAATACGAGGCAAACACTGTAAGCTTTACACCTGATACATTTTCAACTTTTTTCTTCCCTCCACTGATTTGTCCATGTGGTGCCTAATTTTAAAACTAACTATCACACTACAGCCCCTACAATTAGACAGTCTTTACAAAATCGTTACTTAAAATAATTAACAGTAGCACAGCAACTTTCCACCCCCATCAAGCAGCAAGAATTATTTTAATGTTCATTCTTTCTCTTGCTGCTGGCACTTTCTGTATTTGTTACTTTATTGTACAACAAGTTTTGGTCTGTAGTTCGTCCACTGGAGCAGACATCTATACTCCAGCTGGGAGTTTTACCTATCTGTCCTATCACCACACCAGTGGGAATGGGACACCAATATCTTGACTGTCAGCATACTTGGCAATAGCCCTGGAAGTGGTACAGACTATTAGAACTATCAAGGGCAACAGACTGCATAGTGGACCAGAGGCCGTGTGGTAACAGAGGAAGAGTATGACCCAGTCATACAGGGGTGACAACAATATTTTGTTTCTGTAGCACCTGCCAACTGAACACCCCAGAGGATTTTACAAATATTCAACAACATAAAAGTGTCTTTGGGCACCTGCGAGGGATGTACATATTACTAAATGTTATGAGGACACTGAGGAATGGAGGGACTTGCCCAAGGTCACTCAGCATGTCTGTGGAAGAACTGGATATAGAACTCAGATCTCCCTACTCCCTGTACATTCACTAGACTGTACGTTCTTGCTCTCTCTCTTCAGGATGCATTAAGGTCTAATGGAGAGTAAGGTAGGGAGAAGCTTGCAGCCATTTGCTTCTTCAAGTTCTGCCTCACCCCCCTCCCCACACTTAATACTTTTTACTACTGGGAACGGAGTTAGTTGTCAAAATACAACAATTTTAAAAATAATGTATAATAGACATGACCAAAAAAACTAACGTTTTCAAGGATTTTTTAATCTAACAAACAACTGGTATTTCGGATGTCTTTGCTAATAAGGAGGTTTAAGAATACTTGGTGCAGGAGTGCTGAATTGCTTATGGCACTTCTCTGGTATGTGAACAAGACTTCAAAGAAGTAAAAAGCATGAATATGAAAGACCGCTCGAGTCTAGAAACAGAGCATACTTGGCCAGACCCTGCAAAGATTGAAGTGTGTAATTATCTACACCTGAGTGTCTGTAGAATCAGGACAAGATTGCAAGCTCTTTGTATTTGTATTTTACAATAGCTTTGAACAGCACCAAGCACAACAGGGGCTAAGTCTGGCTGGGGCCTCTAGACAATACTGGAATATCAAAACAACAACATATTGGCTCATTAAAATTCTTAATTAACTATTTTCACTCTATTTCCCTAGCATAGCAAAATAAAGTTGTTTGAAGTGAGTCTTTCAATCCAAGTGACTTTTGAAAGCCTTACTGAAAATATCGTCTGATGTGGAGAGTCAGACTTTTCTATCTGGCTGGCTGACATCCTTCTGATCTTAGGAGCCCTGATAAGAGAAATATAAGGCCTTGACTATCATCTGAGTTAATGATCCAATAACTTCTGATTTTGAATCCTGTCTAACACACATTCCCTCTGTAGCTTTAGGCAAATTACTTAACTTTCACTTTCAGTTTCTACTTGCAAAATACAGATAATACTTACTTTGTATGGGTGTTGTGAGAATTAATGAATGCTACATAAGTGATTGATGTTAATGCTGGATCAATTAATGCTCTTTAGCTTCTGATGTTAATGTTTTGCAATGATTTTATTGCATTGTAGGATTTTATTTTTTAGCACTAGATAATGATGTCACCATCTTAGCATCACATTATGATCCTTTAGTGATTTTAAACAGCAAATTACATTTTATTTTTCAGGAACTGATCACCGCTGTTTGTCACGTCAACTATGCAAAAATATAGGTAAGAGCCATTTTTAAAACATCTAATATTTCCATAAATTGTCTTAAGAGGGCTGTAAATATTTTTTGTACCACAATATGGTGGTTCTTGAAATGGAAACATGTCCTTCTTTACAAGGGACATTGCAATTCATTCATCTTCCCAAAGACTCCTACAAAAGCCAAACCGGGAGGTACCAGGAGATCCTCAGTCAGGTGTTTTAATGGACTTCTCAAAAAAAATTTGAGTAATTTTTGCTGCATATGAGGTGATGGCTTCTCTTTTCAGGGATTTTTGTGAGCACCTGCGGCCAGAGTGGATGTGGATTTTGGTTGGTGCGAGTGGGCATGGGGTGACAAGCTTCAAATGATAGGAGATATAACCATGTCAATTATTAGGGTCAAACTTAATAGCAATTGCATAGAGAAAGGATGGTTTTGTGAATAAGCCACTGAACCGGGACATAGGAGATTTGTATTCAATTCTACCGCTTTGCAACCTTGGGTAAATCTTTGTGACCCACTTACCCATCTGTAATGCTGGGTTCAGTGGGGGTCTCTAGGCACTACCATAATAACTAGTATGCAGTATCTAAACACTAACAGTGACCTACACCAGCTTACCCTGGGTCAGTGCACATGTGTTCCGCAGCATCTTCACAAGCTATTTTACCCCTTGTTTCAACATCTGAATATTAAATGTGCCCCGCAGCAAGACAGAAGAGAATTCAAGGGTGTCCATAAGTGATATAGGATATATTTATCTCTCTTTCCTGCTGTCAGGAGAATGCTCATTGTGGGTTACTCCCCAAAAACACAGTGCTAGAGACCCATGCTTCAGTAGATTTAAGTGCTACAGCTATGTTTATCTGGTTTGATAATTACTTGGAGATTATTATTTTCTCTGCAGAACAACCTACTGTCTCTGATCCCCAGGTGATGGTTGAATTTCACAAGGGGATCTTCAAATTCAGCTTCAGCAACCCTAAAAACGTTACTGAATTCAGCATGACACTGCTGAAAGGGCATGAGAGGGAGGAAATCTGTGCAATCCACATGAACGATGGGAAGGCAATACCTGAATCTAAGGGCACCTACTGTGAGCCAGTGCACTCGGGGAACAGCACGTCCTTCATTCTCAAAAATTTGGAAAGCAAGCACACGGGCATTTATCTCTGCTGCCTAGAAATCCTTTTACCTGCTCCCTACATAGAATGTAGGGTAAATGAAACCTATTTGTATATCCATGGTAAGTTCACAGCCCCTCTTTCCTTACTCTAGCTTTAGAGATATATAAATGAGAGTCAAGTATCAGGGGGTAGCCATGTTAGTCTGTATCCACAAAAACAAGGAGGCCGGTGGCACCTTAAAGACTAACAGATTTATTTGGGCATAAGCTTTCGGGGGTAAAAAACCACTTCTTCAGATGCATGGAGTGAAAATTACAGATGCAGACATAAATATACTGACACATGAAGAGAAGGGAGTTACCTCACAAATGGAGAACCAGTGCTGACAGGGCCAATTCAATCAGGGTGGATGTAGTCCACTCCCAATAATTGATAAGGAGGTGTCAATTCCAGGAGAGGCAAAGCTGCTTTTGTAATGAGCTAGCCTCTCCCGAGAGTTTCTCTAAGATACTAAACACAAACCTTGAATAAATTCTAGATTAGCACAAAAATCCATTCTGAGATTTATCTGCATGTGTCGCAGGCAAAGTCTTTGTTATCAGTATCTGTACCAGAAGTAATACATAAATCTAACTTATGGCCTGCTCTAGAGAGGTGCTGAGCACTCACATCTCCCATTGGAGCTAATGGGAATATGCTGCTTACCTCTTTGAATCAGGACCTAGGTCTGTTAAGTAACTTGGGACAGTCTATCAAAATCTAAAGGACATTTTGCTGTCTACCTGAAAGGGGCTATGACCGCACTCCCCAGGGGTACCGAACGAACATCAATCATCTTCTGAGTTGCCATTCATTGTGTCTGTGATATCTCATCCTGGCTGGTTTGCAAGTTTATAATCTATCTGTCCAAGCCCTTGCCTTTGTTCTCTGTTAGGATGGATAATAAAACCATCCTCCCAGTTTTCCCTCTCTTCTCCTTCTGTACCTTCCATCCCGCAGCATCTGGGGAATACCAGGGTAACCATGAAACTCAATGGCCCATGTTATGTCAGACCTGATGATCTAGTGTTCCTTCTGACCTTAAAAATATATTAATCTATGATCCAAATCCTGTCACTTCTCTTGCGTAACGTTTCCAAAAGCTACCCCTTCCTTGGTGTCTGGGCAGCTAGATTTCCCAGCCATGGCTTAGTCATCTCATGCCTTGACTACTTCACTCTCCTCGGGTCTCTAATTTTGCCTCCCTCCATTTCATCCAAAATGTTGCTTCCAAATTCCTTTCTCTCACCAGTCCTTTGGACCACTGACTCCCCATTTGCGCTACTCATTAAATTAATATGCAGTCTGGTTTGGGCCTTTTAGGCCCACCCATGATGCAGCCCTGGTCTCCTTTCAGATTGTCCTTTGCCCCCTCCACTCTGTCACCAATACTAGCCTCGATGCCTCTTTCACTTCTTCCTCACACAAACTCTGGACCATTGCTGCGTTCTGCCTAATGCTCAGTGTGTCTTCCTTGAGTCCATTCACATCATTTAGAGCCTCTCAAAACACTAACTTCTGCCATTTCCCCCACTACTTAAAATGCATGGGGTTGTGAACCTGGAAAAAAAAAATTTTAAAAGCCAACTGGGTCACTATCTTACCGAAGCTGGAAAATGATTCTCCCTCCCCACCCCAACCCAACCCCGGCACACACTTCTTTCAGACCACTCTAAGCACTGATCTCACCTACACAAAGTGTGTGTGTGGGGGCGGGGAGAGAACTTATATTGCTAATCCTCAGTGATTTTTTTGTTTTTTTTTTAATATGGTCAAGACTCAGAAGCCTGCTTTGTATCAGAAATGATGTCATGGATGCTTATTGGGATCACTGCATTTTCCGTGGTTTCCTGTATCTGCTGCATAGTAGCCTGTTGCTTAAGAAAGAAGGTAAGCAATTTCCATATATAGTCCTAGGTCCAAAGTGGATACATCGAGGGCCTCATTTCGTGAGATTTAGGGTATGTCTTCACTAGCAACTTTAAAGCTCTTCCGCGGCAGCGCTTTAATGTGGCTGTGTAGTCACGGCACCAATGCTAGGAGAGCTCTCCCAGGGCTATTAAAAGAAAACAAAAACCAAAACAAACAAACAAAAACCCAACCACCTCCATGAGGGGAGTGCACTGTCTACACTGCCACTTTACAGTGCTGCAACTTTCTCACTCAGGGGTCAGTTACAGACACACGCACAGCATGTGCTAAGTGTGTTTCAATGACGTGGAATTCAGTCATCAGGGACAGCAGCTCAGATTTAATTTTTCCAAGTCAGACTAGCCTATTGATTAAAGGCCTGGAGCCATAGGAAGAAGGAGCAACTCTGCACAGGTCAGCAAAAATACCTTGAAGAAAATAATCAAGTGAATTGCTTCCAAAGAGGGGAAACAAATTACTGGAGAATTCCAGCTCTGTTCCAGAGCAAAAACTTCTTAAAAACAAAAGGACAGAACAGCCACAGAAGAGAGTTTTGTTGAACAGAGTCTGCTTTCCTCTTCCAATTTGTGAAGTTTGGAGGCGAACACCAGCTGCCTCTGACTTTATTATCCATTGAAAGCAGAGAGAGATTAAATCACCCTATTAAAAGGACAAAGGCAAGAGAGAGTGAATGAGGGTGAGAGACTATCAACTAAATTCAGGGCATTTTCTTTGCAGACAACGCAATGTGAATCCAACTCCCATGAGTTCAACAGTGAATATATGCCCATGGCAGCAGTGAATGCAGCTAGAAAACCAGCATTCTAAGGTTGTACTATGTCTTTTTACTGAATCATTCTTACGTTGTTAGCAACAGGCTCTCTGTGGGGAAGGGTTGGCCTGATCTGCCTCCAACTGACTTTAGGAGGGCTGTGTTATAATTTATCTGGGTACATAGTGCCATCCAACAGGAATGGCAAACTAAAAGCAAAATCCCCAAAGAACTTACAGATCAGAACAACAGACCAGTCCCCAGAAATGTTAGTGCTTCAGAATAGGGCAATGTAATAACTTCAAGAATGAGGAACTGATGTGAAGCTTCAATTGATTCAGACTCTTGTGATACCACATCGTTCCCAAAATGACTCTGGGAAAGTGCATCTAGTTCAGCTCTAAGTACATCTGCTTATCACACTTTGGATCATTATAATAAAGGCCAGACTCTGGCTGTTGGCTCAGGTGTGGGAGGCTGTCAGGAGCTTTCGCCTGACTTGGGCCCTTATACAGAAAATCAGCCACAAGTTAGAAGGGGAGCACAGCTAGAAGCTGGAGTGATTCAGGCTTGTTTACAACAAATTCTTAATTTCTGTTACAGGTATGAACTTGCAAGTAGGTCACCTGTGGCACAGGAAGTTCCCTGGCACCTTCAGCCTCCTTCACGTGAAATGTCAGTTTCACAGCCAAAGAGATTTTCCCAGACTGAACTCACACGATACCGATCTGCTCAACAATGAGATGTTAGCTCTAGAGCTATTTCCAGTCGTGTTTTGCTCTAGATATTCTGTGTTAATTTGGGCATGGCCAAATCTATTGACTGCACATCCAGTGTGACAACATAAAAAAAAACAAACCCCCACACCGCACGCTGTAGTTGAAAGATATAGAATGTTTCCTTGCCAAGGATATTGTTGCAGTGCTTCATAGAGCGATTATATTATACCTTCTGCAGAAGGTTTCTTCTGTGATACCTCCCACTGGAAAAAACAAAAAACAAAAAACTAACTACCTCCACAGCCAACTCCAGCAGCGTGGCCAGCACAGCAGCCATTTTACTGCGCATATTACTGCTTTGTTATGGACAGTTTAGCAGGATTGGTCTTCAAACTTCTTAACAGCACCACACTAGGATACTTTAGTGTACACACACACACACACACACACACACACACACACAGAGTCTCTGTCCCTTGGATTGGGACTCCAGACAATAGAGAAACAATGGAAGGAGAGTGTAATGTACTTTCTAGTGTCATCTAGAATCTCAGTTATTGTGCATCTTTTTTTTTAAGTTTTTTGGATTCTCACTACATCTTCACAACCCACACTGTAGGGATCATCTTTTCTATGTAGAGCTAGGGAAATTACAGAGTTTTTTCCTAGAAGAACAAAATTCTTCCAGTATACATATTGTATATTAAAATCCCAAGACTGCGGCTCTTGATTACATAAGTAAGAGCTGCAGGTTCAGTCTCTACATGAGAAAGCAAGGCAGCGCCTCTTTATCCCATCCCTTTATTTATCTATATTACAGCACATACATGTTAAGGTACAAAAGACCAGAATATTCAAGAGTCCTTCATCACCTAGAATGAGAGGAAGATGAAGTTTCAGTCTTAACTTGGCACTATCTTGCTTTTGTGGCTTTGCATCAGACCTTTATTATTTCCCCACAGGGGTCGGAGGTTACCGGTACTTCACATTCCTAGAGCAGTTCAAAGCCTGGATCACCTTCAGAGTCTGTCGATACTATGCCTTAAATGGCTCACAGGGAATCAAACCTGAATATCCTGCCAGGCAGTGCACAGCACATTACTGCTCAGTTACTCTAAAATTAGAGCATCATATTAAAACCAGTGTCTCTAATTCATATATGGAATATATGGAGCAGAAATACTGGTAAGAAATACTTCCATTCTCTAACAGACAGAAAACCAGGTGGCTTCTGCGATCAGGGACAGTTAACCTTAGAAAGTAGGGCAGTTAGCATCTCAGAAGGGCTTCTCCACAACAACAGACCCCGAATGAGGTGGTTTTGCAGACAAGGGCTGAAAGTCCCCAGCTGAGCTGACCTACTTTCAGACCAGTATATGGAGGGAAAGAGAAGCAACAAATAATGAATTAATAATAAAATAGCAAACCAGAACATCTGTGGCTAGAGCACTACACCCAGAACTCGGGTCTGGGTGCTAGGGCTGGCTCTGCTACTGGCCTGCCAGGTGACCTAAGGACTTCCCCTTTCTGTACAAAGCAGATAATGATACTGCCTTCCCTGGTAAACCACTTGAAGATCTACTGATGAAAGATGCTAAACAACAATCCCAGGTTCTTACATACCTGTGCGATGTGCTGACTATGAGAGCCCTGTATAATACCTGTGAGAGTCCAAAGGAACGTATTACTAGACTGAGAAGGAATCTCATGAAACAGCAAGTTCCCAAAGGAAAGGTACAGAGACCGGAGGTTGTATATTATCAGAAAACACCTAAGAGACAAGATGCGGGTCTGCCCCAAGTGGCTCAGGTGAAAAAAAAAAAATAGTCGAGTTCTAGAAATGTCACATTTTCACACCCTGTTACAGAGATGAGCCTCTCTTGATGAGCTTAGCAAAGTTTTAGACTAGACCATTTCTTGGTTTTGTATGAGATCTCTCTGCTCTTAATAAATCTGGTTTTTATTACACCACGTGGCTCTTAGACTGTTTGGGAAACTTCACGCACACCATCCTGAGGAAAGAAACCGCTTAACACGTAAGAGGAGGTAGAAAAGGGAAGACGGTGTTTGCAGTTTATCCCTGCGATGAACTGGGAGATGTGCTTTATTTATGGGTGACAGGTGTAATAGGCCAGGGCCTGGCGCAGCTGCTGCTGACCTGCTGCAGGACACCTGGGCCGTGGTGTCCTTGCCTACACCTGTCTCTTGCCCTCCCCGAGGCCCCCACCCACCACTGCCTGTTGAGTCCCTACTCAGTCCTCTCCACTCCACCCCCATGACGGGTTCCACCCGGGGTGTCACCTGGAACCGTAGTACCACTGAGCCCCCTGACCCATGGGCCTGGGCTCCCTCTCACACAGTGCTGCTGTGACAAGCTGCCAAGCCTTCCAGCCTGCACTTTCACCAGCATTCACACAGCTAGGGACACACCCAGCTGCAGTTACACGCAGGCTCTCTAACCATCAGCTTCCCAGCCTTGGACCCCTGCCCTGGTCAAATCTGGCCAGTATATGGGTTTAAACACCCGGTCCGCCTCTACCGCAATGTGAAGAGAGCAATGCACACTTGTGGTAAGCAAGAAGAGATTTTCCGCAAGCACTCCAGTCAAAGCTCACTGGTTTGGATTAAAACATAAAATAAATTAACTACAAAAGATAGATTTTAAGTGATTATAAGGGATAGCAAACACATCTAAGAGGATTACCTAGCAAACAAACAAAAACGCAATCTAAGCTTAGTGTACTAGATTGGATATGAATAGCAGATTCTCACCCTATCTAACTGATGGTACAGGCAGATTTGTAGATTCTTAAGGCACAAGCTACACTTGCTTTGCAGCTTGGAATCCTCAGGTGTTTCATACACAGGCTAGAAATCCCTTTAGCCTGGATCCAACCCTTCCCCCAGTTCAGTCTTTGGTCCTCAGGTGTTTCCAGGAGTCTTCTTATGTTGGGAGTGAAGAACCCTGATGTCACTCCCTGCCTTATACAGCGTTAGCATATGGCAGGAACTCTTTGTTTCAAAGCTTGGTTCCCAGACTACTTTGTGGAAAAATACTGACATCACAAGATGGAGTCCAGCATCATGTGGCCTGTTCACATGTCCTTGTAGAGTCATAGCAGCCATTACTAACAGGCTGTCTGTAGCCTTCTCAGGAAAGCTCATCAGGTGGGGGATAAGATTCTCCCAAGGCCTATTGTTTTTCCTAATGGCCCATTACCATGAATAGGCCCTTCACAACCAGCTGTCTAGACTAGAAGCATCTTGTCTAGTGGGCATTACCCACGTGTAACTACATTTGAAGTACAGATACATAGTCACTATTTATAACTTCAGATACAAAAATGATACATGCATACAAATAGGATAATCATAATCATAACTTCTCCAATGGACACCTCACATGGCTTACCTTGCATAAAATACATAACATAATATCACTATGAATATGGGTGCAGTGTCACATGCCCCTCTCCAGAGGTCCCCATCACTTGCTGCATCCCTCCCTCACCTCCACCCCCCCACCCCGTGAGGTTGCCCGCTGCCTCCCTCTTCACTCCCCTTACCCCAGAAGCCAGTGGGGCTCACCTCTGACTGACGACCTGGAGTTTGGGGCTCAGGCTGACTGGCAGCCCAGGGTGGCTCAGCCAGGGCTCCTCTGGTCACAGTGGCGGGGGCAGGCTGGGGACACGGCCTTGAGCAGAAGCGGGTGGGGCAGGGACCTAGCCTCCCCAAAGGGGGTGTTCATGTGCCTCCCGTGGCTTTATTGTTATGAATATTACATGCGACTCCGTGTCTCTGTTCAATTTTGTATTGCTGCCTACTTGAACTCAAGGAGTTAATTCAAACCACAGCTGGTGGCTGGCCTAGGAAAGGAAGCTAGGATGATGAGAAGAAAGTCACAGGTATGCACTTTCAAACCAGCTAAGAGAACATTGGGGTGATCACTGGCAGGTGTTACTTCCTGGGGCTAACAACACTGCTAGGACATGTTTTTTGTTTTTTGTTTTTTTTTTTAAGTCCAACACACAAAAGATCAAAAGACCATGACTGATTAAAAGGTGCCCTTGGCAGAAAGGGGAAGGCGAGTGGTCAGGTCAGCATGCTGGGAGGCTGACACACAAACTGGGGGAAAAGTAAGAGCTGCAGGCCATGTCTTTCTAAGCAATGCCTAGGGCCATGTCTACACTACCCCCTTATGTCGGCCAAACTTCTATTTTTCACACCCCTGAGCAACACATCCCCCGAGCGACATCGTTACGCCAGCATAAGTGGTAGTGTGCACAGCACTAGGCTGGCGGGAGATGCAGCTACAGGAGAGATCTTATAGCAGCGTCCCTGCATCAGTGCAGCTGTAATCTCTCTAGTGTAGACATAGCCTAGGTATCTAGGCCAGGAGCAGCTAAAGGGCTAAGGGCTTGTCTCCATGTGCAGCTGTAGTGCTTAATGAAGATATTCCTGTGCCTAGTTAATCCACCTTCCTGAAAGGTGGTAGCTATGTCGACGGGAGAACTCACTGTCTACAACGGAAGGTTGGGGGATTAGGTTGGTGTAACTAGGTCACTCAGGGGGTGGGTTTTTCACCCTGAGTGATGTAATTGTACTGATGTAAGTCTGTTGTGTAGACCTGGCCTACGTAAGAGCCATATGGTTAGGCCTCTTTTTAAAATGTTACCCAGTGGAGAGAAGTCAAGAGCAGAGATTTATCTGCTGAAGTAGTCATGGTTGGTCCCCGGGTGGAGGGGGGGGGGGGGGGGTTCTCAGGTGCTAGTCTAAGAAGGAGTGAATTGCAGAATTCCTGCCCCCCTGAGAGCTGAAGGACTGAGATCTGACATGTTGGGGTGCACTTGATGAGAATCTCAATGGTGAATCTTGCCCAGTAATCATGACAATCCCCACACAGGGTCTCAGTCAAAAAAGAGATGGGCTTAGGAGTAGAGATGGTCAAGATATGTTGAGAGATTACAAACATGTTTCAGAATTTTGAAGTGGTTTCCATTTTATGGAGTTTGAAAAGGAACAATTTTTGTTACTTTGAATTTTTTCATGTAACATTTTTGGAAGTGTTTTGAATTTTTGGTTTCCCTCCCACAGACACACACACTTTCCCCTTTTTTCCTGTGAGTGCAATAAAATGAAACAGGGCCACATTTCCTTTTGCCACTAACTTTTCCACAGCTGAGGAAGTTTTGAAAAGTTAGAGTGGCAAGAGGAAAAATGAAAAGATGGAGAAAATAATCCTCTAGACATCACTTGTTCGATTGTACTCAGTGACAAGAAGGAATCAAAGAAAAAAAAGAAGGAGGGAGTTTAATATGAAAAACAATTTGAAAAAAAGTGGAAGCCTCTCTGTGAAAGTTTTTAGTTTTGGAGAAGAGTCTGAAAAAAAAGTGTTGTGAATGAAAAATTTCAACCGGCTCTACTCTGGAATTCTCTTTCAGATCAGATAGGCATTACGTATACAGCTAAGTAGCATCCAGGAGGACAGCGTTTGAGACACTGAAGATGTCTATTCTGAAATTCCAGTAGAATCAAGCTGAATTTTCCAGCAGTTGCCTCAGTGACAATAGCACTGGTAAAAAACCAAGTCCATTTGTTGTACATGATGAAAGAAGAACTAAAGATCCAGTGTCAGAAAGAAGCTTTTATTCTTGCTGTTTACTGAGAACCCCACCCCCATTATTTAAACTCTAAGTTGATACAGGGGTTGCCCTTTACATCTTCCCCTAGATATCTTTAGCTAAGTATTGTCTAGATACAACTAGGACACCGGAAATTAAGTAAACACTTGAAATGGAAATTTAGAACTGGCAAGCAAACTAGGCTGATCTTAATCTTACTAAAGAGGTGGTGTTATGTAACCCTTCTGCCAGACAGCAGCAGCAAGGGCTGGGGTCAATATCCAGGGGGGTCCCTCTTAATAGCAGAGCACAGAACCAGCTCGAGCCCCCACGCAGTTGTAACGCCGACAGACCCTGGTTGTTGGTGGGTGGGATTGAACCTGGGATCTCTGGAGCTTAGTGCATGAGCTTCTACCGCATGAGCTAAAAGCCACTTGGCTGTTAGCTAAGGCTGTAGAGCAGTCGGGGTGTGTGTGTGTGTGTGTGTGTGTGTCACTCACCCACCCAGAAGGTGTGTGGGTTACACAGTAATCTGGGAGAATTAACCACTCCCCCCGCCCGCCCCGGTACCTCTAAGAGGCAATACTTCCCCACTCGCAAGCCTTGAGTCTGTAGATAGCAGAGAAAACTTAATAAAAAGAGGAAAGGAACCTGGCATTAAATTTGGGAAACACACCACAACCATGATTCAAATATGTGTGACCATAAGCAAAACTCCTGCTCCAGAGAACATTGGGCAATGTCCTTTGCCTCTGGGTCTTACCTTACGGTGTGAAAGTCCAAACAAATGAACAAACATCCCTTTAGCATGCCACTCCTCTCCCTGCCATATCCCACTCACAGCAGCTGTCCTTTGTTGGTGGAGACCCAGAGTTCAGAGGTGCATTCACATGAGTTCACCTCTCACCGGACATTGGGGGTGGGGGTGGGGAAGAGAAACTTCAAGCCATGCAGACACTGCCACCACCACCGGCTCTCACTTGCCGCTGTTCACTCCATGTTGCCGCTGCTGCGCTGTTGTTCACTCTGCTGCTGTCGTCCATTGTGCCACTCTGCGCTTCACCGCACCGCCATCTGCTCCCTCACGGGTGGCCCTGCACTGTGACCTTCTGCTGCCACCTGCCTCTCGACTGTGACCTCTGTGAGTCGCTCTCTTGAGGTGCCACTCAGCTCTCAGTGGGGGAACCTCATTGCTAGTGCAAGCAGGGCAATCTCTTCTATGCAGAAATGTTGCCCCGGCAACAGGTCTAAGCATTTAGACCTGATTATCAGTGATTTCAGCTCTAGTGGTCACTTCAAACAAAAGACTCTCAGTGGAGCCTAATCAGCTTTATCTTTAAACAGGGGAGAGGGGGAGCTCAAATGCTATTTATGATGCATAGGCAGAGCCCACACCACCAGGCAGGGACACCTGTCCTCACCCTCTCACTGTGATTTGGCATCCGAACCCCCTGCTTCAGGTCAGTTGAGGGTGACCCCCTTCATCAGGACAGGCAAGTACAGTTCTGCTGCCCTTCACTCAGATAATAAGGACAACATTTCATTACCCCTGTATTCAATAATCAAGTGATTTGTGACCCAACACCAGCCAAAATTGATCCCTTTGGCAACACAGCTCTGTCTGCTGGATATCTAGACAGAGTAAGTGTGTTAAATGTAAATGTAAATGTAAATGCAGTCTGGTCCTGAAGCCTTTCCCCTCCCCAGTTCCTCACGGGCTGTCAGGGGAGAACTCATTCAGACCTTGCTTACAGTTATATGAAGCAAACACTGGAAAGACTTTAAGGCTGGCCACTGTAACTGTATAGCTGGTTTGGTAAAAAGTTTAACAATAAATGTGTACAAAAGGATGCATTTTATAAACGATACTAAGAGCCTCTCCCCACCCACCTACCATTTAAACACCAGCATATTTCAAAAGGGCTTGAAACCCAAACCTGTATCCGAATTTTGCAAGTTTTTCCTTCATAATGGGCTAGCCTATGAACCGAAATCTGAACAATCCCACACTTTGTGAGGCTGAGATTCAGGATCTAAAGTTTGCAGCTAATCATGATAAAATGCCAGGGGCCACACTTCCTTAGCACATGCTTTTCATTAACTTCAAAGTTTGAGTCATCTTGAATTTCCCTCAGGTTTCCTATCCCTAGAGGTCTTACAATGTGTATTTAAGAGTAGGGGAGAGCAGACTGGAACTAGATTGAAACAAACAAAGGAATCAAGACTGGGATCTATACCCAAGTATCATCACAGCATGATTTGCAATCAGATTTATATACAGAGATTTCAGCATGCATGTGTCTGTGTATCTTGCTATGGAGCAGTTGTCACAATAATAAACTTGGCAAAGCCATAGTCTCTCTAGGCAGGTTATTTAAAAAATTCAGTTGTATCCACAAGGGATCCCAGGGGCTGTCCATGTAGGGGTCACTGGGGAATTGGAACTAAATCACGGAGTTGGGTTAGAGTTGAACTGATGACAATAGAGATGAAAGGTTCTATATACCCATCTCAGTCCCCTGAGCTATCCAGTCCATCATTTTTAAAGTAACCTACCAAAGCTCTCTCTCAATTCAGATTTCCCTGGGAGATGAAATTTTGAGATGTGTATTTATGGTTTAGGATTAGGAGCTCAGTTCACGAGAGGGGAAGAGAGGCTCAGCCATCTCCTGCAGCAAAATGAATTGAGCAGATCAGTACACTGGAGATATGAAAAAGCGGGTGCGGGGAGTCAAACTTCATCTAATGAGCATTTCTATGCTAGTTAGCTCCTTAGCTGAGTAATAAGATCTTATGTGGCTGCAGATCAAGGTTTAATCAAGAGAAATCAGCTCCGATGATCAAGGAGAAGCATTTAACTGCCGCACGGAGCAAACAATGTTTTTTAAAAAATACACCGTTGAAATATTGAAGGATATTTCACACTGTAAATCCTGCATCAGTTCTCTGCATTTCTATATGCCCAAATCAGTGATTCCAATCAGAGATATTCAGGCATGCTGTGTATTTTGACCCTGCTCCCCTGCCCTGCCCCACCCCAATTACTGCATCCTTCCACACATGCAGCAGATGATTTTGCAACAGCCAGTATTGTGCACCCATGTCTCTCAGACTAGAGTTAAGGGCCAGACTGTGCGTGGCCCATGCAGGTGGGAACAAAGGAAGGGGGGGGTCTCCCCTTTGCACTGGGGCTAGGCACAATTGCTGTCCTTGTATTCTCTTAAGTGTGGCATTGCTGTCTGTTGAGGTACAAGCTATCTCCGAAGGAGTGGAGAGGTGGGGATAAGGTAGTGCCATGATCCTGCTCCCACCCCCAACAGAGCTCGGTGTCTATGGATGATGGTGTACATCGCACCTTCCCAAGTGGAAAGGCAACAAAATGCTCCCCTTGTGGGATGCCATGGTTCTGCATGGCCCCCAAAGCAGGTCAATGCCTACTAGGTCCAATCCTTGAGCATAACAGTTATTTGCTTCAGGTTGGGGGGCTGTCTGTAAGCGAGGACTGGTCTGTCTCCCAAGATATGTGAGAGTGAGGGATCATTTTCCAGGATAGGTTGTAAGTCTTTGATGAGGCGCTGGAGAGGTTTTAGTTGGGGGCTGAAGGTGACAGCCCTCAACCTGAAGCAAATACTTTCCAGCAACCACACAACAAAAAACACAAACCCAGGAACCTATCCTTGCAACAAAACCCGATGCCAACTCTGTCCACATATTTATTCAAGTGACATCATCATAGGACCTAATCACATTAGCCATGCCATCAGGTGCTCGTTCACTTGAACATCTACCAATGTGATATATGCCATCATGTGCCAGCAATGCCCCTCTGCCATGTACATTGGCCAAACCGGACAGTCTCTATGCAAAAGAATAAATGGACACAAATCTGACTTCAGGAATCATAACATTCAAAAACCGGTAGGAGAACACTTCGACCTCTCCGGCCACTCAGTAAAAGATTTAAGGGTGGCAATTTTGCAACAGAAAAGCTTCAAAAATAGACTCCAACGAGAAACTGCTGAGCTTGAATTAATATGCAAACTAGGTACCATTAACTTGGGTTTGAATAGAGACTGGGAGTGGCTGGGTCATTACACATATTGAATTTATTTCCCTAAGTTAAGTATCCTCACACCTTCTTGTCAACCGTCTAAATGGGTCATCTTGATCATCGCTACAGAAGTTTTTTTCTCCTGCTGACAATAGCTCATCTTAACTAATTAGCCTCTTACATACAGAGAAGGTGGAAGTTGCCATACAAACTGTAGGTACGTATGTACACACACACACACACACACACACAAACACACACACCCCTACCTATCTCTCTCTCTTCTTACTATATGTTCCATTCTACGCATCTGATGAAGTGGGCTGTAGCCCAAGAAAGCTTATGCTATAATAAATTTGTTAGACTCTAAGGTGCCACAAGTACTCCTGTTCTTTTTATCATAGACAAGGTTTACAGTTTGGATCAATGGCTCTCAGCACCCCCACTGTACAAATTGTTCCAGCACCCCTGCCAACACACATCCCAGCAGCCCCGACATACATTCCCCCCACCCCGACTTACTTCCAAATCCTGGCCCCCACCACCCTACAACATGCACCATTCCCCTCACAACTCCCCCTCCCCAATATCCCCCACTCAACTTCAACACCTCACCCCAGTACCCCATCGCTCCCCACTCACCCCAGAGCCCACCAACAACTCACCCACAGCCCCTCATCACCCACCACCCCGGGACCTTCCTGGCCACTCACTAGAGCACCCCTGGCTCTGCACTCCACATCCAGGCCAAATCTGAGTAAGTGGCATTGTAACCTAGCACATAGCCTTGCAGCACCACTCTGCCAAAACAAAACACAATGGGCAGCAAGTCCCAGAACCCTGGTCAACAAACTCAGGCTTGTGCTATGGGGCTAAAAACAGCAGTGTGGACATTCCCACTCCAGCTGGAGTCTGGGCTCTGAAACCTAGCCAAGAGGGGAGGTTGCTCTTTTGACTGGGAGGTCAACAATCAACATTCGGTTGCCGGTTTGATGGTGTTAATCATGGTTTCCTTCATAACTTTGGGGGTCGGGGGGGAGAGAAGAGCTGCTTGAAGGTCATCACCTACTATTCCTAACAAACCAACCAATTGTTACTGCCTTCCCAGTTTCAACCTGCCATGCAGGCTCTGGATCACTCTGAACTGCCTCCAAACAAACCACGGAAGACGTGGCTAGTTGATACACAAGTGGCGGGGGGAGGGGAGAGAAATCAAAATGATTCCACCTTGTGCGACTGCGGTGAGAACATCCAAACCATGGAACACAATGTAACATAGTGCCCCAAATATGGATTCAAAGGTGAATTGGATGACAGCAACTGTCACAGAGGAGGCCTGGAAATGGCCTCTGGACGTACAACTTCAGCGATAGAATGTTGCTCTGCAGATGCCATACATGCGAGAGGGGGCAAGCCCCGCAGTGACAGCCTGCAAGCCGAGTCAGTTGACCTAAGCTCTGAGACTCACAGCTACGTATTTTCCCCCAGTGTAGATGTACCCTCAGTTTTGGATTTGGTTTTTCCCCCAGTGGTCCAGGGTCTCCTGCGTTGGGGGCCCTTGCAAATGCACACTGGTTAATCTGGGCATACTTAGGGGCCATCCCACCCACTGACACTTGCTTCTTCCAAACACAGTTTGCAAGAGGTGGGTAACAGTATCCGGGCAATGGAGCTGCTGTTGATTAAAATGTTGGCACCTGTAACTCCTTTCCCAGAGTCAGCTTTTCTAAGCAAACTTTGTTTCTCTTTCATGAGTAGCATTGAGCACTTCCTACCGCAAGCTTCAAAAAGCTCAAAGAAACCACACTTCCACCAGGACTCTGACAAAAGTGAAGCAAACTACAGTTTTCCACCCCCCCATTTTTCAAAGAAAAATATTCTCTTTACTGGAAAAGATGGGCGTATCTGAAAAATCCACTGTTTGTTGCAACTTACGAGTCATAGTTTCCACCGAGGACTTAGGTTGTTTTCTCCTACCATATCTACCCTCCACCCAAGGTAATAAAATCACATTCTTAATTTTGTCTGGAAACAGAAACCTCTCCTTCACTCTAAACGCGCTTGTGTCACTGAGTTCAACTCTTTTCGGTTAAGTCAAAAAGGAGCTCCTTAATTACGTCTGAAGCACCTGCTTAAATGAACATAGCAGATCGGATATATGTCTTCTTGTCAGACTAAGACCAACCAACCAACCAAGAAGCCATTTGCAGACCTGAGCTATGTGCCAGGAAATATAGCCCATTTCCCCTTCCATGCCAACATAACTCACAGCCAATGAGTGGTGATAAGAGCTAATATTAAGAAAAATATGCAGCAGATTTTTTAATTTAGAAACTTAGTCACGTTGATGTAGTCATTTGGCAGAACCTCATGGTCCCATGGTCACAGGACCATTTTGAATTTTTTTAAGTAAGCACTTCCTTTGTTTTCTCTTCTCCTACTAGCTAGCGTTGCCAATTTTAGTTGGCTGTATTCCTGGAGGTTTCTTCACATGATATCATCTTTAATTAAATATTAATTTTTAATTCCTGGAGACTTCAGGATAATCCTGGAGGGCTGGCAACCCTACTACTTGCTGGAGATGGTCACCGAGTTTCTAGACCATCTAGGATTTAAGGGATACTTTTTGCCTTCTCCTTTACTACAGAAACCATGCAGACAGTCTTGATCAAACTGCCAATGACATGAAACTCCACGGGTTTAGGGGGTTTGTTACAAAGCTGAGACTCAGATCATGGTTACTGAAGATGTCATAAAAGTTTGTGAACCTTTAGAGCAAGCTTGGCAAAGTTATGATGTTACATCAAAATCATGAAAATGTCAGTTCCCACATTTTTCTTTTCCTTTGACACAGCACCTGGTGAAGCGCTGTCTGTGGTTTTCACTAGGTTGGCTTTGAGAGCCATAATTGGTTCAAATCCCAATCTCACAGGGGATGTCTTTACTGCAGAGTTAGCCTGAGATCTTACTCAGGCGTTACCCCCAGCCCCCCTTCACATTTGCAAATAAAAAACAGCCCATGGGAGCTTAGTGGTGCTTTCAACCAAGGCTGGATGGCACAACTTTGGGCATGGGTTAGAACCCAACTTCCATTTTGTTTGGGCTGGTACTCTGCCCACTTTGCAGCATAGACCTAGGCTAAGCCACTCGAGTGTGGATAGTCCTCCTTAGCCTTCCCACAATTCCCCCCCACCCATGTACCTAGAAAGGGTAGATGAGTTCTCCCACAATTCACTGGGAAAAGAATCAGAGTGGCTCATCTTACTGTAGCACAGAGAGCCATGGGATATGCCCCCAAAGTCCTAATGACAGACACATGAGAGTAAAGCACCTGTGAGAACACAATAACTCTGGTGGGCTTTGCAGGGTGGCTGCTCACAGTCAGGATAGGCTGACTTGGGTACAGACCACCTGGGTTAACTCTAGAGAGAAGACAAACCCCAAAAGTGAAACTCAGGGGAGGAGGTAACTCATTGGAATGAGCCCAAACAAACAAGAGAGTCAAGCTGGGCTCTTTTTGGTTCATGCCTGATGACCAGCAGAAGAGGCTATAGGCTGAATCATGCACTTCTACAGCAAAACTCCCACAGATGTCTCCATGTATAGTCCCATCCACTGGGGCTGGGGCGGTGGGGCGGGGGGAAGGATTTTCCCTTCCATGGAAAAGGCAGTAGTATCCCACCCTCACTATGACAGACCCAAATAATCTGAGTGGAAGCACTGTGCCTCAGCAATGTCTCCCTCTCCACCCTAGTTCCCTGGCTGTACAGTTCCATCAGGGCTGCAGTTGCCCCCAGGACCATTTGGGGGTAGGGGGTGAGACGTTTTAGCAGGACAGAAAAAAAATGTAGGCCTCATCTGTATTATCTTTTCTGGGGATTTGCCATAGAGCTGAAGATGGGTGTGACAACCTGACACCCCAATATTCATGTAATTAGGATATGTTTTGTACAAAGTATGTCTTGCGAGGTATCATTCTAAAAGTCTTGATCTGCTAGACATTAATATCTCGTTGGATGGTATGTGCTATCGTCGTATGTGAAGTTATGGAGTTTGGCTCTGTATGTGTTACTGAAACATGTTCTGAGGTTGAAAGCACCCACAAGCAGCCTTTAAGGTACAACAGTAAAAAGGCCAGACACCGCTAATGGCTTACTGAGGAAATGCACAAAACAAATGACAAATAATGATCATTAGAGCTATGCAGGAACTGGAATTTCCATTTGTGCAGAAAATTCTGCAATTTCAAGTTTTGTTTTCATTCTGAATCAGAACAAAAATGAAAAAAAATGTTTGAAATTCCCTGCAAAAAACAAATTTTCAAAGCTTTTTTTGTTTTGATAAATCAAAATGTTTACTTAAAATATTTTTCTGATTTCAGCCTTTTATATTTAAATAGAAAATAAAAGTTATACAAATTATAAAATCAAAAATTGAAACAAGTTTTTTCAAATGAAAAATTGAAATTTTCTGTTCCAAAAATGTGAAAAAAGGTTTCATGGGAATTGACATGTTCCCATGGAAAGTTTCACGTTCAACAAAATGGTATTTTCTAACAGAAAAACATTTCACCTGGAAATTTGACCAGCTTTATAAGAATAATATGAGTGTGTTTGCAGTGTCGGGCCCTTGACTAACAATTCTCCTAACAGAAGCAAAAGAAAAAACAACTAACTGATTCTGCCATTGGTCCTGCCATGCAAATGTCCAATGAGTTCTTAGACTGTATTGGGGACAACTTTTTATTTCAGAAAGTGGGGGAAGTAAGCAGAGGGATAGCCATTTTAGACTTGATTCTGACCAAGAGAGGAATCTGAAGGTGGAAGCCAATTTGGGTGAAAGTGATCATGAAGTGATAGATTTTGTGATTCTAAGGAAAAGAAGGCATGAGAAAACCAGAAGGACTATGGACTTCAAAAAAGCAGATTAAAAAACTCAGAACTGGTAGGTAAGCTCCTATGGGAAGAGAAGCTAAGGGATAAAGGAGTTCAGGACAGCTGGCAGTTTAAGGTAACAATATTCAAGGAACAACAACTGCCAACTATCCTGATGAGAAGGAAAGACAGAAGAATAGTAAGAGGCCAATATGGCTCCATAAGCTTTTTAGTGACCTGAAAAATCAAAAAGCATGTCATGGCATGTTCCCCTGTGAGCCTCTCACACCTTAGGGCTGGTCTACACTAACACGGTAAGTCACTTAAGTTTCATATATTGACAATCTCTTTCATAGAATCATAGACTTCCTCTAGTTCAGTTACATAACTGAACTCGACCTAACTTAGGTTGACTTACAGCGGTGTTTACATCATGGTATGTCGACGGGAGAGTGATCTCCCATCGACTTAGCGTGTCTTCACCAGCCTCGCTAAATCGACACGGCTGCATCGATAGCAGCAGTGCAGATTTCGCTGGTAGTGTAGACATGGCCTTAGATTCAGACCACACTCACTATAGGCCACCTTCACCACCACGATGCTTTATTCTAGTGTTCTTTCAGACTCCTGCCTGTGGTACTATTTACGCATATAGAAGTCCCAGTCAGCTCCCCTCTTATTTCTGGGCGGGAGAGAAAGAGCAATACTAACAGCAACTGGCTCTGCCTCCCTTCAGGCTCTACACCCTGTTTACCAGGGATAGCTTCCTTTCTATCTGCTCTGAGCTGTTGGGGTTGCTTCTCCCTCTAATTAGCCCTTCAGCTGGTTAGTTGGTCTTCCACTTAGATCCATATTAACCTTGCTGGTGGGGATCTGAGTGGCAGGTTACCAAGTCAGCTCCTAACTCAGAACTTCTGTCACAGAATCCAACAAAAGGTAGAAAAAATGGATGAATGGCTAAGGAGGAGTACAGCAACAAGCATGTAAGGACAAAAGTCAGAAAGGCTAAGGCACAAAAGGAGTTACACCTAGCAAGGGACATAAAAGGCTATTAGAAGAGGGTCATTAAACACATTAGGAGCAACAGAAAGATGAAGGAAAGTGTAGGTCCTCTACTGAGTGGAAGGTGAGCTAATAACTGATGACCTCAAGACAGCTGAGTTGTTTAATGCCTAGTTTGCGTCAATCTCCACTAAAAAGGAGAATGGTGACTAGATAGTCAATATTAACAAGGGTGAAGGAACACAAGACAATATAGGGAAAGAACAGGTTAAAGAATATTTAGATAAGTTAGAGGTATTCAAATCAGCAGGGCCTGATGAAATTCATCCTAGGGTATTTAAGGAACTAGCTGAAGTAATCTCAGAATCATCAGCAATTATCTTTAAAAACTCATGAAGAATGGGTGAGGATCCAGAGAAGGGCAACCATAGTACCTATCTTTAAGAAGGGGAGCAAAGACTGGACTGGGAGAATTATAGACCACCCAGCCTAACTTCAATACTGGTAAAGATACAAATTGATTAATACTTTAAGTAAGCACCTAGAGAATAATAGGCTTATAAAAAGGTACAGCCAGCATGGATTTGTCAAGAACAAATCAGGCCAAACCAGACTAATTTCCTTCTTTCTTTGACAGTGTTACTGGCTGAGTGGATAAGGGGGAAGCAGTAGACCAGATAGATCTTGATTTTAGTAAGGCTTTTGAGAGAGCCCCGTGGTGCTTAATTTTATAATGAAACAGGTGCTGGGGCTCAAGCAAATTTTTTTATTTTCATAACCGACTCGGCAAGCCCAGAGGTGCCGGGACTATGAACTGCCAAGCCTAAAAGTGCAGGGCTCAGCCCTGGCAAGCCTCGGCACAAATTAAGCCCTGGAGTCCCTACTTTGCTTATGAGAACATCATGTGGGAAGTGTGGTCTCTAGATGAAATTACTATATGGTGGGTGCACAAATGGTCGAAATACCTTATTTAAACAGGAATGATCAGTGGTTCACTATTAAACTGGAAAGGCATATCTAGTGGCACCCCACAAGAGTCAGTCCTGGCTCTGATATTATTGAATATTTTCATTAAATGACTTGGATAATGGAGTGGAGAGTCTGCTTATAAAATTTACAGAGGACACCAAATTGGGAGGGGTTACAAGCACTTTGGAGGACAGGATCAGAATTGAAAACAACCTTGACAAATTGGAGAATTGGTCTGAAATCAACAAGATGAAATTCAATAAAGACAAGTGCAAAGTACTTCACTTAGGAAGGAAAAAATTAAATGCATGAATGCAAAATGGGGAATAACTGGTGAGGTGGTAGTACAGCTAAAGAGGATCTGAAGGTTATAGTGGGTCACAAATTGTGTATGTGAAAAAGCTAGTACCAGTCAGTGTGTATTAACAGGAGCGTTGTGTGTAGGATAGGGAGGTAATTGTTCTGCTCCACTTAGCACTGGTGAGGCCTCAGCTGGAGTACAGTGTCCAGTTCTGAGGGCCACATTTTAGGAAATGTGGACAAATGGGACAGAGAGAGTCCAGAAGAGAGCAAGAAAAATGATGAGAAAAAGGTTAAAAATTGTTCATGTTTAGTCTTGAGTGGAGGTGGGAGAGACATGATAACAGTCTTCAAGTATGTTCAGGGCCCATACAAAGAAGATGGTGCTCAATTGTTCTCCATGTCCAGTGGAGATAGGACAAATGATTAGATGTTAGGAAAAACTTGTTAACTAGTGGTAGTTAAGCTCTGGAATAGGCTTTCAGGGAGGTTGTAGAATCTCTGATATGAGATGCTTTTAAAAACAGGCTGGACAAACACCTGTCAGGGATGGTCTAGGTTTACTTGGTCCTACCTCAGTGCAGGGGGCTAGACTTGATCTCTGAATGTTCCTTCTACGTCTTACTCCTGAGGGAATTCTGTGCCAAAATTCTGTGCACAATATGTTAAATTCTGCACATTTTATTTGCCAATAAATAAATGGGGAGGCTCCAGCACTAGCTTAATGGAGGTGGGAAGTCACCCTGAAGTCCTTCCTCCCCCAGGTCATGGACTTGGCAGTGAGGCTGCATCTGACCCTGACACAGTGCAAGGGCTGGGCCTGCCCCAGAAACACCCTAGGCCCCTACCCCTCTGCACCAGGTGTGAGCAGGCAGGCTCAGCTTGGCAGGATCCAAGTGTGGAGGGGCTTAGTGTTGGGGGATCCAAGTGTGGGGCAATCTGGGTTCAGACAGCTCAGTGGGGAGGGGTCCAGGTGGTTGGGACTCAGAGGGGGTCGGGGTGCAGCTGGTTTGGACTCAATGGGGTGGGGGTCCTAGTGCAGGGGGCTCAACGGAGTGGTCCTGGGGCAAGGGCTGGTGCTTGTTAGAGTATGAGGGGGATTGAGTGTCGGAGGCTCATTGGGGGGTTGTCTGGGTGCAGGGGGGTCCAGATGCATCGGGGTTGAGTGGATGAGGGAGCAGCTCCCCATACAGTGAGCCCTCCTCCTGCAGCTGAGGAGCAATGGAGGCAGGAAGCTGGCAGGGAAGGTGGTGAAGAGCTTCCTGCATCTGGGAGAGGTTTCAGGGGGTGGGTCTGACCTGGCCCTGGCTGCTCCTTGTGGGAGAAGAGGAGCTGAGCCCCATCACAGTGTAGGAGCCAGCAGCCAGGCATCCCCATCCCCGACCATGGTGATTTACCTCTCTGCTGGCTGCTCTGGGTGCCTGGAACAATGTGGTGGTACGGCTGCTTTTGTGGCTTCCCCATCAGAAAGGGATTTTTCTGTAGGGAAGCAAAGAAATCTGTGGTGGACATGAATTCTGCATGCATACAGAATTCCCCCAGGAGTAATGTCTGATTCTGTGCTAATAGCATAAGAAATACAGGAAGTACATTTGTCCATATAGAGTAAGGGTATGTCTACACTGTAAAGAAAAACCTGTGGCTCAGAGTCTCAGGGCTCTAAATAGTACTGTAGACCTTCCTTTTAGGGCTGAAGGCCAGAGTCAGACCCTCCCCCTTCATCAGGTTAAACAGATGGAGCAAGGATGTCTACACTGCCAATTTTAGCTCTGCAGTCCAAGCCCAAGTCAACGGAGCCAGGCTCTGAGATTTGATGTTACAGATTTTTCTTTCCAGTGTAGACATACCCTATGTGGCTATAACTTTGAGAGCATCTCTGTTGAGAAAGTGCCATCACCCTATGTACATTCAAAGCAGTCAAGCCACTTTCGCCAGTATTCTCTCTCTCAATAAGCCCAGACAGCTCTTCAGACAACTCCAGGATCAAGATTAGCAGCATCAGGAAGTCCCATCTTCACTGAAGCAATTAGGTCAGGATCTTTTATCAAGATTGAAAGGCTAGCTATATACTGAGGGCATTAATTTCAGTACTAGCAAGATGCAAGTAGATATATTAAAATGAGCGATTAACCACACAGCTTCCAGGAATTGAAACTGTAGAAACTAAATTAACCAAAAGGAAAAAAAACAAAAAACAAACAAAAAAAAACCCCCACGTCTTGAAAGGAAGATTTTACAAAAGCACATGAAGCTTTTGATCTGCACAGAATGAATCTAAGATATTGAAGTGTTCATCCGTCCATCCCCCCCCCCACCCCGCACACACATTGTTTAGGGCAGACAGACACTGGAGCCCTCAGAGGGGCTTTAGATGTTTGTTCTCCAGCAGTGCCCAGTAGCTGGACCTGAGGACCAGTGCCATGGACTGGAGGTAATTAGACCCAGAAAGTCCGCCAGGAGTGAGCTTGCCCAGGAGGAGGGACTCCCATAGGGGACCCAGGGGCAAGAGACTATGGCTGAGCCAACCCTCAGACTGGGAAGACTACATAGGGCTATATAAGCCTCCTAAGACTTTCCTTGTATAACCAAATGTAAACTTCTAGCCTTAGTGAAGATTTGCCAACTCTCCAGGGGACCTCCCTAAATCTGCCTCCTTGGGTTTCATACCCTGATTCTTTCAGCCAGTTCCAGATTTGCCTCCCAGTGGAGTTTTGAAAGTCTACAGGAGCCACAGCTGATAGAAACCAAAGAGCCAGGTGAGCAATTCACTAGGTTACTAAAGACTTCAGACTCTGTGGCAACAGAAGCCAGAGCAAACGGGGAAGGAGAGCAGGAATCAAGCTCTGGAATCTGCGGGGGAAAGGTGGGAAGAAGGTATAGCTGGCAGGGAAACAAGGACCATGCAAGAGTTTCCAAGCTCCATAGGTTTCTCTGCTTCCTACCTTCTCCTGGCTCTGAGCTCCTGTGGCTGCCCCCATTCCTAGTGCTAAGAGGGGCTGAAGAACTGAGTAAGATCTACTACTCCCCATCTTCCACTGTATGTCAGACATTTTAAAAACAAAATACTTGTCAAGCTAGAGTTAAGGATGGGAAGAGATCAGAAAAAAAAATCTTAAATGCTTTCTACTGATAAAAATATAGTCATTAGACCTGAAAGCAAATCAACTTTAAGGATAAAAATTAAAGAAACCTACAAATTTGAAAGTAGAGTAGTGTCTGCATTGTAAACATGGGCTCAGATTCAGGTTTGAGCCCAGGTCTCCCTACTGGCCACACACAAGTCTGTCTGATTCAGGATGTGGGTCCAACCCCTATTATTTTGAAGTGTGGCTGCATCTCAAGCCCCAGGCATAAGTCAGAAGATCTGCGTAGTGCAGTAGGGATGTATTAGCATGGTTGTGAGGCCCAGGTCCAGCAATCTTAAACCTAGGTTTACAATGCACTGTTGACGCTCAAGCATGGACTTGGAAACACTGAGCGCATAAGCCTGGGTCCCACAGACTCTGGTTTACGATGCAATGTAGACATAACCAGGCTGGTTGCTTCTAAAAGTAATAAACCAAGATAACATTTACCCATAAACTCTTTAGACTCTTCACTGACCATGAAACTGCAAAACGCCGACAGTTCTTGTGCTAGCTTTTCCAGGCATATCCAGTCCTCCATGAAAGATGTACATTACAAATTCCTGATTGCCTTCAGCATGCCATTTGTCCAGTCATTCCCCATCCTTTATCAAAGTGTAATTGGACACAAAGCTAGTATATCTACACGGACAAACCGCTCAGATACGGCTTCTAAGAGGCCAAAGGCTAGTGGCAAAGTCACATATCAAGTATTGGAGCTATATTATGAGACCAGTTATAACACCAGCATGCTGAGATGCACAATATACCCCCAGTCCACAAGCTGTACAAGCACAACATCTTCCTCACATTTAAAATCTGTACATAGATTTCAGTTTTCTTAAGACCCTTATGAAAACAGCAGAATGGAAAATGGGGGGGGGGGGGGGGAGTGTGGAGTAAAGCAAGGAAGACTTGGCCCATACTACCTTACCATTTTCCTCTTGGTGTCTTGTCAGACTCATTAAAGCTCCTTCAAAAGGAGAGTATATATTATGGGCTCAATTTTAAAAATATCCCTAAGGTCCAAGTATGAGGCTGGATATTAGAAGAGGAGAAGGAATCTTCAAGTGCCCCTGGTCACTACTTCAGATGGAGCTTAATATGGTGGTGACAACTTTGTAACTCTTCTCCCAGGTGTCATTAGCAGTAGAAAGAGCCAGGATCAAATGTTATCATTTAAAATAAATTCAATGATTGGGTCAAGTGCCCCCCCTCCATGGTTAACTAACATTTATGACAGGTTTCAGAGTGGTAGCCATGTTAGTCTGTATCAGCAAAAAAACAAACAAACAAAACACCCAACCCACAATGAGGAGTACTTGTGGCACCTTATAGACCAACATTTATTTGGGCATAAGCTTTCGTGGGCTAAAACCCACTTCATCCAATGCATGCAGTGGAAAATACACACACACACACACAAAGAAATGGGTGTTGCCATACCAACTGTAACAAGACCAATCAATTAAAGGTGGGCTATTAGCAGGAGGGAAAAAACCTTTTGTAGTGAAATGGGCCATCCCGATTATCAAACAGTTGACAAGAAGGTGTGAGTAACAGTAGGGGAAAAAATTAGCATGGGGAAATAGGTTTTACTTTGTGTAATAACCCATCCACTCCCAGTCTTTATTCAAGCCTAATTTAATGGTGTCCAGTTTGCAAATTAATTCCAATTCAGCAGTCTCTCGTTGGAGTCTGTTTTTGAAGTTTTTTTGTTGAAGAATTGCCACTTTTAGGTCTGAAATTGAGTGTCCAGGGAGGTTGAAGTGTTCTCCGACTGGTTTTTGAATGTTATAATTCTTGACATCTGATTTGTGTCCATTTATTCTTTTATGTAGAGACTGTCCGGTTTGGCCAATGTACATGGCAGAGGGGCATTGCTGGCACATGATGGCATATATCACATTGGTAGATGTGCAGGTGAACGAGCCTCTGATAGTGTGGCTGATGTGATTAGGCCCTATGATGGTGTCCCCTGAATAGGTATGTGGACACAGTTGGCAAAGGGCTTCATTGCAAGGATAGGTTCCTGGGTAAGTGTTTTTGTTGTGTGGTGGATAGTGAGTATTTGCTTCAGGTTGGGGGGCTGTCTGCAAGCGAGGACTGGCCTATCTTCCAACGTCTGTGAGAAGGATCTACAACCTTCAGAATAGGTTGTAGATCCTTGATGATTAGTTGGGGCTGAAGGTGATGGCTAGTGGCGTTCTGTTATTATCTTTGTTGGGCCTGTCCTGTAGTAGGTGACTTCTGGGTATTCTTCTGGCTCTGTCAATCTGTTTCTTCACTTCAGCAGGTGTGTATTGTAGTTGTAAGAATGCTTGTAGGTGTTTGTCTCTGTCTGAGGGGTTGGAGCAAATGCAGTTGTATGGTAGAGCTTGGCTGAAGACAATGAATCCCGTGATGTTGTCTGGATGAAAGCTGGAGGCATGTAGGTAAGTATAGCGGTCAGTAGGTTTCCGGTATAGGGTGTGGGTTTATGTGGCCATCGCTTATTAGCACTGTAGTGTCCAGGAAGTGGATCTCTTGTGTGGACTGGTCCAGGCTGAGGTTGATGGTGGGATGGAAATTGTTGAAATCACGGTGGAATTCCTCAAGGGCTTCTTTTCCATGGGTCCACATGATGAAGAAGATGTCATCAATGTAGCCTAAGTAGAGTAGGGGTGTTAGAACAAGGCTTCCTCAGCTCTCGTCCCCTAAGTCAGCCATAAAAATGTTGGCATACTGTGGGGCCATGCGGGTACCCATAGCAGTGCCGCTGACCTGAAGGTATACATTGTCCACCAATGTGAAATAGTTGTGGGTGAGGACAAAGTCACAAAGTTCAGCCACCAGATTTGCCGTGACATTAATTGGGGATACTGTTCCTGACGGCTTGTAGTCCATCTTTTTGTGGAATGTTGGTGTAGAGAGCTTCACATGGCCCCACAGTATGCCAACATTTTTATAATTTCATTATATAATTTATAAATTCATTAACACATTGAGAAGACGGTAAAGGGGACCAGCTCAGAACCTAAAGATAGATTGTTGGGAATATTAGTAGGCACCTTAGAGACTAACAAATTTATTTGAGCCTAAGCTTTCATGAACTAGAAGTGAGCTGTAGCTTACGAAAGCTTAGGCTCAAATAAATTGGTTCGTCTCTAAGGTGCCACAAGTCCTCCTTTTCTTTTTGCGGGTATAGACTAGCACGGCTGCTCCTCTGAAACCGGTTGTGAATATTGTTTGCCAAGTAAGCAATCAGGTGTCCTACGAGAATGGGTGTGGAGTCAAGCAGTTTTGTTTTTAAGGGATGTGAGGGTCTGCTGCCTCCAAACCCTTCCTTCCCTCACCCTGCTGCTGTCATCTGACTTTAGGGAACAGCAGTTAGAATGGATGGCCCACTTGGTGTGCTAGATTACTTAAAACAAATGTGGCGAACTTACATTTTAACCAGCTAAAAAGGAAACACTTTTAGATAACTCACCCTGACATGATGTTTGTGCAACAGGAAAATGTGGTATCAAGATTATCAGAACAAGGTAGGCAATCATACCTTTTCCTGTGAGTTGACTCAGAAAGATGACAAGGGAACCACAGGTCACTGATGCAAATGCAATGGCACAAGGCCAGTAACCATGCATTGTGTGCAGGGTAAGTGTTTTACATAAATTTGAATAAGATTCAAGTAAGATCAAAAATAGGTTCAAACTTTTCTAGGTCAATTCATTTCTTTTTGGCATTACACACTGACGTTACCCATGGTATGATCTGGACTGTTGAACAGCTGTGTCCCCTCAATTCTCTAAACTGGGGTGTCTTTTATATTGCTTCGCTGTGAAAGCGACCACTCCTGGTCTGCTCAGACAGCCTTCAGCATGTAAATCACTCCAAGCTGTATGATGAGTACTCTAGCTAGCCACTCTTGAATTATCTTACAGAGTGACATCAGCAAATTCCCAATCTTGTCCCTAGAAATGTGTGTCCTGAACTGCCCAGGGTGGTTAGAAGTTCGGCTGTATGTGTGCGTGCGTGCACTTTCCCTGTGTGCTGCCCCAGCTCTGCACAGACAGCTGGTACAGCAGACCTCGAGCAAACTGCCCAATGACTACAGGATCCGTTAAGGTACGAAGGCACCAGACCAGTTTACTGTTGACAAAGCATGGTTATAGCACCTAGCAGACTCTACGAGGAGCCTAAGACATGTATGCCCGTGACAATGGATGCAGCTCACTGAATGGCAGGACTTTCCGTTCCCCCCCCCCCAGCTGCACAAAGATACTCCCTCTGAGAGACAGCTTCATACCCTGATACAAACAAATTACGTACTGCCTCTGACATAGTTACGGCCCCCCTGATGTGGCTAGTTATCTCCTTGTACACGTTGGTTCAATTAAAACATCTCTATTATGTATGGTCATCCTTATCTTTTTGGAGGGGTCAGTGGGTTCCTGTCTCTCCCCCGGCCCTGCCTGGAGCATCCCCTGGGCCCCACCTGCCACCCCGCCCCCGCACGCCTGCCCTGGGCCCCAGAGCATCTCTGCCTGATTGAAAGCGGGCGGCTGCCCTGCCGCACCATGCTGCTCTCCCTCACCTGTGCCACTGCTGCCTAAGCGAGGCTACAGCACGAGAGTGGCGCCGGCAGCAGGCTGAGGTGGCAGGCTGCTGCTGCACCTGAGGAGGGGGAGGAGGCGCACACATGATGGTAGCCCCCAGCCCCGCACCCACCATAGGGGAGGCGAGGGGGCTGCCTGGACCTGAGAGAGGCCCTAGGAGCACGTACAGCGACAGTGGGGCAGGGTGAGTGTGCTGCCGGGGGGATGGGGGGTCCTTCCCCCAGAGCTTGCTGCTGCCAGTGGGGAGAGGGGTGGGGGGAGTCTGCACCCCAAGCTCCTCCTCCCCGGAGCCTGCCCCTCCAGCCAGAGCCCTCACCCCCTGCACCCCAACCCTCAGCTCCAGCCCTGAGCCCCTTCCTGCACTGTGAACCCCTCATCCCCAGCCCCACCCCAGAGCCCTCAACTGGGGGAAAAAACATACCATTTAAAATTTGGCGGTCAGTTTGGGGCATGATCGTATCTATCACAATACTTGATACCCTTTACCCTTTAATACCCTTTAAAAGAAGTATATAATTGGTTGTATACGGGTACAACAAAATATAATGTACTGAAGTAGGCGAGTGCTGATGCTGACTTTCCACTTTTAATTGGCCCTTGTAATCTTGTGGCACCGGCGCGTTGTAACTTCATTTTATCCCAGCAACAAATTCTTGAGTTGTAGGACCCGTAATTATCAACAATGGATAAATTCTTAATAAAGTTACCCAGAGAAAAAGAAAAAGGGTAATTCATCAAGTGACAGCCTGAGTTCAACACCTAGCTTTCAAACGGAAGCTATAGAAAAGAAAGATGTGGCAAATCTACAAGATAAGAAAAGGAGTTTTCAGCAATCTTGGCTACCAAGATTCACGTGGTTGGAGTATAATAGCGAATTAAAACAGAGCGTTTTGCTCAGTCTGCGAAAAAAAAAAGTTCTTAAAAGAAGATCTTAGTATTTTCTATGAAGGCCAAACCAATGTTTATTTTGTCTGGATTTCAAGATGGGAGAGACACATTGCGTGGCTTTACATCACACAAAAAAATCCTCCTGCCACAGGGAAGTGGTAGTGAAGTCTGCTGCTCTGCAATCGCAGGTAAATGTTTCTGCGCTAATGTCGGCCAGTTACAGAAAAGAATCACAATCAGCCAGGAATGCACTACACAACATTTTTAACAGTGTTCAGTACCTAGGTGAACAAGGAATAGCATCACGTGGCCATAATGACAGTGATTCAAATTGATGCAGCTCTTGTTGCCAAGCAGTACAGATTCAGAGGAACCGAGATAGTGGCTTAGTCGCACAAAATACAAGTGGCTGTCATATGAGGTTAACAAAATAACCAAAATGGCAACAATGGCGCTAAGACAAATTGTGCCAAAAAAAAAAAAAAAAGGCTTCAAAGTTTTATGCCATTGTAATGAGACTGATTTGTCAAGAACAGAACTAGCAAGCTTTTCCTTTAAGGTTCTTTTCTAGTGAAGACTGGCAGATTTATGAGGAGTCTATTGGGTTTTACCGAACTGACACGATGGAGGCTGCTTCTCTTTTCAAAATTGTGGAAGACACGTGTCTCAGGTGTGATTTGCCCTTTTCTGATTGCCGGCAGCAGTGTTACGAGGAAGCCAGTAATGTCTCTGGCAAATTTACTGGGGTCCAAGCCAGAGTGAAGGATCGAGAGCAGAATTTGTGCACTGTGCTGCACATTCCTTTAACCTTGCCACACAGGATGCCCTGCATAATATTCAAGTACGTTATGATATGTTTTTGATGGTGAAAGATCTCATCGATGCCTTCAGGGAGTCAAAGTGTATGAGTTTCAGAGTGAAGGGGAGCTTTCTTTACGACCATTGTACCCAACAAGATGGACACTAAGGATCAGTACCATTAAATCACTGCTCCACAGCTACGAGGCCATGATGAACTGCCTATATGAATGTAGGTTTCAGATGAATGTAGTTACTCTTCTGATGAATTTGGCTCAAAATGTAGTGGATTCTTGAAGCAACTTCAATCTTTTTCAGTGTACTTTACACTGACAGTTCTTGTGAAAGCCATGGGTCCTGCAGAAGAAGCTAATGCAAAGATTCAAAGCCCAAACATGTCATTGGCAAGCGTTATGAAGAAAGCTGGCATCTTACAAGAGGTGTTGAGCAGGATGCGCACCGATTTTTCATACAATCATTTCTGGGAAACTGTAGAGAAGGCAAGAAATCTTTAATTAGATGATCCTGCACTCCTGAGAAAATGCAAGCTACTGAGATGGCTTGACCATGGAAGCCTTCCTCATAATCTTTGGGGTCACAGAAGGTATTTTCACCAGATATAGGTCAGGATCATTGATGCTTGCAAAGTTGCCATTGAACAGAGGTTTTCAACAGAAAGCTTTACATTTGCAGTAAAATTGGAGAGGCATATCACTGATGCAGCAAATGGCTCGAAACAGGACATTGTCCCAATAAGTGAATCTTTCCATGGTGACATTAACATGGAGAGGCTATTTCTTCATTTAGAAATGTTGAGTGATCTTTGCAGATCGAGAAATTGCCAGCTTAATTTGGGGAGCTAAGTGAAGCAATTTCTGAAACAAAATGAAGGCTTGAGTGACATGTTGTCAGAAGTTACAATTCTCCTGAAATTATTCTTCACAATTCTGACTACAGTGTGCACCGCTGAGCGATCACTCAGTTGCCTGCACAGACTGAAAAATTATTTGCGAACGACAATGGACCAAGAACATCTAAATCACTTGGCATTTCTGCACATCGTAAGAACTCTACCTCTGAACTGGACATTGCAAGTCTCCCGGAGGACTGCCATTTCAAGAACCAAACAACGACAAAAGGTGTTTGCTGCCTCCTAAAAACATCGTAAAAGAAGGGGCTATATATGTTTTCATTTTAGAAATTTGCTTTGAGGGTTATTGACTCAAAAGCACTTGGTTGTTTCTATATTCAAAAGAGTATTAATAAAGTTGATATTCTTAAATATTTTTTTCTGATGATAGTGAGCGATTAAGGGACATTGTAAATGCTTTCTGTTTCCAGTCCATTTTTACATTTATTTTATTTTTACATTACATTATTACAAGGCAGGGATTAGGGCTTAGACCCATTCTGGGCCCCACCAAAAATTATACAAACCTGCCGCCTCTGACCCAGTACCCTCCTAGGCAATGTAAGTTCATAGAAAGTCCATCATTTTATTATTAATAGAAAGTGTCATGCACAAACCCTGTTGTCTCAAATGGAGGTTCCCAAACAAACACACTGATTTAGATAAAACAAAACAAGTTAATCAATCTTCTGTAGTTAATTAAGTGATTACAAGTAATGAGGCCTAAAAGTCAGAATTTGGTTACAAGAAAATAAAAGGCAAGGCAAAACCACTAATACCTAACTTAACAAGCTAAATGAATTCAAAGCAAAGGTCTCTCTCACCACATGGTTTAGCAGTCTTACTGGCTAGATGCCTTTCAGCCAGGACCCCTCTCAGTCCAATACGCCTTTCCTTGTCTTTCAGGTGTTGTGTATGTTGTGCACAGAAAGAAAGGGAAGACAGAAGGTGCGTCCTCTGTTCTCACCCCTTATAGTTATTTTCCTCTTTGAAAATCATCTCCAGCTGAGGTTCAGGAGACAAAGTCTGTTTGCATGGGAAACCACAGCTGTTCCTTTGCCAAGATGTGAATTTCTCACTCACACCCTTCTTCCTGCTGAAGAATGGCCCCTTAACCCGGTAATGGTCCATTTGATTATGTTGACACCTGGCAGAGGCATCATTTTGCTTTTTGACTCTGAGGAACTGCTTTGTACCTGCTTTTGTAAACTTGGAGCATGTGCTAGCAATATCATGCACTAGAATCTTATCACTTTTACATACAATGTTGTCACACACTTTTCCAGAACAAATAATGATCAGCAAAGGATACCTCTCAAGGCACACTTTTACCAGACTATGATAAATTTCATACAAATTGGTGAACATAAGGGTCCAGACTGTTACACACACCTTGTGACTATGTATGTATCTGAGACAGAACCAGAAGGAAATGGGATAGGGAACAATTGCTTGAGGATTGCTAGTAGCAATTGAACTCAGGTTTGAACAGACATGGAAATTTAACAGCTCTTGTCGCTCTAAAATTAGAGATAAGGCTCATTGGCAGGACTGGCTAGGGAAGATTATTATGGCCACCGCCTTAATCATTCATTCAATGAGAAGGTGCTTGCCAGGCTAGCTTGTCTGAGCAAGGTGTGCAAATATGTAGCCACCAGCTTCTCCTCAGACAAAACCCTGAACACATCCCCCGCAGCCTTTGTGGGCCTCACAAACACCCTTTCCTTCTCACTCCAACCTGCTGGCGGGTCTCACATTTTAGTACCTGTTCCTTTCCCTCCTACACCTCCCCATGTCAGTGTCATCTATTCTCTTGATTTCCACTTCTACCCACAACACCACCGTCCTATCCCAGCAGTTGGGAGACGGTGGCCTGACACACAGACCTTGAATACTGCAGCGAGATCCCCTGATTACTGTATCAAGCCAATACTGGATCCTCTGGCAAACTGATGCTGCCTCAGTAACTTAAAATGCTCATTCTTCAAACACAGATTTGTGGGAAGTAAGGCCTGTATTCACAAAGGGGTTTAGGCACCTAGAAAGTCACAAAGCCTGAGCTGGGCACCTAGGCTCCATACACAATGAACAGGGAGAGACACACCTTAGAAAGCGATCCACAAAGTCAGCACATTAAACAGGGAGCCACCTAAGCTAGCCAGTGGGAGATGCTGAGAGCAGGGGCATGTCCTAAGCCCTGCCTCTCCCTTGGAGATCAGCACCTAATCCTGGGCTGTAGGGAGGCACCGGTCTCTGCTAGTGATCCAAGAGCCTGGGCGTGGGGGAGAAGATAGGTATTCAGCAGCCTAAGTCATGCATGGGACACTGGGACCCAATCAAATAGGCATGCTCAGAGGCCACCTGACTCCAGGCAAAACAATGGGAGAAGGAGCAGCAGTTCCCTCAGAGCCTTTAGCTCAGTGATGAGGGCTTTGAGGTGTGAGACAACTCCCCCTTCCGCAGTTGAAGTCCGCCTTGGACAGAGGAAGAGAAGAGATTTAAACAGGGATCTGCCACCTCTCAGGGGAATGTTCTAGCCCCTGGGCTATAGTCACTCACTCTGACCTAATTAGTATTTAATTAAAGTGGAACAACTTCACCAGGAGAGACTGAGGGAGCCCTACATCAGAATATCCTATAACTGTGGTGAGAGCACCAATTTGAGAGGTGACAGATCCCTGTTCAAATCCTCTCTCATCAGACAGAGGAAGGATTTGAACCGATGCTCTCTCATATTCCAGGTGGGTGCTCTAACCATTTGACTAAAGGCTAGTCCTTCTTCCTTTGCTGGCTGTTGTGTGTGGAGTTAGGAGGCCTCTAACCATACCTACCAGATTGGGACCCACAAGTGATTTAGGTCAAGGAGCACCTCATACTCAGACTTTAAGGCCAGAAGGGACGGTTACGATCATCTAGTCTGACCTCCTGCACATCGCAGGCCACAGAATCTCAACCACCCACTCCTGCAATAGGCTCATAACCTCGGGCTGAGTTACTGAAGTCCTCAGATCTTGATTTAAAAAGACTTCAGGTTACAGAGAAGCTACCATTTGGTCTAGTTCAAACCAGCAGGTGACCAGTGCTGCACAGAGCAAGATTACAGTTTTGTGGGACCATGGGGCAGAGCAAGTGGGAGCCCCCCCCCTTCCACCTGCAGTCCTTCCCCCAGTGCTCCTGCCAGGGCGTGGGGGTTGGGGGCTTGCCCCGGCTGGAATGGCGGGTGGGCAGACCAGGGCAGGCCCCCTTGCCTGACCCCACTCCCCAGCAGGAGCACTGGGCAGGTGGAGGGGGTCGGGAAGCGGGGGCGCCCATTTTTCCAGGGCTCCCGGGTGCAGGCCCTATTGGCCCAGTGGCTGATCCGCCACTGATGCTACAGAGGAAGGTGAAAAATCCCTAGGAACTCTGCTAATCTAACCTCGGGAAAATTCCTTCAAAACCCCAAACGTGATGATCAGTTAGGTTCTGCGTATGGGGGCAAGACCCACCAGCCGGACACCTGGGAAAGAATTTTCTGTGGTAACTCAGAGCCCTCCCCATCTAGCTCCCCATCTCCAGCCTTTAGAGATATTTACGACTAGCAGCTGCTGATGGGCCATGTGCCACCGTAGGCCATCTCATCATACCATCCCCTTCATAAACTTATCAAGCCCAGTTTTGAAACAAGTTAGGTTTTTTGCCCCCTTTGGAACTCTTCCAGAACTCCAGTCCTCTGATGGTTAGAAACTCATCTAATTTCAAGCCTAAACTGGTTGATGGCCAGTTTATATCCATTTGTTCTTGTGTCACTATTGACCTTTAACTTAAATAACTCCTCTCCCTTCCTGGTGTTTATCATGTGATATATTTATAGAGAGCAATCTTATCTTCCCTCAGCCTTTGTTTTGTTAAGCTAAACAAGCCCAGTGACCTTAGTCTTTCTCTGCCCTCCCCCCTTTCATTGTAGCAGTTCTTTTAATGGGTGACACACAGGAGACCATTCTATTCTTGCATCTTTTCAATGGTTTCTTCCTTGTATTTGCCCTTTTCCTTGCCAACTTGGCGAGACTTTGCTTTGTAAGGCAGGTTCTCCATTCCTCTCATCCTTTCTCTGCACCTGTTCCATGTTTAACAAAGATGAATTCAAACTGGGAGACCAAAATTGCATGCCGTATTCCAGATGAAGTCTCACCAGTGCCTTGAATAAAGGTAATACTTCCCTATCTCTACTAAAAATACCTCACCTAATGAATCCTTTCCTACAGTCATTTCACATGGACCAATACACCTAGATCTTTCTCCTCCTCTGTTGCTTCTAGCTGCTAAGTCCCCAGCCCAGGTTATAGAAAAAATTCTTGTTGTTAGTCGCTAAGTGCATGACCTTGCACTCTGCACTATTAAATTTCATCCCTTTTCTATTACTCCAGTTTTCAAGGCTGCCCAAGTCTTCTATGATATTCCAGTCCCCCTTCATATCAGTAATATCTCCCAACTTTGTGTCACCTGCAGATTTTATTAGCACATTCCCACTTTGTGTGTGCCACGGTCATGAATGAAAATGTTAAATAAGATTGGTCCCAAGATTGATCCTGGAGAACTCCACTACTAACCTTCCTCCAACTAGACAGTACCTGTGGTAGTCTCCCCTTTAGCCAGTTCCCTACCCACCTTCAATTCTCATATTAATCCCCATCTTCTCCAATTTAACTAATAATTTCCCATGTGGAACTAGATCAAATGGTTTACAGAAATCCAGATTAGATCTACTGCTTTTCCTTGGTCTAGAAATTACTCTTCCCCCAGTTTGCAGATCACATGGACAGGTGGTAGGTACCTAGATACCTAGAGTGAGGGAGCAGTGTACATGCCTAGAGGCAAAAACTTAAGTGATGTGAATGTAGGGGCCAACAAAGTTAGGGCAGCAGCTGAGCGGAAGTTTTGCAGTTCTCAGTTGTTGCTAAACCCAGGATTTTGGCACCTCAGTTTAGGTGTTAGGCACCTAAGCACCTTTGTGGATCTAGGCCTAAAATACACTACCATCAATGCGGTCATAGATAACTAAAGCCTCTCTGGCTTGAGGTTTCTGTACATCTCACTGTTACACAACTCAGGCCTACTGCACTGCAGGGATCAGTAGGCCTGGTTACAGATCTGAGGTGCACAGAGTTGCAGAGTAATTTCTGCCAGTGCAGATTAATTTATGGCTCCTCCATATTAAACTTGTTAACAGCTCTGGGCTTGAGTCACTGCCCACGCACCAGCCATGGAAACCAAGCACCAGACTTGTGTGTCCTCCAATGGGTGTGATAGTTATACTTGGAGTCTCCCAAGATTGCACCCATTCCTGCAGTCCAACTGGAGTCTCGTGGACCCAACGAGAACACAGAGCCTAAACAGCTTTTCCTTGAAGCTATTCCTCCAGAGTCCAGTACCAGGGGCTGCTGGATGTGGAAGCAGTCAGGATGCTTCTGTGCCTCCTATCTAACGGTCTGCTCCTTTGGCTGGACATGTGCTAGCACAGAGCCTTTAGCAGCCAGGGGAAGGTAGTGATCAGAAACATCAGTGCTCAGCTGAGAGAGGGTTAGGGAGAAATGGTGAATGGCGAGAACAGAGCTAATGGGGAATAGGGCTATTGTGGGATGGAATGAGGGTCAGACGCTAATGAAGTGGTCAGACTGAAGAGTGGGACAGAATAAAGTCAGAGGCTGAACTGGATGGGCACAGTATGGCTAGCTAAATGGGATAGGATTCCCAAGTCATCCAATATGCTCAAGTTCTCTCCTATTCAAAAACCCCCCACCCTTGTCAACCTGCTGCAGGCTCCTTCTCCCAACAATGCTCAGGTCCTTCCCGCCACATAGCAGGTCCACAAGCTCTCCCACCCAGCAGCCCCCTTACCCAATGTCTCCTCTACTTATTCCTGACTCCTCCCCAATCTGCATCAGCTCTCCCCAACCCATCCTGTCACCAGTTCCAAAGGCTACTGAGCATGCCAACTCCATGGGTGCTCTGGGGCGCAAGCACCCACTGGGAAAAAAAAAAACCTGATGGGGGTGCTTAGTACCCCCAGGGCCAGATTAATCTTTAGTAGGCCCCAGCGCCCAGACTGTGGTCTCTGCTCCCTGCTATGCCCACACTCTGCCCTAAGGTCCTGCCCCAACTTGGCCTCTTCCCCCAGAGGCCCCACCCCTGCTCGGTCTCATCCCCACCACCTGCGGCCCCACTTGTCACTCACACAGCGGGGAGGGGATGGAGAGGAGCAAGCACCCACCAGCAAAAACAAAAGTCACCGCATATGCTACTGAGAATAAGGTTCATGTCTCCCCATTCTATCTGCTCCCATTATTCAGTAAGAGACTTGGTAATTTATCACCAGTGAGAAATGCCATACATGGGTGGGAATAACCGAGACACCAGGCTGCTGATAATCAGAGTGTAGGCTCACATTAAACATTACTTCCGCAGCTTTAAGCGGAGAAGTGAGTGCACATTAAAGAGAAGCCAACAGTTTGAAATTTTGGAAACGGGTTAGTTTTTGAAATATCCAGTTTCTGACTGAGCACCCTTGTCATAAATATAAAGGGAAGGGTAACCACCTTTCTGTATACAGAACTATAAAATCCCTCCTGGCCAGAGGCAAAACCCTTTCACCTGTAAAGGGTTAAGAAGCTAAGATAACCTCGCTGGCACCTGACCAAAATGACCAATGAAGAGACAAGGTACTTTCAAAGCTGGGGGTGGGAAACAAAGGGTCTGTCTGTCTGCTGTTTTTGCCGGGAACAGAACAGGAATGGAGTATTAGAACTTGTTAGTAAGCAATCTAGCTAGAAATGCGTTAGATTTCCTTTTGTTTAAACGGCTGGTAAATAAGCTGTGCTGAATGGAATGTATATTCCTGTTTTTGTGTCTTTTTGTAACTTAAGGTTTTGCCTAGAGGGATTCTCTGTGTTTTGAATTGGATTACCCTGTAAGGTATTTACCATCCTGATTTTACAGAGGTGATTCTTTTACTTTTTCTTTAATTAAAATTCTTCTTTTAAGAACCTGATTACTTTTTCATTGTTCTTAAGATCCAAGGGTTTGGGTCTGTGTTCACCTATGCAAATTGGTGAGGATTTTTATCAAGCCTTCCCCAGGAAAGGGGGTATAGGGCTTGGGGGGATTTTTAGGGGGGGTGGGTGGGGGGGGAGACATCTCCAAGTGGGCTCTTTCCCTGTTCTTTGTTTAACACGCTTGGTGGTGGCAGCATAGGGTTCAAGGACAAGGCAAAGTTTGTACCTTGAGGAAGTTTTTAACCTAAGCTGGTAAGAATAAGCTTAGGGGGTCTTTCATGCAGGTCCCCACATCTGTACTCTAGAATTCAGAGTGGGGAAGGAACCTTGACAACCCTTTAAAACAGTCTGACCAAAACTTTATACATGGATAAAGTATTTTTGTTTCTGTTAAAGGTCTTTACAAAAAGGTGGGGGGGGGGGGGGGAGAATTGGATTACAGTATGCAGAAGAAACAATGAAAATACAGTCTTTACAAAGAAAGGTTTGCTGAACCTGGACTTATATTTAAAGTGACAGTATGCTTTTGTTTCACCTACACAGTCCCTTAGTGTCTGTCTCAAGACTCTAGAAGTGTCCCAGTTTATCAGTCAAAATCTTTTTAACAACAAATGTTTGCTCAAGACATTTCTATGCTAAGTAGAATTTGTTCTGTCTTTACAGAGGACCAAACTCATGGCACACCAATGGAACAAATATTCAGTGTGGCAAACAGTGTTTGGACTGAAGGGAAAAGTCAAATGAGTACAGACACTATTAAAGTTGTTCAAAATGAACATTAATGACACTTATTCAGTGTTTCATTATAAACTCAAAAAGAAAAGGAGTACTTGTGGCACCTTAGAGACTAATAAATTTATTTGAGCATAAGTGAGCTACAGCTCACTTCAAAGCTTATGCTCAAATAAATTTGTTAGTCTCTAAGGTGCCACAAGTACTCCTTTTCTTTTTGAGAATACAGACTAACATGGCTGCTACTCTGAAACCTGTCATTATAAACTCAGACACTTAGTTACTGGAAATAAATGCTTCACTCTGAGTAACAAGTGAGTCACTGACTCAGAATTGGCAGAAGCAACTCCAGCACAAAAAGTATACCTTTGCCTTCTGTGTGAGTGTTTTGCAATTCAAGTAAGCATTCAAAATCAAAACAGAGACACTTGTGTGTAGTAAAGTGTGGTCACCTTTCATACTAGGCAATGTGATTTTAAAGTTGAACACATCTCTTTAAATGATACAATTCCAGTATTTGGCCATGTGTATTTAATCTCCTGAGCCACAGTTGTTAAGTAATAAAGACACTGGAGATGCCCTTTTTAAGGTAACTCGTGTTATATGTGGGAAACCTGAATTTCCAGAAAAAAGGGATAGATTAATAAAATATTCAGAGGCATTTTGGGAGTCAGGTAAACATTCCTCTCCAACATCCTTCATTTCAGGACATCACTTGTAGTCCAAAGTTCACTTACTTTCCACACAATTTTGTCTCCTTACTTTTATTGTTGAAATGACAATGGAAATCATCTTGAGCTGAGATTATAGAAAGTTATTTACCCTAAAGAAATTAATCCTACAGTATGTTAGGTTTTCTGTCTGAAAAATTCTTGCTTCTCTCTCTCATTTGGGTCTTGGTAGATTATGAATCTATAAAACCTCTCCCAGTTTAAGTCCAGAAGGGACTACTAGATGATCTAGTCTGACTTCCTGCATGAGAGTCCACAGAATTTCACTCAGTTGCCCATGTACTGAGCCCAGTAACTTATGCTTGACCAAAACATCTCACACAGAAAGGCATCCTGTCTTGATTTGAAGCCACTGAGAATACAGCTCTTGAGAGTGTGTTCCAATGGGTAATCACTCACACCGTTAAAAATGTGTACCTTATTTATGTGGGTAAATCATCCTGCCAGGTCACTATGTATAATTTCATTCAGCTATAACTGATATGAAGTCTTTTATATTGCTTTCCAATGTTTTATACAGTTTTTGGAATTACAGCCTGAACTTGGGTTTTACTTGTGTGAATACTTAATTATTTGTATTACCATAGCACCTAGAGGCTCCAACTGGGATTGGGACCATATGTGTGTGGTAAAACATGTCTGCCCTAGCACTAAATAGACAAGGCAAGAGGGAGGGAGAAAAATATATCCTCATTTTACAGATGGGGAACAGAGGGTATGTCTACACTTTAAAACGCTACAGTGGTACAAGTATAGAATTTGTTAGTCTCTAAGGTGCCACAAGTCCTCCTTTTCTTTTTGCGAATACAGACTAACATGGCTGCTACTCAAACTTCAGAGTAGACACTACCTATGCCGATGGCATAAGTAATACACATCCATCTCTTCCATCAACCTAGTACGGTTTACACTCGAGATTAGGTCGGCTTAACTAGGCTGCTCAGGGGCCTGGCTTTTTCACATCCCTGAGCTATGTAGTTAAGGTGACAATTTTCTACCATAGACCAAGCCTGAGGCACTGAAGGTGTGATTTTGATCTCACTTAAGGTAAGTTTGCATCAGTGCAAATCCATTGACTAGAACAGAATTACTCCTGATTTACTGCAGTGTAAGTGAATATCAGAATCAGACCCAGCCCGTTCAAGTGACTTGTCTAAAATGACACAGGAAGTCACTGAACCAAGAACGGAGAACATGTATATAGATAACACATTAAAGCTCCTGGTCTGATTGTGTTTGCAGATACACACGTGCTTACTACCACATATCCTGTCAACTCAGTCCCGAGCGAGGTATGCATCGCCAAACCCACATATCCGGGACCAGACCGATAACATTCTGTCTGTCGCGGTTTGAGTTGGCCAATACCTTTTTGGAAGATGTAAAATCATCAGCTCACTGGATAGTTTCACTGTCTTTAATGGACAGAGACTACAGATTGTTGTGCCTCATGATGTGTTTTCTTGCTTTGTTAGTAAAAGTTTTCCTGGGGCGAGAATCTTGGTGATTAGAGGGTGCACAGAGATGGCCTTCCTCAGTCACTTCACTGGCTTCCTGTTTGGCCACAGATTGACTTTAGAACTTTGGCTGGAAGTTTTAGGGCCATTAATAGACTGGATCACAGATCCTTTTCTGAGCTTCAGGCTTGTTCTACCGTCACTGCCTCTGTCTCAGGGGATTCAGCTGTTGGCTTGTCAGATGGCTGTTGGTTTGTCTAGCTAGATCTATGAAGCTCTGGGGTTATGGACTGTGGAATTAGCCACTTTGAAACCAGGCTTACAATTTTGACACATTATTAGCTGGAAGTGTCAATTTTTCGTATGTTTCATTGTAAAGTGCCCAGGGCATTTCCCTGGAGAGATGCTATTCTGGTCAAGGAATAGGAAGTCTATTATCCTCTTGTTGTGCAGTGGATTTGTATACATAATGCTTATCAACTCTAGTGGAAGTTACATGTGTCAAATCCCTAGCATCGGATTGTGATAAGGCAAATTTGATACACATCACTCAAGTATGAAACCCCTGTAGATAAGGACTCCAAGACTTCAACATTTGTGTTGAAATGCTTCAAGGAAGGAGTGTATGACATTGGTAACAGAACACAGATGGTTTAAACAAATTGGGTTACAAGAAGGGACCAACCTTAGAGCCAGGTAGCCTAGATGCTTCCTGGGAGGAAGGACAGAGATAGGAAGTTGTCAGTTTTTGTTCCTCCTTCCTTCCTTGAGAGTCAGTTCCAGTGGAAGTAGAAAGGGGAAAAACCGAAACAATGCCTAGTTTGAAGATTGGACTTCAGCATAAGTTTGGTTTCCCCCTTCTCCCTCTGCCCTTCAGCTTAGCAGACATATTTGACTATTTGAATAGAGCTGGTCAGGAATTGATTTAAACTTTAAAAAAAAAAAATAAAAAAAAAATAAAAAAATGTTGATGAGCTGAAACTGTTTTTCAGATTCAGGATGGAATTTCTGTAGGGGAGGGGGAAGAGAGAGGAGGCCAAAGACCCACCTCGGAGCAGCCCACTGCCTAATTGGTTAGGGTGCTCAGCTGCGATATGGGAGAACTGGGAACAAGTTTCTTTCTTGCCCAATTCAGAGCAAGCATTTGAACCTGGGTTGCCCACAATCCAAGTGAGTGCCCTATCCACCAGACCGTTGGGTATTCTGGGGTTGGTCTCTCACCCATATCTTTTCACAAAGATGTTGAAAGGTCTTGTTTTCGTTCTGATGGAGAACAAAAAAGTTTCAAGACCTTGAAATTGTTCATGAAACAGTTCTTATTTTTTGGCCAGCCCTATATTTGAGTACATTAAAAAGCTCCCTTTTGCTCACCACAATATGTGCATTTACCTGCAGACTTGGAAAGAAAACCAGCTCCCCCCCCCCCCCCCCCACCCAATGTGAAGGAGACCTTTAACTGAAAGAGAGACAGGACAGAATCTTTTAGTCCCTGCTACAGGGATGCAGGTTTCAGGGCTCTGCACGGAAAGGTAGGCTCTTCTGTTCAGTTAATCTGATGTCAAGAGCTTGACCCCTGCACAGAGGTACAGCATCATCACATAAGTCAAATCAAATGGCTGTTTGTTAGTGCCAATCCAGGATATTTGTAAGGGTCCAAATGGCCCTCTCAGAAGCAGAGGGAAATTGGGGGTGGGATGGACAGGCACCACAAGGAAACCTCTAGGAACAGCCAAGCTTAGGAGAAAGCTTTAGGGTCAGGTTTATCGGCTGTAAAATGACATTGAGGTGGTAAGTGCGGACTGTGTCCAGAGTATGTACCCTAGGGTAGAAACTCCTCCCACTTACAGTCCTCTTCAGTTTTTAAAAGGAGACGGCATCAAATGTCCTACTCCTTTACAAAGACACGGCTGTCTCTCTCCATACACTAAGCTCAGAGACATCCTTTGCAATAGAAGGGTTTCAGCATTTCAGAACCCACAGGCATTTCCTCATATAACTAAAAAAGCAGCACTGTTCAACCGTGCAGACTGAGTGAATTTAGCGAAGTCTCACATAGCTGGAGATGAAATGCACATTTTCTGAATAAAAAAAAATCTGAACACAGAGAAACTGCAGACTAAAAAAACTGAACTCTGAAAAAGTCCCTGAATCTAGCAAGAAACATCCCTGGAGTCATTTTTTATGGAAGTTGGTTTAAAGACCTCCACTGGACATCAAAAAGCCGGGGTAAAGGGACCTAACCTTAGAAGCCATGAATGAAAATTATGGCTAAGAAAAACTGTATGTTAGATCTACAGTATCCAGGTCAAAGATGAAATGTGTTTACAATGACCAGATATCACCATTTTATAGGGACCATCCTGATAATTTGGGACTGTGTGTTATATAGGGGCCTATGACCTCCCACCCCTGTCCCGATTTTTCGCACTTCCTGTCTGGTCACCCTAAATGCGTTAGCTAATGAACTAGGCAGGCAGGTACCATCCCAGTCTATACATTCACTTTGACTCTCATTTAGTCAGCACCTTTCATGTGCAAGTCAGAAGTAAGTCCTCAAACTTCATTTTTGCTTAGCCAAAATCATTTCTCTCCCCACACGCTATCCCAGAATATATTTCTTCCTAATCTGGCTTTATGCACTTCACTTTTTCCCCCCCTCATCCAATTTCTTTTTTTTTCCCCCAGAAGAGGGCAGCAATGTTGCATCATTTGCAACATTTATTTCATATTAAAAATGGCCTCACGGGAAAACCTAGTAAATGAGACATGAACCAAAGCAGCAAATTTCAGAGCTAGAGTTAAACTTCCCCGAAGTTTTAGAGTGTTTAGATCCTGGGTCTAAAGGACACAGGACCGCTTCCAGTGACAAACAAACACGGGCTCTGATAAGCGTTTGTAGTTTACTTAAAGGCACAGAACACTGAAAAACCAAGTGAGACAGATCACACAAACAGAGCACATTGCGAGCTGGAAAAAATCCTGGATCCTGAGCCAAACCACAGAGAGAGTTGAGAAATCCTGGACACAGAATATCTTTACAAAATTAAAACACAGAAGAGAGCTTATGGCCAATTCTTACTGACAAATTGGATAGAGGTGAGTGACAAGCAGCAAAAATAGCCAGGAGGCTGGGGAAATTAATTTATGAGGAAAGATGACAAAGATAGCTCAATGTGTATAGTCTGGCTAAGTGATATCGAAGGGTGGGACACGGTAACATCCTCTGCATATTCACTTACTGTTAATACCAAGGAAGGAAAAGGAGTCACTAAGAGCTTGCCTATGGGAATGCTACTGCAAAAGAGCTTCCACTTTGGAAGTGCACTAAGCTAAACCAGACAGAGGCCTTTTTAGTGCAGCCTAAGAGTGTCCACATGGAGAGCTAGTCTGGAGTGGCTATTTCGCCCAGTAGACAAGCCCTTACTGTGGTATAAGGAGCTATAGCTAGGAATATAGAGAGAATACCGAGAAAGGCAACAATTGAGGCTGAATACCAGGAAAGGCTTTCTGAGTGAGGAGAGGTATTCAGTTTGTGATTCCAGCCAAGTAACGTACCCCTTTAAAGCACTGATGTGATTCCTTACACCTGGGCCAACTGGGCCAGTCCTGCACGCTAAGATATGGCCATTGTCAGCTGGCAGGTTGCTTTAAAGGGACTATTACAGCAACTGGGGATCAGTGGGGTATAATGACGCCCCAGTGATGTGCTTTCCCTGCCCCTATAACTCCCAGCTGGCATCGGATGTGCTTCCACAAGAGCGACTGTGCTGGCTCTGTGCCACTGGAAGATCCCTCTAGGGGCTGATACACCATTTTTAAGGCAGCTTTGGTGCAGCACAAAGTGGCCACAACACAGCCCAGGATCTACACCAGTCTCCCAAGGGATGTGTCAGAAACCTACCTTGCTTGGGGCTGCTAGGGCCAGATTATCAAGTGGCCAGCAACCACAACTGGGGCCCCATTTTCTAAAAACGGCTCTAAAAATGGAGCTCTTTAGGCACCCAAATAAGTGATTAGATTTTTAGAAATGTGCGGCACCCAGCAGCTCCCACTGTGATTTATGGCCAGAATGTCAAAGAACTCCCAACGTACTGCGCTTTTAGGAAAACCCGGCCCCAAATGTGGGCACTGAGCTCTTGTGCCGTTAACTAGACCGAAGACAGAGAACATGAGCTAGCAGCTTCCTTTTAATTATCAATAATTTCCAGAAATGTACAGCAATGTGTATTAGGAGAAAGCCACTTGGACTATCCACATCTACCCAGCTGCACATAATGCCTGGGTACTTTAACGTGAGGTTTAAAGATTTAAATCAATTATACTTGTTTATGTCACAATGACGTTTTTACATTCTGGACAATTACTCATAGCCCTAGAATTTAAGGCCAGAAAGGACCACCTGATTGTCTCATCTGATCCCCCTGTGTAAATCACAGCTCCCCCCCCTCCCTGCCAACACCTGCCCACCAATCCCCAACTGAAATTAGACCAAAGGTAATACAGCCCTCAGGAGACTAGACTGTTATGTGCCACAGGCAGAGAATAGGAGGCACTGAGATGCACCACAGCCTGGGACCCCTGCAGTAGCATTAAGCGAGCTGTACCCAGATGATCCTGGCAAGCAACCTGCACCCATTCTGAAGAGGAAGGTACTAAAAACCCTAGGTCACTACCAATCACTCCTGGGGGAAATTCCTTCCTGATCCCACACAGGGCAATCAGTTAGACTGAGCAAGAACCAGCCAGCCAAGCCCCAGTTATCTGGCATTTCCTTGGTAGTTATGTGAGGACACTGGAAATTATTTAAAAATAGAGATGTCAGGGGCATGGGGAAGGGGAGAAGACTAGTACTGCAACACTAAACCACTTACATGTTACATATGTTAACAGAGTAAATGGTGCAGAAGGAAGATGGTCTAGTGGACTGAACACAAACTCACTGCCAGGAATCCTGGAGTTCTGATCATCGCTCCAGCTGCGTTAGAACTAGATTGACGAGATTATCCCAATAATCACACTTTACTACTAGAAAGCATCTATTAACTAAAACTGCATTTTATAAGTTCTTTCACAATTGATTCATCGTTTTACTACTATTATTTTCTTAATGGCTTGCTAAGCCATAACTCTTAAAACTTAAAGATGTTCAAAACGTAAAAGCCTGTTTCCCAATCTAGAGTTAAAAGCATCGATTCGCAGATTCCAAGGCCAGAAGGGACCATTTATGATCATCTAGTGAGTCTGACGCCCTGTAGAACACAGGCCAGAGAACTTCCTCAAAATAATTCCTAGAGCAGATCTTTTAGAAAAAAACCAGCCAATCTTGATTTAAAAATTGTCAGTGATGGAGAATCCCCCACAACCCGTGGCAACTTGTTCCAATGGTGAATTACTCTCACTGTTAAAATGTTTACTCCTTATTTATCAAGATACCTGGTGTTCAGGGTGGACAAAACACTTAATCCCTTGAATGCAAGTTTTACCTATCTAAGCACATTATACATTACTTTTGAGGATAGAGCTAAAATCCTACCAGGATACAGCATAAAATCTCCCACCTAATCCTAGTAGGAGTTTCCCCTTTTTTGTTTGTCTTGTTATGAAAATGGGATAATATTAGTGAGAGATCACAGATCAAAAGCCCCAAAGTCCACCCTGTTACACTCCAAATACCATGTCAAGAAACATTCCATGCCTCTCCCAGGCATTATTGTTGCCCTCTTGTCTAATAAAATAGCTGAATCCTGCTCCCAACCTCCTCTGTGCTCAGTCACCCCCCTTGAAATTCTCAGGGGCAATGCCCAGCTGTTGACATATGAACCCACAACTGGAATAGGGGAGGTAAAGCAACTAGTTTAACACGTGTAGAGAGCATGAGCAGCCTGGGTGTGATGCTGGTATTCGGTGCCCTCAACTCCCTTTGACTGAGGACCTCACAGAATAAGGCAACATACATTTGAAGCTGAAGCAATGGATAAATGGGAACATTAATATGGGTTAAAGTTAACAAAAAATAAGGAATGCTAAGAAATTATAGGAGCTGCTGAGACATGATAACTCAATATAAGATTGAAGAGGCATAATGAGGAATGATATAGGTGAGAACCAAAGGAATGAGGAAGATAATCAAGATTGATATGGAGTAATGTTAAATGACAAGACGGCAGGCTTGGTAATAAACTTGCTGCTAGAATACTGGCTCATCAGCAGAGATGAAGCTGCCCTGGATGACTTTGTGGAACCACAAGAGAAGGGGAGGTTTAGAATTGTATATTATCTACCCTGTGGTGTTAAGGGCTTGGCAAGGGCCTGCCATCACCTACAGTGGCTCATCAGGGTAGAGGAAGTAGGTGTAGTCAGCCAGCTATGAGCCTGGGATTAGCCCTTTACAGCTCTCGCCTCTGGGTAACCTCCAAATCCCCACTCCTAGGCAAGCTCACTGTTCCCTGCAGGAGCTGAGCTCACTCCCAGGGTCTTTTCTGGGTCTAATTACCTCCAGTCATTGGTGCTGCTCCTCAGGTCCAGCTACAGGGCACCCACAGAAAGCAGCCATCCAGAGCCCCTCTCAGGGCTGCAGTGCCTGTGTCCTAAGCAAAGCAGGGGGAAGGGATGGCTGATGACTGCCTTGGTCTAGGCCCTCCATCAGCCTCTCCCCTAAGGCAAACTTCCCCCCTGCTCTGTGGCTGGCTTCACCTCTTTAAACTACCCTCTCCTTGAAACGCATGCTCTGCAAGTGTGCCTAATTGTCACTGCCTGAGTGCAGGATGTTCGTTAGGCTTGCTGCCAGGGGGATGTGGGCTTGTCCCATCCCGGTAGGATAGAGGAGGACAGCTGAAGAGGTTTTTAAAAGAAAAGTGCTTGACCAGTTTCTCTTTACCTCAGGGAGAACTGCGTTGTTTGACCACTTAGTGAGTAGGAAGGACTGTCTGCAACATGTAGGCCCTGATCTTACCCGTGTGGGGTTCCTAGCAGGACCCTTCATTACCTCTGAGCATGGCAGGGATGTCCTTCCTGTGACAGGGCTGCCAGCTCTCTGAATGTGCTTCCTCCCTTTTAACTCCTGCCTTATCTCTGACTCTCAAGAGCTGATCCGGGGAATGCAGATTTTCTACTGGCCCTATTACCTGGGAGACTGGCTGTGATCTTTAAAGGCAGCCACCACCGACCCCCTAGATATGCTCCTACCTAATGGCAAATGCACTATTGAGAAACCTAACAGAGTTATATTTTGATCAGAGAAAACAACTCTTGCTCCAGTAGATAAAGATTTTCTAAAAACAATAGAATGTGAGGAAAGGGGACTCGTGCATTTCAGAGCAGAGTAAAATTCCACATAGTGAAGTCTCGAGGCAGTCGTTGAACAAGAGCTGGACGTACTACATACTTTATCTTGTAGAAGAAATCAAAACAGGGTGGTACTAAGCTTTTAACTAAAAGACTAAATACGTTATATTCTCTGCCTCCTTCCCATGAAGCTGGAATGCATTAATAGTCCCATTTAGAAAGGAGGTGACTGTTCTCCTTTCAGAGCCAATCTTCAATCCATCTTCACTTCCTGCCCACGTCAGTTTTTTGAGACATGGCTCTCACCACAGCCAAACAAATTTCCCCAACCCACTCGTGGTTTCGTTTAGCAGTCAATTTGGCATTAGGGCAGGTTTCAGTTCTTTGAGTTGTGGGAATTGCTTGTAGTCTTTTAATTACCCTGTTGGGTAAATTCTGACTCCAGCTATAAACCATGCACTGGGTTCATTCTCAGAGTTAATGGGAAATGATTTTTTAAAGAATATCTTTGGAAGATGGCGCCGGCAATTTTTGCTTTGTGTTCTGGTGTATTTTAAGAAGATATTTTGGAGCTTTTTAAAAACAAATAAAAAAGCTGGAGCCCCTGTAAGTGGCATTGGTCTGAGATGCACTTCCAATTAATATGACACACCCTTGTATTTAGATGCACTGGAATCTCAGAGTTCACAGGCATCACTTCATACCCCTGAATTATGAGCCCTGGGATCAGGGGCTGAGCTGCCACAGCAGGAGCTGAGAGCCAGCCCAGAGGCGAAAAGGGGTGGAAGGTAGCAGAGAGTCCCTGAAAAGGCTATAGTCACCGAAATCATTTCATGGGACTAGAGCCCCATAATTGAGATAGCTGCTTACTCGCTATGGGCTCTGAGTAAGGGGCAGCAGGTTGTTGCCCTGCCCTGAAAGCAGCTCAGTAGGGAGCTTGTGACTTTTATTGTCACAATTTGCCTCCTGGTTCTCCCGCTGCTCTGGAGAGGGAGTAAATTGCACTGGGTCTATCCCTGGGGCAGTGTACTTCACCCAGCACAGCGATGCTGCCCACCATGCCAGAGGGGTGGAGCCACAGCATCACCCATTCCCTGCCCCTTCTCACCCTCCTACATGGCAGGGGAGAAAATGCAGTGGCTCTGCAGAGAGTCTGCTTTCCCTCCTGCACTGAGAGCAGCAATGGGAGTAGCCAGCACCAGGGGAGGAAAGGGGCGTTATTGCAAATATGGTTCAAGTGAAATTCTACGGTTCCTGAAAAGGTGTGAAAGACAGCAAAGGCGACATGGAAAGTGCAACTCATTTCCCACGTGCAGCCTGGCCCCCAAGGCTATGTGTATGCTCATATTTTGGGGAGATCTCCCACCACTGCAATCATATTGTAGACAGAGCACAGAAATGTTTACCACTGGGCTGTCTAACACTGCCCAGAACCGATCCAGACAACAAAGTGGTAAGAATGCCCAGGCCCTGTCTAACTTACACTGTTGCAGCTGAAACAGTGAGAGATCTTCCCCAAAAGCCGTGTTTCCATGCAACACCCTCCCCACCCTGTCACGCACACCTCCCACACGGCAGAGGTCCTCAAAGCCCGGCAGCTGCTGTACAACATGCCAGCTAACTCAGCGCAATCCCTCAGAAATCCCTGCCTCCCTCCATCATGCAAGCTCTGGGATCTTCAGTCGTATAGGCATGACAGTAGCTGGTGCCTCTACAGCCACGACTTAGATGCCATCAGCAGGTGGTTTTTGCAGCTCTGGGCCTCCCTAGATACAGCCAAGTCTTGAGGACTGTAAAACAGGAAGAAGGGAGCTGGGTGACTGCTGGCGATGAAGAGACTACATGAAGGTATGGAGAGTAGTCGAGGAGAGTATGGATCCTGTGGGCTGGCATCTGAGGCCCAGATGTCCAGCAGGCTGATTGTACTGAAAGTGGGATAAATATTTTGTTTCAACATAGCCACTGGGATGGTTGGCCTGCAAAACTGGGACAATACAGGTAAATGTGCACCTCTGATGACCCCACATGCCATTTAAATAATATTTTTCAAATGAAAGCACACAGAGAGATTACAACATTGCAACACGCTGCAACGGGGGGTGGGGGGCAAGATCAGGTCCAAATTACATGAAGGCTTAGGCAGGCACAACAGACTATTGTATTTAAATGTAGATGGGGCCTAACGGACAGCTGTGCTGGAGGGAATATAACCATTTACAGCTATCCCTCGCTCTTCAGAAATAGCAATAGATTGGTACAAACGTGAAAAAAATATCTTAAGAGATTCTTGTTTATTCAGAGATTTCTAAATTGCTGAGAATAATCGCTGAATATAATTGTGTCACGAGTAGACTTCGGGCTGACATCTCATTTCCTCTCCCTTCTTTTGTGGTGAAGGTATAATCAGGGTTTATTACAAAGTCATCCTTCCGGTGGTAACAGATGGAAGTAACAAAAACAGCACAAATAAAGGATTATTAACATCTATGGCAAGCTCTTCAATACTCTGGCCTTTAATTTCGTGCACGGCAAGCTGGAAGTTATTAACACGTCTGAGGGAACCCGGTATTAAATGCAGGCAAAATAAATAATGTGATGAACTGACATATGTTTGGTAGAATATTGATGTAGAAAGAGGCATAAAATATCTGAAAATGTAAATAGCCATAAAAATGTTATTAGAAACAATAAAGTAAAAATAAGACTGACTTAACAATGGTTCATTTGACACACAAGTGCATGATTTTAACTACATTTTGGTTTTAGCTGTAAAAGGAATAGGTTCTAGTTGAACAATGGGTTTTTACATTAACTGCGACCTCCTGCAGATAAAGGCTGAAAGCCTGCTTTAGGATATAAAAGAAGAATTTGGTGATACCGGTCTTGTCCCCCCATTTGTGGAGCTTCTAAAACACACATACAAACAGGCTGTCCCATCTCACAATGAGGCCAGCAGGGTTCCAGATTGAGGTGTATTGGCCTAATTACAAGACAAAGCTTGTGCAGTGCCTACATTTTGTCTCGTTCAAGCCAGAGCAATAAACCATTCACTTTCATGAGTATTAAATGCACTCATGATTAAAATTAAAAAGTGTAAAGTCCATACCATTTTTTCAACTCTCAATTATGAGTAATAAGATTTAATTTTAAGTTTATTTTATCTATTAATTGAGGGTAAAGAGCTGTTATAAATCAGTCAAAGAGGAATGGCTATTGAAGAACTATTACTGAAGAACTGCTGTCGAAGTAAAACTAATTAATATCTGTCACTCAAAATGGTAACTACAGAAGGAGAGTTCCCTGTTCAACTACTAACATTACTAAAGCACCAGCGCTTACATCATCGAAAGGAAGGGTGAAAAAGAACATACTGTCTCTTTTGACAATGGCTTTTGTCAACTCCACTGCTGAGGTTCTGGAGTCTCTTTCATGAAAACTGGCCAGAACCTCTAGTCTGGCTACCCAATTAACCTCCAGCATAACTGACTGCCTGCTTACTGAATCACATCATCAAACAAGCCAGCCTTAACTGACAATGTGACACAGATAGAATAAAGATAAAACCTTTGAAAAGTTGTCACTGTAAATGTCTATGGACTAGATCCTCAGATGTGTCTGGCAGCACAGCTGTGATGGCTGGGGAGAAGGAGAGGGTGGTGGTGGTGGTGGCGACCAATTTGGCTCCAAACCAGCTTTGTGACTCCCTCATCCTGGAACCAGCTGAGTGGCTGCAGGACTGCTTTAAGTTCTGCCCAAATACTCATGACCCCAAGCAGCTGTTTGGGCAGCTCAGGAAGGCTGGAGCCCAGTGGTATTCTAGCCACACTCCTTTTCCCTAGGAATGTCTTCTATGCTGGGAGGGAGCCACAAGCGTTGACAGTGGTATAAAGCAACTATAGACCTTCCATTCCTCTGCCTGGGGGAATCTCCCAGGGGTCAGATCTGCCAGGGTTCTGGCTGCTTTGCACCACCAGAATGGAGTGAAACAGGCAGAATGAGGCCAAGATTCAGGCCATATACCTACCCAGTAATCTCTGTCCCTGCTGATATATGTTTATGCAGATGAAGGCACTTAGGCCTCTCGCTATAGAATAGTGCAGGAACAGCAGCAAGGACTTATGGTCAGTGCCTAGTTACTAATGTGACAGGTGATATTGAAAGGCACACAGAAACATGGTTTAAAACTGGTTTTGTTTGCTGTCTGACGCAGTATTACTGAGTTACTTCCCCAATTTGGGGACAGCTCCTTAAAATCAAGGCTATGAAGACTGGTCAGTGGTGTACACAGACTGTGCACTTGGTTGGTTTCATCTGCACAGAGCACTGATTGTCCTGTCCAAGCATGCACTTGAGTTCATTATAAAACTGGGCTGGATTGTTCAAGGATGGGCTCTTTAGTTGCTCCACCTCAGAGCTCTAGAAGGGATGTTTCGAACCTCATGCATGGACGTCCACTGCATATACATAACACAACATTTCTAATATGTAAAACCAGGATCAGGCCCTAATTATCCATTTACTTTTTAAAAATATAGCTTCCTTCTTCTGAGTGTACCATTCTCATATTAGCCACCCCTCGATATCTTATTTAAAAACTGTTCTTGTGGTTTTACTTGTGTATCATACATTCCAACTAGTTTTCTATCATAAATAATCTATTAACACAATTAAGGCTTCATCTCAGTTCACCACAAGACACTCCAATGGAAATTCTTCATCTCTCTTCCTGTCTCTTGTGCTTGATAACAATCATGTTTTCCATACACAAATTTACTCTAGCGCAGTCCTTCTCTATGTGATACCACTGAGAGAAGCAACCATTATACGACGTTCTGTTCTGGGCACTTTACCGCCAGACAGATGTCAACAAATTGGAGGGAATTCAAAGAACAGCAACAAAACTGATTAATGAGCTGGAGAGATTGATTTATGAGGAGAGATTAAAAGACCTCAGGATGAAAAATTTGGCTAAACAGTGATTAGGGGCAAGGAATGTTTAACCATGTGGGGGATGTTTTTTTAAGGACGTAGGGATGAAAGTAGCAGAGTAAGTAAAGACCCAAGAAAAGGTTCAAAGTGGTCTAAGGGGTTACAACTGGAAGTGAGAAAAAGACAAAAACGGGCAGAGTCTCTACTGGTGTAAATTGGTGTCATTCCATTGACTGTAATGGAGATACACTGCTTTACACCAACTGGGGATCTGGCCCTAGGTACTAATCAGGATAAATGCATAAGCAGGGAGATCTGTTAGAGTGGGTTACCCTGCACTACTCCTCCACTGAGCCTCAAACCCAACTTGGAGGGGTCACCTTTAGAGCGGACAGAGTAGTTCTGTCTCCCTGTCCCTTCACTCTTTGACCTCTCTGCTGAATTGTCTCATGGAGGGCAACAGTTAGGACCATTTGTAGTTGTGATTTTCTGAGAACGGCCAGCTTCTCCAATGGAAACAGGATGGAGGTCACCTAGGTGATTGCCAGGATCAACGCCTTAGCCAGGAGCTCTGTTAGACACTGTGCAATCACCTCCCCAGGGAAGTGGCAAAGGCCCCACCAATTGGACACTGCACTGGAGAATATTTTGTAGGAAACAATGTAGCACTGGCTCCAGACCTAAATTTCATGTATAGTTTCTTTTATTTCCCACATCCCAGCTCAGTGCCACCATCGCTAATCTCCAAATAAAATAATAAAATAATAGTAATAATAATAATAATAATAAAACCCCACTGATGAAAAACATTAAAATCCTTCCACTCTTCTGCCATTTTGCCTGCCTCTCCCTCATATTAAATTCATTTTTCTGCTTTAGCACGCAGGGGCTTAGACACCTGCTTCTGCCTGCTGGGAGCCACATGGTGCTGATTGACTTAGGGCAAGGGAGTGGCAATGACAAACGCAGGATAAATTGCTTGGATTTGTTCTTTTGACAGTTTTGGAGAAAGAAAATTGGCCAGGGAGGCAGGGGCTGGGAGAGACTATTTTTATGGAGCGTAAAGACTGTGAGAAACAACGGAGGGTTTTAAATCGGAGTGAATAGAGACCTTTCTTCTATTAGTGAGTTTAGTGCTGGGGAACGGTGCCAGGCAGACAACCCTGGAGACTAACATTCACTACATATACAAGGAACAGGTACTGTGTGAGCAGCTTCCCCGCACTGCCCCTGCTCTGCACTTCAAACCTGACTTGGAAGGATCACTTTTAGTGATGACAGAGTAGTTCCATCTCCATGTCCATTCACTCTTTGACCTCTCTGCTGAATCCTGCCCGCAAGGGGAACAGTTATTGCCAATTGTAGTAGTACTTTTATAATAGCCAGCTGTCCACTGGAAGGCAGGCTCTGCTGTCTTGTCAAACGGATCATCTCTTCTAGCTCGATTATGTACAAAGCCATGCCCTGTCATAAACCGTATTATAGTTGAATTGCTGCACCGTTTAGTTGGTCCGGTGTTTTGGATGAATGTTCCTAAATCCTTTATAAGAGAAAACAGAATATTTTGTTTTTTGGTTTTTAATAAAGGAAGGGGAAATGCTGTACTGTTAGCGGTAACCATTAGCTATTTATTTTTAAAGGGGGAAATGCTCATGTTCTCCTTCTTTAACTAATTTAGTTTTGTTTTCTTAATTTAAAATCCTATATTACACATAAACACGAACAGAAGACCATTGTAATGGCTAACTCCGTGATTCAAGATGATCTAGCAGCAGGGAGGGGGGAAACCAAAAGCAAAAAAAAGCATGAAAGAGCTACCTATATCTAGTTTAAACAGGAATTATCTTGGGGAAGTTCTATGGCCTGTATTATCCAGGAGGTCTATGATGAGATTACTGGTTCTGTGGATGAAGGGAAAGCAGTGGATGTATTGTTTCTTGACTTTAGCAAAGCTTTTGACACCGTCTCCCATAGTATTCTTGTCAGCAAGTTAAAAAAGTATGGGCTGGATGAATGCACTATAAGGTGGGTAGAAAGTTGGCTAGATTGTCGGGCTCAACGGGTAGTGATCAATGGCTCCATGTCTAGTTGGCAGCCGGTATCAAGTGGAGTGCCCCAAGGGTCGGTCCTGGGGCCGGTTTTGTTCAATATCTTCATAAATGATCTCGAGGATGGTGTGGATTGCGCTCTCAGCAAATTTGCGGATGATACTAAACTAGGAGGAGTGGTAGATACGCTGGAGGGCAGGGATAGGATACAGAGGGACCTAGACAAATTGGAGGATTGGGCCAAAAGAAATCTGATGAGGTTCAACAAGGATAAGTGCAGGGTCCTGCACTCAGGACGGAAGAACCCAATGCACCGCTACAGACTAGGGACCGAATGGCTAGGCAGCAGTTCTGCGGAAAAGGACCTAGGGGTGACAGTGGACGAGAAGCTGGATATGAGTCAACAGTGTGCCCTTGTTGCCAAGAAGGCCAATGGCATTTTGGGATGTATCAGTAGGGGCATAGCCAGCAGATCGAGGGACGTGATTGTTCCCCTCTATTCGACATTGGTGAGGCCTCATCTGGAGTACTGTGTCCAGTTTTGGGCCCCACACTACAAGAAGGATGTGGATAAATTGGAGAGAGTCCAGCGAAGGGCAACAAAAATGATTAGGGGTCTGGAACACATGACTTATGAGGAGAGGCTGAGGGAACTGGGATTGTTTAGTCTGCAGAAGAGAAGAATGAGGGGGGATTTGATAGCTGCTTTCAATTACCTGAGAGGTGGTTCCAAAGAGGATGGTTCTAGACTATTCTCAGTGGTAGAAGAGGACAGGACAAGGAGTAATGGTCTCAAGTTGCAGTAGGGGAGGTTTAGGTTGGATATTAGGAAAAACTTTTTCACTAGGAGGGTGGTGAAACTCTGGAATGCGTTACCTAGGGAGGTGGTAGAATCTCCTTCCTTAGAAGTTTTTAAGGTCAGGCTTGACAAAGCCCTGGCTGGGATGATTTAATTGGGGATTGGTCCTGCTTTGAGCAGGGGGTTGGACTAGATGACCTCCTGAGGTCCCTTCCAACCCTGATATTCTATGATTCTATGATTCTATGAGAGGATTTAGGTGTATTTAGATGTTGCTGTGCTCAGCATTGCAATGCCTAAATGATTTAGGAGTTTAAATCTCATTTTCAAAAGTGAATTAGGCATTTAGGAGCCAAAATCCCATTGATCTTTAAATATTTGGGCCCAGATGTCCCTTATTGTCCCTTCTAGCCTTAAAAAAATCTATGAATCTATGAAGTTGCACCTCAAGAAAATCAGTAGAATATAACATAGATTTACAGATTCTAAGGCCAACGGAGACCACTGTGATAATCTCATCTGACCTCTGAAGTAACACAGGCCATAGAATTTCAACCAGAATACAAGATCCCTCCAATTTTATTACCTTATGTAGTAAAATACCAATCTGTTTTACTATGAGAACATTTGGTAGCCATTAGCAGTGTAAATGGAGTATCAGAGACAGCCAGTGACAACAAGAACATGAGAGGCCACATAGAGAATCAAGACAAAGAAAAGATACAATGTAAAGTCTTAGTTAAAAAAAACCTACCAGGCAAGCATCTTCAAGAGATAATACATGGGAAATAATAGAAACAAGTTCATGAAAGTTCCATAGTTGTTCCTGGAAACCAGACTAAGAATACACAGCCTGGAAATGTACAAAGATAAGAACAATTTGACACTCCAATTCTATTCATAAAAACATTTCTGCTTTAATAAATCAGGCCATTTTAGGAAGTGCTGAGTTTATACATTTGGGCTTTATCAACAGTACTTCAATAATGTCTTGGAAATAAACTTCACAGGAAAACCTCGGGTGTTCAATTTAGTTTGAAATGTTTTAGGGTAGAAATGGAGAAAATGAAATTATAAAGATAATAGTGGCTTAATGTTTTGTGGCTCACAGGAGATTTATGGGCTCCAATATAACCTCAAGCCACACAGATGGCATTTAAAAAAAAACAGAGGGAGAAAATAATAGATTTGTGACTGGAGAAACAGCGTATGAGGGATATGAATGTACAAAAAACTGTATGAGTGCTTTGTCTGGATGGAGTGACTAAGACGTGTTGCTCTTTACAAATGTTATCCCTACCTCTGCGCACCTCTCCAAAACCATGAACGATGTTAAATGACTAGTGTCTAAATAGAGTAGGACTTATTTCATAAGACTCATTTCCTCTCTATGTAAATTATGCTTAGAGGGAATACTGTGCAAACTGCAAGTCTGAAAAAGCCTGTGAAAATGTCTGGCTCCCTCCCAAATTGTATGCACCTTAACAGAGCAGTTTAGTTTTTGTTGTACAAACTCTGGGTGTCAGGGGGAATGGAGGGGTGGGGGGAGAGAATGAGCACATGCTGTGGGGTTTGGAGCTTTGCTGCTCCAGTCTAGCAGCCAACAGTGGCCGTTTGTCCTTCTCGTTCTCCGGCTGGAATTCAGTCATGCACTTTTGCCTTGAGGAACGGGGCTTCTTCTTAGTGCACTCCCAGAATCCCACAGGAATGCTCCTGTGAGACACCCGTGGGCAGACTGGAAAGGCTGACTAAATTGTGATGGAACACTGGAATGGGATGTCTTGCCTAAGCGGGACGCAGAATAGAAAAACCACAGGATGAGAGAGGCAGGAGGTTTCAGGTCTGAATACTTTGTGGCAGGAGGATGGATTCGGAGGAGCCCTGCTGAGCTAACTGGACACATTGGCTTGCTGTTCCCTCTTAACAATGAGTCCAGTTCTGGGCCAGGCAGAATCCACAGTGCGGAGCCCTGGGCAGCAGCCCAGTTCGCCAGAGCCCGCCAGTTTACAAAGGCTTTCAGAGATCACTAGGCAGGAGCCTGCCTGCAGTTCACATGCCCAGCTCAGCTCTGCTGCCTTCCCAGGAGCAGTCTGAGAGGCTGGCAGGCAAACTGCATTCAGGCATTGGGGGTGATGTCAAGGGAGACCCTAAGCACACACAAGTAGATCTTCAAGCTGACAGCTCCAAAATGGACAGAGGATGGAGCCCTGCTGAACTAAAGTAACCTCAAATAGCCATCTGAGGGCAGAGACGCCACCCAGAGACAGCCACTCACCCTTTGCTGCAAAGCAAGTTTTATTGTTTAAATAAAAAGAATGAGACCCAGGGGTGCTGGAATAGAGGGTGGAGGGCAGGAGGCCACGGTCCCATCACTTTTAAAAGTGGGAGGGCTATGCTCTCCCACTTTTTACTAGCTGTAAGGGTGAGCAGAGGGGCGTAGGGGGCAGAGAGGAGCGAGCGGGGGGGGGGGCGGGCCTCAGGGGAAGAGGCGGTGCAGGAGGGTGGCCTTGGGGGAAGGGGCAGCATGAGGGCAGGAGCTCGGGGAGAAGAGGCAGTGTGTGGGGTGGGGCCCTGGTCCCCGCACTTTTAGAGAGCGTCCATCACTCCTGATGAGAACCTCCATCTGACTCTCTCCCTCCTCTCCCTGAAGCTTTACTAGAGCCCTAGAGGAAGCCAGCTAATCCATTAAAGTCAATGGGAACTGGATCAGGCCCCAAGTTATTAACTGGGGAGTGACTGTGCAAGTAAGATGAGATGATGTGATCTTAGTATGTAACGTCAGGATGCTCATACCTGTACTAAGCCTCTGATCATGCCCTTTGTGAACTCAGTGTTTCCACTGAGTAGACTCCGAGCAAGCTGAGTACTCACGCGGTAAATAAAGATTCCTCGCTGTCTCTCCTGACAAACCTGACACCTGCATTCTCATTAATCATCACCCTAATCTATGGCAGAATCCATAGTGTGAGATCCATCAAATTAACAGGGACTATAAAATATTCTCCTTCTCATGAGCTCAGGAGAAGGATGAAGGAGTCTTGCATGGGAAGGCGGCCTGCCTTGTGGCTAAGGTGCTGGAGTGGGTGTCAGGAGATGTAGGTTTCATTCCCAGCTCTGCTGCAGGCTTCTTGTGACACCTTGGGCAAATGACTTCTCTCTGTACGTTTCAGTTGCCCGTCTGTAAGACGGGCATAATACTACTTCCTTTCTCCCGCCCTTCGCATATCCTGTGTATTTACAGGGAAGAGACTCTCTCTTACTATGTATTTGTACAGTGGCCAGCTCAGTAAGCCCCCGATTTTGATTGGGCCTTCTAGACACCAAAATAAAATGAATACTAATACTTTAGCTCATTGGTTCAGATTCAGCCATGTCAGCAGTAAACAGTGACGGATGAACCTCAGAGCTTGTCTACACAGGGACACTCAGGAACGTTAGGCTGAATTAAGTAAAGGTGGAAAGTTAAAGTTTAATTAGTTAAAACCCATTAACCCACTGTGTGGATGCTCCCATTAAGAAGTAAAGTGGCCTCCGCTTGCTTTTGGCTTAAACCCCTTCAAGGAGAATTTTGCCGTTTCTATCGTGGGCCTTGCTAAAACAAAAAAGCACAGATGAGTGAAAAATATTCTAAAGAATTAAACAAACATTTTCAAGCCCAGTGATAAAGAGGTCTTGGTTGTGTTCACTACATTTTAGCTAAAAGATTTGGCTCAGTTCGTATTTTAATCTATGCTAGCTTGACTTTCTTTTGAGCTGGGAATCATTATTATTTGATGGGCTGTTTGATGGCCCATGTGAGATGAACTCTAGTTAAATTCCAAGTGTACCTGTGTTCACATCGACCACCCTAACTAAAATATTTATAAACATCTGTAAAAATTGGCATCCTTTATGGTAATTCTCAGCTGATTTTAACATTATAGGAATGAGCTATACTCCAGGTCGGGAGCAGATTTTAATTCCGATGGTACATGGCTGTTAGAGCCAGTCGGAAAGTGATTGCCTTGTATATTTGAAAATAATAGCATGACCCATACATTTTAATAGCTTTATCCCTTACACATGGAGAGCACTCAGCTGAAAATAATGTTATCCCACAACTAATTTCAGTGCTGATATCACCATTCCTGTCTTTTGAAGCATGCTCGTTGTCTCAGAAATTACAGGGCAGTGACTCCTCTTAAATCCATCTACATTCCTACTAGAGATACTCTACGTTTGGAATAGCAGGTGCAATGGACTAACCCTATTGCTGGTGCATAGGAGCTGTTCACTGGATCAAACCACGGCTACTTGAAGTTTAGGAAATACTTTTGAAGGGCATATTCATTACACTGGAGGCTACTGTACATGGCTGAGTACTAGAGGGGGCCTCCCTGCCCTGACTTAGGGGAATGAGTGATGTATAGGAGAGTCGCAGATTTCATTATATAAAGAGAGTGGCCATAGTGCTGCAAAGGGATCTGTGTAGCCAGATGCTTTTACCTATTCAGAGCCCCAGCGGAATCAATAGGATTCCATTTGAGAAGATTCTGGCATCCACATGGAGGTTATTGCAGCACCAGGGCATAAGCCTGTAGCCTTTTACCCTGTGGTGACAGCTTGGAAAACCAATCTCTAGCTTTGAGAAACTGTCATTGATTTTTCCTTAAAACCGTGGGTTATTTACAGGCTCCTTCCCGAGCCCCATGCTGGATGTGAAATATCCTTTTAGTGTTTTATTACACCCTTTCCCTGTAACTAAACCACTGAGCACAACCACCACCACCAATAATCCTAGTGCGACCAAGTTCAGGCTCCATCCAATGACATTGAATTGAGAGAGAGAGACTGTGAATCTGTGTTCTCTGGTGCATGAGTAATGCTGGGGGAAGGCTAATATTTTTTCAGGCTTATGAGTTAAAAATCAATAAAGTTGGAAAAGCTTGAAATGGTGAAGTTTTAAATGATCTAAACACTGTTTGTTATGAAAAATGCGTGCTTGAGATTTGGCAGAGTCCAACCAGCACTGCCGTGTGGAAGCTGTTAGTAATATTGATATTGTGATGTTCTCCCACTCCAAGATCATTTGAATTTCCAGAGGGTGCCACCGTATTCTTGTGAATTTCATTTTGTGGGTTACAGTATAATTGGTGAGATGCTGGAGCAGGTGCAAGTTTGACAGCCACCATTATGACTGACACAATGGGGACTGAAATGGGGAACCTCCAGAGCTAAAAGTATCTTACAGCTTGAGTTAAAGAGCTGAGTCTGTAACTTGTAACAGACTCACATCCTCTATGGAGCAGGCCTAGTGTAGAGACACACAACACACGCAACCATACCCAGAACCCTCCCAGCAACAATTTATACCCCACTGAAATAAGAACACACTCTTTGTTGTTATTTCAGTCAGTCTGATTCTCCTCTCCATCCACGTAACCCCACTGACGTCAGCAGAAATCCTCCCAATTTATATTGGTATAAGTGATCGAAGAATCATGCCCAAACAATGGAAGAGTCATAAACTGCCTAGGAAGGAGTCGTGTGGAAAGGGATCTGGGGGTCATAGTGGACCATAAGCTAAATACGAGTCAACTGCGTAACACTGTTGCAAAAAAAGCAAACATCATTCTGGGATGTATTAGCAGAAGTGTTGTACGCAAGACATGAGAGGTAACTCTTCCGCTCTACTCTGCACTGATTAGGCCTCAACTGGAGTATTGTGTCCAGTTCTGGGCGCTGCATTTCAAAAAAGATGTGGACAAATTGGAGAAAGTCCAGAGAAGAGCAACAAAAATGATTAACGGTCTAGAAAACATGACCTATGGGGGAAGATTGAAAAAATTGGGTTTTTTTAGTGTGGAAAAGAGGACACTGGGAGGGGACAAGAAACAGTTTTCAAGTACATAAAAGGTTGTTACAAGGAGGAGGGAGAAAAATTGTTCTTCTTAACCTCTGAGGATAGGACAAGAAGCAATGGGTTTAAATTGCAGCAAGGGAGGTTTAGGTTGGCCATTAGGAAAAACGTCCTAACTGTGAGCGTGGTTAAGCACTGGAATAAATTGCCTAGGGAGGTTGTGAAATCTCCATCATTGGCGATTTTTAAGAGCAGGTTAGACAAATACCTGTCAGGGATGGTCTAGATAATACTTAGTCCTGCCCTGAGTGCAGGGGACTGGACTAGATGACCTCTCAAGGTCCCTTCCAGGCCTATGATTCTGTGATTCTATGAAAGAGAGGTCTGATTCCATCCATCATCCAATGTAAATCAGGTGCACTGGTGTAAATCTAGCCTAAAAATGAGAATACAGGTAGGCCCAACATTTTCCCAGTTGTAGAAGTGAAGTGAAAAATCAGTAAATGGACAGAAGGGGCCAAATCCAGCCCTGTTGTAAACAAGTGCAATCCTACTGACTTCAGTGGGGTTGCACCTGTTTGTACCAGGTTTGAATTTGGCCCAAGGAATCAAACAGTGACCAGGAGGAAAGGACTACATATCATTGCAGTCAAGGGAAACATTGTGTAAACAACACACTGTATGAAGACAATGCACTTCAACCCGTAGATACGGGTGGATCTATAATCAACTGTCTTATGAAAAGGGATCCATATATGTAAGGGGATGTGCAAGAAGTCAAAATAGGAACAGATTCCAGACAAGGAAATACTAGGTTCCTCCCATATTATCAAATGCAATTTGCTCAATGTATCAAGGAGGTTCGGCTGGCAGAGTGAGCTATTAATACAGATATAGAGAAAATTAAACCTCTCACAGCAGCTGATGGTCCGGCATTAATTAGACAAGACCCAGCACAGGCTTAGGAATGATCACAGTATGAGAGGTAAGCTAACAATGATACCAGCTGCACGCAAGTGGAGCATACCTGCAGCAATTGTAGAGGCAGGCCTCATTCTTCTGAATTCTTGCATTGTTATGGTTTTGGAAGGTGTCAGATGGAGGCTCAGCAGGCTAATGATGTAGCACGTTCTGATGAATTAATTTCAAGTTCCCCACCCCTTGCAAAATAGTAAAAATAGTGAATGGTAGAACTTAATGGGATCATACTGCTCTTTCCTCACGTTGTCAGCTTCACTTAATTTCCTCCTTGCCATTAACATGCCTAATGCATATGTTGGTGGAAGCCCGACACACTAGTGGCAAACAGAATGTTGTATGAAGGCGGCAATGTGTTAAAGCAATCGAGCAGGCAAGCACTAAAGTTTGCTGCCCTGAGCATATGGTAGAGTGTTCAATTTCCCGTAGTGGAAGAACGTGGCTGTCATAGAAAAAGATGATGAATAAATTTACGGAGGGCAACTTATTATAATGAAGAATGACATTCCAGGGGAAGCAAACAGGGAAATTTAGACTCTGATGAGGAGCATATGGGAGGCATTAAGATACAAGCAACAGGAGCAGGGCTGTGTGCTTTAAAAATGATAGACATTTAATCGATGCTTGTTGCTGGTGTTGACATATGCAAGTGAGAAATGGTTTTGATTTGGAAGACAGGAAGAAGGTTAATAGCAGCAGAGGTGCTTGTGGAGTGATTGATACTTGGAATGACTCGGGCTGAAAGGGAGAGCACCTCTTGCAGTCGGGCAATACACTCAGGAGAACAATGTGAGTTAGACAATAAAGAACATGAAAAGATTGTGGGCAGGTCACTTGGCTACAAGGAGAGCTGACAGGCCAAACAAGCAATGATCAAGTGGTAGCCAAGAGAGAGCATGGGAGAGTGAGGCTGGCAGAGGGGAGGGAGACGCCAGTGTTTCAGGCTCGATCTGACAAAGGGACCTGTGGCTAGAGAATGGCAGAAAGAGATCGGGTGGAGGAAATGGTGTCAAGCAATGAGTCAAAAGCATCTGCCGCCGTTGCTGCTGTGTGTGTGTGGGTTTATAGTGCATGAGTTGGGGGGAAGTGATTGGTATTTTCCGTCTCCTAACATGCAGAACAGACACTGCAACAATGGCTGGAGAGAAGGTTTTCTGCTCATAAAAGTCATGCAGCTCGTGTGTGTTCTATAGAAAATAAACAATAAAGGCAAGATTGTGCCCAGGCCTGTGCAGATGTGAAGCGGTGGGTGGGAGAGAGGATGCCTCCCTTGTTCTTTTGCACATCAGTCTGGCACACTCAGAATCAGTCCTTCTGCTCCCCAAGGGGCTAAAGCCCATGGTGGCGGTAAGCTCCCCAAATGGACTGGGAAAGCAGAGCTGGTCTGTGCACAGAGGTGCCTGCTGCGTCCTGTCAAAGGGTGGGGAAGGAGCCCCACTCAGACACAGGGCCCCCAGGAGTTTCCACCAGGTGGTGGAACTTTGTATCCCCCCGTCCCAGGAGCTGTGCCCGGAAGGCACGTCAGCCTGCAACACTGTGTTTGGGGTTCCTGGAGGTCAGAAGGCACTAATATTTTAGGCTTGATAAAGAGCAGCATTATGCAAGCTGCAACACCTGCAAGAGCTTACCAATTCTTTTCAGCTGTGTCTCCCCCACTAAAGCAGACTGTCAATTGCCGGGAGGTGTGTGCAGAACTCCAAAGGGGGGGATTTAAGTCACATTTCCCACCCCACCCCCCATGGATTTCTATTAAAGCCAGGCTGCCAGAGGTGGAAGGTGAGCTCACGAGCTGCTGTATGATTTAGCATCTCATTCTGTTTCTGTTACTTTCTCTAGATGGCCGTCACCATTCTGACAAGCAGCCATCATTTTTATTTAGCATTTGTTAAGCGCTGGCAAGTTGTTTAGATAATGAACAACAGCTACTAGAAATACATGGCTAACTGCATCAGTGGTCTAGGTCCTAGAACTGGACAGATGATTAAATTAGACCAGCTCAAAGGCTGCTGTGACTTACACCGGAGGCCAGGCGGAGCTCTGAACAGCCCCAGAATATGGGGAATATCAATGTGATTGAGAATCACCTAACATCCTCCATTCTTGCCCCATGCGCAGGAGTAGAGTGATTGAGAATCATGGCCACTGTCTGCACAAAACAACTCCTTATAACAGGAAAAAGAAAGCAGATTCACTCACTGGGTCAACACAGCCTGCAGGCCTCTGGAGACAGAGCATCCATCCAAAGAGGTGCTACAGTGGCAAAGGCTGCCCATGACCCTTACTTCACCTGGGGGTGCAGTGCAGAGACTGCATAGGGCTGGCTATAGGTATGGTGAGACCAGGCCTATGGGGGCCTGATGCAATTCTGAAACTGCCTTGCCCTAGGGCTCTGACTACAGTGTCCCCTACCCCCGGGCACAGTGGTAGGTGTGTTTGTGAGGTTGCACTCCATATGTTTATGGAAATATGCTTATGCGTGTGAATATAATGTAACTGGAATATGCTTTAAGCAAAAGGTCTCTTGTAAGGTATCATTACAAAGCTTATAGTCTACTGAGTGTGTTCATCCTATTTGTATGAATGTATCATTCTTGTATCTGAAGCTAGAAATATGAAGTATTACTCTGAAGTCCTATTGTAATTATGCAAAGTGTGGGCCACTAATGGTGGCTTGGAATCTTGATGGCTCCCATTGACTAGGACAATTGGTTGTGAATGGGTCTATTTACCTGCAAGCTTTCCTGTGTACCCGATGTGCGTAATGAAGAACATGATACTAGAATCCATCTTAAACCTGGTGCTTTTCCATTTAGAAGGAGGGGTGGGGACCCAGAGAGATAAAAGATTCCTGCCTTGGGCCAAAGCTATAAAAGGGGATGGAACAGAACAAAAGAGGCTGCAGTCATGAGAACACCCCTGCTTTCCATCTAAGCTGTTTGCTGGAACTAACAAGGGCTGTACCTGGGGAAGGGATTGGGTCCAGACTAGGAAGGAGTCCAGTCTGTGAAAGAAGATTATTGGAACATCTCTGAGGGTGAGATATTACCTGTATCAGTTTCTTAATGTATTAGGCTTAGACTTGCGTGTTTTTGGTTTATTTTCCTTGGTGACTTACTTTGTTTTGCCTGTTATTACTTGAAACCACTTAAATCCTACTTTTTATACTTAATAAAATCACTTTTTTTATTAATTAACCCAGAGTAAGTGATTAATACTTGGGGGAGCAAACAGTTGTGCATATCTCTCTATCTGTGTTATCGGGGGCGGACAATTTATGAGTTTACACTGATTAAGCTTTATACAGACTAAAACAGATTTATTTGGGGTTTGGATCCCATTGGGAGCTGGGTGTCTGGATGCTGAAGACAGGAGTACTTGCTGAGCTGTTTTCAGTTAAGTCTGAAGCTTTGGGGGTGTTGCAGCAGGCTAGTATGTCTGGCTCAACAAGGCAAGGTTCTGGAGTCCCAAGCCATCAAAGAAAATGGGCTCAGAAGTAGTTTCAGCACATCAGGTGACAGTCCCAAGGGGGTCTCTGTGACCAAACCCATCACAGTGCTATTCACCTTCACCCCCATCATGCCCACAACAATAAAGCTAGGCTTGGAATTAGATTCAATATTTAATGAGCTTAGTAGTCAGAGAGATGAAATATTGTATTTAATTTTGAAATAGTACATTTACTTATTAGACTTTTAAAATACTGATTTGGTGCTAAAAAGATAATATTCCTTTAATTTCTCATGAAAACCAGAACTTTAATTAAAAAAAGCTATTTTAAGACTTGAATGAGAGCACTTACATAAAGGAGCTAAGAAATCACACAAAGCCATCCTCATGCAAGGCCGAAAGAGGTGAAAAGTAGAAGAAATGGAGGGTTTTAACTCTGTCACATTCTGCCTGATGACAGGATAGGGATCGGCCAAGCCGGTTTGGTAAATTCTGGGCTTTGCCAAATACAGGACACTCATGCACGATACCTACTAGTGAATTGTGAAGATATGTGAGGGGTGAACATCATAGTGTTCAAATACGGGCTAAAGAGAGAGACAGTGAGAGAAAAAGAGATGGAGAGAGAGGGCCCGATCCTCAGCTACGATAAAAGGGCTCAGCTCCACTGAACTGAAGTCAATTGAATTTTACAACTCTAATGCGTAAACTGAACTGAAATCAATGGAACCACAAGGACTGACACCAGCAAAGGAACTGGCCAAAGAAATCCAATGAACAGACTGGCTGGCAAACACTCCAGCCTGTGGGCAGGGTGAGCAATGAATACAGAGTGTGTGTGAAAAATAAGCAGAGAAGAGGGAAAAAGAGGAAAAAAGTCACAACAAAACAGAGTGATCCAAATCTTCAGCTGGTGCAAATCCATGTCATGCCTTCAACATAACTGGAGCTTTGCCAATATATTCCAGCTGAGGATCTGGCCCAGTATACAGGGCATCCACTTGCGCCAGCTTGGGGGTGAGTCTTCTATTCTCTGGTATACAGTCAGGGAGACTTGTTTCTAGCTCGAATCATCTTTGAACAAAACTCAAAAGCATGAGGCTAAATCACAGAAAGAGCAGTATGCAGCATTGTTGTAGCTGTGTTTGTCCCAGGATGTTAGAGAGACAAGGTGGTAAGGTACATAAGAAGATAAGAACGGCCCTACTGGGTCAGACCAAGGGTCCATCTAGCCCAGTATCCTGTCTTCCAACGGTGGCCCGTGCCAGGGGCCCCAGAGGGAATGAACAGAACACGTAATCATTGAGTGATCCATCCCCTGTCGCTCATTTCCAGCTTCTTTATTGGACTAACTTCTGTTGGTGAGAGGTTCACAAACTCAGCCTGCTTGTGCAAAGCCAAACAACCTTTCAAGAAGTTCACAAAGCATTGAACTGCATGAGGTTCACACTTTACTAGAAAGGACGGGTAAGTTGCATAGTCTCATGGCTAGGCCACTGGGACTGGGATTCAGAATGGGGTTCAATTGCTGGCTCAAAGATAGACATCTACTGTAACTTTAGATAGGTCATTTAATTTATCTGGTGCCTCAGTTCCCCAGATAATACAGCCTCGGTGAGGATAAAATCCATTAATGATCGTGAGGTGCTCAGATACTGTGGTGACATGGGACACCCGCGTAGATAGATAGAAGTATCTTGGACAGTAAGAAGTATATGATTCATTCACACCTTATCTTGCTACTGATATATTTGGGTGGCTTGGATTAATCATCTAAGTATAAGATCAACACAGCATTCCAAAGGAATTAATTACTGAGTGATCCTTACTGACTTTTGACTAGGGCCAGCTGACTTGTATACCCACACGTACAATGTCCACTATGCTATATCTTTGCCCATCCACCTCAACAATTGCCCATTGGGATGAAGCAATTATGGACCCAGAGCTGTGATCACACCACTCAGAATTGTATTTTCACCTGTATATGTGCTGTTGCTCTGTTGCAATGGCACAGACGGTATGAGAACAAAACCTTAATAGATCTGGAACCAGCCAGTCAGTGCGCTCTTTATAAGGCAGGAGACATACCTGTTACAGTGAATTACTCTGCGAGACAATCATAAGACTGTAGCAAGGCAATGCAAATTGCATTTACATATGTTATGTAACTTAGTGTGGGTAAGAATCAGAAAGGCTTATTATGTGCTCACAGACCCCCTTGCTTTGTAGGTAAATAGCACTCTGGATATGTCTGCACTGCAGTTAAAAACCCATAGCTGGCCTGTGCCAGCTGACTCAGGCTCACAGGGCTTGGGCTGCAGGGCTGTTTAATTGCACGTAGACATCTGGGCTTGGGCTGCAGCCTAGGCTCTAGGACCCTGTGAGGTGGCCCAAGTCAGCTGGCATGAGCCAGCTGCGGGTGTCTAACTGCAATATAGGCATACCCTCAGAGGCTAAAGTCTTCAGTCTAACTAAATGTGTGCAATAAACTTGAAGGAGATTCCCTTTATCCAGATTTCAGATTTGCCTTCAAGTCCCATGGTGCTATCAGCTCCTGATTTTGTACTTTAAAAGCTGGGAAGGGAATATTAATGGTTTGTAGATTCTGACTGTGTATTTTTAAAGCACCATTTTTTGAGGCTTTGAAGAAGGAAAGAGAGATTTGAAAAACTCCGATATATTTTCTAGCCAAAGAATGGACAAGAATTCCACACACACTCTTGGGAAAAGCATCATGCTTCAGTTTCCTTTCCAGATCAGCTACTAAACTCCTGAACAAATTCACTAAAATCTCACTCCTTTCCCTTACTGGATTGAACTGTTGATAACCCTGCAGTAAATTACTTCTCCATGGGCTGATCCAGCTTCCATCTGAAATCAGTGGGAGCTGGATCCAGTACTTCTGGAACAGTTACTAACAACTAATAACTCCAGCTACTAACCCAAAACCATCTTAGCTCACACTGTATATGTGTAGAATCAATGTGAGTGAAATTGACTTGACTGCAGATATGCAATGTAGGACTTTAGTCCCACTTAAAATCTTAACATTAGTTTTGATGTCCAAAACCTGACAGTTTTCACATGACACAATCAGTGATACATGTCTGAGAAGGGCCATTGGCCAGTCAATACAAAAGGATGAGAAGGGAATGTAATTCAGAATATCTTGCCTAGACTTGTATGAGGAGACAGTTGGTTTATCCAGTTCCATGTAGGGGAAGTAGGTAAATATGTGGGAGCTCCAAACTAGGGAGATGAAAACAAACAAACTAGGAAAAGGAATGCAACCTCTGTGCCCATGCACTGCAAAATCCTGGGAAACATTAATATAGAGGTATCAAATATAAGTCACAGGAAATTATTATAGCATTGGGTAAGTACTTGTGAGGCCACATTTGGCAGTCTCAATGCAGTTCTGGTCACTTATAAAAGAGAATACTAGAGACAGAACCAGAGGGCAATAAAAATGACTCAGACACCTGTCAATTTTTAGAAAGGTTAGGTAAACCAAATCTGTATTCTTTACAAAACCAGGAGATTAAGATGTTATTAAGGTACAGTGAAGCTTTTGAGAGAGGAAACGAAGTGGCTGTAACCCACTTGAGCTAGGGCTCATGAATGTTATCAGCAAGGGGCAGACAAACTAAAAGGATTTAGGAAGCATTTCAAGGAATAAATTAGCAGGAGCAGAAGAGAGAGCTGCTAAATAAAAAGTTGAAACAACGTGAAGGTGAGGAAATTATTTAGGGGGAGGGAAAAACACTATGTGACAGGATAAGATAGGCCGGTGCCATTCTTTTAAACTGAGAAATAGAATATTAATCTAGTGGGTTTTTTGTGAGTGGTGGAACAGAGAGACACATCCACCCAAGTGGGTTTTCCCACAGTTTGCGCATGTATGAGTCAGTGACCCAAGTAGCCTTAAACGCTGCATTGCAATAAGTTGACCAAAAGGTGGATCTCTCTCTAAATCATAAGGTCAGATCATGCCTGCAGCAGGAAAATTCTGCAAGAGGGTCTGGAAACTCCATGAATTTCCTATGAATTAGACATTCAGTCCCATGGAGAAGAAGAGGTATTAGCCCTCCATTTCCATGAATATGCCAATATGTGTTGGGGGAATCAGACGGATTTCAGAGCATGAGAGCTGGGGCACTGACTTGGTGGCCTAGTACATCCATACTACCATCCCAGGCACACCCCTGTGGCCTCTCAGGAGTCACACTCCCATTGGTTGCCTGGGGCGACAGGAGTTATGACCTCATAAGATAATACTGCAGGGAAATCCATGCAGGTCTGAAAGGGGACTGTGCCACTAAGAATGTCTCTTCCTAGGTCCATCTGCCTCCCAGCCACCAAAACCACACAGAGATCACATGTCAGGGCTTGCAGGGAGTCAGATGTGGGGGAGAAGGCCCCATTAGCTCCCTTCCAGCAAGAGCTGGTTTCCATGCCCTCCGCAGGACAACATATTGAAGGGAAGATCTGGCCCTCAGTGCCTTGATTAGAATCTGCTGATAGCTGGGACCAGGAACAGAATACATGAGGTACAGGGCCAGCTCCTCAGCTGTGGCCAAGGAACACTGAGTGCAGCTGAGAAATAGGGGATGCAAAGGTGGCTTTAAGTCACGTTAGTGCTTCACTGATCCTGGGGCTGTGTGCATGTCTGTCCCTTTGCCCTGGGCTCAGCAGCGACAGCGGATATACAATTTGAATTTAAAACAGTTACATCTGTTCAAATGAACAACATTTAGTGCAGCCTTGCCAAACCCTTTCTCCAATGACAGCATTTGGAGAGGCCCTTTTGTCCTTACTGGAGGCTAGTGAAATCAGTGGGAGCAGGATGCACCCATCTGAGTGCCAAGACTGGCTTTTTAATGTCCGAGCTATAGTGTGAGGAACTCAGCCGCTTAGATTCATGATGCAGCAATGACTTTACAACACTACAAGGGCAAAGGACCAGGAATATACTCTTTAATGGCAGTGTCTGAGCTGGCAATAATCAATTGGGAAACTTCTGAACTTCTCTTATTACTCTCCCAGGGCTTGTGTTCCTTGACATGCTCAAATATACCATGTGTTCTGCCACACTCTAATAACGTTAGTATGAAGTCCCTTGTTCATTGCAAGGGCCAGTTTCACGATGACATGATCAAAGATGGTGGAAGAACCTAAGGCTAGGAATAGTTATTTACATCATACTGGATAAAGACCCTCAAAGGAGCAATCTCAGAAGCACAGCTTGTGACACGGAAACAAGCAGAAGCCGACAAGCGGCAGGAGGTGTTGAGCTGCTTGGACGGTGTTCATTTTTAATGCAGATCTTGAAAATTGTTACCGCTTTAGGAAGAACATAACTAAAAAATGTCTGGGAGGCAAACATATTTGAGTTTAAACAATATGAATTTAAAATACGAATAACCATCTTGGTGGATTAATCAATTCAGTTTTTTTTTTCCTGTGCAGCTGCATTTCGCTAAGTAACACATTCTATTTCAAGGCTGTTAATGCGGGAGCAGCTGCAACACGCTCTGGGGATTTTTTAAAATCTTGACGAAATTAAAGGCAAAGACATAAAAACAAATTCTTCACAGCTACTCTGGCTGATGCCATTATAACACTAACAGTATTTTCAAGTACATCATATACTCGGGTAGTGCTACTTTTAACTAGTATAGTTCATAACAACACTGTATGTGTTGATAGCACTTTCCCTCTAGCAAGTTAAAGGTCATTTACAAATATGAAGGAATTAAGCCTCATGGCTCCCCTGTGAAACTGGGGAATATTATCTTTATTTTACACATGAGGAAACTGAGTCACAAAGTTTTTTTCCCACGTGCCTGGGGTCCAAAACGGAGCTCACATAGTTGCATAAATACCACAGCTGTGATTGCAAGCACAAATTAAGTGTTTGCATATGAAAATGGACAGTGATGGTGTTAGTGGCCATTTGTTTTTGGAAGCCTGATTGCAGAAACTGAGTCTGTGATTTAGGCACATAACATAAGAACGGCCATACTGGGTCAGACCAATGGTCCATTTAGTCCAGTATCCTGTCTTCCTATAGTGGCCACTGCCAGATGCTTCAAAGGGAATGAACGGAACAGGGCAATTATGATCCATCCCCGTCATCTAGTCCCAGCATCTGGCAGTCAGAGGCTTAGGGACACCAAGAGCATGGGAGTTGCATCCCTGACCATCTTGGCTATTAGTTATTGATGGACCTATCCTCCATGACTGCACGCATGTTTTTGCTCACATGCAATTTTTACCCTGAACGCCCGTGGCATGACTTGGAACAGAACTAAGGTCTCCTAACTCCCAGTACTTTGTCTTCTATATCACAATATTGACCTTCCTCCCTACAACAGCTCTAGCAAACTCCAGAGTTGTAGGGTCGATTGCTTCAAGGGTTCTTTGAGTGTAATTCAAGCCCCTTTCAAAACATATCAAGTCACATCTAGCCAGAGAGCAGAAGGAAAAAAGACAGTATCTTCTCTCCAGTGCCAAAAGCCTCACCTGACTTCCTGGGCACCAAAAGCCCCACCTGTCCCCTCGCCCATTTCCACAACGTCTGGCTCTAGGCTCTCTGCTAGCCTCTGCGCCGTGCAGCGCCTGGGAAGCAGCTGGCATGTCCAGCTCCTAGGCTTAGGGGCGGCCAGGGGGGTCCACGTGCTGCCCTGCCCCCTGCCCGCAGGCGCAGCTCCCATTGGCCGGGTCAGGGCAAAGACGACTTGTGAGCCCTCAGCAGGTAGCTGTGCCTCTCCCGCTGCTGCCGGCCCTCTTCTCCTCCTTGTGCTCCTCCTGTGGCTGGGCTCAAGCTGCGGCGCGTGCTCCTACGGCGACCCCGAGGTCTGCCACCCCATCGCCGGCACCCAGGAATTCGAGGTACGTATCCCTGTCTCCGAGCGCTGGGAATGGGGCTGCTGGAGGGGAGGGGAGGAGAACAAGACGAACCCAGTGCCCGGCCCGGCCACCTCAGGGAGTCGGGGGCAGGCCTGGCCCAGCAGCACCACCCCCCTCCCCGGCCCGGGACAGTTCTCCTGAGTCTGTCGCTGGCCCCAGCAGCCTGGACTCTGGACAACTCCTCCCCTCCCCCTGCCCTGCATCCCTCTCCCTGCATCCCTCCCCGTCCCAACTCCCCCCACACCCCCATCCCCCTCCCTGCATCCATCCCAAGCCCCATCACCATCATTGCATCCCTCCCCATTCCATGCCTCCCTGCACCCCACATGTACCCATCCCAGCCCTGTACCCCTCACAGTGCTCTCCCATCCATCCTCTCCACCTCCCAGAGCCACCACCCCCATATCCCTCACCCCCCACAGCCCTGCACCCCATTCATCTCCATACACTGCTGCATGCCCATTATGTCCCTATACACCCCTGTGCCCCCCACATCCTCATGCACCTGTAGCCTTCTGCCTCCCCCTGCATCCCCACATACCCCTCACATCCTCTCCTCTCTCCTTCACTGCCCCCTCTCACCCCACCCTGCTCTCATCCTTGGCCTCTTTCCCTCCCCATCCTCTCTCCTCCACTCCCCCTTCTTTTCCCCTCCGGCTTACCCTCTTCCCTTCCCGGCAGGGTGATTTAGACAGCCTCTGGAAGAGTGGAGTCCTCCTGGGCACCATCATAATCAGAGAGAGAAAATAAAAAAGCAATAAAACCAGACAATGAAACTCAGCCAGCGGCCCAGGGCCCAGGCAGAGCAGAGCCCCCTCAGTGCCAGGCGGCCAGTCTCTGGCCCCTTCGTTCTGGGGCCCAACCTTCATGCCGGGCACGGCAGCACCTACAGCCTGCGGGCTTGGGAAGTCTCCTGTAGCTATGATGACCAAGCAATGGACGGAGGGGGGACGGAGGGAGCGGGAGGCGGGGCCTCGAGGCAGGGGGCGGGGCAAGGGTGTTCGGTTTTCTGGAATTAGAAAGTTGGCAACCGGCTCTCAACTTTTCAGCTTCAACAGGGAAAATGGAACATCCAGCATTTGGGGGAGCCTAATACATTCAGTTCAACAGCCCATAGCAGCAAAAGGATGCTGCCCTGGACCGGACACACTAGTCATACCACGATGTCCTTTGATTCACTCGAAGGTGCCACAGAATCCGGACACCCTTGTCACACAGTTTAGGCCCAGTTTCCCACAGAGTACACAGGGCCTTGCCCATAGCACCCTGGGTTAAGGCAGAACCATCAACCAAGGTGTGGCCAGAAGCAAAAGGTTTGCTGAGTTAGGGAGAGTTTCCCTGCTCCTAGGGTGAGGGCTGAGAGGGCCTGCTCAGGCTTTCCCCTTAAGTCAGGGGACTATGGTTAGCATAGCACTGACCGAGAGTGCAGCACGACCAGGCAGGCCCAAATTAAAAAATTGTGGGCCCCATGGCCTATGAAAATTCTCTTCCCCCCCCCCCCCGACCTTCCTTGAACTAGACAGAGTATGTGATATACAAGACAAGCTGCCACCCTAGGTACACCGTCAGTGTGCTGCCCTCCTCCTACCACCCAGGGGAGAGGTCCTCAACCAGGGATGAAGAGGGATGTACCCCTTGGGGGGAGCAACAGACTCTTTTTCAGGGGGAGAGCGTGGTGAGCCTTCCGATGGTTCAGTGGTTATGGTAGAAGTGGGGGGGCCAAGCACCAGATCACAGCGCCACACACTCAGGTTTGGCCCGGCTGTCCTGCATCACAACAGAGGGTTGGCCACGCTAACACGTATGAGTGGCGCAGTGACCTGGCGTGCCAGGTTGCAGTGCCACTCATGGTTTTGTTGTTTGTTTGGTTATCTGCTGGTTGGGGGCAGACTCATGAGCTAGGGGCCCTGTGCAAATGCAGGGAGTGCACACTGGTTAATCCAGGCCTGCCAGCAGGCTGACAGGCACTGGTAAATCTCCACCTCCCAGAAGCACACAGGTCTCAGACAGGTTGAGCTCTTTGTCTAATCTCAAATCCACAGTGTGAGCGTACAGGCTAAACCTCTCAACTTGTCTCTACAGTCCATGAAACCATCTTGCTATGCTGGGGACCCTCCCAAACGGCACCCACCTTAGAACGTGCTGGAACCACTAAAAATTGTTCCTAGAGCCTGGAAAGAAATAAAGAGCCTACTAATTTCAAGTATTCATCTCGTCTTTTTTGTGAAATGCATTTTACCTACTTCCCTGCAAACGGTTCAAACCCTCAGGTTCCGATGACACAGGGGGAAAGTGTGCTGACCAAAAAACAGCCCTACCAAAGAATGGTAATGTTCTTGTGGCCTGCCTTTATCACACATCTAAGCTGTGTCAAGCACCTGAGATTTAAGCAAGAGGCAACACTAAAAACAGGCAGAACAATTGCTGCTCATTGGTTTGACTTGTAGGGATTTTTTATTACAAATTAAGTTAGCTTTGTATTTCATATATGTTGGGGAGCTTCTTGGATAGTTGGAAGCATTCAGCCCTTGCCTCGCAAGTGTAACACATCTGAGGCATACATCAGTTGCCTTCTAATGCATACCCTGCTGTAGCTTATGGCTTACCTGCCTTCCACACAGTCCTGCCACTAGATCCATGCGTGTGGATTGCTGCCCTTGTGCAGACTTCAGTACCTGGACAGATCCAAGCTGCAGGTCTGGAACCTTTGAAGTCACATCCGATTGACTCCAAGAGAGAGAAGGGTTCAGGCCCCTAATCTATCAGTGAACTAAATGACTTCTGATCCTGGGTGGTAAACTCCGAACACAACTAGTAACTGGTCAGATCACTCAATTTGCCACCCCGTCTTATGTAAGTGGCGAATGCTGACAGAGCAATGGTAGAATGGGTTAATAATAGGTAAAGGATTTTAAAAAACGGTGCTTGAAAAACATCAGTTGACTCCTTATTTCATCCACTCAGGAGCCCTGACTATATCTACTGTCCAGCTGGGGAGTGCTGAGCAAATGCTAACTTCCTCCATAAGATGTTCCCATGCATATAACAATTCACTGTCCCCAGCTAGCCCTGGTAAGGTTTTGTAACCTGAAAAACATCAGGTAATCCTAAACCTTTGTTCTTCAAGGAAAATCAGTTTTCAAGGGCACTTCCTTTGTTCCACCCAATCCTCCCACCTAATTGCGCCCTACACAGTCTTCTCCTGCTCTCCTTGTTGTGCTATTTCTTATGCCTTATCCCATCTCTGAGTGTGTTCAATGGGCACCTTCCTCATTCAAATCACACATTTCTTCTGTCAAGCCAACACAGAAGCAATAATCCACCATAAAACCAAATCCTAAAATCCCCTGCAGCATCTTCGACCAACTGGCATATTTATGTCTCTGCTGTGCTCTCTGAGTGAGCTCTTTGTAGCAATTGTGCAGAACCAGGCACACACTTGGTGCTCAATAGATACTAAATATTATCTAATAATGCGAACACCTACCTTCTTTCACATCAGTGGAGGGGTTAGCCCATACGTTTTAGGTTTTGTGATGCTGGCCATGTCTCTTCAAGATTATATGACTGAAAACGCCAAAAGTTTCTCCATTTATCTATGACCCCGATATATTTTTTCAGGCAATGCTTGCTTCTCTGTTTCACGCTGCCAAAGACCTCAGCCCTTATTTATTGCTGGTTGACCACTCTAACTTTGATTAATCATTCTCTGTGTTAATATCGAACAGCCCCTGGCTTCCTCAAACAGATTACAGCTTCTGTCAAATTATTCCCCCCCCCCAATACAGAACACGGATAAATGATAGCCACTCAGTCCAATGGGAATGAAACAGACGCATTGTAATTATAGCTTAAAAAACCCCACTAGTGAGTCAGTTTTCAAAATGAACTTGAAATGACTTGTGAAGTAGAGGATCAAGAACAGTAACTGCTAAAGGCAGAGAAAGCCAGAAAATGGTGATTTTTGTTGTTGTTACCTTTATGTTGCTTTAGAAACATGGGGCTGAATTTCTTGAGAAGTAAGGAAGAATGCGAAAGATTTTAACCCATTGTAAGTTTTGAGATGGAAAGAAGATCTGTTTTTATAGAATGAATACAAATTTTATCTTATAAGAAACTTGCTGCAGGAGATTAACTAAACTATTAACACTTTCAACACCCATAAATATCTTTTATTCAAAGGTCTCAAAGCATTGTGTACACATTCAGGAATCAATGAATTCTCATAACTACATGAGAGATGGGTAAGTTTTATTATCCCCACTGCATTGTCTGATCAACTAGGTCCAAATTGTCTCAGGGGCATAATTCTGAACCTCTTACTCTGATTATTCACAAGTAGGCCATTTAATTCAATGGGTCTACTGAAGTGATAGCTGCTCGGCAATAAGAGTATGAAAGACAGAGAGCTGGTAACAGAACCTAGGAGTCCTGCCTGCCAGTTCCTTAATCTACCAGTAACAGCTCCCTCCCTCCAATGATATACCACCTACTTCTGGTCTACTAACTTGTGATATTAAACGAGTTAAGGAAACAGAACACCAACAAAGGTTTTAGTGGGTTTCATAAGTAGCGTTTTAGACTTTCAAATTCTCCTGTTCATGAACCCAGAGCCAGAGGTGTTTGAATTGCACTGGGCAAGCTGGAGTCCTTTGTCTAACAGATTTGCAAGAGTGTGCAGTTATTGCCAAGCTCCTAAATCATTACCTTAGTGCTGCACCTGCTTCTGAGGTAATTGGCTCAGTTCTCCACTGCATCCAATAAGCACTGGGCACAGCTCGGTGGGGTCAGTAGCCACAAAGAGTTGGTTGAGCCTCCTTGATCCTGAGGCCAGTCCTATGCCAGCATTGAGCTCTCGGGCTGGGTGAACATTGTCCTTTTTGTGTGTGTGGAAAGTTGGGTTTTCAATTAAACTAACATTTTTGTGGAAATTGTCGGCTTGTCTCAAAAAAAAAACAACACAAAAAATATCTATTTTTCAATCAGAAAATTCAAAAACCTGAAAACCTAAAAGTTTTGGCCAAATTTCAGCTTGAAGTTTTTGAGAGTTAAATGTTTGGTTTGGGGGGCTTTTGTTTTTCCATGGAGAGGAAAAAATTCTGATCGGCTGGACTGGTCCCAGTGTTGTTGTTTTTTGTTTGCTTTTTAACAGAAGCCTCAGGGTTGCTCTAAACTACACCAGATGTCTGTGGCCCTAAAAGGCTTGTTCGGAGGCTGGGGATGACTGGCATGCAACAGTGCTTTGGCTATACAATGGATACACTCCAGTGCTGGACTTGTTTGTGGCATAGGAGCTGGGTGCCCAGCTCCATACCACATAAAGAATTCCCCTATGCCAGGGAAATCTAAAGTGTCTTGAGAGACATAGTCCATTTAATCTGGGTGCAGTCCAGGGATTTAGGAACTCTGTTATCAAATCTCACTTCTAATACTGACCCCATCCTGCCGCCAATGGCCTCGGTAGATATAACGCTTACCTATCTCACAGCAGTATTGTGAGGATCAAACAGTTACTGTCTGTAAAGTGCTTTGAAGGTGAAAAGTAAGGGCTAAGAATTGGTCAAATATGCAAATATTCCTTGCTTCAGTTTTAAAAGCTATTTGTTACAGTATTGTTGTGTACTACAGTAGCACTGACAAGCCCAAACCAAAGCTGAGCCCCCACTGTTTTAGGCACTGCACACCCACACAGTGACAGAGAGTTCCTGTCCCGAAGAGCTTACAGTCTAAATGGGTAAAAGGTGATGGAAGAAGGGAAGTACAATAAGCCCCATTTTACAGGTGGGAAACTGAGGCACTGAGAGATTAAATGATTCGCCCAAGCTCGTGCAGGGAGTCTTTGGCAGAGCCAGGTACTGGACCCAGATCTTCCAAGTCATAGTCCAGTGAACAACCCTTCCTCAACAGCACAGAACATGAGAAATGTGAAGCAAAGCAGGATATATGGGGTACTCCTTTGGAACCTGAACCTGCTTTCAATGAAGTCTGTGGGACTTTTGCCATTGACTTCAATGGAAACAGGATCAGACCCTGTTATATTAATATTCCACATACTCCTATTTCACAGCAGCCCCGCTGTCTGAACGGTGCATGCAGCTCAAAAGCTGTGGGAATGTTTGTGTGTGCACTGAGTTGTTTCTACAGCATAAAAGACTTTGCCCTCTAGATCTTTTAAGTAATGTACACAGACATGTCCTCCTATAATTTAAATAACTCAGTAAGGCAAACCGAGAAACTTCTTTGCTATGGTTCAGAGTCGGTAAACCCTCCACAAACATTGCACAGAGAGTTGTATATTCAACAAAAGGTTACACAATCAAAAATAATTATAAAGAACTAGTTGTGGTCTCCCCGAGTCGTTTTAAACCTAACCCATGCAAATAACTCGGTTTGAAAAGTAAAGGTTCACAGTGCAGATTGTATCAGTCTGAAATGCTTGCATGAGTTTATTTTGATTTCTGAAAGCACATTGCTTGAAGCTTTGTATAGAATTAGCGAGTCACTGATTGAGGTTTATGATCTGCCCCCAGATGCACAAAGCCATAAGAAACTCCCATTGGCTCCTAGTATTGTCTTGAAATCAATGGAAGCTGCTGGCACACAATAGATGGCAGAATTTGGCCCTTAGCCAGTAGACAAGTGTGAAAGGCAACAAATAACTGTACAAAGAAAAGGACCCAATGCAATCCAGCAGCAACTTATAAAGCACATTGTCATGCAAATATCCCAACATGCCTTATCAAAAAAACAAAAACGGGGGGAGGGAAACCCAGCTGTGGAATACTGCTCTGCTCTTGGCTGAATCTTTAAAAAAACCTGATCTCTAGACTCAGTGACAATAAAATTAGGGAAGGCGCAATGGGCTTGGGTAAAGTAAGAAGCAACCAGAGTCAAAACTTCCTCTGAGATTCGGAAATAGCAAGTACCCACCTTAGAAATCCAGCGAGAAAGCCTGCTCTTGAGAGCGTGCTACCCAGTTTTGCCAGAGCACGGGGGTTGGATCATTTGGATAAAGTTCAGATAAGCATCTGAACTACTGGGTGCTCATGCAACCTGAATCACTCAACCTTTAGGGGTTCAACCATGACTAACTAAAACATCTGTTACAAACCTGTCAACCGAACAGAAAGACGATTGGTGCTCAGGGCCTCATTTATGGACTTTTTTTTTTGAACCATTAAACTACTGTATGCACGACTGTGTGGTGGGTGAGAGAGGGAGAACTGAAGGAGATGGAAGAGAAGAGCAGAGGTTTTCTGTGTGTGAAGCTTCCTTAAAATCTAGAATGCAGGGCAAGGTATCAAGTGTAGATATATGAGTGGAATTTTCAAAAGCATCTAAGTGACTAGTCCCATTGACTTGACACTTGGGCACTTCTGAAAATTCCCCTGTCTCTTTTTTGGCTGGGATTTTCAAATGAGTTTAAGGAAGTTAGGTGCATTGAAATTCAATGGAAGTTGGACACCTAACTCCCTTGGCTGGTTTGACAAATCAAGTATGCACAGGAGCTTTTCCCAGAGCAACAAATCACAAAAGGTAAAAATATTTTAGATGTGTAACTAAACAAAACATTTATATACAGTCATACAGTTATATACAGTAGCCAAATAGATTTTGAATGAGTGGGGTTTTTATAAAAATGTACTGAAACCCAAACCAAAAACCTTATAACCTGAGACATAGATATAGGCTGAGATTTTCAGATGTGGGTGCCTAAACATAAGCTTCTAAATTCATATTTAAACGCCTAAATAATTGGCCTAGTTTTCAAATATGCTGAGGAAGGAGAATCTGCCAGACTTCAAAGTAAACTGTTCTGGGCAGTTTCAAACTCATGCCAGCTGTTTAGGTGCTTAAATATGGACACAGCTCCTAAATTTAAGCACCCTTTTTGTTCACGCAATTTATAAGCAATCCAAAGTGAGCATTCAGCAAACTGCTACAACTCATTCCTCTCTTTGATACCACTGAAAGTTAAATAAAAACACAGGGCAAACAAAAATAGCAAATTTGTTTAAATCAGGAAATGCATGTAAATAATAATACTTTTATGATTTTCATCTCAAAGAACCACTAATTATTGTTGACAACTGTATTTTGTGGCCAAGACTACATTCAGTCTGTTATGAAGCGGGCTTGATTTACTAAAATGTGTGCATGCAGTTGCGCATTTCCACCTCTAAAATGAATGCACGATTGCTGCATTTGTGCTGCACACTGGGAAACTGCACATGCAAATGAGACGTTTGTTGCTGTTTGCATGTACAATCATGGCTGTTAAGGTGAATTAGCCACTCAGTTACATATGTATTTGCATACATGCGATGACACACAGACACCTTAAAAATGTCACCATAGATGACCCAACACTGCAAGGTCCATTCGTTCTTCCTGGCGGCTAAGGCCAGGGAGAATCTGTGTGATCGGGTAGGTAAGGCATTGGACTAGGACTTGAGAGAGTGGGGTTCTGGCGCCTCGATCTGCCCCTTATCTGCTGGGTAGTGTAAGGCAAGTCACTTCCTCTCTGTAATGCTTTGCCCCCTCCCGCTGTGTGTCTTGTCTAGTTACATTATAAATTCCTCAGAGCAGGAATTCTCTTGTAGTAATTACCTAGCACAATGGTAACCCAATATTAGTTAGGTGCTTTTGTAATAAAACTAAATAATACTATGGGTGGGAGAAAATAAAGATTTAAATATGGTTTATGGGGCTGGGTTGTTGGATGACCAATAATTAATGTAAAGAGGATTAACTGGAGCAGTTCGTTTACATAATTGTATTTTTAAAGTGTCCCACAGAAGGGCTACAGCAAAGGAAAGGTGCTTCTTTTTTACCGAATTGGTGTAGAAATAACAACAAACAAAAACAGATTCACGTTAGACCCCGACCTCTCATTTTTCAAAGATGTGCCGTCTTTTTTCGTTACTTCCTACTGGGGCAAAAATATTTGTCCAAAACATTTTTTCTGCAAAAAAGGGCCAGCTTTCCATTGAAAACGTGGACTTCTTGTCCAAAAAGAGAAGCCGAGAAACTTTTCTGCCAAACGACAAAAGACTCGTTTCTCGTTGAAAATGTTCAGTTTTTCAATGGAAAAAAAAGTCAGATTTCTGACCAGTTCCCCTGCTTACCTCTGCCTGTGTTTGTTGGCCAGACTGAATGTGCCAGCAGGATAAGGCCAGGGGTGGGATCAATATTTCCCTCATCTCCCCCTTCCAGAATTCTAGGGAAGCTACTTCCACTGTGAATGAGTAAAATTCAAACACTAACACAGCAGAAAGAGCAGGGAGAAATCCCAGCAGGCAAAACCCATTCTCAGTGTAACTCTGCTGAAGTCAGTGGAGTTACATCAGAGATGGATTTAGCCCCATAGTCCCATCTCTCTCCTCCAGATGTCAGCACAGGACTATATAATATCTTCCCCTCCCCCCAGCACCCATTCGTAAAGTAGAAGCTGATTTGTGGCCTTTCTGTGATCGTGAGGAAGAGCAGGCATCTTTGCTTGTCTCTCTACTGGATTTGTTTTTGTAATTTCTTTTTACTTGAAGGTTTACCAGCTGCTTTATTACCAGACTGAGCTTCCCTCGCAGTCTCTCTCCCTTTCCCTCCTTTTTGTTCCTAGACACAATCAGTGTCTCTGGTCCCAGCTGCCACTGCTGATTTTTCATTACAGTTTAATTTAAAGCTGGGATTGGAATGGAAATGTCTTTTTGCCATTTGGGGTTTGTGAGGCCTGTGGTTTTATTGCCAAAAGCACAAATGTTAGTTACTACTGTTTTTCCAGTGTATAAGTGTTAGGTGCCTGTGGAGAGGGGTGTGTGGGAAAGTGGTGCGGATGCTTGTGAGGAGCAGGGGAAACGAAATAAATCCACCTCGCATAGAGAAGATAACCCAATTCTGTGCCTCATTTGAGTATTGATGCTGGTGTACATGTTGGTGTGTTTGTTGTTTTGAGGGATGGGGGATGTCGAAGAGCCTGGGGGGAGGTTAATATGTTCCAGGGCATCAGGTCTGTGCAGGTCACTCATCAGGTGGATGTAAAGATACACTAAAGGCCTGGTATTTTGCTTCCCCTGGAAAAAAACCGCTTTCATTTAATACCTACAACCGCTCTCGTTCCACACTGCAAATAGAACTTTAATGGGAGCCAAACAGTGCTTCTGAACCCCTGCTTGGTCATAGCGCTTCCGGGCAGATAAACAAATCAACAGCAAAGCTGGTCTCCCAGAGAGAGGAAACTCTGTAATCGGGCCTCCTGTCTCCCTCTTGTGTCTGCCCCAGTGTGCGGGAGGATTAAGAAGAGCCCACCAGGCATGCCTTACAGTGCAATGATGAACCCCCAAGGAGGGCAAATGAGTGAGCTTTCCACAGGCGTTCACTGCTGAATACTCCATATGGGGGGGTGTTGTTCTTCTTGGCCACTCTATATAGAAATGATCAGACGAAGAAGGCAAAATTGTCAATGTCTACATCTCTAATTTCAAAATTAAATTACGCTGAGAGGAAATTCAGGCCTTCCCCTGAGGGATGGACGGAGGAGAGAGGCTGGACAGTTACATTCTTCAATTTAAATATTTAGCATCAGCACAGGAAGCTACTGTTTCTAGCGTGGCAGATTGCAAAAGGGAGGCCTAATCTCTTATCTGTCATGCTAAAAACAATTACTGTCTCCCCTCCCAGCCAGACCCTTATCTTTTCCTGGCTACATCATTTCAGATGTCAGACGGAACTCTCCATTACTTCCTTGGATCATGCTGACTCTTCACACATCCTCCATGTCAACCTCTTCCCCAGCTGGCCTCAGGCTGCTCCGGAACTTGAGCTTGACTGGTACTGATTCATTGTCAGTGTGCCAGCCTGGGAGCACATGGGGCTTTGTTTTGAATAGAGCAGATTTTCTCCATTTCTCAAGCATCTCCACTGGTAAATAGACCCTCGGTTACACACAGGCAACACCACTGGCTTCATGGCGCTGACTGAATGGGGTTTTGTCTGTATTCTTAATTCCTAGCTTGATGCTGAGCACTTTCTTCAAAGCACTGACCTTCCTCAATTTCCATTGCATTGAATGGGAGTTGAGGCTCCTCAGCATCTTGAAGGATTGAGGCTTTTTAAATTAGCTATAATTCTACAGTTCCGAATGTAGGTCACGCTCATGGGAGTTGAAGATGAAATCCACTAATCGGTGTATCCAGGTGTTCATATCATGCTCAACATCATGCTAACTGAGCTGAGATGTAGACTGGGGCAGAGTTGGGTGAAGAGCCTTGAAGAGGAAGAGGAAGATTTTGGATTTGATGCAGAAGGACCCAGTGAAGGCTTTTGAGAAGCAGGAGAGATTGTTAGACTCAGCCAGGATGGAAGATGATACTAACTGTGGCATTTTGGATAGACTAGAAAGGAGAGGCCTTCTGGTAGTACTGAAGTGTAGTACTGAAGGCAAGACATCTACAGATGTGATGGAGGGAGCAATAGGAGAAGGATGAAGGGTAAGTTGACCGAGCCATGAACCAGGGCTTCCGCAGTCAGGATCAGGAAGGAAAGGATGTATTTTAGAGTTACTGTAAATGAGGAGGCAATACATTTGGCAAGAGCATAATGATGTAGTAAAAGCAGAATAAAGAAGGGTCAAAGATAGACAGTTGTACCCTCTCCTTTAGGGGTCTAGATGTCCCAGTTTACTGGCACTATTCTCTTAGAAGTGATGATCCTCGTGTGTTGGCCAATTATTGGGGAGCAGCACGTCTACCCAGTGTGGCTCTGGGCCTGTCCAGTGCCTCAGTTTCCCTCTCTATATCACACCACACTTTCCCTCTCTCCAGTCAGTCATTGGCATCCAGTGGCCTAGGTCACTGAGGTGACTTGGTCCTCTGACCAAGTCAACCTCCCCCCCCTTTAGAGTATAAACCAAATCCAAACAAACACAAGACAAGTTTTCTTTCCCAAGAGTCTGTCTGCTCTTCCACAATACACTCTTCCAAGACTGCCCCTCTTCTGGGCTCTTGTCAGCGCTTTCACCCTCCCCTTCTTCACAGGGGTTCCTGCATCACTTCACTAGCTAGCAGCCTAAACAGTCTCTGTTCTCCCCTTCACAGAAGAGCTGCAGGGTTTGCTGCACCCCCTGACTATGTGGCAATATAGAGGGATCCCACGCCCACCTTCTTCACTGGTTCACAGTCCTTGAAGCCCTGAAGCCCTGCCCTTATTACTCCCAGCCCTCCTGGCTGCCCAGGTCTCCTCTCCCTGAAGTCTCCCACCAGTCTCCCAGGTCTTCTCTTCCTCCTAGAACTCCTCTGTCCCTGTTCAGCTCCCCCTTACTGAATTACAGGCTGCTCTGATTCTTCCAGCAGCCTGCTCTTAGTCACCTGACCCTTTGTCACTCATTTCCTACACCTGGAGAGGTAAGCTAAGTCATTGTCTACACCAGCATTTAGTTCATGGCAGCTGCCGTGTGACTCTACGCCTCACTAGCTGCCTCGGATTAACTGTCTGTGTGGATCCTGCTGACACACTTTAAGATTTCATGAATGCACTTTTAAAGAGGACTCGATCAAAGCACATTGACGAACTGTTAATGTGCATCAGCAGGGTCCATGCAGACAGTCTGCAGCAGGTGTGGGTTAGAGTCACACCTCAGTTTCCTGCGACCTGTTCTGTTCGTGCAGCTAACCCCTTAGTCTGGCACAGACACAGCTGAGCCCCAGCATTCTTAAAGGGACAGCTCACCCTGTGACACAGGGAAACGGAGATTTTGTCCGTTTCAGCATAATTGGCTAGATAAATGGTTTGACAGTGTCATTCTGTTTCCCCACATATGCACCTGCAATGCTTTGTCCTCCCACCTTCCTCTGCTTCTTACCTGATTCCCATCCTCTCTGTTGTCCTTCTCTACCTTAATATTAATGATACTTTGCACTTCTATAGTGCTTCCATCTGAAGATTACCAAGTGCATTATAAACAATGAATTGAGCCTCCCAGTATCCTTGTAAGATAAGGGAAATTGAGTTAGTATGACTAAGTGACAAATTAGCTGTTAGTATTTCCAAAGTACCTATCCCTTATAGTATCTGGGTGCCACAAAAAGCTTAAAGAGGACAGTGGGATCTGTCCCAAAAGGAGAGCAATTATCTGTCCTGCTCTTTGATTTCATTGTTGGGTCCTACACTGGAGCGCACTGCTGGATTTTCTTGAGGAATGTTTTATTGAAGAGGTGAGTTTTGCAATGAGGTCTGAAGGTGGACAGGGCAGGACCCTTCCTAATCTCCTTTAGGACAGAGATCTCATTAGTGGGTATAACACTCTAATGAGACGGCTCTGTACTCCAGCTCCTTTGATTTCCCTTAGTGGTAGCTGCCTCGTGGATTCTGAAAGAGAGGTGGTCCTTCAGAGAGCTTGAGTCTATGCTACTGAATCCTCTATACTGCGTGTCCAGTGACATGAGAGCCAACTCAAATTCTCTAAATACTACCCCCACAAGGATAAGGGCCCCTAATCCTTTCTATCCAAGCTAGAAAAACCTGCCTTCACATCAGCACCCCAGAGAATCCATATGAAATGCATCCTTGGTTGGTTTTTTTTACTCTCTCCAGCAATGCTAACTAACATTCCAGTGGTTTGACCTTTCTCAGAGAAGCAATGCCAGAAAATGAAAATAGTGATGTTTCTTGTCTCTGGTGTTCAGAACACAGTTATAAAGAAAAAAACAGCTCTCTTCACTCTGTGTGTGGTTAGATGGTCAGATATCACATGTATCCACTGCCAGTAACCATTTTGAAATCCTAGTGCAGTGGTGAAACTGGAATGTCTGGTGACTGCATCACCAGTCAAGTTAATTGAGTTGATCTGAACAATTGATGAGCTGGAAACAAGGTATGAGAGATTATTTGAAAGGTACAATGTTTCTGGAATAGACAAATATCTCACCAGACAGTTAACATTTAGACCTCTCTCTAAGATGCACTCAAATTTAAGTAGTATCTAAAGCCATGGCCTAATCTTCCTCAGAGGAAACTGTTTAAATCTTCAAATAGATTATTGCTGAGGGGCACTAAATATCCAAGTTTTTCTCCAGTGTTTACAGACATAAATGCAGGAGAAAATGTGACCTGAATGTTAGTTGTCCTGGAATGTTAGTTGTCCTGTTTGACAGGAAAATGGGTTTTTGATCTCATTTGCTGCTACAGAAATCTTTTCAGAAATCTCTTGGAAAACCTCATAAAACCCAGGTTAGCTGCCACATATGGGACACATTAACTCCTCATTTCTGCTGGTTCTTAGCAAATTTTTGTCTGGTGACAACACATGAACTTTTGTGTGTTTTTGTTTTGCTTCATACTGCAGAGAAACCGGTGGTCTCGGTTTGGTTTTGGAAAGCACTTAATGTAAAGCGCAGCCCTGACATATCCAAAGAATCAGTTAGTTCTGTTAAATCATGTGGAACCACATTCAGGCTCTTTGGCAGGAACTGGAGGTTGGCCTACTTTCCTTTTCTTGAGTTTCTAGAGCAGCAACCATTATTCCAGTGAAGGCGCAGGTAGAGCAATGCAGAGGCACATCTGAGACATGTGCTCACTGGACACAAATCTTATGACATACTCCAGGGGCAAATGAGTTCGGCAAAATGTCATTAACAAATGTTAAAAGCCTCACACAGAACAAGCATCTGAGCATTTCAAACATGGCCTCTGAAATGGGAACATGACATGTGCGTGTTGAAAGGGGAAACTCACTGAGCTGCCTCATTAGAATTAGTAATATACTAGGCCAGATCCTCAGCTGGTGTAAATTGTCATAACTCCACTGACTTTGATCATTCATTGACACCAGCTGAGTAGCTGGCCACTGTCCTGACAAAAAGATACCACCAGATACTGCACGGACTACATCTTTCAGCATCTGAAACCCAGAACTTCTGGGGGCTGAGGCAGATCACACATTTGACTTCAGGCCTGGAGTCACCTTTCCTACTTTCATCTCTAAAAACCTGAGTCCAAACCAGAGCTGAGTTTGTTAGCCTCAACCTAGCAATTTGTGGACAATTGTCCACTTCACAAACCCTTACCTGCCCACCTTATAACACCCACCATACATTGTGTTGCAAGCCTCCGCTCGGGAGAGGACCAGCACTGGAATAGCAGGCCTGTTGTAGAAATGGACGGAGGGGGCTTAACTAAAAAGAATAGAGAAACTTGCACAGCTCTTGGCAGCCGTGAACTTATTTCTAGCTGGTGTTATTAGCACTTCACTTGCTTCATCCATTTTTCAAAAATGTGACTTATAAGAGTTTTGTGCCTTTGGGTGAAGGAAGGGGTTGGTGGATTGAACGTGCTCAGCATGCAGAGATATAACCTTGTATATATGTTTATGGTGCAGGTATGTTCAGCCGTCTACAGTTAGAAAAAGGGTTTGCGTACTAGCCTCACTCCCGAGAAACTGAACAGACAACTAGAAGGCAAGGCAAAACCTGCCAGATATTGAAGGTCTGTCCGTATTAACCCAGGGCTATTTTTAGTTTTCTAATGTAAAAAGTGGGTGAGATGAAGAGTGAAGTGATCCGTTTCCAGCAGAAAAACTAGCTGAATCTTCATTAATAATTCCTTATAGAAAGCTGTGTGCCTTTATCTGACAGCCTGACAAGCCATACTAAACAACAGTTACTGCAGGGATGTAAGAGATATAATCTCAACACCAAGCCTTGTGGAGGTGCCATTGTCATGTTACATTAAGATGAGAAAAGCCTCCCTCTTAGTAGAGAGAGATTGCAAGAGGGTTATTTTATCAGGATACTAGGAAAATGTGTCTGTGACATTCCACTTTGGTATTTTGATTTGGGGATGCATTGGAAATTAGATCTGATAACTGGTGTGATGGGAAGAAAGAAGAAGAAAACAAAAACAAAACAAAAAACCCCAAAACAAAACAAAACCCCCCCTGATCTTGTCCTGGATCTGCCAGTCACTGATAATGAGAAATAGCCCACATCAAAATCCTAGCTGTGAACAGCTCAGAGCTGTGGGAAAAGTAAGGTCCCCAGCTGAATGTCATGGCTGACTTCCCGGAGGCAGCGTGGTCTGGTGGATAGGTCATTGGACTGGGAATTGGGTAGTATGGGTTCCCATTCCTGGCTTTGCTATTGACCTATTGCATAATATGTGGCAAGTCACTTCTCTACTCTGTGCTTCAGTTTGCCCATCTATAGAAATAATGGAGATGCTTTGAAATCCGTGGCTGGAAAGAGCTTGGTATTATTATTTTCCGGACCAAGAACCTGAATCCAAACACCTTTGACAAATTCAGATCTGAATCTGAACTGAAGGGCTTGGGGTCTATGTCCGCTGCTAATGAAAATTATGTGATCCAGTGCCCATTTTGTGGACGTGACAATGGAGGGAAAGGGCAATTTTTAAAGCTGTGTGTCTAGGACAATTTCAAAATGGTCCGTATGCCCGGAGCTACTGGCTTGTTTGCTTTCCTCCCTCTTCCTGATCTTATCTGCATTTCCCAAACCCTGCCTGTCAGGCCGTGCCCTTGTTAATAACCCTCCAGTCCTCTCAGAGCAAAGGTTGCCCCACAGCTTTCTCTTCTTCCTGCCGCCTGTCAGGAGAGGAAATCACAACTGTCAGGAGACTCTGACACAGAGGGAACTGGGTAGCACACCGGGGTCAAGGGTAAGAATGTACGAAGAAGTGAGAAACCGCAGGCGCTGCAGCCGGTGCTGCACAGGAAAGGCCCTGGGCCTGCTTTTCCTTGTTTACTACCTTGGGATGTTCCAGGAAGAAATACAGCCGGTTTTAGATCTGATCCACACAGCAAAGCACAAATAACTGCTGATGAACAATTCACCACTATAGACTGAATTGACACCTAATAAACTTGGCCAATGGAAAAAGCCTTTGAAATGGCTCACTCCTTCCTCTCAGACAGAAACAAAAAAGGTGATATGGACAACCGTGCCTGCATTGACAGGTCAGTTCTCTCCCCTCCTCACTCAAGGTTTATATGGAGATGTTGGAAGCTCTGGTGAGACAGCAAGGGCTGAAGTGCCAGCAGTACGCAGGTGACGTTCAGCTAGACATCTCGTTTTCATCCTGCAATAGAAGTACCATTTCACAGCTTCTCTCATGCCTAGCTGAGATCAGTGCCTGAGGAAGCTGGACCTGGACAAGACTGAAGTGACGCTGGTAGGAAGAGGGAAGTGTTTTGAAGAAATCTCCTCCCTAAAAACCCCGTCTATTGGCAAGACCTGCCCTCAGATTGAGGACCCAAAGGCTTCTGACTAATTTAACAGACTCTGCAGTGCACGCGGACAAGTGTGCTTTAGTGGCAGAAAGAAAATGTCCATTCCCACCTGTGGCTAGCTAGAAGATTGCACTCAAACCTGTTGGACTCAGATCTGATCACAAAGGTCCATGCATTTGTAAAATCTAGGCTTGGCTACTGCAATTCTCTACATATATCTAGAAATGAAGCCCCATGCCCTGAAAAGGCTCCAGATAGTTCAGAATGCAGCAGCCCAGTAACACAGGTCACTAGGAACATGTCACCCCTATTCACTGCTCTCTGTATTATTGAGCACAGGGAGTTCAAGATCTCTGTCCTGATTTTCAAAGACCTGTATGGAATATGACCTGGCTACTGCAGAGAATGACTCTTCTCATGATCATGATCCTCCCCTACCAGCATTATTCCGCCAGAACAATGACAGTGTGGGACGACGGAGGTGGTGAGGATATTGTGGGAGACATAACGTCACAGGGGTTGGAGCCAGACAAAGTAAGAATGACCACTAGCCTTGCTGAAAGTTTTGGGGTTTTGGTTTTCTGAGGAAAAGTCACAAATTTTTGACCAAAGAAGCCACTTTCCTTGAAAACTGTCATTTAGTTGAAAACCCAATTTGTCATGGATAAAGTTTATGGCCCAAAATTTTCAACTAGCCCTACAAAATACAAAACCTTCCAGCTGTCACTAAGAAACAAATTAACAATGTAAAATGGTCTTTCTAGTTTGTGTAAAATTCTCCAATCACTGGATTGTAACCCATTCAGCATAATGATTATAATAAATAATAACACTACCTCACAGCGCTACAATAAGGCTTTTATCAGGAGCTCTCTGAGAGACTTCCAAAGGATGTCATTACCATTGTGCAGCTCAAGAAACTGAGGCACCGATTACTGAAATGATGTGTCACCAACAGGCCAATGGCAGAGCTGGGAATAGAAGCTAAGAGCACCAGATGCTATCAACTAGGCCACACTGCCTGCAAGTCAAATATAGAGCCACCGATCAATGACTATGAAAAAGAGAGTTGGAAGAAGGTGTGGAGTGTGTAAGAGGCAAATTCTGTCTTAAGTAAATTCTAAAAATTTATATGTCGATTTTGGAGTTAAATTAGTGTTGTTGTGGCAAAAACAGGCCTTTGTGGGACAGAGGGAAATTAGAATCCAGAGAAAGGGACCACTGGGAGGTAGCCAAATGCCAAACAGAACCCCTCTGGGATACTGAAAGTAGTGAGAACATTTCCTATTTTCCTGTTAATAGTTTCATATTTGTTTTTCAGATCACACAGAGAAGCCAAGTCAATACCCTGGGCTGTGGCTGGCAGCCATTCACAGATCTGTGTCTGGAATATCAGACAATGTTTTGCACAAGTGTCCTGGAAAAAGAAAAAAGAAGGTTACATAGGGAGAGGTCTATAGAGAAGCAAGCAACAAAAGAAAGAAAAAGAGAACTACGCTGAAAGACATACCAAGCATGTCTTCCAAGAACCATCCAAAAAACCTTTCCTTAACTGTTGAACTTATCTTTCCTATTCAAGGATGACTACTGCTAATAGAAGCCTGGTGGAAAAGCTGCCAGTTACACAAACCAAGACAATGCTATGAACATGCATGAGCAGATATCTACAGATCAAGACAAATATAAACAGTGCTTGAAAACTAATTAGAAATGTACATGGATAATCACAATGGGAAATGCAAGCCAAAAAAGCGATCAAGAGAGAGAAACAAATAAATACAAAATACAAAACCTTCCAGAAGAAGCGAATGCCATGAAAAAAGCAATTGACCGGGGCAGGAGAAAGAATTTCAAAATTATTTCAAATTACAGTGATTTGGGGGAAATACTTTTTCAGAAGGTACGATATTTGGATTAGAAAATTGTATTATGTTATAACTCAAGATGCTGAACTCAAGGAAAGAGTAAAATATTAGCATAATAGCATGTAATTCAGAGATAAAACTGACATGGTAAATAATAAAATACTAAACTGCTAGACTCTGCTGCCACTGAAGTTAACGGCAAAACTCCTGCTGATTGCAATGAGGCAGAATAGGCCCCATGAGAGATTAGTTTAATTCATAATTCCTGAAGGGTTCAATCACAAGTCCTGCTGCATCCTGTGCAGGGGAGCAAGGAGCCGAGAGGGTCTGGGATTGGGACAAGTGCAAAGGTGAGTTGCTTTCCTTGGCAGGGAGCTGAGAATCAGGGCCATAAATCTGCATTTTCCAATGGTGGAGATATTTAAGTGAGCCCAAAATTCCAGCTGATGTGTGGATAAGTGTAGCAGAAGGGCTTCACTGGGGGAGTTATTGGGTTCTCCCGGCAGTGGAGAAGATCACATAGTCTATCCCCAAGCCAAGAACCAGAGGGGAGAGAGAACTGTATCACCTACATCTACATGATAGGAAAGAGCTGCTAGCCTCCCCTGAGAAGAGAAGGGAGAGTTCTTGCAACAGGGTAGAGGGTGGCAGCACATGCTGCAGCAAGGGTATTTTGTGCAAGGATTTAGAAAGGTGATGAGACAAGGGAGCAGCTGTACTTTCTAAGAAGGGTTTGAGACCCTGGATACTTTACTGCATGTATACTACCTAGCAGCAGCAGCCCCAGCCCCTTGTTCTGTCTGCCACATGGAGTCTGGGCAATCACACTCCAAGTGAGTGGCCAGCACAAATTCTTCTTTTGGCTGGTCTCTCTCCAGCACCCTCCAAGGTACATGAAGGTTGACTCTGAACGCAGCTTATTCAAAAGTTTCCTGTACAATACTCCACTTGAAGGTGTTAAGTTAACTGGGTGGGGTGGCAAATCACAGATGCCCTGTTCTAGATGTTACCCACAACTATGAGCATAGATGGTCTTGCACAGGGCAAGGTACAAGCTGCTATAGCCATGTACAACACACACTTTGCTTCTCTACAGAGGAAAAAGGACACAAAACTATCTAAACTCCTACATGCCACAAGAGGCCACAGCAGTGGTTCCCTTAATTCACCCAACAATATTGTTAATCTATCCAGCTATATACTCTTAGCCCGGCAGAAGAGTCTGTCCTATCTCAGGACCTCTCCTTCTGCCCCACCACTCCCATGAACATGCTACAGTTCTGCGGTGACCTAGAATCCTACTTTCGCCATCTCCGACTCAAGGAATATTTTCAACACACAGAAACCTTCCTACCAACGCTACAAAAAGAAGGATTCTGTGTGGACTCCTCCTGAAGGTCGAAACAACAGACTGGACTTCTACATAGAGTGCTTCTGCCGATGTGCACAGGCTGAAATTGTGGAAAAGCAGCATCACTTGCCCCATAACCTCAGCCGTGCAGAACACAATGCCATCCACAGCCTCAGCAAAAACTCTGACATCATAATCAAAAAGGCTGACAAAGGAGGTGCTGTCGTCATCATGAATAGGTTGGAATATGAAGGAGAGGCTGCTAGACAACTCTCTGACTCCACATTCTACAGGCCATTACCCTCTGATCCCACTGAGGGTTACCAAAAGAAAATACATCATCTGCTCAAGAAACTCCCTGAAGAAGCACAGGAACAAATCTACATAGACAAACCCCTAGAGCCCCGACCAGGGGTATTCTATCTGCTACCCAAGATCCATAAACCTGGAAATCCTGGACGCCCCATCATCTGAGGCATTGGCACCCTGACAGCAGGACTGTCTGGCTATGTGGACTCTCTCCTCAGGCCTTACACTTAGGGTGACCGGACAGCAAGTGTGAAAAATTGGGACAGGGGGTGGGGGGTAATAGGAGCCTATATAAGAAAAAGCCCCAAATATCAGGACTGTCCCTATAAAATACAGACATCTGGTCACCCTACTTACACTGCCAGCACTCCCAGCTATCTTTGAGACACCACTGACTTCCTGAGGAAACTACAATTCATTGGTGATCTTCCAGAAAACACCATCCTGGCCACTATGGATGTAGACGCCCTCTACACCAACATTCCACACAAAGATGGACTACAAGCAGTCAGGAACACTATCCCCGATAATGTCACGGCAAACCTGGCGGCTGAACTTTGTGACTTTGTCCTCACCAACAACTATTTCAGATTTGGGGACAATTTATACCTTCAACTCAGCGGCACTGCTATGGATACCCTCATGACCCCACAGTATGCGAACATTTTTATGGCTGACTTAGAACAACGCTTCCTCGGTTCTCGTCCCTAGCACCCCTGCTCTACTTGCACTACATTGATGGCATCTTCATCATCTGGACCCATGGGAAGGAGGCACTTGAGGAATTCCACCATGATTTCAACAATTTCCACCCCACTATCAACCTCAGCCTAGACCAATCCACACAAGAGATCCACTTCCTGGACACTATGGTGCTAATAAGCGATGGTCACATAAACACCACCCTATACCAGAAACCTACTGACCCCTCTACTTACCTACATGCCATACTTACCTCCAGCTTTCATCCAGACCACATCACACGATCCATTGTCTACAGCCAAGCTCTAAGATACAACTGCATTTGCTCCAATCCCTCAGACAGAGACAAACACCTACAGGATCTCTATCAAGCATTCTTACAACTACAATACCCACCTGCTGAAGTGAAGAAACGGATTGACAAAACCAGAAGGGTACCCAGAAGCCACCTACTACAAGACAGGCCCAACAAAGAAAATAACAGTTATCTTTGTTATTAGTTATTGCCACTAGTTATCACCTACAGCCTCCAACTAAAACCTCTCCAGCGCATCATCAAAGATCTACAACCTATCCTGAAGGACGATCCCTCACTCTTACAAACCTTGGGAGACAGGCCAGTCCTCACTTACAGGCAGCCCCCCAACCTGAAGCAAATACTCACCAGAAACTACATACCACACAACAAAAACACTAACCCAGGAACCAATCCCTGCAACCAACCCCGTTGCCAACTCTGTCCGCATATCTATTCAAGGAACACCATCAGAGGACCCAACCACATCAGCCACACCATCAGGGCTGTGATATATGCCATCCAATATACCAATGTGATATATACAATATACCAATGTGATATATGCCATCATGTGCCAGCAATGCCCCTCTGCCATGTACATTGGCCAAACCAGACAGTCTCTACACAAAAGAATAAATGGACACAAATCAGACATCAAGAATTGTAACATTCAAAAACCAGTAGGAGAGCACTTCAATCTTAAAAGTGGCAATTCTTCAACCAAAAAAACTTCAAAAACAGACTTCAACGAGAAACTGCAGAACTGGAATTAATTTGCAAACTGGACACCATCAAATTAGGTCTGAATAAAGACTGGGAGTGGATGGGTCACTACAAAAAGTAATTTTCCCTCTGCTGATACTCACACCTTATTGTCAACTGATGGAAATGGGCAACGTCCATCTTGATTGCATTGGCCTCGTCAGCACTACAAAAGTAATTTTCCCACTCTTGATATTCACCCCTTCTTGTCAACTGTTGAGAATAGGCCACTTCCACCTTAATTGAATTGGCCTCATTAGCACTGACCCCACACTTGGTAAGGCAACTCCCATCTTTTCACATATATACTGCTTACTGTATTTTTCACTCCATGCATCTGATGAAGTGGGGTTTAGCCCATGAAAGCTTATGCCCAAATAAATTTGTTAGTCTCTAAGGTGCCACAAGGACTCCTCGTGGTTTTTGCTGACACAGACTAACACTGCTACCTCTCTGAAACCTGTAGCAATATGGAAGAATCAAAGTAAACTGTGGCTGCAGGGACTCCCCCTCTCCAATGATGGAAATAGCCCACTCTCAGAATGAAAGACAAAAGGGCCTAATTCCTTTCCTTCCTGGGGTCCAAATAAGAGTCCTGCCTTGCTGGGATATAAACAGGTTTCATAATAAAAGTTCTCACTGCTCGGCAGGCCATCAAAGTACCTTCCTGCATTGCATACAGCCTTTCCACCAGAGGCCCATGCCTTTCCTCTTCCTCTTTTTATACATGTCAGCTGGGCCTCATAGGTTAACAAACTCCAGCTGCATCCACTCCCCAGACACTTAACCCCTTGCTGTCTGCTTCCAAACCTGGCAGACCTGACCGGAAAATGGGGTTTTGGCCTTGGCTGGATGCTATGGTGCTAAGGGCTATGTAAATATTTTTACCAAAATAGACTAGAGTGGATCAGTTGTTCTCAGCCTTTCCCATACTGTGACCCCATGTTACCAAAGCTTCAGGACCCCTCTCCTCTCTAACCATAAATAAAGATGGGGGAGGGAGGGGTCAAACCCCCTGAAACCTGGTCACAACCAACCTGGGCAGTAGAATCTCCAGGTTGAGAATTGAAGGATTAGATACATTATTTCGATAGTGTGGCCACAAGCTAGCTGCCCCAAGGCCTCTTGGGACCCAGCAGGTATTATGTCTACATACACCCAAGAGCTTGCCTCTGTGTGTGTGTTTTTGGGGTACACAGATAGACTGTTGAGTTAGGACCGCATTCAGTTTACTCCCCAAGAGGACTCATTGTGGGTGTTAATACACATTTTAGGGGCTGTCATTTTAACAACCCAGGATACCCTTTGGGACTGCCCCTTAGTTAAGCAAAACATGTCCAGGCCGCAGTAGCAAGTATCGTACGATCTCATCATGTGCGCATATACCCAAGCTGCTCAGGAATCGCACTGATTTCTGCTTTCCTCTAAAGTGGTGAATGACAGTTGTGGACAGATGAAAGCAAAGGGAAACATGAAACACTCTGATTTCAAAACACTCTCTCCTCCCCCCCGTCTTGGAAAAAATGCACATCAGTGGGCAGTTTTTGTGATGTCCTCATCAACAGGACTGACAAAATCATTTGTCATTCTTTGGTCTGCTGGAAAACCAGAGTGTAGGGAACATGGCCCCCGCCGACCATGGTTTTCATTCCACCCGAGCTGTCAAGTTGCTTAACTGAAGTCAGCCAGGAGGTACACAGATCAGCACATAACAGTTTCTGCAGAAACCTACAGTAAACTCTCCTGTATGGCTCAGCGCATTGGGAGCAGTTTGGCTGTGTAACTTAGGATGTGTGTCATGTTCCCATGCAGACGGATGCAAATATATCATTTAAAATCTGCAACGAGGATAATGAAAGCTGATAAATATGTAAGTGCGTCTGGGTGGCCCTGTATTGACTCAAAACAAAATGCGTCTCCAGCCTAATCATACTAAATGAATCCCCTGAAAAGGGTGATACAGATTGCAATGGAAGAGAGGCACTGTTTTCACATTTACTAACATGATAGGGGCATTTTACACAGCCATTAGGGATGATTGAAAAAATTTAATTTGCTTCCAGCTTTGCTAAGGTTTCACCCTTTCTCAGCCGCTCGAGAGAGTGTCTCTCTTCTGGTAGCGTGTTTCCCCATGGAAAGGTGGGAACATACCACATTCGAGCAGCACATTGAGCAGTATGTAGCTGTCTGTCGAGCGTGCCTCATACCGTATGTTAATCAGTTAAGGGAGCATGGGCTCAAATCCTGCACCAGGAAAGTCAATAGGAGTTTTACCATTGTCTCCACTGGGAGCAGGACAAGGGCCCAAATAAACTGACCAGGTGCTCAATCTTGCAAACACTTAAAACATATGAGTAACTTTAGTCATGTGAGTAATCCCATAGAATGTTCACATGAGTAAAGTAACTTCAAAGGGTTGCAAGACTGGGACCTATAATGATGCCTGATTTCAGCCTCTTGGTCAGAAAAGAGGCTGGATGGCTCAGAGGTTTGGCAAGGGCTTAAAGAAGAACGACATTGATACGTGAACTCATGTTTGATGAGTCAATGTGAACTAATCTAAAACCTTCACTAAGTTATAAGTCACACTCACAGCTTTCACTAATTAGTGCTATAGAGGTGTAAGGTGCGGTAAATAAATCTCACAGTGATGTACAATGGTTGGGTGATTTTGGACAAACATTACATTTATTATTTTCACTATTTCTGGTGAATTGTCTATGCACAGGGAGTAAAGAGGCTCAGGGAATGGACACTCAATTCTAGAAAGGCAAAGGGTTTTCCTCCCTCCAATGTGAGCCTCCCCCATGAGATTTGCAAAGTACAAAGACAAGGTATGTTATTGTTACGCAAACAATCTCTGTTATTTTATTGCAATCTACTTTTGGCCTCCTGAGACTTCTAAGCAGCCCAACCATGTTCTGAGATTTATAAATACAACAAAGTTAAGGCCTACAACACACTTTTATTCCAAAGGCTAATCACTAGCATCTTGAAGCTTCAATGGGGCCCAATGGGCTCTGCTTCAGTCACTTTTCAGACCATGAGTATCTGTCTCACTTAGACATGGATTTAAGCCACAACATTTGGAAGCAGATGGTGAACCCCGAAGCTCTAGAACTGGAATTTTGGTTTAGCCCATGATAAAGTTAGGGGCCACTTGCAGATTACAGACCCAGTTTTGGAATTATGATGCATCTAATATAGGGATCAGAGTAGCAGCCGTGTCAGTCTGTATTCGCAAAAAGAAAAGGAGGACTTGTGGCACCTTAGAGACTAACAAATTTATTTGAGCATAAGCTTTCGTGAGCTACAGCGGAGATGTTTGAATCTGGAATTCTGCTTCAGGTTCAAACTTAATACTCTCCTTCCTAAGTACAGAGGCAGCTTTCTTTTTTATTTTATGTATGTATGTATGTATGTATTTATTTTTGGCCATTGATTCTCTGAGACTTGTTGGTGAGGTCTCTGCTTTGTCCTGGCTTCCACCTTCCTGGCACTTTCCTTGGGGAAGTTAACCATTATGACAGTCCCTGCTTTTATTCTGAAGGTTAATAGCAATTTTCTTAGGACTGCAGAAACTGTGTTGCCATTTTTTTGTGCTAATCCTAAATGTGATAAAGGGACGAGTTTTCAAACACTAGATTTCCAAAGAACTTTGAAGATTTAACTTCACAGAACAAGTAATTTTAGAGCTTCTGATAGACTGGGTTTATGCGGTCCAAGGAAGAAAGGGCAGACAGAAGGCAGCAAAGGGTATAGTAGATAGATGGATATCCAGCTGTGTTGATGAAATATATAAAGTAAGGGTGGGCCTGGGTACGGGGAGCGGTCTATCGGGGTTAAGGCTGAGAATGGATCAACATTGTGGGCAGAATGCCAAAAGGAACAATAAAGGATATATGTTTGGCTGCAAAATGGAGCTCAGTAAATACATTTTCTGAGCATTATCAAGTAGCTGTTTGTTCATCAAAGGCTGCTGTGTCAAAGGATACTACCTTTTGTCACAGTTTTAAAAGTGGCAGTAACTGGGGAATGTGCAGAGTCAACATTTCGGGGCCTCACCCTGCAGTCACTGCATGCTCAAAACTCTGAGTCCAGTGAGAGGTTTAAAAAATAACAATAATCTCAAGATCAGACCATTGTGGGTAAAATGATGACAAAGTATGGGTGGGACATAGTTTGTGCATTTATAATACATCCTGAACATCTGTTCCTCTATATGACAGACCTGCCTCATGATGTAAATGTAATCCAGATTGTTCAAGCAAGTCTAAAAGACACAGAGCCCTTTGTTATGAGAAAGAGGGTGTGACAACAAAAAGTGAACTGGTTTTCAAAACATAACTCCCAAAGTCCAGGGTGTTGGCGTCTAGAGGTTTGATTCAGCCCATTCTAAAGAAATGGACAAGCCATGAAATCCAGATCTGGGTTTGGACTCCAAGAACACCCCAAGTTCCCTCAGGTTTGGGCCAATATATGAATTGTTATTAAAATGTTTGCTTTGGTTTGGTTTACTGTATTTGTTTGTTACCTAAGCTTTCAGGTTTTTATTCAAATGAAGGGGATTGCCCTCTCCCCCACACCCTCTATCCTGAATTCTCCCTTAATTCAAGCCAGGCTGGATCCCATACACAAAGGACACACACATTGTTAGAGAAGATGCAGTGCTTTCCAGAAACAACACTGGTGCATAAGCCATCACTGAGTCGACTGCTGCTGCTCCTGTTGTTTTATTCCCTAGAATATTGTCTCAGAGAGGCAGCTCTTCTGGGAACAACGTAAGATGATGTGCCTCTCTCCTGCACCAGATGAGGTCATTAGTAAGCCAGGCAGTGGTGCGAGGAAGACCTGCAGACGCCTCAACAAGATCAGAGACACTGTTATTCTTTAAAGGGGGAAAAAAACCATATTGGGCTGCAGGCTTCCTTAGTGTAGTCCCAGTGGCGAGGGGACAATCTGTGCCAGCTGTCAGGAGCATTGAGGTGTCCAAAATCCATGGATGATAACAGTGCACAATGACACAAATATTGCGGTGATCAAGTATTGCATCAGATGATTATATGATGCCTTCCCAAACACAAGACTATATCCAGAATTTTCAGATCTACTGTAGTGGGCATTACCAGTCTCCGATTATAACAGTGCTTCAAACAGTATTTCTGCATTGATTTTTTTTTTTTTTGGTAAAGTTTTCTCACTTTCACCCACTGCCATTTGACTCTCCGCTGGTGGCGAAGGGCAAATGTTTGGTCATTCTGAAAATCCAGCTTCAAATTACAACTGGAAAGCAAAAGGAAAATATTACCTTCTTGGTCACCATAGAAGCATGACTTAAGGATCAAACCAGCAAAGAAGGGTGGAGGGGTGAGGGCTGACGGATGCAGAGAGAACCCTTTTCCCCTTTCAAAAATAAAGTAATTAGTTTAGTAAAAACAGAGCGAGGACGGGGAGGTTCTTTTGTTTGGCATTTATAATGGGATCCTCGCTCCCAGTCAGACTAGTGGCAAGATGGTACCAGATTGTACACACTGTTGAAAGCAGGGAGTTGGGCAACACTAAATTACTTTCAAAGGGCTCCATCTGGGGAATCGTAATTTTTGAAAGCAGGCAATATTTCCATTGTGCGCAGCACGCTTCTGCTAGCACGGTACCACATACTTATCAGGGACCATCAGAGATAATGGACATGAACAGATTCCCCACAGCAAACGTGTTTTTCCTCTGGTTTCAAGTATTGGATGGAAACTTTGGTTATAATGGACAGTTTCCCAGATATTTATGGGCATTGTGACTAGGGAGCGGGAGCTGGGCTGGGCAGCTGGCAAGCATTGGCATGAACTGAAAGAGCTACAGAGATTTCATTTCCTACAAAATAATTCTTTGCAAGCTGGATAATCTTTAGTTAAATAAATCCTCTATGAAAAGAAAGATTTTATATATTCTGTGAAATACTTGGAACAACAATTGCCTATGTTCTTACTGTCCAGGAGCATAAACAAAAAACAAGCAACTGATTTACATTTCCCCATATTACTTTCAGAAGAAACCTTTTCTAAAACTAAATCTCCTAGTCCATGATTGCAGACTGCATTTAAATATATAGGAGAGAGACAGACTATGGGAAAGGAGTTTTGAGTAACTATTTTATAAGCTCCTGTCCTTTGAACCCTGGCTCACACACCATTCACCATCCATATACCCCTACCCTTCTTTGTCTGAATATAATGGGCAGAAGATGGAAGCACAGCTCAGTTCATTGGAAGCAGTGTAAACCTTCAAGATAATTGAAATGATACATATTGCAGGAGTTGTTTGACTAAAACAACACCAGGAAGAGAAGCGCCAGCAGAAAGAAACGACTCTGGTAGCAAGGGTGAGTTTGCCATGATAAAGCCTTGAAATCTGAAAGGGGAAGAGATTCAGCTGGATGGGAAGTTTAAAAACCTTTTGAGAAACTGTCTTACTGGTCCCACACCACAGAGTTGGAGCAGATTGGGACGCCAGACACAAGAACTCATTGATAAGTATAATGTAGATGCACAGCGGCACCAGGAAATGTTTAAGCCAAAGACAGAGATTTTTGCAGTGGGAGGAAGGCCGAGAGGGAAAACAGGGATCAAATAGAAAAGGAGTACTTGTGGCACCTTAGAGACTAACAAATACGACTGCTACTCTGAAACCTCTCAGGGACCAAATAAGTTGTTATTTCTGGAAAGGGGAAGGACAGGGGCACAAGTGACTTCTGGTGATTGGGGGAGGATAGGAGCAATGAGAAGAAAGGGACAGGCTTCTGGGAGACAAGGGCTTCATCTTCCCCTTAGCCTCTTTCCACTCCTACAACTCTCTCCTCCTTCTCCCCTGTCACAGGTGCAGAAGGGACATCTTCTCTCCTCCTCTAACCTCTCCACTTTCCCCAGTGACCCCATCCCATCCTGTCTCTCTGGCACCCACCCTCATCACTTCCTGTAGTCTTCTGCTGAACCTCTCATTCTCCTCTTGCTCTTCCCCATCCGATTACAAACATGGTGTAGTCACTTCCATCCTAACAAAAATCCACCCTTGAACCCACTTGCCTCTCCAAATGCTGCCCCATCTCCCTTCTCCCTCTCATCTCTAAACTCATTACACCCGCTGGTTACAACTGCTGTCTGGAGTTCCACTCCTCCAACTCCATCCTAGACCCTTTCCAAAGCTCAGAAGCAGTACTTCATCCTCATCCTCCTTCACCTGTCAGCTGCTATTGACAGCATCGACCATACTCTTCTTTTTGAAATCTTGGCAACTAGAACTCTGTCCTCTTGTGGTTCTCCTCCTACCTCTCTAAATGCTCCTTCAGTGGGTCCTCTGGCGGATCCTGCTCATTCCCCCCTTCCAACTTTCTGTTGCGGGGGACGGGTTCCCACAGGGCTCTGTCCTTGGCCCCTTTCTCTTCTCCCTCTACACCTTATCTCTGGGCAATCTGATCCTCAAACACTAATTCAACTACCTTTTCTATGTTCGTGACTCACAGATCTACCTCAACAGACCTGCTGCCCAGACTAAAATCTCCGCCTTTCTTTCCGACATCTAGTCACGGATATCTACCCACCAGCTCAAGCTCAATGTGGCTAAAACACAAATCTTAATCTCCCCCTCCAACTGCTATCTCCTTTCTTGATCACTGTGGACTGAACTTCCTGTCAGTCAGGCCTGTAACTTGGGCATCATCTTTGACGCAGAGCTCATTGTGTGTATCCATACACTGCACACCAAGCTCGGGCCCAAGCCCCCCTCCCATGCACATACAAATCTGTCTGATTTGCATCAGTAATCACTCTGGACCCAGGTCCCAGGAGGTGGGTCAGAGCCTAAATCCCACTCTCATTTTGCAGTGTGGACGCAGCCAAAAACCTGCATTCAAACAACCTTGAATTCTGGATTCAAATTTTGCATCTTGTCTAAATGTCATGCATATAGGCTATCCAATGACAAGCAGAATTTCTCTCCATCCTGCACTTTGCTTTCATGAACACGTACCCATGCAATTATGCTCTTTCAGGAGGAAGTTAATGATTTGCCTCTAGGTTAACTTTACATGTTCGATGAACTTTAAATCAATTAAACATTTTCATTTCCCTTTAAAAGCATGGGGAAGGTATTTTTGCCATTTTGATTTTGGAGGTCAGCTGATCACACATTTACTTCATCAAAAATATATTGCATGTCTCCAGGTCAATGGCTCTCACATGATACCAACACATAAAACTCATGCAGTCTTTCTGGGAAATTAATTCAGACAGAGACTTAGGAAATAATAATACACATTTAACTTTAAAAGTACATAAAGTGTTCACGAAAGCTGCTGGGTTGACAGCCCTGGAGACAGATGTCCTCCACCCTCAGCATAGGTGTGGTATCCAAAGTGGCAGTGCAAGTCTCCTTCATGCTTCAATCCTTATACCGCTCGGGGGGCCACGGGTCATTCCATCTCCAACCCTATTCAGGGCTTGATCTTACAACATGCTGAGCATTCTGATCCCAGTCTAGCAATGCACTTAAATGTGTTTAGCTTTATGCAAGTGAGTCATTCCATTGAAGTCGATGGGACGACACACCTGCTTAAGTTTAAGCATGTGCTTAAGTGCTTTTCTGGATCGGGGCCAGCCTCTAGCCCAATCAAGCCCTTAGTCTCTGGCCTCTCTGCTGATGATATTTCGGATGTGGATGTTAGGAAATGGACCAAACCCACCATAAGTCCCCAAACTGCCTTCTTGTGGTAGTAATTACTTGGTTGCAACAAGAGGTGTGATGTTCCCTATTTCTAATTCCTTCAACCACTTGCTGTCTCTCATGCACCCTTTTGTCTTGACAGCCCTCAACATACATGAGTAACTACCCCCAGGCACTCTCCCCTGGTAGGGTAATGGCTAAACATTGTTCCCTACGCTTGGGGTGATTTCTCCAAACTGTTGTCGCCCCATATCCGTGTTGCATCCTTCCCTGTCGCTGCACTCCCCTCCCATGGCTCAGCTCTCAAGTTGTTAATAATGCATTGGCGGGTGCCCTTGTGTCGTTCTGGGAAGCCAAGCACAATGTCTTCAGAGCCTCAGCTAAATATTTTATGGGTTCCACTGCAATCTCTTCTCGAAACATTGCTTCCCAAAGTCCTTTGGACTGCAGCTGAGTCTCCGGTGGTGTTTTTAATGGCAAAACCCTTTAAGATTGCTATTTATGTCACACACTGCTTAAAAATAAATTCGGCTGCTGTGCTGTCTGCTTCGCATAACAGAAGTGACAAGCTTTCCTGTTAGCAGCGAGTAGATAATCACACTTCGTGCATTCGGTTTGAGCTCTAATGATTTCTTAAACATTTTAAAATGATCTAAATGAGAGTATTTGGGCATATTGACAGGCTTGTAATACTGTTTGTTCTCAATACATCACTGCTCCCTGGTATCTACAGGCCTAGCCTCCCAATTGCAATTATAGCCTATATAAGGCTATAATTGTCCAACAAAGGGAATCCATTCAGGTCAAAACAGTATTTGAAAACCATTAAGGCTAGGCTGGTCTGCTCGGGGGTGCTGCAGCAACTCACTGCTGTGTTAATTGGTAGTCACAGATGTGGGCATAGAAAAAGAAGCAACTGGAGGCTGGGTGAAAACCAAGCTAACATAATTAGTGTGAGTTGGTGGAGAGATGGACACAGCCTTCCATGCAAAAGAAGCTGCTTGCTTGCCAGCTAAAAAGCATCGCTGTTTCTGACTGCAGGGGCCGGAGACAGTGTCCCGCTTCCATCTGGTCGGAGGATGTAACTCCGAGGTGGCAGACCAAATCCCCAGACCAGACAAAACATGTCTTCCATAGCACGATAGGGAAGTGCTTAACAATCAGGGGGAGGAAATCACTGTGAAATCAAACCTAACTGAGCACAAACGCTTCATCCAGGAGAACCGTCTTAATTGAGGCACCCCCGTGGACAGCTCGTTAAAGCAACTTTGCTGATTAAGAGAAGAGTTGGTTCACTCTCATCGAGCTAAATCTGTTCCCTGGGAGACATCCCAATAAAGTTCCATCTCTGTAGTCCTTTCAGGCAGCCTGGCAAACTGGGCTTCCCTGCATATTAAACACAGTGGTGACCAGATCAAGTTCTGATGCAGTGTGCCTAGCTCGTGTGGATGGAGCCAAAGCATGAGATGGATCACTCTCTCTCCTGGGAAAATCCACAGCAGGGGGGTTCCTCACAGAGATTCCCACCCATCACTTCACCAGAGGGGGTTAGAGTCTGTCCCACTGCAGACCAGGCTACAGAACCTCCCTAGAACCACCACAGTATCACAGGGAACCCCTCGGAGGCTCTTATTCCTTTGCAGAGGATCTAGCCCCCAGAGACCTCCTTCCAGTGGAACTAAGCTACTTGAGATTCCCCTGGATCAGAGCTTGGCAAACTACGGCCCATGGGCCACATCCGGCCCATGGGACCGTCCTGCATGGCCCCTGAGCAACTCGCCCGGGAGGCTAGTCCCCCCTCCCCTGCAGCCTCAGTGTACTGCGCGACGCAATGCTCTGGGCAGTGGGGCTGCAGAGCCCAGCCTGACCTGGTGCTCCGTGCTGCATGGTAAGGGGGCAGGGGGGCGTTGGATAGTTCGGGGGGTGGTCAGGGGCATGGATGGGGGTCGGGGTGGTCAGAGGGCAGGGAACGGGGGGGTTGAATGGGGGCGGGGTCCCGGGGGGCAGTCAGGAAGGAGAGGAGAGGTTGGATGGGGCGGTGGGGGGCGGTCAGGGAACAGGGAGGGTGGATGGGGCAGGGGTCCCGGGGGGGCAGTCAGGAAGGAGGGAGGGTTGAATGGGGGAAGTGGGGGGCATTTAGGGGCAAGGGGCAGTTAGGGCCGACGGGTCTGGGGGCGGTCAGGGAGAAGGGGTGGTTGGATGGGGCAGGGGTCCCGGGGGGGGCAGTCAGGAAGGAGGGGAGGTTGGATGGGGCAGCAGGGGGCAGTTAGGGGCAGGGGTCTGGAGGCGGTCAGGGAACAGGGGGGTTGGATGGAGCAGGAGTCCCGGGGGGGCTATCAGGGGGGAGAAGCAGGGGGCGTCAGATTGGAGGCGGGGGGACAGGCTATTTCAGAAACCCGTTGCGGCCCTCAGGCCAAAAAGTTTGCCTGCCCCTGCCCTAGATGTTCCTGCGGTTCCCTCCCAAAGAGAACTTTGCAGAAAGGTTATAGACCTAAGCTGGATTCTTTTTTTCTTTGGCAGCTTTGTGGTGCCGTGTTCCCTCCACTCAGCCTGTCCATTTCTCCTCAGCCTGGTGCCTGCCTCACTAAGGTGGATCATCACAGCCAAGGAGAGGCCTTAGCTGGGTTCAGGGTAGTGCTGCAAGTGTAACCCACACACCTCTTGCGTGTGGTGTTCTGTCCCATCTAATGGCACCGAGACCACTTAGAGTTAAATGAGTGTGATAACAGCTAGTTGGCCTTTAGGTCATGCGGTAGAGGTTCATGCACTAAGCTCCAGAGGTCCCCGGTTTGATCCTGCCCACCAGCGTCTGTTGGTGTTACACAAGGGCAACTGACCCCGCTATTTCTGCACAGGACTGAGAGATCCCTGCACCAAAGGGCCTCTCCACGCGTGGAGCCCGGAGGTGCCAAGACACCAAAATGAGAGCTAGGGCTGGGTTGACCTTGTGGTGTTTGAGTGTTTGCGGACCTCTTAGCCTAATAGTCAAGACAAAGAGTTTGCTAAACTAACTGGAGTTTGTCCAATTTTATAATCTGTCATTAAGCAATGTGGTTCTTTTCAGTCAGATTCAATTTAAAAACACCTCCATCTTGTTAGTTAGAAGAAAGCCCTTATAATTCCTCAAGAGCTAAGGTGGCCCAATATAGTGCCCTCTATTCAGCATACACACACCATTTTTCAGTGAGTCTCTCTCTCCCCTTCTCAGAGCTCCATTTTTCACCTATGAATTTTTCTCTCTTCTTTTGCCAGCATCTCCCCTTGGAGAAAAGTAAACCCAATAACAGAGTCTGAGTCAAGCTTTCATACCTAGGAAGTTTGAGTGGGTGCACAATTAGACAAAATAAGGTCTTATTATCTGTATTGCAGAAGAGCCTAAGATCTCTAGTCGTGGACCAGGATCCCATTGTACTCAGAGCTGTACAAACACAGAACAAAAGGATGGTCCTTATCCAAAGAGCTTACAAGCAAAGTAACCATCCCTAGCTGCAACCTTAGTTTTATATGCTATTTTATACATACACACACACACACACACACACACCTATCTTCTTCTATGCTAGAAATCATTAATAGAGATCTGACATAGAATCCCATGGGCGTGCAAACCCTGTTTCCCATGCTGAGTTCCATTTACTTTGAAGGGGCCCCGCCTGCCAAATCAGGATAGAATCTCATTTGGCCCCATTCAGCAAATGTGTCAAACTTAATTAAAGGTCCCAATTAAGTGAAGTATACTCACTCTATACAGTTTGGTCTTTCTGAATGCTGAACTACATAAACTCCTAAACTATTTGGCGTTGAAGGTCACCATGTGATAGGTCATTGGAAAAGTATATTTCCCTTTATTTTACAGTACGGTGAGATCTTGGATTTCATCTGTGACCTAGATATCATAAAGAACTAATGATCTCCATACAGATTACATACAGACAAATAATTTATGTTGTGCATTTGGTAAAATTTTATCAATTTGCCGCAATCAAATTAATTAGCTGAATTAATTAATTCCTGTTAATTTATTTACACTGCATAGAAACATTCCTTGGATGGATAGCTTTGCTAATTGTTTCAAAAATGTGCCAAGGAGGCAGTGTTCAGATGCAGATCATGTTTAGGCCAGGATCTGAGGCCAAATCAGCACTGGCCAGCACAAAAATCCTGGGAGCTGCAATCTCACAAGTGAGTTGCTCTAACGAGATTTCTGCCATCTCAAGCAAATTGCTGTGCTTGAGAAATCTGGCCAAAATCAGATTTGAACAGGAAAACAGACCCCTTCTGTTCTTTGATCCAGCTTGGAACTCAAATGGTAGGAGCATATTCAGACCTGACGATTTTAACCTACCCCTTGAAATTTGAAGGGGGAGATTAAGGGTCCTAATTTTGGCTCTTCTCCGATTCATATATTTATAATTGGCTCCACCTGGTATGGTCCAGCAAAGCAAATACATGAAATAAACACTTTTACCAGCCCCAGACTGACATACTAGTTTTCCTTTTAACTGTAAGGGTCACAGAATGCCTCCTCCAATAAAGGGAAAATGGCTGAACATGCAGTCTTGGCTTTATAAAAGTGCTTCCTTCCCCTCCCTTCCTCTTATTTTCTTTGAGTGCTTCATGGCACCTTTTATAAATAACTGGGCATATTCATTCTAACAAGCATTTGGGCCGTTTAGTTCATTTCTGTATAACCCCTTGCAGTGCTATTCAATAAAACAGGAGTAATTACCATAGCAACTGCAGCATGTGATACACATGATGCCGCTGAGAAACAAAGCTTTTTTTTGTTGTTAAAAAAGCCACATACATTAGTTTGTAATTATGAAATGATCTTTTGCAGCGTTTATAAGAGGAAAAAATGTTTGCAAGTGAAGAGTCATCTCTCTCTCTCTCTCTCTCTCTGTGTTTTGAAGCTTGGACATTCAGTTCTTTCTACAGCAGCATCTCTTCTCTCATTTCCTCCCACCGGTTTGTTTATTATCAAAGTACACATTTCTGTACAATGAAACTTATAGATTTTAGAGGCTTTATTCAGACAGGAAGGTGCTAAGCGACATTGTGCACCCCCCATAGGTCAGCTGATTTTTTCTGCGCTGTTATTATTGGCTCGCAATTAAAAAAATCTACAAAGCAGGGCTTTTCTAGAAAACTGACATTATGGGGTTATTAAGGTATAGCACCAGGATGCAGGTATAATCCACTGGTTTAATGCTTGGGATCAGGTGACCCTCTAGTAGTTGGGCCTTGCAGCTCTAATTGCCAGTTTCTTACAGCCAGTTTTGCAGGTTCAAACCTTGCTGATGACCTATGATTTCTATAGGTAAGTAACCACAAGTTTTCCACTGGTCTGAAGTTCTGCAGGAGTTTTAAATGATGGGGCGTCCAATGGAGATAAGACAAACCAGAGCAATCGTGTGTGCTTACAGCTCAAAAGGTGGAGGTAGAATTGTGTTTTGGGGCTTGGAACTCATGGAAGGAGTGATAGAGTGAAGTTCTAGCATTCATCCATGTGATAGAAGGACAGATGGAGAAGGGGAGAGGGTTAGTGCTCAGTGCTGACATGGTATGGAGAAAATGAAGAGTTAATCTCTTTGCTCAAGCAGTTACTTAGACAAGGGTAAAAATGAAGCCACATTTTCCTAGAATACTAGTGGTTATTATTTCCAATTTATGTACATTGTTTCTTGTTTTCCTATTGAAATAGCGTTCCCAAATTTTAAATTGTTTCCCACTTTTTTTTAGCTTGCATATATAAATTGTTTCACCAGACCCTTGTGACAGGGCACATTTAGTTACAGTGAGATGGCACAGAGGGAACAACCAGCCTAACTTTGATCTCTCCTCAAAATGGTGGGACACTGGAAGGATCCATGAGAGATCGAGGTGTTTCCATTCTGCCCTGAGCAGCTTCACCCCTAGCAGTGTAATCTTCTATGATAGACCTCTGAGGAATCCCCTTGTCACATGCAGAGGGCTAAATTCTGCTCTTCGCTATAAGCATTGTGACCCAATTGACTTCAGTGGGGCTGAAGGACTTCACCCTAGATCGAGGAGATGCTGCAAACCAGATCATCCTCCATGCAGCAAAATCTGGGGGGATCCTCTTGCCCAGATCACAATACACAGTCCCATATGGGGTTGTCTCTTCCCACCCACAAAGAGGCCATGGGGGCAACCCTGAAGCCTGACAGATCCTAGGCGAGTTGCAGGATGCTAGGGCCATCCATGTAAAGGCCTTGTGCTTCTACATCAGCTCTGTCCAACAAAGCTCCTCATTCCCCCCGCCCCCCACACACATTGGTCCTGAAGGGCAGTGTGGCCGGGGAGGGGGGGGGTGAGGGGAGCAGGGGGAAACTCCCTGTACTGCCAGGGACTCACCCCCCTGGCCACACTGCCCTTCAGGACCAATGTGTGAGGAGGGGTTTCCACAGAAAAAGAGAATACATCCCCAGACTCTAGTCAGCCTCTTTGGACTAAGCTCTGTAAAGTGAGAAGGGGGCAATATGTATCCTCCCACCGTAGCTCTGCTCAATCTACTCACTCCTTCCTCCAGCAGGCCAGTTTCCCTCCCCTTGCCTAGCACAGGCCCTGGACCTGAAGTGAGGCCTACACTGGACCAGACACTGGCTGTCACGAACCTGGCTGAGTACTCTTGTTGTGTTGGAGGAGGGAGAACCATGCACAGAGCAGCTCTTCCTCCTCTCACCCACCGGGCTCAGATATTGTCTCATGACATTTACTATTAGATAACCCCAAGGATCAGTATTCAGATAGAGATCCTCATAAATCTGCACTGAACTATGGGCATGTCCATTGACAAATTCTGGCATAGAGGATACATTTGCTTAAATCGATAGGTGTGTGCGTGTGTGTGTGTACATGTTGATACAAACAGAGACATGGACATGTGGTGCTTGAATGTAGAGCGTGTTTACTGGTTTACTCCATGCAGTGTATTACAGTGCTTTGTTTTAGTTCATTATTCAATTTCAGCTGTTAAAGATCCAGTAGGCAACTGGCTACACAAATTAATTCTGCAATCTTCAAAGCATCAAGCCCTGCTGAAGAAAATGGGGCTCTAAAAGAATTGATGCTGCTACATGTTTATTTGAATCACTTGATGCAAGCGGAAGATTAAATGAATGTATCATTACCCCTCAGAAATGGAATTTCTGGCTAGTACTTTATCCCAGCTGGAATACAGCTGAAAACACCACAAACATCAGATCATATTTTAAGGTTAATAATGTATTAAATAAATAGGAGAGCTATTTAGCATGTGAGTCTCCTATTACTTAGATCAGTGTAAATCAGGAGTAACTTCATTGATCTCAATAGTATTACACACAGCTGGATTTAGGGGCAGGCGATCGAGGCAATGGCCTAGGGTACTGGGTTTGGGGGGGCTCTGGACTTGAGGTGCTGTTGTTTTTAGTGATAAAAGGGAAAACAGAAAATCTGAAGTAGCATGTTTCAGGTGTTCCATACGTGGATTCATTTTTCACTAACCTCCTAGAATGTTTTAGTCCTTTGTAGAATCTTGTGGAATCTTCCAGACTTTCTGAGAACTACATTTTGCTTATATATGGCATGAATAAATACAGATTTACAGATTCTAGTGTGTAAATTTATCATCTTATACGACAAGGATAAATCATGCATGCAAATCGTGCATCAAAGTCATGAAATAGGGCGCCGTTTGTTCTAGGGACAGCCCTAGTATAACATCAGTGTAAAACTGATGTGTCAGAAAAGTCAGACCCGGAGTTGTCTTCAGAGCACATGATGTTGCCTTTAACACAATAATAAGTCTAGGACTGAGGTAATATGACCCATCTGAACATGTCTTCCCTTCATAATACCCCACTCCTGTTTACATCTATCCATTTCTAGCTGTTCCTCCCCCACACCCAGCAGTTCTTTTGCAGATCATAGCCACTAGATAGCGCCTTTTCCACAGTGATAATGCCAGGACTGGAAACCTGTTTGTGGGAGAGAACGTTTTTCTGAGAAGCAGGGAAATCAGTGACACAGGGAATTATTATGCACCCTTCATTTCCTTGTAATTTAACTCTCAGTGTAACAAAAGCATAATGTATTGTCTGGTTTACTGGGCTGATTTACAATAGTTTAGACAAAAAGACCATTTCCTTCTCTTCCTTCAGTGCTGACATCAGCAGATAAGAATTGTTCATCTCATCTGATGTGACATCACCGTCAACAGAGCAATGCAGAATAAAATGCTAAGAGGCCTGCTACAAACAGCAGCAACTAGGGAACAGGCAAACTAGAGGAGAGGTGAATGCAGGAGAGTCAGCAGGCCCATGATTTTCATTTCCCACCCTATGCAGCCCCAGTAAAGGAGCAGAATGGCCTTTAACAGCACCTCAGCAGGAGCAATCGGCGAGAGAAGCAGGAAACCCACCCTCTGCTCACATTGTGCAGTTTGGCACCTTCCCACATGGGTGGGCAGCTACAGCTCTGTGGCCAGCATGTGAGAGCAAATCCCAGTTACCTGCTGAAACAACACCTCGGTGTATTTTTCTTGTGATATTTTTCGACCCACTTAGTGCTTGAAAGCTCATGGCAAAGCTCCTTTTCTATTCTGGGCAAGAAAGGGAGAACTGAGAAATACTGCACTTGTTTTGGTAGCAGAGGTCCTGCAACTGGAGGTGCTGGGCTAATCATGGTGCCTCATGCCCCTCCGAGGCCAGCTCTGAACAAAGGAGCAGCCAAAGGACTCCCTGGAGAATTCCCCACACATAGGGGGCCTATGCACAGTTGGCAAAACCAGCTCTTTGCTAACCCTTACAGGAGCACCAGTGCAAGAAGCAAAATTGGGGACATGCCAGGGACAACTCCTGGGTTCTGGAACAGACCAGAGGGGCCATGGACACTCAGGTTCAAGCTGGAGCAACCCAAGGGCTGCTCCAGGTCCAAACTGGCCCCGGCAGCACCTCCAATGCTTGGTGCACCAATGACTTTGGCCCGATCTATGCAAGCGGGAAAGATGAAGCCATAATGCTATTTCTATCTACACTTCAAGACTTGTGTCCTTACCCAACTTAGGGGCATCAGTGGCTTACTGCCATTTTTATTGCCACTGCAGAGAGAGAAACATGGTTATTACAGCCTAATTCAGAGGGGTCTCTTCCCTGCCTGCAAATGGAAAGCTGAAAGGCGCACACAGCTACAAATGGAGCTTGAAAGCTCATGAGAATGAGCTCTCTCTCCAGACTTTTGAGCATCCTTAACGGTTTTGGCCAAGTCAAAAATCCCACAAGGAACATACCAGAAGACCAGCGTTTCCCCCCAGTATTTCAGAGCGAGGCTGGAAACTCTGCTTCATAACTACTGTAAACGTGCACACTGATGACAAAGGAACTGTTCTAATGGAGATACTTTAACCCTGGCCAAAAGCTGTGATCTAGGGCTAGGGTCTGTTCATACTGTAGGTGGGTCGTAGGTGGGAAATAGAGACACTGTCATTTTCATCTGAGAGATATGGGCAGAGTAAGCATGATAAAAGGAGACAGAACACTTTGCTTAAAGGACAGCAGGCAGCAAAGCCTGTGGAAGGGGGAGAAATCACTGCTTATGCCCCAAGGCGGCCAGTTATTTATTAGCAGTAGTTTTTTGTGGGGCATGGGAGCAGGCAGGCAGAACTCCGTTTCTGAGCCAGTTCTGTTCAGAGCAATAAACAGGCTACTACCTGACAAAGATGGGGTGCCTATCGGCATCCAGGTGCCCATTGTCTTGGAGTGAGGGAGTGGAGAGTGACACACTGGTGACACTGTGAAACTCCACCAACTGGCCTGGCAAACAGAAGCAGTGGTAGCACTTGTAGTAGGGACCCTAAGTCACATGGGGAAATTCCCTCAGGTTGTTCTGGAGCAAGCACCCAGTCTCCTTCTACTTGCCTCCTGTGCACACACAAAACCACGCTCCTCCCCTGTCTCCACAGAGCCAGCAGTCTTTCTCTGAAGGAGGCACACTCGTGCCCTGGGATGATCTCTCTCATGTTCACTGCAATACACACACACATCCTGAAGGGAAAGGGGGTAACTCTGGGTAGTGCACAGCTATGAGGAGACACTCACATGATCCAGCCCAAAGTTTGGGGTCTGCTTCTTTACAAGCAATGCAGGCAACCCCGGTGATCAACAGAGGAGTAGCACCAGCGGCTAAGGAAAGAGGGCTGCCTTCGGCTTTGATTCAGGCCGCAACATCTATCTCTGCTATGCCACTGGTATCAGCATGCTGAGCCACGTTATTTCTTCCTTGACAGGAACATGCACTCGTTGGACAGAGACATGGCCCTGCCACTGAGCAGAGGTGGGAGGGGAAGCAATACAATTTAACCATTTCCAAGGTATACTCACTTATTGACTATAGCTAGGCTGTTCCATAAGGCTCAGTTGGATGATGGGGTGGCCATGGGCTTTCAAAATGTCATCCTTCTCTGCTGGGTAACCAGAAAAACTGGGGAAAGAAAGAAGGCAGGAGAAGGCTAGAATGAAGCCAGCTCTGGAGTAGATTTAGCTATGGTGCTGCCCTCTGACTGGCTGCCTGCAAGCCAGCCAATACTTTTACAGGGCTCTGAACAACAGCTGATTAGAGTGCAGGCTAAGCACGCTGAGAAGGACGCTGTTAAAAGAGATCCTAAAGTGAGGGCCAGATATTAAAAGTAACCTCTATCCAGAACCCACGTGGGTCTGCCAGCGGCGCACCAACCCATTTGGTGAACAAAACAGTGTGCTTTAAAGACTTTTAAACCCAGACTCCAGAGCCTGCCACCCCCTCCCTAGCAGAACCCTTGGCTCCATCGTCGCAGCCTTGTGCTTCTCGAACATATCAGCAATGTGCTAAAACAATGCCAAGGAGAAACGTACAAGGCTTCCAGCTGACTTGTGGAGAAGCCACCAACAATGAAACAGTCTCTCTCGAACGGCGCACGGGGCAAGTCTGAAACCGGTGGGAGAGATCGCTTTTTGGCAGAGCTCCTGCACCTGGTTTCAGCATTTGGGGCACCAGGGCCTCAGCAATCAGGCAAAGCTGTGCAAGCAGCGCTTTAGAGAAGATGGCTGCGTTTCAGAGTAACCCATTTACCGTAAATGAACATTATTGCGGCCATTCAAAAGCATCTGGAGCATCTGGCTCATGTTATGATTACCTCATTGGGGCCCCCATGTCGCTTCTTCCTTGCAGAGGAGGGCAGGTACATAACTAACAGACTCAGGGATTCCAGGTTTCCTAGCCTCTGCTGCTAGAGGCATGGGGTCAGATTCAGATCTGGTGAAAGCAGGTATGAACTTCATTGCTGTCGGTATTTTGCATACAAGAGTCAAAAAGGAGCTTCTTCACCGTGTTCTGCTGGTGCTCTCAGTATTGTTCTATTTAGGTTTTTATACTGTGCAAATCACTATGGTGCAGGCACAGCTGTTAGTCTATCTGAACCATGGGAAAATCGGAGTCTTTTTAAAATCCCGCTACCTGGTGGACAATTAATCTCCAGGAGGGCCATGCCAGGATAATTTCAAACTGCTGTGAGCCCACTGGGCTACAATGATGGACTATATGGCTACAGTGAGCAGTGGAATGCGAGTTTTAACACAGTTAGCTCCACAGTTTATGTTGCTGGTGCTCATAACTTCACTGAAGCCTCAGGTAGTATTCTGCTGACACTGAAGAGAGTGTGCAGTTTCTTTGAGAGCTACATTTGAGACTTCATGGAAGTTATAAACTCTTCCAGCACCACTGATGAAATATGCCCTTACTAAAGATACAAGCAAAATAAATTCTGCAATTTTTTAAGAGTTAGGAGCATGAACAAATATTACCACCCTACCAAACAGGAAGTTTAATGAATTCCTATTTGAAAAACATGATAAAGATAGAGCGGAAGTTGAGAATTGTTTTCCTTTGAAACCATTACTGTATGTGGTACTAAAGGGGGAAGGGTAGCTCAGTGGTTTGAGCATTGGCCTGCTAAACCCAGGGTTGTGAGTTCAATCCTTGAGGGGGGGCCATTTAGGGATCTGGGCCAAAAATCAGGGATTGGCCCTGCTTTGAGCAGGGGGTTGGACTAGATGACCTCCTGAGGTCCCTTCCAACCCTGAGATTCTATGATTCTAATGTTTTACCAAAACCGAGGTATGCAAGAAATTCCAGCACCATTTTACATTGTTATTACAAGCATTTATCTGGCAGTCATCATAGCCTCTAGGTATGTTTGGCATAGTTTAAATTGGGTCTTTAACATCCCAGTTAAAATCCACATGATAGCTGTGAGTTACATAAGTCATGGTGTTATATCTCAGATCCCTGACTGGGTGACTTATGAAACTAATATCCACTGCACAAAATGCAATTATTAAAATGGAGCATACAATTCAACTTTTTCATGATGTTGATTAGTTAAGTGTTACTATATCAGTTACTTTACAATGTGCATTGCAGTTGTAATATTCAGAGATCAAACAAGCTGAACTCGACGATTATCCCATGAACTAATTCAAAAGTAATTTTAATAATGAATCAATGTGAGAATTTTGTGATTATTTTTGATGCGAAAAAAGAGCAAAAATTGAATAAAATATTTGTTGAGCTCTATTTACTTTTCTCTCCCCCCAACCAAAAAAAGCATGCTAATGGTATTGTATTCATGAGGGGAGACTGTGAAAAGTGTTTGTAAAAAATGTCACATAGGTTCTGTGTTTGTTTGGTGGTGTTTTTTGTTTTTGTTTTTAAGCAATCAAATCTGTTCAGGTGATAAGTAGAGAGATTATTGTGTTCCTAACTACCAGCCTTGCAAATTTCACCTGAGATCTGTTCAGTATCAAAAGTAATAAAGGTTCTGCAGCCTAAATTATGGTCTCAGTAATGTGGGTGGCTGGATACTGGATTTGTACAAGTGCAAATGACTCAAAATTCACAAAATATTTTGTTGGCAATGCAGAAGCAGCAACAGAATCCAACTCACTCTCCAATAACTGTTCTGGCTCCTCATTGCTAACAGGGATACTTAGCATTAAAATTTGTTTTTGTCACTAAAGACAGCAGATACACACAGGGAACTAATCTACTAAGCAAGGCTTCAGATTCACTAAAACACTTTTCAGAGGAGGACCACATTTTAAGTTTTATGTGACATCTGGTAGGTTTAATCAATTTCATGTTTTAGGGTCTTTTAAATTATACATTTAATTTCATTAAAAGACAAAATATTCTTCACTCAGAAAAGTTTGCCTGTGAATCATTTAAAACACTTCTAGATCAAAGAATTCAAGTTTTACTTTATTTGTGACATACTAAGAATTTCTTCAGTAACTGACAACTTTAATGTCCCCACAGGGTGAAATTTATACCATGCAAATCTGTGGCTAGTAAAATCTATTTACCCAGGTTTTTATTAAAAGGGTAGACTGATTGGGACGAATCTTAGCACTAGCAGGTTTTAGATTCAATTTTGTCATCTGCGTTCAATATTGATTGTTCATGCACCTAAAATTTTATTATAGGTGTATTGTATAAATTGAAAAATAAATAAGTAAATAGGTATGAATAGGTACTGGAGTTAACACAGGGATCAGAAACCTGTGGGTGAACCAGAATTCAATACTAAACTCTTTAGAGGATAAAGAAGTCCTCCCACAGCTCAATTGCATAGTGGGCTTTTCAAAACCCTTACTGTACTGGGTCAAGGGTTTCCTGGTAAGACTGTTTAGAGAAGAAATGGGCAGAGCAGAACAAGCAGACTGGATTATTGTTCCATGTACTATGAGGGGTCTCTCTGTCTATGTTCTTATATTATTTCTATGAGCTTTACTTCAGCTAAAAAGAATTGGGCGGGGGGGGGGGGGGGGGGGGGGGGGGGGGGGAGGGAAGAACTGGAAGAGAAAATTAAAGGAATCCTCCAGAATTCATGAATGGTACTGGTTGTACACATTCCTCTCTTACTATTAGCTTGGAGTAGTTTGGCCACCCAAACCTCTTTGTTCCCACGTTTTTTCCTACTGAATACTTGTGTTTCAACACTTGTGTCTCAGTGTGTGCATCATAGGCACTTGTGTGCAGAGATATTTTCACCATCTTCCATACATTTGCTGGATCAGTGCTAAAAATGGATAAACACACCTGACTTGAGTGCCGGCTAGCTTCATTTGGTGCCATCCCTTTAACTGTTTAGCCAAATGCTGACATGTATGCTTTTCCACCACCTCATTCAGTATAGGTGACAATTTTTACTGGGATTATCCTAAATTACATACACTTATTCCTTTTGGCAGTGGCGGCCACAGAATGAAGAGACACTCAAAACTAGAAACCATTGGAAACATGAAAACACTGCTGAGTTTAGGGCTGAGTGAATTACAGTGCAGATCAAATAAGAGTATCCCCTACTCTAGCCTCACCGCAAATTTTCACCGTGATTTTGGACTCAATCTGAATTGAACTTTTGGAGGTTCACATTTTCTCACTGCGTTTTGTTTGTGAGCATCTCTGTGCTTCTGGTTCTGTCACGTTCTGGAGCAGAAAGTGCTCCTCCCCCACAAAAAAAACATTTCCATGAGGCTTCAGGTGCAGTTTTGCAGATCCCAGAGGTTCAGGCGTGGTTTGGATAAGCACCCAGAGTTTTGCAATGCTTTACTGGAACCAAACCTTTGAGGTTCATCTATCATCATTGTGCTTGGTACTTATACAGTTCTTTACATGTACAACACGTTTTATTATTATCTAATTAATCCTCACAACAGCCCTGTTTTAAACAGGGGGAAACTGAGGCAATGAAGTCATTTGTCTCACTACACAGGGGTCTGACTCTTGCATCCTTTACATCACCTTTGCATTCCCCTGATCCTGGGCCCACAGAAAGACAGACTATGCCTCAGGGCTGCTTTAAATTGTACCTAGCTACGCAAAACGCCAAGATGCTGTTCCAGCACCTGGAAATAGCTGATGTATATTGGGGCTCTGGCTACATCCCCCCTACAGAAGGGGTATGAGGGGTGATAGCACAGGATCTTTGGGAAGCCAATCAAGCCAGCCTCATGTCCCCTTTGTGCCAGTGGAGAGTACAGCACAGTGCCAAAGCCAGAATTGGACAACTGCTCTTCCTGATTTCTCGTCCCAGTCTTATACCACAAGCCCACTAGTCATTTGTTTATCTTTGGTGCAGGTAGCAGTTATACTGCGAATTCGAATCAAATGTGTGCACGCAAAAATGTGAGCAACCTGGTTCTTCTTTGCTTTGTTTTCAGAAGACATGATTTTTCTATCAGCATCCAAAGTTGAAACCTGCTGTTTTGGTTTATACATTCCATGTAATTACATAAGCACATAGCATCTTTACGCACTTGCATTTGGAGCTTTTGCTAATAAACATAACAAATAAATTCAAACCCAACTGTCCCCACCAATGCTCTCATTCCAGTTCCAATCTATCACTATCCTGACACATTCACAGAACACATCAGTGCCTTAGCCCTGTTCCTAAAGGTCACAAAAGCCACCACATAACCAGCACCTTTGTCAGCATATTGTCAATGAGGTCACAGGTTGGAAGGGCAGAATCACGCCTACAGGTAGTCCCTCCAGTCCCGGACAGATGTTACATGGAAAGAAGGATGATGGCCTTGTAGTTCAGACACTGGATTAGGACTTCACAGTAAGCACGTTAGTAGTCTAAAGACTCTGCACATGCTTAAAAGTTACTCAAGTGCTTCAGGAAAGAGGGCCTTAGACTGTCAGCTCTTTGGGGCAGGGACCGTCTCGTTGTGACAATGCAGAATACCTGAGACCAAGGTAGGCGCTACTGTAATAATAAGAGTGTGGAGAAGCTTGGTCCTGATGTATGGATAAACTCTTTCCCATGCTGCTAGTCTGGGAACATTCATGATCACTAAACAATTTAAAAAAAAAAAAAAAAAAACTCAGGCTGAATTCAGCTCAGTAAAACTGGGCTGGACTTATTCCATTGACTTTGGGGAGTAATCCAGTGCTCTACTGGTTGAACCGGGAGGATTTAGCCTGCAACCTTCTGAAAAGTGATCCCTTTCTACTTAAACAAATGAAAACTTTAGGGTTCCCCCCGCCCCAAAAAGTAAGTAAACAAAAAAAGGAGATGAGAACATTCAGGGTAAGAGAGCAGGAAAGGGATGAAAGAAAATGGAGGCTTGTGAAAAGACTTCCAACTGGATTAAAATGATGATAAATGGAGGTGCAGCGCAAGGGTCAGGCTCCTCTCGATAACAGGATCTGAGAGTTCTCAAACAGTTGGTGTCTGTCAGTCATGTGGGAGCCCCTTTGCTCTCTTGTGACTTGGGTTTTTCATCGTGGCTTTCTGACAGGATAAAGCAGAGCGGCTAAACAGGATAATTCCCACGTTCGGCTGGGTGAGTCATTTCCCTCATGCTTTTGAAACCCTTGCAGGCGAAGAGGAGCCGTGCTGACAAAGCAGAGGAAGTGCACATTTTCGAATTTCACAGGGCGCCTGGTTCAAACATGTGTCGTCGTCACGGCGAACACCTGCAGCACAGTTCAGCAGCAGTCTGGCAAACACAGCCGACTGGCTCTGCTGGCCTCTGCACACGTTGGCTATAGGGATTTCTAACCGTCCGGGCAGCGGGATGAAACCTTTGACTGCCTCCCAGCCCGGTGCATTCTTCTCTCTCTCATATTATACAGCAAGAAGTGGTGATTGAATTAATGAAGCTGTTAAATGCAGCAATGGTCGTTTACATGGTAAAAAGCCCCTCAGCGTGAAGGGGCAGAGATACAGAATAATACCGCTGAGCTGAGGCGGTAGCTGAAATGTTAATGCTCCTCAAAGCCAGGCTATCATTACCGCTGTAAAAGGGCTTGCATTAAGAGAGCAACCTGAGTGGCTGGCGAGGATTCTGAGCCTTGTGAGTAAGAGACTTAAACCCCCGCAGGTCACAACTTAATCAAGCATTACGATAGTCATTTACAAGTGTGAGGTCTCATTCTCAGGCACATGATGAGAACAAGACTGGGCTATTTGGCCCTTGGCGGTTCTGGGTGCTCTGCCCCATTGTGGTCCCCCATTTCCAAGGATGAACCTGGGGACCAGGTGAATTAGGGTTGCATTTCAGCAAGGCACAGTCCCTCTGAACTGTTGAGAGGCTGGCCCATAATTAAAGTCCATACAAAAGGCTCCAAACCCTGCTTCCATCTGATCTCGTCTCCTAACAAACACCCTCCCCTGATAGCCCCTCCCAGCCACCAAACCTTCCCACACAGCGCAGGGACAGTGATCCCAAATAGCTCCCCCAGCTGCCAAACTTCCCTGCCCTCATGACAAATGCCCCTTTACTTTGGCTGCCACCCTCCTGATTGCAAAACAGAGATCTGGGACCCAGTGTTCATCACCATATCCTGTAGTGCCAGCCGCCAACAGCAGCTGTATTGGAGTGCTGTATGGTCCTGAGCTCACACACTGCCAAAAGAGAACTCCTGTACATCTGCCCTTCACACGAGCTGCCTGGCATAGGTCCATCTAGGAACACCAAACCCTAAAGAGAAAAAAATGCCAAGTACCCCAACCCTGCCCTTCTTGAACTGACAGCCAATAGTACTGACGGCCAAAATTCCCCAGCAGTCCTCGGCTGTGGTGAAGGGAAGGAGACCATGGCAGGAGACTTATCCCATCTTACCTGTCAACTCATTTTACTGAGCCATAGACTCCCGGGCCCACTTTGTCCAGAATGCCAGCCTTTATCACCCTTTAGTCCAACTTTTCCTCAAAGGCCTGTGTGCGGTTACCCATGCGGCCCCTCTGCTTGGGAAGAGCTCCCTGTAAAAGTCAGCAGAGCCCAGCGTTGTCTTCTTTCAAAGCCCTCCTAAAAACTCACCTCTGCCAGGGTACTGACACACCACTTGACATAGGCGCTGACTCTGTGGGTATTGCAGGGTTAGAGCACCTCTGGGGAAAAAAAAAAGTGGGTGCTCAGCACTCACATTTGATTGGGGATGCCACCAAACAGTGGCTCAGGGAGAGGCTTGGGAGAGGGTTGAGAGCAGCAAATGGGTTGGGGCCTTGGGGGAGGGTTGGGCTGCGGGGGAGGAGCACACCCAGGAAAAAGTAAAAGTAAGAGTGAAAGTCAGTGCCTATGCCACTTGTTAACAGCCAGGCAGTGGGTGTGCTGACACTTCTAGCTGTTAAGTTAATAAGCTATGTTTCACGGTGTACCTTGACATCCCCATTAATTTGTCTTACCCACCTGTTGTCCCATTGTATGCGTGGTCAGTAAGCTCTTTGGGGCAGGGACTGTATTATGTGCACACAGTGCCTAGCAGAATGGGGTCCTGTTCCCGGAATGGGGCACTTCTATAACAATACCTGGTTGCTGCAAAGGGAAGGATGCGGTCTTTTAACTTGTCACCATACCATATTGTTGGTTGCTATGCTAACTTTTTGAATTGCCTGACAAGCTAAAGAGTCAGCCAGTGCAGCGGGAGAGGGAGGCACAGGTATTATGTGCTCACATCACTCCTCCCCATTCAAGACCAACCATTGGCTTTTTCACCAGCTGAAGCTTCCCGGTCTTCTCCAGGTTTACATGATAGTAAGCCGGGCTGGAGAAGACAGAGGGATCACATCTGCTGGTTAATTGTGGACAGAAACAAGCACTATGAGCTGCTGGTACTGTCTGCACGTCTAGAAGAAAGAAAGCATGGAAGAGGATAGGGACTGAAAATCATACTGGGAAAGAATGACTCTGTACCATCTGAAGGTGCAGACATTATTCTGTTCCATTCTTCTTGCTGCCTCTTCCATCTGCCAGTCTGCTGATGCTTGGGGACAAGAGTTATTTCATCTCACTCAACTATTAACGAGTAGTCCAGTGGTTACGTAACACAATTCCTCAATCTGGAATCCCTTGTAGGCCGTCAATCTGTGAGGGTGGATCATCAGAGCAGGTCCATCTCTGCAAAAGGAGTGGGGATAGGTTCTGCTGTCACAGTGGAGTTAATGACCTGCCCAGGGCAATGGTATATTGTTTAGCTCCTCAATCTCTAGACTACTTCCAAAGATAAGATCCAGAGTGTGCCTTTCTGAATGAGCTGAATCTGAAAATCCCTGGGATAATCCCCCGATTGCCATAAGATTCTGAGCCAGTGTATTTTTGGCATAAAGCGTGAAGCTCTTCAGGCCAGTGAGTCTGGAGGAGGCAGCCCATTGCCAAGGCCAACACTATCTCAGATATGTCAGGCAATAATCCTCCAGGAGAAGCAAAGTGATCTGTAAACTACAGAGATTCCCATCTCACTTCTTATCCTAAGATTAAAATATTGGATGATTTCATCTTTGGGAGAGAAATCTTCCTGACCTTGAGGTCCGATGCCAAGTGCACAGCTGGCTCCCTTCAGCTCACGCTTAACAGAACACTGGACAAACGCTGGCCAGAGCCGAACCAGCTGCATCATGCAGGCAGCTCTCAGTGACATGTGTGCTTATGCCTTCTAATCCATAAAACAATGAACGAGAGAGTTCTTCAGCTCTGCACCATGTGTAGCCTTCTACCCTTTTGAAAGTGAGAGCAAAGTGGATGTACAATGTGATCTTTCGAGTGTGCTGGCATTTTACATCCACTTTGCCCAGGTGTAAACAACCACACAAGGCAGGAGAGTCTTCAGTCTTGTATACAGCTTAGCCAGGCATTGAACAGCAAGAGATGAAGGTTGGGGTCATTCCAGAGTTAAAATGACAAAAGCAACATTCAGTTTTGCTTCAGCCACTACTGTTTAGCTCGTGTTTCTCATGAGAGAGGTGTGCACATCTGTACAGCCAAACTGCATTCCCTTTCCCATACGATTGCCTGCATATCCTCTTTTTACATTCTTCTGGTGTAGCTGCGGTTCTAAGTCACTACTGATAGGTACAGGCTAGAAACCTGACCTGCGATGTATGAGAGGATTGCTAAGTGTGACTTACATAGCAGTACACTTGGCTTTTTTCCGGGAGCCATTTCATCTCAAGATGTGATCTTGTCAGATCTTATGAGTAAAGTAGGGTTGAGCTTGGTTACTACTTAGATAGCAGACTTTAAAAGAAAACCCAGAGGTTTCAGGAAGCAGAGCTGGAGACTCAATCAAATTCTCAGCATGGTGACAGAAGCTCAGGTCACTCTGAAACAAAGCCATTTTTCCTCAGAAATATATGGCTGACTAGAGCTGGTTAGAATGATTTCCTGAAAAAAAGTACAGTTTCTGCAAAAAATCAAATATTTCTGTGGTAAAATTGCAATTTTGATTTTCCATTGGGAAAATCTAAAATAAATATTTTGTTTTAGATCTGATTTGGGTTTCATTTTTATTCAGAAGATTTCATTTTGCTTAACTGACCCAAAAAGTTTAGCATCAAATCAGTTCAACAAAACATTAAACAAAACAAACTGCATTCCCCTATCAGCACATTGCTTTATGGGAGTTGTTAGTCTCTTCTCTGGATTGGGCTCCCTGGAGGACTACTCCTATTACGCAATATGGATAACCTGCCTGACCAAGCTGTGTAGTGCATTATGGGAATCATCTCTGAGTGCACCATGGGAGATGCAGTCTTTGCCAGAGAGCCTGGTCCATAGGGTAGAAGGGAGCATCAGGACTGTACTTTCTGTCCCTTTTAAGTTTTATACACTTTGTGACCAATAGTGTATCTTTCAAGGTCAGCCACTATTTGAGCTGTGTGTGTGAGAGGGAGTGAAATAAAGAGAGGCTTCAGAAATGCCACAGGAGCATGCAGAGAAGGCAGCAAAGAAGCCCCACGTAAAAGACATCCAGGGAGGCCTTTGTAGTGTGGACCCTGAGGGGAAAAATGCTAAGAAAGAGCATTTCTTGGTAGAGTACTAGTGGGAAAGAGGCTTGGCAACGTGATCAAAGAAATTGTCTTCTCCTGTTTGATTCCTACTGTGATCAGGGAAACAAAAGCTTTAAATGAACGTGATTGCACCAAAGAAATACCTGACTCCATCAATTTCTCCCCCTAACAGAAACAGTCCACAAGACCCCAAATTTTGGCTAGTTGCTCAGCTCAAAAGAGGTAACAGTAACAAAGATGGAACTCCAGAACAGTCAAGATCCATATGACCTAAGAGTCCAGAAACTAGCAGACAAGTCATTTATATAAACAAGGTAGCCAAAGGCTTCACAAGCAATAGTCACATCATTCAGATCCAGGTTCAGATGGATGGATTTTCCGAATCCCCAACCTTAAGGATTGTTTGGGTTTGAGGTTCCAGTTTGGGCCCTTCTCTTCTTTACAAGCTGATTATTATTATTGCCACGAACCACCACCACAAACAGTACACTTAGAAGGAGCATGCACTTTCTGATGGCTCAATAAAACAGACACAGTCTGAAGCTCTCAAAGCCTAGCACCACAAGTGGATGGAGATAGGTATCAAGCTACTTGTATGGGAGTGACTATGCAAATGGGGCCATGCAGTGTTGCGATGGGATGGCTATGCGAATAACTAGGTTAAGTCCCCCAGTTTTGTCTCTTTGGAACTAGATGTTTTGAAAAGCCTGTGTGGACTCAGGCTGAGCCAAGTGCTTGTGCAGTTACTAAAAGCACCGACAAACCTGGCTCCTGAGTGCTTCTGGAACACTAGAGCTACGCTGCAATACAAGTCATTACAACACAAACAAGTGCCAAATAGGCATTCGCAGAGGGTTATGTGGTCACTGTAGCTGGAATGCTTCCCAGACTAGGTAGGTTTTCAGGAGCTTCTTAAACGAGCAGAGAAAGGGGGCTCCTCAGGTAAAGCTCCGCATTTTATTATTGATGCACTGATGAATTGGGAGTCAGTCCAGGGAATACGGTACAGGCGTCTAATCAATTTAATCCTCGCAGCAGGAAGTCTGGCTGATGCATTTTGGTTCTGCTGATGGGGAGGCAGAGCATTTGTAGAAACAGCACTGCAATAATCAAGCCTGCTTGCGATTACTGCATGAACAAGGGTGGCAGCATCAGCAGCGTGCGAGTGAAGGGAACACCTCATTCTGGCAATATTTTTAAGCTCATAAAAAGCTGGTGGAGTAATAGCTGCGGCATAGTGGGGTATGGGCTCAGGATCACACATAACCCTGAACGACTTTCCAGATGCATCCCACTGTCCTGGAAACTTGTAAAGCTCAACTAACTCATTCGGCACTTAGGATGGGCTCACAAATATATCATTGTCATTATATACTTTGCTGCATTCAGACTAGCCACACAGGGAGGAGGGGAGGGGGTGATGCTTCGCATGGCTGGGAAGGAGGGCCAGCTTCAAGAGCAGGCTGAGCATGCCAGCTGTGGGAGGAGGAGGATTGTGGCACAAAGGTGAAGCACTCAGCCCCCTGACTGGGGTGGCAATGCCAGCTGGACTGCAGCAGCAGCCTTCTAGCCTGCTCATTCTGCCCTCTTATCGAAAAGCAAAGTTGGCCTGGGGAGAAGAAGAGAGGTTAGAAGAAGTGTGTGGAGTGCATAACAACAGAGGCAGAGAAATAGCCAACCCTCCTCCCCCCCATGGGCCTTTGTTCCTGCTGAAGGGGAGACCTGGCCTACTGTTCCCACTGCACAGGATGGAAAGGGAAGGCAAGAAAACCCATGACAGGCTGTAGAGAATACTAATAAAGTTATACAACAGGTGCTCAAAGAAACTTCTCTTTTGCAGCACAGTCTAGAGTTTGCAAAGAGTTAAGTTTCATCACAGCCCATACTTGCCTTGACAGAAGTTATTTATCAAATCAGAATATCTAATCTAAGCCCTGGAGAGAGATTTTTTTTTAAAAGCATGTTGAAGAAGAAATTATTTGAAAGAATCTTGACCGTTTATAGGTCACTTCTCTTTTTCTAGCCAATGAGATTCCATCGTTCCCTGAGGTTCTAATCAATTACCAGCCCATTTATTTCATTTGATGAGGACAGTGCCCAATTAATTCAAAGATGCATTAAAGTTTTACAATTGAAATGAAAGTATTTTACTTTCAGTCATGTCTTGGTCTGGGAAATTAAATTTAAATAAATGTTAACGGAATTGTCAATAACGCATTGCATAAAGGTCAGAATGGTCAGGCTTTAATAAAAGGGATGTTTTTACTTTATTATTAGAATGTATTTTCTTTGTCTGTCTTGTGGAAAGGATCAAAGCAGAGCTCTTTCTCATTTAGCATGTCTGTGGCACTGGCTCAAATGACACATCATGGCATTGTATCACACGTTAATACCTTCGCAACCAGGACTGGGGTTTGATTTTCTGTCCCCAATCTGTGATCATAATTAATGTAAAGTTAAACAGACTCTCCATCTGACATTACATCACATAGGCTGAACTTTGTAGTGGTGGAGTAGCTCCTCAGAATGATTTGACTCTGCAGCACTGAGATTTCTGATCCTTCAACAAAAGTCTTTACCCATGCGAAAGTTGGATTGTGTCTAGGGGGTTATGCCCCATACCCCTAATAATCTTTAAACAGTATGGTATTTTTCCTGGTTTTGAAGCCTCTCTCTAATAGGCAGTTCTCTTGCTGTGCTTTGCACTGACGCAGTCTAGAAGGGATAGCACTCCTGTACATGGAGATCAGACTACAGAAGCATTCTGCATTGGCCTCGCTGTCTTCCCATTGAAGTCGGTGGTAAAACTCCAATATTCAGCGCTTTGGTGAAACCCATCTTGGATTGCAGAATAGCTTTTAAAATAACAACCTGTCCATTGTGCCCACCTTACCTATTGGGAATGTCCCTCAATTTTGTCTTGCATTCTTCACTTCCACCCTGGGCAGGTCGCTGTATGCTCTTGAAAAGTTGCAGTGTTTACACTACTAGTGGACAGATCCTATAGAAGCCCCAGTTCAGCAGCTGGATATGCATGGGGGCCCAAGGCTCTGCCCACGTAGATGGTAAAGCACTTTTTGTTCTCCTGGTGGATATTAAAAATAAATAGCAACGGGCAGTGGACAGCACTCCTACGAAGAGGCCACTTGATCAGGTGCCACTGGTGTTTGCACTGCTACTTACCTGTTTTCTAAGTTTCGGCAAGTCTCCCATCCTACCAGACACTGAGCCCTGCCACATGGCATTGGCCTATGCTATATCTATTTGCTGCACATTGGCCAAGAATGGCTGGAAGGACACCGTGAGAGGCTATATATTTTGGCAGAGCTAACAGATTTAGAAGGGCTTTACTGAGCAGAACCGTACTGTGTTCACACTCTACAGTAACATTCCCTCCTGAACAGCATACAGTCAGAGAAAGCAGAGTTACAAGACAGGGAGGGTTTAAAAAAACCTGGATGGAAATTAGTTCCACGCACAGGCGAGACACATGCTTTTTGTGTGAACTACCCTCCCCAGAAGAGAGCCTGAAAGTTTGTGTATTCAAAAAGTGCGAGTTGAGTCAATAGAAAGCATCATGTTCTCTGCCCTGACAGCTCAGTATAGGCTGACTGTCAAGCAGCATGCCAGCCAATTGCACAGTAAGTGACCTCAGTTTGAATTTTCTTTTCTGGAGTTACATGGTCGTGTTTCACAATGCAGCTGCAGTTATGGACTTCTCATTTTCAGTGCCTAGGATAAGAGTCCTGTCCGGTTTCAAAGAGTATGGGGCATGCAAACACAAGGTTCTGTGTGGTGGGTACAGAAAGGTAAACTGCAGCTTCGTAAGAAAACCTCTGATGCACAATTTAGTTCCCTTCTCTTATTTTAGTAGCAGCATTCTCCAACTATAAAACCCTTTATTGAATACGGGCTGCTGAAGTCAGAGGTCATCACTTTGAAGGGGAAGCAGTAGTGTGTTATCCCATATAAAAGAGGTTCTTAGGGCCTGGCTACACTTGCGAGTTAGAGCGCATTAAAGCAGCCCCGGGCGCCCTAACTCAACACCTGTCCACACTGGCAAGGCACTTAGAGTGCCTGGACTCCGCAGCTGGAGCGCTCCTGGTAATCCACCTCCATGATGCACCGCAGCTGAAACACCCAGGCATCAGTGTGGACGAGGTGCTGCATTACTGCGCTCTGATCGGCCTCCGGAAACATCCCATAATCCGCTTAAGTCAAGTGGTCACTCTTGCCATTGTTTTGAACTCGGCTGTAGGAATGCGGATATCAAAGCTCCGTTTCTGACAGCCGGCTGCTTATCTGCTCCAGGACCAAGCAACCATTAGTGTGGAATGTTGCCTGAGAGGTGGGGGGAGCGGGGTCGGCTGCTGTCTGAATTTACAAGACAGCATGCTGACATGCTCTCAGCCCCCCAAAAACCCACTCTCCCCCCACATACACACAACACACTCCCTGTCACACTCCACCCCACCCCCGCCCCCCCGCATTTGAAAAGCGTGTTGCAGCCACTTGAATGCTGGGATAGCTACCACAATGCACTGCTCTTTGTGGCATTGCAAGAGCTGCTAATGTGGCCACGCCAGTGCGCTTCCAGCTGAAAGTGTAAACACTTGGTAGCGTTTTCTTTGTTACGGTCTCCGAAGGCTGGTTTAACTCCCAGCGCTCGACATCTGCAAGTGTATCCATGCCCTTAATCATGGTCCCACTGAAATCAGAGAGAAAATTCCTATTGACTTCAATGGGAACCAGTAATTGGCTGTAAAACAATAAACCAGCCTTTCCTTAAGTGCGGGGCATGTCTCCTTTGGAGGGGTAGGAAGGATTAACCAGGCCTCTGAAACACTCCCTAGAACATCAGTTTCCATTTTTTAAAGTAAATCTCTAGCTGGTACGTTTGTGGAAAGAACTTTGAAAGCTTGCCCTGAATGTAACAATGCAATGTGAGGCTGAGCTCTGAGGTGTGAGCTGGCCATTCATTTTAATGGAACTCAGATACTTTACAAGCCAAAATTGTTAACCTTTTCAGAGCTCACTGAAGCATGAGGGAGGAGAGGAGGTGTTGTATTATGAAGATCTAAAATACAGATAGGCCTTTAATTGCATACGGCAGGGCTGAAGCAGCAATGTGAAGGATTTTCCTGAATTGGGGGAGGAGCTCAGCTTTCAAAAATTGGGGAAAAGGTGGTGCTGCTATAAGGTGCTGAGTATCTCAGTCCCTTTTGAACGCTGAGTACTCAGGTGATGGAAGCTATTTTGAATCTTGATCTGGCACACTTCTTGAGGCTTAGGCCAAAATACATCGGCCCCCCATTCCAAGCCGCTTCCCACTTCGCAGTACTCTGAAGCTGAATCATCATTTAGAACTAAACCTGCCTCAATCACATCAGCCACACTCTCAGAGGCTCGTTCACCTGCACATCCACCAATGTGATATATGCCATCATGTGCCAGCAATGCCCCTCTGCCATGTACATTGGCCAAACCGGACAGTCTCTACGTAAAAGAATAAATGGACACAAATCAGATGTCAAGAATTATAACATTCATAAACCAGTCGGAGAACACTTCAATCTCTCTGGTCACTCAATTACAGACCTAAAAGTTGCAATTCTTCAACAAAAAACTTCAAAAACAGACTCCAACGAGAGACTGCTGAATTGGAATTAATTTGCAAACTGGAGTGATCACTCTGGTTACAGTGTGTATGATAACACCCATTGTTTCATGTTCTCTATGTATATAAATCTCCCCACTGTATTTTCCACTGAATGCATCCGATGAAATGAGCTGTAGCTCATGAAAGCTTATGCTCACATAAATTTGTTAGTCTCTAAGGTGCCACAAGTACTCCTTTTCTTTTTGCGAATACAGACTAACACGGCTGCTACTCTGAAACCTGCCTCAAGTTTGTAACACCATGGCTAGTATCACACCAGGAACAAGAGCTGTAGGTTTATTAAAATTTATTTAGGAGTCCAGATAAAACTAGATTTGCTAAAGCCATCTGTATGCAAAAAAATCACTCATTACTCTAACTACATTTATTTTAAAATAAAATAAAATTACTGGAAGTTTGGGGAAATATGGTTTCAATCAGCAATCCTTGGCTATTTTTGCCCTGCTTCAGTTATGAAAGGAGATGAGGTGTTTCAATTACTAGCTTTCACATGTGGAAGGAATAAGTCTGAAGGAAACAGCATAGGATTCTTTCCAAGTTTGAATTACATGTTATTCCAGGAGCCAGCAGAAGAGCAGGGTAGAAAACAAGATTTCAGGATATTCTTTGTCAAGTCAGTCTCTCAGTCTTGAAAGGCACCTTGAGATTTCTTCCTTATGTTGCATTCACCAACTGGAGAAAGCTTAAGGACTCTAGTTGGTACCACTCGTGCTGACTGCTGATATGATGTGCTGAAGTATTTATCTGGTAATAATGCATGTTAATGTCAACTTTGTAAGAAGAATGAACTAACAGATGAACCATTTTCCCTGAAGATCTTATTCATTCGCATGAGCCCTGCAGATATACAGTACGTACTACTCACCTACAGGCCCAGAGGGTTTCTTTACAAAGCCTGATACATTTGATGTGTGGCTATTACTGATCAAATATCTAATCTATGGGAATTCACAGCTCTCTTATTTCAATCCTTTTCTGTAAAGGAAGTCTCTCCCTCTTCTTATTCTTCTGGTCTGAATTTTCATCTTTAGCTCGGAAATCAAACACACACACAGACACACACACACACAGATCTCTCAGGTATTTGGATTGCAGAAAACACAAGGCTGCTCATGCTACTGCTGTTAGCAGTGGTCCTACTACTGGCTGTGTTCCAGGAGGTAGCGGCCCTTCTCTGAACACCTACAAAGCAGGAGAGTGATCTCTGCCTGGAGATTACTTTCCCTCTGGCATCAAGATAGTTTCTCTCTGGTGCAATGCAGTTTCCGTGTCAATCCGTGCCAAGAGCAGCCTGCAGAGAAACAGCAGTAAAAGGAAAACTAGTGGCCAAGTTACTGTATCATTTTTTTCTTTTTACTAATTGACCTTGTCAGGATAATTACTGCAGATTGTGAGACACTGTCTCTGGCAGGTTGGATGGAAAATTTCACGGTTCTAGTGAAAAAAGTATTACAAAAGGGTTTGCTGCACACAGTGGAAAGAAAGCTAGGCTGACTTTAAAGGCAAATACTTCCTTTTCTGAGAGGTAAAAATCCAGTGGCATAGAAGCTTGCTTTGTAGAGGCTGCTGGGTGAAATTAACAAGAGTAGACTTTTCTAGGATATTATTGCTCTGTAGCACACCCTTTTATTGACATTGACAAGCATTGGATGATAATGCTCTGTCCTGCATTATTTAGTATACCGTTTGTAGTGTCTTAATCATGGAGGTTTGTTCCAGTTGTCTGGTTTTCTCCAGCTCTCAAGGTGGTTTGTTTACATTCTGCTCCCTTCCCCCCCTCAAATGCTCTTTAGGGACAATGCGGTAATCATTTCTGCAAGGCCTTCAGCAGCGGCCTGTTGCAAATTCAAGCCATTAACAGGACAGCACACCTGATCTCAACAGCACAAAACTGTTGCTGTTCACTGCTACCTCGTTCCCACATAGGAACAACTGCTTTCAACTGGCAACTACCAATGCCCAGCACATACAGATGCAAAAGCTCGGCGCGCCGTGCTCTGTGCAGTGGCTCCTGAAATTTAAACTGCCGCTTCATGAGGAAGATGCTGATGCACTATTTAGCTCCCTTTCTTATTTTAATGGCAGCACTGACCAAACTATAAAATCCTTAATATTGAATATGAGGCGCTGAAGTCACCATTTTACAGGGGAAGCAGCAGTATTTTATCCCATACAAAAGAAGCCCTAAATCATGGTCTCACTAAAATCAATGAGAAAAAACTCTTATTGGTCTCCTAGGATCAGAAATTTGGCTCTAGAACACTAAATCTGCATTTTCCAAATTGTGGGCATATTTGCTGGGGCAGGAGATGAAGAACTAATGGTCGAACGTTCTCCAGTTTCTGCTTCCGTTTTTTTAAAGTAAGCCTCTAGCTGTCCTGATTGTGAAGAGAACTTTGAAGCGTGTCTTGAGCATAACTCGTGCAATATATGCCTGAGCTTAACAGAAAGTCAAACAACAGCTGAGAGATGTGAACTACCCATTCATTTCAATAGGTGCTAACTCAGCTGCCAGTGATGATAGTTACAAGCTTTCAACCGCTCTTTTTCAGGGCTGGGAAAGGTACTCAGAGTGGCACAACGAAATGCAAGGTGGAACCCCTTGTTTAGCATCAGTAGTTAACACATATCCCAAGACACCATTCAAGGTGAAGTGTCTCGTCAACACCTCTCCAGGCCTAGGACCAAAAAGGGGGAGTGGGAGGGGAGGATTAGCGGGTTAGAGATTGTTGCAATGAGTGACAAAAACCAGTTTCTTTATTAAGACCAGTAAATGTATGAATTTAAGTTCCCACTACCCACACCATCAGGGGCTCGTTCATCTGCACAGCTACTAATGTGATATATGCCATCATGTGCCAGCAATGCCCCTCTGCCATGTCCATTGGCCAAACTGGACAGTCTCTACGCAAAAGAATAAATGGACGCAGACATGGAATGGTAACATACAAAAGCCAGCAGGATAACACTTCAATCTCCCTGGACATTCAACAACAGGTTTAAAAGTAGCCATCCTTCAACAAAAAAACTTCAAAACCAGACTTCAAAGAGAAACTGCAGAGCTACATTTGCAAACTTAACACCATTAATTTGGACTTGACTAGGGACTGGGAGTGGCTGGCTCACTAAAAAAGTAATTTTCCCTCTCTTGGTATTGACACCTCCTCATCAATTATTGGGAGTGGACCACATCCACCCTGACTGAATTGGCCCTCTCAACACTGGTTCTCCGCTTGTAAGGTAACTCCCTTCTCTTCATGTGCCAGTATATGCCTTCATCTGTAATTTTCACTCCCTGCATCTGAAGAAGCGGGTTTTTTTTAAACCCACGAAAGTTTATGCCCAAATAAATCTGTTAGTCTTTAAGGTGCCACCGGACTCCTCACTGTTTTTGTGGATACAGACTAACACGGCTACCCCTCTGATACTTCCCAGTCTAGTCTTTGGAAGGTCTTGTGCAGGTTTCCTTTGAGGATGAGGACTGAGAGGTCAGCTATGGGGGTGTTTGCTTCATGAAAAGTGTTTGCGCACAGATGACAGGGTGTTTTGGTCTTTATCATTTTTCTGTGAGACACAATAGTGCAGTTAATGTTGACATTTAAAGCAGTTCACTGCTCAAAATTTGTAAGAAAGGAGAGGAAGCATCATATTGTGAAGATATGCACAATCTACTCTAAATCACCACTTATTTTGGGTAAGCCACTAACATCACATGCTGGGGCTGGAGGGGAGGTCAGGATGTTTTCATTTTTGTGATGTGAGGGTCAACTTTCAAACATTAGGGAAACACTGCCCTAAAACAAACACCACATACATTTACAATGCGGCTGGGAGGTGTAATTTCCAGCTCAGGCAGACAAATGCTAGTTTTGATTGAGCTAGCATGCTAAAAATAGCAGTGTGGTGTGGTCTAGTCACCTGAGTACTTACCTAGGGCCTTGGACGGGAGTGTCCTTCGATGATTAGTCCATGCTGGTGCGGCTATACTGCTACGTTTAGCACATGGACTCTCGTAGAGCTAGGAGCTATATCTCTCTATGAACAGGAAATTACACTCCCAGCTGTATGCAGATGTACCCAAGATTGGCTAGCATTGGACTCATCCTTCCTTAGTTTAATCGCTAGCATAGAGCTGGGTAGGGATGTGCAAGATGGGAAGGATGGAGGGACAAATTGTTCCCTACACACGGCATCATCCATGCATTCTCCTAGAAGGTGGCATGCACGGGAGACTAAGACCAGCCTTTGACCGTTCAGAGGTGACCACGCCGGCGCAAGTGTCACATGTGAAATCACTGAGGAAGAAGGAAAATTTTGCCCGTTTGTAATAAAAACGTGTGGTAATAATACCACAGCTCTGCTAGGACTGATTTAGCATGATCAGAGACAAGAAAAGCCCCTTTGTCGTGACCCTGTAGATCACATTAAAGGAGTGAAGAAGAGTTCCGATGCTGGCTTGATTTCAGCTGTTCTCTATGTACTGTGTTCCTTTTGTGCACTGTCCCTTCTAACATCACATCCCAGCTCTTGCTGATACACTGTGCTAGAGGTTACTGGTAGCTGGTAAACTCTCCTGCTGGAGAGTGGTGCTTCACTGGTGCACAGCCCATTGACGCTTTGTCATACCTGTAATAAAGTTCTTCAGAACCCAAATTCCATTGCAGGTGGAATGGGAATTGATCTGTGCCCAGTCTCAATTATAATGTCAGATTTCCAGCACACTGAAAATTGCCGTGAGATGTTCCCAGCAGGAGCTGGTGACCAGAAATGACCAAACAGCAGTGACTGCCTTATTTGAGAAGCTATATAAATACAGAAGCACCACTTAACACTGGAAAAAATTGCTTTTCTCTTGCCTTTGCTTTTCACATAACCACTCAACATTAAAAAGGAGGCTCTTTATGAAGCTCTCATTCCTTTCTTTAGGAAGCACTGAATGATCAAGACCAAACATGACTGGAGGAGGCCAGCCTTGGGGACAAGTGCAGATGTTGAACCGGTAGGCAATTTACGCTCAAGAGTGCATTCATTGTTTAGGCAGGAAGACATCTAGGAGGCAAGGAGTGAGGCCAGAGGCTAGAGATACAGTTTCACATTCATTGTCCACAGCTCCTCACTTGGAGGTTTTAGGGATAAAAACCTGGCGACGGCCTTTTATTTCTGCAGGTCTTTTATATTTCACGTGCACAAAGGTTTATCTGGGTCTTTTGTATTGGAAGGTGAGGGATGGCGTGGGGGGTGTGGGGTTCAGAGGGAAGTTTCCACCTGCTGTCTGCTCAGGATTTGTTTCCCTGTTAAAATAAAACACTTAGACTGTAAACTGTTCAGGGCCGGGGCCATGGCTTCCTGTATATTTGTGCAGTGCCTAGCACAATCATTAATCATTATTAAGGCTTTTGGGCACTACCATGATACAATAACTTACATTGAGGCGCCAAGAATATTCATGTGCTTTAAAGTGAGTTAATTTCAGCCCCGTTGGAGATAGAGAAGTGTCCTCGCTCCTACAGTACGGGACAGGAAACGCAGGCAGGCAAAAGTTAAATGAGCTTGCCTGAAGTCACACAGCAAGACTGGAGCAGAAGTGAGAATAGAATCTGGTCTCCCGCCTTGTTCCTTTACCACATGACCAGCATTCCTTCCTCGAAATGTACTGAAGAGAACGTGATGTCACCAGAACTCTTGGATTGGCTGTCTATTTATGGGCAACAGATTACTGGAAGAATCAGTCTGAGGGCTGACTGGCTAAACTGGCAGCTAATTTAAAAATCAGACTTTCACCTGGGAAAGGAACGAGATGCCATCAGCTCCGTTACTCAGAACTTAAGAGGCCAGCTGATGTCATATCTTTCCCAGTTGCGCTATGACTTGGGTGCAGCAGAAGTCCCCCTTGTTACACCAATATGTCCCTACTGACAGATTCATTCCAGTGCGGGATGCTCCCTGCACTGGATTGCTTGGTAACAAAATTGGAATTCCAGTAGCAAAAAAAGCACCAGGCCTGCTGCTCTAACAAAAACGAGCCAGCCAGCTACATTAGTAAGCATGGGAGACCCATAAGTGCCATTTTATTGTGAATCATAGATGATGAAATAATATATTTGATGTGGAGAGGATGTTCCCCCCTTATTACCTTTGATTTATTTCTCCAGTCTCTGCTGTTTCATCGATAGTAAACATCTTCCTTGAGAGGCAAGCAGGTTCAGCTGTAGCCCCAGGCAGCCTGATGCGGGTTTTCCTTCTCTCCTAGAAAGCATCCAGCCCTCCTTATCTCTAAGGACAGGGTAATCCCCCATAAGAGCAGAGAGCTGGAAGCCTGCCATGGATGACTGGCGCATCAGTTTAATTTTACTGGTAACATTAAAGAGGGTCAGCTCCTAATTCTAGAGACAGCGGCACGCATGCTGAAACTGCTAATTTTCCCATCCCCCCATCTTCTAGTAGAGAGCTGAAGCAGTGCAGCCCTCTGCAATACATTTGCAGTCAGCTGTTTGCCAGAGAACCAAAGAGCAGACAAGCTCCTACAGCTTCTGGCTGGTTAGACTTGGGATGGGAAACCAGACTAAGCAGCACCCAGAATCGGATATTCAAGGTGTTGTTAAGTGCAGGAACCCTACATAACATTTAAATCCCCAGTGGATCTCCTTTGCCATAGGTGAAAATCAGAAGAAAGGTACTTTAAAAAAAAAACCCACACATATACCACTCCTATTTATGTAGAGACATGGGCGGTGTGTAATGGACGCTGGGGGAGGCTAAGCCTCCCATAACATCATGCCGCCAGGGGGCAGGGCGCAGTGGCAGATTACTGGCCCATGCCAAGGGGCCCCGGCCAATTTGGGGCCCCTAGAAAAATCTCCTCCTGCCACAGCCCCAGGGCTGGAGGAACAGAATGGGTGAAGGACTCCGGCCAGGGCCCAGAGGTCTGCTGTGTTCCTGGCTGGGGCCAAGCTCTCAACCCCCTTCCACCTACGTGGCCCCAACTGAGCTCTCAGGTCCGTCCTGCCCCCCCTCCCCGCGCACACACACACCCTGGCCAGAGCCACAGTGGGGCAGAGAGCAGTGAGAGGATGTGGGGCCTCAGTTGGAAGAGGCGGGGCAGGGAACTAGCCTCCCCAAGGGAAGCTTCACCCCCAGCCTATGTGTAGAGCGCACCTGTTTCTTTAGTAGTATATTTACCATGTTCCCATTCAATTTCCTGTCCCAAAGACTCTCCTAGTCCCATGTGTTTCAATTGAGTTAAAAGATGGATCTCTATTTTTCTCCCCAAACATCCCTGGTTAGTTTTGCAAGCACCCACAGGTCTACTGAAAACCAGGGGGGAAGACTTCACAGCAAATGTTCTCATTTACATAACCCCCTGGGTGTGCTTATGTCACACTCTGCATCCAAAGCCCCCCCATCAGACCCTTCAGAATCCTGCCAACACTCCAACAATGGCATAGATCTGTGCACTAACTGGGAGCTGATAGGGTATTCTGGGGATCATCAACATGCAAATGAGCACAAGTGTAAATAACTTCTCAACCACCAGGTTTTTTGCAAACATCACACAATTTTAGACATGTTATCTTCTTACCAGCCCCCAAAGAGCACTGCTTCTTCTAAGGTTTACTCCAACCCAGCCCTACAGGGGGAAAACTCAGCTTGAGTCCAGAACAGAAACGTGTATTTGTACCCGCTCATTCACTCCCCATCACCTCTCTGCTCTCTTTACTTGACTTTATTGGGGGGGCGGGGAGCCATGGTGATGGCATGTACATATCCCACACTAGCCCAACAACCCAAGGGTTAATAATAGGCACTGCCAGCTGGGAGGATAGAAGGACTGGAAAGCAGAAGGGCAGGATGGCTAACACAGGAGCGAGCAGGCCGCAGAAAGTCCTGTCAGCAGACTGCTCGAGGGCTGCCCAGAGACAACACCCAAGAAAGGGGCAAACAGGCCAGCAGACTGAAGAGCCTAAAGTGGAGCTCAGGGCAAGGTCAGAATCAACAAACCCTGACTCTCCTTGTCTAGCTTGAGGGCCCTGAACTGGAACCCAGTGGAGGAGGCAGGCAGGCCTGGGTTCCCCTATCAACCCCCTGACAGACCTGAGAACATAGGGTTTCCAGACTCCTGGATGCCAGGAGTGGACTGACAGCCCCACTGAGCTGAGCGAGCCGGAGCCAAACACACACCTTTGGCTTTGCACTGATGCTCCACCTCACGGGGGGTGGGGTGGGGGGGTGTTCAATAAGTCTGGTTTGTTATGAACACCCAAAACGGTATTTCTGAAGGCCCATTTCAGCTGAAAACGTGGATAGGCTTCTAAAGATGCACATGCCTTGAAAGGCAACAGATGCCACCTGCTTGACCTAGGCTGACAGATCCACGTGTAAGCATGGCCTACCAGAATAGCCAAGAAATCCCAATCTCTGTCTATTGGAGTAGAAGAGCTGCTGGAAAGAGAAGGACTCATTTATAGGAGCCTTGCCATCTGCTCTGCTTCTCCCATCATACTTTTCATGATGGCGATTTCCCTTTCTTGGGTCAAGCAACCCACAGGAGTTACAAATACCTTAGGGCTGGAGGAGTAATTCCCTTTGCATGGTCCCAAACAGAGGAGATAAACTGGCTTTAGCCCTGGTCTCCGATCAGCCAAGTTAACCTTATTTTTAATACGTTCATTACACAATGGAAGGAATCATTTGAACTACTCATACACATTTTGATCATCACATTTGGGTTTTGGCAGCTAGATTAACTATAACCGACAAGGGAAAGACAGTCATCCTTGAGGAGATCTCACTGGAAAACATCTAGTCAAAGAAGCAAACACAATTAATAGATGATGGCTAGGATAGAAAATATTGAAAATGTTAGTGTCCCCATGTAAATCACTGGCATGTTCCCATTCAGAACACTGTTCACTTCTCACTACCCCACCGCAAAGAGAGATCACATAAATAGAGGGTTCCAGTCCTGGGACATACACACACCTTCCCATGAGCATTCCCTTGTGTTTGACAGCACTGACATTCATCTGCCGTCATACGGTTCTTTTACCTGCCTTAAACACATATGACGTCTCATGAAGCCCTTCCCTAACTCTTTAGGGTCTTTTTGTCTAGTTTTCTCATTTCATGGCAGTCCTCCTTTCTAAAATGTAATGTCACTGTGCTAGTTTTTGGTACCCCTGGGACCTGAATGGAAATTATATTGAGATACTATTACAGAATGGCTTAAGTATCATTATATTTGAACCAACTCCTGTTGCAGCTCCTTAGGATTCATTTGAGTTACTTCACCACCTGGGTGCTCCAGAACTCAGTGGAGCTGGAACACTTTTAATAGTGGGGGTGCTGAAAGCCAGTCCCCTTACCCCTGTCTGCGTCTCGCCCCACCCCCCAGAGCTGGGGCCAGGAGCAGGGCCGTGTCTTCAGCAGTGGGGGACCCAGACAGGGGTAAGGGGGGCCAGCAGCTGGGGCCCTGGGCCAGCAGCCAGGACCCCACGTAAAACCTGGGGGTGCTGCAGCACCCCCTGCACCGCTAGTTCCCACACCTCTGCTAGAACCAGCTGTTCCAAGAAGCATTGTTTAATGTGTTGAGAAATTGCTGCTCTAGACCATGTTCCTTTGCAATACCTGAAATCCCCCATTATTATTACTATTTTATTGGACTTACAGTAGAACCTCAGAGTTATGAACACCAGAGTTACAAACTGACCAGTTAACACCCCCCCCCCCCCCACACCGACACCCCTCCCACCTCATTTGGAACCGAAAGTACACAATCAGGTAGCAGCAGTACAGTACTGTGTTAAAATACTAAAAAAAAAAGGGGGGGGTGGAGGGGGAGAAGCAGCATTTGTTTCTGCACAGTAAAGTTTCAAAGCTGCATTAAGTCAATGTTCAGTTGTGAACTTTTGAAAGAACAACCATGACATTTTGTTCAGAGCTATGAACATTACAGAGTTACAAACAACCTCCATTCCCGAGGTGTTCATATCGCAGGTTCTTCTGTAGTTCCCTGTGACCTCCCTTAATGTGCATACTGTATCCTTTTTCTGAACAGAAAGCTGTTACCATAATCCTGCGAGTATATTTATGATTTAGGATTTGTATCCATATAAAGACTTCGTTGTGTGAGCCTCTCTACTTAAATTTTACCTTATTAGAGTCTATGGAGTCTAACAGGTGTATTGCTACTTTCCCACCTCTGTGACCTAAGTTGTCTTATGGGCATAGTTTGTAGCCAAGAATTATAGTATCTTATTGATTTTTGTCATTCTACCATGTTTCAGTAATGCCTATTATACCAAGGTCCTCTCCCCCTACTAGGTAGGAGTTGCTAGGGCTGTCAATCTGACTGCCATTCACGAGCACTAAAGCCACACAAAAAATATTGGAACAAAAGGAATCTGACACTGAAAAGCTCTAATTTGAAGATATTAAAGACGGGTGCTTTCATCAAACGTGACTCATCTGGAATGTGTCGTATAACATGACCCAAACTGTTTGACAAGAACAAATTACCACCACCACATACCCCCCCCCCCATCAGAATAAACCAAGCCCTTTTAAAGGTACACAAATAAATCCCAGCTGAAGAAGAGGAACGGTGCACTGTATTACAGGAAATAATGTTCAATGGATAACAGTGGTGAATTACAAAAAGAGATGGAGCGAATCAGCTAATCAATAATTTATCAACTGCTCTTTATTTTTTCATAAAGGAGGAATTTTTTAAAGCCTTGATTTAAAAATCAGCCTGTATGGTAGATTCTGTAATTCCACAGGGCTAGTACCATAGATAACAAACCAGAGGCAGAACAGCGCAAAAACTCTGGCACAAACAAAGTGTAGATCAACTGAAGGAACAGACAAAAGGCCGCAGTAGCTGATCAAAGAGAGCAGCTTGGCTGAGTATGATGGAGCATTACCATAATGAATGTTGTGAGCAAGCAACATACTTTAAAATCATTCTTTCTGATCTCTTAAGAAGGCATTTGCTATAATCAAAAAAGAGTTTACTTAGCCAAAAATAAAATTAGACTATTTTTGGATTAATTTTAACCCATTTTCACCACCTCCCCAACAATTTTCATGGATTTTAAGCCCAGAAGAGACCATTATGAGCCTCTGGTATAACCTCCTGCATAACAGACCATGGACCCTCAACCAGCAATTCCAGCATCGTACCTTCCAACAGTAATTTCTGCTGTTTCTTAGTCCCCTTGGACACAACTAGGCAACGTCCTGTTCAACTAGATGCTCAGCTGAAATACCAGAACCATCATTTACAGAATAATTATATACCAATCCAGGCAAAAATCAAGTGGAGTCATGGATGTCCTGAGATCTAATGCAATGAAGATTTTGGGTGGGGTGCTGGTGTGATTATTTGGTGTGGGAATCCCTTGTTTTCAGAAGCTTTCAGGGCTCTGCTTATACACTAGGAAATTAAGCCAAAGGGTACATCTACGCTGCAATTAGAAACCCAGGTCTGGCCCGTGCCAGCTGACTTAGGCTCACAGCGCTTGGGCTAAGGAGCTGTTTAATTGCAGTGTAGACATTTGGTCTCGGGCTGGAGCCCAAATGCTAGGACCCTGTGTGATGGGAGGGTCCCAGAACTCTGGCTGCACCCCAAGCCCAGACATCTACACCACAATTAGACAGCCCCTTAGCCCAAGCCAGCTGGCACAGTCCAGCCACGGATGTCTAATTGTAATTAAAGATGCCCTGAGATGCCCAGGACTGCTAACAATTATTCTCTGTACTATTCTAGCCGCCTTTTCTCCCACTCTGCCCACCCCTGATTCTGCATCTGATTAGGCGACGCATGGCTAGTGGAGTGATCTGTGGAGTGAGAAGCCATTACACCCTATTACATTTGAGCGACTAAACCTTTTGTGTGTTAGCTGAACATAATTAAAGCACACTTTCACTGCAAGGCTCTTCAGAGACAGGTAGGGGAAAAAACCCAACATGACCAGAGCTGCTAAAAGTAGCAAGTTTGGGGAGGTGAAATTGATCCAGTAATTGGCAGTTGTCCACAAATGGCATCGAACAATGACTGCACGTTATTTAATGCAACTAGGCATCCCATGCAAGAGACAGGATGCATGGAAGGAGCGGAGCAAAGTGGCTCTCTTCTCACAAAAAGAGCAGACTTGCTTGATGCGTGGAGGCAGCCGTGCAGACAAGCTCTTTCACATGTAAGGCAGCTGTTGACTCTGAACGACTCCATGTTTGAGCCCTGCCCTGAGCTTCAGAAACTACCTGAGTCATCCCAAATTGTTTAAAAGAATCTGCAACAAGCTGGAAATCCCTTCCACCCTTGGGGGAATTCCTGCAAGGAATTGAGCAGACTGAAATAAGCCAAAAAACTAATGTTTGGCATGTGCAAGTGATTGGGACTGCTGCTGCAGCAGCAGTAATTTCGGACAGGCAGCAGCTGGGAAAGGCAGTTTCTCATGGTAACCTTTTCCATGTGTCTCCCCCAACCAGATGCAAAGTCAAAGACCCTCTTCTCAAAGGAGCTCCTTTGAAGTTCTTAAGTGATATTTAACCCCTAGAACTCAGCCCCTTTTCTTGTTATACAGCAACCAGTAAAACAAAACACCCGGTAGTCTCCAAGACTTTGAAGAGGAAAGTTAAAGGAAAGGAAAGAGATGCAACCTTGCCTTGCTCAGGAATCTTAAGAATTTTGCTCTGTTTTAATAGCATTGTTTGAAGTCAGAAAATGCAAAGCCACTTAATGAGATTGTTCTCTGTTAAATAAAAAAAAAAAACAAAAAACAAAAAACCCAGGAGTAATACAGCTCTGCTTCATGAGCCAGCCTGTGACCTGAGTTTTGGCTGCTGCTCTGAGATACAGTTTGGATTCATATGCTTTTAATTTTGAAAGAAAGTGTGTTTGGGAAAGGAAGCAGGTATGAAAAAAATCTCTCAGTATCCTGGGAGCTATACTTAAGAGAAGGGCACTGAATGGTTTTTACTCAGCTGATGGAGAAGTCTAGTCATAGGTCAGACTTAAGAACTTTCAGGTTGCAGCGCAAAAGGCAGCTCCCATGGGCTCATTTTAGGGCTTTCGTCAACTACAGATTGTCACTACATGGCATTCTTTAGCGAAAACTAGTCTGACAGACAGCAGAATGCTTTTGCTATGAGTGTCGGGTTTAATATTTACTTTAACTACATGAACATCGTATTTGGCAAGTATCACAATTTCCAACGTCTTGTACTCTTTAGTTGTGCATGCTGTGTCCCTGTACTTCATAAGTAGATTTGGGCCATGAAAAGAGATTTGCGCCAACAAAATCTGAGGAGCAACTAGCCAAAACACTCAAACTAACCACAAAAAATTTTAAGTACATCAGAAGCAGGAAGCCTACCAAACAATCAGTGGGACCACTAGACGATCAAGGTGCTAAAGGAGCACTCAAGGAAGATAAGGCCATCACGGAGAAACTAAATGAATTCTTTGCATCAGTCTTCACTGCAAAGGATGTGAAGGAGATTCCCACACAAGCCATTCTTTTTAGGTGACAAATCTGAGGAACTGTCCCAGACTAATGTGTCAATAGAGGAGGTTTTGAAACTAATTGATAAATTGAATAGTAATAAGTCACTAGGACCAGATGATATTCACCCAAGAGTTGTGCAATTTCATATTTAAGTTTCTTCAACACTACTAATTATGATATGTAACCTACCATTTATATCAGCTTCTGTACCAGATGACTGGAGGATAGCTAAATGTGACAAGTCTCCAGAGGTGATCCTGGCAATTACAGGCCAGTAAGCCTAACTTCAGTACCAGGCAAATTGATTAAAACTACAGTAAAGAACAGAATGATCGGACACAGATGAACACAATATGTTGGGTAGCAACAGAGTAGCAGCCATGTTAGTCTGTATTCGCAAAAATAAAAGGAGTACTTGTGGCACCTTAGAGACTAACCAATTTATTTGAGCATAAGCTTTCGTGAGCTACAGCTCACTTCATCAGATGCATTCAGTGGAAAATACAGTGGGGAGATTTATATACATAGAGAACATGAAACAATGGGTGTTACCATGCACACTGTAACCAGAGTGATCACTTAAGGTGAGTTATTACCAGCAAGAGAGCCAGGGGGGAGGGGTGTGAAAACCTTTTGTAGTGATAATCAAGGTGGGCCATTGCCAGCAGTTGACAAGAACGTCTGAGGAACAGTGGGGGGTAGGGGTGGGAGGGAATAAACATGGGGAAATAGTTTTACTTTGTGTAATGATCAATCCACTCCCAGTCTTTATTCAAGCCTAAATTAATTGTATCCAGTTTGCAAATTAAATTCCAATTCAGCAATCTCTCGTTGGAGTCTGTTTTTGAAGTTTTTTTGTTGAAGAATTGCAACTTTTAGGTCTGTAATCGAGTGACCAAAGAGATTGAAGTGTTCTCCAACTGGTTTTTGAATGTTATAATTCTTGACATCTGATTTGTGTCCATTTATTCTTTTACATAGCGACTGTCCAGTCTGACCAATGTACATGGCAGAGGGGCATTGCTGGCACATAATGGCATATATCACATTGGTAGATGTGCAGGTGAACGAGCCTCTGATAGTGTGGCTGATGTGATTAGGCCATATGATGGTCTCCCCTGAATAGAAATGTGGACACAGTTGGCAACGGGCTTTGTTGCAAGGATAGGTTCCTGGGTTAGTGGTTCTGTTGTGTGGTGTGTGGTTGCTGGTGATATTTGCTTCAGGTTGGGGGGCTGTCTGTAAGCAAGGACTGGCCTGTCTCCCAAGATCTGTGAGAGTGATGGGTCGTCCTTCAGGATAGGTTGTAGATCCTTGATGATGCGTTGGAGAGGTTTTAGTTGGGGGCTGAAGGTGATGGCTAGTGGCGTTCTGTTATTTCCTTTGTTGGGCCTGTCCTGTAGTAGGTGACTTCTGGGTACTCTTCTGGCTCTGTCAATCTGTTTCTTCACTTCAGCAGGTGGGTATTGTAGTTGTAAGAATGCTTGATAGAGATCTTGTAGGTGTTTGTCTCTGTCTGAGGGGTTGGAGTAAATGTGGTTTTATTGTAGAGCTTGGCTGTAGACAATGGATCGTGTGGTGTGGTCTGGATGAAAGCTGGAGGCATGTAGGTAGGAATAGCGGTCAGTAGGTTTCTGGTATAGGGTGGTGTTTATGTGACCATCGCTTATTAGCACCGTAGTGTCCAGGAAGTGGATCTCTTGTGTGGACTGGTCCAGGCTGAGGTTGATGGTGGGATGGAAATTGTTGAAACCATGGTGGAATTCCTCAAGGGCTTCTTTTCCATGGGTCCAGATGATGAAGATGTCATCAATGTAGCACAAGTAGAGTAGGGGCATTAGGGGATGAGAGCTGAGGAAGCGTTGTTCTAAAAGTCAGCCATAAAAATGTTGGCATACTGTGGGGCCATGCGGGTACCCATAGCAGTGCCGCTGATTTGAAGGCATACATTGTCCCCAAATGTGAAATAGTTATTGGTGAGGACAAAGTCACAAAGTTCAGCCACCAGGTTTGCCGTGACATTATCGGGGATACTGTTCCTGACGGCTTGTAGTCCATCTTTGTGTGGAATGTTGGTGTAGAGGGCTTCTACATCCATAGTGGCCAGGATAGTGTTTTCAGGAAGATCACCGATGGATTGTAGTTTCCTCAGGAAGCCAGTGGTGTCTCAAAGATAGCTGGGAGTGCTGGTAGCGTAGGGCCTGAGGAGGGAGTCTACATAGCCAGACAATCCTGCTGTCAGGGTGCCAATGCCTGAGATGATGGGGCGTCCAGGATTTCCAGGTTTATGGATCTTGGGTAGCGGACAGAATACCCCAGGTTGGGGTTCCAGGGGGGTGTCTGTGCGGATTTGTTCTTGTGTGTTGATATGTTGGGGAAGATATGTTACTCTGCTTTTGTAAAGGGAAATCATGTCTCAATCTATTAGAATTCTTTGAGGGGGTCAACAAGCATGTGGACAAGGGCGATCCAGTGGATAAAGTGTACTTGGACTTTCAGAAAGCCTTTTCAGCTTGGAAAACAGACAACTAAGAGGGGATATGATAAAGGTCTATACAATTTTGACTGGTGTGGAGAAAGTGAATAAGGAAGTGCTGTTTATTCCTTCTCATAACACAAGAACTAGGGGTCACCCAATGAAATTAATAGGCTGCAGCTTTAAAAACAAATCAAAGGAGATACTTTTTCCACACAATGCAGTCAACCCGTGGAACTTGTTGCCAGAGGATGTTCTGAAGGCCAAAACTATAACAGGGTTCATAAAAGAACTAGATAATAGCCACTGATGGACCTATACCGCATGAAATTAACTAAGATGGTCAGGGATGCAACCCCATGCTCTGAATGTTCCTAGCCATTGTTGCTTCAAGCTGGGAGTGGCCAACAGAGGATGGATCACTTCATGATTGCCTATTCTGTTCATTTCCTTCTGAAGCACATTGGCCACTGCTGGAAGACAGGCTATTGGGCTAGACGGACCATTGGCCTGATGCGGTATGGCTGTTCTTCTGTTCTAAGAATGGATTTGTTTTGTTAGTGGATGGTTGCTCTCTTTCAGTCACTTTATGCAAATACTCATAATTCATTTTTTAGCATGAGAGAAAAAGTTGCAAATACTCATGCAAATATTGAGCCACATGAGTATTTTTGTAGAAGTGTTCATGCTGCCATCTTGGAATTAATCCATTCAGGGTTCAGCAATGTGACTCAGGTGATCAATCACAGCACAAATAGCAAATTAAAACAGTGAATATTCAAAGTAGAAAGTAGCAGCTAATAATTAATGAGAAATCCATAGACTGATTAAATTAGTCAGTGACTAATTTCAAATATATTTGTTAAAATCTATGTAGGGTCAAGGACAGTTCGCAAAAAGAAAATGGGGCTCAGTTGGTGAAACAAATGGATTCCTTTCAATAATTTACCCACTTCTCATAAATCATGCTATGAAACGTCATCCCTAACTTCAGACATACTTCTCATATCACACCATCACCCGAGTTTTTTCATTTACTATATATTGAACATTCTATTTCAGGTAAATTGCAACAGCGCCAACACTTAATGGTCTCTTCTCTCAACAATTTCTGAAGGATTTACAACAACATTAAAAAGGGAGCCTTCCATCTGAATCCCCAGAAAAATCAATGAGCAAAAAGACACTCCCGTCTCTTGACACAGTTTATGTAAAAGATGTTATTTCTTTAAACCAGCTTTCTCCCCCTCTTCAAAACAAAAATGTATGTGTGTGAATTTAGGACTCATGAAAGATGCCAGACTGACTGCCCTGTAGAGTGAAGCTTTTTCTTTATATAGTCCACGCTCTGCTATTCCATAGTGCAACAGTCACCGTGACACCGCTTAGTTGGCCTTTCTAATCTCCTTTCTGCATTCAGTGTTTCCAGAGGCTACTTGCCTGTAAAAAGCAGCACTGTACATCCCATGGAGTTCATTTTATGTCCTGTTTTCCCAGTGATCAACTTCTTTAGCAGCAAATACATTCTGCATCAGTCACTAGAATGTTTTCCTATGCCTGGTGACCTTCCTATGAGCATGCTGCCAGATGGTCTGAGGCCAACATACAGACACCGGTGGCCATCTGGGGAGATGAGGAGGTCCAAGCACGGGTGTAGTTTGGGGAAAGGTCAGGGGGCATTGCCCCCAAACTGCAAGCCTCAGGCAGGTGCATAATTTGTTTCCCCCTCCCCCCTTACACAGAGCCCCATTGGCCTGACTGGAGCTGTCCCCACAAATATAAAAGTCAAACTATGTCTATGGGTCCAAGGCCAGCTGAAAGGAATCATAAAGAACATTGCTATTTATCACCATGTGTCCCTGCAACATGGGGTACCAGTGGGAGCAGTAAGCAGGGTTAGGAAGAGAAAGTGGCATAAGGTCCTATGAAGCAAGGCCTGAGATAATAGGTAGATCTGATTCAAGATGGAAACTTGCCCATTCTACAACGTGCTGAGTTAAATCTTCAATATCAGTCCTTACCCATCCATGCAGTTAAGTGTGATGTGGGATGACAAGGAGACTTCTGGTAATGCAGCAGTTGGACTAGCATGTTGGATAGTGAGAGGGATAACAACGAGTACTTCTGGCACCTTATAGACTGACAAATTTATTTGTTGTCTGTAAGGTCCACAAGGACTCCTTGTTGTTTTTGCTGATACAGGCTAACATGGCTACCACTCTGAAACCAGTGAGAGGAATGCCACTTTCATGAGCTGGGACCAGAGGGATGAGGAGCTGCACTGGGAGACACTGGCAGCAGCTCTACATCTGTACAGAAAAGATCCACAGAAGGCAGCAGAGATTATAGATGGTGGCATATTAAAAGCGGTATTAAAACGATCCCCCAGTCTCACTTGCAGGCCAGGAGACTCTGTAGGGACTTGTGTGATCTGGATCTTCAGTCAGTCTGCAAAGAGCCAGCCTAGAGAAAGGTGGGTTGAGCGTTCCCCTCGGCCTTAGGGAACAACCTGCTTTGTCTCACTTTGCTTTAGGGTTCTAGATTCTAAGAAAGAAAGCAGCATTGCATTGCAACTTTGCAGAAAGTATTTTATTTAGGTTTTTAATCCAACTTCTACTTGTGTATGTTGTGAACATAACACAGACAAGCAGATTCGTTGGGAAGAGGAGGAGGAATCAGGTCCCATGAGGACTTCTGTGTGAAGCGTTGATAGTGTAAGATATACCTATGGGAAATGGCTGTAGAGGCTTGGTAGTTGGGAGGGAGAGTTTCCTGGGTTATGAAGATCACCACCATTATTGTCTGCAAAAGGAAAAATGTAGCTTGATACAATTGCAGAAGTGTCCACCTTTCCCCTGCCCACCACATGACTAATAATGGGCTCCACAGAAAACCCAAAGCTGGACAGAAAGTCTCGGGGCTACGCCAATACATAAGGAATAGCTTCAGGTGCAATGGCATGTCTGTGTCCAGGCATGGGTTGTTGCAAGCCCTGATGCCTCCTCATTACACTCAGGGCACTGGAGAGATTACCTTTGCTTTTTCATGTATTAGGCGGGACACAGCAGACAGATATGATAATAGCTACCTCAGTCATTGATCTGCCATGGCAGGGGGGCAGAGAGAGGCCAGGGCCATTCAGCAACTTTGTATGCAGAGAAGTTCTGGCTCCAGTCTCTGGACCCTGTGCAGTGGGAGGCAGCTAATGTTGGAGGGTGGAATTTACAATACGGGGGATTCTGCAGGATAGATATTGCAGCCAGGCTGCATCACCCTTCCTTGGCAATCTCCAGAGAATGCAGGGAGGTGGACAGTGTGTTTCTGCCAATCTCTCTCTGGCCCTCACCTCCACCCCAATCTCTCAACTGGTGGTGAGGCCTCTACCAAGTCCAGGAGACAGGACACGATACCACAGAGGTTAGCTGAGCCCATCTTCCACGCAGGAGTGGAGAGCTCCTAGTGCAGAGGGAGCTCTTACAGCATGGATCTGCGAGGGGCATGATTTAGTATGTCTAATACTAAGGTAGAGCTGTGAGAAGTCCCATTAAAGAATGGTTATTGCTACTTGCAGTAGTAAGCACTATACACAGCAGCGTTTGCAGGAGCGGACCCTATGCCTTCGCCTTATTACACTAGACTGAGTTCCAGACAGAGGGCAGACTGCAACACCTGCAATAGCAGAACTGAAAGTCCCTGGCGTCTGCCAGCTCAAGCCAAACACTGATTATCTTTTCAGTGTATTACTTTAAAAATATAAAACCGATGTGTAATATTAAAGACCAGAAGCATTTGGCAAGAACATTGTGCTTAAGTTATCATAAAAACTATTCCTCTTTAGTTAATAAACTATTAAAGGCAAATCAAGCAATAAGTTTATATATGTGCACACACCCACACACCCTGGCCTCAGAGCTTGATGTTTATTATATTGAAGAGCTGCATGAGAAAAGAAAGTTAAAAGGATGAAAGCTATAGACAAGTCTATGCTGTTAGTTACCCTGGTGAAAAAGCAGGAGAGACTCCATTGATTTCACTGAATTTCAAGTTCCTTTGGATTTACATCAATGTAATGGAGGACAGAATTTGGCCTATTGGTTTTTGTTTTTTTTTAAATAGCCCTGCTGCTATAAATACCTTACAGTAAGATTACTAAAAGAAAGAATTGTAAACATCTAGTTTACTTTCACTATTTGTGCTGTTCATAGAATCATAGAATATCAGGGTTGGAAGGGACCTCAGGAGGTCGACTTTTCTGCATTTCATGCATCTTGGACTATGAAATGATCTCAGCTAGTTTTCATTATTAAATAAAAGTCAATTGTACTTTCCTGTTCTCATTCACTAACAGCAATGTTGCATTCAAGTTTCCACATTTTGGGGGAATATTTAAATTTTAATAAGAACCATCTTCACTGACATTAAAAATAAACCATGCAAATATTCTGTTCATGTTAGGATTTGAATTCTCCCTTCCCCCATTCTTTTTTGTTCTTTGAATCCCGCTCGCCCCCAAACTCCGGATTTGACACTGTCCTTTTTAATAACTACTCAGACTTGTGTTCAAGGTGAATATTTGCTGAATTCATGAGCTAATGGGAAATAGTTTAACTCAAAAATTATTTCTGGTGATGTGTGTTTGATCGCTGCTGTGTGCTGTCCATTGTGCTTTCCTATGCCATATAATCTCTGGGCTTCACAACCAATAAAAGATTGTGATAAAGTTATGATTCTCCTTCATGACCAATCAGGGTAAAAAGTTCTACTTTTTTAAAAATCGCCTCTAGATTTTACAGTAACTATTAGATACAAGGTATGGAACTTAATTTTTATATGTTCGAGAACTTTAAAAGCTATCATGAGGAACTTTGTAGTCAAGGGAACACATAGCAACTATAAGGAAGGGCATGATAAAACAGGCCTCAGGGTATCAATCATCAGTCACTACCTGTGAAATGTGACATGTGTCTTAGGACTGTTTTGTGCACTGTGTTTAGAGAGATTTGCTTTCTGCATTTGTCATTCATTTGCTTAATTTATCACTTTGTTCTCACTGTTAGGCGAAATCTACACAGACTGTACCGCTGTAGCTGCACCACTGTAAGGTCTCCTGCATAGCCACTCTATGTGGATGGGAGAGAGCTCTCCTGTTGACATAATTAAACCACCCCCAGTGAGCGGTGGGGACTATGTTGGCGGGAGACGCTCTCCTGCCAACATCGCCCTGTCCACACTGATACTTTTGTCAGTGAAACCCTTTGCTCAGGGGGTGTTTTTTGCTCCATACCCCTGACTGACAAAAGTGCTAGTGTAGAGACAGCCTTAGATAAAGCGACTTCACTACAAAGTGCTCCATGCTGTCCAGAAGTGCTTCTGAAATACTTAAAACATTGCTGTGCCAAAAGTAGCAAACAGCTAACAGATTTAGTTTCTTACCGTGTCTCTAGAGCAGAATTGTGACCTGAAAAGGAAGGGGAGGGGTGGGGTGTTTGTCTTTGCTTCATATGAGTATAAAGAGTTCCCGAAAGAGGGTGTCTTATTGTTTTTTAAAGGGTTGGGTGTTCTGCTGTCTGTAATATCAGGCACATCAACCTTTGTCATATTTGGTTTTGTGGGGAGGACCCTCCTCTAAAGACAAGAGAACACAGAAAGAGAAAAAATGGGGATTTGTCCTTCTCTTGGGATGTATAAACATGACCTGAAGTAGTGGTGGTTTTGTGTTTGGTTTTTTTACATTAGAATTTCAGGTCCTGTCTTTCCTGGAAAAAAATATGTAACGGGAGAACTAGTGAAATGGTGTTGTCACAAGAGTCAAGAGGGTGAAATTTCAATTGATGGGGGATGGGACTTGTTGTTAGGCTATTCGAAACTATTGGGGGTTTGTTTTTGTTAACACGCTTAACGTTAGTGATCAGTTAACACATTGGAGAAGGGAGGCTTTGGTCAAATTTGACTATACCTTCAATTAGCTATAAACATGCGCCAAGACCCCCAATAAGTCCATCGCTAAAACCAGAGAAGACCAGACTGCCCTTCCTGATATTCCTAAGGTTAAAAAAAAAAAAAAAAAAAGATAGAAAAATATCCCGCTCTTAAAACACAACCAACCTTTCAGGCCTTTTTATACATCAAAGAAGAACTCAAGTCCAGTCTTTTTAAAATCCTCTGTAGAGCTCCTTTCAAGTGTCTGACTAAACATCCTTCCCAGTGGGTTAAAGTTTTAGTCTGGTCGGTTGTGATGTCACAGTCCCACTACCGTAATTATTTAGACAAGCCTCCCAGCAAGAGACCTGATGCTTCTAATGTACATAACTGAACGACAACTTGTACAGAACCAGGCATTCCTTACAGACCATAAAGTGGAGGGGCAGGTTTACAACTTCTGCTGTTGTAGGTCACCGTTAAAATAGATGAATGAGTATTCCTTTATCATTCTCCCCGGTATCTGTCCCTTCTCTTCCAACTGAGAATGTGTGTAGTGGACTCCCCCAGTGATGAGTGGGAAGTTCCTACCCTCAGTGGTTATCAAGGCGAGGTTTGATTCTGGGCAAGCTGACCAAAATATACCATGGCAGCAGCATCTTCAAATTACAAAATCCTGTACTGTTTATCAACGTCAGTTTTGCCCGACTGCTACACTCTGAAAGCTTTAAAGAGCTGTACTCACAACTCAGTGCGTCAACATGAGTAAATCTTGTGCATCGCTGCACCAGGGATAGCAACATTTATATTTTATGTATAATATTTATATGCATGCTTGCTAGTGTAGACCAAGCCCAGGCCTTTGAAAGCCTGATGAGGTGCTGGAAATGCCTAAGCCAGTCCACGTGAATGCCAACACCACTCCTAGCACTGGTGGGGCTACACCACTGCTGGACAACAGGCACAAAATAGCCTAGATGGAAAAAATTAGGATAAGAGTAAAGTGATGAGCAATAGCTGGTGCCCAACGTGAGAAACCTTTAAGCAGCCTGATTTTTCAACTGAGCACCTGCTACAGCGTACAAGCAAACGGTAGTATCTCTTTAAGGAGTTTGGGAGCCCTCTAGGGGTGCACACTGAGTTCTAGAATTTCGAAGCCACTAGATCAGAGTGGGCAAACTACGGCCTGCGGGCCACATCTGGTCTGCGGGACCGTCCTGCCCGGCCCTTGAGCTCCCAGCTAGGGAGGCTAGCCCCTGGCCCCTCCCCTGCTGTCTCCCCTCCCCCGCAGCCACGCTGCCGGGCAGGGAGCGCCGCTTGCGCCCGCCCACCTCCCAGGCTTTCCAATAAGCCAGTCCTGCTGCTCTGAGCGGCATGGTAAGGTGGTGGGGAGCAGGGGTTGGTTAAGGGGCAGGATGTCCCAGGGGGCAGTCAGGGGATGGGGAGCAGAGGGGTTGGGTAGGGGGTAGGGTCCCGGGGGACAGTTAGGGGTGGGGGTCCTGGGAGGGGACAGTCAGGGGACGGGGAGCAGGGGGCGTTGGATGGGTCAGGGCTTTTCGGGGGGCGAGGGGCGATCAGGGCATGGGGAACAGGGGACGTTGGATAGCATGAGAGTCCTGGGGGGCATGTCAGGGGGTGGGGGATGTGGATAGGGGTCGGGGCAGTCAGGGGCAGAGAGAGGGGGGGTTGGATAAGGGGTGGGGTCCCCAGGGGGCGATTAGGGGCAGGACATCCAGGGAGGGGGAGGTCAGGGGACAAGGAGCGGGGGCGGGGGGGTTTGGATAGGTCAGGTGTTCTGAGGGGGGCAGTCAGGGGACGGAGAGTGGGGAGGGGGTGGATAGGGGGCGGGAGCCAGGCTGTTTGGGGAGGCACAGCCTTCCCTACCCCGCCCTCCATACATTTTTGCACTCCGATGCGGCCCTTGGGCCAAAACGTTTGCCCACCCCTGCACTAGATACTGCTGCTCTGGCTAGTATGTATGCAGCTAGGCCTTGCATTTTTGTACATAGTTAGTAAACAGTTATTTCAGACCCAACTGTACTGGTGTTGTTTCTTCATATTATTTTTGTTATGACAAGAGCAAAATTCACAACAGCCACCATCTCAAAAATCAGGCCCTTTTAAGGGGTCTCAGGTTGGCAACCCAAAAATAGACACACTGGGGTAAAAAAAGTCACTTTTGAAAATCTTGGACTAATTTGTTAATCTTTCACATCTCCAATCATGTCCCTCTCTTCTGAGCTCTCCCTAAAGCTGTTAGCCTTGTGGCATTGAGGTGATAAGACCAGAACCCTAAGCACTAAAAATGGATCCCTGGAAGAGCAGGAGGGCTATTTTGCATTGTATTGATCACCTGTGGTTGGTTGATAAATACAAAGTAATGCATGCTGGAAAACAATCCAACTATCCATACAAAATAATGGGGTTTAATTTAGCTGTTACCACTCAAGGAAGATCTCGGAGTCATCGTGGATAGTTCTCTGAAAACATCTGCTCAGTGTGCAGCTGCAGTCAAAAACAGCTAACAGAATGTGAGGAACCATTAGGAAAGAGATAGAAAATAAGACAGTAAATATCTTAAAGCCACTGTATAAATCCATGGTATGCCCACACCTTGAATACTCCATGCAGTTCTGGTCACCACATCTCAAAGATATATTAGAATTTGAAAAGGTACAGAGAAGGGTAACAAAAATGATCAAGGATATGAAAAGCTTCCATATGAGGAGAGATTAAAAAAAACTGACTGTTCATCTTGAAAATAAGACACAACTAAGGGGGGATATGATAGAGGTCTATGAAATCATGAATGGTGTGGAGAAAGTGAATAGGAAAGCATTATTTACCTCTTCACATAGCACAATAACAAAGGATCACCCCATGAAATTAATAGGCTGTAGGTTTAAAAAACAAAACAAGAGAAAGTACTTCTTCACAAAAACACACAGTCAACCATGAAACTTGTTGCCATGGGATGTTGCCAAGGCCAACAGTATAACTGGGTTCAAAAAAGAATTAGATAAGTTGATGGAGGATAGGTCCATCAATGGCTTTAGCCCCATGCTCTGGATGTCCCTAAGCTTCTGACTGCCAGGTGTTGAGACTGGACAACAGGGGATGGATCACTCAGTAATCGCCATGTTCTGTTCATTTCTCTCCAAAGCATCTGGCATTGACCACTGTCAGAAGAGAGACTACTGGGTTAGATGGACCATTGGTTTCATCCAATATGGCCATTCTTAAATGTCATGAGCACTACAGAAACAAGAAGTTTTAAGAGAGACACTTAGTTGAATTCTGCTGCAAGCTGCAGGGTTTATCTATCATTTTTCATTCTTATTTCTTTCAAACCTATTTGTAATAAAGCTACTGCCCTGGAGTGAAGAGCTCACCTGCACTGCAAAGCTTCATTGCAAGGCAGCAAATTGCACAGTATCAGAATACCAAACTTATCTAAGATTCATGGAATGGATTATACATATTGCATTGCTTTAAAAATGAAAGCTGGTGAAGAATTACTGTAATTTAAAACTCTAAGTGGGTTTGTACAGTGGAGAAGATTTAAAATTTAAACCTGTTTAAATATTGAACTGATTGGAGGGAAAAAATGCTTTTAGGAAATGGAATTCAATAGAAAAAAAAATCTCCATTCAAAGTAAAAATGCTCCTCCAAACAAATTTTGCCTTAGGAACAAACCATAAAGGAAGGTATTTGCTAGTTTAACACCAGCAGGGGAAACATTAAAATCATGGTCACCTGAATGTGTTAATGCCCCACAGCGGGGATTAGCTCTGAATTAGGAATTCAAGGCTATTTCTCCTGTAGGGCAATAGCTGAGTCATTGCAGGCCCTATGGACTGTGGTAACTACTTGTTCTGTATGTCTACTATGGGCATGTATCAGGTACCAGATGAGTTGCTTTTGTTGTTGTTGTTGAAACACAGAACTAAATCACCACTTAGCACTCGGCCTCAGATTCTGATACTTGTCCTCAGCAGGAGCAGGATCTTAGTCTGCAACCTTACCTATTGAAATTTCTAATGACTAATTGCAGAGGAAGGTACTACATCAGCGTATCAGGGTCTGTCCTTGAGCTGCGAATTAGCTGGCCCAATCTGGGACCATACCTGTGAGGTATTTGATCTCATTTACCACATTACCACGGGACTCATTTCACCTCCTTCACCATGTGTGAACATTATGGGGTTTTATTGGCACCATTTCCCTGCTTGATAGTGATGGAGAACACTCTTGCTATCCAAATACCCAGCTCCCTTGGCTCTTAGATAAACATTCCAGCAGGATGCATTTACTGACGGAACTGGAATATTTGCCTGACCCTGTGCACAGACATTCATATATTGGTGAGGTCTGTTTGAAATCTATCAGAGCTCAGCCATTGGTTTTTGTCTCAGCGTTACACAACGGGTTTTCTACACCGCGTGCGTTGAAAACAAATATGTAATAAAACAGTCTGGTAAAATTAGCCAGACAGATGGCGGAAATCATACATGTGAGATGTATTGGTAAATGGATAGGTAAGGAGATAGGCATTTCAAAAGGCAGAGGAAAGAATAGTTGATTACAAGGATAGATAGAAAATGGAAGGTATTTCTTTTTATAATATGGGATAATATAAACAAACCCCCTAATCCAGTTGACTGTAAATCCCGTTTCCTTAATTGGTTTAGAAACTGTGGGCTGTAATGTGAGACAGAGGGCTCTCAGCTGCTTTTCTTCTTGCTGCCTCGAATTACATTAAGTAGAAAACAATAGCAGAGCTGACAGCTCCCTGTCTGCAGGGGCACTTAAAACTAATCTGCTATTGAGACTAATAAAATTATATGGGATTATAGGATTGCCACTGATACATAGATTAGGGAACTCCCAGAGGAGGAGAGGGCAGGTTGGGGTCTTGCCAAGGCAGCGGGGAGGGGAAGTATACAAGGGTCCAGTTATTAAAAAACTGGAAACAAACCCCACAACATTCAAGTTGTGTGCATCTCAGTGTAAAACCCCAACTCCAAACCCAGCCTCCTTACTGCCCCCTGCCTTCCTAAGCCCACATTCAGGTAGCACTGAGGGAGTAAGGGGAGATTCTTGCAGTGACTACTTTGCCTATTCCATGCACAAAGTTCTGGTCGAACGGAGGTCACAAAGCGAGATGCTCATTTCAAGTTGTTCTCCCAAGGGGCTCCTATTTTGGTGCACTACTTTGAGATTGAGGTGAAACCTAGATCCATATTTCATACAGGAGCTAACTGGCCTTACTTTTCCCTAGTATTTGCACACACCTCACACAAGTGTACCAAGCCTTTAATAAACAGGGGGGAGGGGAATTCTCTTGGGTGAGTTTTGAATGCCCATATATACCACAGTTGCAAACACTGATCTTTTTTATAACATGCATATGAGCGTGTGTGTGTGCGCGCACACACACACACACACACACGTACGTGACTGGCTCTATACTCCAAGAAAAACAAACACAAAATTACATTAACAAAGCTGAACATTAGTTCTCACTGTGGACCTATCTATCCTGGGTACCAGTACGCCCCCAATTACCACAGTAGCTGAGCACCTCATGTATTTATCCTCTCAACACCCCTGTGATACAAGGAAGTGCATTTTACAGATTACTAAGCGACTTGACCAAGTTCATACAGGAAGTCTGTGGCCGAGCAAGGAATTGAACTCATCTCTCCTAAATCCCAGACTAGCACTATATAGGGTGACCATATTTCCCAATCCGAAAACAAGACGCTAAGTGGGGCTAGCCCGAGCCCTGCTCCCCATGCCCGGGGCTGGCCTGAGCCACTCACCCAAGCCCTGCCTGCTCCCAGCATGAGGCTGCCCTTGCCACTCACTCCCTGCCCCCCAAAAGTGGGCATTTGTCCCATTTACTGATTTTTCAAAAAAAAAAAAAAAAACAGAAACAAAAAAAAAACCCAACCAAACAAAAAAAAATTGGAACGGCCGGGATACAGGAAAAAAAGGACTGTCCCAGCCCAAAATGGGACGTAAGGTCACCCTAACTATAACTAATGGACCAACCTCTCTCTCCGCATTAGAACATACTGCCCTTCTACCTAAAATATTTCACTTTTTTTCCAATTGATAGTACAGTGGAGGTATTGTATTCCCATCCATTCTATTCCCAACCCCAGTTCAAACACTAGAAATGTTTATTGATAACATACTACTTATAATTAGTATTATAGCAGTGACTAGAGGCCCCAGGGTGCTGGGCACTGCATATACACCTAGTCGGAGACAGGTCATGCCCTACAGGCAAAGGGTGGAAGTGGAACCAGAAGCACAGAGAAAATGTGCCTTGCCCAAGGGCACAGCAGAGCTAGGACTAGAAGCCAGGTATCTGGACTCATAGTTCAACAGCCTAACCACTGGGCCATGCGGCCACTGTTCAGAGCTGCCATTATAATGAGTGGTGCTGGTTTCCTTCTTTAAACCTGAAATGATTTTCTAACCAAGTGATCATTGGCAGGGCCTCTGAACTGAGTACTAGACCTCATCATAGCAGCCAGTGAATTTTTCTCTTCTGATTCAGATGGTGTTTATTATAATGGAGAGTCAGTTAGCTGTAATATAACGTGTTCAAACCCAGAGTTGCATAACAGAGCCAATGATTTCAATAGGGCTAGTTGTGCGAATAAGAATTACTTATGGAGTCAGAGTTCATAAGATCTGCCTCTCTCATTCTCACCTTGAGACTGAGGTGAAACTTGGCCTACATTTCATAGAGTAGTAAATGAATTCCAGCTAGGGTATAAATTAGAGTAGCCATCAGTCTGCTCTAACTTGCAGCAGGCTTCATGCCAGTCCCCAGCTGGCCAAAAGATCAGGGAAGCATGAAGTTTGCTTAAAGCCACCTTTGGCCCCCAGCAGTACGCCAGTCTTACAGAAACCCGGCTTGGCTGGACTAGGGGATCCGGTCCTATGAAACCAGCTACAGCTTGACAGGTTTCTAGAGGGTGGCCTCCCTTTGGCTAGTGCAATACACTCACAACTAGGGAGAAGCTGGGCTGGCTGACAGTATATCCCTTAGAGCACATAAAACATGAAAGGAGCGCTGGAGACCAGGTGGCCTGGGCTTTAGAAACATTAAACACACTTGGCCCAGTTCGACTGTCATTTATACCCAGGCTATACCCCAAGTGAAGTCAACGGGGCTAACAAAAGTGTAACTGAGCAGAGCTTTGTCCTGTGCCCTCATCTCTCTCTACCAGCTTACTGCAAAACTGAATGTGTGTTCAGTGACCTGAAACCCCTACAACACCGAGCACAAGTTAACTGAGTGACAGATTTGAATTTCCTTTGTTCTTAGAACATTTTGTTCCACAAACTTAACAGTATTCTGAGAAACAACCCAGCTACAATAAGCATCCAGGAATTAAGGTAGGAGAGTGCAAAGCAGGGACTATGCCAGGCCACCCCCACAGAAAAGGTTACACTGGAGAGAGTGCGGAAGGCTGTCCAAGGAGGATCCTGAGAAGGAGCTTCATTAGGGGAAGGAGTGCAAGACACATTCTGTGCAGCAGCTTGAATTCCATTTCTAATTATGGTCCCTGGGTCGGCGTAGAAATTCAAGACTGTCCACTCCCCCAGAACTCACCCTGGATCTCCCACTGATGTCAAAGGGAGGTTTGCACCACAGTCAAGAGTAGAATCTGGCCTTGCTGTAAAAACCAAGCATTGTTATTTATCAGTAAGTCAGTATCTTATTGTTGCATTCAACCTCCCTCATTCGGAAAATAATCCTTTAGGACCATTGCCCTGTGGTCTGACCCTGTTCTGACCGGTGCTTCTCCTCCCTCCCCATCCTCCTTTCTCGGTTTCTTTCCCTCTTGCCCATTTTGTATGGGCTTTTTCACCCTGCACTTCCTTCCTTGCAGCAGGTCCCAATTCCCAGCCATTTCATCCTTTAGAGTGATCAGCAACTAAAGCAGTTGGGCCAGGATATTAAAAAGGTATATAGGCATTGCTATGCTCAGCATTGTAACACCTAACTGATTTAGGTGCCCCAATCTCATTTTCAAAAGGGATTTAAGTGCATAGGAACCTAAATCCAAATGGGGCTAGAGGAAGTGGAGATGAACATCTCTTCATACTCGACTTTGAGAATTTTCTCTTTTTAAATACTGAATTAAAAGAGGTGAGAAATGGAGAGCATCAGGCTGGAACAGCTTGCTGGGGGTCTAATTCTATTGCAGATAAACGAAGATGGGCATAATGGAACTGACCGATGGTGTGCTCAGAATCTAGCGTGTCTGTGTGTCATGGAGATCGTTCACCATCTGGTGAGGGTGAGGTGCAGGTGTGACGCAGCTTGCCAGAGGCAGTAAACAGACAGAATGGAGTAGTGCTGAGAGTGCAGTGGAATACATTTGAAAGTGGGACAAGTGATAAAGTGACTCCTTTTAATAAGCGGAAAGTATTGTATTAGGGATGAAGTAGGTAATGAGAGAGCTTTGCGGACTGAAGAATTCAGTGAGTGAGATGAAAGTTGCAGTCTAGAGAAAGGACAGGATTTGGGGGGAGTGTGGGCAAGAAGAAATCCAAAGAAACCAAGGTACATATTGAGAAAACAGGACTATAAATGGGGAAGGAGTATGGCAGCAGACCCTGGGAAGGGCATGGCCCAGCAATAGAGGATGGACTATCCCATCCCTTTATCCCATGGTCATACCCAAGGCAAGATGCTGCATCAGTTACAGCCAATGGCAAAGCCCCAGTGACTGGAGAGAGAAGAGGATCAGACCTTACGTGGGTAATTTGTCAGTGCCACAAGCATACTAACCTAACGCTCCACAATCTGCACAAGCTCCCTGGAGATTTCGAGGTGAAGTTTAAGGTGTTGGCATTGGCCTTTAAAGCCCTATAGATGTTAGAGCCTACCTGACACACCATCTTTCCCCCAGGGCCGAGTCTGAGGTCAGCAGAGGTGCTCAGGCTGGAGCCCCACTGGCATAAATGAGAGGGGAATTCTGGCCGGCAGAGTGTTCTCTAGGAGGGCCCCATGGCACTGGAATTCACTCCTCTTCCTTAGTCTGAAATAGCTCAAATTCAATGACCTGTGGGTACAGCTAGTCAAAATTGTTTCCACAGACTAGTTTTCCATCGGAAAAATGCGGTTTTGTCAAAACCGACACATTTCACGATAGGGCATAGATGTCAACAGGAAAAAACCCTCCAAATAATTTTGACTCATTTCAGTATCAAAACGTTTCATTTCAACTTTATTGAAATAAAATTTGCTTATTTTGATTAATATACAAGTCAGAACTAAATTAAAATTACATTGTATCAATTATATAAATAGTAATACCATACATTATTAAATACCATTTTATATGATCAAAATGGTTTGATAATTCCAAAGATAAATTTTTCAGACTTTCCATTTCGTGGCTATTTCAAAATTTTGGCTTTTCGTTTGGATTTGAAATGTTGGGAATTCCTACCTAATGGAAATTCTGGTTTCTTGCCAGCTCTACCGTCTGGGCTTATTGCACAGCAGAACCTTTCCCCCTCAGATATTTGAAAACATGGTAGGGAGAAAATCGCAATTGCAGAGATGGGATTTTATTCAACAGGGATGGGGATTTGTGGTGGGTTTTCATCCATTCTTGCATGCGTATTTTTGTCATGCCAAGGGTGACCAGAGCACTTGGGTGGACATCCATTGGCACATTTATGCATCACATGAATAAATATATAACTAAAAATATCCAGGTACCAGTACAGAGCAGCAGGATTCACAGTGGAATAGAATACAACTATATGTGTGGGATCCAGAAAATAAGTGACAAGTTATAAGTAGCATTGGACCGTCTGGATTAATTATATAGCTAAGCAAGAGACCACAAAAGAGGGAAGGTAGCTTGTTGGCAAAGTGATATATTATAGAATTGCTAATACCACAATATTAAAGGTAAATGTGTTTCCCATGCATTGGAAGGAAGCAGCAGCTAAATTTGTTGACAGATACTATCTAGCTTTCTGGTTTTAAGTATGATTAATAGAAAAGGATTGGTTATGGGTTTGTTTTGTGTATGTATATGTGGGAGATTCAAAAATCTGTGGGGATCTAAAAAGTAAAAATGATGAATTATTGTTGTTCAGTAATTAGTAAGGAAATGCATTTAAAATCCAATAATAGGAAAAAACACAGTATTGGAGCCCGATTTATATACATAGCTTTAGTCTTGGTTCTATACAGAGTGGCTGAGTATGTTTGTGGTTATGAAACCAAGGGACTATCAACTGGAAGAGCAGAGGAGAATATGTATGAAGAGAATGTAATTCAAATGGATATGGAGGGACAGAATTAGGGAAGGAGGAGGACAAATTGATTTAATTTAGGCAATATTATGGGCTAGATATTACATGTCCAATGCATGACTAAACACTGGGTTTTAGACATGCAAGATTGTTTTCCAGCTATCACAGAATGAAGATATGCACAGAACAACACTGTTAATATACGAAGGACAAGATTTTCAAGCGTGCATAGTCATTTTGAGGTGCCCCAGTTTTTGGGTGCTCCACTTGACATGCCCTCAAGGGCCCTGATTTTCAGAAAGTGCTGAGCACCTGCCCTCTGAAAATCAGGCCCTTGTTAAGTGTCTCAAAAGTTGGACATTCAAAAACTGAGGCACTCAGAATGGCTAGTTGTGTCTGAAAGTCTCGTCCTGTAACTCTATTGCATTTATCACTTTGTAAAATTCTGTGGGATCACTTTTCATCCTCAAAGATCCCATAGCATTTTACAAAATGCTCCATTTGCATGGAATTGCAAATGCAGTTTTGAAGGTAGAACTCATCAGCTGCATCGATGTGTACAGCAACGCTACACATTAGGGTAAGACAGGAAGTGAAGAATATTGTAACCAAGCCAACATGCCGGGGAAATTGGGGACACAGAATATAGATTTCCCAAAGTGGAAATTTACTCGAACAAACTCTGGTTACTTGCAAAAAGTGCAACAGGATTTTTAATGACCATAAATGGACTTCTGGACTTGTGTTGTACGACTTACATCTCCAGCAGCCCAGCCCCTGCTTAACACCACATTGAGGCATATGGGAGTGTTCACAGTGTGTCATCTGTATGAACAGTCAGGTTGGTATCTTGTCAAAGAGGTGTAAACTGGAGAGTGGGTGGAACTACAATTCTAGGCAAAACAAACAAACATTTATCCTAGCCTGAGCCATTGCAGGAAGGCACTTTGGCATAAACTCGTGTAGCAGATAACATTAGCTGGAACAACCGGATTCACTGATGTAACACCTCTACTGGGTTGGACTGGAAGATGGAATAGCTGAAGAACTCAGGAGGGCAGATCCCAAAGGGGGAGACTGGACCACAGGCATACAGTGGTTTTGGACACTACAGAGAAATAAGTGAATGATGCAGCATTCATGTTGGATCTCAGAAAGCAGAATTCAAAACACATGGGAGCCAAACTTTCCATACTGGAAAAAATAAATCCACACCAACTCTACTTTCCAGGCAAAAGGCTTATTGAATGCAAACACATATCAAACACCTTCCACTATATTTTAGTCTTGGAATCAACTAATTAACTGTTCTCCTGAGTTGGTTAGCTGAATGGGGCAGCATACTCTTAAATGCATCTCTGTTCCTAGGTGAGGCCAGATGGATTAGTTTCATTAAAGTGAGACTGTCCTCAAATTCGCCCCAATCCCAAAATGAAATTTGTTGATGTTTCAACCATGTTCCTTTAAGGATACTGCCTCATCACCCAGAAAGAAGGTGATGGAGCAGTCCTAGCATGTCCCTCCTTCCTTTCCACCATCCAATAACCTGTGAATAGGGCCCACTCTCCTCTCTCTTCTCTGTCAACTTGTCCTCCCACTTTAACTTAGGAAGTTTCCAGGTTAGACTCTGAGCCTCTGATCACCTCGCGGTTGATGTTCTGCACTTCTGGAGACCAACAAGTCCCACTGAAGTGAATGGAAGCTGCAGGTGCTCAGCACCTCTGAAAGTTAGGCCGCAAGCACAATTTGACTCACATCTTGTATGCTCAGGATGTACAATATTTAGGGCCTAGCAGTATGGATACCAGAGATACTGGGCCTCATTGTTGCTACAACAACGGGGAGTAGAAAAGTCTTGAGACTCTAGCAAAAGAAAATTTCACATCCAAAATAAGGGGTGACGTTTCTACTGGAAAGTTATACTCTGGGCCCTGGCTATGTCATGGGCAGCCTGTGTCTTGCTGATCATCTTCCCTGACCATAGCAGTCATGGACCTGACAGTCCAAGAGTAAGACTTATTGAAGCGAAGGAGTAAGCTCTCAATGGCTCAGCAGCTGTGGACCCCCCGCCATCATCAGACATCAGAATGAGGACACATCTCACTGTGTTCCAAGTGAGAAGCAAGACCATTTCTTTTACAACACCTTGCGTGCACACACACACACACACACACACTGGTCTGAAGAGAGAAGAAAAGACAAGAAGGATCAAAAAAGTTTTCTTAGCACACCCTACAGAGGATGCAAGGATGGTGCGGACAATATTCTCTCTGAATGGTTGTTTGATGTATAATATTTTCTAGTACTGAGATAGCTTTCTATTATGCACTCGTTATCGTGGTATCAAAGCCATCTAGTCCAATAACAAAGCACATCAATACCTCCTCCCTCTTACACACACACACACTTTTAAGTAATATTAAAGCTGTTAAGTAATATTAAATCAGTCATTACAGTGTGCATCATGTAAAACAGTATTTCAAAACTTTTACAATCACACGGTGAGCTGTAATTGTTCTGTTAAATTATAGTTTTGCAAGCTAATAGAATAGATTTTAAGGTCAGAGGGGACCATTATGACCACTAATCTGACCTCCTGCATAACAAAGGTCATAGAATTTTATCCAGTGATTCCTGCATCTCTTCCAACAAGTTACAGTGAGCTAGAGCGCATCTTTTAGAATGACATCCAATCCTGATTTAAAGACTCCAGCTGATGAGTTTACCACACCCCTTTGGCTACATCTACACCATGAGCTGGGGTGCGATTCCCTTGCTTGTCTATACAGATTCTTGTTAACTCTCATTAAGCTAGCTGTAACACGCTGCCGGGAATACCCAGAATTATTAGCCATTGTTGCCTCTCTGCCTCAGTAAGAGCGAGCTCTGCTGGCCACTAGACTGCATCAGCTCATTACCACACCAGCAAACTCCTCAAGGTTCCCCCGATCCATACCTTGCCTAATGTGAACTTCAGCCCCCAAGCTACTCAGAGAGGTTTCTCTGCCATGCACTGCCCCTACCAGAGTGCATCTACAGAAGATATTATGTTCACTGCTCTGTTAAAGAGTCAGTACATCACATCTTCTGCACCTGGGGTAAATACACCCTTCCCATCAAACACAGAACTGAGTTACCTTTACAGTAAAAACAAAACAAAGTTTATTAACAAAAGAGCCTCGATTAAGTGATACCTAGGGAAAGGTGATAAAGGCAGTGATGGTTAAAAGCAAATAAAAGTGAAAAAAAAACCACACACAGAAGTCTAAAATTTAATCCAGCAAGATACAGTCTTTGTTCAAGATGGTTCATTTCATCCCCAGTTCCTTTCCCAGGTCTTTATTGGCCAGGACCCATCACAGAGATCAAATCACTTGGTTTCCTTGTCTCCATAAGGTAAAGGATCAAGATGGGGTCTTTTTGTTCTGCATATCCCCCAAAGGGATGTCTTTGTCTTACAAGTCCAGAAGGTCTCCCAGGATTCAGTCTCCTTTCTAAGGTGCAGGCGTCATGTTAATTCGCTGTCTCTCAAGTTCAAGCTCAAGATAACCCGTGCTGGTTTAGCTTGATAGCTTTGTTTAGGGCTAATACGTCAATTGAGGTAAACCTACATTCTCTTGTCTAGCACAGACCTGTTCATCACCTTTACCTAGGCTAGGCTGTCTTTGTCTTGAAGATGTTCTAGTGACATTAGACAGAGAAAGAGTTCCTCACTTCACATCTAATGTTAACACATGCACTTGCCAATGATTAATAATCCGTGTTTTATTAGCTTTCATATACCCTCCCACGAGGCATATTTTGTGCCAATATTATTGCAGTAATGTGTGGGGTGTGGCTATAAGGGCTCCTAGGGTCACACTACCTCACTATAAATAGCAGTGTGGATTCAGTAGTCGCAGCAGTGGAGGCATGGCTCAGCCACGCCAAGCGTGGGTTTCTAATCAGCACAGCCGTACTTCCGCTGCCACGACCCATGCTACTGCAGCTACACTGTTATGAATACTCCTGCTCGCTTGATGAGCGCTAGCATGAGTATGCGAATGCAAGCAGGGGAAATCACACCCACAGGACGCAGCCTTGGTAATAAGTTCCCATGGTTTATTACCCTCACTTAAAAAATTGCCTCTGATTTCCATTTTGAACTTTGTGGACTTCAGGTTCCAGCCATCAATGCTGCTTACATGCATGAACACTACATCACGTATTCCCCCACAGAAAGCTACTCGCAGACATGATGTATCACAATAGATTTATATTCCTTCTACATTAAATCTGGAACGCTATTGACTGGGGGTTTTGTGTGTGAGAGCGTGCTTGTTACAACCTTAGTACGAAGACTTAAAGCATTGGCACAACACAGTATAATGTTTCATTTGGAGCAATTTCAAATGACTCAATGTAAATGGCATATAGTATTCCAGATTTTGAGGAGTAAAAATATTATGTGCACTTCATCTGTTTGTTTAAAGAGGTTTTCTAATGAAGGCTGCACTCTGCTGAAGTGTGAAGAGGGAGCCTGATCTAGGGGTGAGCGGAGTGTATTAATTGTTTGCTCCCAATCCCGGCTCTGCCATTGCAACTTGCTGTGTAACTGGGTGGCAGACATTTAACCCGTCTGTAAATGGCTATGTATTAAAAAGGGCTTTGAGACTCTGTGTTCTGACTGCATCTCTCCTCAGAGTGTTAGGATTCTCTCACTAGATTGACCAATGAGAAGCCAGCAACTCCTAGCAACAAAAGTGGGCGCCATGCACATTTGCTGGGTGCCATGCACATTTGAAAATCTGGCAACTTCCTTTTGGTGCTGAGTTCTTTTTCAACCCAGATTTTAAATTACGTAGGGCAGGGAGTGTCCTACTTGCCTGTAAATCACCAGGCCCACATATGGTGTAATATATAAAAATATACATAATGTATTTGTGCTCTGTACAGGCCACGTACAGACCTACAACCTAATTTGTGTTTGTATAATTTACACCCAGTGTTTACCATATCCCATTTATTACTTGCATTCCACTGTATTTCAATAACCCCGATTTGGCCTCAGGCCTCTTCCACTATCAGCTAGCCTATTTTTGCTCTTAAGCATTCTGCTATTGCAATATAGACATGTAGAGTTTTCATTATTGGCAGGGTGCCTATTTGAAGTTACTCTATTATCTGAAATCTTGCTGACTTTTTGGATTGAACCTTGATGACTTAGCCAGTCTTTCCTCCAATGCAGAATTCCCCTAACAGTTATTTTGCTCTGTCATGTTGCTGTAGGGTGACCAGATGTCCCAATTTTATAGGGACAGTCTCGATTTTTGGGTCTTTTTCTTATATAGGCTCCTATTACCCCCCACCGCCGTCCCGATTTTTCACACTTGCTGTGTGGTCACCCTACGTTACTGACACTTCTAGCAGATATCACTGTCTCAGGAGATGGCTCCTCAGACCCTGCTGAATTTTCTTTACCTTCCATTTTAAAATAGTCCTCCGCACCACCACAAAAAAAAGAATTCTTCTTTACCAGTGGTCAGGTTCTACTTTGGTCAAGGAGGAAACCATCCCTTTGGAATATGCCGTGTTCTCCAGTAGGTTTCTTAGGGCTAGTCTATACTAGACTCACTACAGTGGCACAGCTGTACCACTGTAGCGCTGCTAGTGTGGACGCTCTATGCTGCCAAGAGAGAGGTCTCCTGTCAGCATAACTGCTCCAGCTCCCCAAGCCGTGGCACATTTGTCAGCGGGAGAGCTTCTCCTGCAGATATAGCACTGTCCAGACTGGCGCTTAGGCCGGTGTAACTTATGTCGCTGGGGGAGGGGGGAAATAGGGCTTTTCCACATCCTTGAGCGACTTAAGTTATAATGAAGTAAGTGCTAGTGTGTACAAGCCCTTAGTGCCAAAAACATTTAAACACCACCTCTCTGCTCCATTTTCTCAACCATATATTGGAACCCAGTAGTTTCCTTAACAGGCCTCTGTGAGGAAGAAAATCTAGAGTTCCTTCACTAAAAACTTCTTCCTACATTCATTTAAATGTAGCTTCCACAACATCTCAAATTTCTTTACCTCATTGGTGTGGATCACAAGAGCAGGCTCCTCCCTGCACGGATTAGATTTTGTCCAGATGGCTCATGAGGGATGGTTCATGAGCATCTGGAATTCAATCCGCCAGATGAGCTCTCATGCTGGTCCCACACCCAGCCATCAACATGTACAGCGACAGAACCCTTTGGTACCACAGTTTAGCTGCATCTCACAACTGTGGCCCAATCACCGGAAGGGACCTCCGCAGTAAACAGGCAATGATCAGCCTCGGTCTGCTTCTGTCAGCAGGCAGTTCGGACAAATGCCCTCAATCGACCTCCCACCCCTAAGATATTTATGAGTGGATTCTGGCATGGCACAGAGGCCCACACAAAAACCAGCGTTCAGGGAATTAATGCCTTGCTAATCTTCTTTCCTTCAACACTTGAGTATGTGGGAGTGCTTACAGATCTCCTTCAAGCAGGAGCCCTAATTAAGCAAGCCCAGGCAAGGACCCTTCTAAGTCCTAACAACCTGAGCCCAATCAGGTAGCTATATAAATACACTCCCAACCAGCCAGCCAGCCAAAGTTCACTGACGGCAAGAATGCTTCAAATCAAAAGGCCAAATTCTTACAACAGTGTAAATCCAGAAGGTGAGCGCCCAGTGGAGTCCATGGGGTAACTGAATTTACACCACTTCAATAGAGAGCACAATTTAGTCTCCACTTTGTGACATTGTTGTCATTTAGCCTACCTGAGCCCCTCAAACTCAGTGATTGGGGAGAGGTGGAGCCAAGCAGTAAGGAGGGGAGGCATTTGGGGGGTGACAGCCCTGTTAGAATAAATCAAGGCTGCACAGTCAGATGTAACATTTTATGTATCATCAGTGTGGCAGACTTGTTTAATTCATAAGTGATACAACTGAATATTTTCCTGTCCCCCTTTCCTTTGATTCTTTATGGATAATGTGCTCCCAAGATACTCTAGATATTGTGACCCTCAGCAATATTTCTGCTTACAGACAAAAAACCAACGGTGAAAAAAAAGTCTTGTTTGCCCCGATGTCTAAAGACCATCACAGGAAAGCTCTCCTCCTGAAAGACCTGGTTACTCATCTGAGACTGGCAAATCCTAACGTGAATGCACTGGAGAGTACTAGATGCATAAGGAGAGGAGAGCACATTGAGAGTCTGAAGAGGGGTAATGTTCCCAAGCAGGATTTTCTTTAGGCAGAAATGAATCAAGAACAAAGCGCTTCTGTAATAGCAAACTATACACACCGAGCAGTGCCAGGCTGTTCATTAAAGGGTCAGTCCTGCAGGACACTGAGCACTCGGGCTTCATCCAGCAAGTACTTAGTTTTAAGCACATAAGGCCCTGTTGAATAATCTACATATGGCACTTATAGAGCCACTATTATCTAAAGCCCTTCAAAGTCTTAATGTATTTATCTTCACCACACCCCTGAGAGATCAAGTACCACACTACGGAGGGGGAACGCAAGGCACAGAGGGACTATAGTGACTTACCAAGGAGTCTGTAGCAGAATAGAGAAAGTCTCCCAGTTCCCAGGCTAGCACTCAAACCATCATACCTCTGTAGCTCCTGATGCACCCTGACAGCAGAACTGACCTGTAAGCTGCATTGCAATATGTTGGGGTAGCAGCCCAGCAATGACAGCCCCAGTACCGAAGGAGGGCAAAACTGCACCAGGCACCCAAAGGCCAGAACAGGCTACCTTGCCCTATATATTGCATTAAAAAAAAAAGAAAGTATTTCCTTTGACCTGATTTAAGTCTGTGCCTTCCTGTTTCATCAAGAACTACCTTTCACTTTAGGACAGGATGAAATTCGTTATCTCCTGTCTTCCCTATTAGTTTGCTGCTTTCAGTCCAAGTCATCCTAGTCCTTGGAATCCTATCCAGTATGGAATCTCTCCCTTCCCCCCCTCCCTCTATGCTTTTAATAATTTTGTTTGCTCCTCTCTGGATCTCTCTCTGCGATGGCCATTTAGAAATGAAGCAATCAGAAATGAACTCAGTACTTAAGCTGTGACATCAGTTGATGTAATCCCATTTTAATATATGCCACATTCTTCTCTCTCCCACTCTTTAATACAGACTAACATTTTAGTTGCCTTTTTTTTTTAAACAAACACACCAGTGCTTCACACTGAGTTGACATCTTCATTGGAAACTTTTTTCCAGGGAAGTTACAACTCCATCAAAACCCATCAGCGTATGAGAGTCATTTAAGCTGTTCCTTCCAAAGTGCATTTCTCAACACTGAATTTCATCTGCCATCATGTTGCCCAATTTGTTTGCTTTGGGAGGTCCTTTGAGTCCCTTGCCATCTTTTTTGTCTGGCTTTTTTGCTGTTGTTGTTGCAGTTCTTGACTTCACTGGATGTCTCTATACTAGTTTTTTTCTCCTAAAGTTTCCCAGCAGTGTACATCAGGGACCACAGGGCTTGTACCCTGGTCCACAGGGCTCTTAAGAGCTAGGCAGTCCCAAGCTGCCAACCACTGATGTGCTAACAGCTGTTAGACTAGCAGCTGAAGGCTAACAGAAGACTCTAGTCCTGGGCTATGACTGGTGGAGCCCTGGGGGTCCTGCCTAGTCCTCAGCCTCTACTTAACAAAGCACAGGAACAGGAAATTGTCCATGCAACAGGGTTCTCCCTGTTCAGGGCTGCTTCCCCTGCAATACCTGCTCCTACTGCCTGCCGCTGATCTCCTGGGAACCTGACCCTGCCTGCCTCCCGACTCTCGGTTTACCTTTTAGCTTGTCTTGGACTCTGACCTCCCGATATCTGACCCAGCTGGACTCCCAACTCCTGCTCTGAACACTAGGTCAGACTGCCCACGTCCTGGTCGTGACACAGGGATAGGTGCTGTAGTGTAGATAGGGCTCCAGGAGGTTTAGGTGCTGTGTCATCTAACCGTGCTCAGAGTAGATCTGGATGATACAGTGCTTAAAATGCCATTCCTTGTCTGAAGACCTGTCTGCACTAGGACTTCGACTACTGCGGAAGCAAACCAGTGGCAGCAACTATGGGAAATATTAAGGGAAAAAAATCCTAATATAGATACGTCCTCTGTGTCTAATCATTAGCCACAGGGAGACACGCTTAATAAACGATGGGAAAGGAAACATTCTTGTAGAAAGCCAGTGTTAGTCTAAAACTACAGCAAAGGGCTGCATGAGCCAGTGGATAGGACAGTGAGTTCTATTTCTGACTCTACTGGGTGACCTCAGGCCACTCACTTCCCTCCCCTGTGCTTGTTTCCTCCTCCCACACCCTTTGTCCATCTGTCTGTCTAAACTGTAAACTCTTCAGGGCCTAGCATAATAAGACCTCAATCTTGGCTTGGCCCTCTAGGTGCTACTGTAACACAATTCATAGATAATATAAAGTATTAACACTGAATTCATAGATACCAACAGAATAGGAACCCAGGAGACATTCGTGTTTGTGTAGTAATTCTTAATTAAAATGGAAGAGCTACACTGTCTTTGAACTACAGCAATAAAGCCGTTGTATACCTTCCCTACCACAAAGTGGCTCGTGCTTTAGGGAACATTCATTGCTAGTTTTTCAACTGGGTACCCCCCAAAAATGTCCAAGCCCACACACTAGAGGAAAAGTTGCATCAGTGAACCAGATAGAGAGAGGCTAGAATTAATGGTTTGGTCCTTGGATATCAGCAATAACCCCAAACCAAAGCCTAGAAACCAGACTTTCCTGAACTCCTACCCTATTTAATACAACCATGTCTCTAATTCTAATGAAGGCCCTGTTCCCCCAGTAGCAGGTTAATATCAGGAGAGACATTCAACTAGTAGGGATATTGTAGCAGAGGAAAAACCTCCCTCAAAACTGCTAACACCAGACTAAGCCTGTATCCACCACCAATACCTCTGATGTGCATGGATGCTGTGCCAAGCAGGCTAGTATGAAAAGCAGCAGAAAAGTTGTTAATGAAAAAAAGCATCTAAGCTCAAAAGCTTTCTAAGATCCATTATACCTCTGAACTGTTAATAAAAGGATTGTAGATCCTGATTACAGTCCCCACTTATGGACCCAGCCATAGCTTCTTGCTGAAAGGTGAGAAAACAGATTTAATGGAACAAAGGAAGTGTGCAATCCCCCATGCAAAGATTCTGTTCTAATAATTCAAGTCTACTGCATAGCCCTAACAAAATCCCATTAATTCTGAGTCTGGAGGTGCTGGCTGTAATATACTCAAACAAGAAAGATAAAACTACTTACACAGTGTGTTTCAGGGGTTAGTGGATTAGGATGTGTGTATGTTCTTTTTCCCCCTAACAAACTGCAAACTGGCAAAACTGCCCCACAATACAAGATTTTGCTTCATGTCCCACCAAAGGTGTCACACTCGGGGATGTGAAGCAACTCCTGGATTGCTGGATGCAATAAAAAACAAACATGGCTTTTGCAGTGTGAAAGCCCTCCCCCAGTATATGGATTTCAGGGCTTCCCTGGTGGACAAACCACATACATTTTATATAGTATGTAGCCTGTCACTCAGCTTTGCTATTTTGCTCATAATGGAGGCCACCTTATGGTTATTCAAAGTGGCTCTGCAATATACTCTTTGATCTATGAGGACCTACTCGATGGAAGGAGGGCAGTTTCCATATAGGATAACTAGGTCAGTTATGACCTTGAAAGTTACACTTTAGTGCTTAATCCACCCAGACTGGCTATGAGACCCTGGGAAACTGGACACCGCTTACAAAAAGATTCACTTCAAAAGCAGCGGCCCTCAACCTGGCAGAGCTAGGAGCTGCTTCATCAGGGAACTAGACTCCCAGAGAGACAGTCTCACACATTGAGGCAACACCAAAACCCAAATATTGTATTGCTTGTTTTAAGGTGCTGAGGATCCACAAACCACATTCTCTCCCAGAAGGAATGAGAGGGCGGATGTTTCTCCTCTCTTCTCAGCTACTTGGACAAATAAGAGCTGTAAACCAGCATTACACTGCACAGCAGCGACATTTGCTGCCTGCAAGAGCCACTATTATTTTTAGAATATTTGTATTGCAGTAGAACCCAGAGGTCCCAGATGAGACTGGGGCCTTCTGCGCCATGTACAGTACAAGCATACGTTCAGACAGAGTCCTTGCCCCCAGTGGCCTGAGGCTGCTGACAGCAGTTGCTTGCACATGCTATCGAGATAATGAATTTCCCCTCCAGCACTCCTGTGAGATAGGGAAGCATTAGCTCCATTTTACAGATGGAAAAACTGAGGAAGGAAGTTTTCAGAGGGTCTGAGTACCGAAGTTCAGAAGGATTGCAGCTGAAACTCTGGGTATTTATCCCTTCTTAAGCATTCAATCCTTAAGTGGATTTGCCCCAGGTCACCCTAGACGACGGAGGCAAGGCTGGGAACTGAACTCTGGTTTCCTGTATTCCATTCTAGGGCCTTAACCACAAGATCATCCTTCTTCTCTAAGGAAGAGATTGATATGAATAAGTGGTAATGATTTGTGCATGCAAACCCACCACTCAACCTCACCAGTCTGAAAAATTGCTTGGTAGCAGATCTAAAGTGATAGTGTGAGAATCAGTAATTCAGCCGCAGGATTGCTGGAGCTGTAATGATAAAGGCTTCTTGCTTGACATGATATACCACCCTTTCACAGAGGGTCAACTAAATACCAGCTTACATTATAGACCTCACGAAGCATCTCAACTCCACTAGGAGCAACCAACTCCCCACCTACAAAGGGGTTAGAGGTCACAGTATTAAAGTGAACAAGGTCAGTGTTAATTAACAATTTAACTAATCACAGGGTAAGTGCTTCCAGCCTCAGACACTGTACAACACCATCTTAATTGGCCAAAGATACAGCTCACAGTTATTGTGACAGTAATTAACAATTATATATATGTGAACCAAAGGCTGAACTTCCAGAAAAGCCAAAGTTTTCACAAGTGGCATCTGATTTTGGCATCTGATTCAGTTTAACTTGATTTAAACAGATTTGGGTCTGATTGTTACCGGAGATGAGTCTCTGCAGCTCTGATTGACGTCAGCTGCTTTTTTAAGTGCATGGCCCCTGTGAAAGTCTGGCTCAAGCTGGGCATCTAGAAATCAGTGACCGCCTGCGAAAGTATTTGGCACACAGTGTCTAGTGTATGCTCTACCCAAATGCCCATTCTTATCCTTCCAGCGCTCTGACACACAGCTGGCAGGACCAGCACAGATCTAGGAGTTGTAGAAACTCCTTGTTGGGCTAAAAACCTAAGGAGAACCCAAAACCTTGTGGGGGGAAAAGAAAATGTAGGTCTTCAACCTCCCAACAGCAAGTAGCTCCTTTGATCTCTGCATCTCCTGCTTCTGATCTGACAAGTATTAAAAATGCCAAGCCCACACCCCCTCCATCAGTGATTAATGTGCTATGGTCTTTCTGAAAGCTTATAGAGCTCTCCCTCCAGGCCACAACATTTGATAAAGAAATGAATCTTTGCGATTAATAATTCCCTGGGCTGAGTTTTTGTTTAATAACTATTCTGTCAGTGATCGATCTGAAGGGCTAGGGCGTGTGTATGCGTGTACATATGGGGAGGAGGGAGGGTAGTAATTTGATTGTGGCCAGGAGATTTGGCAGGCTGGCATTACAAAGCAGCTCTTTAGCAGTGGCTGGAAAACCAGCGTGACAAATCGCTCCCTTCTTTACTTCCCGCATCCCCTCTTCACAACTGAGCTATCTGATTAGGCTCAAACCAGCCAATCAGAGAATATGATTTGGAAAATATTTCCTCCTTGACATTCAAGAGAACAATTCCTTACCCGGGGAAAATTACATTTAAAAATAAATGGAAAAGCATCAATCAGCTAGGAAAATATATTCTGGTTTTTGGATCTCTTGAGGCAAAGTGATTTTTTTTATTATTTTTATTTAAATAAGATTGAAGGCTGTGGCTTGATTTTTTTTTCCTGAGATACTAAAAGATAGCACTGTAACATTTGCATATAAACCATTACCTTTCCTCTCTATAGATACAGTATTTTTCATTAAAGCCAAACCTTGAATATTTACAGACACATTGAGATGCACTGGCAGATATCTGTTAGTGGAGACAGATACACCAGATAGTAACAGAAATTACAAGGTCTATTCTGGGGTGATTTGTATGTGTGTGTGTATGTATATATATATATATATATATATAAAAATACAGTCAGTTTCATTTTCAGCTGAAATTTTTTAAAGCTGAGAAGCTTCCTCAAATGTTAAGAAAGCTACACATTAAACTATCTTTTTTAAAAAGTTCTCTCTCTCGCACTGCATCAGATTCACTCCTCTGCTTGCTTGGGCCAGATTTATAAGGAGAATTAGCAGCCACAGGGTAATTTTCTCCCACAAAATAGTTGTAAACATGCCCGTATGTAGAGGTGGTGCTAGCTCATTGGTGACTCTTTACAGGGATATTTTGGCCCCCCTTCTGTACCCCTCACCCACCCCCTAAAATAATAGTTGCATTATTTCCACAAACCAAAACATACACCAACACAACACATACTTATTCCCTTGTTAAAAAGCCCATGTTAAATATGGTTGTTAGTAGTTGGGAGGTATTACTAAAGTGGGCCCCCCCCCCCGAGCCTCTTGGGGCCATAAGCAATTGCTTTGTCTTATGCCTAGGACCATCAGCCCGATAAGACTGGTTTGCAAACTGCTGAACAACATGCAGAGAGATCAGGAAGTGACTGCATTAGAGACAGTTGTGTTACTGTAGCATCTACAGGCCACCACTAAGACCAGGACCCCATTTTTCCGGGTTCTGTACGTGTATAGTTAGAGACAATCCCTGCCCCAAAGAACTTAGACAAGGGTTGGGGAAGAAAGACTTGCTCAGCCTCACACAGCAGAACCAGGTTTTCTGACTCCTAGTCCTGCACTCTGTCCACTAAAGCGCGCTGCCTTTGCCAATCTGAAATACTGGGACAAAGACACATTCAGCAAAACATTTAAATGAGATCCCACAAATGGATGTCAAAGATGCTTTCATATTCTTCAGCAGACCATGAATCTAAAGCACGGGTAAATAACCTACTGAATGAAACGTGCCATTTCTAGACTATCACAGAATTCCTTATAGCACTTTTTCCTAATGGGACATCATAGCCCATAGTGTTTTATTTCTGCACAAAGCTGCTGTAGTCCTACAAGCACTACCCTGCCCCATAATTCACTGCAGAGTGCTGGAATACAGGCTTTGCCATATCATTATATGAAGATAAAGTACAGGAGCTGCTCTGAATTACATTTCCTTTTACTGATTTTTTTTTTTAAAGTATTTGCTTCCCATACATAAATTGTTGCTATCGTATAAAAGATTCACTAAAGCACCTCGCTGACAATTTTCCCTTTTTTCCCTCATTTCTCTGAATTAATAACAAAATGCAAATCAGCTGCAGTGTTTCTTCCTCCACTTAACACAATACTTGACTAGCAGAACATTTAAAGATATGCAGAACGTATTAATGGAACTTAAGCGAATAGGTTTTTGTTTTCCTGCTACCCTCACCCTAGATGGGTCACGTTGGAACCGTGCAGGAAAGTGCTACCTCACACTTTAAAGGCGGCCATCTGATCACGATATTTCCCTTCCCCCACCCCCTTTCCTTCATCTTTGGCAGGCAAGAACAAAACCTATTCCACAACATGAAGAAAAATGACCAGCCATCTCTTTCCCTACCCACTTGTTAAAGATCCACAGTTCAATATATCTGATTGCCTAGATAAATCCAGGTGCTATTGTCAAGGCTGAATGTCAAGCCTCTCAGTAACAAAGGCTACGGGGCTATTAAATTCTCCAGCCAACAAGACACTTGTGCAGCAGCTTTAGCCCATGTGCACTACCAACTAGTGACCATTGCTTATTAAGTCAGGACTTAATGTGATTTTCAAGAGCATGCTAATTTTTCCTAGTTTGCCTAATTAAAATGATCATCTACAACTGGATTTCTAGTTTGTCTGTTGAACTGCTCAATTAGCCCATTTTATCTTTCGTTAGATGACAGTTAAGTTGTGTTTGAAAAAACCCAAAGTTCTCTTTGGCACTTTTAATCTTGTCGCAGGGAAGGTGGTTTTGTGGAAATGGAAGCTCTGGGGTCCTGGGAAGAAAAGTGATTATCTGAGCCATTGAAACATTCCTGCTGCTCCCAGGGATGTCTGAAACCCACAGGCACACTACTCCAAAAGTTGCTTTCCCAAGCAAAATGCTCCTACTTGCCCCTCAGCTTTTGGATCCAAGCATATTTGTGATAACTGGTAGCCACAAAGGGGAGGAGGGGAAGAGCTCTGAAATCGCTCCATTGATATCTTCCTGCTCCTGGGGAAGACTGATATTTTCTCCCAAACATGTTGTCTGAGGTTTATCATCATCCCTGCCTAGCCTCCGAAGCATCTCTCATTGGAGGACATTCAGATCCTCTAGTTCTTTCATTTGAGAACTGTGGCCAATTTCAGCAGCACTTTGTGACTGTCCTTGATTTGAATCCATTGCTAAGTTCCTCCAGCTGCAAAACTGGGGATGGTCTGATTGTTGCTGGGGTGTCCCAGCAAGACCAGACAAGTAGTAATAGCTTTCCTTGCTTGCTCAGGATGTGCAAAAACTAGAAGCCAGTGCAGAATCTTCAGTACTGACTACTCAATAGCTGGTTTCCTGTTGGAGTCCAAAGTGCCCAACAAGAAAGAAATAGCAAAGAAAGAGCGAGACATTCTTCCCCAGTACACCCCATTTTAAAACATGTTTACTTTGGGCAGGGTCTGAATCCTTTTTCCCGTAATTAGGGAAGGAATATTGCAACAAGCTCCAGGAAATTCAGCATTGCCAAGTAGTAGCTGCCAAGATACATCATATTAGCACCTGCGAGTGCCAAAAGCCATCACTGGGTGGCAGGAGAGTACAGTTCAAGAAGTGGCTTGCATCCCAGGCTCCTAACTTGCTCCTGCCTCAACTCACAATTGTCCATTTACTAGCAAGCAAACACCATGGAAACTTTAGACTTTCCCCCTGATTTGGTGGGGCAGAAGGGCAAGCTGAAAGATGCCATTGGGTGTCACTTTGCAGCCTCAAGGGAACATTAAAAAAAAAAAATTTATGCATGGTCTTGTCCGCAGCAGCACACAGGAGAGGTGCCAGGTCACTTTTAATTTGGGGGGGGGTTAAAATTAAAGTAAAAACAAAAAAAGTCTGAATGGACTATTTCCAGGCAGCTAATCTTGTGTGTAATTTTAGAACAGAACAGACGGTTATGCACACACATTGGCAGGCACATCTTGCGCAGAGTCTCCCTACCGCAACACAAAAACAACCGTGGAGTTAGGAGTCCTTCTACCCTTCAAGAAACAACAGCAAAGCTCCCGTTAGGGATCAGCCCACAGCCCTAAGGGCAGAGCACCCCCCAGCCAGCCATCCTCCGTCCCCAGGGAAAAAAGTTAGTCTTTCCATCCTATATGTAAATGTTTGTGACACAAAGGAGGCAGATGGGGAAGGGGCTGTCCTTCTCCTCGGAGTCTGCTAATACTCCTGCACAGCAGAGCAGGTCTGCCCTTCTTTGCCCAGGTGAGGTGCTGCAGTCTGGTCACCTCATTCCCTTCCCAGCCCACATCAATTCAGACCAAGTGCCAGCAGACCATTCAAAGGCCTGTCTGAATGCATGAAATCCTAATTTCATTAGATTTCTCATTTGCAGGGTAACACTGTCACACTGCTATGCACCACTGCCACAGATTAGCAGGTTTGCCAGAACGCTGCTCCACTAATGAGTTAATCCAAATAACGCTCAAATCCCAAATCAGATTTAAAGCAATCCAGACAGAGGACCCACTGAGGATGAGGGCAGAGGGGACTGGGACTGTTCTGACTAAAGTAGCTGTCAATTCAGTGTGGGGGCTGGGGGTATTAAGAAGGCTCAAGCATACAATTCCTTTGTTTCTCAACAAGATAGGCTCAGTTGAACTCAGAGTTTTTCCTGTTTCCATGTGTGGCCCATCTCTCTCACGGGCACATTTGGGAATAATATGAAACAACATATACATCTGTATATAGTGTCAGCCTTTTCCTTATGAGAAAACCATTTCTGTAGCTATAATCAGCAGCTATTACTGCTTCTGTCTCCATCATTTAATCTTCAGTACTCAGAGAGTCTCAGCACTTCGGAGCTGAGAACTGGATTCCACTGAGGAAGCTGGAGATGATGGGATGATTGTGGTTTGTTAGTTTGCCACTGATCCAACATGCTAAAAAAAAAAAAAAAAAAGAGGTGTGAATGCTTGATATACTGGGGTAGGGGGTGAAGGAGAGCCATGGGTTTATGATTAAGTCTACAGAGCCAGCATCCCAGCAGAGTGAGCTGTATTTTATTCCACCTCATGCATAGTCAACAAATTTGCCAGTCAGCTAAGTTTTAATTCCTAACTATTTCCTTTTGCTGTTGATGGATGCAGCAGAAAGAACAGTTTGATTTTCAGATACTGGATTCACCTAAGCAGCACTGTTGCCAAACTCTGATTGCGACTTGCGCAGAGAGCCAATCTGATACAGAAGTCATCCTGGGGGGAAGTGTCTATGGAGTAAGAAGGGTCCTGTTTACAGAAGGATTTCTGATATTCTTTCTTGGCTTCTCATTCACTCCTTGGCCTTCCAACTGTGACCAAATGTGGTATCGGCTGAATATCTCATCCTGTAGGTCTACCAGGGGACTAAAGGCCTGAGCCAAAGCTGAGCAAAGTCGCGAGGGTGGTCTTGCTATAGATTTGAATCAGGACCTAAATATCATCCCTGCACAGAGATGGATTAGGTCTTTCTCCAGCTCCACGGTCCAAAGCAAACCTCTTAACTAACAGTAATAAGCAAAACGCAGAATGTCAGAAGCTTCACATTTGTTTACTGCATATTTGACTCAGTTAACTTGTCTTGCTGCAATTTTTCTTTAAAGGAAACTAATATGCTGTCACTTTTTGCACACCGAATAAGCCTTCCAGGGCACTCCCTCTTTTCTACAGATTACAAATGGATCCCAACCGAGGAAGAGCGAAACATTAAACTTCCCTCCTTACCAACTTTCTAAATCGGTGTTTGCCAGTCAGCCTGCAATGTATTTTTGTACAACCCCCCCACCCTCTCTCGGAGACAGCCACCAGCAGTCCTCTCCCTCCTCCGTGCTAACAAGGTACTAATAACAATAGTAATCACAGTCTGCCGGCTCAGCCCACTCCAGGAGCATGGCAGCAAAGGGATGATCATTTCTCATTGTGAATTATGACAGAGGCACATCACCTCACCCCTGGAATAAAGCAGCACCTGCCAATCCTGCTAAAATGGCAAGGAGAGAAATGAAAGCCCTGCCGGAGCTGATCCAATTCCCCGCTGACTCTAATTACCCAGACAGGGAATTTTACAATTGCTCCCCCCCTCCCCAACTCCTCTGTCTAACGACTGCTCCTGCAGGCTGCAGACTTTGGCTGGTTCTTTCTTTGTGTGCCTACTGCCACTGAGTGGATTGGCTTCCTAATGAGTCCTGACACTAATGGTACAGTGAGACAGTGCAATTACATATCCCCTCCCATTCGGAACAAACCTGGCAGGAAGTGACCCCAGACCTCACACCCTTCCACCCCCAAAGAATTCAGTTATAGTGCTGCAGCAGCAGGGCCAGCTGGTGCACGCTTCCCCCGGCACCCCCGCTTCACTTCCTCTTCCCATTGCACAGGTGGCTGGAAATAAAGCTTTCTGGCCTCACCCATGGCTGGTTGGTGAGGATATTCCCATTCCTCTTGAATCCAGAGGAGCCTGGGCACGCCCTGCAGGTTTGGAAACGTGCACTGGCAGCCATCAAAAAAAGGCATTTTAATTCCTGCGTTTGAGGGTTCTAACGTGCAGTTGTTTTCTATTAGGTGCTTAACAATGTGTGTAACTGAAGCCGCTTTCAGGGGGGAGAAGCATGCACTTCTGTAATTTCCACATTGATTGTAGTACAGGTGTAAGAAACTGGAGCTATCTATTGAACTGTGAGCTAATTATAGTAAGAAACAGATGTAGCCTGTTAATGAGGAGGCAGCATCTATGAGAAACAGTTAGTGAGGAGTAATTGGGCCCTTTATTTCCTGAGATAGATGGCTTACAAAAGATGTGCTCACAGCCAGGACCCCCACTGCTACAACATCTGAGCATTCGTCAATTTGCCTTTACAAGACCCCTGTGAAATAGGGACGTATTAGTCCCATTTTAGAGATAGGAAATGGAGGCACAGGCAGATGAAGTGACCTGCCCAAGGGAATTGGTAGCAGAGCTGGGAAATTGACCTAGATCCCCTGATTGCCAGTCCAGTGCCTCAACCACAAGGCTATTCTGCAGCCCATGCAAGTGGCTCAGAACCCAGCCTCTCATGTATCATTTAATGTCTCACTCCTATACTATAGCACAACAGGTAGAATCTCCTGGTTCTATTAACCTTACTGTTCCTTCGGTTTCCCTGCAGGAGTCTTTGAATCTCCTGCTTCACAGCTGTTTGTCATCAGGCCAGCAGTTTCCTCCCCTTCCCTTCCCTCTCTCCAGATAATAAGAAATCCCTGCTGCTCTCAGCTGTTTATCAGGTAGAGTACCCCCTGCCTCCTCTGCCCACATTCTGCGATTCTCTCCAGGACAGCATTGTCCGTATGCTACTCTGGGGGTGCCGGGTGCATGAGTGAGCTCTCTAATTGGAATGTTTATGAATTATAAAGCTACAAGGGCTGTTCACAATAAAAAAAAAAAAAAGAAGAAGAAGATTAAGTTTCTCCCAGGTGTCACCAACTGGTGTGAGTAGTCGTGTTACAGTAGAGGTCATTTCAGTCCAGTATGTCCTATTTTCCTGCTAAATATGGTTAAAAAACCCACAAAGGGTTTAAAATGAAAACAAGGGTTTTTTTTTAAACGAAATGAGTCGTTCTTTTACTTGTTTACCAAAGAGCTCAGATGCACATTACACGTCTTGTGGCATTTTTAGAGACAAAGCAGCATCATAACAAAATAAACAGGTGTTCCCATTCTATGCCCAACAGCACAAAATGTACAATTCTGGCAAAAAAAAAAATATAGTAATTTAAAGTGGCTCAGGGCACTTCTAGCCGGTGTTCTAGCCCACTCCCCCCTCCCCCCAAGCTTATAAAGTATTATTTACTGTGGCATTCAATTAAGAACAAGAGCTTGCTATAGCAACCATAGCAATAAGAGGTACCATTCAAACACTGCTTCTGAGACACAGGCTTTTAAGCACCTGTTCAAAAACACTTGTTGATAAGCCTGTGGCACGTGAGCATTTTATCTGGATTATAAAAGAGGAAGTTGTGCACTAAATGAATTCCATATCACTTGATTGCTTGGTGTCTTTCCCCTGGCTTTAATTTTTCAAAATTAGCACATTTTTATTGGAAAGCACAAAAACCAAGGCAATTTCTTTGGCCAAGGACGACAAGGGAGAACATAAAATTTGCAAGTTCTCCTTTCTGCCACCATGTGGCAGCAAAAGTTCCTTTCTTCACTGCATCAATGTCTTCATCGAGATTCCAGCTGTGACTTAGTGATTAGTCATTCTGGGGACCCTCTCTCATTCTACATCTGCCAGCTGTCAATAAGGAACTCCAGGGAGAATTACAGATGATTTCTGTAAAATTACAAGGGGCAGCAGAAGGGAGGATTTGATTTGTTTTTCTTTTCCTTTTTCTAGAAGAGTTATGGGTGCCTACTATTTGCCTGCTCCCCAACTGTTCTTTCTCCAATCTCCTTTGGCCTCCCAAAAATCACTAGTCCCCTTGTCTTCATACTTACTCTTACACTCCCTTCCCTTTCTCCTGCACCGCTCGTCATAGCTACCGAACCATGTCATTTTTCAAAAGGAAGAGTTTTTCTTCTTGTTCTTGTTCCAGAGCCAGAACTCTCTTGAGCCTGCTTCACAGACATGGGCAAGAGGAAGAACGTAAAGAAAATCATTTCCATCTTGAGGCAGACGGGTGTTATCAGGCCCCCTGTGGGAGAGTCTCCTGCATCTTTTCATTACAAGCCAACAGTTTTCCTCCACATGTTCCAACTTCTCTTCCCTATGCAACTCCCACAGGTATGTTACAATAATCTCATGGTGGAGAGAATCTTCTAGGACTCTGTGCCGCTCTGAATGGATGTTTCCAAACTAGGAACACCCTGGAACTAGCAGCTGTGATTAACCACAACCAGCTAACACAGATTTAAACTAGTGCTGTCAAGCGATTAAAAAAAATTAATTGTGATTAATCACACTGTTAAACAATAATAGAATCCCATTTATGTAAATATTTTGGATGTTTTCTACATTTTCAAATATATTGATTTCAATTACAACACAGAATACAAAGTGTACAGTGTTCACTTTATATTTATTACAAATATTTGCACTGTAAAAAGAGAAATAGTATTTTTCAATTCACCTAATACAAGTACTGTAGTGCAATCGCTTTATCATGAAAGTTGAACTTACAAATGTAGAATTATGTACAAAAAAATAACTGCATTCAAAAATAAAACAATGTAAAACTTTAGAGCCTACACGTCCACTCAGTCCTACTTCAGCCAATCACTCAAACAAGTGTCACGATCAATATATTTACGTGCCAGATGCACTAAAGATTCATATGTCCCTTTATGCTTCAACCACCATTCCAGAGGACATGCTTCCATGCTGATGATAGGTTCTGCTCAATAATAATCCAAAGCAAAGCGGACTGACGCATGTTCATTTTCATCATCTGAGTCAGATACCACAAGTAGAAGGTTGATTTTATTTTTTGGTGGTTCCGGTTCTGTAGTTTCTGCATTTGAGTGTTGCTCTTTTAAGACTTCTGAAAGCATGCTCCACACCTCGTCCCTCTCAGATTTTGGACAGCACTTCAGATTCTTAAACCTTGGGTCGAGTGCTGTAGCTATTTTTAGAAATCTCACACTGGTACCTTCTTTGCGTTTTGTCAAATCTGCGGTGGAAGTGGTCTTAAAATGAACAAGATGTGCAGAGTCATCATCCAAAACTGCTATAACATGAAAGATATGGCAGAATGCAGGTAAAACAGAACAGGAGACGTACAATTCTCTCCCAAGGGGTTCAGTCACAAATTTAATTAATGCATTTTTTTGTAAACGAGCATCATCATGGAAGCATGTCCTCTGGAATGGTGGCTGAAGCATGAGATGGGGCATACGAATGTTTAGTATATCTGGCACATAAATACCTTGCAACGCTAGCTACAAAAATGCCATGTGAATGCCTGTTCTCACTTTCAGGTGACATTGTAAATAAGAAGCAGGCAGCAGTATCTCCTGTAAATGTAAACAAACTTGTTTGTCTTAGGAATTGGCTGAACAAGAAGTAGGACTGAGTGGACTTGTAGACTCTAAAATTTTACACTGTTTTATTACTTTCACGATAAAGAAATTGCACTTCAGTACTTGTATGAGGTGAATTGAAAAAATTGTATTTCTGTTTATCATTTTACAGTGCAAATATTTGTAATAAAAATAATATAAAGTGAGCACTGTACACTTTGTATTCTGTGTTGTAATAGAAATCAATATATTTGAAAATGTAGAAAAACATCCAAAAATATTTAATAAATTTCAATTGGTATTCTATTGTTTAACAGCACAATTAATCATGATTAATTTTTTTGAGTTAGTCACATGAGTTAACTGCGATTAATCGACAGCCCTAATTTAAACATTCTTGTCTTTGGTTAGACTAGATGCTAAATGATGCTAAAACGTGTATTAAAACATTTTACCGAGCATTTTCAAATGCTCATTTTAGACAAACCCACTAGAAGGTTTATGAGTCGTCATTTCCCCACCTACTTCCCCTAGTGGTTGAGTGTATCGCCTCAGTTGTATATTTGGCCCCTGCTAATCCAATATTCAAGTTCCTCAGTATTCAAGTTCCTCAGTCTTTCATCTACTGCGTAGTCACTGAATTCAGGTTGGCAGAGTTCAACGAAGGATTAGAAATGGTGGTCATTGCATCCTAATTACTTATATCCTTCGCTTGCAATGTTCTTCATTTCCTGTGTCAAATTGTGTTGATGTCAGAAAACTGCAGCATTGCCCTGCAGAGGTGGCTGCATTTCAATCATAGAAGATTAGGGTTGGAAGAGACCTCAGGCGGTCACCTAGTCCAACCCCCTGCTCAAAGCAGGACCAACCCCAACTAAATCATCCCAGCCAAGGCTTTGTCAAGCTGGGCCTTAAAACCTTCTAAGGACGGAGATTCCACCACCTCCCTAGGTGACCCATTCCAGTGCTGGGTGTCCTTTGTATAGGCCATTTGTATAGCAGCATTAATTCCAAAGCGATTTACAAGCCTATGACATCATTCTTGTCTTCTTAAGGCTGCCAGCAGACAAACTAAATTCCACGTATGTTTAGTAAGGTGGACTCAATGCAATGCTTTAGTTTTAGCTCTGTGAAAGATCATAGAATATCAGGGTTGGAAGGGACCTCAGGAGGTCATCTAGTCCAACCCCCTGCTCAAAAAGCAGATATGCTTTTTGCTAGGAGATCTAGTTCTTATCAACACCTTCTGCAGTCATGGCCCATGACACTTTTAACAACAAGAGAGTTTCTGCTCTTGGGATGTTGTCGTTTTGAGGTATTGTTTAGGAAACACCAGCAGACCCACCCACCGCCCTCTCTAAAGGAGATACAGTAGACTGGCCAATCTCACCCCTGGCCAGCCATTGACTTCAGCAACCAGTAGAAATACCTACAAAAAGCAAATTTCGGGCCCTCACCCCCACTTAGTGCTCCCACTAACCCCAGACTTCTCTCATTCTGCCTGGAGAGCTCAAACGACAGTCCTGCTTGGACTGATTTCAATCTTCTTTAAAAAGCCCTGGATGACTAAGTAAAATGATGTTGCACCAATTGTTTTAATTAAAAGAACCCCATTTTCTCCTCAAATAGAATTACACCCCAGGTAGCCACAACACCAGCTCTCAGTGCTGACAAGTAAACCAACAGGTAGCCTGTTTGCCAATTACCCAAGTATTACATCCAGCTTCTTCAGCACATTTTCAGCTGGAGTCCTTGCATTCACCCAGGCGTTTGTAGCCCAATTTATTAATGATTCTCTTAATGCAACAGCTACAAATGTCACTATATCACTTCAAAAGATGTGAAGCTTATACATTTTGGCAGAACATACCCCCCCCCACCCCCCCCAATGCAGCACAGGGCTCATCAATAAGCAGGAAAAGCAGTTTCGCTCAGCTCCAAGATGTGCGTTGGTTTTCTAGGAGGGTGACTCCTGCAGCTTTGCACTGCATATTTTAAAGCTTACGTTTTAAAAAGTCCCACATTGCTACATATTTTAAATACTTTGTCCCAACATGGTCTGATTATTGTTAAGTAGGGAGTTGTTGCCAATAAAGTTTCTACACGCTGTACTTCATAAAGGTCTGGAGAATGAACAGGGGAAAAGCCTCTTGCTGTTCCAACTCACAGCTAAGAAACCACAAAGCCACAAGCAAGGCCCAGTGTCAGCATAGATGCTGGAGGTGCTGCAGCACCCCCTGGCTTGAAGTGGTTTCCATTAGATACAGGGTTTACAGTTTGGGTCAATGCCTCTCAGCACCCCCACTATAAAAATGGTTCCAGCGCCCCTGAGTGTCAGTGCACTAAGCTCCCTTCTGGTCATCTGTCTAAAAGGGCCCTATTTAGCAGAGATTTAGGGCCTTATTTCTGAGCCAGAGAACCTGCAGCTCCCATTGACTTCAATGACTAGTGAGTTCTCAGTCCCCGTGAAAGATAAGCCCTGAATTTCCGCAGGAGTTGGCCATTAAAGTCTGCAGGATTCTCCAAGCTAGGAACCGATGGTGAGAAACACTAAATTCCCTTTTGCTCCTCAGTCAGATCTTTTTCTGTACCGTGAAGTGCTATGGCTTATGAAGACACTTCCCACCCACATGCTCAAGCCTGGAAGGTAGCTCTGGTAGGGGGTGTGCTAATATCTGGGCTGCGTATTCCTGGATATATGTAGACTCTCAAAAGCTGACTGACAACTGCCCATCCTGACTCCTCTGCTTGTCAGTTCTCAGCTGTCTGAGCACGGAAAACAAAAAATCCCCGTCTCCTCATAATATTCTCACACTGACTGAGCTGAAACACAAACATGCCTTGGTCAGGGGTCTGAACTTTCCTCATCTCCATTATCTGTTCCCACCCTTACCTACCCTACTAACACTGCTCACATCAGCTCTCTAGGGCCAAGAGCAAGGTAGAGGGAAAAACCTATAAATACAACAACAGGGCCAACAGAGATGTGACACTGAAGGCTACCTATAAGGAAAGTGAATTGGAGTGGCTACTCTGGACACCAAAATGAGTGGGGAAGGCCACAAGCTTTAGACTCCTGAGCACTTTTGCTCAATATTTTAATCTTTATCAGAAGCCCACAGCAGACTCTGCAGCAAGCCAAGCGTGAATGAAACGAGAAGTTCAAGACTGATTTTGGAGGCTAGCTGTGTAAGTGTCAGAGATGGGCACTATCTAGCCAGAGGCAGCAGCAAGCAGAGCCAAGTGGCCCCGCTTTAAAGCTCAGACCAGAGCAGCCCCACCACAGGAAGTAACTATTGGGTGGCTGGAGGAAACTTAAGGAACACAAGCTACTCCCTCAAAGTAGTTCTGTTTGAAATTTTATACCAGGCTCAGCCTGGGTTTGTTAGAGGCAGCATGTCCCACCCAGTGATCCTCTGGCTTTGGGAAGAAGTGTGTGTTAAAGTGTCTGGATAAGAGGCAAGATATCAGTTTCACCAGTTTAACTTTGCCCATCTCTAACTATGATGCTGTCACAAGCATTCATTTTTGGGGTGCAAAGGTCAGTCCAGTAATTCTGATGCTTATTCCCCCCCACCACCATAGTTTCTCCTCTTGGAAGTCTTCCTGGGGAAAGCCAGCTCTAATGCTGGATTTAGAGATAATGCTATGCCTCTATGGATTGTCATGTTCTGCAGCAAACTTTGCCTTCAAACAGCCACAACAAAACAACAAATCCACCCCTTAATTTTCTACACTCTATTTTTCTAATTAGGTGGGTGGGAGAACAAATGTCCACATGCATAAAGTAGGTGGGCACATGCTAGATAAATCCCATACTCCAATACTTGGCATGGAAACATGCAGCCATTATGCCTTCTAAATGTCAGGGAACTAGCTCCAACTCTGAGAGGTGCCAGACACCTGCTCCCATTACTCCCAGCTTTGCCTTCTGCTGTTGTATCTTTCACTCACAGGCCTTGCTGTAATTCCACTCTGCACAATCTGAGCCTTAAAATTAGGGTTCTGAGTGGTGTTCAGAACCCTGCCTCCTATCTTCTGTACATTATGAAAAAACACAAACCTGGAGTGGCAGAACCCAAAGTAGGAATCACACCCACTGGTATGTTTGTGCCATCGTGGGCACTAACACCCCTCAGTACTGACTCTGCATACCAGGAAGCCGCATGGTTTAAGATCTGGAGCCATCTGAAAAGCCTTAGCTGTAGCACACGGAGTAAGCAACTAACGCTTAAATGGAAGTGTGACACTGGTAAACCAAGTGCCAGCTCTGGCCAAGGTGGAAGGCATTAGTTAAGAACTGACAAACTCATAGCGTAAACCAAACCAGCTCACATACATGTTACCTATTTTGAACAAAACTGTAAGTCTTGTAAGAATGTATGTAGTGTTTAGACTCTATGGAATGCTTGTAAGTTGATGCATGCATTAATCTCGCTTGTAATGTCTGTATTCTGTGCTACACATTTCCTTATAAGTTTTACTTTATAACTTTGAAAATATGTTTGCTCTGAACTTGTGAACCCAGACACGGGAATTGTCTCCCCCTTGCCCAGGAGGACTATCAAAAATGAAGTGGGCCATCATAAGGCAAAAGCTTTGTTAATTGCCCCATCCACCCAGGGATAAATACAGGCAGAAGACCTCATCCCATTGGTTTGAATGCTAGAGAGGGAAATAAAAATAGTGGACATGAATATTTATCATCTGTTTGCTGTTTAAACTCTCCCATGGCAAGAAACACTAAACTAAAGCAGAGATCCTCGGGGTCAACCAGGTTTGCCCTGAAAGACATTTTGAATGGCCAGATCATGACAACTCTTATCACTTTTAGGATTTAGATTGTAGCTCATTTGTATGTACATGCTTGCTTGAACATATAAATAACTCTTATTTATTTTCTCTAGTTAAAGCAACTTAATAGTTGATTACAGGATTGGCTACAGGCACTCTGTTTGGTGTAAGATCTAGGGTACCAACTGACCTGGGATAAGTGACAAGTCTCTTAGGACAGGAAGCAACCTGAATATTGTGTGATTTTTGGTGTAAGTGACCATTTATCAAAGTCCAGCTTGCCTAGGAGCCAAGGTAGACTGGAGAGTCTATGGGGACTGTGTGTAACTCCATGGTAAGACTGTTATAATGATTCAGGAGTTCACATTTGCTAATGAGTTGGTGAAATCTAATTATAGAACATACCAGTTTGGGGTCTCCGCCTTGTTTCCGACAGTCTGCCCTGAGATAGGTACTCATGGTCAGGAGCCACTCTAGACTGCATGACAGGAAGCTTCTCTAGAACACATCTAGAGATTTTTGTCAACTGCAAGACTATATCAGAGAGGTAGAGGCACCCAAATCATCCTTTGAATACAGGGGATGAAATCTCCCCTCTGACATGTCAACACATCAGGGATGAGCAAAGAATCAGGGCTGTCAAGGGGAAAGAGGGACCTGATGGAAGACCATAGGCTGGCTCCGCACAAGTGAGCAAATCCTGTCCCAGCTGCCTGAGTGCTGTGGTCCCCAGCTAAGGCAGGTGCCGGATGGTTTCCTGCACAGGAGAGGCGTGCTTTCTCCTGCCCACCATGAAGGGGTCTCTGCACACATTGCCACACAGACCATGTGACAAGGCAGAGCCAGAAGATCTACCAGTCATTGCTCCCCTTCAAATGGGGCAGCAGGAGCCACTGCTGCAGTTCACACATGCTCCGGTGAGCCCACCAGACTGATTATCTCAATACAACCCTGTTACAGAGCCACTATTTCCACAATGGCTGCTTTTCCGCATCAGTGTCCTTTGGCTCAGACCATAACCATGCCATCTCAATGCAGAGTTTTAGTGCTTGTGTTAGAAGAAAATCTGCCATTGTGTGAACCTTGGGCACTGGTGCACCTTGGTCCCTGCTATTCTCTGACTGTGGCACATAACAGTCCAGTCTCCTGTGGGCTGTAATAACTTGATCTCATTTCATTTACTGGGTTTAGCGTGCACTGCTGCGTGGTGTTGATGGGCTGTGATATCCAGGAAGTCAGACTACGTGATCTGGTGGTCCCTTCTGGCCTCAAATTTTACGGCTCCATGCCTTACCTTCACGCTGTTTCAAAACTCACAATATTTCTTCCAGGCTGCCTGTAAGTTTCAGGTCCCTTGGCAACCTCAGCTGTCACTTTTCTGTGGGCTGGTCTCTCAAACATCTGATTCTGTCACTTAACTTAATAACAACTTAAAAGTAAGTTATTATGTTGTTAAGTTGTTAAGTTTCCTCCGGGAACCACACAAATTGATCAAACCACCCACTGTTTCTTTATTTCTTATTTGCATCACAGCTAGCACACCCACCAGAATCCCAGGGTGCTAGGGACTGTACAAACATAGCAAAGACCTGATCCCTGCCCTCTTGGCTTTATAAGACGAGAGACAACAGGTGGACAGCGACAGGCAGACAAGAGGGCAGAAGGACCCAGTGAGACACCACCAGTCATATTGAGAACCATGCTATGTTGATGTAAATAGTCATTTTATATAGAAAGAGGATAGATTATTATCCGCTTCAGAGCATATCCCAGCCACATCTTCTTCTAACTGATTTCCCTTGTACAACCCTTCAGCACATGCTGCAGCTGGTATGGGCTAGTGTCACTGAAAGAAACTCTTTCATACATTCACTACCAAGTACATTATGGTTTTTATTCAGTATATAGAAACACATATAAACATTAAGTAATAATAGATGGAAAAGAGAGAAGAGGGAGACCTTAGTAGTCAGATGTGTATAGGCCAGATTTAATCTCTGCTACCAGTATAAATCAGGAATAAATTGATTACATGCCGACAAACACCAAATGGTTTTCAGAATCTTTTAGTCTGGCAGCGAGGAAGCTCAGACCCTTGTATTCTCAGGAGCCATGTGGATTTCCACTTCTGGAGTATTAGCTTCTTTTCAACCAGTGCAGTCCACAGGGTCTGTTTGTCTTGGAACCAGAAAAAGCTGGCTGTCTATTTCACCCCGTGTGAATAAGGGCAGATTTATACTTTCAAACAGAACTGTAAAGAATACCTGTTGCCTGATGCCAGAAACAACCATGCCTCCCCTTGATATCGCCAGGCAGTCTACAGATTTACTTTCCTTTGAAGATACCAGCAGTCTAAAACTTGACGGCCCTTTAGAGATGACCTGTCACAAAGGAAGCGAAAGGGATTCTGGTAGGGACTTTCAAAAAGATTCAAGATTATGACTGCGTAACGTATGGTCTTGGAGAGCTGCCCGACCTCAGCTTATACAGGAAACATTAGCACAGCCAATTGTGCTATAAGCCACAGAAACAAAACAGGATCCTTCCTGAGTCTGTTGAACAACATCTAGTTTCAGGGGGAGGGAAAGAAAAGGGAAGTCAGTATAATGGAGAAGGAAGGGGCAGATCCAGTGAGTAATAATGGAAGGAAAGGAGATGAGTACTTAGGATTCCAGGGATGATGTAAAACTGAAATGAGAGCGTCTAGATTCCACTCATCTTATCTATTTCCTCTTCCACAGCTGCAGCCAGTCCAGCACCCTGAAATTCACGTGACTAGCAGGCCCATCTCACTTGGAGCGTAAGCACAAAAACAACACCTGCTTTTGTTGTAGCAGAAGAAAAATAAATATATGATGGCAGGGGAGGAAGAATGCAGCGTATTTTAGATGGTTTTACCTTGTGCCTGAATGCAATCCAAAGCTTCATGAGAATGGCAGCATAGGTTCGCTGTCCCTAATACATCTAGAATACAGACAGGCCAACAGCACAGCCACAAATCCCAACCCCTTTAAATGTCACGAAGGGAGAAAAGATTAAGGGGGGGTGGGTGGGAATGTGTTTGGATTTGAGCCCCTGGATATGAATACAATTTTGGATCTGGGTTGGATACACAACTGGAATGGATCTAGTTTTCTGGTCCCAACACAGAGAGCCAGAATCTTTTAACAGACTTTCATGGGAGATTTCAGATAAAGATTTCCACCATTCAGGATGGCAGAAGTCTCATGAAATTAGCAGATCATGAAATTTCCATGAAATCTTCATGTGACTTTGGTGCTGTCAGATGCAAACCCACACCACAGCCCTGATTTGGCTTTGAACCCACACCACAGAAAATATGGATCCACACCCAAATACAAATGCTACTTCCTTGTCTCACTCTATGGATGGGCTGCTGAGGAGTCCCTGTAGATGAGGAGACTCCATATTTTCAAAGGACTCAAACTAGTCTTACTATCTAACAGGTGTCATAATTTTTTCATTCCCTTTGATATATGTGTAGCATTTCTGTAATATTTTCTTTTTTGTTTAGCTTAATTTCACGGTCAAAGATGCTGTCTCTCTTCATTATCAGCTTTTTATAGAATAGCTTCTCTTCTCTCTAACGTCTGTATCTTAATACTTTACTCAACCAGCATGTACTCACTCATTTTCCTTTCAAACTGTAGCGCAGCCATGCACGGGTAATTCACCAGATGAGACAGCTACAAAAAACAGCTTAATTGTGAATTTAGGTGGTCCAACTATGCCAGAAGTTTTTCACTACGAGTCAGCTCTACTTTGTCTATAGTATGTTGTGCATAGCATTTAGTCTGTACTCTTTGGGGAGTATTTTCTCATAGGAAAGCTGGTTGAAATCATTCAAGTTTCAAAATTGCAGCAAAATTTAAAGTTTACAAAATAAAATAGGAAAAATCTTGACAAAGTTTTCATGAATTTTCAGGATGCCATTCATGTGTCTTACACGTCTATGGGGAAAACTGGTTATATTTTTATTGGGATATTTGAGAAAGCATGTAGTCTATGGGGTTATCATAAGGCAGGTCTCTGGCAGATAACTTAACTCTCACATGTGAGACATCTCATCCTACTTGACAATGCTGATTAAAGAGGTGCTAAAGAGAGTACAGAAAGGCAACCCTTTCATATGGCAGCACCATTCCTTCCTCATCCTCTACTACAAAAAACAACCCATGTATTCTGAAAGAAAACAAACAAGTTCATTGAACGCCAATGCTGGAAAGACAGGTGCAATCAGAGGTCCACAGATACAGTGGGCCCCAGATCCTATCCACCAGCTTGGGGGGAAACAGTCAGCCATACAGAACTCAGTTTGAGCCTTCTACATAGGCTCTTTCAGCTTTCTGCTGCACAAAAACCAAAACATATGGAAAAGTAATAGTCCTGACCTGACACTCCATGGTCATAGTGCACACTTGCTTGCTCTCCCCACCCCCTCTGTGGGATTACAGGGCCAGCCAGGGCTGAGGGAAGCATTTGTCTTTATACAGCTCCTATCTCACAGAGCTGGGGCCTCTTCTGTTTTCCAGCTGTAGCTCAGAGCCAGTCACTAGCTGCTGTTTAGCTGGATCAGCTGGCTCCCAACACCTGCCTGATGGACTTCTCCTTGGGCTGGGGCTTGCTCCTCCCTGGCGCCACAGGCCCTTAAAGGGGCAGACTGCCCTGCTACAGGCCCAGTTCTGTCCCACTACAAGTCTATTATATCTATGTTATGCTGAAGTCAATGGAGTTATATCTGCTTACACCAAGACTAAATTTGGCTCTGTAGGTATGATATTTTAGCTCCTGAGCCTTCATCTAAACTAGTGGACATCATCATGTGCATAAGAAAGGTCCCTGACAGCTATATTGCCTGGAATGACACTGCAGTGTTGGACAATGTTGGTAATTCCAGAAAGACCAAACCATAGAGATGACATATGTTCAGGAACAATATAACCAGGGCGGTTTGGAGGGCAGGGGTCTGTACTTGGAGGACAACCAATATTCACCTGAGACAGGGATGCAAGGTTGTGAAATGAGGGAGAAGAACTTCAAAAGCAAGGAGAGACATGGTTGTGGGGATATTCTGTGTGGACCTAACTTTTCCTTTTCCTTGGCAGCATGGAAGAAGATTGAAAAAGAGATGGACTAAAACCATGCCATAGACATGACACACAAAGTTCTGAAGCATTGAAGGGGAGCCTCTCAGCTCAGGTACCCTTTATTAGAAGGGCTTATTTGCAGTGTTGGTGAAGCCGGGTTGTTCCCAGGATATCAGAGCAACCAGAGGGGTGAGGGAGTACTTTTTATTAGACCAGCTTCTGTTGGTGAAAGGTACATGCCTTCAAGCTACACAGAGCTCCTCTTCAGGTCTGGGAAAGGTACTCAGAGCGTCACAGTTAAATACAAGGGTGAACAGAAAACAATTTGGTCCCCCTTGTATTTAGCTGAAACAGTTTGAGTCCCTTTCCCAGGCCAGAAGAAGAGCTCTGTGTAGCTTGAAAACTCATCTCTCTCCCCATCAGAAGTTGGTTCAATAAAAGATATTCCCTCACCCAACTTGTCTCTTTAGAAGAGTGATTTCTCCCCTTAAATCCTTTTACTTGACATGTGAAAAGCTTTAGGCACACCAATCTCTGGTAATAGAGCATGTGGTCTAATCTGGCACTTTGTCCACCAGCAGGAAGCTCTGCTGCCGGCTATTCTCAATCCAATTTAGGTTGGCATCTATGCTGGGTTGCAATTGACATACTGTGCCACATTATGAGTGGGAACAGTACCACCCTAACAGATTAGCAGGAAAGATGGCATGCCGGAATACCAATATCTGGATAAAGCTTAAGTGTTATGCGTGGGATCCCTGTCCAAAAATGTTGAAATGACAGCCTGGCTCCAGCTTGCCCATCTACAGAAATTACGTCATACATGCGCCAGCTGGGCTTTGTAAACCCCGAAGTCGCTTCCAGAGTCATATGGAAGTGGAGTTTTGCTCCAGTGAATCAGGTTCCACAAAGAATAGGAGAAGTATAAGCAGATCTCCATGGGAAACCCTCATGAACCTCAGCTAATTGGGTTTGTGTCTCTTCTGTTTTTCTTGCTGAATGCCTCGTTTAGGTGGGAAACCAAATCTGAGCCCTTCTATGGCTTCTATGCCACAGAAAATGTTGACTGCTTACTGTATGGGGAATTTTGTAATGGAAAAAGGTTAGGATCTGATTGTGACTGACCCTGTGCAGAGGCACAAAGGGATGGGAGAAGAGGCCCCCACCCCAATTCCACATCAGCTACTGGAGTTGGGCTGGCTTGGGAGGATAATGCATGGCATGGTGCACACTGCATTGTGTTAAAGGGTGTGCCAGGCACCCCACACAGACACTATTGCTGGGTCACCAGAATGCCTTCATGGATTCCAGAGGCTGCAGAGCTCCTCTGCTCACATATCCTCAACAAAGCCTGGAACTTGGCCACCACAGTATAGACCTGACCATCCCAAAGACCATGTGTCTAGTCCTGAGAGATGCTGAGTGCCCTCCGCTCTCACAGAATAGGGCTCTCTGGTTCCAGCGCAGAGGCTCCTGCATCTTTTGCACGATGCTCATTGCACCCAATAAAGCGCTATTATTTGTCATGCAGCAGGGGTCACACTTTGTGATCAGCGCCGGAGCAATTTGATTGGCATCCCATTTAGATCTAATTCTCACTAAATTAGGCTTTTCTTCTTAATTGAAAGATATACCTGACATCTGGCTTGTGCAAATGACTTGTGATAAAGGAGTATATTTTTAGCATCCTTTCAAATACTGTTAGTATCCCTAATGAATGAATACTTCTTTGGAAGGGGGGGGGGGAGGTTTAGTCTAAATTTGCAGAGTCCATCTGAAGTGTTTTGAGAAATTCTTCAAAGGTACATGGTACACTTTAAAACTTGGAAATATTTTCAAGACAAGATAATATCTCAAGGAAACGTTTAATGGGCCTTTGAAAAAAATGTAAATTAAATCCGCAAAAAGTGTGTCAGTCATTTTCGTTACCGTTAATGTATTTGATCCAAAAGAGAAAGCAAGCACAGATCTGCAAGAGTTTGTATTTCTGCAGTTTGCGTTCATTTCTATGTGTATACTTATATATTTATAGTGTTTGGGGGATGACAGATGCAACTTGCTGAATTCCAAGTGTCCTTCAGTAGCTGGAACATTGCACTCTAATGCATTCTGATTAGTCAAGATTACTTATTTGTCACATATGTTGGTAATGCAAGGAAATGTATTCAGTCCAAAATGTATCCAGGCAGCCAGCCATGGACAGATGAATGAAAGTGACCAAAAGCAGACTGGAACAGAAAGCAATGGGAGGGAAGGACCTTTAAGGCGGTTTAGGCTCCAAATATATCAGATAAAAGGCTTAAGGGGGCAAAAATCAACATTTCCCAATAACGAATGCAGAAATCCTTCTCCTTCTGGTCTTGTGCAGCGATCCTGGCTTGAGAGACCACTGCGTAATTTCCCTTTCTCTATGTTCGTACGTTTCACTTCCGTGACCCATCTATCTACCACTGACCCAAGGATGGAGGAGAAAAAGCAGCTAGAGTGCTGGCAAGCTGTTCACCAGAGATATGGACTCTCTGGCACAGCCTGTTGAGGATGCTTGTTTTGGGAGGAACAGGAAGGCTGAAAGCATTGCCAACTTTGTGCTGAGCGGCCACTCTCTGGAGCTCAGCAAGGTTGGGAATGCAGAGAACTACACCTGGGCTGCTGACACCAGCTAAAATCAAGTCCAGAATGAGATCACTGGATCATAATCTCATTCTCAGCCAAATCTTCTGGGGAGAATCAGGACAGCGTGTGAACTGCACCTTGCCAGTTTAGCTGTGCTGAACCATCTTCACAGCTCTTCGAAGGAAAGGATAAAATTCTACAGTGAAAGTGCAAAATACTGTGAGCCAGAATCCTGACCTTAACCAAAGGTCAGGACTCCATGTGGCCATGTAAACTGGCTCTGTGCCAGCGTGACCAGGCCCAACACCATGAGTGGCGCATGGACCGCCGGCTGAGGGAGGCTAGCCACCAGCCCCACCCATTCCATGCCCCTCCCACCCTGCCGCAGCCCAGAGCCCGCCCACTGCGGCCACTGGCACCCACCCCAACCCCAGAGTGCCAGGCAGGCAGGTGACGCAGTCCCAGCCCCGGAGTGCCGGGAGGGCTGGCGGCATGCACGGCCCCAGTGCAATCCCCAGTCTGAGCCTGAGCCGGGGCCACTGCACAGGGGAACTGGGAAGAGTGGGCCAGAGCAGGAAGCAGCATGCCCAAGGCACGGCCTTCCCCAGCCTATGATACCCACCATCCGTGTCCAACACTATCTGGACCAACGTGCAAAGTGAAAGGAGGGGGTGCCGTGTTTGTTCCACTGTCTGGTAGTGGTGGGTGGTGGCGTTAAACTGCTTGGGAGGGGGTGGTTCTTCAGTTCAATAGGGGAGGGTTCAGAGCTGTCAATCAGACGCTATTTTTAGCATAGGCCGCTGGTTCAGCCTGTCCTCATCCAGAGAAGACATTCACCTGCTGGGACATCGGGGAAGCTGCAGAATCCCCGGCACAGCTCCAGTAGAGGCAAATAAGCAGGACTGGGCCCTTTAGATACATGTGTCCTTAGGAGCAAACTTTTCCCAAGCCATCCCCATCCTGGCTGGGTGTGGATATCTCGCTGTAACCTGGGAGATGCCTTCAGGCCACACAGCTGACTCAGACTCTCCCTTTTCTGGGATTTAGCCAGGGAGGTGAGGCCTCACCATGTTGGGATAGCTGGCAGGTACTGGGCATGCTCATGATGTCATTCCCAGAGCTCAGCTTCCCTGCAGGATAGTCAGGCAGGGTGGAGGTGCAGAGGGGGGATGGACTCTGCATTAAGTTTTATTGTTTTGCCTCAAGGAAATGGTGTATTCCTCCTCAGAATCAACTTAGCCATCCCTAGCTGTGCAACACGCCACAGCTGGGGCCTAGACTGGCTCTTGTAAGGTGTATTTGGGGCCATTACTATAGAGTGTGGTGGTGTTTTTTAAATAAGGGAAATCAAATATTTCATTATTGGATCACTTTTGTTGATTTTATTTCTTTCCTCTGAGAAGGGAAGCTGAAATCCCTGAGGCCAGGAAGGCGTCAAAGGAATTTCAAATCCTAGGCTAATACATTTTGGTCTTACTTGTACCGTAGTAAATCCAAAATAACTCCATTGACTTCATAGGATTTACTCTTACGTTTACACTGGTGTTTCAAAGCTCAGAATTGGAACATAATACTGTATTGTCTTAGACCTCCAGCTATTCTTGTAGAAAGGGTTTTATGTAATACAGTCTTTCCTCTCTCTCCTCTTATGGCCTCACATACACTTTGAATAAAAAGGGTAACAGAATAGAATCCCATATGAGAGGTCCCTCACAATCCCAAGAGATTTCATTGTCCCAGCTTGCTTTCTAACCCTTCGTTACAAGACTTGAGTAAAAAAAATATATATATTCCTCTCCCCCATTCCTTGCTACAGTAATACTGTCAGCGCCTAAGAGTCCTCTGAGCTGAAATATTGTAAGTTTAACTTAGGGACTCTAGTAAAACTCATTTGTATTAATTTAAGTGACTCCTAGACAATGTTGCTTTTCACGTCCCAGGGCTTTAACAAGGCAGCTTGGTGATTCCCCTACTTTACACCTACTCCATCGAAGCCTTTCATCACATCCACGCCCCTTTCGAAGGACGGGATAGAACCCATTTCAGAGTGCATCAATCCCCTTCCTTGATTGCTCAGATAGGATTGTTCTGAGGATGTGTGTCACTCTACTGTTTGCCACATTTCCACAGCTCTCCCAGACCCTGCTGACCCAGGGACCACAACCCAGATCCAGAATCACAACCTCCTTTCACACAGACCCATGCACACCACTACTGCAACCCCGCCAGGGGTTCTCACTTACTTTTATGAGTGATCATTTATCTGCAGACCCCACAAACCACCTGTACCCCAGAAAATCGGTTTGTATAAATTCAACACACAGGCTTGTCTCCCAGATCTTTGTGTTGTCATAGCAACCTGTTCCACAGGCAGTCACGTTGGACTTCTCTCCACCTACCATTCCATAGAGTTACAAGCAGACGACACAAAGCTGGGAAAGGGTTAGTCCAACTAGCTTTGTCTTCGGTCTGACATAGAACTCCAGGCTAAGGGAGTTTTACACAAACACACACATTTTAAAGGGACAGGCAGTTACTTTAGAAATACCTTTCATAATCTCCAGCCAGTCCTTCCTGATACCTACTCCACTTCTCGATGGTAGCCTCTCCCTGAGGCACACTTCACCCAGGAGACAGCCTCTGGAAAGCTGTGTGCACTTTAGAGGGTTTCCATCTTCTAGACTCTTAGGTCTTCTGACACTGGAAAGGATCAGCCAAGGACTCCAACCTTGGATTAAGCTGTTTAGGCGCCTTCAAATTTTGTCTCTTCTTACCAGCCACCACACAAATGGGCCAATTTTGCTATTGGCCTAAGCAGGCTCAGCTGTACGGTCTTCAGTGGATTTGCAATCACTCCTGCCAGCAGAGACTGGTTTGATATGTCTTAGCAACCACAACCCTTTCAATGTGGCTCCCAACTCTAGACTTCCAACTAAATTACCCACTTTTCTTTTGTGATTTCCAGCTCCAGAATTCTCTCCAAGCCATTCAGCTCCAGACAAAGAGACCTACCACATGTATTCCTAGGGTGCCTTAGAGATAGACAGCCAAATTCAGCTCTGGCTGCAGCCACCAACTCCCTAGCAAGTCAACAGGAATTTCTTCTGCTTAAACCAGAGCTGAGTTTGGTTCCCCATGATAGAGATCTCTTCCCGTTTCGGTGCAACTGGCAGAACATTCTTACATTCCAGCCTCATTCTGCCCATTTATTTCAAAGTTCAAAAACTAATATTCCCCATTTGTAAGTATTTCACAATGAGTTATTTGTTTAGTGGCAAAAGAAAATGATTAAAATACATAACACAGCTAAAATCATATTCTCATCTTCAGCACTTCTATATAATTCACCATGAAGAACAATGAGATTACAGTTCTGGGACTGCATCCAGAGTAAGTTACATTTGTCCTCTTTCCCATTCTTGTTATGCTCTTAGTCAAGACAGTTGAATGATATGTCCCATTTGCAGCCCCTCTCACAACATTTGTCAGGTTGGTGCATTAATAGAGTTGCCTGACACCATATACATGATATGAATTATTTTTTAATGTTAGGGGAGGTTGTTTGCATAGAAAGCATTCTGTTTGACTAATTCAGCTCTTCCCATTAAAGCTGTAAGCAGGTACAGGTCACCATTATTCCTTTTTACTGCCGTTAAGATCACATTTTCTGTTCAGAGTCTTTTCTTTAGCAGGGGCAAGGGGTGGAATGACAGATGCAGTGTATCATTTTGCTAATTGCAAAGAGAGATGCAGGTGTTAATGAAAACCAGAAAGACTAATATAATATCACCACCCCTGAAGGACAAATAATTACAGCACATAAACAGCACAGTGTTCAATAAACTTGCCATTAAAACAGCCGCCTATCCCCAAGCAAACAGCTTTGAGAAAACTTATCTTCTTATGCAAGCACTTGTGTAGGATTGATAATCAACTAACAGCATTTATTTAAGCTTACTTCAAAAGTGGATAAGCTCTAGTAGCTCCTAAGTAAATGCAAATAGAGAAAGCAATGGAAAAAAATGAAAAATGCTGGCGAGGCTTCCAAATATATTGTAAAGTCGGGGGGATAGTTATTTACCTACCTTGCTCTCACCAAGAGGAATCTCTTACATAAATATTGAGATGGTCAAGTTATTACTAGTAGTGGACCAGTTTGGCTGGTCATACCACTGAGTCTTCTTTTGAGAATCCCTTATTACATGTCATCCGCATATCGTAGAGTCTCACCTTTTCCCATTGAGATCTTCCCCGTGACACAGGCTATCAACATGATAAACAGCTGCAGACTTAGGGCTAACATTGGTGCAGTCTAACTTTCACTTCAAAGGGACTTGTCCCAAAACATGTTCAGATCACTGTTGTGGGTGATCTCTGTAGGGCAGTACCACAGTTATTAAATCCTCAGACACTTATTTCCACAGCGGTTATGTTTGTGCAAAAACAAAAAAGAAAGAACCCCAAGAACCAGGGGGTTTCCCAATGTACCACACCTTGCTTCAGGAACGCTAACAGCCGGTATAATTATTCCAGCATGACATGTGTGTGCATAAAAGTAGGCCGCTCTAAATACGGGCAGTCAATAAACCCTGTAAGTCAATAAAAGAGCTGTTCAGAACACATTCAATTTTACCTATCGGTATGATGTCCAATAACTTGGGAAAGGGGCAAGGACTTTAATGCCACATTCAGACATGACCTTTAAGTACTGGCAAATGCCAAGCAGTTACTGGCGGTGCGAAATCTGACCATGTGTGTTTTCCTTTGTTCACCATTTTAGCTTTTTATGCAAATCATGAAGAATTTTTTAAAATGTCCATTATCTCACCTCTTGGTGACTGGGAGGAAATTTGAGACCACCAGGGAGTCCTAACCTTCACTCCTGCCCTCAGCACCATGCAGTGTTTGTTCCTTCAGCAGGGACCAGAGACATCAGCTCCCTGCCCCTGGATGTAACACACACAAGCATTCAACAGGTTTCAGTGTGGTAGCCATGTTAGTCTGTATCAGCAAAAACAACGAGGAGTCCTTGTGGCACCTTAGAGACTAAAAAATTTATTTACTCAAAGAATAAGTCACCCATCACCAAGCCCCACGTTAAAGAAAATTTCAGTGACTAATTTCAGAAACTTGCCAAAACTCTCTCCTCACCCCCCATCTGCTAGCAGGGTGCGCTCTCAACAGAACAGCTCTCACTGAAACACCTCTCCCCATCTCTTTGGGAAGAGGAGAGAACTGCTCTGCTGCTCATGTGTGTCTGGCAGGGGCAGAGCCAGGAGAAGGTTGTTTGCCAGGGTCTTCCCACCTCTCTCCTCTCCCAAGTCTTTTGGTCACATAAATTCTGAATAATAAGAGGGGAGATGCAAGAGCCGCCAGTCACCCAGCCTGCAGGAACCTGGCAAGAGGGAAGAAGGGCTGCAGCAGCTCCAGGGTAAGGAAACCCTCCTCTGCTGCTCACCCAGAAACCCTAGCTTACTGCCAGCCCCAGTGACAGGAGGAGAGGACCCAATAAGGGAGCCAAACCTGCTGGGGGTGAGGTGGGGGAGGGAAGTGGAGACCTGAAGCAATGGAAGTTATTGATGAGGGTTAACCAATGTAATTATGAGTGGACCTTCAGAGCTTCCATTTTGAGAGGCAGTATGTGGGGGAGAGAGCTTTCTTCTGAACTAGTGCAAACTGTCAAAGAGAAGGAAACCTTTTAACTGTGGTTTACCAAATAGAGAAAGTACTGCAGGCACGTAGGTAACCTGATCTAAGGCAAAACTAAAAGATTTTAAAAAGTGTGACCACTGTGTTGTGGGGGAGGACATATATGGGTATAAGGGATGTTTAAAATGCTCCATAGCCTTAAAAAATAAAACTGCCATACCACTCAATTTAAAGCAGGGGTGGGCAAACTTTTTGGCCTGAGGGTCGCATCGGGTTTCAGAAATTGTATGGAGGGCAGGTTAGGGGAGGCTGTGCCTCTCCAAACAGCCAGGCGTGGGCTGGCTCCCACCCTATAACCCACCGCCCCAAACACACACATGCTTCTCACCCCCTGACGGCCCCCTCCCCGGGACTCCTGCCCCATCCAACCCCCCCTTCCCTGACAGCCCCCCCAGGACCCCTGCCCCATCCATCCCCTCCCCTGCTCTCTGTCCCCTGACTGCCCCTGGAACTTCCACCCCCTCCTCTCCTTCCTGACTGCCCCCCTCAGGACCCCTGCCCCATCCAACCACCCCTTCTCCCTGACTGCCCCCAGAACCCCTGCCCCTGACTGCCCCCCCCCCCGCTGCCCCATCCAACCCCCCGCCCTTCCTGACTGCTCCCCCAGGACCCCTGCCCCCATTCAACCCCCCTGTTCCCCACCCTCTGACCGCCCCGACCCCTATCAACACCCCCTCGAACTTCCCTGCCTTTTATCCAACCTCCCCACTCCCTGCCCCTTGCCCTCTTACCATGCTGCCTGGAGCACCGGTGGCTGGTGGTGCTACAACCGCGCCGCCCAGCTGGAGCCAACCACGCACCGCTCAGCACAGAGCGCCGGGTCAGGCCGGGCTCTGCAGCTGCCCCAGGAGCTCACAGCCCTGCCGCCCAGAGCATTGCACCGGTGGCACGGTGCACTGAGGCTGCGAGGGGGGGGCGGGGGCTAGCCTGCTGGGCCAGGAGCTCAGGGGCTGGGCCGGAGGGTCCTGCGGGCCATAGTTTGCCCACCTCTGATCTAAAGAGAAGTGGGGCCTAATCATAGAACCAAAAAATGTTTTATGTATTTAAAAAGTTGCCTTCACATAAATCATTGATCTGCTTAGCGAAATAAGATACTGTTACTTTTCCTCTGTTCAACTTGTGCAGTCGGCAGGTCGGGCTTCTTATACCTGGGAAGCTGTTGTGACCCTTGACTGGAACCCTATGCCTCTTGGGAAATGTAGTTTAATAACTGTGTGGCCATTTTGTTTTGTGAAAACAGGTCATTGTTACTTATATTTCAATGATCTGATTTTGCTATTGGTTCTTTGTTATTGGAGTGTGTGGTGATGAGTTAGGTGGTCTGTTCACAGTATGCGTGATTTAGCTGGAAGGTTTGGGGTTTTTTTTTTAAAGCAACAGGAAGATTTTAATTAATTCAGTGATGGAATCATAAGCAATTTACTGGTAGCAGGATTTTCCTGAAAACCTTACCTTGTTAGCAGATTATAATTAATCTGGAAAGCATTACACAGGTTTTGCTAACTCACTGGCATAGCTGGCTCATTACCCCACCTGGCTATAAGGGAAGGGGGAGCAGTGTTCACACAGAGAGTGAGTGGGGATTTAGAGAGCCCCAGTTCTGAGAGATGATAAAATTCAGCCACACTGGGGGAGCAACTTTAGGCCGAGATACAGGAACTCCAGGGACAGACTAGCCTGGCGAAGCCCAGGCTGGGTTTTCACATGGTGTTGTTTTAGAAGTGCCTTTTCATTAATAAATCATAACCCAGACAGATGACTCTAGAAGGGCATAGTTCTGTTAGGAGCAGGATGTATACACTGACAGGCCCCTATAAGAGCCTGTGCGGTCCGTGGACAAGTGGTTGGGAATTGGAGCATTTTGGTTCAGTTCCCAGCTCTCTACTGCTAATTTACAATGTGGTGTTGGACAAATTACTTCGCTTCTTATTGCCTCCTTTTTCCCCATCTGTAAAATGGGCAGAAAGATACCCCACCCACCTTTGTGAAATGCTGTGAGACCTGGGAATCAGACATGTTTATACAATATACTGTGAGGGGAAGCTTCTCTTAGTAGAGATTTAGGATCTGCTAGAGGCAACATTGGAAGAGGCAAGAAACAGGGCTTGGGCGGACAGGCGTTGAGTTAAAATGCTTCTATGTGCTGCTAATTATCAAACTTGGGTAGTAACAGTGTTTGTATATGGGCTGTCTTGTACTTTTTAAAACAAAAGAAACTTTCATGTAATCCTTCCCTGATTCTTTCATGAAATTTCCCTGCCTAGCACAGTCAAAAGAGATGCATCAGAACTTGATCTGCAGGCTGAATTTCGGGGGGGGGGGGGGGGGGGGGGAGAGTCCATTTTAACCCTCAGATTGATACCTGGCCCCATGTGTTTTGGTTCCAGGTTAACTCTAAAACCAGAAGGGGCGTATTTTTTGTTTGTGAATTTGAGTGGGGCTTAAATTGCCTGGGACCAGCTGTTCTCTTGGCCCAAAAGAATGAAAATATCAGAGCAACAGCTAATCTGGTGAGGTTTCCATTTTCCTAACTTTGATTTTCAGAGAGGAATCTTGTGGCAATAAGGAGTGGGAAGCTGAATCCCTACTGTATCCTTTACAGAGCAAAACGGGTCCTGACTTAGGACCTGCTCCAGTTCAAGTCATTAGGAGCTGGATCAGGACCTCAGTGTCCAAAACTCAGCTCCATCTTGAGACATGGTTTTGTTGGTGATGCAGAATCAATAACACAGCATGAACCACCGCCTTAGCTTCCTGGCTGAGTTTGGGTGATGTTAGGCTTTCTCTCCAGAACCACATGTGTCCTAATTTTCTCTGGCCCAAAGAAACAATCCCATCCCCTTTATTTACATCCTGATTGGAACTAATGATCCAGCAGCAATTTCTCTAAATCTTAATGGAGGATTTTCACACCTAAAACTAAGTAGTCTTAGGAGAAGAACTAGAATGCAGCATTCATTGGCCATGTCCCATTACCTGTGCCAAGTATTAAGAGTCTGCCACCCTGGGGCAAACAGTGTGAGATTTCAATACCATCAAATCTGCACCCAAACCTTAGCCCTGATCAGCCTTGAACCTAAACCCCAAATTTGGGATTAACTTAATCCATATAAAACACTGCCTCCTTGGCCTAAATCTAGTCCTATTTTGAAAGAGAGGCTCTTCTTCTATTGATGATAGTTGTGTGAGAGAAATAAAAATTCAAGAAGTCTAATGGCCCGTCCCTGTCCTCAGCCTCTGTAACCAATAGCCATTGGTGGTGAAAAGATTCTTCATGGACATTACAAGCTGGATCCTCTCATTTAGCCAAGCTACACTGTGGCTCAAGACCAGGGATGAGGCAAAGACAAAAAGTAGCTGAGTCACATTAGTGATCACCAATCCTGAGTCAATTCAGCATCTGGTGCAAATCATAGCAGCCTAGGGGGTTGTTGCAGCACTGGGGACACATTGGACTGCAGCATTCTTTGGTCATGTCCCATTTCCCTGACTATGCCCTTTACATCAAGGCTCTCTGGTATCCTACATGCGGGGGGGGGGGGGGGGGGTCCTTCAGGTAGCCAGTCAAAATGAGTCTCTAGCCCTAGGGGTGAACCAGCTTTCATGAAAAATTAAGGCAGTGTCAACATTCACCCCCATCATCTCTTCAGTCCTGCTACAGGAAACTGGTGGACATTTGGGCTGAGATTTTTCAGAGGTCTGAGGGAGTCAAACCAGTGGGAACTGAGTCGCTAATGCCCTTAGGCAGCTTTGAAAATCCCTGCCTAGATCATTTTAGTAGCACACTTTCGTCAGTGCGTACGTATGCTGTAAGTTCCCTTTTTGAGGCTCATCCTTGTGTCATCTAAACAGTGAAGAATTAAAAAGTAAGAGGATCCTTTTCTTAACCATTGGCAATATTTCTTCCTCTGTTTGGGTTTGGAAGGAAGTGTCTTTGAATCAGCTGGATTTTCATCGCTCTGACTCACCAAAGCTGAATTCATCAGTGATCACCAACCTGGGACGGAGAGGGTGCTTGATCGTCTGGTCTCTGTTTTCAAGCATAAATTGTTAGCGCTTTGAGGCCTGGTCTGTCTCTTCTCTCTATTTCTACAATGCTTAGTACAGTGGGAATCCTAACTGGGGTCTGTGGGCACCACAACAATATCAATAATGAATCAATTAAGATGATTAATTGTTGTGATTGCCTTAATAAGAAGTACAACTCTTCCACTTGGACATTCATGTTGGCAGCTAAATACATACAACGGCATGTACCATATGTGTAAATACGTGATCTGATCACCCAAACAGAGCATTTAGGTCTCCTGATAAGAGGCCTAGGTTTGAAAATTCAGCCCTACTGGCATCTAGCTGAGAGGTTCAGCATCTGATGAATGTGGATTTTAGGTCCTAAAGCATGGAGAGCTCTCACACCAATGGCAGGGACTGACCGCTTTTGACTAGGAATGGCCTGAAAAAAAATTGTTCAGCCAGCACCTGCAATTTTTCAGCAAACAGACACCTGACTTGCTGAGCTGCTGTCATATGACAGCTGTAAAATGAGGGTGGAAGAGGGAGAACGACTCAACCACTCACGGTTTTTATCATCAGGAGAACTGGATTTGGGGAAAGGATGTGCAGGTCACTGTTCATTGAACCTTAACCTGATGTGGGCTTGGTGAATGGAAGGGAGAGAATGGAAAGACTCCATTGTGTACTGTAACTGGAATATCCCTCTATGACACTCTGCACCCTGGAGGAGCTCCCTGTAACCCCCATAGTCATCATTTGTATATAGTTCTGATAATTCATATAAAGTGGGCCATGTGAGGTATCCTGGGAAAGGCTATGATCTGCTGAAACCCACTGTTCCATCTAAATATGTATATCATTAATGCATATGAAGTTATGAGATTGTGTTGTATGGTTGTCACTAAAATATGCTGTCAGTTAGGGAATCGCCCAGATATTAGATCCCCAGAGACAAGTGTAACTCCAACAGACCCCAGTCATTGGTGGGCAGGATCAAACCTGGGACCTTTAGAGCTAAATATATGAGCCTCTACTGCATGAGCTAAAAGCCACATGCCTCTTAGCTAAGGCTATAACAGACTCATTAATCTCTAAGTGGTCTCGGTGCCACTACGTGGTACAGAGCACCACACCCAGGTGGTGTGTGGGTTACACAAGGACAAGGGAGCTAACCAATGCCTGGGTGGGTGTCAAACAACAATCAACAGCCATTGTCCAGCAAGGGAGTTACAATTCAATGACTCACTTGCACAAAGCCACACCAGGGGAATTGTTCAATCTTGCCTGGTGACTCAACAATGCCCACAAGACATGCCTGGATTTATGTTCTCCAACCACATGGATTATGGGTATAAAACAGAACATCATGGCCCCATGCTTTGCCTTTTCTCCTCCCCCACCTACACTGCAAGCAACAAGGATGCTCAGAAAACTCCAACAGAGGAGAGTTGCCCAGGTTTCAAGGGTGAAACCTGTGTATTATGAACTGCAGCATCCAGTGGGGTGAGAAAATTGTGCCTAGTATTTTACAGATTTAAGATTTAGATTGTGCTCTTATTTTGTTTTCTTTGGTAACAGTCTCTGACCTTTTGCCAATCACTTAAAACGAACTTTTATAATCAATAAACTTGTTTTAACTGTTTATCTTTACCAGTGAGTTTCCCTGAAGTGCTTGGTAAATCTGCTAAGGTTTACAATGGCTGGTGTATATCCACTTTCCATTGACAAAGTGGTGAACCAATTAATAAACTTGCATTGCTCAAGAAAGGGTCTTGAGCAGTGCAAGACAGTATATTCCTAGGGTACAAGGCTGGGAGCTGGGGGAGATTTGGCTGGTGCCTTTCTCCGTGATTCGTGAGTGGCTCTGGGAGCATTCATGCACTCTAGCTGGGTGTGGGGCTCCACATGTGGCTGTACAGAGTGGTAACAGCACCTGGAGGGGTTTGCTGCTTGCCACTGGTAAGGCATTGTGAGAAACCACCCAAAATAGTGAGTAAAGGGGGCACAGCAGTCCAATAGTCCCAGGTTGCACCCCGGGGATCCTGTCACACCTTCTTTGTTCTATAATGAGGCTGAAGAGTGCCTTAGACTAGGCATGATTCATGTTTACAGTGTTAGACAACTGGGAGGTTTCATGCTAAAATTATTTGCATTTGTTACTGTAAATCTTATGCTGAGTTTTTGTTTTTTTTTATTTCTCACTAGCACAAGAGCTGGGCAAATCCACCCAGACCGCCCTCTGAAGAACAGCTTTCTTGATTTCTTCCTCCTTAAAATGAAACAAACAAACTAGCAAATCCCCCAATGTTTTGCATTGCCCCTCACCCAAGGCCCACTCTCTCCTATAATCACCACAATGGTAGTGCCCAACCGATGAATATTATCACCCTGACTACTTACATTTTTCTAAGCACTCAAACTTGTGCCACAACATTACATTTAAAAAGCCAAACCAACAAGCAAGGCAACTACAGGCGGTCTTTGTTCTATCGCTGCATCATGGCGTCAGTCCAGAGTCAATTATGTAAAACAACAGCACCTCAACACCATTACCAACAGTCTCGTCAAGGGAAGAGTTGCACCTAGTCAGAGCTGGAAACATCTTGAAGAAATTTAATTATTTTTTTTTAGTTTATTGCTTTGGGCGTTCTTCTTACCTTATTTCACTCTAAAGTGCCTGGGGGTATTATTCATGTAGAACATATGGAGTGCTATATAAATCCAAGTTGTTGCTGATTTTACTTAAAAGTCAGTTTTTATTTTCTTTTTTACTCTTGCCTGTTTACGCTTCCTTGAAACATCTTTTGCATTGCCACAGATGTCGCCTTCTCAGAGTGCTTTATCTTTTGTACACATTAATCTTGCTTCCTAAGTATATGTGACTTTGCCTTGCACAGTGATGGAGAGAAATGCAATGCCAAAAACTAATTTTCAAAGAAAATGGCAAAATGATTTAAGTTCCTTTCTTTTAATTCAGTATCAATTAAGTTTAACGGTCAAAATTCCTTCATCGATTTATGGAACTAAGTAGATCATGATTTTTAAAGGAAGGAGTAACTCCAGGACAGCTCTTTTTAATTGAGAAAAGATTTTTTAAGAGCCTCATTTCTTAACTTTACTATACTATAGAGATAATTTGTAGCCTTTTGTTCTTGTGTGGGGCTTTCAGTGATCCTGGTCCAGGATTCCAAGCAGACACCAGGTTTCTGCAGGTTCCTATAGCAGCTGCAGACAAAGTATTTTCCCTGTACAGCAGTTGGCTATAAGAGAAACCAGTTTGAGAAAGGTTTACTCTCAGACCCTCCATATAGCATATCTTAAGGTAGCTAGTCATGGGCTTTATGTCCTGGGGGCATAGCAAGTCACCAAATAATGACCAAAGCTGTAGCGCTCTCCTGTACTGAGACTACAGTGGTTCCTGATTTCTTACCTGGCACCCACACAGAAGGAATATCTTGCAGCTTGTGGCCACCTCTGGAAGGAGGTCCTGTGATCACCTTTTGGTGTGGCCTTTCTGGGATCTCAGCTTCTCCTGATTGCAAATGAACGGAGGGCCAGTTAGATCAGATCATAGCTTCTCACTTTAAATTGAGTCGTCAGCCCTTCAACTGTAGGGCTTGCAATCCCCTTCTGTCTCTTGGTTGCTTTCTCAGAGGCAGCCTCATACGGGGCTGTAGCCCCTTTACTATCTCTGGCCTTTCTGTTTCCCTCTCCCACACTGTTCTCTCCCCTCTGTAAGGGGTCTTGTTTTCTCTGTTGGTCACAGCTGTGGGCAGCTGTCTACACGGGAATAAACAGGGTCGGCAGGTTTGTATAATTTGTGGTGGTGCCCAGAGTGGGTCCAAGTCCCACCGCCACCCCCCACACCTGCCTAAGGCTCTGGGAGGGAGTTTGGGTGTGGGAGGGGGTTTGGGGTGCAGGATCTGGGAGGAAGTTTGGGTGTCGAAGGGGGGCAGGCTCTGGGATTGAGTTTGGGTGCTGGGTGCAGGCTCTGGGTTGGGACAGGGGGTTCGGGTGCAGGCTCTGGGAGAGAATTTGCGTAGGGGAGGGCTGCGGGCTTTGGGACGGAGTTTAGGTGCTGGGTGCGGGCTCTGGGCTGGGATGGGGGTTGGGGTGCAGGAGGGGGTTTGGGGTACTGGGTGCAGGAGGGGGTTTGGGTGCTGGGTAAGGGCTCTGGGCTGCGACAGAGGGTTGGGGTGCGCGGGGGGGTGCAGGCTCTGGGAAGGAGTTTGGGTGCAGGAGGGGTTTTGGGGTGCAGGCTCTGGGAGAGAATTTGGGTGCTGGGTGCGGGCTCTGGGTCAGAGTTTAGGTGCTGGGTGCAGGCTCTGGGCTGGGACAGAGAGTTGGGGTGCAGGAGGGGGTTTGGCTGCTGGGTGTGGGCTCTGGGCTGGGACAGAGGGTTGGGGTGTAGGAGGGGTGTGGGGCTGGGCCGGGGATGAGGAGTTTGGGGTGCAACAGGCAGGCTGCCTCGGGGCTGGGACAGGGGGCCAGAGAAGAGGACTCCCCCAAGCCCTCTCCCCATCGGCAGCAGCGAGCTCCAGGGGAGGAGGGGCCCAAGCCCATCCCCCCTGAGGCTGCTGCTCAGGATGTCCAGCCAGGATCCCCCCCCCCCGCCGCCACCCCTCTTGGAGTCGACTCGGAGTTGCCTGACGGGGGCGGAGGGCCGCCATGTGCCTCCTCCCCTCCTCAGGTGCAGCAGCTGCCTCAGCCTGCCCCCAACGCTGCTCCCTTGTAGCCGGCAGCAGCCGGCGAGGGAGCGCCGCACAGAGCTGCAGGGGGCAGCCACCCACTGCCCAGGGCAGGCAGGGACGCTCAGGGGAGGCGCGCGGGGGCAGCAGGCGGGGCCGGGGGATGCTCCGCGGGAGGCGCACGGGGTGGCAGATGGGGCTGAGGGAGAGACCCAGCCCCTAACATTGGTGGAGCCAGGCCCCCCGGGCCCTGAATTTGCTGGAGCCCGGGCACCACAGGCCCATACAACCCACTGCCCCTGGGCATAAAAACCCAGCCGCTGGCTTGGGTCAGCTGACTGGGGCTCAGGCTCTGGGGCTAAAAAGTTGCTGTGTGGACATTCGGGCTCGGGCTCCAGCCTGAACCCAAATGTCTACACAACCATTTTTAGCCCCACAGCCTGAGCCAGCTGCGGCCCTGCTGCAGGCTTTCATCTCCGTGTAGACATACCCCACGATTGGCAGTTCTAGCAGCTCTGTGGGGGTGTGATCAAGCAGTTTGCCTTTAAGCCAGAGCAGCTTTCCTCTCCCTTCTGCCTGGGCTCGGTAAGAGGTTTGTAAGCCCTATTTCAAGGCCCTTTTTGTGGAAATAGTCTTGACTGACAGAGGGTTGTCTCTGTTTATCGCTGTATAATAGTTCACTGCCCAAAAAAAGCAACATGTTTCTTTGTGTAACTATTAGTGTTGCATTTTTGATGCATATGTGGCTTGCTTATACTTCCTAAATAAACAGTTCCAAAAAAGGAAAGGGACGGATCATTGTATCACCATTGTAAAAGGATAATACAGTGTTAAAGGTCTTCACAGCCCATGGTTCATGGTATGAAATGACTACATGCAAGGGTGAGAGGAAATATTTTTCCTTCATGCACAGCACTAGACAACTGGCCAGGTTGATGCATTACCAGCCTCTTCTCCACCTGGTTCTCAATTGTCTTGGATATTGGGCATTCCTGGAAGCAGGATACCAAGCTGTTTGGTGTTGATCCAACATGCAAATCTTATTACTTTAGGTTTTTAAGACAGTGGCTACAGGTCATCGTATTCCAACTAACATTATTTTATGCACAGCCCGCCTCTGATATGAACTGGTAACCTGGATCCTGAGAATAAAAGCCCCCGTTTGAATATAGTCTGGATATGCTCAGTTACTCATGCGACCATATAGCCATAAAGCCTGTCATTTCAAATGTACATGGCCCGCCTAGGGGAAACTAGATTGCATGCCCAGTGAACCTAAAAGTAGAGGTAGCACATATGCACAATTGATATACAGTACCAGCCAACAGCCAGGGTGTCTCTTGGTATTGTAGAAGAGGAAGAATTAATAGAAGTATGAAAAATTGGAAGAAGGAAATGTGGATTCCATAATTAGATACATACATTTCCGGGACCATTATCTAACTTTTTTAGGGGGGGTAAATAGGAGGGGTCTTACATGGCAGACTTTCATCTTGGTCCTCACTGGAAGACTCCACCCTCAGCCAGCCATGGTGGCCCTGCATCTCTGAAACCTTCCTTGGTCATTAAAGGCCTTCTTCTGCTTCCACTTAAGTCAGTGGGAACACTGACTTAATTTCTTACACAATCAGGCCATACAAAGCCTATCTGCACTGGGCCGGATCCTCAGCTGGCCTCAGTCTGCATAGACATCAATAGAGCCGTGCCGATTCATACCAGCTGAGGATCAGGCCCATAGTCTGTAGGTCAGGCGCAGGGGTTGCTGCAAGGGATTTCTAGCCCCTGTTCGCCTGGAGAACAAGAGATTGGGCCTGGGAACTGACGGGTTTCTCACACAGCGGCGGGACGCTAACAATTGCACCACAGCCAGCCCTCTTGCTATTTCACTTTCGGTAATGAAGAAGTGTGGTGTGACTCTGGCAGGGAACCACTGCAGGCTTCCTCACTCCATTATTAAGTCCAGTGTTCCTAGGTACTGCCGCTGATATATTGTTCCCTCCCCGTCCCCATTTCGAGATCTACTGTTCACACTGTTATAAGGGGGCCCCGGAGAGCGCCATCAAAGGAAGGAGTTGTTTAACGGCTCAGTGAATGGGTTTCCTGAAGCCAGCAAATTGCACTAACAGACATTAAGAAAGTTGTGTTGGTTCTGCACAACTGCAGAAGCGTTTCACTGGGATCCCTGGAGCTCAGCAAGCACAAGCTGGAGCCTGCCGAAGGATGTGCTTTTCAAACAGCTAGGGGAGGCATGGCTTTCACTAACTTAAACAAATAATCAGCCTGTTTCCCGGAGTAACAGTGTATTGGACACCCGAAGTCAGATTGTCCCACCCGAAGTCAGTTTGTCCCACTGATTGGGCTACTGCCTGCATTTGCGGCCGTCCAGAGAGGCACCACCCGGCACGGAACTGCGGGAGGCACAATGTCTCTAGGCGATCCCCTGTATGCAGCGCGTTCTTCGCCGACAATCTGGCCAGCGCACACGGCATCTCCTCCCCACGCTCATTGGGGTGTTGTTTGCACCACAGGGGATGCTAGCAGAGAGTAGTCCCTGCACGCAGGCGAATGAAGGGACCGCACAGAGGGAGAGGGAAGCACACAGGCAGGGAAAGTTTCTTGTACTTTCCCTCCAATGCCATCTCGAACACATACCCCCAGAGGGGCCAGGTGCAGTCTGACCACATATGGGTAAGCTATACTGATGTTACTCTCCTGTTTTTCCACTGACAAATCCAAGCTGTTCTGTCTGATGTTTTAAATGGCCTGAATTTAGATGCCTAGTTCCAAACTACTAATGCACTCTGTACCAGGACTCCTGAATACAGGGATTATAATCCTCTGCACTAACAGAAATCCAGAAGGCATTCCAGCATTGGGACCCGATCCAGCCCCATCTAACAACAGTGGAACGATTCCCATTGACTTAATCTGGGGTGAAATCCTGGCCCCATTGAAGTCCATGGGAAAACTCCCATTGATTTCAATGGGACCAGGATTTCACCCTTGATCCAGCTCTTTGGGCTTGTATTCTGCATAAGTCCATTGGGCACTACAGAGATAGAGCCTGCATTTTGCATAATCTAGAGTTTTTATTTTAAAAAAATAGTGTCTAACATCTGTAAGCGAAGCCAGCATTGAAAACCCAAACCACTGCATGCCTCTCTTGTTAAGTCTCCAGCCAGGCAAGAGTGAAGCAACAGTGTCAAGAACATTATAAACTTCCCCGTTCACTTTAAAGCAATGGTGGGCAACCTGCGGCTCGCGGGCCGCACGCAGCCCATCAGGGTAATCCACCTGCGGGCCACGAGACAGTTTGTTTACATTGACCGTCCACAGGCACGGCCGCCCACAGCTCCCAGTGGCCGCAGTTCGCCGTTCCCGGCCAGTGGAAGCTGTGGGAAGCGGCGCAGGCTAAAGTAGTCTAAAGTAGTCATCGTGAGAAAAGCCTGCAGAAAATGAAGGGAACTGGACAGTGTCAAGCAAGAGTCTACTGTTAAATTAACCGACCTGCCCTCCCCCCCAATCTTTTATTAAAAGATAACATATAATAGAACTTACCTAACAATAACTTAGAAAATCTGATTTCCCATCCTTTCCACTAGCGAGAGCCATTTCCTTTGTCTCAATCTACTTCTCAGCAGGAGAGCCATGCTGATGAAGTATCATCAAATTGTCAGCTCCCACTGAGACAGACCCAAGCACCGCTCACTGATTGGAGAGATGGAAGCAGTGACAGGTGTTGCTAAAACCTGTTGGGTTTTAAAATTAACAAACAACTTTTTTTTCCTCTCTCAAAGGATATTTCTGAAACAGAAAAGGTCCCCCAGAAGGGCAAAGTAAATGATATCAGAAGAGATTAAAGCAAAAACAGGACTATTTAGCAAAGCAAGGAGCTGAATGGCAAGGGACATGATGGAAGTATACGGGAATAATAATTGTTATAGAGAAAGTCCATGAGGTGCTGCTACTCATTATACTACTGATAATGCTGGAACGAGAGGGTCACACAATAAAATGGAGAGGTTTCAGATTTAAAGGTATAGGACTGACCGAACACTCCACACGTTCCTAGTGTAACAACACAAGGCATTATTAACTGGTAGAATCCACTGCCACAAGATACTATTGAGTCAATGAAGATAGTGGGATTTTAAGAAGAGTTAGACATGAATAACATAGGTGTCTATATTTTTGAGCATTTTGACACAAAAGCATATTATTGGAGGGACTAGTAGCACAACTTATCATTAAGGTCACCTGACACTTCTCATTCGAAGACCCTGTTTTCAGTTGCTTATTACTTTGCCAGCTGTTAACTATTTGGGCTGAAATTTTTCATGCTAGGTGTCTGCCTCGGGCTGATTATTATTATTAATTATTATTTCAGCCAATATGGTTCAGCTGTTTCCAAGAACAAGGATAGAGAAAAATACGTTGTATTGTGTGAGTTACAATAATATGTTGACCTTTGCTTTGAACTGCCCTAGTGCTCCCATGCTTTAAAGCAGGGACTTGAAATTTGGCGGGAAAGTCTCTGTATGTGGGATGCACCTTTCTCTGTCCCTGTGAAAATCTGCTGATATTTTTCCACGTTATAAGCCTCTGAAAAATTGCAGTTTGCACATGCTTAGTAGAGACTTGGTTGAACGCAGCTTAATTCACCAGAGACTCTAGCCACATTGAGCATGCTCCAGCCCAGGGGTTGAGCAGGACTTCCCTGCATTTGCAGGCCATGCTGAGTCCAAGTCCTGGCACCAGTGCTGAAAGCAGGGGGGTGTCTCTCCTTTGCTCTCAATTTCCCATCCCCTGGCTTGATCGATGGGGGAGGAAGCCACTGGAATCAAATACAGAGGGGACAAGAGCTGGACCTGGGGGGCCAGGAATAGTAGACTGGGAAAAGAAGCCTGTGACCCAACTGGCAGAGGGCACCCCAGACCATAATGCTCATCAGGCCTGGCACACTCATTGCCCCAACTCACTGTTGTCCTAGTCTGTATCTAAAAGGTGTTGTGTTAGGTGTCCTAGGCAAACTGGGAACACGCTGGTTGTTACTATTATTGCATGGTGTATGTATGGGTGATGTATGTAAAACTATAGGTGTGTGCTGGAAATATATTTCTAGAATGTGTTTGGCAGGCAGTGTCTGAGCCCAGCCAGTCGTAGACAAAGAAATCTAGTTTTCGTGGCTTGACTGTGTCTCCCGTGTAAATAAAGCAAGGTGAGACCAAAGACAATGAAAAGCACGTTTACAAATAAGGTAGTCAAAGCCATCAGGTGAGCAAGCAGGGGACAATGACCACTTAACTATCTCAATAGGGGAGGGAGGCTGCAAACTTTCTGCCTCTGGAAACAGAGTCAATGAAGTCTGGGAAGATATAAGCAGAGGCAAAAAGCCATTTTTGTCATCCATCACTTAATGGATACAAGAGACTAGAGCTCTTGTATTCAGAGAAAGTTGGATCCTTCAACAAAGGGGTTTGAAGCTCTGGGAATTGACCGTAGGTCAGAAACCTGCTTAGACAAAGATTGTAACTTGCTGAGGTTAGTTTTATTCATTAGAAAGTGTGTTTTGTTTTCCACATAACCATATCTGTGTCTTCTGTTCTTACTTATTATCACTTCACTCTCTGATCTTTGTTAATAAACTTATTCTTGTTTGATTACAAACCATCTCAGTACTACGTGTTAGGACAGTAAAATCTTCAGCCAAACTAACAGGCTGGTGTGTGTTCTCTCTCTTTGGGGGCAGCAAACCTGATAACTTCTGTGAGGGTCTAGTGAGAGGGAGTGGATGCTGCAGTGGAGATGGTTTGGGGGAGACTCAGAGCTGTTGGCATCACCCTGCAAGGAGTAACCAAGCCGGTGGAAGCCAGGGTCAGGGCCATTGTGCTGTGAGCCGGCTGCTGGTGGCAGGGCTCTGAGACAAAGCTGCCCATCACAGAAGTACCTGGGTTTACAGTGCAGGCGGTGACACAACCCCTTACTGGTCTGGGTTACAAGGCATTACAGAGCCTCAGTGGGGAAGACGAGGAGTGGAGGCTGGTGGAGGCGGGGGGGCAGATTAGATGAGGAGGCAGGACGGGACTGGGACTGGCTGCTGGGCAAGGACTAGAACTGAGATGAGAAACTGGAAGAGTGGACACAGGGACTGGCTAGGTAAGAATGAGGTGGAGATGAAGAGATGGGTGGAAGAGACAGGACTGGGACAGAATGGAGGGGATGGGGCAGAAAGGCTCAAGCTTGAGGGACAACAGGCAGAAGGGCCTGTGTCCACTACAGTGGATTCCTCTCCAGAGCCTGGATGGAATCTAAGATTCCTTAGTCTCACCATGCCAAGGTATCAGCAAATATCTGTGAAACCTTCTGGCAAAGTGTCCAATCCCCCTCTGGGGCTGGGCCGCAGAAGATTACAACCTCCTCCTGCTATCGTTTACTCTGTTATCTCAAGCGACAGAGGTCTCTGAGGTGGAGCTAAAGATTCCAACCCTGCAGATGAGCCATGCGGATGCCAATATGATGCCACCTCTTGGGATTTTTGGTCAATTTTTCATTTTAGTTTTTTAAAAATTAGGAAATTACATAAACACAAAAACTACATTGCATTACATTACACATATGCATTATGCTACAGTCTTTAATTTCTTGATGACATATTGTTTTCCACAGGGCCCCTGCCTCATTCAGTGCACAGGATGGATTTTTTTGGGATGACCCAGGATTGTGTAGTGAAGGAGGTGGTGGTCTCTAGGACCCCTTCCTTCATTTGTTGCAAAAGTTGGAAGGTGGGTAATGAATGAGGCTCCCCCGCTGAGCCCCAACCTCCTTCATCTGGAACTCCCTGCAGAGTCACATCACAGTTACACCCAGAACCCCCCAACAAGCCCCTGTTGCTCCCAGATCCCCCACACCTGGATCTTCCACTGAGCCACCCACACTCAGATTGCTCCACACAGAATCCTCTCAACCTACACCTGGATCCCCCCACACTAAGCCCCTCCACTCTTGGATCCTGCCTTGCTGAACCTGCCTGCCCACACCTGGTGCACCTGGCATGGAGGGGAAGGGCCCTGGGGTGTTTCTGGGGCAGGCCCAGTCCTTGCTCTATGTCAGGGTTGGGTGCAGCCTCACCGCTGAGTCCGTGTCCCAGGTGGGAGCTGCCCAGTGATCTCCCACCTCTGTGCAGCCAGTGGCCTGTGCTCCCCAATGCCATGCTGGAGCCTCTACATTTATTTGACAAATAAAATTTGCAGAATTTTTAATGTTTTGGTGCAGAATTTTTTTGGGGGGGCACAGAATGCCCTCAGGAGTATTGTTAAGTGAGCACCATGTAAGGGTGCATATCCTGGCCACTCTCCTGCTCCACCCCTGTCTTTGCCCCCTGCCAACCTTCTTCTGCACTGATGTTGATAGATGCACCTCCCCCCCACTCACTTGCACCCCTGTATAATGGAGCTGCAGTGGTCTCACTATACTCAGGGTTCTCAGAAAAGGGGACTGCAGTTGGGGCTAAATTCAGGTCAGAAATGATTTTCCCTCTTTAATGTGATTTTTTCCTCATGCCCCCCCGCCCCTTTTCTCTTCACATATCCAGCCCCTTCTTATGAGGAAAGTCTAATGGCATTTAATAGGGATGGAACTGGTAGGTTCTATACAAAGTAACCGAGTTCTATAGAAATCACACTTGAATTTAAATAGAGAATAGTATCCTTTCTATTGTCTTTCTGAACCATTCCACAGGATTCTGTTCTACAGCGGAGATTTTAATTCTCTCATTTCTATAGGTTGTTTCAAAAAATGTATAGAAAGGTTATTATTTCCTATTAAATCCTCTGGAGCTTTATAATAGGAGACAACATCACAGAGCATGTAAAGCAGGCTCCACATGAAGTATGTCATTGTCTCTTTTGTTAGATGTTTTTTATTTTTGTATGAATTATTTTTTAATCATTAATACTATTATATACAAGGGGGGGAGGAGTAAATTGTGCTCATGAATGTGACCAATAGGTGACAGAGGCCATGCGGTGATAATTACTGGAGTTTATGAGCTCTCTAAAGCCTGTACAAGTTAAAAAAACATGCCTTTGTCCTAGGAGAGGGGAAAACATAAGATTGTCTGGAATATTTAATATTTAATTTTGTAAGATGCTCAGATACCGTGGTAATGAATGCAATATACCTAGAAAAAACAGATGTAATCCATTTATTCACCTGTAATTCTCATCCCAGACACTCCTCAAAGTGAAAGACAATACTAAAACACAGTACCAACAACACGCTGCACTTATATAGAGGTTCCACCCACCCACCCACGCACCCCCGCCACCATTGAGCTTAAAGCACTTTACAAAGGTGGAAAAAGAGAATCAATTGCTTTTACAAATGGGGAAACCGAGGCACAGAGACATGACAAGCTCATGGCCGCTCAGTAACTCTGCTACAGAGTCAGGAACAGAACTCGGCTATGACCAGAACATTTTGCTGCTTCCTCTGAATAACTGAGCATCATTCTTATGTTATATAGAGCCACATATTCGCTTCCATTGTTATGGTCTTCACAGTGTTTCTATCTCATCTGTTTTAATATGTCTAAGCCACTACTAGAATACCTTCGATATAACTGATCCGGAGACCCCCTGGCATGAACACATAAGGGATACAGTACAATCACTACACCCCTCATAATTGCATTTTGATCTTCTCAGGCAAGTTACCCCGGTGGCTGATCACCAATGCATTTAGCTGTAGACTCTCCTGCTCACACAGAGCCTTGTGCCTTGGTTCCCCTTGTGAAAGCTGCTTTACATTTTTGGCCCACTCCCTGCATGGCTGTTAGATAATTAGTTGCTAAAATAAGTACTTAATATAAATGCAGGAGCAAAAACACAGCTCTACAAAATAGGTGCATTTTATGGAGCTGTCATTTAGGGCAGTATTTGGCTGATGATTTGAGCGATGCTTGCATACAGATGTTATTGGGGCTGGGGGGGGGGGGGGTCCATAGTCAAAGACCAAATGTACTCTCTGCCTAGGTGGCTTAGTTTAGACTAAATGAAACAGAGAAACTTAACTATAAAAAGACTTTAATCCTACAACCAGATCTCAGAAGGTGCACATGCACAGAGAGCCCCACTGACTTCATTGGAGCTACAGACAGGGGTCCTCGCATGTGGATTGTGTTGTCTGTTTGGGGACATGGAGAGCAAGATTTGTCAATGGAAATATACCAGCGTAAAACTGGAGTAATGTGTATTACTTGCTCTGTGACAGCACCAACCTTGGGACTCAGCTCACAGGGAGCACCCCCTGTAGACAGGCTACAGGGATCACCTCAGCCTTAAAGGTACAGTACAGAGAAAATAACCTTACAGTCACATAGCTGCATAGAATCAGAGAATATTAGGGTTGGAAGAGACCTCAGGAGGTCATCCAGTCCAACCCCCTGCTCAAAGCAGGACCAACACCAACTAAAACATCCCAGCCAGGGTTTGTCAAGCTGGGCCTTAAAAACCTCTAAGGATGGAGATTCTACCACCTCTCTAGGTAACCCATTCCAGTGCTTCACTACCCTCCTCGTGAAATAGTGTTTCCTAATATCCAACCTAGACCTCCCCCACTGCAACTTGAGACCATTGCTTCTTGTTCTGTCATCTGCCACCACTGAGAACAGCCGAGCTCCATCCTCTTTGGAACCCCCCTTCAGGTAGTTGAAGGCTGCTATCAACTCCCCCCTCACTCTTCTCTTCTGCAGACTAAACAAGCCCAGTTCCCTCAGCCTCTCCTCATAAGTCATGTGCCCCAGCCCCCTAATCATTTTCGTTGCCCTCCGCTGGACTCTCTCCCATTTGTCCACATCCCTTCTGTAGTGGGGGGACCAAAACTGGACGCAGTATTCCAGATGTGGCCTCACCAGTGCTGAATAAAGGGGAATAATCACTTTCCTCGATCTGCTGGCAATGCTCCTACTAATACAGCCCAATATGCCAGTGGCCTTCTTGGCAACAAGGGCACACTGCTGACTCATATCCAGCTTCTCGTCCACTGTCCTTTTCTGCAGGTCCTTTTCTGCAGAACTGCTGCTAAGCCAGTTGGTCCCCAGCCTGTAGCAGTTCATGGGATTCTTCCGTCCTAAGCGCAGGACTCTGCACTTGTCTTTGTTGAACCTCATCAGATTTCTTTTGGCCCAATCCTCCAATTTGTCTAGGTCACTCTGGACCCTCTCCCTACCCTCCAGCGTATCTACCTCTCCCCCAAGCTTAGTGTCATCTGCGAACTTGCTGAGGGTGCAATTCATCCCATCATCCAGATCATTAATAAAGATGTGGAACAAAGCCAGCCCCAGGACAGACCCCATGCATATGCCATGAGAAGCTATTTTCTTGTGCCAGTAATCATGGCTTCCTTCCTTTTAGAAGAGGGGGACTGACTGGGCTATAAACCGCCAAAGAAGTTATAGTCAAACAGTACAAAGATCTTGCTCCTCAACCCCCTGTTCAGCCCCAAGCCCACTGGGGGTTGACCAATCTCCTTGATTTATTTTTAGCTTCTCATTTTATTTAATGTGTAAGCACATTATCAGATTTGATTATGTAGTTTTATTTGGTGACCAATTCCCAGCAGCCTCAGCAAAAAAACAAATTAACATTGTATATATTTTCTACAGATCAGCAAACCAATTCAGAAAAAAAATCAAGTACAATAAATTCTCTGAACCGCTGGTAAATACTGCAACCTCTCTGGGGTTTAAAAAAATCTGGTTGATACTTTTCATTTCTGGACTCCTTTCACAGTCCATCCAGCATTCACGGATTCATAGAGTCTAAGGCCAGAAGGGATCATTGTAATCTAGTCTGACCTCCTGCGTAGCACAGGCCAAAAACCTTTCCCAAAATAATTCCTAGAGCAAATCTTTCAGTAAAACATCCAACCTTGACTCAAGATTTGCCAGTGATGGAGAATCTACCACGACTCTTGGTAAATTGTTCCAATAGTTAATTACTATCACCATTAAAAATGTATGCTTTATTGCCAGTCTGTATTTGTCTCACTTCAACTTCCAGCCATTGAATTGTGTTGTACCTTTCTCTGCTAGATTGAAGAGCCCATTATTAAATATTTGTTCCCCAGATAGGGACTTATAGACTGTAATCAAGTTACCCCTTAACCTTCTCTTTGTTAAGCTCCTGGAGTCTATCGCTGCAAGGCAGGTTTTCTAATCCTTTAATTATTCTCAGGGCTCTTCTCTGAACCCTCTCCAATTTATCCACATCCTTATTGAATCGTGGACCCCAGAACTGGACACAGTATTCCAGCAGCGGTTGCACCAGAGCCAAATACAAAGATGAAATAACCTCTCTACTTCTACTTGAGAGTCCCCTGTTTATGCATCTCAAGAGCAAATTAGCCATTTTGGCCACAGCATTGCACTGAGAACTCATGTTCAAATGATTATCTTCCATGACCTCCAAATTTTTTCAGAGTCACTGCTTCCCAGTATAAAGTCCCCCATCCAGTAAGCATGGCCTGCGTTCTTTGTTCCCAGAAAAGCAGAAAGCAGAAGGGTAGTTATACCATTTTTGTTGCCCATAAGCCAGTAAAGCATCCCTATTCAGGAAACTGCTAGAACATGTGCTTAACTTCAAGCATGTACATATGTCACAATGGTCCTTACAAACATGCTTACATTAAAGTATGTGCTTAAGTATTTTAGGCATGGGCTTAAGTATTTCCCTGAACAGGAATGGACTTAAAAGCCTGTTCTTAAGTGCTTTCCTGAATTGTGTCCTTGGTACGTTAGCCCAGCTGGAAGCAGGAAACATTAGGAAGTCTCACAAGAAAGCTTACTCTTATATCAGCTGCAATCTAATTCTTCAGACACAAGAAGACTGAAAAGTTTTTTTGAGAGCTTAGCTCAACCCAAACTACAAACATCACCAGCACTACCAACCCTAAACATTCAAAAATCATTAGTCAGGCCACAACAAATAATGAGATTTCAAAAAAAAAAAATCTTGATTTTTAAGCCAAAAATACAAATTTAAGGTTCCTTTTATTTTCCTTCTGGGTTTCTTAAGCCTTTTGGGTTCAGGTTTTCAAGCTTTTCTCCACAATCTCTAGGGACAGAATTTTTTTTTTCTTTTTTTTTTTTTGTTAAATGAAAAGCTGAGATTCTCACAGCTCCAGGACCTGGGGATTTAAGAAAATAATTCACCAAATATGACAAGACTCATGATAAAGTCATGATTAGGCAACCCTGCAATCAATACAATCATGTACTCCCATCACAGTTTTCCCTACGGGCTTCGTATCAAACAAAGAACACAGGGAATGTTCTCACCTACAGGAGTGTGACTCCGTGCCTTACAGTCTGGCTTCATTTTCAGAGGTTTAACACTCACAGCTCCGCTGATGTCATTGGAAGATGCAGGTGCTCAGCACCTCTGAAAATCAGACACTGTGTGCAAATCTTTTTTCATTCCATTCTTACTGCTGACCAGACAGTTTTTGCTTTTCTGATGGACACATTCTATGAGCTTGTCTGTGCAATGAGCAGAAAAATGGCTAAGTGGTGAGGGTGCTGGCCAGGGTGGCATGAGTTCAATTCCCTCCTCTGCAAACAAAGAGTGAGGTGAACAAAACCTCTCTCTTTTCAAAAGCCACCCTCCTAATATGTATTCAGTACTTTCATAAGTTGCAAACACCTGGGAACTAGCATAAGCTGGAGGGAAACATGGATTTCTCTCCCTGCTGGTTCCGCGTTGATTACAATTAAAAAGGAGGAATTGAAAGGAAAGCGTATTTGAGTGCATATCCCCCCACCAAGATGAGCTCTTGTTATTTGACTCTTTTCTGTATTTTTTTCTGTTCATTAAAAGTGCGAATTCTATAACTTTGCACAATGATGTGATAGCACCGTTCACACATGGTAACAAATGTTACAATTCATTGGGATACACAGCTTTTAATTTCAAGTTAATAAAGTATAGAGGTTTTTATGTCCAACATTTCAAATGCCACAGCATGTTGATGAAAAGAAATTACACTGATGAAACGGTCTGGCAGTGACTAATATCATCCATAACTCATAGTGATGTAACAGCTTCAGTATACTCTCTTTCACAGAGTGATGTCCAATTACTTGCTATTGATCAGATATTGCATTGCACCAAATGGAATGCCAGCATCAATTCATTCCGTCCTATTGAATTTCAGCCAATATCAATGGATAGTTGGCACATGTTTCCCTGAAACATTTGTCTGCCATCAGGGAGTTGATTAACAGGTTGGCAGATTTTGTTTGTGAAAGGGGTGAGGGGAAGAAAAGGAATGTGCAAATTCTGTTTGTGAATTTGTTCTTATAATTGTCACAGAGAGAATGGGAATGTTTTTCCCTACGTCTAAATTTGTTTTATGCAAGCAGCTGTGTGTGCCTTGCAGACATGTTAACGTTCTATGCTGCTCTTCACTTCTTTTTTATTGATAATCAGGTGAAAAATTAAAGTCCAATAGCTACATGAAAACCACACAAATCATCTTCCGTATCCAGTCACATGGTCAGACGTAACTCACATTAGAAATGAAACCCTAGAAATCCATGATTCATACAAACGTGTATCACTTCCTCACGCAAAGCTCATCAGAGCAAGCTTGTGTGCCAGTCAAAGCTCATTCCCACAAAAGGAAATGGAGACGAAGTGCATGGGTTGTCTTAGGACACCAGTTTTGACTCCCCACCGCATAAAACGGTGCTTTGGGCTTTACATCTCTTCAGCTCAGCTGTTAATGTGTTATGTGTCACTGATGTGTCACTAACTCTCATATTGCCCTCCCTTCATTTTTATGGATTTATTTATTTTTTTCATCCTGCTGTTATTGGTACACTTGTAACATTATTTTCATACTCGCTTGACAAAAAAAAATCCCAACAAGTAACGTCCGTGCCCATTAACCTCCCTTGGGAATGTCATCAGCCATGTGACTGACACAGGAGAGGATTACTAGACAAAATGTAACAACATCTGCCATGCATGCTACAACTTCCCTTAGATTCCTCGCACCTTATTTTCACTTTCAGCTCTGAACAGGAGTGAGATTTGTTCTGCTGTCTCTCAGCTGCCAGGGTGCTGGTAGTATGCCAATCTTCTACAGCGAACTGAGAAGATTAAGAAAACAGCCTCATTAAAACTGGGCATTAAAATAAGAGTTGTCATGAGCTGTCCACAATGCTTTGCTGCTGATCCCTGAGGGCCTGTGCTTGGCACATGTTACCAAAGAGCATGCTTGCACTTCCTTGAACAATAAATATTGCAGCTGAGAAATTACAAATTTAGGAGCCCCAGTCCTGCAAATACGTACACACGCTTACCTTTGTGCACTTGAGTCATCCCAGAGGGGTGCAAAATTAAACACATGTGCAAGTCTTTGTGGAATCAGGCACTGTACCTTAGAGATCAGATGGTATGTCTTGGAAAGCTTTGCAAAATATTTTATTAAGAAACAATTCTGCTTATTATTCTAATTGTGCATTTATTTAGTGATCAACAAAGGTGTCCTTGGCACAATGCACACACTGAGAAACAGTCCCTTCCCCGAGGAGCTTGCAATGTAACTAAATATAACCACATGGATAGAAGGTGACTCATTACCTGATCTTTGTTTCTTAAGAGTTCATCTGTCTCCATCTGAAGCCATAATTTTCTGTATGTGACAGCCTAATCATTTCTACAATAGCCAACTGCAATGTCTCAAACAGGAGTAGGATTTATGGTGAGGAAGATGGTGAGTTTCGTAGGGCAGGACCAGCTTGCTTGTATGATTGAGTGCACAACTCTGCTATGAGCAAAGTGCAATATAGCACTAGTTTGGAAGGACAAATGTTCTCCTTTCCTAGTATGGTAGAGAGAAGATTTAAGAAATAATCCCAACGGCATTGGCTTGTTTTTCTATGGACAACAATCTGAGTATGATGAATTAATCTGGTCCTCACTCTTGCATTACATCAACCATGTTCCCTTAAGGAACAATATCCCACGCTCTAGATCAGATCTTCTAATGTAGCAGGCCCTACATTTTCAAAAGTGACTAGTGATTTGGGGTACCCAATTTGAGAAGTCCTAAACCGGCCTGATTTTCAGAGAGCAAGTGCTCAGCACTTCCTGAAAATCAACCCCTTTAAAGGTGTTTCAAATTGAGTACTCTAGTATTGAGGCGCTCAGAATCAGTAGTGACATTTGAAAATGTAAGCCCATATACCTGCACAATGGAACGAATTCCCTTCTTTTTGAATTAACAGTATTCCCAATGCTCATGATTTTGTCACGAATCTTGCAATGGCTGATGGTTTTGTTCTGAAGACGCCCATTTCTCGAGTCATGCGATGAGGTGAGATTCTCCACTTTCAGTTTGTTTTTCAAAAAAGGTAATTTCAAGACTTCACGGTTGTGCAGAAAAGTTTGAAAACATGAATCCTAATGGCTCAAAAACTGGATGGCAAATAAATAGAACCCCAACATTATTTTTTAAATCTCATGATTTTTGGACATGTGGGATTGGCAATACTGTGGGGGGGGGGAAAATGATCAAATACAATTACGTGGGATTTAATAATTCTAAGACATTTTATGTGAACCTGTGTTTTCTATAACAAGAGATAATATTTCTTCTTACTCCCTTTTCTGATTATAAGAATAATACATTGCACTTATGGATGGACTTCCACTCAGGGATCTCAAAGAGTTTTACAAACCTTAATGAATTTAGTCTTACAACATCCTGTGTGGCAGGAAAATACTATTAACCCCATTTCACAGCTAAGGACATTGATACAAAGGCAGAAATTCAGCGTAGTGTGCAATGCTTTTTGTACCGCCTATACCCCTTGGGACTTGAATGGTGCAGGGGGGCATGAATTCCTCCCAGAAGGATGAAATAATTTGCACCCAGATCTCCTGATTCTCAGTCTTGTAGTTTAACCATAAGACCACCCTGTTTACGCACTTTTCTCAACAAAACTTGTTTGGAATATGCAATGGGAGATGGATGGTGTCTTTGTCTAGTTTGTTTTTGTCCTCTGACATGTTTGTCAAGAAGCCAGGGGAAGACAGCTTTAGTTTTTGTGCAACGTTTGCATTTATTATGATATTGATTAATATGTATGCTATGCTATGGACATTTTTATACAAGCTCTGTTTGCTGCAAACTTCACTAGAAGTAGAGAATAAAGGAAGAGAAAATACAGAGACTGATTTCTATCAGCAGACTTTTTTTTTTCCAAATGGAAAGTGTTTAAAACAGAGATGAGCCTCAGCCAAACGCCTCGATTCAAATGTCCATCAAACTTTTCACAAATTCAGATCCAGTTTGTGGCGGGTTTTGTACCTCATCAACCCCTTTGATTTGGGGGGAGCAAGGGGTAACCCCACCCCTCTGCATCTACGCTGGTTCTACTACCCCTCCGATAGTCAGTATTGTGTGGCCTAATGGCCAGAGTCCATATACCTCCTCTTCCCCTAGTGGGATAGCACGGCCTAGCAGCCAGAGTCCATATACTCTGCACCTACAGCAGTGTGGCCCAATGGCCAGAGTCCCTCTGTCTCCTTTGGGATAAGAGAGGGGTCGAGTGACTATGTCATCGAAAAGGGGCGGGGGGGAGTAGTGACCGTCGGTGAGGGAGCCTGGGGCCCACCTGCTTTCACCAGGCTCCAACCCGGGGCCCTGCCAGTGAGGGGGTGATCCGCCACGGGGTCAGTGGGGAAACCTACCAAAACACACTGACCTCACAGTGGCATGAGGTACCACTCCCTTACTTTCCCTGGGTCACTTCCCACCAGTTTTCCAACAGCAGTAATACCTGTGGCATCAGGGCCTCCAGGTTCCTCAGCACCCGACAGTCCCTGGGGTTCCAATAGCTGCGAGCCATTGGCCCCAGTTCCTGGTTCCTCAACTCTCCCTGGTAAGGGTTGTAACTGATCCTGGGCTGGAGCCTCCACTGAGCATCCTTCCTCCTCGGCCACCAGCCCTGACTAAGCAGCTCTGCAGGCATTTATACCTGACTTCTGGTTGGAGCATGCCCAGCAGAGCCTCAGGGGCGTGGCTTTCTCTGCTAGAAGGGAAGGGTTAACCCTCTCAGTCCCAGTGCGGGGCCGGTCCGCCCCGTCACACAGTTCTAGAACCAAAACACTCTGCAGTTCTGGTCTATCTCCAGCTTAATTTTTCGGAAACACATCAGTGGCTCTTTAAATGGTCAAAAAAAACAAGAACAGAGAAAGAGAAATATTCACACTTTGTATATTGTAGTATATATATTAACCTCACCCTGAGTTTGCTAAACTTCAGCTCAGATCATGCCCCCTCCAGCCTCACACATGGCTTTCCTCCACTCTGTACAGAAGGAAGGGAACAGTTCTGTCTCAGACACTCCTCCAGGCCCTGCAGAGGACTCTCGGTGCACCTCAGTGCCCAATCAGGAGGAAGGGGTAGAGATTCTGTAGGTCCAGAGAACCCATCACAGTACTGGCAACCCCAACCCTTTAAAAGTCATGAGTCAGGTCCCAGAAAAATCACAAATTGCTAAAACAAATAAGATTTTCTAAGAAAATAATAATTTGGGGGTTCTTTTAATTTTTAGGGTTTTCTCCATTCATATTTTCGAGCTTTTGTCTGCAGCCATGAGGCCTAGATAGAAATGTACTCTTGTTCCCCCCGGCCTTTTTAAGTGAGCGGAGATCTCGTCATCTCCAGGGCTGGGGATTTGAGAAAAAACAGAATATCACAAGACTTGTGATAACATCATGAGCGTTGTCACCGCTGACATGGCCTTAGGTTGCATTAAGTCTTCCATGGAGACCTTACTGAGATTTCTGGGAAGCTGCATCCCAAATACCTTGGGGCCTAGTATATCTCCTTCCCAGTCTGCACTCCAAGCTCTCCATCATACCAGAGGAAATCCAGAGTTACTTCCTTGGATGTTCTGGTATTTAACTCCATTGCAGTTACTCTAGACTTACACTGGGGGATCTGAGAAGAGATTCTGGTCTTAAATTGTAAGGGGAGGAAAGGGAGGGTAGACTTCTCATTCCCACTGAGATCATACACATTCTGCAAAATTAGGGTTCAGATACAGTATTACTGCAGTATTCAGGTGAATAAAGAGAGGTGAGGTGGGGGAGAGAATTGAGGAGATAACATGATTTAGCCAACATTCCATCCATGGCAAGAAGCGTCACAATTCCAGAAGGCCCTCAAATATTTAATAAAAATACAGCAATAGGCTTAAGTGAAGAAGGCAGTGGGATAGGCATCATCTGATGCCTATGATAAGAGAGCCCTGTAATTGAGCTGGAGTGAAGGAGCAGTCTCTCCCCTCACATATGGTGATATTACATTTTTTTCCACTTGGATGCTCTCTCCAAGCCCACTAATCTATGGGTCTCAGAAGGGATAATCCACTGACATCCAATTTTCTGGGAGGGTTTTTTTTTTTTTCACTCCTGAATGAAGCAATATGTTCACTGAGTGGTGAACGTGTTAACTCTTCCCCAGCTAAACGGTCTTCACAAAGCAAAGATTAGCATGTTCACAGGAGATTAGCGAACCAGTGCATCCAGTTGCCTCTCTGATGTCCTGAATGTGATGGGCAGCCACATCTTTCGTCTGAAAGTACATCCAAAGGGAAAACTCTGGATCACCCACCTGCGAGTAAAGTACAGGCAAAGCCACCAGCCCAATTTAAGGATCTCAAAAATTACAGACACCTAGATTAAGAGATGGGTTCAGACGGCACAGTTTGGGATCCATGTTCAGATTTAGATCCCTCCATAGTTTTCTGGTGGTTGGATATGGGAGCTGAGTCAAGCCCATTTCTAAGATTGATATTCCTCTTTATTACAGCACTAATGTGTCTCTCTTCCCAATCATGACAGCCTTGAAGATGGGAGAAAGACGCTATTGAATCAGGATAGCACTTGATTCTTCTCCTGTTGAGGAAACTCCCCTTGACTTCACTGGAAGAACGATAAGAAGGAACCAGTATAGAGCACTTCCAGACCAGGGTGCGATAGATACTAGCCAAACACTATGAAAGGGCATTGGATCAAGACACGGCCCTGTGAGATAACTGGGACATCATACACAGCAACTGGGCAACTGAAAAGATATCCACAATTAAAATACTTTGATCATGCTCTAGCTAGTGGAGGATGAATGTGGTTAATGCATCCGTACACACACTGTGCCCAGAGGGAAACACTCTGGGACTCTTTCCTTTGAGGTAAAAGTACTGTTAGAAGACCTCACAATCTATTTATTGGAGGGCTCGCACACGCAGGCACAAACCATAATGTCAAATGAGAGCCTGGCGTTCTCTTTGATGAGAGGTCACTTGGATGCAAATAACCTGTCCTCCAGCCAAAAGATCTGTGCTGTTCATAGGCGCAGCTAGGGGCATAAAACAGGAAGCATCCCCACTGCTCTGCCCAGTTTGAGGAACGATTTCTCAGACTCAAAATGCGGAAGCCTGGGGTGTTTCACATGACATCAGTCTACTTACCTCCATCGGATGACTCAAATCCTGGCTGCAAGGATGTGCAAGTGTGTGTGTGAGATTGGGGGTGGGGAAGACAGTTCCTAATGCTATCAATTAATCCCTTCACAGGAAGAAAGCAAGTAAAAAAAAAAAGGCAGAGGAAGTGGGAAAAAAATAGCTGTCAGAGACTTTCACTACCAATCCAGAGGGCGTCGTTCTGGAAAAAGCTGACCTGCAGTGCTCCAGCCTCAGGAAATCCTGAGCAAAACTGCATGCCGCAGTCTGCTCCCTGCACGGTATAAATTCCTTCCTCAGTGGAGCAGGCCCCTTGTGGGGATGAGCTCTAGGCTGACCTCGGTGGCTCTCAAGGGTTAATGGCAAGAAGAGCTACAGTCTCCCACAACCTATTGCTAATTAGAGTCTTAGCTAATAACTAATAAATAATGGGCTCCCTGAGGGATACGTAGCATTTTACAACTAAGTCTCCCTCTTTCTTTTACAAACACCCCTCATGTTTCATTAACTTCTCCCAGGGCCTGTTACCCCCAGACCCTGACACTGGCCAGTAGCTGGCAGATTAGATGGCCAGGACTTCTCGGCACCTAGCTGTTCCTTGGCTGCGAATTCAGCACCCCTCCCCAAGTTGCACTGTACTCTCCTCAGCCAGAGCTGGGGATCTGGGCCAACATTATTTAGTAGCCCCTAAGCTGTTAGATCCTATCTTTCAGGCTATGATTTGCTGGTATCGTTGCTTTCCCAGCAGCGAGATCTCCCATTTTTCTTCATGCTACTTCTACCCATTGGCTTCACCCTACGCCACCTTCTGGCATGAGGAGTTTGCAGCAATGCTCCTGAATTGGCAAGAGGGAGGCTGCAGTGGGAACAGCCCCCTCCGTCCCCTCTGTCTACACTTACTCCCAGAGCAGAGCTGGGCAGATATGCATGGAAATGTTTCTGCACTATTAATTCACATTTTCACATTATTCACAGAAATTATTTGGCCAATAATTTGGGATGAGTAACAGATTCAAGAGAACTGGGGCCAGAAAAGGGGGGGCGGGAAATGGTTGAATAATTTAAGCACTGCAAATTATGGCCTCAGATCCACTTATTCTACAGCACTCCCAGTCTCTGCTGGCATGAGAGCAAAAGGCCAAGCTGGGATCTCAGAGTCTATCACGTGACTTAATGTTACACTAGTTCTAGACAGATGAGCAGCTCACAATTCTTTCAAATCCAGGCGCTCCTCTGTGCTCCTAGCTCTTCTCTCTGTAAATTAAATGACTCAGTTCCCTATGTGTTTACATGATGGCTTTGCCTCTCATACCATTTCCTGCTCACTCCCCACTTGGAAATGTGCACATTGGTTTGTTTAATGTAAAGCCTTAGCCAGGGAAATTGCCAAATAAGACAGACATACGGGGGAAAGTTTTTTCTTGTCCTCAATTACTCTCTCTCTGTCTGTCTGTTACTGCTTCTAGCTGGTGAGGTCTGAGACAGCTGGCTGATGAAGACAATGAGACGGGGAAGGAGGGGTTATATTCCATCGGGGCAAGAGACAGAGACTAGCTTGACATGAGATCACCTCCCTTGGGGTGACCGAGGTCTGGCTGGGCTGTCATTGTCTTACATTCTGTGAGGATGCCCATCGTTTTGCAGAGGCAGAGTCCCCAGTGAGCAGCAAAGCAGAGTAGTAATGGGCTTGTTGGTTGTTATAGCAGTTGATGAAGTAATAGCGTTAGCCTGCTGTTTCCTTTCTCATCATTTCCATACTCATTTGTTACAGAGGATGGCAACGTGTCAATTCGACTCAAGTCGACATGGGAGTTCTTGTATTCCAACCGTGGTGATGTCCAGCGGCACCTGGAAATCTGTTGCAGTTCTAGCTGTGATTCTTAAATCTTTACATGACAGCGTTTTCAGGACACAAACCTAAGGCAAGATTCTCACATCAGCTACACCACTGTAAACACGGTGTACCTCTGTTGAAATCAGTAGTGTTACCTCATATTTACACTGGTGTTTCTGAGATCAGAATATGGGCCCTCTGAAGTACAGAATAGACCCTATTCTAATAAACCACCCAGATGGTCAAAATGGCATGAACACATTGTAATCAAAGTATATTGTAATAGCTTTGATTTTTCCAGTGGTCATGGCAGGATGTCACCTCTAAGGGGCAGTATGCGTGTGTGTTACAAGAAAGGTAGCAGAGCTCACATTCAGTTGAGATAAAGCTGCAACTTGTTTTCCTGGCTGGGAAATAAGACACAATATATAAAGTTGCTTTAAGGACAAGTATAATAAACATGGCCCATAAATAATGTACGGCATGAGGAAAGTCCAGCACTGTTTAGAATATTTTATGAGAAATGTATTGCAGTTAATTGAAGGGGAGAGATTGATCACCGAGAGATCTAGCTCATTACTTTACAAAACCTGGATAAATGGCATGTCACTTCTCCGTCTGCTTAGCGTTCTCCCTTTAAAACCTCTCTCTTTAAAAAAAATGTATTACAAACCACATCCAGAATGACGTCCCAAACCAGCGTTTCTCCTTCCCCCACCACTTAAATACGCAGGAAAATAAAAGGAGACAGGCAGTATCATAATTCCAGTTCATTTCCTTTTTCTCTTCCCCGACATTTTGAAATGTCTTTTAATCCGAGCAGTGTTATAAGAGGGGAGGCCAGGAAAAATGCTCCTTCATCTTGCCCCTTCTTCCCCTCCCTCTGTGGTTCCTTCGGTTGAGCTCACACAGTGAACTAGTGAGGTCGAGTAGTGGCCTAGCTAACAGTAGTGGCCTGCAATGCTGCTATAAGCGTCTTTGCAGTGGAGCCCTGCCAGTCATTGATCCAAGCGTGGGAGTCCTCTCAGCAGTGCAACTGCACTGAGGGCCTGATTCTAGCTTGTGGAATATTTCTGATAATACAAGTGCCTAAATGAAGCATCCTTTAAAAGGTCTTCACTGTCAATTTGGCAGAGGGGAAAAGCCAGTACATTATGCTCGATTTTTCCAACCACTTTGGCTGTACACACCAGCCTCTGAATAGATGCCTGAAATTAGAGGGCTCAAAACAGAACTATTACCTGATGTAGAATTAGACTAGGCTAACTAGACGTGTGTCGGGATGCTGATTAGACCCAATTCTCTGCTACCACCCTCGCTGACTGTGTGAGTATTATTCACTTCACAATTATAAGTCACGGGAAGGGAAATTGAAGGGTACTAGAAAGCTCTTAGAGTAGAACCCGGCTATTTCATACTAAAGAGTGAGAATTACGGAACCTTGCAGATTGGTGAGTGAGTGGTAAGAAAGCACGGGTACTCCATCACAAAATGGACTGTCCCTACTGCTCACCTTAATAACTCACCTTAATTGATCACTCTCATTATAGTGTGTATGGCAACACCCATTTTTTCATGTTCTCTGTGTGTATATATCTTCCTACTGTATTTTCCACTGCATGCATCCAATGAAGTGGGTTTTAGCCCATGAAAGCTTATGCTCAAATAAATTTGTTAGTCTCTAAGGTGCCACAAGTACTCCTCATTCTTTTTGTCCCTACTTGGTTTGTCTGTAAACCTGGGCCATAGCAGCTGTGAAGGAGCCACCCACCTAGTGCACAAGGGGCTGAGGGCTGGAGAAGCAGCACCTGATAGAGGCTCTGGGGGATAGCTTTGCCCGTGTGGCAACATCACAGCTCTAGACTGCAGGGATATCGGAGGGTACGTTCCCATGAGTAATCAATGACGTCTCTCATCTCCTACACCTGACAGTAGCACAGAAAACCTCCGAGGAGCCTGTAGACCTTTAGGCAGGTACCCCAGCGGAATGGGTCCACGGTCCACCACTTAGTGATTGTGGGGATGATCTCTATGCAGTTCTTGGTGGTCACTGGGCCAAGTGGGTGCAGTAGGAGGGGTTGGGGAACCAGGGCTCATCCGGTCCACCAAGTTCCAAACCCAGGGCCCATCCTGCATCTTCCACCTGGGCACCTCAAGTAAGCCTTCCAGGTCACTTCCTATCCCCTCTTTCCTACAGCATGCTGCAGTTTGTCCCTGTAAGTGCTATCTCGCGGGCTGCCTACCGGGCTCTGGCCCACAAGGACTGCTGCTCACTGACTTTCCTTCTCCCACTCTAGATCCGGCTAAGTCCTTCTCCTTGTCCTGTCCACCCCCAACTGAGCCAGCTGGCTCCCTTTTAAACCACACCTCCAACTGGAGCATGCTCAGCAAGGGCAGAGAGGTGGGACCTCCTCAACCCAGACCTGCTCTTTAACCCTTTGCTGTCCAGTGAGTGGTTTGTACACCCTGTCACAAGTCTAGCAATATGGCCCTTTTTTATTCTCTTACAATTGCATACAGTGACATGAAGCAAAGACATTCCCTTCATCCACATGGTGAACACTGAAAACATACATAGTGGTTTCCAGCTGGGAACTGGGAGTCAGATTATGTTGTGTTTCGTGAGCAATAGACGACACACTCACGTGTACTCACACACACACACACTGAGTATCACTCTCAAGGATTTATCAGGGACACTATATCAAACAATAAGTAGAATTGTTCTGTACTTGCTGTGAGCATGGGAGGTAACTGGGGTGTAGGTCCCTGGAGTAACAGCGGGAGACAGACACTTGTGCACAGAGAGAAAATGGAGCTTATAAAAAGTGCTCTTACTTTGCTGACCCCCTCCACTCAGATGTTAGACCAAAGCGTAGCCAGTACTTGGTCTAGGTCAGTGAATAGTCTCAGCGTACCATGTACTGTGGTCCTATACTGCATGTAGTTGCTCCTTCCGTATAAATGGAGGGCCTGATTCTCCAGGACTTACTCACTATAAATAGCAGTTATAGGGGCAAGTAGTCTTGCTGAAACCAAATCTCCTATATTGCCTTGTTGTCCTGAACTGCCATTGATCGAAGGGTACATGATGGGGGCTGAAAGGAAAACACAGATGGTCACTAATGCACTTGCCCGGAAGGAAGGTCAGAGATGTAAAAGATGTTCGGATTTCTTTTTTAAAACTGCTGCCCTCAGGGCCTTAGGCCTGGCCTAGACCTGCTACCTGGAAGTTCTTCCAGAACAACGTATGCCTGGTCTACACTGGTTGGGGGGAGCGGGGGGGGGGGGGGGGGAAATCGATCTAAGATACACAACTTCAGCTATGAGAATAGCGTAGCTGAAGTCAACATATCTTAGATCAACTTAGAATCACCTACTTCGTGTCCTCGCGGCGCGGGATCGACGGCCGCCGTTTCCCCATCGACTCCGCTTCCGCCTCTCACTGTGGTGGAGTTCCGGAGTCAACGGCAGAGTGACCGGGGATCGATTTATCGCGTCTATACTCGACGAGATAAACCGATCCCCAACAGATCGATCACTCCCCGCCGATCCGGCGGGTAGTGTAGATGTGGCCGTAGGGTGTGACTTTAAAGCGGATTAACTCAACTCCATGTGCAGACAAGCACTTAGGTTTTGTCTTTCTATGCTATGAACCCTTTGCCAGTAGACCTAGCCCAGCACAGCCCCCCAGTGTGGGTGCGGCGTACTCCGACACAAGACATCCTGCTGGTGCAGGAACACCATGCCTCCTAATGAGGTTCGCTAGGCTTGCAAAAGGGCTCTTCTGTCGCCACAGCTGCATCTACACTGGGGCTTTTGCCTGCGTTGCTATGTCAGCCGGGGGGCGGGGGCGGGGGGGAGGTTTTTTTTTCACACTCCGACCGACATAGTTGTGCCAACATAGCTTTGTAGTGTACACCTGGCCTTATTCTCATTGACACGAAAGCCCTTTTGCACAATTCTGGCAGTGTAAAGGAGCCTCAAAGGGTCATTTACCAGCCCAGTGTAAAGGAGAAGCATTGCCTCAGTAGCTATTGGCTGGGAACCTGATCCTGTTGACCCTTACTCATGCGAGTAGCCCATTGACTGTAACGGGGTTGCTTCCATCTGTGGGAGAACCTGTGTCATCGCGCTACTTGCATGAGTATTAATCACAGGAGCGAGGGTTTTCAGGAACAGCCCTTGCTTTTGAGGAGCTGGTTACTAGCCCATCATTTTTCAAGTGCACTGGCCCTCTCCTGCCTTTCCCTGTTATTTTTATTCTTGGGCATTATCTGATTTGGTAGCGTTATTGTGCAAAGGGTAACTAGCTCTCATGCAGCGGGCTGTAAACCAGTCATTCCCAACCATTGTTGGCCACACAACCCTAGGGAACATTTAGCCCTTGGACACCATCCCCTGCACTCTGTCTTCCGTGCTATGCCCTGCATCGCCATCCATTTCCCCCTTTGCCTCGACCCTGTTTATTCCCCTGAGGTGAGAGGCCAGCCGCTAGCTGGCTGGTGATTAGCCCCACCCATAGGTGCCGACTCCGTGGGTGCTCCAGGGCTCAAGCACCCACAGGAAAAAAATAGGGGGTGTTTGGAGTTGTTTGGCAGAGCTGCCGCTCAGCTGTTTGGGCGGAGGGTGGAGAGCGGTGAGCAGTGGGGGGCCTTAGGGGGAGGGGGCGGAGCAGGGGTGGGAAGAGGCAGAGTCATGGCGGGGCCTCGGGCGAAGGGCGGAGTGAGGGAGGGGCGTCAGGGCACAGCAGGGGTGGAGCCCCCACAGGGAAAAATAAAAGTCAGCACCTGTGGCCCCACTTGCTGCACCTGGCAAAAGGACCTGCAACTTAATTGGCTGATCCTCGTTAAAGAAAGTAGTTGGAAATGGAGGGGAGGCCCGCAATACCAGCCAGAGAGCTGAGGGGCCAGTGGCTCTGTGCCTGATGGACTGCAGCTGGAGCAGCTGCAGAAGGGTCCTGCTCCCAAGCCACAAATGGCCAGAAGGGAGTCTGTGGGAAGTTCTGTTATCACTAAGGCTCTGAGGTAAGAGCCGGGAAAGCCTCGGCTGATGGATTTAGGGGAAGGGACTACGTCACTTGTACAAACTCGGAGGGCAGAGTGTGTGAAACTTTTGATCTGGCTTTGTTAAGGAGGCTTGAAATAAAAGAGAACAACCCACAGTGACTAATCCTGCTGGAAACTGCATTCCCCGGGGTCTGTGAGAGGGCTCCAGGCAGAATTGCCCTGGCTGGGAGGTGGCTCAGCACGAGGTAGAAGGTACGCCCCAATCCTTTAACACTCTCCTTTAGTTTCTTCCCGTATTTCATTGCTCCTCCTCCCCTAGGGGCTCTCCTTTGGAGCTGGGCAAATGCTGGCAAAAAGTGCAGTTTTGGGACGACTGAAACTTTGCCACTTTGGGTGCAATTCGGTGAATAGTTTGGAATGAATAAAAACAAGGAGGGGAGAATTGAAAAGAGTCAAAACAGTTCATTTCAACATCAATTAAAAGTGAACTGCTTTGACATTTTGCTTCGAGCGGATCAGTTTCATTTTGAAATACCACTTCAAAATGACACTCAAAACATGTAATTGGACCCCACATGAAATTGTCTCAGTTGTTTCAGCAAGAAAAATAGGCAAAAAAATCAGTTTGGGTTTGAAACAAACCAATTTTTTTCCTTCAGATTACAGGTTTGGCCACCAACCTGAAAAATCAATTATTCACCCAGCTGCACATTCCCTCTTGAACCCACCACTCACTATTATTGGGAGCATGGGAAGCTTGCCTATTCTTCTGGCTACTTTGGTGGGGGGCACCTCTGCTGGCAGCTCCATGGGGCAGGCTGCAGGTGCTCCAGTGACAGAGCTGACTGCAGTGGGAACAGAAACAGCTTTGCCTGAGACTCCCTACGGGTGAGCGGCTTTCACAGCCAGGCCCTCGTGAAGAAAGACAGGGAATGCTGACAAGGAGCCACCTGCTACCTCACCTGGAGCCATGGGAATATGCTCACAGAGTGGGAATATGGGGTGATTGTTCCAGGGATGCTTCCCACTTAAGCCCTATTCCAACTCTCACTGAAGTTGATGAAAAAAGTCACCTGTGGACCTGGGAGTTGGATTAGGCCCTTGCATCTTTATTTATTTATGCGGGCCCTGTTTTAGGGCATGCTGAATCAGGGGCCTTGCCTAGTGCACTATAAGGGAGCTGCACCTTCTGAAGCATCAGGTATTGGCTCTGCTGGAGGAAACAAGGGACTTGCTGGAACGGTGACATGGTTTAGCATATCCTCCATCTCACGTCCCACTTGTCATTTCAAATTGTTGATGGCATCTGTTTACGAGTCTCAAATGAAATCTATATGTTAATTTACCGATCTTCTGTTGTCTCGTTATGCCCAGGAGAGGCACATCTGTGTTGCCTCCAGCACTCAGTGAAGTTTGGTTCCTGATGCTCAGTCAGGAACATCTGGAACGTCATGATGTTGACTCGTCCTTTCCAGAGTCCTTTTTATTTCCAACGTTTACCCACTTAACCATGAACAATAATATTTATGGAGAGAGCTGTCCTTTCATACATAAATATTGTTGGTCATGCTGTCCGTGACAATCACTACCTAGGCAGCCAGCTATTTCTCTGACAACGTAGACAATGGATTAAAGCCCACCCAAGGTAATTCATCTCCTGACTGTCCTGCTAACCCTGCAACAGATATTGCCACTCTCATTAGCACTGACTCAGTGCTGAGTGACTATTTGAGGAGTCTCCTCAATCCGAGCAAGGATGGCAGAATGGGAGACGAAGGGGGGCAACAACAAGCAGATATGAGAGTCAAGACATTATGGACTGCGATTCAATGGTGCTGGACCCAATCTTGCACCCAATACTGCCAGGACTGATTGGGATTTGGACAAAACACTGGTGCATGGGAGTAAAAGCCCCATCACACGTCTGCATTCAGACCTTGGGTCCAGGTACATGCTGTATGTTGGCTTACTCACCCCTCCTAGAGCATGTGGGCCGGGAAGGGTGAGAAATGATCAGAGTCTTAGCTCCATCCTCCTCCACTCTCCATCCAATGCATCTGAACCACTGTGCGTTGGTTGTCATCTGGGACAGCAGAAAATCACAAACCAAAACAAGGGGGAAAGAATTGTAACTCAGAGGGGTGTGTCTGTGAGTCACAAGGCCTCTCAGTGACATTTACACACTAGGAGTTGTTCCAGCTTGTGGGCCGTGCTTAGAGTCAGAATCCAGCTTCTGTTGACTGTCCAAAGAGTTTTGGGTGAATAATCAAAAATGCTGACAAAAATAAAAAAATTTAATGACACTTTTTCACAGGAGAAAATTACTTCCCATCCAGATCTCATTCCTTAGAACAGAACAATACATGGGAAAAGAAAAAACAGAGAGCTTAGATTATAAGATCTTTGGGGGCGGGAACTGTCTTTTTGTTCTGTTTGTACAGTGCCCAGCACAACGGGGTCCTGGTCCATGACTAGAGCTCCTAGGCACTACAGTAATACAAATAATGAATCATCATAACAAATGAAAGCAAGTGATTGTATTGGATGGTCTACCTTTCAGCTTATAATTTTATAAGGCCCCTTATCAGCGAGGTATCTAGCAACTGTGCTGTGATAAGAAAATATGTAAATATCTGATATCAAATCTCTTCTTTTAAAAGGGCGATTGCATGGTATTACATGAAGCCTAATTTAAATTCATCTCACAGCACTGTATTTATTGACTGTTGTACTGTTCCATGTTATTAATAGGTTGGAGACAAATGTTTTATATTAATTCTAAGTTCCCTTAAATTGCCTTACTTCATGCTTTATAACAAATTAAGACAAGGGCACATTTTTTGTTGGGTAGCTTGTCTTGTTCATAGTTCATCATAAGAAATGAAAATGCTTCATGGTTCTCTCATGCATGCTTTCTGGACACACCCTGTAAGTACGGAGAGATTTTTCATTAGGGCATCATAGACAGTAATGTTGGGATTCGAGACGGTCAGAAAAATTCAGACAAAAATATTGTTTTGTCAACATTTGCTGATTTGGCAAAATTGAAGTGTTCATGGAGACAATTCAATGTTGCTGATGTTGCAACAGAATCCAGGGTCCACAGCTTCTGGGGTCTGTGACTCTGGGGCAGCCAGCCACGTGGACTGCCCTGGAGATGGGAACCCAAGAATTCCAGGAGCCGTGGCCCTGAGATAGTCCACCAGAATTGGGGAGCCCAGGGCTTCTGAAGCCAGTGGCTCCAGAACACCATTCCCTTTTCTGGAGAGTTTTGAGCTGTTTGGTTTTCATTCCTAAGCAGAACAAAGCCAAGTTTCACCATATTAAAACCCTCCATGAAACAGAATTAGCTGCTCCAGCCAGCACTAGCTGGGCTGCCCAGAAGCCCTCATCAGTGGCCTAACTGCTCCCGTTGAAACTTGGAAGCAGAGTAAGGCCCGTTGTTGATATCCCAGCCTACATTTCTAATACTCAAAGGCTGCCTAGAATAATGTGAACTGCAAAAAAGGTGGAATCAAAGAATTATAATTCTGTATTACAGACGCTTCTAGAAACCAGGCCCTTTTGGTGCTATGCACTGTCCAGACATAGGATGTAATTCTTAGTTCCCCCGAGCTACCTCCCACCCCAGTGTAACTTCAAATGTCTTCTCCCAGCACACGTGCTCAGGAGATAGGTACAATTCCCACCTCACATCACCTCAGGTGACCGGCTGTTGTGCCGTAGAGGGAGTGCACCACAAGGCGCAAGAGGAAATGTAGCGTAGCCAGCTGCGGGGAGAGCATGAGCAGCCCTCCCCCTGCATTCCTGTGGAGCAGCTGGCTCTGGAAAAAGAGCACACGGCTCCACTCTAAGGTTGGCGTAAGGAGCATTCAGCAACACGCATTCATGAGTGCTCCATGGGGCAGGATATTCCAGAGCACTCCCACTGGGTGCGGCAGCCGCACAGAGTCACTCCAGAGAGGAAGGTGGCAAGCAGCGGGCCCCCAGATGTCTAGTATGAAAGCTCCGTTTTGCTACTGGTGAGGGAAGTGCCAACCTGTAGTGAAAGTGTGTGCTGGGACTGAATGGGAAGGGAGTTCTTTCTCTCTGAGACAGCTTAAGTTAATCCCCGATACTGCTCCTGGCGCTAAGGGCATCTTCCTAGACCTAATTTAATTTCTCACATTTTCTAACTAGTGCAGGGGTTGCTTTTGTACCATTTTAGACTCTCTGATTCTGCTCATTCAAAATGTGTTTATTCAACAGAAAATAAAACACCCCCCAGAGCTATCTCATACCAGCCCTCACTTCCTTGGAAAGAGAGACTTTCAGAGGCACAAGATAAATAGCATGTCAGACATGGTTTGGAGGGGCGGCAGCTGAGTAATTCCTGGCTTCCTATGACTGTCTCCAGCTGTTGTGTCCCACTGTAATTTGGCAGCTGTGCATGGCCTCAGCCTAGCTGCTATTTAGTCAGATCAGATCAATACTTCTAAGCACTTGTCTGGTGTAATAATCTCCGGCTAGTCCAGGAATTCGCACTTCTACTCACACGGATTGGACAGACTGGCTGATAATGATCTGTCCATCCACCCATGATCAATCACTTACTAATCTGTAATTAGAAGATCCCTTAGCAAGGAAACACAGAAAAAGAAATGATATGCTGGGAAAGAAATAGGCCCCAATTCAGCAAAGCCCTTAAGCACTGAAGTCCCACACTAGATGAGAGCATGTCCATTCCCTACGTACAGGATCATATGCTTCCATGGATAGTGCTCCACAGAGGGAAGAAAATAGATCAATTTACTACCAGTCCAATCTCTAAAGCTCAAGAATTCTGGTTTATTATGATGATTTATATTGTGGTAGCACGTAAGGGTCTCAACCAGGCCAGGACCCCATTGTGGTAGGCATTGCACAAACATATAGTGTGCAGCGGAGGGTCCCTCCTCGAAGAACTCAGAGTCTAAAAGAATTGGTCAAGATCTCCTGCCTGATATGATGATTGGTAGGGCTGGTCAAAATTTTTCCATGCACGCTGGTTTTTGTCAGAAATCAGGGTTTTAATAAACAATATTTTTTTTTGAAACACATCTGCTTTCCATGTCAAATTTTGATTCTTCATCAAAAAATGAATGAAAAAACAAAACATATAGGTGTTGGAGTCTATGAGTTTCAGACTGCCGTCCTCTTCTGAGGCCCAGGATTCCCAGCCAAATGGCATCTTCCATGGTGCACTATGGCCACGGGACTATCACGACATATCGCCTCTCCTCTCCAAAGGAGGGAGACTGTGGTGCATCAGAGGCTATGCAGTCCAACCAAGGAGTCCAAGGTAGAAAGAAGAATGGGAGTATGAGGCACCTGAACTGTATGTCCCATGAGGCCCTGCGGAGCATTTCAGAATTGAAATATTTTGTTTTACTCAAACATCCGGATAAAAACAGGAAGGTCGTTGTTGGTTTTGAAACTAGTTTCTTCAGGAAAAGAACCCCATTTTACAACCAGCTTTAATGACTATATTGAATGACCAAAGCCCCGAGTAAGATACCCTGTCAACTAAAGACAGTGACTACAGACAATGGCTTGCAAGTTCTCCTCAGTTGCTGTACTGTTTGCCCCTCGACAGTGAAATGTGAAAACATGGCAGCAGATTTCCAAACAAACATCCTCCAACAACAGCAAGTGGGGGTATGTATCTGGTGCTGTGCATCTTCCCGGGCGGCTAGACACAGATTTCAGCTCTGTATAATAATGGTCTGTGGCTGTTTTCCCTAGTTTGATACATGTTTTTCCCCACAACTCCAATAACGAAAGATTTTGCTGTTGATATTTTTGAAAGAGCAGCACGGGAGATGTGGCTATTACCTAAGCTCCGTGACCACAGTAAATAATAGGTTGGCAAGTAAATGTTCAGCACGGAGGGCAAAATTCTCCTCTGAGAGCCACACAGCTGATCTCATCAAGTTGACTGTAATATTCTGCTCTCCATACAGGCAGGGAACCTCCCATTAACTTCAACCGAATATTGCACAAGTAGGGAAAGCAAAATACCGAAGCTAAGTTCTGCCATAGGGAGAGGAGAATGTTGCCAAAAGTTGGGAAATCTGTTCCCATGCCGCAGCGAATGAAATATCGGTTTGAGTGGGAGAGCTAAAATGGACAATTACAACAATTCAAATCGTGAAACACAAACAAGCATCTAAAAGGGAAGATTTTTTTAAAAAAAAAACAAAACATATAAACTAAATGAAAAGCTGCTGCTCTCTGGCTGGCAACTCCGGTTTTTTAAAAAAAAGCCGGAGATTGAATTAAAAGCTTAATTTGTGAAGCAGCGCTTGAAGTGGAACCACTTGTGCTCAGAGAAGACTCCATTTCATTACAACAAAAAAACACTCCCTTCCACAATTGGTTTATGGATCGAGTACAATATCTCTAGAGAGGAAAATAGATTCGTTGATCCATATCTGTGAATGACTGTGCTTATACATTCTCACACACACACACACACACACACACTATATGTGCATTTGTCATTGTAATGATGATTATCAATTTGTTTATTGTATGAACAGTTTGCTGGACGCTTTACAGATAAGGTACCTTCCCCCAAAGAACTTCCAGTCTAACAGGGCCAGGCACAAATGGGGGCTGGGGAATGGCATAAATTGAGAAGCAGTATGCCTGAATGGGGAAGTTTTGCATGCACCTTGCTAGCAAGAATTTTTTTAAAAAACACCGATTTTCAGTCATGTGACTTACCACTTCTCGGCAGGACAAACTAGCTGCCTTAGGAAAGAAATGAATGTTTGACCTTGAGGACAAAGGAGTTGAAGCATGAACTAGGAAGGGGGCCAGGAGAAAGTGGGGGAAGTCACGGAAGAAGATTTGGAGGCAAAAGAGAAAGGAAAATCATGACTGGCTGAAGGAGGGAACGTTGCTGTTAAAGTTTGCAAATGACTCAAATTGATGGAGTGGTAAATAATAATGACCGATCAATTCTGCAGAGTGATCTGGATTGCTGGGTAAGCTGGGTTCTTCTGAAAAACATGTGCTTTTAATACATCTACAAACCAAGAATGGTCACACTTTCCAGACAGAGGCTGAATTCTAGAAGGCAATGATTATGAAAAGGACTTGGAGGGTCATGGTGGATAACCAACTGAACATGAGCTCCCAGCATGATGCTGTGACTAACAAAGCTAATACAATCCTTGGATGTATAAGAGGAATATAGTAGGAATAGTGAGGGCATATTATCTCTGTATACTGTATTAGTGAGACTCTTACTGGAATACTGCATCCAGACTTCAAAAGGGATGCTGAAAACTTTGAGGGACTCAGAAAAAATCTCAAAGAATGATTCAGGTTCTGGAAAACCTGCCTTGCAGTGAGAGACTTAAAAAGCTCAGTCCATTTAGCTTATCCAAAAGAAAGTTGAGTTGATCGTGATATGTAAGTACTGATGTGGGGAGAAGATTTCTGACGATAGGGAGCTTGTTAATCTAGCAAAGAAAAGCATAGTGAGGGCCAAAGGCTGGAAGCTGGAGCTAAGCAAATTCAGAATAGAAATAAGACGCAATTTTTTTTTTAAGAGTGAAGGTAATTAACCGTTGGGTCAAGGTAGATTCTCTGTCACTTGACGTCTTTAAATCAGGACTGGATGTCTTTGTAAAAGAAATGTTACAGCTCAAACAGAAGTTATGGGCTTTATGCAGAAATTCCTGGGAGAAATTCTATGGTCTGTTTTATGCGGAGGTCAGACTAGACGATCCAAGTGGTCCCTTCTGGCCTTAAACTCTACGAATCTGTGAAAACTGAAGAGAGAAGTGAGACATAAAGAGAAGCTGGATAGAGCAGGGCCTGGAAAGCAAGGACAAGATGCTGAAATTAGATGCAGAAGGTGAGAGGAAGCTAGTGAAAGGGATTTGAAGAGGAGCTGGATGGAGCAAGGGACACTGTTTTTGTTGCAGCATGTGGGACAGATTGAAGGGGACAAGGTGAGAGTCGAGGAGGTCCAGAAAGAAGGAGGATGCTGTAGCTGAGGCAAAGGAATAACCAATGCCTGTACAAGTGCTCTTTGCAGTAGGAGCAGAGAGAAATGTACAGATCCTGGGAGAGAAAAATACATCCCCATGATGAGGACATGTCGCCACCTGTTTAAGGGACAGGGAAGATAGCGGGATTGCCACTGATGACAAAGAAGGGAGGAAGAGTGGAAGTTCTTGCCATGTTAATTTTGTCCTGGGGCTGGGATATCCAGGAAGAGATGGCACAGAGGGTACGTCTACACTTCAAGGTGGCAGTGTGATTTCCAGCTCGAGAAGATATACTCCTGCTAGCCCTGATCAAGCTAGCATGCATAGCATGGCATGGAAGATGGGACCCATTGGCAGCATGAGCTAGCTACCTGCATGTACATGTCTGATACCCTAGGAACATATCTGAGGCAGCTAGGCCCTCCCTCTGCTCACGCAGTCATGGCTATGCTTTACTTTTAGGGTGCTACCTTGATCAGAGCTAGTACAGGTATTTCCTCTCAAGCTGGGAATCACATCCGCAGCTCAAAGTGTCGGCACACCAGAGACAGAGGGCTGGATCAGGCCTGCAGAGTGATCTGAGCGTCATTTGCGGTCAAGCGACAGTAGAACCATAGCAGCATGAGATCTGATTCTGAGCTACACCGATGTAACTAGGTTATCTTCAGTGGAGCTACCTGTGGCTTACATTAGTGTCAGCAAGATTAGAACCGGGCCCCCAAGGTAGAAACGCAACACATTACATTTCCGCTACTCCATGCCCAAAAATAAATGTAGTCATTCCTTTCCAAAATACCAGATTGATGGCAAAATAGTTGGAACTCAGTAAGTTAGGTAATATTGCACTGAATATAAATGAGAGTGATAAGATAAATGACATTTAGTGACATTAATTAACTGATTAAATTAAACCTGATATTTTAATCAGAATTTGTTTATGCAAAGCTCTGGATAAAAAGTATAGTTTAACTTAGTTACTTTTAAAATTCTGGTTACCATAACAACTTCTTGTGATATCAATTAAAAGTGGTCTTTTCTTTGCATTATTTTTAGAACTTTAGTTACCATGACAACAGGATGCCAGCTCATTTGCAAAGAGTTAAAATATGTTGTTGTTCTTTGAGAGACAATCAAAATATGATAAGTGGGATGCCAGGAATGAACACCCCAAAATGGCTGCATGAACACATTTTTCAAACTCCTCACGTGTGGAATAAGAGACTTGAGAGATTTCTTGGTGGCTGAAATAAAAAAGGAGGTTATGTATCAGTTGGGAAGGAGTGGGGCCGTCAGACACCAGGGGTATCATGGACTATCAGAACTGCAAGGAGGAACGACGCAAATGACCAATCTGTTCACGCTACGTCTCTAGCACTATCAAAGGCGAGAGTAAAAAGAAAAGGAGGACTAGTGGCACCTTAGAGACTAACCAATTTATTTGAGCATAAGCTTTCGTGAGCTACAGCTCACTTCATCGGATGCAGTCATGCTCAAATAAATTGGTTAGTCTCTAAGGTGCCACAAGTCCTCCTTTTCTTTTTGCGAATACAGACTAACACGGCTGCTACTCTGAAAGGGGAGAGTGAATCCCAGCAGTGAGACAATGACCGGGATCGGCCCCTCCTACAGCAGTTCCCTGCAGCAGAAGGGAAACTCTGAAAGGAGCCCCTCATGATGTTCCCCAGCCCAGATCATTCTGGTCCCTCGTCTAGGAATACAGTCCTGGCAGCACAGTCCTGGCAGCCAGCCCTGCTGAGCAAGCAGGTCACATCAGCTGAAGCTTCCAGATACTCCTTGGAGGAAGGTAGGGTGTAGGTGCGTTAAAGTAACCCAATCCGAACATCACGGTGGCTTGGGTGATCAAGGCAAGATCCACAAATGAGAGAAAAACACAGTCAGTGCACCAACCACATACAGAAAGGCACTGTTAGCTACTGGTACCACCTGGCATTGAAGGCCCAAGGCCCTACCTGAATTCCATACCTGGCTCACAAAGGATGGGCAAGTTGTGGGAGCCAACACTCTCCTTGCCCCATTCTCCCAGTGTTACCTCCAGCATCGCTTGCCTCCTATTGGGACTGAGCCTCAGCAAGGTCATTCTCAGACAAGTCCTTATCACAGCCAGATACCTAGGAAGAGGGGGTCATCACAATGCCCTAGGGTGAAGAAGAGACACACTGATCTAAACGTCCTTCACTTGCCCAGGGCACGACAGCCAACACTGCCTCACTAGACTGGACTGCACAGAATAGTGGAGTGGATGGAGCCCATCACAGGAGAGAGTATTCTGGGTGGATGAGCCATTGTCCAATATAGGGACCTCTTGGAAAGGAAGGAATAAAGTTACATAAATGTGATCCCATTCTTCTCTGTTACGGTTCCCAGTAGTGTCAACAAATCCTTGTGGTTGATGGTATCAAGGGCTGCCGTCAAATCTGAAAGCAAATCAGGCTGGGTGTCTGAATGGATAAACTGCTATGAGATGCACGTGTCGATCCTAAGGAAAGAACAAACAGCAGCTTTCACTCCTGCCTAGCGAATGCAGCAAAAAGGAAGATCCATATTAGATTTCTGTTACTGCCCTTTGACCGCAGAATGAGAAGACGGTGTGATCCAGATTGCATTACGCTGTGCTGTCCTTGGTCCATACAAAGAAATGCAGGCAACAGCCTGAAAGTAGAAGGGCCAATCCTGGATTCCCGGTTTAATGGGGATCCCCTCTCTTCATGAGGAAGAGGAGGCGGTGGCGGGGGGGGGGGGGGGGGGGGAGGTTGTGTGTGCTCGAGTGGCTGGGGGTTATTTAATTAAAAAACACAATAAAAATGTCAGCTGCTGCCAGTTAACAAGCTGGATTCCCCCCTCCCTTCCTTGGTTCTTCCTTGAAAGCAAACAAATACAAGCGAGGGGAGGGGAGGAAGCTGTTGTAAAATGCCAGCTTGCATAGCTTCCTCCTGTGCTTTCTGGTAGATCTCTGAAGCCAAACACCCCCTTTCCCCACCAGAAAGTCAGTGCTGGTTGTTCTGCTGTAGCAAATGTCACTAAAAGGCAGGATCGGATGTGTCAGACATTCCCCTCCCCCCGACAGCCTTATTCTCCTCCCAGGGACGGACAAATAGGCTGCCTTGAATCTGATCTAGGAATTAGTGCTGATGAAATAATATTCTCCTTCCCCACCCCACCCCAGCCCCAAGAGGAGACCTTGCCTCGCCTGGGTGAGCCAGCATTGTGGGTATTGCTGATCAGCTACCTTGGGGCAGAATAGATTTACCATGGGCAGGCCAGCGGATAAAGCTTGTCAGTGTTCCAGATTCTTAACTACACGCCTTCCCTCACGCTGAGATAAGACTCGTTTTGAGACCCAGCAACATCTCTCTTTCACCACTTTTCTGTTATGTTCTGCAGGAGTCTCCGAATGCAGCAGCCTTTGTCTGAAGTGCCCCCCGCCCCAGCAATGCCAGTGCACGCATCTGGTGGCAATTTGAATACGCTTTGCCTATGTGTTGGATAGGTGTGGCTGGCCGGGACACTCCTTGGTTAATCAGTCAAGGAGGGTCAATACTGAGCAACCTCCGGCATTCTCTCCTAAGCACTGGACGTGCAGCTTCAGCAATGCTCCCATGCAGCGGATACACGGGGCCTGATTTTCAAATATGCAGAGCAACCACAACGCTGGATCAAGCCAGTGGGATTTTCAAAGGCTCAAAGCCTCTGAAAATCAGACTCTAAATGTACTCAATGAATGCTAAATATCTAATTATTTATCATAACCGCTGGAAGAAAGCTACAGTACTGATGATGTTACAGAGGTCCCATATGTTTTATAGCCAGTCACCGGGGTAGCCACTTGCTTGGAAGGTAGGATGGTTTTACTACTAAAAAAAGGAGGAGAGAGAAATAAATGTATTGACAAGTGAGAAGAATCAGTGCTCTGCAGCCTGCATCCTATAGATGTGTCTGACATACCAAATTATGATATATCTGGAGAAGCGACGGCTGCAGCTGTTGCCCCTGTAAAGTGATCTACAATACCACATGATAATAAGACAACATGTCTAAGTCACTTTATACAATACCAGCAGACTAATCCCATGCCACACACACACGATGCCAAGAGTGGTCATAACACAGCAGTAGGATCAGTCCTGGAATAATCACATCCTTAGGAAAAAATCCTCTGTGTAATACAGTGAAATCCCACTTAAACAAGTCAACCTTGTGAATCTATTAGAGCAGCATCCCCAGAGAACTGCTACCACAGCTTCCCTATAACACAAAATGGAACATTCATGTGTCAAAATGAGTACAGGAGTAGAATATTTACTAGTGTGAAAACAGGCTTTTAGTGGGAATAACAATGAGTAAGCTGATATGATTTCCATGAAGAGGATGGTGAAACTTACAAGCATATGGCTAAAACTAGCTTAGCTACAGCCCTGCTCTGCACTCCTCACTTGTGGAAAATTCCCATTGCCTTCAGTCGGAGTTTTTTGTTTGAGTAAAACATGCAGGATCACCCTCTTAATCGAAATAAATGGAGACTTTGGTTGAGATCTTTTATTATAAATTTGAAGAATAGCTTGGTGTCCCCGTTCCGGCAGCAGTTTTGAAAATCTCATCCTTCATACCTATAAAAGCTGAATTGATTTTTTCATTTATTTTTTTTTAATTCCAACACCCCCTTTGGGGAAAAAAAGAAGTGAGAACTGCTTACTCATAGGGTAATGAACCCAGCCTGGCTAATTCAGCTGTGCGGCATGGACCAACCTGATTTGCCTAACACCGGAGGGTTACCACCTAAGTTACTCACAGCTCTTTCCTTCTGTGCCACGGAAGTGGACAGGAACACATGGTCCTTAAACAAGCAAAGCGATGCAAAGCACCTAAAGAAACAATCACTTTTATGAAGGATTAGCCATAACACTGATGAGGCCACAACCAGTTATAATATCCTCTGTCTTCATCTTATCATCACTCCAACATTGTTGAATGAAAAAGGAAAGAAGGGCCCTTAGACAGAGGCAACTAATTTGCTCACTGACTCCCTTCATCCTTTTCACCCAAGCAACTCTTAAAACTATCACTACAGCTGCACGAAGGGTCTGGTGGAGCTCTCAAAGCTGTTCCTACACAAAGAAATTCTGCTGTGTATGTGATACTGCATGTTCCGGGAGTTCCCCAAAACAGCTGGCCTCTCCAGACCAGAAGTCCTCTAAATGTATCGTAAGTACTTTGATCAGTTTCCCATGCAGTCAATAACATTTACTCAGGATGGAAGGTTTTGTGGCTTAGTCACTGAAAGCAGCTTGAAATTATTTACTGAAGAAGAATGTTGTTTGGGGGCAAGAACATTTTCTGAAAAAGATCAGATAATTTTCAAAGTGTAAATAAAACAACTCTGCTCTTTAGCATTTTCTTTTCTCCTTTCTTCCTCTACCCCTTTCCCTCATTACTTATTTTCCTGTCAGTTTGGCAGGGTGCTCAATGATTTACAATGGTGCTCTCTTAGAAAATTTGCTTTGGGAATGTCAGCTAATTAATTATTGTTTCAACATCATTTTTATTCTCGACCTTTGACCTCTTGGCAGCTTTGCAAAGCACTCTGACGCATTCCACATTTGCTCGGTAAATATTTCTTTCAAACCATTAATTGAGATACCAGGGAAAGAATGCATTGTCTTGAAAGAGAGCGAGGGAGAAAAAAAAAACAAAAAAGAGGGAGAGAAAACACAGATTTAGCTTACTGATCAGACACTAAACACAGATCAATGCAGATGACATTAGGCCCTGTGAAAAACGTAGTAGCTGACTGTGTATTTATTTCATGGTGGAAATGAATTTGCCAAGTACTATTACTCTTCTACAATTTTTTATAATCCACTTTCTCTCACTGTTTTGATTCCTCGATTCCCTACATAAATACACACGCTCTCTCTTGAATGGCACCATTTATCTTTACTCTGGCGGGGAGGTGATCGTTCTTTTCAGAGGCTGACACCGATGCCACAATGTGAATTAGTGGCACCTGTTGTTCTCCAAGTGATCCATCTGACACTTTCCCTCTCAGCCCTTAGCAGTATTTATTCCACCTTCATCCCCCTCTGCCAGCCTCCAAGACCTGTCCAGAGAACATGAACTGTCTAAGGGCTGCATTCTCTTCCTACAGGTATAAACCAGCAATCATTCTACTTAAGTCAGCAGAATACCACCACTGTAAAATGGGTGCAAATGAGAAGAGATTCTGCTCCCAAGGCTTCTCTGCTCCCTCCTCTGTTACCAGATGGTACCTCCATCCCCATCCCTGTTCCTCTCTTAGATTCTGATCCTGCAAGGAGCTCAGCGCAGGCTGACCCTGTGTTTTACTTAAGTCAGTGGAGTTCCATGCAAGTACAAGGATCAGTCCATGCTGAGCTCTTTGCAGGATCAAGGCCTAAGGAGGGACATGGAAGTGACAAAATGTTCAGTCTAGTCTGGATCTCCGTCATGGCCAAACCTTTACATTTACGATAGGCACCATCATTAAAACAACAGCAAATCAATAGGACATGATGAGACCCAGTTTAGCTCGGCTTTTTTTTTCTTTTCTTTTCTTTATTTCAAACATTTATTTCTAAAAATCAGTACTTTTTCAATACAGTTAAAACTAGAGATGGCCCAAAGCTGGGTCCTGATTTCAGATCAGAATTTCTTCACACTCCGGTGAGATCTGGATCCCTGCCCATTTCTGGCTGAAATAGGTACTTTGTTCAAATTAATCTGCTAAAATGCATTCAGCCCTTTTTTTGATAAATTGGAGGCTCTTATTTGTTACTGGAGGAAAAAATCATCACAAAAATGCAAACAAGTTAACAAACTGGGGCCTCAGTAGAGTGGTCTTTTGGTTAAAGCACAAGACTCAGAGTTTTGCCAACTCTGTTACACTCTGCCTATGTGACTTTGGGCAAGTTATTTAAGCCCATTTAGGTGTCTGCATCCATAAGAGCATGGAAATAATGTGCATGATTTTCAAAGATGTTGAGAACCCACAGCTCCCATAAAATTAAAAAAAGTTTGGTATTTAAATGTGGATTTAGGTGCTTAACTTTAAGGTACACAACTTGGAAAATTTTGGCATTTGGCTTTAATCGCTCTGTGTCTCAACTTTCACATCTGTATAATAGGTAAAGTAATAGTTCACTACCTTGTAGGGGCATTGAGAAGGTTAATTCCGTAATGTTTGCGAAGTGTTCTGAGACCTCAGATGGAAGGCATTATATAGATGCAAAGTATTATTTAATAAAGATCGGCTCATAGTACTTCATCATTTCAAATGGCACCAATTATACAAAATGTACGTTGATATATACTCTCTATTTCCGTAAAGTTGCTGCTGCATTTGGTTCAGACTTATTTGCAGTCTGATAACTATACCGATATGAATCATGCCAGGAAGAAGATTGTTTTACATAGTTTATCATTCATAAAACTATCTTTCCAAGAATTATTTTGTATGCACTATGGGCCAGACTCACGTGCTCCGGCTGTTCAAACGGCTCCGGTAATGCAAAGCAGCCATAAACCTTGAGTCTGTTTGTGTCACCAGAGTGGTGCGAAGCAGCTGAAATAAATCGACCAGTGAAGTTCACCCTGTTTCACATACTGACTTATGGTAGGTGCAGAATTTGTGATGGCCTTTAAAATAGACTATATTTTACTCCTTAAAAAACTACTAAAGATGTTCTGTAGATACATCAAATTAAGGTCATACTTGTAATTCCAAATTCCTTTTCAACACACAAAAGCATTACTCCTTCTCCAATGTCAAATTTCCAGGGGTCCCATAAAAACGACTTATTTCTGGAGGTCTGTGAGCACTATCTTATCTGGGCCAGACACACAGCATTTTATTAAAAAGTTACCACATCATACTTTTCAAGGTTTAGAAAATTGGAGAACTCATGCAAATGAAATAGTGCCCTAATCTGCATGTTCCGTACATATACATGAACTCATTAACGTAACCCTGTCCTTGAATTCTTTGCTCCCTCTCCGTCACACTTTTCATTTCCCCCCTCAGGTTTTCTCTCTCTTTCCAACCCAGTTACTTGGCTCCTTACTCGAATTTCCCCTCCATCCTACCTGGCCTTGTTCTCCAAGCTGCCAACTCTTGTGATTTTATTGAGAACCTTGCGATATTTAGTGTTTTTCTTAAACCCAAGCTCCGGGAGTGGAGCAATTTGATGAGGATCTCAGCTTTCATTATATGTGTTTCTAGCCTTCCAGCCACCATGGGCGATGGAGAAAAAGCTTGAAAACACAAGACTTAAAGGCTCAAAAACCAGAAGCTGAATAAAAATAACCCCACGTTTATTATTGTTATGTCTCCTATTTTTTAAGCCAAGATTTTGGGGGGCCTCACTCACGATTTTTGGATGGTTGAAATTAGCAGCCCAGGGCTTCCCCACTTCTTTCTCTAGCTTCCCACATTCCTTACTTTCATGTTTATCTTCTGGCTTCCCCCTCATCTCAAGTGTGGCCTCCAACATACCCACAACCCTTAATAATGTTTACACTAGCACCCCGTGGGACAACCACCTTTGCATTGCATTCAGGATCAGCAGCATTCCAGTTGCCTCTTATGGGGTTGTGCTAAGGCAGTAGGGAAGGGGCACCAGAACCCAATTCATCCACACAGGGACTGCTGCAATTCAGCACAGCGTGTTCATGGCAGTAGGGTGAGTAATGGTAAGATTATTTTCACGGACATATCTCCACTGGAAGTCCTTCACTCTGTGTTCATAAGGACACAGACAGGTAGGCCAAAGGGCAGAACAAGGCGCTTGTGTTTTGAATTTGTTGTTCACTTCAACTCTGTTTTTGAAAAGCCTTTCATCTGAATACATAACATATTAGCTCCCCAACTACTTCCCATGTAATTTGAAAAAAAAAAAAAAAAAAATCATTCAGAGCTCAGTAACCTCTCCCAGTGGTCCAGACAGTCTGGGGGTGAAAAAAATCCAGCAACTACACAGAAATTATATTTTCAAATGAATATATTTTCATCAAGTCTTCTGACAGCTGCCCTGTTATTGAGTTTGAGCTATTTGAAGACAGCTGCATAATTTTAGTTATTGATGAAAATACCTGTAAGATAAAGATTTGCCCATTTTTTTAACAATATCTTATTTCCTTCATGTCCACCCCAGCAGAGTGGGTTTAAATCACGGATGTCAAATGATTAAAAAAATGAATCGTGATTAATCGTGTGATTAATCGCACTGTTAAACAATAATAGAATACCAATTATTTACATTTTTTGGGTGTTTTCTACATTTTCAAATATATTTATTTCCATTACAACACAGAATACAAAGTGTACAGTGCTCACTTTATATTATTATTTTTATTACAAATATTTGCACAGTAAAAAACAAAACAAATAGTATTTTTCAATTCCCCCATTACAAGTACTGTAGTGCAATCTCTTTATCATGAAAGTTGAAGTTACAAATGTAGAATTATGTACAAAAAATAACTGCATTCGCAAAAAGAAAAGGAGTACTTGTGGGACCTTAGAGACTAACCAATTTATTTGAGCATAAGCTTTCGTGAGCTACAGCTCACTTCATCGGATGCATCCGATGAAGTGAGCTGTAGTTCACGAAAGCTTATGCTCAAATAAATTGGTTAGTCTCTAAGGTGCCACAAGTACTCCTTTTCTTTTTGCAAATACAGACTAACACGGCTGTTACTCTGAAACCTGCATTCAAAAATAAAACAATGTAAAATTTTAGTGCCTACAAGTCCACTCAGTCCTATTTCTTGTTCAACCAATCACTCAGACAAACAAGTTTGTTTACATTTGAAAGCGATAATGCTGCTTCTTGTTCACAATGTTACCTGAAACTGAGAACAGGTGTTCACATGGCACTGTTGCAGCCATCATCGCAAGATATTTACATGCCAGATGCACTAAAGATTCATATGTCTCTTCATGCTTCATCCACCGTTCCAGAGGACATGTGTCCAGACTGATGACAGGTTCTGCTCGATAACAATCCAAAGCAGTGTGGACTGACGCATGTTCAATTTCATCAGCTGAGTCAGATGCCACCGGTAGAAGGTTGATTTTCTTTATTGGTGGTTCAGGTTCCGTAGTTTCTGCATCTGAGTGTTGCTCTTTTAAGACTTCTGAAAGCATGCTCCACACCTTATCCCTCTCAGATTTTGAACAGCACTTCAGATTCTTAACCCTTGGGTCGAGTGCTGTAGCTATCTTTAGAAATCTCACATTAGTATCTTCTTTGCGTTTTGTCAAATCTGCAGCAAAAGTGTTCTAAAATGAACAACATGTGTTGAGTTATCATCCGAAACGGCTATAACATGAAAGATATGGCAGAATGCAGGTAAAACAGAGCAGGAGACATACAATTCTCCCCCCAAGAATTCTCTCACAAACTTATTTAACGCATTCTTTTTTTAATGAGTGTCATCAACATGGAAGCATGTCCTCTGGAAAGGCGGTTGAAGCATGAAGGGGAATATGAATGTTGAGCACATCTGGCACGTAAATACCTTGCAATGCTGGCTACAAAAGTGCCATGCGAATGCCTGTTCTCACTTTCTGGTGACATTGTAAATAAGAAGCAGGCAGCGGTATCTTCTGTAAATGTAAACAAACTTGTTTTTCTTAGCGATTGGCTGAACAAGAAGTAGGACGGAGTGGACTTGTAGGCTCTAAAGTTTTGCATTGTTTTGTTTTTGAGTGCACTAATGTAACAAACAAAAACAAAATCTACATTTGTAAATTGCATTTTCACAATAAAGAGATTGCCCTACAGTACTTGTATGAAATGAACTGAAAAATACTATTTCTTTTGTTTATCATTTTTACAGTGCAGATATTTGTAATAAAAATAACAATATAAAGTGAGCAGTATACACTTTGTATTCCGTGTTGTAATTGAAATCAATATATTTGAAAATGTATAAAACATCCAAAAATATTTAAATAAATGGTATTCTATTATTGTTTAACATCCAAAAATATATAATAAATTTCAATTAGTATTCTATTGCAATTAAAACTGTGATTAATAGCGATTAATTTTTTAATCACAATTAATTTTTTTGAGTTAATCCCGTGAGTTAACTGCGATTAACTGAGAGCCCAAGTTTAAATATTTTATGGTAAGAACATGTTTCTGTTGAGCTTACAGGTGATATGAAGAATTTTCTGGGACTTTAGCTACAAATATAATCTCAGTGAAGGATTCAGAGCAGAAATAACCTTCAGAATGTGGATTGCACATTCAAGCAAAAGGTTTGCACCTTAAGGCCAAAATTTTCAAACCTGAGTGCCTAAAATCAGACTCTTAAATTCATACTTGGGCATCTTAAATAGAATGGCCTGATTTCAAAGGTGCTGAGTGACTTCAGTGGATTTTGCAGATGCACAGCGCTTCTAAAAATCAGACCATTGCTATTTAGGTTTCTAGCTATGCAAATAGGATGCTAACTTTAAGCACTCAGCTGTGGCCTGAAATCCTTTCAATTCCCATGTACAGAGGTATCTTTGGCGACAAAGTTCCTCCTTTGCCTTGGTTGGTCCTGCGCTTTTTGGTGGATTTGCTCTCCTCAGAGGTTCACGGCAGCCTTCAGTTTGTCCTCTTCTGCTAGAGGCTCAAACCTGCCGTTCAGTCAGCTAACCTCATCACTGGCCAACATGGGAGAAATGGAGAACAATCTCTACAGTCTCTGTTGTCCCACTAGTGGGTTGGGGACAGGCCAGTTCCCTTTCCAAATTAGACCTTTCCTTCTGGTGTTGCTCACAGACCAAGTCAACTCCTCCTGTGTCCGATCAGGAGTTGGAGGGATGGGGGGAACCTGGGCCCACCCTCTACACCAGGTTCCAGCCCAGGGCCTTGTGGATAGCAGCTGTCTACGTCTCCTGTATCAGCTGCATGACAGCTACAACTCCCTGGGCTACTTCCCCATGGCCTTCCCAGCACCTTCTTTATCCTCACCACAGGATCTTCCTCCTGAAGCCTGATCACGCTTGCACTCCTCAGTCCTCCGGCAGCGCACCCTCTCAGTCTCTGCTCCTTGCACACCCCCCACTAACTGATGGGAGGTCCTTTTTAAACCAGGTGTCTTGATTAGTCTGCCTGCCATAATTGGTTCTAGCAGGTTCTTGATTGCTCTAGGGCAGCCCCTGCTCTGGTCATGCAGGGAACAGAAAACTATTCATCCAGTGGCCAGTATATTTGCCTTCGACCAGATTCCTGTACCCCACTGGCCTGGGTCTGTCACACTTTCTATCTAAGGTTTTCTATAGGGTTCGTCACTACCATGTCTTCTAAACACTGCAACCCCACTGCAGCTGAATAAAAACATTCTTATAAGGGCAGAGTACTATAGAGCGTTCCCACCCCAGACTTTCACCCTTGGTGACCTGAGATGGAACTCTGGGTAGATAACAAAGGAGAACTCATCTTAGATTCTAGGGGGCATTTTTCCACGAACGACAAAACAAATCTTCTCCACAGCTGCCTCTCCAGGAAACACTCATGTGTGAACTATCAGGAATATTACAATGAATAAGTAGAGCTCTGTAACAAAGCTTAACTCAGTGCTTGCTTATCCTATGGCAGGGGCTCCCAAATTTTTTTGCCAGCATGACCCCATTTTAATGAAGTATTTCCTGCTGGGACCCCAGACAGCCTGGAAGGCACCATATTGAAGAGCAAAATGGCATCCTCCACACAGGTGAGGTCATGCTGCACAGGAGGTCAGGCTGTGAGGAGCGAAATGGTGTCCTCCACACAAGAGAGATCACCGTGACCCCATCTGCTGATGGCATGACCCCATTTGGGGGCCTGACCCACAGTTTGGGAACCATTGTCCGATGTTTTGATCAAGCCAATCCTATTTGTCCATCTCCCTTCTTTTAGTGCAATACAGGGTAGCTGCATTTGTACAGTGTTCCAAATCAAGAGAAAAGTTAGTATTATGTTCTCTGAGGAGTCATTGATATTTACCAACATTTTAAGAAATTGACTTATTTAGCGGGGTAGCACTCAGAAGGTTTTGTTACAAGAATTTAAGGCAATAATCCCCACAGGAAATGTAGCAGCCATTAGTTATAAAATCCCTCTCCCTGTTGTCATCCCAGGACTGGCTGGTATAATTAAGGAAATACAACAGGAGCCGGAATCTTTCTGGCTCATCAGACTTTGATGGATAGAAGATGAAGAATGTAAATGCAGTCTTTCCCAAACCTAACCTCAGAGTGGGCAAGTATGGCAGCATAGTTAAAATAACTGGGGTTGGACTACACACAATGAGGAACACCTCAAATGGGTTGATGTACTTAATGAAGGAAATGCCAAAGAACTTATCAGATAACTGGACCAGGAAGCCAGAATCATCAAATACTGACCACTGATGAAGCCAGGTTACCAGACAAGATGGGCTGGGCTGGCATGGCAAATCCTACATTCCGATGACTAGCATATGCAGTATCTTTATCAACAATACGCCCAACCCAACCAATGATCTTGACTCCTCAACTCAAACTGAAGCTCCTCCTTGCCAAACTTGATGACTGTGACAACAGAAGGCAGAGGGAACAACGGGATGAATCCTGGAACAGGCCTGGGATTTGATGGACTCAAATGAACCAGGTTATGAACATGACCAAGTATTTTAGGTTTTTACTTCTTTTGATAATCATACCTCTTGTGGTTTCATTTTATTTGAACTCAGGTTTTAAGATGTATTTGGATTAGTTGTATTGTGGAAAAACACAGAGATATTCTTGGCGTTCGGATATAAATATGGGGTTCTCATCGGTGTTTTCAGTTGAATTTTAATGGCAAAGCTGACATAGGTTCTTATATAAAGGCCAAATGTCCAGGCTAACTTTTATCCATAGTTGTGCAAAATCCCTTGGATTGACTAATCCTAGCCCTGTCATGCTAAATAAAATGAAAGACAGATCTGGAATGTAAAGACAAGCCCACACGTTGCTGTCAGTCCAGTTATGATAGCAATAACTAGCTTAACCAACACAACATGGGGAAATTGCATGGGTAATGGGCGTGGATTGAACAATCTCCCAGAAAACTACTTGATAAATAATGCCATTTGAAGATAGCTAATAAAGTGCAATTTGGGTCTAGACTGTCTGAACTTTTGGATGAAATGGAGTTTTCGTGCTCTCCTCGCTCATATCAGAGCCCAGGGACAGGCTCAATACACCAATTACTGCAGGAGATGATGCAGCAGCTATCAAATTAATGAAATTAAACTTATCCCCAGAGCCAGCTGGCATACTCCAGGATTTTGCTGCTTAATTAGTGGGCTTTGTTCTGATCCTGCTTCAGTGGTTCCATGGGATTCTGAACTCAAGAGAGGAGCTGTGCGCCATGAATCTTGTTTCCACATTTTTTAGTCCATAAGAAAGCTAAGGGGGTCCCAGGAAGTGGTGTGGACATTAACATTTTGGCAAAGGTACTGAAGGGGTCAGGCCAAGAATTCTATGACCAAATCCTCTGCAGCTGATCAGTCAGGATACTAGACTTGATCCTGCACAGTGTTGTGTATATAAATCCAAATTATAAGGTGATGAGCAGGGCAGGGAATGCAGGGAACCAAGCTCCTATGCTAATGAAACCACTGCTGTGCAGATGTCAAGTAACTCTTCCTTAGCAGCAGGAGGAAAGCCAGAGATGAAAATACACAGCTAAGGAACTCACTTGCATGCTGGTGTCTCTTCAGACGTGTGCATTTTTGACTCACACCCTACTACTTTATTAGCAGGTGTTCCTGCGTGTAAAGGAGGGGGATGAAATTTACCCTGGGCAGAGGGCCAGCACAAGGTCTGCTTGCCACGGGAGTCCCTGAGGGCTGACATAGGACTCCAGTGATTTTAACACACCTTGTTGTGTAGGCCCTCTGTAAAGAGACGTATTTCACCCTGGGCGCACAGGGATATGGAGACTTACTGCATTTCAGTGTTTGGCTATGCCCATTGCGTAACGATACCGGCACCCATAGCTGGGTTCTGTTCACACAGTTGTCTCTGTACTCGGGTATGTATGTAGGTCACCAAGTCTGGGCAGTAGTGGAACACAGTGGGGGACGGGATGCATGAATTCCAAAGTCAAGGACTACCAAGAACACCCTGCCACCAGCCTCCTCCCGTTTAACCGGCGAGCATAGCTCCAACGCTTCCAATGACACATCAAAACCGCCATGGTAACGAACGGAGACAGAGGCATCGCTCCAATAGTCAGGAGCCAAGCCACTTTAGGACTTTATAGGACAAAAACCAACCCCTTAAACTTCATCTTGGAGTCAATTTAGAGTCAATATTGCCAGGTGGATAGGGCCCTGGATTAGCAGTCACCTGCTGTGGCACATCACTGCCACTCTTTATGCCTTTTTTCCCCTCCCACCTTTCCTTTATATTGTCTATTTACATTGCAAGGTTCTTAGGACAAGGACTCTCTCTTGCTAAGTGTGTGCACTGTGTCTAGAGCAGTGGTCACCGACTGGAGACTCTCCCAGTTGATGGCGATCTTGGGCCGCTAAAGGTCTGGCAGTGCAGCGGGACTGCCATGAAGACAGGCTCCCTTCCCTGCCTGCCCCGGCCCCATGCCACTCCCGGAAGCGTCCAGTGCAGCCTCGCGGCCCCAAGGGAGAGGGGAAGCAGAGGTCTCTGTGCGCTGCTCCTGCCTGCAACACCGCCCCTGCAGCTCCCATTGGCCAGGAATGGGGAACTGTGGCCAATGGGAGCTGCGGGGGCAGTGCCTGTAGAGAGGGGCAGCGCACAGAGCCATATCCACCCCCCAGGGGCCGCAGCACTTTGGTCCCTTCTGGGAGCAGCGTGGGGCAAAGGCAGGCCTGCCTTAGTCCTGCTGTGCTGCCTGAGGCATATGCCACCTGGAAGAGCCTGCACCCGAACCACCAGCCCTGAGCCCCCTCCCGGAGCCAGCACCCCTCACCCCCTCCTGCACCCCAACTCCCTGCCCCAGGCTCAGCCCAGAGCCCCCTCCCACACTCCAAACCCCTCGGCCCCAGCCCAGAGCCCACATCCCCTCCCAAACCCCAACCCCAGCATGGTGAGAGTGAGTGAGGGTGAGGGACAGCGAGTGACGGAGGGCGGGGGGGATGAAGCAAGCAAGGCGGGGCTTTGGGGTAGGGGTAGATCCTGGGTTGCACTTAAATTCAAAAAGTGATTGTGTGTGTAAAAAGGTTGGAGACCACTGGTCTAGAAGAATGTGGCCCTGATCTCAGTTCAGTCCTCCAGGTGTTACCATAATATTAATAATAATCAGTGAAATGTGGACAAGAGTGATCCAGCGGATATAGTGTACTTGGACTTTCAGAAAGCCTTTGACAAGGTCCCTCACCAAAGGCTCTTAAGCAAAGTAAGCAGTCATGGGATAAGAGGGAAGGTTCTCTCATGGATCAGTAACTGGTAAAAAGACAGGAAACAAAGGGTAGGAATAAATGGTCAGTTTTCACAGTGGAGAGAGGTAAATAGAGCATCCCCCAAGGATCTGTAGTAGGACCAGTGCTGTTCAACATATTCATAAATGACCTGGAAAGAGGGGTAAACAGTGAGGTACCAACATTTGCAGACACAAAATTAGTCAAGATAGTAAAGGCCAAAGCTGACTGCAAAAAGATACAAAGGGATCTCACAAAACTGGGCAACAAAACGATGGATGAAATTCAATGCTGATAAATGCAAAGTAATACACATTGGGAAACATAATTAAGGCTATGTTTTAGTCACAGATATTTTTAGTAAAAGTCATGTACAGATCATGGACAGTAAACAAAAATTCATGGCCCATGATCTGTCCATGACTTGTATTATATACCCCAGACTAAATCTTGGGGAAGGGGTGCCGGGGGGTGGGGTGGGGGGTTCAGCCCAGGACCCCTGCTGCTCCTGTGGGGGGAAGAGAGGGTTGGCAGGCTCCCTACCACATACAAAATGATGGGTTCTAAATTAGCTGTTACCCATCAAGAAAGAGATATTGGAGTCACTGTGGATAGTTCTCTGAAAACATCTTTTCAATGTGCAGCAGCAGCAGCTACCAAAAAAATAAACCTAACAGAATGTTAGGAAACATTAGGAACTAGATAGCTAATAAGACAAAAAGTATCATAATGCCACTATATAAATCCCCCTGGTCGCCAGGGGAAGTTGTGAAGGCCAAAAGTACAATTAAGTTAAAAAAAGAATTAGATGAGTTCATGGAGGATAGTTCATGGTCAGGGACACAACCCCATGCGCTGGGTGTCCCTAAACTCCTGACTGCCAGAAGCTGGGACTGGATGACAGGGGACGGATCACCCAATAAATTGCCCTGTTCTGTTCATTCCCTCTAAAGCATCTGGGACCAGCCACTGCTGGATGACAGCATACAGAGCTAGATGGATCTTTGGTCTGACCACGTATGGCCGTTCTTGTGTTTAAAACGGGTAGCCAGTGCAGAGCACAGGTGTAACATGCTCTCTACACAAAACTTTATTTAATAAACAGGCTGCCTCATTCTGTCCTGCGTAAAGTGATCTGAAAGCATAGCCCTATGTAGAATGCCTTGCAGTAATTCTCTCTGAAGGTGACAAAGACACAGACAAATGTGGTGAAAATCTACATTCAACAGGAAAAGACCCAACTTTTTTGCCCGGTGTAAATGGTTAAAAGCACTCTTGGCTGCTGTTGCTACCTGGGTACCCACAAGCAGCTGGGGACATAGCAAGATGCACAAGGTGCATACCTTAGCTACAAATAGCAGACAAACTCCCCCACCAGAGGCACTGCTATAATTGTCACCCGTTCTTCTCGTTGGCTCCCGCAGTCAACAGCATTTCCATCCTAGCTGGGTAGAGTCCCACAACAGCAGGAGTGAAAGGGGTGGAAATAGTAAGACCCAGTCCTGGTGCCATGAAGGTATCCTGAGTCCAAGTCCAACACCTCAACCACAAGACCATCCTTCCTCTCTGCCAGCTTCTTTCTCACATAGACACAAGTCATTAGCTCCTTACCTCCGCCATGCTGATCAAAAAGGATACTCACCCTACCTTGAGTTGAATTGGGCTATCCCAAGGTGACTATTATTAACATGCAGATACTGGTGTGTTACTCTTGCAATGGCATTCTCTCAAAAGAATGATCAAAATTTTAACCAATAAAGCTGCAGAGGGATTTAATTCACAGCCGTGGTTCCTTATTGCTCCAGATGATAGGGTGTGCTATAGGACAATGAAAATGCTCTGATGCCTACTACCCAAAATATACATGGTTATTGGAAAATGCACTGGGTTGGCATGATGAAGGCACTTTGGGGTATAAGCCATGGATCTCTCGAGCCATAAAAACAGCTTGGGCTGTCTCTTTCCAAACACATTTTTGAAAGGCACTTCCATTCCTCTGTATCCTATTTCACTGGCCAGAGGAGAGTCATCTCTGCACTCATCTGCTGTCAGAAAAGATTTGTTACACTGCGGATTATTCATTGCCCAGCAAGTCATTCTAAGGAACTGGAGGAGAAATAATCCACCCAAAAGTGCTGTTGACTGTTGAAACTGGCAGAACTGAAACAAAGGCCCCTTGCTCAAAACTACTGCTTCGGGATCATGGGGAAGTCTGGGGCTTTTCAAAGACACTGCTGTTTGATGGGACTATGACCTTGTGGGAAGGGAGGCTGGGAATTTCAAAGGATGTTAAGGAAGTTAGGAGTCCAACAACCACTGGACTGGGAAATGGGTGCCTAACTCTGTTAGACCCTTTGTAAAGCCCAGCCGGCGTCTGTGCTTATGTGACTTGTCAGAATTGAATAGTTTATTTGTTGCTGTTCTTGACAAGGCTTAGGTGTAGCCTGTAGGCTAAATCTCCCATCATCTAAACTCCATCCAGCCCCACTGAAGCCAATGAACACATGGATCAAGATGGGTGAAAGATAGCACCCGACAGTCAAAAAGTAATACAGCCTACGCTTCCTGCATCTGGACATCACTAGGTAAAAAATAAACATCTTGCTTTGTGGAACGGTTTGGCTTCATTCTGCAGGTTTAAAGTAAAGTATTCTGTAGAATAATCAGTTGAATGAAATGGGACCAGGATGACACTCTAATGGGGTGGTCGGAGGGCTGTAATAGAAACGTTCTTTCTTCGCACTGTATAGTGCTTTTATCATTTTGTTTTTAACATAAGACATGAGAGCTCTTTCAAAGCCCACTCCAAGGAGGGCAAGCACCAGGGAAATCTGAAAGGCGACAGCAAGCAGTCAATCTCTGACCCAAAGGCTGCCAAAGTGGGTGGGTTTGCATTCCCAGGACACATAGCAGAAAGAACATCAAACACAATTACATGTGGGGCAACTGGAAGAGCAACTAACCCCAGGCGGTGTATAATATTGAAGACTCTTGCATACGCTACAGCATAAACATCTTCTTTAAAGCTGTCCTCATTTCCTCTGGTGTCCCTAGATGTTCTAAATTTGATTTGGAAGTTAGTAGAACAGACATGGACCTTATATGTTTATTTTGGTATCACACTAATGGGGTCAATTTTTTGCACAGAGTGTGTGCTTACATATATATATGGCTTGATTTTTTCCAGAGATGTTACAAACCAAGAACTCTCACTGACTTCAAGTGATGATATAGGCACTCAGCCCTTCTAAAATCAGGCCCAGCCTGTGTGTGTAATAAATCTATCTTTTTTATTTACCTCAAAATTAAAAAGAGGTTTTCGTATGAAGTCAGCTTTACATCTATTTCATACAGATAACATGTAGAATGTCCTCTAGGGTTTTGAATACATTTACATACTTTCACAATTAACCCTAATGAAACAAATGTAGCATTTTTCCAAGCAGATATACTCAAAGCTGGAAAATACACAGCGCTTAAATAGATCTCATTATATCAGCTACCCCAAATCTCTCCTCTTTATATATGGAGGATTAGGCTTCTTTTCACTGTCATGCAACATTAAAATAGGAAGGCATACACAAGGCTGACACGGATTTGACAAAAAATTAATGATTTGTACATCACTTTAATGCTTTAAATCTGCAATTCATGTATGCTAATTAGGTCATAATGGGGCTGTCTGAGAACAGAACTGTCATAAGGCTTCTCTGTAGGTTTCTGGAAACAGAGATACAGCACTGCCGGCCCCTGGTTGGCTCCTGGAATCTGCGCTGTAACCTGGCAGATCTATGATACCATTTTTTTCTTACACAATTGTTTCCTGGCTGTGGTGCTTTAATCTATCAGAAGGATGATGGCATATCTCAAATAGCTAGCTCCTGGATTCTGTGATACATCCTACTGGAAACTGTGTATAGTCACTATATCTCAGTGATTGATTCTTGGATTTTAAGCTGTCACACTGTATCTCTGAGGGCAGCTGTCAGGTTCCTGGATGCATGAGGATGTATTTATGCAGCATGGTATGAAAAAAAATACATATAACTCTTTTATTTACAGATAAGTAAGGTTGTAAAACTTAGAGAAAAAAACAAAGGGGAATTCAAAGCAGGGCTGTATTTTATGCTCCTGTTGAAAAGCCTTGCATATCTTTCTGTTACAGGAAAATAAAACTACTCCCTTATTCAGAGATCTCTTTCTTAGTCTTGCACTAGTGGTGCAAAGACACAGGCTGTCACAGCAGAAAGAGAAAGCCACTTCACCAATCAAACAACAGGAAGCAGCGTGTCTTGCTAAATGGTAACATCGCAGAATATCTTGCTCTATGATAGCACAAGGTTTCTGTTGACTCTTTTTTTTTAAATGAGTTGTAGCAAAACACCAAGTTTATTGACAGCCTGCATGAGGGCATAAAGCAATAGAGAAGGAAGTTTTGCTTTCCCAGGGGACTGCTGACCAGGAATAATCCCATACAGATATCATAGACCTCCCTGGTCCAAACCCCATTTAAGTCAGTGAGATCCTTCAATGGACCTTTGATCAGGCCCTAAATGAGCAGTTTAGGCAGGGGACATAGGATACTGCCATGTGGAGAAGGACAGGGAGAGGCTAATTAACATTACAGACAAACATGTAAGTGATGTTGGTTTTAATAATGACTGGGAAGAGGCATGCGGAGATGGTGTGTCTAGAAAATTTTTTTTTAAAAAAAGCAATATGGAACCAACAAGACCACATGGCGTTGGTCAACAAGATGACCAGTTTTGTTCAACATCTTTATCAATGATCTGGATGATGGGATGAATTGCACCCTCAGCAAGTTTGTGGATGACACTAAGCTGCAGGGAGAGGTAGATACCCTGGAGGGTAGGGATAGGGTCCAGAGTGACCTAGACAAATTGGAGGATTGGGCCAAAAGAAATCTGATGAGGTTCAACAAGGACAAGTGCAGAGTCCTGGACTTAGGACGAAAGAATCCCATGCACTGCTACAGGCTGGGGACCGACTGGCTAAGCAGCAGTTCTGCAGAAAAGGACCTGGGGATTACAGGGGATGAGAAGCTGGATATGAGTCAGCAGTGTGCCCTTGTTGCCAAGCAGGCTAACAGCATACTGGGTTGCATTAGTAGGAGCATTGCCAGTAGATCGAGGGAAGTGATTATTCCCCTCTATTCGGCACTGGTGAGGCCACATCTGGAGTAACATATCCAGTTTTGGTCCCCCCCACTACAGAAGGGATGTGGACAAATGGGAGAGAGTCCAGTGGAGGACAATGAAAATTATTAGGGGGCTGGGGCACATGAATTACGGGGAGAGGCTGAGGGAACTGGGGTTATTTAATCTGCAGAAGAGAAGAGTGAGGGGGGATTTGAGAGCAGCCTTCAACTACCTGAAGGGGGGTTCCAAAAAGGCTGGAGCTAGGCTGTTCTCAGTGGTGGCAGATGACAGAACAAGGAGCAATGGTCTCAAGTTGCAGTGGGGGAGGTCTAGGTTGGATATTAGGAAACTCTATTTCACTAGGAGGGTGGTGAAGCACTGGAATGGGTTGTGACGGTGCCCCCCATAAGGCTTTAGGGAGATATGCTTATGAATGTACAAATGACATAACTAGAATATATTTTATGCTACATATGCCGTGTAACATCTCTCTGTAGAGGTTATGATCTACTGAATCTATTAATCCTATTTGTATGCATCATTTTTGTATTTAAAGTTATGAATATTGGCTGTGTACTGGCTTGATTTTTAAGTAACCTTTGTAAAGCATTTGGTCAGCTTCTTGAGAAAGGAATGTGCAAATCAAGAAGTACTTAAAGTACAATGGATCTTGGAATGCTCCAATCCACATAAGAAGTCTACTTGAGGACGTTTAAGGTAGCATGTGACCCATGGCTGCTACCTGGTAAGAAACTGTGAGTCATGCATGGACATGTGACTTGCCCAGGTGACTCCAGATCTTCATCTTGGAGCTGGACTTCGCATGGGAGAGAGGAGGGGGTCTCCACCCACAAGAGAAAGTCTATTTAAGCCCATGGGAGACCCCTCCATTTGGTCTTCAGCTGGCTAAGGAGATAGCCTCTCCACCCCCAAGGATACTTGAAAGAAACTGGAACAAAAGACAGTAACTACAGAGGGAGACCTGGACTGGACTAAAAGGAGATTAGTCTGTAAAAGGAAGCTTATTGGAACTGAAAAGGAGTACTTGTGGCACCTTAGAGACTAACCAATTTATTTGTTGGTTTGTCTCTAAGGTGCCACAAGTACTCCTTTTCTTTTTGCGAATACAGACTAACACAGCTGTTACTCTGAAACCTGTCATTATTGGAACTGGTGAGGTTTTGTCTGTATTCAGTTTTATTAGACATAGACTTGCAGGTTTTATTTTACTTTGCTTGGTAATTCACTTTGTTCTGTCTGTTACTACTTGGAACTACTTAAATCCTATTTTCTGTATTTAATAAAATCACTTTTTACTTATTAATTAACCCAGAGTATGTATTAATACTGGGGGAGGGGGCAAACAGCTGAGCATCTCTCTCTATCAGTGTTATAGGGGGCGCACAATTTATGAGTTTACCCTATATAAGCTTTATACAGGGTAAAACGGATTTATTTAGGGTTTGGACCCCACTGGCAGTTGGGCATCTGAGTGTTGAAGACTGGAACACTTCTGTAAGCTGCTTTCAGTTAAGCCTACAGCTGTTAGGGGATGTGGTTCAGACCTGGATCTGGGTTTGCAGCAGGCTAGCGGGTCTGGCTCAAACCAGGCAGGGCACTGAAGTCCTAAACTGACAAGGCAGGAAAGTAGGAGCAGAAGTTGTCTTGGCACATCAGGTGGCAGCTCCCAAGGGGGTTTCAGTGATCCAACCCATCACATGGGTTACCTAGGGAGGTGGTGGAATCTCCATCCTTAGAAGTTTTTAAGGCCCAGCTTCACAAAGCCTTGGCTGGGATAATTTAGTTGGCGTTGGTCCTGCTTTGAGCAGGGGGTCGGACTAGATGACCTCCTGAGATCTCTTCCAACCCTAATCTTCTATGATTCTATGACTTTAGTTGTTGAATCTCTTCCCCATCAGCTTCTCTTTTAGGACACTAAGCTCTTTAGCACAGGGACTATATAAGGTCAGAACTTGAGAACTGTAAATCATTGTGAAATCCAGCCATGTCAATGGTTCTAAGCCTCATTACACCAGGGGAGGATCTGGACCTAGATCATCCTACGTGTCTGTACATCACCTTGCACATTTTGGGCACTATCACAGTATAAATAATAACATCCACCAGCAGGCCTTTGTGAGGGTGCAATCATCACAGGTTGTTCTCTTTTCTTCATGCCATGGTTATTCCTATGAAAGGTTTCAGAGTAACAGCCGTGTTAGTCTGTATTCTCAAAAATAAAAGGAGTACTTGTGGCACCTTAGTCTCTCAGTGAGCCTTCTTATAATGCCACATGTTTACAGTGCAATGCAGATATATTCAAGGACTGAGCAAAGTGGTCTCCCATGTATCCTTTTGGGCATAGCCCCATGTAAAGCGGCATTGTATTCCACATAAGTGATCGCTATTAATTGTATTACAGGGGTGCCTGGAAGTCCCAGCGGAGAGCAGGGCTCCATTGTGCTGGGCACTGTACATACACAAGGTGAGAGACAGTCCCAATCCTAAAGAGGTGAAGTAGACAGGACAGGTGGTGGGGGTGGGAAACTGAGGCACAGAGAGGGAAAGGGACTTGCCCTAAGTCACACAGCAGGTCAGTGTCAGAGCCAGGAGCACAGCCCAGGTTTTCTGAGTTCCAATATAGCATCCTTTCAACTAGGCTGTACATCCTCTCATACAATTAACGTCTCTCCAATCTAGCGTCCTCTGCCTAAAGCCAGTGCACAAGCTTTATTTTTAAATCTTACGTGTTTTCAGAGCCACTAGCTGCAGAGATGTTGCTTTAACATAGAATGCCTGCAGGAGCTACTCCTGTTACACACACCACATGGGAGTGGTCATCGTGGGGTTTGAAGGTATGAGCTGCAGTATAATCAGTTTTCAGAGTAGCAGCCATGTTAGTCTGTATCCGCAAAAAGAAAAGGAGGACTTGTGGCACCTTAGAGACTAACAAATTTATTTGAGCATAAGCTTTCGTGAGCTACAGCTCACTTCATTGGATGCATTCAGTGGAATGCATCCAATGAAGTGAGCTGTAGCTCACGAAAGCTTATGCTCAAATAAATTTGTTAGTATAATCAGTGAGAGCCTCTATGAATGCCCCGGCTTTGGCCTTTTGCTGTTCAGATATTCTTGTTCCAGTATTGAGCAGGATGTGTAGACAGGTAAACAACACTGGCCTTCACACAGAAGGGGGCCTTGCTACAGAACAGATCTTATTTGAAGCATTAGAGTCATCTAAATTAAACACTCAGCCTTTGCCACCAATTGCTACACAGAGATATCCTTTTTCTCTAGACTCCAAGGACGGTAGAATAGCCGTAGTCCCTGAGTGTTATTGGTTGGTAGACGTTGGTCTAATGACTGTATACTTATTCATTATGCACAGGCTGTAGCTCCTTTAAGCGTAGGTAGGCTAGAGACCACATATGAGCATGAAATATGCTTGTTTAGAGCAATATTTCCAGCACCTTTGTAAGGTGTTATGCCGTCGCTAATCCAGCTCTAAGCTGGCTTCCGGCTGAATACAAACTGATGCTTCTGCAGCCCTGGAAGATCATACAAAGGCAGAGACAACTATTCTTATGAACTTTCCACCTTCCGTTTGCTTTTCGGCTAAGGCCCATATATAGCAAGCCAACCCGCACTTTTGTGGCTGGGCCAAGTGAAGCAAGAGGAAGTCCAGATACAAAGCACTTGTTATAAAAAGAGGGTCCCTATGCCTTTCAAGTGCTTGGCTAATATTCAGGGGTGCGAGTGTGCATGCGTGGGAGTGAGAGAATGAATTGATTTAGGGCCCAGTCCCACGAGTCCTTACATACAGGTAGCCCAAGGGTACGGTGCTCCAGTTCAGAGCAAAAGTGGGTGGAAGCTACCGGTAAGTTTAAGCACTCGGTGTAAGGGTGTGCCTACACAAAAGCACCACAGCAGCTGTGCTTTTGTGCTGTTGTGGCACTATAGTTTAGCTGCTTCCAACGATGGACAGGAGGAGTAGTTCCCCATCACTGCTGTTAATCCATCTCTCCGAGAGGTGGGAGCCGGGTGACAGAAGTATTCTTCCACCTCCCTCGCTGCATCTACAGAGGGGTTAGGCTGATTTAACTACAGCACTCCGGGTGCAAAATTTTTCACCGCCCAAAGCAACATAGAAAGGCCAATCTAATTTGTAGACCAAGCCTAAGCCTCCACACTGAGCAGAACTAAATCTTAAACCTCCTGCACACCCACTCCCCTTGCTTTCAGCAGGGCAGAACGTAGGTGAAGAAGAGTCATGTCTGAAGGGACATGGGTATAAATGCAATTTCCAATATGCCAATGAGGCGCTTAGCTAGGAATTCCCTTCTTTGACCTCTCTTGCTATTACTCAGGAGGAACTTATGAACCAAACCGCAATGTGTTAATGTAACACTGAATTGCACTGTACTCTGTCCAATCCGCTGTTCTTCATGTTGTGATGCTTCCCAGTGGTACCCAGGGTTGAGAGGCACCTCACGACCATCTGCCCTTAGCAGGAAGAAGCCTTTTCTGTGCCTGCTGTGGGTCTGCTCCCCAGCTGCTCTGGCCATGGGGATGCTTGTGTCGCCCAAGACCTCACAGATCCCCTGTCACTCTACAGGTTAGCAATAGCCTCACCCCAACCTGCAAGCCCTCTGAGAATCTCCCTGGAGCTGCCAACCCCTGGTACACTGGACACTTGCAGTAGTCACAGATTTGCTGCTTCCACAGAAAACGGTACATCCCAGCTTACCAGTTCCACCTCAGGACACCACTCCACCTCACGCAGCACTGGTTATAGTGAAATTCAGTATATGTTTATTTAACAAAGCGTGGGGATTCAAGGAGTAGCAAATAGAAGTAGTGGAAACAAATGGTCAGATATAAAACATCATCATAACATACATTCTAGAGCTTAGACTTCATTCAGAAGACACTTGGGTCTTGTAGACCATGGCTCACCTAAATCCTTGCAGCGCTTTACAGCCTCCTTTCATGACAAGTACGCAGTGCCATCTTGCCCCTCAGTGTGTTTCTTGCCCCCACACCTTCCCCAAGATATACCAGTCCCATCCTTTGTCATTATTCATGACCAGGACACTCCCTGCTTTTAGTTTCATCTTGTAGATTTCGCCACTAGCTTAGGATGCACATTGGTGGAAGCCAGGATGAGCCTTTTATGCTTGTGGGGTGGCTACTGGTGTCAGGGATCCAACAGTAGCATAAGATTAACCCCAGGTTACAGGGCAGGCAGCGACTGAGCTCCTGACTGGTTTGGGTAGTCCCCAGAACATCACAGGGAGGCACTCCGTGTTAGTCAATGGATTCACCTGGCAGGGCAGGAAATTCCTCACAGAAAAGGAGGCATATTAAGGCTCTGGGACATTATCTGTATAAACACTCCTCTAAGTCACCAATATTACCCAACTTGAGACACCAGGGACCTGATTTTCGTAGGTGCTGAGTTCCCAGAACCAAATTATTGGAAGCTGTGGGTACTTGGACGAAGGTATAGTCAAGCTGGACACACAACAATTCAGCCACCCTGAATCAGAAGCCAGCTTTATAAAACACTGACCTAAATCCCTGAAATATCTACGGACCAGCTTTGATACCCTTATCATTGCACCTTACTGCTTGAGTGATCCTACTTATTTTTCAAGTTCCCTTATCACTTTTCTTTCTCCTTCATTTTAGCTGCTTCCCCATTTCTGCACCTCTGCCAGCCAGCCTCCTCCATATGCATGTTGCTTGTCATTTTACTTGGAAAATACAACGGTAAAGCATAATTAGTATTAATGATGAGAGAGATTGAGTTTCTTATTTGTATTAATTGCTGATTAATGCTTTAAATATCTCTAGCACTTACAAGTATTTGGAATTAGATGTATTCCTTTCTGTAGTGTCTTCTCTGAGGGGAGGCTCTTACTCGACTGGAGCGCGCAGTGAAGTTGTTTATATGCTCAGGGTCTGTTACTACAAAAACAGGGAAAACACTGAAGGAGCTTCCTTTAGGGGGAAGAATTATTTCACAGCTAGTGCTGAACAAAGATGTATTTAAAATCTAAACACACAATTGTCACTGTTGAGCTGGAGGGGCCTTGCAGGGCTCATGTCAGAGAGCTCCTTGTTAGCACTGAGAAACCTGGGGCCCGGTGGGGGAGGATCTAAGCTTTCAGCTAAAAAACACACACACACACACACACACACACGGAAGTCTCTAGCCCTTTTCTTTAGTCTGGGAAATAGATGCAAACTGATTGCTAGGGCTCAAAGGAATAAGCATAGGGCTCCACTCCTTCAGGGGAGGCCTGGACGATCCCCTAGACACAATTTTGAGGTAGCAGGAGTCAAATCCTCAGTCCGGCCCTATACATATCAGTGCCATTACAGTGGACAGGAGTCTGACATGCTGGGGCAGGGGAAGGGAAGGAGAAATTGCTACACAGGATGTCTCAAAAAGGCCAGCTCCGCTTGTTAAAAAGCATTTAAGTCTTCTGAGGCCTTGTCCATACACCCAAGTTGTGGGATGGGGAAATAAGCTACACCAGTATCAGGCACCTGTACAGGGACACAACTGTGTTCATGCTTGGGGTTGTACTGGTGTAACTATTATATTTAAAATAAATCATCCCCTCAAATCCTGTTTGTAGAGCAGGTCTGAGGTTCAGAACACAGTTCAAATCCCCCATGAAGTGTGTCCATTGTTTTATATAGTGCTGCTTTAAATACTTTTTAAAAGTATTAATCAGTTCCGGTATTCTGGTATTAGTTTGAGGGGGCCATGTTAGGAGAGAGGAGAGGAAAGGAAGTTACAGTGGAAAGGCATGATTGGAAGAAGTTAGCCTGGAGAAGGGTTGTAAATCAAGAGAATTTTCTTGGGGTTTAGGATACAGTGAAAGTCTCCTCCCATCCACATAGTGCCAAACACAAGAATTACTGTTTACCAAATGCATCCCAAAGGAATGGTTAGAGCTTGCAGTAGGGAGCAACTATTGTCTCTTTCCAATCTGAGCAGGCGACTGAGGCCTGGTGGAGAATAGACCCCAGTGCATGGGGCTGCTGAATGTAGGGTGCCCACTAAGGGGGCTGACAAGACAGGTACTCTGCAGGTTTCACCTTTCCCCATGAACAGAGGGGCTTACAAGGGCTCAGTGGCCTTCCCAATCTCTATACAGGGGGCAACAGGCCCTACTGCAGCCCTGTTGCTGGAGTTGCTGGTGTGAAGGTGCTAAGCTCCTACCCTGAGCTCTTTCTGAAAGCTGGGGGAAGGCAGAGGAATCTCTTACTGTCAGTCCATGCATAGTTCCCCTGCATAAATCCTATTTACTCAGCCTCAGAGGTGGGTGAATTGCACTCCAGAGATGTTCAAATGATAATCTAGTATCATGGCAGCATCACCTGTTTGCTGTCTAGAAGAGTTACCCACCCTCGCTGGCAGCAAGAGGTCGCATGAGCTTTCACCTTAAGAGACTACATTTAAAATATCTACCCCCAGGGTTTTAGTTTTAAGTATGAAATGGTCATTGACCCAACCCCTGGGGATGTCTCAGCCTCCATATCAGAGACATGGCTTTCAGGGAAGGTATCAAACTTTGGATTCAATTTATCTAAAGAGGAACCCATTCTCTTCTGTCCGATTGATGCTGCTCATGCTCCTGGAGGTACCCTTACTACTGGAGAGGGCTGCGAAGCTGATTGCAGGGACCCAGATCTGGAAAGGTCTAATTTTGGTTGGGCCACAAGTCATCTTTGTCCTGAACTTGTTCTTGGAATTCAGTTCATCCCACCTCTTTGCTGGTGCTGTCCAGAATCACTTGATGGGCTACCTGGTACCAAAGTGACCTGTGCCTCCTGCAGCTGTCCAATCCACACTCCTTTGACATGTGACTGTCCTCATGATATTTTCAAGTTATGACATTCCCACCTCCTTCTTGGTGTTGCAACTCTTAGCCAGGAATTAAGAGATACATTTTCCAGCCCATTTAACTTTCCTGCTTGATTGAATTTTTCTACGTTTGTATGAGCCTCACAAGTTTCAAACACAAATATATATTTTTCTTTTTTTAAAATGCTTTTTGGTCACCCTGAACAGAGGCTGATGAACAGGCCAGAACCAGGTAATACAAACGGGCATAAAACCCTGCATGGGCATGACATTCACTACAGAATAATAAACAGGGTTTTAAAGCAAAACTAAGAGCCAAGGTTTCCTTATCTCAGGTCAAAGAGATGTGCTAGTGCATTGTGGGAAAATCTGGGTATAAGTTAGTCTCCTCCTCCCTGATTTACAGCAATGGTGGTACAGAATAGCTATTGGATTCTGCACCAAAGATGGCTACATTTAAGTGGTAGAAGAGTAAGGAGAGTCCATAAAACATGAAAACTTTCAGGATGACAAGATTATATTCTATCTATATTATGGTGTCTTCTATAAACATGCCATAGTTTCTTTTTGCTAGCCTTGAGGCACAGAATCCTGGATACCTCTCTTCTCAATTTAAACCACTTTGTGTACTTAAACCACAGCCCCATGTAAGAGGGTCCAGTATGAATGATCAGTCCAGCTGGCCAGCTCCACTGGAGGGGTGGGTTATGGTCTCACTTCCTCCCCTTCATTTTTGAAGAGTTTAGCACGAGTGGGGCACTAGCCCTACACAGATTTCACACTTAGAGACATGCAAATTCTGTAATTATGGCCTCCCACAAGGGGGTAGACAACTACTTCTGTGCACACCTGGCTGCCATCTCATCTTTAATCTTTGACAGACCCTTTCCATCCTTGGTTTAAAAATCCTATTTTCTCTTTCATTTCTCTTCACTACTTAACTCCATTCTCTTTGCACCTAACTGCACTAGTCTTCTCCCTGCTTAAATTGACACTTAATTACTCAGCAGACTGGAATGTGGTCTAGTCCCCACTTCTTCCTACACTTTCGCCCATTAAGATATTATTAGAGATAATTCCAGAGTACTATAAATGTACCCAGCAGCCAGGATATGATAGGAGGCTAGTTCTAGCCCCAAATATGATACTTGTCCAGAAGGTCCATCTATGCCCATTAGCCTGCTAGCTTTTTATTTTTTCCCTGCTAACTTTTAGTCCCTTCTCTGGCTTAGGCTGTTCCAATCTAAGGCTGGTTCAAAGAGACACTTACCTTTCTGGTCTGACTACCTTGTCTCCTCTCCCTTGCCTCCTTCTTGATAGGTGAGAGTTCAGGTTTCTTAGGCCTACTTCTGGAGACAAACAGGGGAAATGAGATTAAGGGCTTGTCTATAATTGGAAATTAAGTCAAATTAAGTTGTGTTAATTTAAATTCATTAAACTCCTGTGTGGAAGTTCCAATGGAGAAGTAAAGGAGCCTTAAGGTTTGTCTACATAAACAATTAGACCACCCCAAGGTGAGGGGTGAATCTACCCATACTAGCCTGCCCTGGTCTAACTGTCTGCATAGACCTTGCTGATGTGTATTACATTTGTTAAAACACTCTTGGTCTAGTCTCTTTTGAAACTGGACTATCTCAAAGTGCAGTAACAAACTATTAACACACGTCAGCAGGGTCCTCATAGGCAGTGAGACCAAGGCAGGCTAGTGTGTGGTAGATTCACCCTTCACCTTGCTGTGGTCTAATTGCTTAAGTAGACAAGCCCCCAGTTAATTGAGTCACTTAGTGAATTCACTAATGCTAATTAAGATAACCAAACTGAGGCCATTTTACTTTTGAAGAGACCATCTACACAGGGATTTAATGTACTTTAGCTAATACCCTTTAAATTTGCACCTTTAGTTAACTGAGCTAGTTTTCCTCAGTCACCTCTCTCTCCTTACTCCTCCTCCCCCAGAACAAAAGAAAAGTCACACATTCCCCTCTCCTTCTCTCCACAGGCAGGAGTGACTTCACACACAATGCTTCAGTTGCTGCCAGTCTGGATGGGCCTTCTCTGGTTGCCTGAGGAAATTTCCCTGTATGTATCTAACCCCTGCAGTTAGAGGTATGCATTGTTCTGAGATTCTACTGCTGTGATCCCATTCCCCCACAGTAGCCATTAAAATGCCTACATTCCATGACCCAAAGAAGATCTCTGTGTAAGCTCAAAAGCTTCTCTCTCTCTCACCAACAGAAGATGGTCCAATAAAAGATATATTCTCACCCATCTTGGCTCTCTGGGACCAACAACACTGCATATGTTCCAGGCTGTGAGCCCTTAACAATAGCCTGTTTCATAAGGGATCAACAGCATATATCAGTTTAGATTCCCTCTAAATGCATCTCTGTACACAACATTCGGAGGGCGAGAGGATTGTAGTGTTGTGGCAAAGGTGAGGAAGAAATTCCCATAGCTATAGGGACGTTAAGTAAATGGAGTTGGGACATGAAAGGGATAGCAACTGCAGCCACACCTATCCCAGCATCATTAGCAAGTGATCCTCAGGGTGTTCCCAAGCAGCCCTTGAAATTGTTGTCATTATTGTCATTAAGAACGGGTGCTTTCTTTCTTGCCAGATCCAGGGATTCCTTAACTGAGTTGGTTTTGGGTGGTGCTAGGCCACATGATCAAGGTGATTTGAATTGTAAACGCAAAGGATTCTTCCTGTGCTTTCTGGAAGATTTGAAAGAAAGACTCAGTCGCATAGTCTGGGGGAGACAGTACAGGTTCTTCAGAGAAGTACAGACCATGGCCGGCTGAAGCGGTTCAAGTACAGCAGCTTTTGCCAAAATTCTCAAAGCAGAGCTGGGCCTGTGACAATGTGACCTGGGCTGATCCTTTTACTATCACATTCCCTGGGGAAGGGAAAGAAAACCAGTGAACAAAATACAGGCACGCAGTATTGTGTGTCCACTCGTCCAGTGAGTGAGTAGCCTGGTCCTGGAGCTCAACTGCGGCTGCTGAGAAACCATGACAGAAGTCTTCAAGGTAAGGTGACTATTTTCCAGTATCAAAAGCCAGGATGTTTTTGTGGAAACATTTTTAGGGCTGTGTAATTCAAGATTTGAGATGCAGTGTGATTTTTTTTTAATTCATTATTGCATATGGTTTCAGATCTTTATGAAATCTCACCGTGGAACCATGCACGGTTTGCACAAAAGTCCGCATGGCTCTGGTACCCCTACGGAAAAAGGAAGTGAGGGTCAAAGGTAGCAGCACCCACTCCCTCTATCACCCCACTTCAATGGCCAGAGCAGTTTTGCCCTGTCTAGACTGATTTTGATTGAGCTTAAAAAAAAAAAAGTGAGGGGGAATGTTTCTGGCATCCCAGAAGTTCTTGGGATACCAGGACACTGTATAATAAGTTTGACTACACTAGTGCAACCAAGATGTTTACTTAAAGATACACTACAAGGCTTACTATAAATCAGCTGTTCAGGATCCTCAAAATGTAACCCAATGCATATACAGGGCCAGATTGCGCCTGTTAAGTACAGGTAATGTAGAACCTTGTTCCCTCACAATGAGGGGCTACCAGCAGGGGCTACACATTAGTGTGCAACTCATTAGTGTCCTTGTGCAACACATTAGTGTCCTTTAGAAATCATGTCTCTGTACATTGCCCCACCATGTACACAAACCCAGCTTAGGAAGGGGAGTGCAAGCAGAGCTGCCTTCAAAATTTATTTAACAAACCTGGGGTGGAGGTGGGGGAGGCGTTAAGTGTAGGCAGATATTTTGTAGTTTGAACATAGTTTGGATTTTTGGCTCTTCATTTTTGCTGTTTTAGTAAAACCTTGCGATTCACCTGTAGCATAGTAATGAGAGGGGTTTTAGATGGTACCCATTCTCAGTCTTCTCATACCTTGCCATAAGAATTTTAATGATGCAATAAATTCTGTGAAAGATGGGAAGGACTGTACCATGGTGACCTTTTCACTATTCTGCATTCTCTTTGGCTGCCCATTCCAGCCCTTCCAACAGGTTCAGTGTGGTGGTTCCAGGTAGGGGAGGAGTGGAAATGCCAGCCAATCAAAATACTGAATATCGAAAAGGTCAACATAGTAGAGCATGTTGCTATAATTCACAGAGACATTAAAAGTCTAATATTTAATCTGATGACAAAGATTGTAATGAGAGTCGAAAATGGCACAACGTTAATTTGTCTTTTTGACAAACACTGTAATGAGAATGGAAGTGTACAAGCTTCTCATATCCTTGTTACAGATTTTAGATTGTGATCTGTGCTCCTTCTACTGTAATGGGGACACAATCCTCTGTCGCTTCGGAAAGGTACAAATCCCAAACCAGCCTGGTCAGCCGTGTTATCATATGTTCACATTCTAAAACAGACAAATGGGTAGTGACATGGCTATTTTAAAAAAACCTGGGAGGAATGTATAATCATGACCGCTGGATGGTATGCATGGCACTTGCATTTTAGCTGTGTGTGCATGTGGTTGTGTGATTGACTAGTGGACAATTTGAATTAGTCTCCTATCTGTGATGCTTTCACTTGGGAAGTCAGTACCAGTACCGGTTTGAGTTGGGTTGTTTTGTTTGTTTGGAGTGCAGGATGCAAGGGAAATAACTGGTTTGCAGATGTCCTAGGCATTAGCAGTAGGTCTTTGAGGCATCCTTTATTTTCTGGGCACATTTACTCTTAATGCAAATGATGTGTGTGTTTGTATTGGTCAGATGTTGTAGATAAGGCTTTTTCACCTACTTTATCATTAATCCCCTGGCAATGCTACTAAAGGATGCATTGCAGAGTCAAATATTTGTTTTTGTGAGAGCCACTGCACGTTCTAGGGGATGTGCAGTGATGCTTCCAAGAAGTGGCACCTGGAAATTCTGGGATTTGTGCAATAAACAGAGAATGTAAAGTTAACAATGTTCTAAAACTTCCGCTTCTCCTCTGTGCATTGTTGTACCTTTTGGCTCCAGTCCAGCAAGGCAATCCTCACAAATGAACCTTTAACCTGCATGAAGTCCCACAGACATTTCTAATATTTTCAAAAGTGACTGATGATTTGGGCATCCCAAAAGGTATTCCCCCCACCCCCACCCCCAAAAAAGGTTACTCTTGAAAATCTTGGCTCAGCTAGTGCGATTGGCATCTTTATTAGGGCTTATTATTTGAGACACTTCATCTAACCAGGAATGCTGGAGAAGATTTAGAAGTGTTCTGAAAGTGTAATGTCTTTCTGTCTCTTTAGCATCTTATTTCAAGGATTCTCAAGCTTTTTCAGAGAATGGACCACATCTTAGTAGAGAGAGAGTCTTGTTGATCAGCCCCCTCCTGCTTGCAATTGCAGAACATCCCTGAGGCAATGAAAGCCATTTACTTAGGAAAGTGATATTAGGAAGTTATTTAATGTATATTTAACAGTGTCATAATACAATTTAGCAGCTGGAGACGAGGAGCAGAGCCTGCACCATGTGACCTGCCAGCTTTCAGTGAGCCACCCCAAAGTGCCGCGTGGAGCACACTTTAAAAGCTGTCGTCTTACTTCATTTCTTTTTAAAACCCTTTATATTAATAGAGTATCTTTCAGACTCCTCCCCCCGTGACATTACCAGCTACAGATACCAAAGTCATATCATCCAACACCGAAGTGCAGCTCTGGGAAGGACTACAGCGGATGTTTGAGAGCACACAGTTACCCTACATGCCATGTTAGGCTAGGAAGTGAATTACACTATTGTACTCTAGGGGGTTGTAACTCCAGGGGGAAGTTAGGTAAATAAGAATGAGATGAGCACCGAAAGTGGAGCTTGATCAGAGCACCTCTGCCAACGCCCTCCTACAAAAATAGTGTCATGGGATCATTAGTGAGCATGAGTGGTCCCATTATTACTGTACATTGTGCTTGGCACTATACCAACACACAAGAAGCTATGATCCCTGTCCCGCACGGTCTACAATCTGAGTCCCCAGTGCTGCAAACACTTCATTTTTAAAGTACCAGGCGTTATCCCATTCAATGAGACCTACCCACAGTGCACAAAGTTAAGCCTGTGCATAAGTTTTTGCAGGATCAGGGCTTAGTTTAAGAAAAGACTCGACAAATCATGTGAGACCAGCAGTAGAAGAGAAGGGGTGGGAGGCGGACAAAGGTAAGTGTAGTTAGGTAAATAGATATAGGTAGTTATATAGATTTGGTACTGTGCAACTTCATGGTTCCTAGTATTTTGAAAAGGTGTTCTCCTTTTATAAATAAATGAATACATATATAGCAGCTGTCCACAACCGCCAAGAATAGCTTTGATTTGATTCATTCATAACTCGGTTTTCCATTTCATTTTAAAGGCAGCACCTCCAGCGTGTTACACTGAATAGCTAATGCAGCCTGAGGTTTTCTCCTTGGAGGTCTGCTAACAAAGTCCTGGACAAGCCTGACCCTCCCCTGCTTAGCTTGTGAGATATGATGATGATATAGGTTGGTGTGGTATTGTTTCAAAACACTTGGGTGGAATCCTGGCCTTATTGAAGTCAAGGGCAAAACTCCAGTTGGGCCAGGATTTTCCCCCTTGATACTTCCATGCAGCGGGGAGGGAGAGTTAGAAATTCCATTACATTTTAACTGATTATAGCAGTGTTCTGAGCGCTCCTCTCATGCTGGAATGTCACTTTAATTGGTTCTTAATAGAGCCTGTCCTTCCAATTTTCTAAATCCAAAAAGAGTCTAAAACTGGAGAAGTCTCTGCTTGTAAAGCTTATTGGCAGAGATACAGTATCTAAGGCTTAACTTTTCACAGAAGGAGGAAGCTGTAGCTTTTGCTAAGCTCGACTGAAGGGGGATATTTCTTGAGTTGACTTTTTTTTCCCCAAAGACAATTCTTTAACTCTGGTTGTTTTCAGTGCATTTGATCCTAAGGGATAAGAAAACGATTGGACTTCGTGGTTACTTGAATTCTGCATAGAGTATTTGGCTACCTGAATATAGTGGCAGGACTATTCCAGGGCAAAAGAAGGACCATAATATGTGAGGAATGAATGTCCTGATAACAATCTGGACTATGGCCATACTGATTAAGAATATTCAAGCTACTACTGGAAGGGAAATCTTTAAACTGTAAGTCTTATTTTCTCATTTCAAATTGTTTAGTGTAAAACTATCAGGCTTACTTAAATCAATACTGTCTTTCCCGTCTGTTGCTTCAGAACTGTAACAATCCGTAGATAGACTTTACTTCTTTTTCTGGGTAAATAATACTCTGAACATTTCTAGCAGTATGAATTTATAGAGTTTGAAAGAAAGACTAAGCTCATGGCTTCTTTGTGTCAGTAATAAAGAGAAAAAATTGCTGTTCATACTTCCATTTGGCACTTATTTTGTATTTTCTGCAATTAAAGTAGGGTTATAGTCTAAGTGGCTCTAAAAATGACACATTTATCCTCTCTCAGTGACTTCTGTATCAAATTTGCTAAGATGATAAATCAAGAGTAGATTTTTCTACTGTCAACACTGCAAATTCATACTGGGATCTCAAACTCTAAGCTGTATTCTTTATGTTTATTACAATATCACTTGTAACAAAGATCTAGCAATCATAACTTAGTTGACTATGCATGATTCGGAATAGAATCCAGCTCACTTTTCCATAGCTTTACTGAGGGCTTATCTACATGGAGACATTGACCAACATAGCTGTAAGCAGAATGTCACTTTTATTCCAGAATAGGAAATCCACACTGGGGAGTTATATTAGAATAGGTATAGTGGAATAGTTATTGTCACTCAGTTTCTCTGTGCTAGAAATCCCTGATTCTTCAGTACCAAAACTCGTTTTATTACGAAAATAAGCCATAACGACCCAGACACGTATGCAGCAAATATGTTGATTTGTGTTTTAACAGAGAAAAGCTTAACCTACTAAATACAAGATCTGGAGCCAACTCCTCAGAAACTGGGTGTGTTCAGGTCCATATCCTTCATTTGAATCCATCTCTAACCTTTACATACATCAAAAAAGTGACTATTCCTATGTTTTAAATGTCTAATGCTTATTTTTATGCATACATCTCTTTTAGAGGAAATCCCTTTAAGCTGTCTTTAAGTCTGACGGTCACTGTGCAGCTAGGGGGTGGTTAGCCAATGTTTTTTCTGGAAATACTGTCATCACCAAAAAAAGAAAAGGAGTACTTGTGGCACCTTAGAGACTAACAAATTTATTAGAGCATAAGCATACCAGCAGGAGAGCAGGGGGATGGGGGGGACGGGACCTTTTATAGTGATAATCAAGGTGGGCCATTTCCAGCAGTTTACAAGAACAGTAGGAGGGGAAATAAACAAGGGGAAATAGTTTTACTTTGAGTAATGACAAATCCACTCCCAGATGATGACATCTTCATCATCTGGACCCATGGAAAAAAATCCCTTGAGGAATTCCACCATGATTTCAACAATTTCCACCCCACCATCAATCTCAGCCTGGACCAGTCAACACAAGAGATCCACTTCCTGGACACTACGGTGCTAATAAGCAATGGTCACATAAACATCACCCTATACCGGAAACCTACTGACCACTATTCCTACCTACATGCCTCCAGCTTTCATCCAGACTACATCACACGATCCATTGTCTACAGCCAAGCTCTACGATACAACTGCATTTGCTCCAACCCCTCAGACTGAGACAAACACCTACAAGATCTCTATAAAGCGTTCTTACAACTACAGTACCCACCTGCTGAAGTGAAGAAACAGATTGACAGAGCCAGAAAATAACAACAAAGAAAATAACAGAACGCCACTAGCCATCACCTTCAGCCCCCAATGAACACCTCTCCAACGCATCATCAAGGATCTACAACCTATCCTGAAGGATGACCCATCACTCTCACAGATCTTGGGAGACAGACCAGTCCTTGCTTACAGACAGCCCCCCAACCTGAAGCAAATACTCACCAGCAACCACACACCACACAACAGAACCACTAACCCAGGAACCTATCCTTGCAACAAAGCCCGTTGCCAACTGTGTCCACATATCTATTCGGGGACACCATCATAGGGCCTAATCACATCAGCCACACTTTCAGAGGCTCGTTCACCTGCGCATCTACCAATGTGATATATGCCATCATGTGCCAGCAATGCCCCTCTGCCATGTACATTGGCCAAACTGGACAGTCTCTACGTAAAAGAATAAATAGACACAAATCAGACGTCAAGAATTATAACATTCAAAAACCAGTTGGAGAACACTTCAGTCTCTCTGGTTACTCAATTACAGACCTAAAAGTCACAATATTACAACAAAAAGACTTCAAAAACAGACTCCAATGAGAGACTGCTGAATTGGAATTAATTTGCAAACTGGACACCATTACTTTAGGCTTGAATAAAGACTGGGAGTAGATGTGTCATTACACAAAGTAAAACTATTTCCCCATGTTTATTTCCCCTCCTACTGTTTTTGTAAACTGCTGGAAATGGCCCACCTTGATTATCACTATAAAAGGTCCCCCCACCCCCGCTCTCCTGCTGGGAATAGCTCACCTTACCTGATCACTCTTGTTATAGTGTGTATGGTAACACCCATTGTTTCATGTTCTCTGTGTATATAAAATCTCCCCACTATATTTTCCACTTTTATGCATCCAATGAAGTGAGCTGTAGCTCACGAAAGCTTATGCTCTAATAAATTTGTTAGTCTCTAAAGTGCCACAAGTACTCCTTTTCTTTTTACTGATACAGACTAACATGGCTGCTACTCTGAAACCTGTCATCACCAAGGTGAAGTTCAAACAAAAATGTTCTAAGAGACCAACAATCACCTTGCTTCAGGCTTATTTATCACCAGCCCCAGGTGTGGGAGTCCTTTGACAGCAAATCCTACATAACAATTAAGTATACTGCCACCACATCTTCAAGCTAATTACACTCATTCTCTAAGTATCTATCCCTCTTCCTAGAATAAAAATAGTGCAAGGCTAGCTAGGGAACAAAATACAGAAGAAGAGATTGCATCAGTGTGGTGCTGGCAGAGAAGAGAGATGTTAGCCTCCGTACAGACTCAAAAATAAATGAAACATTTGAGAGACGAATGTATTGGCAGATTCTTCCATCTTTCTAAGAAACTGACACTCTATTCTACAGCCAGGGGGTCCATACAATAACAGCTACAAAGAGGTTTTGTGAACAAACTAATATGTCAGCCTGCCATTAATTTCTATATTCCCTTTTCTGGACAGTCTATAAAAAGAAAAAAATCCAACCAATAATAGGGCATTTTTCAAAATGATATGGAAATAGTAAATCTAATTGTGCTTTCTAAAAGTTATAAATTGAAAATACAATACAAGGTGAGAGCTGCATATCTGTCTCTCCAACTGGCTCCTGCAGGAATTTGGGGCGCAGGAAAATATCTTTCTTTGCTTCTCGTGAACACAGATTCTCCCCTGGATGTCATATCCCCATGGGAAATCTGACTATCCAATTCCATTCCTCTGGAAACTCCAGATTCATTCCCTGCCCCCCAGCTCCCAAATAGCTTAAAGACCATCTGAAAATAAATAGTTCTCAGATTGTCTCTATTATGTGGCAAGCTCTGGGCATCTTCAGAGGGGCTGGTTCATCCTTAAGCTGCCTCTTGCACCTTCCCCGGTCGTTGTATTTGTATACATAATCATGTAGTGCCATAAAGGAATGCAGAATTAGACAGCAATTACCCAGAAGAGCTTACGCTCTAACTCAGACAAAAGTAAAAAGAGGACAATACTTTAAATGTAGGACTGGGTGCAGAAAGGACAGCAGTCTGCTCTTTGATGTCCGAAGGCTTTATGAAACAAGCATCCTATTAAAAAGGGAGCTGAAGTGGAGAGAAGATGCCTGTTGGAGCTGGGAGACTGTTCCAAACATGGGTCCTGATTCAAGAAAGCATCCCTGTTAAGATTAGCAATTAAGCATGTGCTTAAGACCCATGGAAGTCAATGGGACTTGGTGAATCAGGGTCATAGATTGTAGGTAGAAGCACAGAAAAAGACGTGAAGATGAGTATGGGTAAAGAAGAAAAAAAGTGAGGAGAGGATTGGTAGGCATACGGGGAAAGAACAAGAGGAAAGGGACCAGACTTTAAACGTGGAATCAGAGACGTATCCCAATGAAGTGATACAAAGATGCGGTTAAACATGGTTGGACTAAAACTCCATGAGAGGAAGGTTTCAGAGTAGCAGCTGTGTTAGTCTGTATCCGCAAAAAGAAAAGGAGTACTTGTGGCACCTTAGAGACTAATTTATTTGAACATAAGCTGATGAAGTGAGCTGTAGCTCATGAAAGCTTATGCTCAAATAAATTTGTTAGTCTCTAAGGTGCCACAAGTACTCCTTTTCTTCTTGAAAGGAAGATTACTTAGTGACACTTGGAGTCCTTGCCTAGATGAGAAACAAGAAATGCTTTTCTTTACTACTTGTATGTATCTATTTTTTTCTCTCTTAAATAAGGTGGGGGTGTCTCGTTTAATTTCATCTGTGATTTGGATTTGACTGTTAGTATTCAGGGGAACAATGCTGACTAACTTTCCCTGGAGTCCGTATTTTTGGGGGGTGAAATGGCTCACAAGATCATAAAAAGGAAGATCAGTAGTAGTTTCTACCTATCGCAGATCCACAAACAGCTGAACAGGGCTGTGGGCTGGTGCACAGTTAGCCTTCATATGATAGAGGAATACAGGCTATTGTGACACACTGTTACCAAGAACAGAGGGCAGAGAAGAGAGAATAACCTATAAAAGAGGAGGAATTCAGCATGGAACTTTCTCCAAAGTACTCCGCTCAGCAGCTGCAGAAACAGAAGGAAAGACTTGGAGGATGGAGGGGAGAACCAAGACGGGGTGTTCAGGTGGAAAGGGCCCTGAGAGTAGGAGCAAAGGGGTCAAGGACAGAAGAGATCATCTGATTTGCATACAGCCAGTTTCAGAAAAAGGAGTTAAGAGCAGTTTCTCTCCTTCAGTATCACAGTTCAACTGGTTTTATTGAATCATCAACATCTGTTGTACCAGGATTAGCTATTATATTTTGACCTTATTTTTTCTTATCCTTGGGGTGTTAGTGTAGGAAAACACTAGTGTGAGTGGTACACTGAAGAGATGTAAGTGCCCTCCTCAAGGGGATGTAGTCTAAAAATCAAGTTTAGCTCTCTGGGAAATTTTTCTTTACGCAAGAACACCTTTTAAAGAATTTCTCCTGAAAAATGGAAGTTGACCCAGCAACAGTGGGAGGCAAAACACAATGCAACAAAAAGAAAAATCCAAAACGTTAGAGATGGGAGTTATCATGTCTTTGCCTGCACTATTTGAAGCATTCAGCTTGCTACGGATAAGATGTCTATTTATTTCAGGCTGAAGCTTAGAGCTACCTTAGCTGTCAGAAGTCATACATAAAAATATCCTTTCTTCCAGGAGCCATTCATCATTCAACCAGTAATATTACTCACTCCATTGATTATCCTATGATTAAATTTTCTCTTTAAATGGCTGTTAGAATTGGGTAAAAAAGACCCATTTTATTCTAGATTAAGTAGTCTCTAAGACTTTAAATACTTCATCGTTTGAATTAGTTAGTGCAGCGGCAATGCAAAGTGGGACATCTTTCTTGGTGAAGCCCTGGTGTTATATCCATCAGCCTTTCTCGTCCTCCTTTTTACAGCCTATAACTGAGTTTCCACATTCGCTAAACATGCATAACTGTCTCTAGTCATAGCACCTGTTTGCCTCAAGAGGCAGCACTGCACCTCTATCATCCCCTTTGGCTGCTTCTTCTGCACTGCAGGATAGTCCTACCTCCTTCATAGTCTTTTTCTTACTGAGCTCCCTCAGCCTGGTTATAAGGACCTAGTGTCTAATGGAGCACCACCTACCTCTGCCCTGGAGGCCCTTTGTCACCCTGCAGGTGTGAAGCATGTCTCAAATGGAGGTTTTTGAGTTGATTTCCCCCCCAACTTCTCTAGCAGACGATGGGGGAACCCCACCCAACATGTTTATGATACCTCCTTTTTTTTATTCCCCAGATATGCTGATTGAGCTTCCAAGTGCATCCGAAGCTGCCCACAAACTCTCAAATAATACAAAATACTACTGCTGAAAAACATGATCTAGCAATTCGAGCAAGGGACCGAGAGTAAGGAGACAAGTTCTGAACCCAACTCTCTGCCCTTGCCCAGTATGTGGCAGTGGGCACAGCACTTCTCACTGCCTGTTTCCCTGTCAGTACTTTGAGGATAATGATGCCCTGTGAAGTGTTTTGAAATCTTTAGTGAACACTGCTATAAGAGCACACGTAGGCTCACTATATTTCACTAATGAGTACCCACATATTGATGGTATATAATAAGAATACTTCCTGCTTTCAGAGAGTAGTGCAATACACTACATATGCTGGATGTAGCAAAAATATATATTGGACAAGCAAACACAGGTAATATGAAACGTTTAGTTCTGTGGTCATCACCGTTCTTTCATGATTCCTTCATCCTGTTCCCTGCAGCCCACCACTGCAGCTGTCATAATCCAATACAATCTCCTTTGAGGCTACTGTCAAGCTGTGAACAGGCCAGCAGGTGATTCTCTGAGTGCCACTCACCCATCACAAGAGCTGCGTGCAATACCCACAGAACATCAAGTCCCCACATACTCACCTTAGATTTGAGGAGTTTAAGAACCTATAAAAGCCCAGTCTACATGGAAGGAGGTTATTCACACCACAGGAGAGCTGGAAAATCTCCCTTCCTGCTGCCCAGCCTCTCTTTCCCTCCCTCCAACATTTCCTTCTCTCCTGAGGTCCCCGGGAAGATGGGTAAGGCGGAGAAGGAAGTTGCGGTGTGAAAGGACAGCTGTAGGGGACCTTGAACCTGAATGGTTCTGGCCCCCGCAGCCTGAATGGCAGGGTTCCCCCATGCTTCACTGTAAACTTTCCCGCTACCATCTCTGCGAGTAAGTAGTAGTCCCAAGGCCACTCCAGCAATGCAATACTTTCCACCTTTGCCAATGAGGCGCTCTAAACTAGTGGTTTTTAATTGTTTTTCATTGTGGAAAATAATCTGCAACATTAAGTAAAACTAATGTCCAGTAGAGTCTGTGGTAGAAATGCTAAATTTTGTAGCCCTTATGAGAAAAGCAAAGCTAGCTTTACAAAAAAAAAAAAAAAAAGTCAAGGGTACAAGCAAGATAATCTCACTGCGTTATATCAAGATCCATCTATCCATTAGCTTCAAAGTAGGAACCACCTGCTCTTCATCACTGTCTGTGTGTATGAATGAGGAACGCGGAGTTTAATTAAACAGCACGTGTGGGTGGAACAGGCTTTCCAGCAGCCGTGAGGTTATTAGTGGACGTCTATATTGAAGTTCTTCACATTTCTGAAAGGCTAATTACAATGTAAATTTAGTTTTTAAATTATTGCTTTGCTGTGGGATGGGAGTTGTCATTTATTATTAAGTATTTTTTAGATCCCAGAGAAAACATTGGTTTGGCTGAATAAACATTCTATATTCCCTTATTTTGCTCTAATTTGAACTGCTCATTCATGGCTCGATGAATTATAAAATATGCCTACATCTTTTACCTTCATTATTTTTACAGCTCTTCCTGGATTGTTTCAGGGCAGAAACAAACCCCACATTCTGAATGAACTGAGGCCAAGGTTTTAAAAAATGGCCCTAAACGTGTGACCTGACCTTCAAGCGCAGCTCCCATCGACTTCCCAAGTGAGGGGGTGACTGTTATTATATTATAACTGCTAGTTAAAACATTATATGTGGTAAATCATTTTAGCACTATCAGCACAATGCACTGGATATTAAATCTTACACTGTAATATTAACCTGGAATAATCAAAATAATGGTCCCTCAAATCTTCCAGTCCTTGTTAGTCCACACCTAGTCAGGCAACACTCCCATTAAGGACTAGAGGAGTGTGATGGGGTGCACAAACTCCACATTGGGCCTGAAGGGGTTGAAGGACAGTACTGGACCCAGGGATACCCGCCCCTTCAACCTTGCAGAGCATGCTTCAGCTGGAGATAGGGTTGAAAAGGGAGCAATTCAGCGCAGTCTATAATTACTTATAAATGGAAAAGCAATAACAATGAAATGGAGGCAGGGGTAAAGTATGGCATTTGTAAACAAAGGGGCAAATGCTACCTTCCTTTAGTTCTCACCAAAGGAAAACTCTCTGTGAAAAGTGTGGGAGGGGACATCTCGGAGAGAAGGCAGGCTGTATACTAGGCAGAGGCTGGGTCTGCCTTATCTTGCTCTAGAAAAACCCTCTCTGGCTGGCACTGAGAGTAGGGCATGCGGGGAAATGATTTTCCCAGCCCATTAAATTTTTCAAGATTTCAAGCATTTTCTCATGTCACAGTGGGATGAAACTGGGGCCTTTAGAAATTTTTTGTGGAGAGAGACCCCACCCCAGAATAGCCAGTAGCCCAGTGATTAGAGCATTCACCTGTATGTTAAAGACCCAGGTTTAAGAGAGTCTTTGTGTGTGTTTCTCTCTCCCTCTCTCTCTCCCTCACACACACACAGTCAGGGGGAGGGGATATGTTTCTACACTCCTACTTCACCCAAATCCCTGCTGGTTTTGAACAGACATTCCATCCTGGACCTGATGAATCTTCCTGATGAAAGTTTCCTTGAAACCAAACTTTTCCCATATAAAGTTTTATGAAAAAACATTTTGTTGACAATTTCTCGGGCAGCTCTAACGGAGAGCTGTGTTGCTGGGCTTCGGAGAGAGATACAACCAGCCCGCCTTGGCTCGAGGAAGGGTTGCCACAAACCATACCTCAAAGGTGAGGGAAGAGGAGTAAAGGAGATCTCTCCAGTTGTTCCACCTCCCCTCCCAACTGAAAATCAATAGTTGATGGATTGGTTAATTGATAGTTGTACAAGTCATTTCATCTCCTCTCCAATGCCATCACACCTTTAATGCAGTAGAGATTCTTTATGGTATTATTATATTCTATTTAAAAACTGGTTCCTATCATGGATTTTTTTTAATCCTATGTTTGAAGCATGAAGTAGAATGAATGTATCGTTCTAGAACTCAGAGGCCAGTAATAGTTGCTTTGGTGGCTTCTTTTGGCTTGTCATTTAAGTCATGGGCTGAAAAGAAAGGATAGGTCTTGGGTGGAACAGACCTGCTTAGGCATGGAGAAAAAGCAGAACTTAAATGGAATTTTGTCATCTTAGTGTATTGAGAAATGTACTGGGACTCAGAAGACCTAGGTTCTATTCCCAGTTCTGCTACTAGCCTGTTGGGTGACCTGGGGCAAGTTATTTCACCTCTGTGCTTTGAGATCTACTGGTAAAAATCATTATGTCAGCATCCGATGAAGTGAGCTGTAGCTCACGAAAGCTTATGCTCAAATAAATTTGTTAGTCTCTAAGGTGCTACAAGTACTCCTTTTCTTTATGTTAGCGCTAGGTACTGTTATTATTAATAACCAAAATTGTGGCACCAAAAGCCCAACCATTGACACAAATATCTCCAACCCCAACTTTTTTATTTTCATTGAACATGTGGATTTCACAAATTTCACAAAACTGCTGACCAGGAGAGAAGAAGGTTCATTTGAAGTTGAGGCACTGGATTAAGAGGATGGGAGCTGCATTTTATTGCCGGCCCTGCCCCAGGCTCCCTGTATGACTTTGGCCAAGTCTCCTCATCTCTCTGTGCCTCCTGTGGATAGTAACACTTCCCAATCTCACAGTGTGACCAATTAACTGTCTCCAGAGCACTTTGACTTCCTCAGATGAAAGCTGCTATAAAAATACAAAATATGATTTTCTGTTTCATTACTCCTTAGTCCAGCTGTGAAGTGTCACAACACTGTGTTAGCTTTTCATTTGGACCGTTCCTCTTTTCAGCCACCCCCACCTTTAAGGATTTCCTTCTATTTTTTATGTACTATAAAGTTTCACTCCTTTCTTCGTGGCCACACAGTCATTCGCTTTTATGTTATTAACTCTAGGAAGAATGCCTCAGGTGGAAGGAGACTAATAAGTCTGTTAGATCTTTAATTTCAGGAATGGAGCCTGATTTATGTGTTACAATTTGGGAATAATATTAACACAAATTTCCTTGATAAAATGAGAAAATACATGTACGTTATAGAAAAATGGCTAGGCTTTTTAAAAAATCCTTCTGCTTTATTTTACCTACACTCTCTTTAAAAGTGAAATGGCAGTAATATTATTAAAATATTCCCAACCCATAAATTAATCATTCTTTCCAAATCCTAGGAGAGTGGAGTCTGTATATCTTCCTCTAATCCTACACCAATGATGCAGTGGGTTCATTCTCCACATGCTTACATTAGTGTCCTGCTGGTGTAACTAGTCTGATTTCAGTGGCACTGCTGCTCAGGAGCAACTCGATAGTTAAGTTTGCGAGTTCTGTTTCTAACTGTGTCAGCTACACTGATGCTTGCTGCAGTCAAGAACTCTGTATGTAATAACCCTGTGTGTCCTGAACCTGGGTCCACAGAGTTCCCCATTGACAGCACCACCCACCTCCCAACCAACAGCTAACCAACTGAATGGCGAGACCGTGAAACCTGAAGCTATATCAGGGAGGGCTTCCCTAGGTCCTGATCTGAGGAATACCTGGAACTCTGGTCAGGGCTTTCTTTTTAAACCCAAAGAGAGGCACAGGAAGTAGTCTGCACAACTGGGCTCCGCTTCTATGCTACTTTGGACTCTGTTTCCCTGCCTTGCTCCTGCTTTCCTGGCTGTTCCTGGTTCCTGCCTTGTTTCTGTTCCTTGCCTCTGGTCTCTAACTCCAGTTCCAACCCTTGGCTCAACTCCTGACTCTGACTCCAGCTCCATCCCTTGGCTTGACTCCTGCTGGAACCACTACACCTGGCCCTGACAATATAACATTATTTCAGAGTAAAAGTTGTAATATCACCCTTCACAACATTCTACAGACCCCTCTCAGTCTTTGTATACAGGATTTTCTCCAGGTAGCTGATGGGGGCAGGGGGAAAATGTTTTGTAACAATTAATTAAACGAAGCATCAGTAAGGATTTTAATAGCCCTGCATATATGGATAAAAGGAACTCATTGGATTATGGATTCAAAATTTCCCAAGTCCTGATTGTGGCTTCACATTAGTTCCAACGTTCTGGATATTGCATTTGCATCTCTGTTTGCTGAATAGCATATAGGAAAATGGCTTCCTGTTGAATATGTATCCAAAGAGGCTGTGTATGTGCATGGCTTATTCCTACAGGTCAACATTTTCAACCGTGAGTTCCTGAAGTTAGGCACTTAAATCCATATTCAGGCACCAAAATATGTGACCCAAAATTTTAGAAGACGTTGTCGGTGCTCGGTGACTCTGTAGCCAAGGTGAAAATCAGGGCACTTATTTAGGTGCCTAAATTTGCACATCCTTGTTTGAAAATTTTAGCCTTTGGAGACAGCCTGTGGATTACACTGTGCTCAGAAAATGTGTTCAACATGTAATTCTTTCGTCCCAACCTGCCCATGGCTAATACATGTTGCTTTTTAATCAAAACACACCCGTTTTCTCAACTATCATTTGGATTTATATACAATTATTTCTCTTGAAGCACCTTTGGGAAGATGAGCAACAACTGCAACAACATTGTGATACTGAGGCTGCTCTTAATAGCTCGCATCACACACACACACGTTGTTTCACTTTTGGACATCTATTGAAGATCAGCATCAAGCCTTAAAATACTAACATGACAATTGGCACAGGGCCATAAAGGAAGTGTAAGTGAGATGTAATCAGATGGGGAAGAATTAGAATCCAGTGATATCATGAATAATATAATGCACCCTTCTAAAGTTGACGGCTGTCAGAAATAAGAGGCAGAAAATAAGAATCAGAGCAATTTAGCTGAAAGAGTAAATAGAATGCAAAATGTACAGACTTGATTTTGCATTTATCGTAAGTGACATGGTTAATATTGGGTTTTCCACTTGTTTGTATCTGATGCTTAGTTTAGACAACCCTTTACTATGCTGTGATTGCAGAAAAGGGATATATGGATCTGAGAACTTCATGACTGTAAGGAGTACATAGGCATGAAAGGAGAAAACATGCTGTCACTCCATTATGCAGGTGTTGAGGTGCATGATAATCGTGTGACATTCTCTGAGAATGTGACTGAAGATTCTGAAGGATGACAGCCTGCTCTTGCTGAGAGTTTTAATCTGAAAGAAAACATTGAATATGTAAATTTCAGATGGCTAAACAGCCACCAAAAAAAATCCATAGATGCACTCACAACTTGCTGACCAAAAATATGTGGCATGCACAAATACCTAATAAATGCAAAGAAAATAAAACCTAGATTTTCATGATGTCATTTGTCCTCATTCAGAAAAGTAGCTCTTAAATGTGGCCATAACTCGAGAAAGCACTTAAGCCCAGACTTAACTTTAAGTATGAGCTTAAGGCCCTTTGACGTCAGTGGGCCTTAAGCATCTGCTTAAACTTCAGCATCCTGATTAGGGATGTTTTACTGACTCTCGGTCCATTCCAGGAATGGGTTGAACTGGAGCTATCGAATACGGCACAGAAGGCAACATTTTAAAATACAGGAGCCCAAATTTAGAATGCGAAATAATGAGCCAAGATGCTGAGTGTTCTGTCCTTTTGAAAATCTGGCCAATTATGTAGGCACCTACATCCATACTTAAGCTACTAACTTTAGGTTCCCATTTCAAAACAAAAACAAACCTTGGCCCGAGTATTCCGTTGTGAAACCTTCAAGGAAAGAGAAAAAGCCCACTGTGAGAAATGCGCTAATACAAGTATGGCTAGGCATGTCTTCCTCACAGAGATAGGTGACCTTTTATAGGGCAACCATCATATAAGTGGTCCAACCCAGTCACTTTGTGCTGCTCTTTGTGCTAACTCATTTCACTCAGATATTTTCTCCTTGAATAAGCCGGATGAAAAAGAATGTGATGGGCTGAAGCATTTAGAAAAAAATCATCATGTAAAGAGAGCTATCATCAGTTAAACCAAGGCTTCAGAGATCAAAAGTTCAGCCACTGACACACGTATGCTGAATACCAATGTTCTTATTATACTGGTGATGCGAAGCCCACGCTGAATGTTAGCCACATTAAAGAAAACATGAAATCAAAGTTACATCAAAAGTGGAATTTACCCAAATGATTCCACATCACCCTTGAAAGTGCCAGGTGTCCAGGACAGTCTGACTCCTTAATAGGGAGACACAAAAAAACCACTCTGCAACTTTCTTTGTAATTGAAGGCAATGGAGGATGCAGGCTGGGTCACTCAGCTGCTAAAATGTTAACACACACAAACATTGGATGTGAGAAATCAAAACCTCCTATAGCAATGCTCACTCTGGCATGTGAGACTAGCAAATTTATTTGAGCATAAACTTTCGTGAGCTACAGCTCACTTCATCAGATGCATGCATGAAGTGAGCTGTAGCTCACGAAAGCTTATGCTCAAATAAATTTGTTAGTCTCTAAGGTGCCACAAGTCCTCCTTTTCTTTTTGTGGATACAGACTAACACGGCTGCTACTCTGAAATCTGGCATGTGAGAGGCAGTAGATAGATGCTCCACAGGTGGGAGTCATTCTTTCACGAGTGCTATCCATTTATCTGACATGCCCCTTCTCCCCTTGGTTCACCCTCCTCGCTTCAAATATCACCTTGTTCACTTTAGCCTAAGATTGATTCTAAACATTACCTGGTATTAGAGAATTACTAAGGAGGCAATGTCTGCATAAAGATTAGGTTCAGAGTTTGGATAAGTGGATGAAACTGCACTAGGGTTCAGGTATGAATCCGATGCTGTCAAAATCTTATGAGACATTCTCATGAGATTTTATCCCACCAGTGCCACCACAGTGCTGCTTTCACAAGAGTTCTTCACAGGCCAACTGCTCTCAATAGATTTTTGTGCCAAAGTCTCAAGTCAACCCATTTGGATCCTGAATTGTAACAGTCTAGAAGAATTTGGATCCAGGGATATGAAACTGACAGGAGAAATGTGAAGGAGTTTGGATATGAGGTTCTAGTTTGTGCCCCTGGCCCTACCCAAATTTAAAAAAAATGGAAAGATTTAGATTTAGTGGGGACTGGTCCTGCTTTGAGCAGGGGGTTGGACTAGATGACCTCCTGAGGTCCCTTCCAACCCTGATTATTCTGTGATTCTATGAAAGTGCTTTAACATTCTATTCCTCCGTGATTGCATCTATGCCCCTACGCGCCCTGCTTCTATCCCTGTTGCTCTTACCTATCAGGGGCTTTTTGTAAAGAGTTATTCCTCTCTTCTGCCTTTCTCGGTCAAGCATTTTTATGATCGTTCATGTGAAAGTTGCTATGTAAAAAGGTGCTGTAGTTTGGAACCTTCAGATGTGTTAACATGCAGCCTAATTAGAGTATCCCATTGCACAGCCATACAAGAGAAATGTCACCTCAGAAAACAAGGGGACGATGAACATTGAGCTCTGAAGAATAAGGATCCTGTATTCAAGTTGTGCTCCGCTTCGCATGGTTGTGGAAGAAGCTCTATGACGCTCCGATGGGACGAAGTGGGGATTTCCCCTTGTTATGTTGTATGTGAGTCTTCCTGTTGAGCCTATGGGGGTTTTACTGTTTTGCATGAATACAGTGTGTGCCTCAGTTTCCCTGTGTGCTGCACCAATACCTCAGTGGTGGGAATAGGGGTGTGTGACTTTGGGTGAGACCTCTGGGGCAGGTGAGGCTGCTCCAGCTGCCTGCACATATGCTATGACTGGTGCTCTTCGTAACCTGAGACCCAGGAGGGGGATGCAACCAGCTGATGACCAGATGACTCTTTGCCCAGGAAGTGAGACAAAGACAAGGAGGAGGAGCAACAGGGTGTCTGAGGTTGAATCTCTGGGAGCTGGCAGTCTGCTTGGGGGCACTGGAAGAGGGAGAGTCCAGGGCATCTGGCCCAGGGCTCCCCAAAATGGACTTGGCAGAAAGTCACTGATTTCTGTGCTAACAAATTCTGTTCTATGCTGTGTTCCTGTCGAATAATAAACCTTCTGTTTTACCGGCTGGCTGAGAGTCACGTCTGACTGCGGAGCTGGGGCACAGGGCCCTCTGGGCAGACTCACTGCGGGAAGCGCACGGTGTGGAAGGGTTTCAGAGTAGCAGCCGTGTTAGTCTGTATTCGCAAAAAGAAAGGGAGTACTTGTGGCACCTTAGAGACTAACAAATTTATTTGAGCATAAGCTTTCATGAGCTACAGCTCACTTCATCGGACGTGTGGAAGGGGATGCTGAATACTCCAAGGTCAGACCCAGGAAGGTCAAAGCTCTGTAAGCTTCTTGCCCTGGCAACAGTCTGCTCAGAGAGAGGAGCCTCCCCTAGAGTCCTGCCTGGCCTCATATGGAGTAGTTCCAGAGCATTGCCCGGGGACACCGTGACAACTGGGAGGTATTGCCTATTTAGAGAAGGACCAGGATATCATACAGGAGGATCTGGATGACCTTGTAAACTGGAGTAATAGTAATAGGATGAAATTTAATAGTGAGAAGTGTAAGGTCATGCATTTAGGGATTAATAACAGGAATTTTAGTTATAAACTGGGGACGCATCAATTAGAAGTAATGGAAGAGGAGAAGGACCTTGGAGTATTCGTTGATCATAGGATGACTATGAGCCGCCAATGCGATATGGCTGTGAAAAAAGCTAATGCGGTCTTGGGATGCATCAGGAGAGATATTCCCAGTAGGGATAAGGAGGTTTTAGTACCGTTATACAAGGCACTGGTGAGACCTCACCTGGAATACTGTGTGCAGTTCTGGTCTCCCGTGTTTAAGAAGGATGAATTCAAACTGGAACAGGTACAGAGAAGGGCTACTAGGATGATCCGAGGAATGGAAAACTTGTCTTATGAAAGGAGACTCAAGGAGCTTGGCTTGTTTAGCCTAACTAAAAGAAGGTTGAGGGGAGATATGATTGCTCTCTATAAATATATCAGAGGGATAAATACTGGAGAGGGAGAGGAATTATTTAAGCTCAGTATCAATGTGGACACAAGAACAAATGGATATTAACTCGCCACCAGGAAGTTTAGACTTGAAATTAGACGAAGGTTTCTAACCATCAGAGGAGTGAAGTTTTGGAATAGCCTTCCAAAGGAAGCAGTGAGAGCAAAAGATCTATCTGGCTTTAAGATTAAACTCGATAAGTTTACGGAGGAGATGGTATGATGGGATAACATGGTTTTGGTAATTAATTGATCTTTAAATATTCATGGTAAATAGGCCGAATGGCCTGTGATGGGATGTTAGATGGGGTGGGAGCTGAGTTACCCAGGGAAGAATTTTCTGTAGTATCTGGCTGGTGAATCTTGCCCATATGCTCAGGGTTTAGCTGATCTCCGTATTTGGGGTCAGGAAGGAATTTTCCTCCAGGCAGATTGGAAGAGGCCCTGGAGGTTTTTTGCCTTCCTCTGTAGCATGGGGCACGGGTCACTTGCTGGAGGATTCTCTGCTCCTTGAAGTCTTTAAACCATGATTTGAGGACTTCAATAGCTCAGACATAGGTGAGAGGTTTTTCGCAGGAGCGGGTGGGTGAGATTCTGTGGCCTGCGTTGTGCAGGAGGTCGGACTAGATGATCATAATGGTCCCTTCTGACCTTAGTATCTATGAAAAACACTCCCTTCCTCTTTTGCACCAGCTCCCTGGATCATGGGTAGCAGCACTTAGGGAGAGCAGCCTCAGTGGAACTGCTGTGTTCCCTTCCCCCTGGGAGAGTAGGCAGGGACCAAGCCAGCTAACATAGCCGGGCCACTCTGTACACATAGCCCAGGGTATGTCCCCCTTGGAGTACGGGGAACGTGGAGGCTAGCCTGTGACTCTCAAAATCACAATCTGCCTTCCTGTCCGCTCCGTGGGAAGCACATTGCTCAGAACTCATGGCAATACCACGACTGAGTCCTCAGTTAAAAATTCTATTGCCTGCAACAGGAGTTTTAATAGGGTATAGACAAAGGACTGCAAGATGCATCTCACTATTGTAAAGGGTGCCATTGAACCAGTGGGTAAACTAACTATCTCTGACAAGCTAGATTTTATTTTTATTTTTTAAAGTGACCCTCTGAATTTGTACCAACATTTTATTTGAAAAAGCATTTTCTGCCCGCATTGTCTCGAGACAGCACAAAAAATGAATTTATGGAATATTCTCAGCTGTTGAAAATTTTCAAGATAATATGAAAAACGTAATTCAACATGTTCCCAACACACTTAACCACAGTGACGAAATTCTAATCTCTGGCAAAATTCAGGAAGTACAATTGTCACCCTTTCAGAGTAATCTGAGCATCTAGCAGCTTAGAATGGGAACCCAGGAAAGCATCACCTACGTTCTGTGGCCATGTTTTGCACGCAGAAGAGGGAAACCAGGCTGGGCGCTGAGGAAGTCTGGCCTTGTGGTTAAGGCACTACACTGTGATTTTTAAGGCTGGGGTTTGTTTCTGGCTCTGCCACAGACTTCCTGTGTGATCTTGGGCAAGTCAGTTCTGTTCCCACATCTGTAAAACCAGGAAATATTGATATTTCCTTTGTATGTCGTGGGTATTTAGACTGTAACCTCTTCAGAGCAATCTCTTACCATGTGTGTGTGTACAGTATCTAGTACAATGGGGCCCTAATCTCAGCTGGGGCCTCTAGGCACTGCTGTAAAACAAATAATAATGGACTGAAAAAAGAGAATCAAGCAAACAGACAACACTACTTAAAGGACTTGTTTATACTGCCCTGCAGTTCGGACAACAGGGATGTGAATAGCAAGTACGCACCAAAATACTGCGCTGTAACTCCTGTGAGTGGATACTGTGGGTGAAAACTAAAAGGCTCCTAGTTTGGAAACTAGGAACCTTTAGTTTGTGCCCCCAGCATCCACAAGGAGGAGTTACAGTGCAGCACTTGGGTGGGCACTGCTGTTCATGCTCCTGTCGTCCAAAATGCGGGACAGTGTAGACATAGTATGTTTCTTTGTAGGTGTAACCCATGCCTGCTCAGTGTGGTACTCTGTCCCCCTCTAGTGGTGGCTAGGCCAGCTAGAGATTGGTGAGCCTGCTACCGCCATGGCTAAGAGGAAGGTGTCTTTTAGCTCAGGCGGTTGAGGCTAACGTATTTAGCTCAAGAAGTTCCTGGTTTGATCCCCGATGACAAGAACTGGTGTCTGTTGGCATTACGTAGGAAAGGCATGTTGCATATCAGCTTCTTCAAACTGGGAGTGCACTACGGGGAGGAAATATCGAATTTCACTGATGAGCTTCACACCAACTTCTATGTAGTGACCCCAGTTGAAGAGCCAGAAAAGAATTATGACATATCAGACCTAACAAAGGTGCATGCTGATCCCAAATATTGATGTAGCAAAGCCAGGTGAAAGTACATTGGTGGGATGTATACACTGGAAGCAGATCTAACAAAGTACTTTGCAACCTAGCAGCCATCTAGGCATGAAAATGATATCACATCTATTTATGAACCTCCATTTACAATCGTATAGATCGCCGGGCATCTCTGACAATTTTATGTACTACCAGCTCCAAATATTAAAAATCACGAGTCAGGCCCGCAGAGATCGTGATATTTCTTAAAATTGCCTTCTGGGTTTTGAGCATTTATGCATTTGTGTCACAATTTCAAGCTTTTCTCAGCAAGTCTAAGGGCCAGAAACTGCTTTTTTTAAAAAAAATGAAAGCTGCGATTTTCTTGTAGTCTCTTGACTCCAAGACCTGGAATTTTAAGTAAAACACCAAATACACGAGACTGTCAATAAAATTGTGAGCGCTGGCAAGACTGCGCGGTGCATACTGAAATGTAGGATTTGCAATAGCTATAAGTTATGATTATAAAATTGTATGGTCCAGGGAAAGAAAATAACCCAACAGACTATATTTCAAGGTACCCATTACTGCAATAACACTATATACGCTGCTGGTAGCAGAACAATACTTCATCTTCATAGCTACCCCTGCAGTTTTATAAGCTTTAACTTTACCAGAAATGCAAGAAGTAATAAAAGAAGACAAGACTCTAATGCTGTAATAGACCTAATGGGAGCAGAGATATGGCAGAAGATTACAGCACTGAATTCCCAGATATGGAAATTGATGTGTCAGAATGGAAATTTTCCTCAAAGTTTGAAATGAGGTTACTGTTCTTGATATGGTTTAATGTTAATAGATACTAGAATCCTGGTATGGTTCTCCTTAAGAAATAAAATATAATAATAATTTTGCATGTGTATTCCAGTGGTTTTCATCTGAGGCTCTCTGAGCACTTATGCCTGATTTTCAAAAGCTTATCCAAGTGCAAGTGACCGCTTTGCATGCTTCAGATTGATCTCAGCCCATGTATTCCAAGGCAGCTTCTTAGTTGCACTCATTTTCCCTGGACGCTGAGCTCTCCAAGGGGAAAAGTTTGGGGCTTTGTTAATAGGCTCTTCACTCTTAAAGTGTTCCAGCTGTCATATTGGGAATACTATACAAACAAGACCAATCCAATTCACAATCTATAAATAGTTTGTTTTAATAAATATTTCAAAAGTTGTCATTATGCTCTCAAACCCACAATGGGAACGTAAGGATTGGTTAACTGAAGATTGATATGTAAACAAAAATGAATCCCACTGGATATATTTTGTAGGCATCATAATTACTGCAAGAACCTTAATGGCAAAAAAAGGCGGAGGGGGATCTAGATTAAATGATCTCAAAGTGGAAAAAAAATAAACATGAAAGGAAAAAAAGCCCCTAGGTGTTTCATTTTCTGTAGCAAGCATTCAAAACTAAAATAAATACCACAGAGGAACTTTCATCTCTGGCATTTTCCAGCTCCCTAAATGTAAAATATCACTTGTTTTTTTTATAGCATTTCTAAATCTCTAATCACTATATTTTCCCCACTTGTGTGTTTAATCACTGCTCATCAACACTCTTCTTTATAATCTTGCTAAATATGTCTGTTTGCAATAGACCCTCCTGTTCTGTACTGTTCAGTTTCTCATGCATAACTACCTATGCAGAGTATTAATACCCTATTCAGGTAATACAGAGAACACTGTGATACATCAGCATAATTAAATAATGTCATCAGGCTCTGAAGTATACTCCCTACTGTGGTGCACTGCCTGAGACACCTCCCATTACAACACCTCGGGATCTCTCACACAAAACTGACTTAACTGTAATGTACTCCATTAGCAGAGCTGAAGTTTAATAGAGAAATCATTATTTTATTATACTGGGTAATGCTGCATAATGCTTCCAGCCACAGCTCTTGTTATGCCTTTTTTTGCTAAGGAACTGTCTACTTCAGAAATCTTGTCCCCATGTAGGTACTAATAGGTCATGATCAAGTCACCTGTTAACGTTCTCTTGGATAAACTAAAGAGATCAGACTTCTTTAGTCTCTTGCTATAAGGCATGTTTTAGGCATAATTCTTGTAGCTCGTTTCTAAACCCTTTACAATCTTTCAACATCCTTTTTGAAATCTTGACACCAGAAGTGAACACAGTATTCCAGTAGTGGTCTCTCTGAACGTTAAATGTAACCCCGCTCTGCTAGAACCATGTCTGCAGTAGCACATTCCGAGAAAATCTGAGCAGCTACCCTATTCTTTCCTGGCTCCTGCCTTCTCTGTTTCTCATCTTAGCCCCTCCCACTTTTATATTCACTTTTTCACTGGTACCATTTACTGTCATTTTCGCTCTGCTCTGTCTTTTCAACACCCTCCTATTTCTGGCCTCTTCTTTACTATCTGTCTTTTTATACTATGCTCAAGACTATGGTATTGGAGCACAAAACTACTTAAAAAACTATCTACATTCTTGGCTCAATCTGTTTGTGTTTATGTTGGTTGCCTGGTAGCAACTGCTATAATCAAAGTTGCAAAACTGTTTCCGTTCAAGCCCCCTGTTTTCAAACAGGCATAACTTTAAAAATAAAATCACCAACTGGGTTGAAGTTTTCTATATTTCAGCTCTGTCCAAAGGTGATTTTTATTTAGTTAGTTAGTTATTTAATACAGAGAGTACAAGCATCCTTTTTAAAGTTCTTCAGGGGTGAATAAAGAAAAAAACACACTTTTGTCCAATATGGCTTCTTAAAATCTTAACACTGCATTCTTAATGTTGCATTAACATGACTGCAAACCCCGCCCCCCCAGATAAACTGTATTTATTGTACAGCATCTTGTTGGAAGGTGGTGGATTGACTGAATGGTGCTTCAAGTGTCTGTGAAAATGGCAACATAGGAATTTCATGTTTATTCTCTCTCAGTGATTTACACCCTAAGGTGATCAGTTTTGAAGCCAAAAAGATGTTGTTTCCAGCTGCCAGCCCTGCAGACTCTGCCTAGGAGCTGACAGTCAAGCTGAGCTCTTTCCATCTCACTTATTATCACTGGGCCTTGGGAGGTGGGAAGAGAGGAAGCCATGCATGCAACAGTGTAGCCCCATTATCATCAAATTATGCCTTCAGGGACACCTGTGCAATCTTAGAGCCATGAATGAGATTTGCACAGATTTGACTTAGCACACAATTCGGGTAATGATAAACAAGAAGAAACAGAATCCAGCTCACTTCATCGTAGCTATGTTGGAGCTGCCAGGCTAACAGGAATAGATGGCAGCAAAAATGCATTTTGGCCCCTAAAATAAGCAGATGTAATTCCGAAGTACATCCTTTTGTCAGAAGCACTCCCACAACAAGAGAAGTTTGTAGAAAGTGTGGAGGTGTAGGGAAGAGGAGTGCAAAAAGCATGTCAGTTTCTAATGAAAACCAACCCTGTAGTCTCCTGTTGACACTACTTTGCTTCTATTTAGGGTTAGAATTAAATAGATCTAAACACATCCACACATATTGTACAAAAACTTTAAACACCCATGAAGGCCTGGTCCTCCTGCAAAGTACTGAGTCAGTAGGCATTGATGGTGCTCAGCACCTTGTAGAAAGCATTCCGTGCCATGCAGCAATGCACCCTTAAGTGACCATAAGATTAACTTCAGTTCAGTCTATAAATTACAGCTTCTGCACTCCATAACACCACAATAATTTGTGTGGAAACAGATGAAAAACTAATTATTCACCTTACAATGGAAAATCCATACTGTGTAAATCATGGGGAAAGAGAGAGAGATTTCATGGGTTAGTTATCATAAAAAGGGCAAATTTCACACTTCATCAAATTAATTGAAAAGCATCTAAAACACCAATACAATTACTTCATAATATTTTTAAAAAATAGTTATTTAATGCTCAAAGTTATTTAATAATGAATCCAAATAAAAACAAAATTAGCATGACAGAATGAAATTCTGTATTTTAAAATAAGGAAAGTGACATGAAACAACCGCAAAACAAGTCAAAAAAATGTTTTTTCTCATGTAGTCAGCAGGTGCTTTTTACTCTGTAAGGCTGACGGAGAGAGAAAGGAGCATTCTAAAATCCATTTAATGCAGGTTCTGGACAGGTTGGCAATCTGTTCTTGCAATCAACATGAAAACTTCCTTTTTGTGATACAAAAGAAGTCTAGTGATTTGAGCAGAGGACAGGAAATGTGAACTTCTGGGTTCTGTTCATGGCTTTATTTCTGACGTGCTGTATGACTGTGGACAAATCACTTTGGGCCACATTTCCAAGAGTCTACAACAATTTGGGGTGCTTCCCTTTAGGGAGAGGCTAACTTTAGATACCTGTAGGCTGGTTTTCAGAGGTGTTGAGCATCAAAACTTCATTTAGAGTTGCTAGGGCTCAGCACTTCTGAAAATCAGGCCCTTAACGTCTGACATTGAGCATCCAGAAATTAAGGCACTTGATATTGGTGGATAACTTCTAAAAATGTTGGCTTTAACCTGTGTGTGCCTTAATTTACCAATTTCTAAAATGGGAATAATACTGATCTACCACCTTGGGATGTTGTAAGACTAACTCTGTTAATTGCTGCAGTATGTTTTAGCATCTTGGGATAAGAGACTCTCAACTACAATTACAAAATATTACTATTATATATTGTGGAATTCACGTTTGGTCTTACTTACAAACTAAAGATTACGACCATGTGCACTTTTTGCTCTTAACAGAGTGCACTTGGTACTCTAGCAACTGCTTAACATTTCCGTTTATACAGATAGTCTTGACTTATTTTATGCAAATCCCTTTAGTTTTTCTTTTAGAGAAGCATGACCTATACTTTTCCCCCCCAATTCTAGATTTCACCTTCTCATCCTGTCTGTTTCAATGATATCAGATATTACATTCACCTTTGCCTTGACCCTAATGTCCAGTAAAATAGCCAGTGTTTTTTTGCGGAGGGTGAAGGTGAAGGGGTGTTTTGGTTTTGTTTTTTTCCCAGTTGTCCCTCCTCTCAATATCGCGTGAAGGACCCTTAAATTGTCTAGTGTTCTAAGGCCATAGGTTTTAGAAGCTAAGGGCACTGACGCTAAATTGCTCTAGGAGGGACTGACAGTGAGTCAGCAATGTCACAATGGTCTGAAGAGAAGATTTTGGAAGAGTCTATGACATCCCTTAGGGCCCTGTTCAACACCTAGTGTTGTCAATGACTTCACTGGGAAAGTGTTCGGGCCCCTTGTGAAGGCAAAAGGAACTGGCCATTGGAGCAGATTGAGACGTGAGGGAAGCTATTGTCAGAAACTCTTTGGTGTGTTCACTGCACACAGAAGAAAGCAAGGACATGAGGGATGTCCTTTAACCAGCCCACAACTTTATTGGTCAATTTACACCCAAGTTTCCTATCAGGGGACTGCCCAGTGCAGTCACTCGCACTGATACTCTGACAATTTTGGGGTTGCTCCCACCACAGGGGGAACCAATTATCCCAGCACCTCCACCTGCCCTTTCAGGGGTTGACATGAGAAGGGATCACCATTAAGTGTATTGGCGGGATGGTCTGGCCAGAGTAGCATCCTGACCCATGGTTTGCATTTGCTTCCAGGGGGTTAGATGTGTTTTGTCCATCTTATAAGGAGATGCCCTCTGTATGCCCACAATTGTTATCTTTTTGGATCTGGAGCCTATATCAGTGAGTTCCTGCACTGGGCATCCACCACAAGGAGGTGTCAGCATCGGCTGCCTCCAACCCACCCCTGCCAGGCTACCGAGGAGTTTGGCCAACTGTGATGGGGTATACAAACCCCACACTGGGCAAGAAGGGATTAAGGAGCTGCTCTGGGTTCATCCAGCCCTTCCCTGCAACACCTGCAGGAGATGCACCAACTGGAGGAGGAGTTAAAAGAGAGCAGAACAGCTCACTTGTGGCCAGGATCAGGATCTTGGAAAGGCAGGATCTCTCCCATCAACAGTTGCCTGAAGGTCCCTCCCTGATGGAAGGGAGGACCTGCTTCTGATAGACCCTGAGTGGGAGGCATTTCCCCCTCTCACATACTAACCCAGTTTATTTGTGTTGATTCTCTGTGTTTTGTTTATGGACTATCCCTGAAGGAGAGAGAGACTTGGGACTGACTTGGCCAGAGGGCCAAGGCACAAGAGGAGGCAGCTGCCGCCCCAGGAGGGAGAGAGCTGCTACGCCAGGCCTAGCTGTGAAGGGCTGCCAAGCAGTGAGCTACCCCCCTTCACACTTTCCTGTTACAGACTGAGAACTGCGGACAATAACGGAGTGATAGGAAGTGGCCCAGGGATGGCAGCTTTAAGGCGCTCCTGAGCATCAGGCCCTTTTGTCACCTTCACAGGACCCTGGCTGGAAGCCACTGGAGTGGGAAGGCCTGGGTTCCCCTACCAAACCCCTTCTCTACATGTTGAAGGGCCTAAGCCCCTGACCACTAGGCAATGCTCCCCACGAGCAAAAAACATTACACCAACCCAACAATGAGCTCATTCAGGAACAAATCAGCACCTGTTTCAGAGTAGTGCAATCCATCCTCTTAATAAAGCTCAGCCGCCCTTGGCTATGTGGCCATGTTGGACAACCAAGTCACCGTGGGACTCCAGCCATTTCAATACTTGCTGGTTGGTCTTCCTCTCGGTCCTATCCACCTTTTGTGGGTGGACTGCAGTCCATCAAAGCCTGCAGGTTAGTATCTCCAACCATACTATCCCCATGCTAGGAAATGTGCTCACCAGCAGTCCAATCAGCCTTCCAAATCAGCTGGGAGCCCAAAACACATTCCAAGGTCATTCCCCCCCCTAGATGTATAACAATGACGTCCCCCCTACCCCATACCTGCAGACACTTGGTGTGTTCTGTGACCCCCTTATTCATGTTGCCCTTGTGCTCCCCCGCAGGCCTGACCCTGACCAGAGCCCCACCCATCGCTGCCCACCTGAGACCATGCAGCCCACTAGCGGGAGTGTGCTGGACCGCGGCCGCACCTACCAAGGAGTCTGGACTACCGCGTCTTGCCCTGGGCCCTGGCTGTTTCTGAACTCACCCTGTAGGGACTGAGGTGACTCCTGTTGCATTTGACACATGTTTTCCAGGGCTCCAGGCCAATCTGAAATGGACTGCATCATCTCTATGAGTTCCCTATCCCTGGCAACTTAGGACACAGTTCCCTTCCTCACCGCTTGCTCTTTTCTCTCCTTCCTGACCTTTCTGGTTGCCTTCTGGTCTGGAATAGGTAACACATGGCCTCTTTCATCAAGTGGCTGCAACAGATCTGTTACCCCATCCTGCTGCCCCACCAGATCTTGGGCCCACCCCTGCAGCCAGCCAACCGCTTACCCTACATAATCAAGTAGGCTTTGGTCATTGCCAGACTGCTGCCTACGATCCACAGGCTCTGGTCTTCATTGACTTCTGGAAACCAGCAAACAGGAAATGGCCATGAGCACAGGGCTCTTATCATGGCTCCAAATCTCATGCCAAGTCCCACAAGACCCCTAGCCCAGCCTGAAAATCCCATGGGGGTTGAAATTCTCATGGGGCCTGACCTGTCCTGTTCTTTTTGCGCTTTCCCATCATGGGAGCCTCCAAACTCAGCCCTCGCTAGGCTTAGGGCCCTCAATGTTTTGGACAGAATTACTTACAGCTGTGGGGTATGTAGTTTGCGTAGGATGTACTTTGCTAGTTCTGGTGCTCTCATTGCCCAAGGAGGCCCTGGAGTGTTCAGGGGCGGATGTCAGTCTCCAAGGTCCTAGGGAGCTGGCTCAACACTTTTGAAAATCAGGCCCCTTATTTAGGTGCCTAAATACGGCTTCAGAAACCTAATTTTACTCCCTGATTTTTCAAAATGTTTTGGCTGGGGTGTTTAGCTATGCAGTCTCCTCTGAGGCCTCAGTTCAGAAAAGAACATGATTCAGTCCACACCTTTTCAGCAAAGCAGTTAAGCACATGCTTTAATTTAAGTCAATGGAACTGAAGCACATGCCTAAGCGCTGTGCTGAGTCGCTAAAAACGGATGGTTTTTTGAAGCAGGGTTTTAAGCCAAACTCCTATTACTAAGCAGGAGCAAGTTGGTGGCTGCACAGCAGCAGTGTATTGATGAAGGAGTGAGTTCCCCTGTGCAGGTCAGAACTTTTTACTTTGCATTTTTACATGCAATATTTTGTAAACCAGTCAATAGTTTCCCTGCATCCAGGCTGCATGTCGGGATCGAGCCCAGTGTTGCACACGGCCTGTTAAATATCCCACTGACAATGGGAGATCCCTGATTTTCGTTGCAATCTCTCATGTACCTCACTTCAAGAATTCCGTGATTGTTTTTGGTGCTGCTGAGCAGCCTGGCTATTTGTATTTCTTCGCATGTTGGACCAGCTTTTGAGACTGTCTCACTGTGAGACAGGAAGAGTCGGAAGACGACATGAATGAAGAGAGAGTCTGCCTCTCATCTGCACAGCGATCTGCGGTGAAGAAAGCCCATACCAGCTGTTAGCATTGTATGAATGTGGGAGGAGAGCTCACAGGATGGGAGAATAAAGGTGCAGAAGTAATGGGAAAGAGAGGGTAGAGGGTGGGAGTGACAAGTTACACCGACCAAAGCGCTAGCGAGCACAGTGCTCCGTTGGCAGGAGAGCTTTTCCCACCAACATAGCTTCTGCCCTTCGTGAGGGTGGTTTTTAGGCCGATCGGAGAGCTCTCTCCTGTCAGTCTTCACCAGATGCGCTGCAGCGCTGTCTGCGTCATGCAAAGGGCCATAAGCTTCCTCGTCCTCCAGTTATTGCTGCCTTTTCTCCCTTTTATTATTGCAAACACTCGAAACCTCACTCCCACCCTCTGCCCTCTCTTTCCCATTACTTCTGCACCTTTATTCTCCCATCCTGTGATCTCTCCTCCCACATTAACAGTGAACACGGAGAGATGCCAAATTAGCAAGGATGTGATAAAATGACTGAGCGGACATATATAGCCCAAAGGCTGGTTAGGTGTGACCAGAAAGCATATGTGAATGAGAAACAAGCCAAATTCTCCTCTCACTTGCACCTATGAAACCCCATTGAAGTAAAGAAAGGGAGCGCCTGAGTGACAGCAATATCTGCAAAACTCTTGTAGCTTGTTAATTGTTGTCAGAAAGCTTCCAAAAGATTTCAGGGTACGTGATGGGATACCCAGCATGAATAAATATCATCAGATATAAAATCAGAGTAAAATCCTGATAGAAGTCCATGAAAATAAACCAAGGTGGTAAAGGGAGTAAAACTCTATTAAGGTCTGATGTATTTTTTCACTGCAGGGCAAATGTGAAGCGTTTAGCTATTGTTAAAAAAGAACCTCCATCCCTGAGGGCTGCAATAGAAAAGACACTTAAAACAAAGAAAACTCTTGTACATTTTGATGTCTGTTGATGCAAGATGCTATTCATTCTGTTACCAAAGAGAAAAGATCTGAAAGCCTGTGCAATTACTAGCAACTCACTTGCAATAATGTGAGATTACTAACAATACAATCACAAGAGAGCGCAATAACTAAACAATTACACACTTATTAGTAAAGTGTTGCTACTGGCCACCTTTGAGTGAATTAAGAAAAAAGGAGAATTAGATGTGGTGCCACAAGGTAAAAACAAAGTCAAATACCTTTTCTCACAGTCATTACAGAAATGGCAAGACAATCATTCAGCAACCAGAATTCATGTTTATGTGACCGAGACCAAATAATGGCCACAGTAAGGATAATGGAAGTTTATCATTGTCTTTAATGGGATGAGGATTTTGCCTTCTAAGACTTAATTTGTCATTCAAAGCCCTGGACATCTCTGTTGGAAATGGCCTTTCCGGCATATTTGTTAAATGACTGTACTGTTTCAACTGTGTCTAGAAACAGCACTCAGAATACCAAATATTTCCACGCTATGATTGTATTTTTCACAGTGATACCAAGAGGGTTCCCATTTAGATCAGTGGCCCTGTTGTGTTCTCACTGTGCTCAAAGACTGGTACATCATCAAGAAATTCAATCTGTACTGAAACAGTAATGCATGCCACTGCTGGTGACAGTGGTGATGTTTGAATTGGCAAGAGCAAATTCCATGAATCCATTATACTAATATCCTTGTTATTGAATCTGAGCAAGATTTTCAATATTCAGTAATGACAGGATCTGAAGTGGGGTGTGGAATATGAGTTTCATGTTGTTATGCTGAGGGTGGGGCAATCACACCACTTCACTGAGGCTGTCACCACCTTCCCTTCAGGCTGACTGAAGGGACAATTCAGTGATCAGATGTTTAGTGTCCCAGAAACAATGGAAAACCATTGCCTGAGGACTAGACCTCATGCAAGCCCGAGCAATGGCTTGGCCATGCAGTCCAAGGAGTTTCCAGTGTTATACCAATAAAATAAAAACCAGCAGGATCTTATTAAAGAGGAAAAGGCAAAATACCACATTTATTGTGAATACAGAAGGAATCACAGTAAGCAGTTAGTTATAGTTATAACATTCCATTCAATCTCATATTTATTCACACACACACACACACACACACACACACACACAGAGGTTCTGCAAGGTTGTTATCATAGTTACCAGCCTTAGAGTTGCTCATGCCAAGCCACTGGCCAGGTGGCCTGGACATGAGGAGGGAGCAGGGCCTTGTCAGATGCTCATCTGATGCTCCTGGAAGTTGGTTCGTAGAATCAGACCCCCTTCCCCTCCCCCCCCCCCCCAAAGTTCTCACTTTCTAGAGTCCATTTTTATAGGAATTTCTTCCTATGCCAGTCTATGGGAATTGCTTCATCATGCTGTTGCTGAATCAATCAGCAGATAGCACATTCCTGATGGCTCCGTGCTGCCAGATGTTATCTTGTTCTTTGGTTCTCCCATTCTTGAGGCTGTTGGGTGGATTCCAGTCTGCCCTCTGGGGGTCCTCTGGTTATTTCCACTTGACGCCTTCTTCAGCCGATGGACACTGGATTCTTAGGCTGGCACCTCCCTGATCATTCAGTTATTATCCACACCAAGCATCCATCCACATACATCCTCTATCTCTATTTTAAATACAATTGTTAATACAACAAAAGGGCTGTTTCTGTTGTTACAGAGTATTGCTTTGAGTCTCTTTCTGTGTGAATTGCTTTGAGAACAGACTCTGTCTTAGAATGTACTAACGCAATTAGCAGCTTGCAAGTTTCACACATAGAGGGAGAGAAACAGTACCAAAAACCAAGAGACCTCTTAATTAGTAATACTCTGGAATTTAAACTATGGGGAATCAAACTCATTTGTGATTTTAATACAGAACTTCTTTAATATGATTCAACACCAGGGGGTCTGACAATAAACACAGGGGTGGAGGACTGATTTGATTGCAGCTGTTTGTGTGTGTGTGTGAGAGAGAAGCAGCAGAAATACCACAGAATCAGTGAAGGCAGGGGGAAAGTCCAGCAGCATTTAAAGGAGGACTTGTAGTGTAACCCTGAGGAAAAAGCTCAGAGAGAGAAAGCTTTTTGGGTAGAGTGCTGGTTGGAAAGAGGCTTGACACTCTGAGTACAGAAACTTCCCTGTTTGATTCCTACCATCTTCAGTGAAACAGAATATTGTGTACATTCTTTGTAAATAAACAGGTTTGCATTGAAAAAATACCTGACCGTTATAATCAGTTTCTCCTAACAACCTGAAAGACCCCCCAAAATTGTCTAATCACTCTGGTTAAAAGGAATAACAATATGGACATAAAAAAGGCAAAGGTGCGGAGCTCATGAGAAGTCATAGATTTCACCAATACAAACTGGTTATGAAACTGCTGAGACAATGTATTTCTGTTGTTCAGGTTCCACACTATATGAATTTGTGGATTATTCCAGAAAAATGTTCAGTGTTCGTGCGAATGACTATCTCTTCAAAGGAAAAGCGTGCATTGGTTACTCTAAAAGTCAGACTGATACACCATTGGCTACCAAGGTACAGCGTTCTGCACAGGTGTCAAACCTGGATGCTGATGGCAGTATATGGAAAAGAAGGAAGCTTTTGAAATGTTATTAGGAAATACTGAGAATGTCATGGAAACAGAACAATATGTACTGTATACACTATGTCAGTGGTTTTCAACCTGTGGTCCACGGACCCCTTGGGGTCCACAGACTGTGTCTTCTAAGATTTCCAAAGGGGTCTGCACCTCCATTTGAAATTTTGTAGGGGTCCGCAAATGAAAAAAGTTTGAAAATCACTGCACTATGTTATGCACACTATCGGCGGTGGATTATGGTTTTGTGGGGCCCTGGACCAGAGCAAGTGGGGGCCCCTCTGCACTCCTTCCACCTGCAGTCCCCCCACAGCACTCTTGCCAGGGAGTGAGGTCTGGGCATGGGGGCTTGCCCCGCTCCCCAGTAGGAGCACCGGACGGGTGGAGGGGGGCAAGCCCCTGCGCCCTGATCCCCCTTCCTGGCAGGAACGGTGGGTGGGTGGGTAGAGCAGGTTGGGGCACAGGAGTGCCCATTCTTCCAGGACCCCCCTGAACACAGGCCCCAATGGCCCAGTGGCTAATCTGCCACTGCACACTATTGTAATAATTTTTGTGCAAGGTATGACTTGTGAGGTATCTTTTGAAAACTCGTAAATTGCTGAATGGTAATATCATGATAAAGTGCATATAGCAACATTATATGTAAAGTTATGAAAATAATCTGAAAGCATGACTGACTTTTCCCAGATAAGTCTGGGGAGTGATTAAACCAGTTTCTCAATAACAAATGGCAAGCTGATGCTCCAGCCAGGTATCAACAAAGCTAACAGGCCATCACCTATCAAGTGGGGAGTCTTTGGCAAGGAAGGGGGACAGGGACAAAGGGATCAGCATTTTAGCAAGAAACAGCATGGTATTTCCCCCAACAGACTGCATGTCTCCTGGTTCTCAGCTGTAAATGTTTTTTAAAGGACTAAAAACCTATAAAAAGGAGGGGCAAACACCCCAAGAAAACCCTTCTCTCTCTCTGCTTATCTCATTCTCTGCACCTGAGAAGACAAAAAAACAAACAAACAAACCAACACCCATTGGACTCTGAGGAAGAGGTCCTGACTTGAAGAGTTTGGTCAGGAATGCTGCTGGAAGCATTTGGTGGGAAACTTTGCTTGAATCTAATATAGATTAAGTTAGGCACTGGAGAGCATTTTATCTTTATTTTTCTTGTACCCATTTCTGATTTTTATGCCTCATTATTTGTACTCACTTAAAATCTGTCTCTTTTTATAGTTAATAAACTTGTTTTATTTAATCCAGTGTGTTTAAATTACAGTGCCTGGGTAGCTCTATTTAAGGTAATAAACTGTAGTATATATTATTCCCTTAAAAGAATAACTGATTTAATATATTTGTACTGTCCAGGAGAGGGCTGGGCAGTACCAGACATATATTTCTGGGGGGAAATCCGGGACTGGGAGTATGTTGGGATCTCCCTGCAGTGCAATCCAGGTTGGTGAGAGCCAGGTGTGACTGGCAGGCTGCAGTTACACACAGACACATCTGGGAGTGACCTGCATGCTGGCAAACTGTTTGTAAGAGGTCCATGTTGGGAGCTACAACAATAGGCATTGCAAGGAACCCAGGTTACAGGACAGGTCTAGATTGTTTGTCACAGGAGGTCAAGAAATTATAGCTGGAATATTTTGGATATGTACAAGAAATGGAGACCATGTGGGAAAAGGATAATGCTTGGGAGTGTACCTGGTAAAAGGATGAAGGAAAGGCAGAATGTTTAGCTGGCCTGTCCCAGATGGCTTTGTTAATAGGCAGTGCTGCTCCTCAGAATGCTTTAAATCCCAATTTCATTTTTAGTGTATGTATGAATTCTGGAATGAGCTGAACTTGTGTGATGTTACAAAACTTCCCTTCCTGGCGGCTGCATTTAAACCCCCCATTTAACTATATTTTTTAAAGGTGTAGTTGATTGGGTTTGGTTTCTTAAATGGCTGGAGTGGGATTGGGCCAGATTTATCAGGGTAAGAAGCAGATTATAGAATTGTAGAATTGTAGCAGATTCTGTCTTAAACTGCAAAGGACAGTGTAATGTTTGTCTGAAATTCTAGAGGGAAAAATCAATACAAATGAAACACAAGAAAACATTTTAAGGGAAGGCAAAAGAGAGCTGAGCTAGACAACCTTTGGGAATGGCTGAGCAACAGGGTAGAGCAAGCGAAATGAACAAATAATCAGGGGCCTTATGCTCTTTTCCATTGGGAGCCATGGGGGTGAGCAAACCACTATAAAAAAGAGGGGAGTGGAGGCAATGCAGCATGCTAACTCTTTTCCTTTCAGAAGCCCCCTTTAACCAACCCTTTATAGCCAGGATTCTGTGGGTCAGGGGATGGGAATCATCGCTATATTCCACGTTGCTCCTTTGAGACACCGATGGTATTCCCATCTGAAAAAGCAGGAGCAACTTTCATTTCTACTGTGCACTTTCCACTCCCTGCAGAGACTGAAGTAGTTTGCATTCAGGCGATGCTGATAGATGAGGGGTGGGTCTGTGTCTTCAGTACTAGAACCTCCTCTCTCTTTAGCCCCTGCACTAACATTAGTTTTGGAGCCTACATTTCTTCCACACTCCATACAAATCCTTCCCCCTTGAGAAATGCATCTGGATGAAACTCTGTTTTATCATCTCTAGATTTTATCATCAGATAGTATCATATAGCCACGAGAAAAAGGGACAAAGGCAAATAAACAATTATTTATAAAGAAATAAGACTAGATAAAAACAGCCTATTCAAAAAGTGCACCTTCAGTGATGGTGTTTGGCAGCTCTTTCACTTTAAAAATAAATATTATTCATTTAAACAAGTACACGGATATACACTGGCCAAGTTACAGCAAATATAAGTGTTGATGGTACCAGCCAAAAATATGTCTGTAAACTGAACAATTAATGAAACATGTAATGTATAAAATAACAAAGGAAAACACTGTTAGAAAACTGTTAGTGAGTAAATATAATCTGGAAATGACATATAGCCAGTAGGCACAATACAGGGGTGGCCTTTTAAAAACTAGCACTTTCCTTCATTTAAAAGGCCAGAGTGTGCTTTTAGGCACAGCTTTGAGCAAGAGGGTGAGGGGGGTGCATAAATCGCACCACCACAGCAATAGCCCCAGGCTGTAAAGAGCAGAGGGTGGGTGTGACATCGCAGTTGCTCACATCAGTGAACAAATATACAGCTCTATTCTGCACCAGCTGCAAGCTCTGCTGAGAGCACTACTGAGGGAGAATTACATTTGTCCAGCCTCATGGTCAGGAAGGCATATGACTGTTGCAAAGCTATCATGTGACATAGAGGCATCCTTGTGGAAATTTTGCAGCTGAAACCCTTCTCCTCCATGCATGGACTTTTTAACTCTACATTCAACAGATTCCTTTCAATATCAAGCACGGAGATGAGAGACACACCAAGATAGATCCTAACCTGACTCCCTACCTCTTCATTAAGCTCCTCGCTAAATGGGAATGGAAAAGAGCAGCACCGGCAATCCCTATTCTGAAACAAGGTTTCTGGGCTCAGAATAGGATACTTTCAACATAACCTGCTGACATTTTTGGCCAAACATTCCCACAGGGCACAGATTGAATTTGTGCTGTTGGCAGTACAGCATATATACTGCTGTATATCATCAGTTTACTCTATACCTTGTTTGGAAATAATCCCTCCTGCTGGCCTCTGTTACACTGAATCATAGAATCATAGAATATCAGGGTTGGAAGGGACCTCAGGAGGTCATCTAGTCCAACCCCTGCTCAAAGCAGGACCAATCCCCAACTAAATCATCCCAGCCAGGGCTTTGTCAAGCCTGACCTTAAAAACTTCTAAGGAAGGAGATTCCACCACCTCCCTAGGTAATGCATTTCAGTGTTTCACCACCCTCCTAGTGAAAAAGTTTTTCCAAATATCCACCTAAACCTCCCCCACTGCAACTTGAGACCATTACTCCCCGTTCTGTCATCTGCTACCACTGAGAACAGTCTAGATCCATCCTCTTTGGAACCCCCTTTCAGGTAGTTGAAAGCAGCTATCAAATCCCCCCTCATTCTTCTCTTCCGTAGACTAAACAATCCCAGTTCCCTCAGCCTCTCCTCATAAGTCATGTGTTCCAGTCCCCTAATAATTTTTGTTGCCCTCCGCTGGATGTTTTCCAATTTTTCCACTTCCTTCTTGTAGTGTGGGGCCCAAAACTGGACACAGTACTCCAGATGAGGCCTCACCAACGTCGTATAGAGGGGAACGATCACGTCCCTCGATCTGCTGGCAGTGCCCCTACTTCTACATCCCAAAATGCCATTGGTCTTCTTGGCAACAACAGCACACTGTTGACTCCTATCCAGCTTCTCATCCACTGTAATCCCTAGGTCCTTTTCTGCAGAACTGCTGCCTATCTATTCGGTCCCTAGTCTGTAGCGGTGCATGGGATTCTTCCGTCCTAAGTGCAGGACTCTGCATTTGTCCTTGTTGAACCTCATCAGATTCCTTTTGGCTCAGTCCTCCAATTTGTCTAGGTCCCTCTGTATCCTAGCCCTACCCTCCAGCCTATCTACCTCTCCTCCCAGTTTAGTGTCATCTGCAAACTTGCTGAGGGTGCAATCCATGCTATCCTCCAGATCATTAATGAAGATAATGAACAAAACCGACCCGAGGACCAACCCTTGGGGCACTCCACTCGAACTACATGGAGATGAGAGAGATCCCCGAGGGACTGCTCATATCAAATCCCCTGGGATGACACATAGTTGCCATTATTACAAAATGTTGGAAATTTATATTTTATTCCTTATCGTTTGAATGTCTGTGTTGAATAAGATTAAAACACTGACAAAAAAAGACAAAAAATGGGGCAAATTTTAATTTACAACCAGGGCTGAATTAAGACATAGGCCTGTGCCCAAGGGCCCAGGTTCTGAGGTCATGTGATTATAATAGAATCTCAATGTTTATTTAAGAAACAAAAACAAAACACCCCCACCGCCCCGCCCAATGGCTGGGGGAGAAAAACTTCCAAATGAGAAAAACTTCCAAATCAAGGACTTGGATATAACTGATGCAGTGATATCTGCCTGAGTCTGCAGAGAGCCTGAAATAACAGCTCTGAGAAGTCTGAACTGCCTCATGCACCTCACTGAGGTGTTAACTCAAATACTCACTGCTTTGGGAGGCTCTGCCAACACAACTCCAGCATGTGTGGTAGGAGAAGAGCGATGTGAGCTTAGCCCACTCACCTAAGCAGACAAACCTTGGATGCTGGCGAAAATATTGGGGGCCACCTGGCTGCCACCTTGAGGGAAAGGGGTGCTGCTTCTGATAGGTGAGGGAAGGCAAAAGAAGGGAACTCTGTTCCTTTGCTTTTGTCTCACTGAAGTGGGACAGGGCCCCCTTCCACTACCATCTGGAGCAGGAGGTAGGGCCATGGAGGAGCCCTGTGTTACATAGAGCCTGGGGTCCTGAATTACCTTAGTCTGGCTCAGACTATTCTGCCTTGGTATTGCCACGTATAGTACTATATGTTTCAATTACAGACATTTTTCAGGTTCTTGAACTATCTAGATATAAAAGGCTAGATTCTCTACTGGCCTAATTCCATTGACATCAGTGGAATTAGATCAGCAGAGAATTTGGTCCCGACTGTTATAAGGATTGTATCACAACTATTAACTTGCTTTTTGCCAGTACATAGCAAATTATTATTTTAGAGGGACCCTGTCCACTTTGTTCCAAGTTTAAATTTTGTAAAACATTAGCCTTATAAAATGTAGCAACAACAGAAATGTTTCCCCAATTATTTTTGAATTCCTCTGAAACACTTTTGCAAAAACAAAAAACACCACAGAAGAATGTTTACTTGTTAAAATGCAGACATTGCGGCACTGGGAACCTGCAAGTGAAACTGACTTCATTGACTTTTATCGTCCAAGCTAAGAGAAACCATTCCAGTCTAATGATTTAGGCCTTGTCTATGCTGGCAAGTTTCTGCACAGTAAAGCAGCTTTCTGCGGTGTAACTCCCGAGGTGTACACACTGCCAAGCCACTTAGTGCGCAGAAACTGCTCAGTTGCAGCGCTGTAAAAAAACCACACTGATGAGAGGTGTACAGCTTTCTGTTCTGGGGCTACAGCACTGCGGTGCCAGTGTAGACACCCTGGTCGATTACAGAGCTGTGATTGGTCTCCGGGAGGTGCTCCACAATGCCTGTTCTTGCCTCTCTGGTCATCGGTTTGAACTCTACTGCACTGCCCTCAGGTGACCAACCGTGAGCCCCACCCCTTAAATTCCTTGGGAGATTTGCAAGTCCCCTTCCTGTTTGCTCGGCGATGCGTGCAGTGGTGTCAGCACATCTTTCCAGCTGACCATGCCTGCTCCACGCACCAGGCGATCCCCCGCTTGGAGCAATGCCAAGCTGCTGGACCTCATCAGCATTTGGGGAGAGGAGGCTGTCCAGTCCCAGCTGCGCTCCAGCCGTAGGAATTGTGATACCTATGGACAGATTTCACTATGCATGACAGAAAGGAGCCATGACTGGGACACACTGCAGTGCAGGGTCAAAGTGAAGGAGCTGCAGAATGTCTACCACAAGGCGCGGGAGGCAAACTGCTACTCCGGTGCTGCGCCCAGGAGCTGCCGGTTCTACAAAGAGCTGGACACGATACTCAGTGGTGACCCCACCTCCACTGCAAAGGCCACTGTGGATACTTCGATGGCTCGTGTGCCAGTCAAGGGCTGACCGAGCCAGGAAAAGGAAATCTTGGATGAGGCTATGGAGGGGGACCCAGAGGCAGAGGACGACATGGAGGTCAGAAATGCATGCTGCCAGGAGCTCGTCTGTACCCCAGAGGGGGCTTGCCAGTCACAGCAGTCGTAGCTTGGTGAAGCACAAACAGGAGAGGAGGCCCCTGGTAAGTGGCTTTGATTTTGGGAATTGCTGAAGCGAGTTGTTGGGGGCGGGAGGGTTGCAGAAAGCAGGCTTGTGTCTGTATGATGCGCGTACCACCACATGCCTAGTCTGAGCGGCAGAACAGGGTGTTGATGAACTCCCTCACTTCACGAGAATCTGCCTCAAAGATCTCAATGAAACGCTCATGGAGATACTGGGCAAACCGCTGCCGCAGGTTCTTTGGCAGATCTTTGTTTCTTGCCCCATTAAGGGTAACTTTCCCGTGCCACTCTGCTGTCATGCGGGTGAGTGGGGGGGAGCCATTGCTGACACAGGTGAGCCGCATACAGGCCAGGGCAGAAACCACAGTCTTGGAGAAGACCCTCCCTTGATTCCCTGCTCACCCTCAGCAGCAAGATATCTTCCATAATGAACACAGTCAGTGGAAAAGCTTTCCTGTGTATGGCTTCTTCAGCCATGGCATTAAAGGGTAAGCAGGGTCTCCCAGGATCACAATGGGCATTTTGACTTCCCCTACGGTGATCTGCTGGTCCGGGAAGAAGATCCCTGTTTGCAGCTTCCTGAACAGGCCAGTGTTTTGAAAGATGCGTGCGTCATGCACCTTTCCGGACTGCCTGTGTTAATGTCCATGAAATGTCCACGGTGATCCACAAGTGCCTGGAGAACCAGTGAGAAATACCCCTTCCAATTAACGTACTCTGTGGCTAGGTGGTCTGGTGCCAGCACTGGAATATGTATGCCATCTTTTGCCCCTCCAGAGTTAGACAAGCCCATGTGTGCAAAGCCATCCACAGTATCACACACATTGCCCAGAGTCATGGTCTTTCAGACCAGGATGCGAATAATGTACCGGCACACTTCCGTCAACACGAGTCCAATGGTCGACTTTCCCACTCCGAACTGGATAGCGACGGATTGGTAGCAGTCTGGAGTGGCCAGCTTCCACAGTGCAATCACCACGCACTTCTCCAGGGACAGGGCAGCTCTCATTCTCATGTCCTTGCGCCACAGGGCTGGGGCGAGCTCATGACACAGTCTCATGAATGTGACTTTCCTCATCCAAAAGTTCTGCAGTCACTGCTCGTCCTCAGACGTGCATCACGATGTGATCCCGCCACTCAGTACGTGTTTCCTGAGCCCAAAAGCAGCGTTCCACTGTGGTCAGCACCTCCGTGAATGCCACAAGCAATCTCGTGTCATAGCTACTATGCGTGGCGAGATCATTGTCAAACTCCTCTTGCCTTTGTAGTTTAAGGAATAACTCCACTGCCATTAGTGACGTGTTAGTGAGAGTGAGCAGCATATTGGTCAACGGTGCGGGATCCATTCCTGCAGACTGAAGAGGCAGAGCGTGCGGTACACAAACCGTTGAAAGATGGTGTCAAATGTGGACAGAAGCACAGGGATTGCTGGGATGCAAAGCAATGCATCATGGGGCATTGGGACAGGACTCAGAATGCTCCACGACCCCCTCCGCCTTCCCACAACTCATAGCAGCAGAAGAGGAAGAGATGCTTTGTGGGATAGCTGCCCAGAGTGCACCACTCTGAATACTGCTGCAAGTGTCACAAGTGTGAACACGCTATTCCGCAGGCAGCTGACAGTGTGAACACACAACAGTGGTTTCCCTTCAGCGCTCTCTGAGCGACGTGGTAACTCTGCCAGTGTAAACATACCGTAAATGAAAACTTCATCTAGTTCAGCTTTTTAAAAAACCTAAACAAACGGCAAAAGGTTAACACTGACTCCCTGTCCCATAATTACCACCCACTCCCCTTCTACAGATTTTTAAGCTGTGGGTGTCAAATGTGTATCTCATCCATAGGTGCTGGATGGTTTGGAATCCTTAAGCGCAGCTTGGATGAATAACTTTTTCCAGGGAATCAATTTCCCCAGTGAGAGGACTTTGATCATTCCTATAACAATTATCATTCCTGTAAATATTGGGCCTGATTGATCATACGCACACATTTACAAAGCTTGCAGTACTTCTATTTTTTCAGTGGTGGTTTTAAATGATTTGTCTTTGTTTTCAAGTTCTAAAATGCCCCTGTCTTGTGGTAGACACTCCAGATTTAATAGACAGTTGTGCAAAACCTGGTAGTTTCAGTTCACAAGGAATTTGTGTGACTCTTTTTTTTGTTATATGCAGTGTTGTAATCGTGTTGGTCCCAGGATATTAGAGGGACAAGGTGGGTGAGGTACTTTATTTTATTGGACCAACTTCTGTTGGTGTAAAGAGACAAAAGCTGGTCCAATAAAAGATATTACCTCACCCACTTTGTCTGTCCTTGCTCTGTGTTTGTTGCCTGAGTTCATGTGGCTTTACCACCATCACCTCATCCCAAAGTTTCACTTTGAGTTTCTTTGAACCTCAAAATCAAATAGTTTTGGCCTGGTTTCATTGTGATTTCCACCTGATACTGTAATTTGGTTCAGGATAGATGAAGCAATCTGAGAACATGGACTGCATTGTGAGACTGTAATTTGAGTTGATTGGGGTTTAATTTTGCATAGCTGTGCTTATAGTTCCCTTGTGTTGTATTGTGTGTTTAATGTGTATGATTCATATTTTGGTGCTGTGGTATGTACAATGTTTTATGTGTTGTGTTGTGGTGTTTTCTGGTATCTTTGTTATGGTTTGCTCAGCTATGTGGCGTGTTATGGTATGCTGTAAGTAGTATGATGTTTCTGGTGTATGCTGTGTAGTTAGACTGGCAGAATTCATTTTTGCAAAAAATGTCAGTTGAGAATATCTGTTTATTTTTAAGGATTTATTGTTTTACATTTTCACAGTTATGCAACATTATGGGTTTTAAACATTTTAATTTTTTTAGAGAGCTAAATTTTCATAGTTATGAAAATGTTGGGGGGGGGTGGATCATTATTTAATGACAGTAGACATTAAGATTCAAAAAGTTAAATATTTATAACCATTAAAACAATAATGCCTGGTCTACAGTACCCAGTCAGGTCAACATAAGCTGCCTTAAGTCAACCTAACTCTGTCAGTTTCTCCACTGCAATGGTGCTCCCGCCGATGTAAGTCACCCACTCTCTTGACTTAAGCTATGTCTACAACTGAACGACAAAACTTTTGTCTTTCAGAGGTGTTACAAAAACACACCCCTGGAAAGACAAAAGTTTTGCCAAGGGCAAGCGCCGGTGTGAACAGCTCTTTGTCGGCAGGAGTGCTTCCCTGCCAACAATGCTAACACCGCTCGTTGGGGGTGGAAGTTTTTTCTCTGTATGAGAGCAGAAAAACAGCAGTTACACTGCATGCCTTTTAGTGATCTGTAGGAACACAGCCCTGTTGCTAAAAGCTTCGTAGTGTAGACATATCCTAAATAACTCCACCTCTATGAGAGGCATAGTGTTTAGGTCGATGTAGTTAGTGCGATGCAGTGTCCTTGCAGAAGTGGGTATTCACCCACGAAAGCTTATGCTCCAATACGTTTGTTAGCCTATAAGGTGCCACAGGACTCTTTGCCACTTTTACAGATCCAGACTAACATGGCTACCCCTCTGATACTTTACATCACCTCTGGCTGTCAGATGGGCACTGGGCTCACAGCTGGAGGCCCCCCGCCACCCCTTGGCACCAACAGCCCAAGCTGTTATCCTGGCACGTGGCTCACAGTGGGAGCACCCCCCTGCCCTGGGGCTGACAGCCTGAACTGTGAGCCTGGTCTGGGGCTCAATTTTACAGCAGGGAGGCTACCAGCAGTGAAATTGACATTCTTGTCAGTTTTATGGCTGCTATTATTTCACAATTCATCTCGGGCTGTCATCCCTGGGGAGGGGGGCTCCAGCTGTGAGCACCATGCGGGGCTGACAGACAGAGACAAAATGTGCTGTATGTGGCTTGTGGTGTATTATGGTGTGTGATATGCTGCTGGATGATGTGTGATGGTGTGTAAGATGCGGCATATGGTTTGTTACACTGTGGTATGGTATGTATATACATTCTTTGCTGAATAGTGTGTGTGGAATGGAGTGTAGTGTGTGCAATATGCTATGGTGAATAGCATGGTGTCTTCTGTGCTGTGGTGAACTCTGTGTGTGTGGTGTATACTATGTTGTGTGGTGAGATGCCGTGTGGTGTATGCTGTGGCGCATGTGGTGTGAGATGCTGCATGGAGTATGCTATGGTGTGTGCGCTAAAGCGTGAGATGCTGATTTGTGTGTTTTGTATGCTGTGGCATGTGTTGTGTGAGATGCTGCGGTGTATGTGGTCTATGCTGTGATGTGTAGCTGTGTGGGATGTGTGACCTATGCTGTAGGGTGTAGTACTGTGGTGTGTGGTGTGTAGCAGTGTGGTGTGTGGTGGGTATAGTGGTGCTGTGTGTGGGATCTGTGCTGTGAGGTGTAGCCTTGTGGGGTGTAGCTGTGTGTGATCTGTGCTGTGGGTTGTAGCTGTGTGTGATCTTTATGGTGGGGTGCAGCTGTGCGGGGTGTGAAGTGTAGGTTTGATGTGTAGCTGTGTGTGATCTGTGCGGTAGGGTGTAGCTGTGTGTGATCTGTCCGGTGGGGTGTAGCTGTGTAGGGTGTGAGGTGTAGCTGTGCGTGATCTGTGCGGTAGGATGTAGCTGTGTGGTGAGGTGTAGCTGTGTGTGATCTATGTGGGGTGTGAGGTGTAGCTGTGTGTGATCTGTGCAGCAGGGTGTAGCTGTACAGGGTGCGAGGTGTAGCTGTGTGTGATCTGTTTGGCGGGGTGTGAGGTGGAGCTGTGTGTGAACTGTTTGGCGGGGTGTAGCTGTGCGATGGGGTGTGAGGTGAAGCTGTGTGTGATCTGTGCAGCAGGGTGTAGCTGTGTGGGGTGTGAGGTGGAGCTGTGTGTGATCTGTGTGTCGTGTGAAGTGTAGCTGTGCGGGGAGTGAGGGGTAGCTGTGTGTGATCTGTGCGGGGTGTAGCTGTGTGTGATCTGTGCAGGGGTGTGTGAGGTGTAGCTGTGAGGGTGTGTGTGAGGTGTACTGTGTGTGATCTGTGCTGGGTGTAGCTGTGTGCGATCTGTGCAGTGGGGTGTGAGGTGTAGCTGTGTGTGATCTTTGCGGGGTGTGTGTGAGGTGTAGCTATGCAGGGGTGTGTGAGGTGTACTGTGTGTGATCTGTGCAGGGGTGTGTGAGGTGTAGCTGTGTGGCGGGGTGTGAGGTGTAGCTGTGTGTGATCTGTGCGGTGGGGTGTGTGAGGTGTAGCTGTGCAGGGGTGTGCGAGGTGTACTGTGTGTGATCTGTGCAGGGGTGTGTGAGGTGTAGCTGTGTGACGGGGTGTCAGGTGTACCTGTGTGTGATCTGTGTGGTGGGGTGTGAGGTGTAGCTGTGTGTGATCTGTGCAGGGGTGTGTGTGAGGTGTACTGTGTGTGATCTGTACAGGATGTAGCTGTGTGTGATCTGTGTGGGGTGTGAGGTGTAGCTGTGCTGGGGTGTGTGAGGTGTACTGTGTGTGATCTGTGCGGGGTGTAGCTGTGCGTGATCTGTGTGGGGTGTGAGGTGTAGCTGTGTGGGGGTGTGTGAGGTGTACTGTGTGTGATCTGTGTGGGGTGTAGCTGTGTGTGATCTGTGTGAGATATAGCTGTGTGTGATCTGTGCAGGGTGTGAGGTGTAGCTGTGCGGGGGTGTGTGTGAGATGTACTGTGTGTGATTGACAGAGCCAGAAGAGTACCCAGAAGTCACCTACTACATGACAGGCCCAACAAAGAAAATAACAGAACGCCACTAGCCATCACCTTCAGCCCCCAACTAAAACCTCTCCAACGCATCATCAAGGATCTACAACCTATCCTGAAGAATGATCCATCACTCTCACAAATCTTGAGAGACAGACCAGTCCTTGCTTACAGACAGCCGCCCAACCTGAAGCAAATACTTACCAGCAACCACACACCACACAACAAAATCACTAACCCAGGAACCTATCCTTGCAACAAAGCCCGTTGCCAACTATGTCCACATATCTATTCAGGGGACACCATCATAGGGCCTCATCACATCAGCCACACTATCAGAGGCTCGTTCACCTGCACATCCACCGATGTGATATATGCCATCATGTGCCAGCAATGCCCCTCTGCCATGTACATTGGTCAAACTGGACAGTCTCTACGTAAAAGAATAAATGGACACAAATCAGACATCAAGAATTATAACATTCAAAAACCGGTTGGAGAACACTTCAATCTCTCTGGTTACTCGATTACAGTCCTAAAAGTGGCAATTCTTCAACAAAAAAAACTTCAAAACCAGATGCGAACGAGAGACTGCTGAATTGGAATTAATTTGCAAACTGGATACAATTAACTTAGGCTTGAATAGAGACTGGGAGTGGATGGGTCATTACACAAAACTATTTCCCCATGTTTATTTCCCCCACTGTTTCCCCCAAAATAGTTTCCCCCAAAACTATTTCCCCCACTGTTCCTCAGATGTTCTTGTCAACTGCTGGCAATGGCCCACCTTGATTATCACTACAAAAAGTCTCCCCCTCCGCCCCCCCCCCCCCGCCGTCTCCTGCTGGTAATAGCTCACCTTAAGTGATCACTCTGGTTACAATGTGTATGGTAACACCCATTGTTTCATGTTCTCTGTGTATATAAATCTCCCCACTGTATTTTAAACTGCATGCATCCGATGAAGTGAGCTGTAGCTCTCGAAAGCTTATGTTCAAATAAATTGGTTAGTCTCTAAGGTGCCACAAGTACTCCTTTTCTTTTTACAAATTTGTTAGTCTCTACGGTGCCACAAGGCCTCTTTTTCTTTTTGCGAATACAGACTAACACCACTGCTACTCTGAAACCTGTGTGTGATCTGTGCGGGGGGGCGGTGTGTGAGGTGTAGCTGTGCGGGGTGTGTGAGGTGTAGCTGTGTGTGATCTATGCAGGGGTGTGTGAGGTGTAGCTGTGCGGGGGTGTGTGAGGTGTAGCTGTGTGTGATCTGTGTGTGATCTGTGCGGGAAGGGGGTGAGGTGTAGCTGTGCGGGGGTGTGTGAGGTGTACTGTGTGTGATCTGTGCGGGGGTGTGTGAGGTGTAGCTGTGCGGGGGTGTGTGAGGTGTACCTGTGTGTGATCTGTGCGGGGGTGTGTGTGTGAGGTGTAGCTGTGTGTGATCTGTGTGTGATCTGTGCGGGGGTGTGGGAGGTGTCGCTGTGTGTGATCTGTGCGGGGGTGTGTGAGGTGTAGCTGTGTGTGATCTGTGTGTGATCTGTGCGGGGTGTGTGTGAGGTGTAGCTGTGTGTGATATGTGCTGGGGGTGTGTGAGGTGTAGCTGTGTGTGATCTGTGCGGGGGGTGTGAGGTGTCGCTGTGTGTGATCTGTGCGGGGGTGTGTGAGGTGTAGCTGTGCGGGGGTGTGTGACGTGTACCTGTGTGTGATCTGTGCAGGGTGTAGCTGTGTGTGATCTGTGTGGGGTGTGCGTGTGAGGTGTAGCTGTGTGTGATCTGTGTGTGATCTGTGTGGGGTGTGTGTGTGAGGTGTAGCTGTGTGTGATCTGTGCGGGGGTGTGTGAGGTGTACCTGTGTGTGATCTGTGCAGGGTGTAGCTGTGTGTGATCTGTGCGGGGGTGTGTGAGGTGTCGCTGTGTGTGATCTGTGCGGGGGTGTGTGAGGTGTCGCTGTGTGTAATCTGTGCGGGGCTGTGTGAGGTGTAGCTGTGTGGGGGTGTGTGAGGTGTACCTGTGTGTGATCTGTGCAGGGTGTAGCTGTGTGTGATCTGTGTGGGGTGTGTGTGTGAGGTGTAGCTGTGTGTGATCTGTGTGTGATCTGTGCGGGGTGTGTGTGAGGTGTAGCTGTGTGTGATCTGTGCTGGGGGTGTGTGAGGTGTCGCTGTGTGTGATCTGTGCGGGGGTGTGTGAGGTGTACCTGTGTGTGATCTGTGCAGGGTGTAGCTGTGTGTGATCTGTGCGGGGGTGTGTGAGGTGTCGCTGTGTGTGATCTGTGCGGGGGGGTGTGAGGTGTCGCTGTGCGGGGGGGGTGAGGTGTCGCTGTGTGTGATCTGTGCGGGGGGGTGTGAGGTGTAGCTGTGTGTGATCTGTGCGGGGGGGTGTGAGGTGTCGCTGTGCGGGGGGGGTGAGGTGTCGCTGTGTGTGATCTGTGCGGGGGGGTGTGAGGTGTCGCTGTGCGGGGAGGGGTGAGGTGTACTGTGTGTGACCCCCGCCGGGGACCCGGTTGCCGTGGCGCCGCAGGCCCTGCAGCCAGTCGCTGCGGCCCCTTTAAGAGCCGGAGCCGGGCGCGCAGGCCAGGCCCGGCTGCGAGCGCAGGAGCCGGCACAAAGTTTTCCCCTCACGGCTCCGGGGCGCAGCGGCCCGGGCGGCGGCGGCGGCACCGAGCGCGCGCGGGGGGCAGCCAGGGCCCGCGGTGGCCGCAGGTAGGAGCCGCCCGGCATGCGGAAGAGCCGCGGCCGCCGCATCCCCGAGCTCGGCCCGGGCTTCCCTTGAGAGCCAAGCGGGGGCCGCGCCGCAGCCGCTTCCCCTGGCCCCGCGGAGAGAGCCGCCGGCCAGGGCCCTTCCCAGCCCCCGGCAAGAGACTCCGCGCCTGGGGCCGGCCCCCGTTCGCGCCTGGGGCCTCCGGCTGGGTTCCCCGGTGCCCGCTGTGCCCTTGTCCGGAGCGCCCCAGGGAGGCCGGGGCGGTGGCTAGTGGCCCTCTCCTCGCCCTGCCCCCGGGGCCGCCGTGGGGCCCTCACCCCCCAGAGCCGGGGCCAGGCACCTGCTCCTGACAGCGGGACTCGCGCCCTCGCCCGGGGGGCTGGGTTTGTCTGGAGGTGTCTTGTGACTTCCTGCCCCACGGTTTCAGGGACGCACTTCCCACCTCCTGCTCCTCGGCCTGCTCTTTGTCACCCTTGTTTGAATGAGTGGCTGAGATGAAAGTGACTGTGTCGTTTGGGAAGACGGGGATTGTGGTCCCCTGTAAGGATGGGCGGCTCCGTGTCAGAGACTTGACCCAGCAGGCTCTTCAGAGATTCCTCAAAACCAAAGAAAAGGTAAGGAAGATAAAAACTCACCATATCCACTTCACACCAAGATCACTTAACAACAGGGCACCTTTAAACCAGACGGTCTGTTTATAGAGGAGCCTCTATGTACCTGTAATGTATATATCTTATTAGTACCCCAAGTATAAGGCTGTTTTTTTTTTAAGGTGTAAATTTTGCAATTGGTGACTTCACAGCTGAAATAGTAGGTGGATGCGAGTGGGATGCTGAATCTGCAGGTCCAGAATGAGATGCAGCACAGTCACTGAAGAACAGAACTATTCTGTTTTGAAATAGAAGTTGGGGTTCAGTAGTTATTGTAATAAATAAGGGCTAGAAGTCAGAGCTTGGTGGACTAGTGTTGTGAACAACACTGCCAAAAAGTTGCATGAACAGTTGATATAGACAAGCTAAAAATGTGTTCCCTTTTGTTACAGTGGCTTCGTCAAAATGTGTAAAGTTTCTTGTATTTTAGGTTGTATGCTGTGCTACAGACGCTGTGCCACAAACATAACTTATTTATCTACAATAAAGTCGACATAGTATGGTCGGACTTTGGTTCAGACCTTAGGATCCTAGGGACACCGCATGAATAGAGGTGCCTCTTTTCAGACGAATGTTGATCAAGGCTTCTTTTACTTGGGTCTGGTTGAGATTAAAAATAGTAGGACTGGCCAGTGAATCAGTTCAGTAGTGTACTGATCAATAGTTTCTGTTCAAAGACCTGATTTTGCAAACACTTATTCAGATGAATAGTTTGTTACTTCATTGAGACTGCTCACATGAGAAGGGCTTGCAGGATTGGATCTTCAGAGAGTGAGGGAGATCTGAGTGCTAAAGGGCAACCCATGAGACTTGATTATCTCTGTTGCTGACTCATTCTGTGACTTTGGGCAAATCATATGACTTCTCTGCCTTTGTTTTTCTCATGTGTAAAAATGGGCTTATAATATTTACCATCCCTTCACAAGAGTGTTTTGAATATTAATGTATGAAAACGTCTGCTGAAGTGCTAACTTTATTATTGTACAAATCTGTATTAACTGTGGTAGTTACAGTGACTTCCATGTTTTCCTACACAAGCGCCTGTAGTGCTTTGCCTATCATGTAAAATACTTTCCTAAGTGAGATACTGTATAAAACAGTACTATATTCTTTCTCTCCATACTGGTACGCTGTCTCTCTCTGTGTGTATATCACTACTGTAAACTGAATCAGTTGAGGATTAAATATTGTCATAATAGTGTTATGGAAATTAGCAAATATTATTTAGGCTGTGGGCCATCAGGATGCTTCAAACTGTCCAAATATGCATATGCTTTGCTGAGGTTTTATAAGAAGCAAAAGGACTTTTGGCCTAGGTAAACTTTTTAAAAAAAAAAAAAAATACTGAATTCAGCTCTCTCCTTATGGCAGTGAAGTTTGGACTAAAGTGCTGAGCCATCTGAACAACTAATGAGGAAAGCTGTAAGGTGACCTGCGAAATTTGGCTTGTGCTCTCTCTGTGGTGTGTAAAGAAGGACCAAAAGAAACAAGCGGGGAAAAAACCTTATTCTAGAACTGCATATCCTGGCTAGTCTAGAAGTCTTGCTGTGGTGGCTGGAGAATTAATGAAATGATTAACAAGTGTTCAGAATGAAGGCTGAACAACTGAGTGGAAAGGAATTTTTAGCCAGACTGTCACATTGTTTTGTTTGTTAATACCTAACTAGTTAATCAAGTGAGACAAGGTGGATGAGGTGATATCTTTTATTGGACCAGCTTCTGTTGGGGTGAGAGAGACAAGCTTTCGAGCTTACACAGAACTCTATCTCTCTAGTATCCTGGGACCAGCATGGCTATAACAACACTGTATATAGTTAAGTAATGTTTCAAGAAAAGGAATTTTTTTGTTAACGTTTCAACACCTCTACCCCCTTAAATTAAGGTGTGAGAACTGACACTATATACCTCTGAAACATCCAGTAGGTTCTTCAGCTAATCTTGGGGAAAACCAGACATTCTTGATATTTCTAAGAGAAAACGAAGCAGAATCCGTTCTCACACTTCTCATCTCTTCTCAGACTTTTCAGGCTCTCTTTATACATCATAAGGAAACCAAAAAGGGCATAAGCCCAGTTTGTTTTAAAACTCTGGTGAGTTTTAATGTTGGTAATTTGAAACTACAGTTAATACACATAATGGAAAAATCAAAAGAAAACAACATAAGAGGCTCAAACAGTAAGTACTGAGCAGATTTGGATTTAAATCTCGAATTCAGTGGCTGAGATTTTGGTGTGTGCCTTTTCTAGTTCACCTTGAGTTACACAGTAAAATTTCTATGCGCTTCTTTGAATAGCTGGTTTCTGGCAAATCTTATTGGCTATCTTAGACCTTAATGCAAAATATTAGGTAACTTCAGTTTATTTAGCTAACTGTCATTAGAGGTTGTACTATTAGAAGAATTCTAAAGAATCGTTACTGTTGTATTTTGGCTTGTTTAATTATACAGTATCTTGAATTCACTAACAATTCTAGTGGCCCTGTGCTTTTGTTTGTTCATTGTCTAACATGGGTGGATTAGGCCTGTTATCACTTTGTTCCCAATTTAAAAAAAGTAATTAATACACTTACAGATATTAACATTAGTAAAAACTGGATACATACTGGGACTCTGTACCACTAGTCACTACCTGAAATCTGCTGTAAAGTATGGGTATATTATACATATGAATTTCTAATAGGTTTGTTATTAAAGATGTTTACTGACTTAAGTTTAAAAAATATGTATTTAGAATGTCTAGATCACTTTATTTGGACTGAAGTTAGAGTACAGAATAATAGTGATAATACTTGAAAACTGCTTCTCATATGATTACTGGGTGTAAATAGTTTAAAATTTATAATGTCAAGTCGGGAAATTGGGATGAGAAAAGGGCCGGATGTAGCAATGGGATAGGGGAGGAGGAAAGTGGACCCAGGAAGGGAATGTACCAAAGTTTCAGAATGAGAGGTTTGGGAAGGAAGAGAGTTGGATAGGACAGACTTAGAGAAGAATTTTTATTTCTATTTTATTTATATAAATGTACTGTGGTGCCATAGTTACAATACTCATAATGTGTACATAAGGTTTTAATTCCATCTTGGGGGTTCTACTGATCTAAACGGAGAACTTGAACTTTGCATTTGTTTCTTATCTTGCCATATTCAGTTGATGGAATTCTAGCCTTAGATAAAGCTGAGGGTGTGGGAGTAGTATTTGTTTTATTTTGTATAATATTAGTCAAATTCATAATGGTCTCAAGAATGCAGCTCCTTGTTAAACTATGGTTTTATAATATTTGTGATAGGGCCAAAATTGTACAGTAAATGGATAGCTATTCCACTTCAAAATGATTTTACAAATAAAATAGCTGAAAATCTTGGAAGTACTTTGCTTGCTGCGTTTTATAACAAACTTGGAGTAATCACATGGCAGACTCATAGCAAGATTTGACCATAAAGGCTCATTAACAGTTACTGTTGTTAAGTCAGAATTATTTTATTTATCAGCTGAAAAGTCATGCAATAAGACAATTTTTCATTGTTGTGCATGAAGGTCAACTATTGGGACCGAATTCCCAATAAATCGGTGCGATTTTAAATGGTCAAACTTCTTGCTCTACATCCCGATTGACTCATCAGAGGTTAAAAAGAACTTTTCTGGACGTTAAATTCTGCATCAAACATAGAGTAAAATTCTCTCCATGAAAATATCAGTTAACATTCCTAAGTATAATAGCCTTTTTTATGTTCATGAAGGAGAGAATTCCAGATATTTTTGAAAAAAAAAGTGTGTGTGTGAGATGGGGGGGGGGGGGGGGAAGAGGGAGAGAATTATAAGAATTCTAGTACTCGTTTTCTTGAGAATCAAGATTTATTGTTCTGAGAAGGCAATGTCTATCTTTGCTTCATCTCAGTCAATATTTACCTCTCAAGTAAACAAATCTTCAGTATAAGTCAATATCTGCTTTTGTTATTGTTTTGTAGTGTGTAAATTAAGATTTCCTATGTGTAGTTATACCCAGTAGGACTAATAGTTCCACATAATCTTTCTGGCTGCCTTCATACCATCTCTTACTTAACTACTCTCTTTGTTTAGATATTTCTACGATCTTAGGATATGTCTTCATTGCACAGCTAACTTGAGTTACCTCTCTTGAGTTAGTCAAGCTGCAGTGAGAGAGGCCACACTGCAAAATAACGCTTGAGTTGCTGTGACATGCTGGTGCTGTTTGCGCTTGTGTGCAGTGCTAAGACTTCTAAGGGTAGATATCATGGTAAGTAAAACTGAATGAAATTCTTTTGGACTTTTTTTTCATGCCAAAGCATGTATCTGACTGAAACATTTTGCAAATCTGTGACAAATTTGCTGAAGTGTTTTAGTTTATAACAAAAAACAAACAAAAAAAAAAACCCAGACAAAAAACAGCACCTTAAAAAAAAATCTAAATGTGTTTTGGCGCTTTTTTAAAATAAAATGTTTTTAATTCTGATGCAAAGTGAATTTTTTGTTTCAGGATATTCACGTTTCAGATAAAGTTACTCTAACACTTAAAATGGTCAAAATCTAAATGAAATGTTTAGTTTGACCCTAAATGATTCTCTTCCCCCCCGCCCCACCCCCGAATTGCCAGCAAATGGAAAATCTGTTATTTGCCTAGCTCTAACAGTAACCCAAGTCAGTTTCTGAATTCTTTCCCAATGAATTGGCGGAGAATTTGTCTATCTTTTCAGGGCACAGGGGGAATTCTAGGAAGGTACCGTAAGCACTCCAAACGTTTGAGTGCTGTTAGCCTGTGTCTGGACTGCAGAGTGTTGTGTTAGCAGCTGATGCGCTGTGCTCACTTGAGTTTTAGCCAGTTCTCACTTTGGTGCCAGCCTACTTGAGTTAAAAACCCAGTGCACTTGAATTAGAGGGAAGGAAGGAATTGAAGTTAGGGGCAATACTTGAATTATGACTTGAGTTAATTTTGCAGTGAAGGCAATCCCTTAGTTAAGGCTGGACATTGAAACTTTAACTATAAATTGGTTTTGTCTTGTTAACTTTAAGTCAGACTTTCAATGGTGTTTTAAAAACTTAAAAAATGATGGGTTTTTGTTCTCATGGATGTTCAGTAGAAGGGAACAGCAGTGAGCCTGGAGAATGCAATGTACAACAGCCCTTCTTCTAGATAAAGTGACATTTACTTTATCTCCCTTTTGAAACAAAATTTACAGCATTCCTTTAAACTTTCTCACTTTCATAAAAGAACAGGCAAGTATGCAATAGGGAAGAGCCTTGCATGTAGTTATGATCATATTCTGTTTGAATGCATATCAGTCCTCCAAGATAGAAACATTTATGTTCTGTCATCAAAACAAAGATGGACTGTGTCCATAATCCGCTTCTCAAATCTGGGATCAGTTTTTAACCATTGGATGGTTCACTTTGCGGGACCGCTTCAGAGGGTGACTAAATTGCTGTGCCAACTGAATGCTTGGCTTCCGTCCTTGGAAAGCCTACTAGAGTGTCAGTTATGGTTTTGTGATATAGGTAGCCACTGATTAGAAACTATACCGAAAACACTAATTTGTTCCACAGTAGTAGTGGTAAACTCCTTGACTACCAAACTGGGTATCAGTGACACTATGTGAAGGCAATACAATGGGCACACATCTCTGATTGGACAGGAAATAGTGTTTATTAACTTATTTGTGTATCGTCAGCATTGTGCTCAAAGGTATTTAGAGGGTTAATGTTATAGGCTGACTATCTATGTCACCTTCAATTTTTTGCTAATAAAATATTTCTCTCTGTTGTAACTTCATAAACCTCTGTTCTCATGCCTGCCCCATAACATGACAATCACAGCTTTTGGAACAGTATGTGGCTGCTGCTAAGCAGCCAGCAGAAGGAGTACTAAATGTTCTTTTGCAGTTTCTTTAAAAACAGAAGCTTTAAAAAAAATATTTTGACCCAAAACTCAGTATCTGACTTGCAAAAACAGTCCAAGTTTCCACAGATACTGAGGAAGATGTCAAAACGTAGAAAATAAACGGTGTTCTGCCCACTCTTCTGTTTGTTCAAGTTTTTGTGTTTTTAATTTATGGGCAAAGTAGAAGGCGGTTATGTGACATGTATAATAGAGACAGAATATTAATGGTAGTATTTGTACTGCTTGTTTCCTCTTCCAGAAATAGGTTTTAGCTTTTGTGGGCTCTTCCATGACCAGGTAGATTATGTGCCCTAAAATTGTTCATTCTTTTTACATTTTAATGCCATTTGTATTTATCCACAATCTGCTTTCTACATCAGGAATAATTTACATATTTCCAAGCTCTGGTTTTAAACACTCAGATTTTTTTTTTTTAAATTTTTCATCCCCATATCTATATTAACATTCTCTTGTCCTCTTATTAACTGCAGTTCATTATCAAGTTTCTAATTTGTCTTTGGGACTTTGATATATATTTTTGTATGTGGAAAATCATAATTAAGCTGTTCAGCACTCAAATTTGCTCATTATGATAGCGCACTAATAAACTGGAGTATAATTTGGTATATTAGATTTCCCACGTTATTATGGGTGACTGCTTGACAAGTATAGGATGAGAATTCCTCTTCCAGATAAGTAAGGGGAGAAAAAACCATATTATTTCACTAACCTCAGTATTAAACAGGAGTTCATACAGGGGTAACTTGACAATGGTATTACTATTGCCAGTAATAGTGGGGAATATAACCTTCTGTGGCCTCTTTTTTGAATCTGTTTAACACGCATATACGATTGGTTGAACTGAGGCACAAATTAGCCATTTGGAAGATTATTTCATGTTGACATTAGCTTTTTCTGTGACCAATGGTTTTATTCTTCCATTTTTTTGTTTGAGTGCTGGTAAAGACGAACCCATTGATAAGCACAATAGCTGGAACTTCTTCAATGCTTTGTATTTAGACTAGCATCATAGTTAAGATAGTAAATCTTTCTTGGCTGTTTAAAAACACTGGCTTTGGTATTTAAATGACACATTTGTGTGGGAATTTCTTTAGATGATAGTTTCATAGGAACAAAGATGCTTTTGATCTAGGGCTAACAGTATATTTTTAATACAATTTTAAAATTGCTTCCATATCCTAGTGTATTCCTTTAATTTCCTCATAATTTAATTTGTTGTCTCTTTGATAAGATGCTACCAGAACTATTTTTCTAATTGCTCTAGGACATCATTCCAATGCATAATTTTTTGTGGGCTGGGGGGAGGCGGAGGAGACATTTTAGCCATTTAATATCAAAGGTATTCTGTCCTCAGTTTTGCATAGTCTTCATTTTGATTAGTCTGATAACTGTCAATTTGCAAAGTTATAGCTAAAACTTAAACATTTTTTCTGTGCAACATAGTTTATGGAATAGCAATAATGGTTCCTGAGGCCCTTTGTCACTCCCATTAATGCTGATATACAGTTAAGGCTTTTTTCCTGTTCCTTATCTGCCTATCATAGGTGTTTATAAGTTGGCTAGAAAAACTGCCTTTGTGCTGAAAATCAAACTTGTCATACAAGATGTTGTTCTGTGGGGTTTTCTTTATTTTAACTTAAAAAATAAAATCTTGCCACTTTTCAGGTTTGATCAGTAAACAGAGAGAACAGGTTATTGGCTTAACTTAATATTGAGTGCCTTGCTTAAAACATACAGGCATCAGGTAATCTATCAAATAAGTAGAGATGGATGAAATTGATGAAAATGCAGTATGTCCATTCAGAATGACCCACCCTGGAAATACTATAAATGTGTATGCTACATACATGATAATTCTAGGATCTATACATTAAATCTTTGATCTTGTTTATCAAATTCAAAGTGTTAAGAGTTGTCTGAAGTGTTTGAGAGCTCGACTAGAATACTTCATTTTCAATATCTATTAGAGGGCTTCATAAAGTAGTACATACTGATAGGTTGCAATTCACCCTTCATTTGGGTAAACAGCAGTAGAAACCAGTCTAGTCTCAATTGATTTACAGAAGATACAGAGAGACAATTAGCGGGCAAAATTTCTATTATCCATTCACTTCTTCCAAATCAATGTGCACGCACTCTCCTTCACTGATTACTTGCTTTATCATCTTCGAAAAAGCTTCTGGCAAAGAATGGAATTGAAATAAATTGATCGAAACACTTATTTCCCACAAAGGGGGAATATTTTTGCTTGTATAGAATATCAGTTTAACATGATTTCTAACATGCAGTTGACAATGACAGGCAGTATGTATCCTATTGATATTGCATAAAATGCCAAACAACTCTTGAAAAAGTGGCTAAAGTTACTTGCCAATAATAGTTTGTACTTTCTGTGAAATATGCTTTCCCCCATATTTGTTCTGTATGGTGCATCAATTGAATTGCACCATACTGTGCTGGGCCTTGTATCCTGCTGTTGAACGAACAGACGTCCTCCCACATGGAGCACAGCATTCTACAGGCTTTCCTAATCAGTCAGATGCCGTAAGAACTGCAGGTTTTGTTATAAACACCTGTCTTATCTAAAATATCCTCCAGTATTAATTAAAATGTCTGTCTTTTACTCTTAAAATAATGGTGCCAAAGGGCTATAGCAATGGATACAATGCAAAAGCTGTTTTCAGCTGTTTTCATACTTACACTCCTGCCTTTATAAATAACATTTTCCTATTTCAAGACAGCTTTTTAAAATCAAGTATGGTTAGACTTGAACATCTTGATGATGAGAAACAAATTTTTGAATGCTAGTGAACACTCAAATCCATAAATTCACTAAAGGAAGGAAATTCCTTCAGGGAGCAAGTCTTTGAAAGTCAGTCTGTACAGTACTACTTATCCAGGTATCATGTCCATGTATCATTCTTTCCTCTTCTTGGGCATGCACACTTTTCTGGTTGCTCTCTGTGGAACCTTTTGCCACTGGTGCTGGCACAGTTTGCATGTGGGGTGTGTGCTAAGAGCCACTGAACTGAACTGTAAACCCTCTATATGATAGAAATAACGTCAAGCCAGTGTGTGCAGGAGCACCCCTAGTTCCAGCACCTAGGCCGGTGGCTAACTTTTCATACAAAGTTACTTTAACTGTGAGGAAAGGAGAATTTACAATAGTAAAAACCAGTGTTTGGATTCGAAGGGACTTCTGCATTATGCATCCTTCTTTAGGGTCCCCCCTTCCCCCAAAAAGTAAGACTTTTTTTTCCATAAATGTATATAATTTTTCCTTAGATACCTCTGGTGATTGTGCCTTAGACAGGTAAACTACTGTAAAGTCTGATCTTATCAGTCTTTGCTCTTATCTAAGATAAAACTATCACTTCTGCACCATCATCAGTACTTGCATTAGAAGTGATGTCTGTTCATGCGGTGGCACTACCATACAAAACCCTCACTTAATATTGCACCCTGTGATACTCCTGTGCTTTGAAGTCTAAAGCAGTTGTTCTTTGGCTTCCCAAGGATAATGGTAGCAGCTGTTGCTGAGTAGACCTTTATTTTTAATTAATAAAGCAAAATGTCATCAAATTTTTAAGACCAAAAAAAGCAGTCTGCTTGACTGCAAATCATATTTACAAGCAACAGCAGACTCGCACCTAGGTTTCTCCTTCCTTTGCCCCTTTATGAAAGGTTGTCTTTACAGGTTACTATGATTTTAAATGGCTGATTGTGGTTGTCTGCAGGTGAGTCAGAACTTCAGTGGTGGAATACTTGCTCCAAGTCTGTTGGATTGCAGCCTAAAGGACTTTGTTTTTGAGTAGCTATGCCACTGCTGTTTATGGAGGAAAATAAATCATTTGTTTTTCTATGTGAGGTGTTGACTAATGGAACCCTTCAGAGAGGTGGGTGTACTGACCAATTCAGAATGTCTACTATTTGTAAACTGAAAATAATGACTTAATGAAGTACGTGCCGGTGTGACATATTTGTAAAGGTTGAGTTGACCTTAGAAGTTAGATGTTTTTCTCCCTGATTCTGGTTTTTTTTTTTTTTTTTTTTTTTAATTACAAAGGATTAGGACCCTTTAACTTACTGAAATTTGAGGAGGACTCATTGATGAGGCCAGTTTTTTTCATTTACCTAAACAGTTTTACATATTACAGTAAGTTTAGGTATTCATTTCAAATTTAATTCCTCTAGCTCAGTGCTTCTCAAATTTATGACAAACATTTATTTTTAAAAAAAGTATTTTAAATAAAAATGTTTTTTTTTTTTTTTTTTTTTTTAAATCCACCCACCAAATAACACTTTACATTTTGCCTTGAGGACTCATGACCTGTGGTAACCTTTTCTTTTAGGTTAGTCACCCAACTGAGCATGACCACAAAAGTGGTGGTAATTTTGGTAGTTTTTTGGGATAGATATAGCAATATTCTGATATCTGGTTGACATGCTCATCAGCATGTTTTTCAAAAGGCAGATACTTCGTATGTCCATCTGGTATTCTAATCTTTTTCCCCCTCAATAATTGTCTCTTGAAAGCAAGAGGACCTTATCACTGACTATTGTAAAACATTCGGCGATGTTCTTAAACATCAGCCTAAATAACTTTTTACCCCTACTGTCCTACCCAAAACACAAAAAATCGGAAACCAATTAAGCTACTTTCAGGAAATGGTCCCTTTCTGAAAGGTTACTTCCCATTGGTCTCCTTGTATCTCGTGTGAAGGTAGAAAGAATGGCTGGGATTTCTTGAAGTAGCCTAAAGGAGAGAGATGTGCAACTCCCATTTAATTATGGCCTTTTGAGAAGTCCAAGTTGCTGCCAATTTAATTTTTTTTTTTCTTGGTCCTAATAAGTTTCTGGAGAATGTGCTCAAATCTCTGACATACAAAAGGAAAATTTCCTAAGAGTTGCAGGCTTTATGAAACTAGAATAGAAAAGTCGCAAGCCATCAATACACGTGACAGGCAGCTCACGGTTTTCAGTACGCAAGCTGAATTCTCTTCCCAGCCTGGGACTGAACTCCCTAGTTCAAAGTCTTTGTCTTCCAGATCTTCCAGGTATTGAGATGGAGGAGGAGAGAGGCCAAGTGACGATGTCGCTGTCCCTCTTTTATACTTTCTACCAACTGCTAGAAAGATTCTTGCTGTGACATGGGGTCCTAAGCAGCTCTCATTGCGTACGTGCCCTCTCCAAGGAGTCTCTGAGATATTGGATTCTTCTTGATGAGCCATCAAAGCCTGTCTGGCCAGTGATAGTTGCTCCTTTGTCGCTATTGAAAGGCCAGCTGTGGGCATCTCCCAATCTCACAACATATTTTAGTAACACGTATAGCAAAAGAATTCATAACTTCACATACAAAGATAGTGCATAGAATTCAAGAGGCTATTAAGTTTCAACTGATAAAGACTTTTGAAATAACTCACAAGGCATGGATAGTAAAAAGCATATCATATGACAGTGGTGAATATGGGGGTTTCAGGGTGCTACTTTGAGGTACAGAATGTTCATCTGCATCAGTGGTTTTCAACCTTTTTTCATTTGTGGACTCCTAAAAAAAAATTTAAACTGGAGGTGCCAGACCCATTTTAGAAATCTTAGACATAGAGCAGTGGTTTTCAGCCTGTGGTCCGCAGGCTAACAGTTGTGTTAGACACAGACAGAAACCAACCTTTGCATAAATATCCCAGAAATAAAATCAGTCACATTTGAAAATTTTATCCCCAGTTTTGAATTAAAATTGGCTTTTCTTATCAGGACTGTCCACTCTGTCCAACATTAACTTTGCTAAATAGGCAACAAGAGATGAGAGCAGAACCTGTGCTTGTAAGCTCTAGAAGAATTTGAACTCTGCTGGAAATATCCTATTGATAGACAGGGGAAATTATTCCATAATAGGTACACAAAGCTGGCAAAAGGCTTATTTGATTGCAATCCACTTTAAAGTTTTTCTCCTATGTAATTTTTGGGACAACATCCTTCAACTTCAGGGATCTCTCATTTACTGATTTTTCTCCGTTAAAACAAGCAAGTCCCTTAGAATTCAAAGAAGGTGGAAGAATCTGATAGCTTATTATCCTTTTTATTGCAGGTTTGACAATGTTTATTAATGACAATGGATTTGAAATGAGCATCTTACTAAATGCGAGTCTTGGGCCAGCCTCTGTCCCTTTGTCTTAAAGGTTTGAGAACAGATAATGCGAAAGAATACATTTGTTTCCAGATGGCTGCATGCTTGATGCTCCTTTATGTTTAGCTGTCATTCAGATGTGAATGCTGTGGTGATTATAAGTGTCTTCCATTTTTCTGGGTTGAAATGAAACCTTTTATGCATTGTGTATTAAGAGATTAACTGTTTGGCTGATCAATAGGGAAACTAGAACAATAGGAAGCAACTAGACGATGTTGTTGTTGTAGCAGAAGAATATTCTGCTAGCTGAGAGGTTGGGGTTCGTGAGGAAACTTAGGAGCTCTCTTCTCAGGTTTGGGAAGTTAGTTCTATTGGAGAAATGAGATTGGTTTGTATCATTGTTTTTCTTAAACTGTCTGTTATAGTGTGTCTCTGCCATCCTGTAAAATTTTGCCATATTCAGTCATGATGTTGTTAACTCATGCTTAACAACAAATTATACTAGTGCCCTGTCTGGGTGAAAATGTGATTGATTCTAGTTAACGGTGCGTGGGAAAAGAGAGTATAGAAGGTTTGATGTTAGAATGAAGCTGGAGATTCTTTTATGCGTGTGTGTGAAACTTTAGGTTTATACTGACTTCACTAGTGCTTTTTATATAGTCTGTTGTAAAACTAGGCATATATTTAGATGAGTTGATGTAATCCCTGGAAGACCACTGTGTACTACCAAGAAAAGGAGTACTTGTGGCACCTTAGAGACTAACCAGTTTATTTGAGCATGAGCTTTCGTGAGCTACAGCTCACTTCATCGGATGCATAGCATATCGTGGAAACTGCAGAAGGTCTTCTGCAGTTTCCACGATATGCTATGCATCCGATGAAGTGAGCTGTAGCTCACGAAAGCTCATGCTCAAATAAACTGGTTAGTCTCTAAGGTGCCACAAGTACTCCTTTTCTTTTTGCGAATACAGACTAACATGGCTGTTACTCTGAAACCTGTGTACTACCAGGGGCACTTGTACCCTTGGATGAGAACCACTACTCTAGCAAGTGTGGTGCTCTTGGTAAAATCAGTGCAAGGAGATTAAAGCAAAGGAACATGTATAGCCACGTGAAACGGGGTGACAAACTAAGGCCTTCTCTACACTTGTTGCCCTCTGTTTCAGTCATCAGTGTATCTGTACCAGTGCAAACCACTAGCTTAAACAAGAAAAGCTGTTTGTGGAGTTTACCTGTCAGAGGGAGAATGACTGGGGCCGTAGGGGAAGTGCTCTGCCAGGAAACTGAATTTCATCTGAGGCAGCAGTCATCTTGAAAGACAAGCTTCTTAAGACTCACTTTACACCCATTTTTCACAAATTATTTGATATATGTGGGTGTTCATGCAGATGACATTTTTTACATCACTATAAATGTCATCACAATATTGATTGCCTCTCATCTTGTATTCTGTCTGTAGTGACGAGTTCTTAGTATTTTTATATGTATGTATGTTTTGGAAAGGTTTATGTGGTCAAAAACTTGTTGTCTTAATGACTGTCCCAATTATAACCTATCCAAGTAGACTTAAAGAAGTGAAGCAGCAACCTAGGTGGAAATTTTGTTCAAATATAGAAACCCAACTTGTGAATTAGATTATTATTGCTGCATCTTGTACTTAAAAAAAAATAATTAAAAACCTAGTTCTCCAAAGTAGTGTTTAGCTTTTTGGTTAATTTGAAATACTTGGTATCTGATGTTAATATTGTGTTTCCAAAGGTTAGTGATGATTCTGTTTGCTGTTAGTGTAATATTGCTCAACAATAACCTTACTGTTGAGAGATCCCTTCTGGCTCGGCTTTTATATGTACATGATTACAGGGTTATCCATGGAAAAAGCCAGTGAATGCAAATATTTCACATACCTCTTCCATAATTGCTTCTCATTTTTCTTATTAAACTTTCAGGGCCAGATCTTGACCTTCAAAACATCATCATAGGATCAGAAAGTAGAATTTTGTGTTTTGAGCATATAGCAGCTTTTGTCAGAGGGTCATCTTGAAATCCTGATTTCCTGTTTGGTTTTGTTTTGTTTTTTTTGTTTTTTAAAAAGTACATGAAAATAGCCTCATGTCTGTATTAAAAGGTCCCTAAAGTTGTTGTCCACGGTTTTTCCCGAAGTAGAAATCTTTATATCCTGCCATGCAAATATAACCCTTCTGCCTGTGAGAGTTGGCAGCAACAAGGGCCGGGTTCAGTATCTAGTTCCATTCCAATATACAATGCAAAACCGGCTCGAGCCCCCACCCAGTGACCTGGGACAAATATATACCACCCCCACTGGGCGCCTCCAAGAGGCAATACTTCCCTGCTCGCAAGCACAGAGTCGGAATGTAGCAAAAAGCCTTTTAATAACAGAGAGAAACAATGTGGCATTATGTTGGGGAAACACCACCAACAGGATTCATAACACAACCCATGAGCAAAAAACCCACCCCAAGCAAATTGGGGCGTGTCCTTTCCCTTTGGTTCTTGAGTCCAGCAACCCAAAGTCCCAAAAGTCCAACGACCCAAAAGTCTCTGTCCCTGGTCAGGGCAGCCCCAGAGTTTGAAAGTTTATCTGCAGAGTTTGTCCAACCTGGGTGGAGATGGGGGGTGGTGGTGGTTAAGGGGCACCTTATGTGGTCCAGAGCTGATTGCCCCACCTCTGCATGGGGCTTCGCTCTGCCAGCTGCCCCAATGAGCTGCTCCAGCCATCCTGCAAACTGCTCTGCTCCAAGAGCCGCTCTGCTCTGCTCTGCCAGCCGTCCCACAAACTGCTCCGCCATATATCTTCAGGCTCCCCCACTACTTAACACAACACTCAGTGATTTCAGCTCTTAGTAAGTTTAGCTCTTTTGTGATTTCAGCTTGTAGTAGGGGAGCCTCAGTGCTGGTGCACCATTAGCCCAAAGTGAATTCAGCTCAGCAGCCGGTAACTAGACTGCTAAAGGAATCAAAATTAGCTCTGATATTCCACAGTGGAGAGAGGAGGAAGTGCAACTAGCATGTAAGGCCCTCACCAGGGGGCCTATGCCACCAAGTATGCCTCTCTCCATTCACTGGGTTTTGGAACCCATGATCCTTGCCTAGCGAGTGCTGCTTAGTTGATGGTGAGTCCCTCCATCATGACAAAAGGCCAAGTACAGTTCCACTGTCCTTGATTCACATAATCAGGTTAATAACAGTTTATTCTTGCCCCAATAACAGAGAAACTGGGGCTCCTACAGCAGCCAAAGTGACCATCTAGGCAGGGTGGGTGTGCCTATGCAAATGAGATCAGCCCCTGAAGTTCTTTTCCACAACCCACCATGACTCGCCACCAGATGTCAGGGTAGAGCTCATCCTGACTCTGCTTACACAAACATCCATGTCGGAATACACTTCACTTTATTTCATGAACCAGTTCATAAATGTTCTCTGGTTCAGTGGTGGCTTCTTCAAAACTTTTAATGTCACTAGGAGGCTGTCAGTTTTCATACAACTTTTTTCCTCCATATACCCATACTCTACCTCTTCCCTTACCCCACCTCCAGAGATTTAAATGCAAAAATCCAGCTCTTGGTTGACATGGATTTTTGTTCTTCTCTTTGGGAATGTAAAGCATTAAATATTAACTTATTTTCAGACTTATTTTTCTGTCAGACTGCTTTATACAGATGAGGTGTATAAATGGCAATGCATAAGTTAAAGTTAAAATTAAAGTTTTCTATGAAAATACCACATGTAGAACACTGGAGATGACTTCCACAAATGTGAGTGGGGAAAGGTCCAGCATGGAGATGAAAGGTATTTATCTTCTTTGACATTCATGTTACATGTGTCTCACTACTATAGTTTAGGATAGGCTTGAGCATATAGGGGAATACTTCTGTAACCCCCAAGGAGATTACATAAGTTCCTGGGACTCTGTCTGCTGGCAGCTCAGGGAGAGGCACACTGTCCCTGGTAGGGAGGGGGAGCCAAGGCAGACTCAGAGTCCACTCAGCAACCAATAGGGATTGAGAGGCCTTTCCTCTGTGGCGGGATTTACTAGCTTCTCCCACTTGTGAGTCCTTTGGGCTGTACTGAACCCAGTCAGCCACACTGCTAAACCACTGCAGAGAAGAATTTTGTGGTTATAGGTCATCAAGGGCGCCAGCAAAGTACGCATACCAATGAGACAGTAATTTTACATTTGCTACATCAAGTCACGGGTATTTGCAGTGTGTGCTGAATACACTCACCTCAGAATCTGGAATAAATCAAAAAATTCCTGAGTCTCTGCTGTCAATCCCACTTGTAAACGGTGTCCTCACCTCCTTCTTGTGACTGACTGACATTGTGGATGGGCCCATCTACTACTGCTATCGGTCACTCTGATAGCTGAAGTGACGGAGTTATGTACTCTGGATCTGAAGGTTCCAGTCCTGCTCATTAATCATGTGAGAGCTGATATAATTCCATATGAAAAAAACAAGTGTCATCTTGATTTTATAAAAATATTCCCTTCGTATGTATGTCTTATGGTTAGGTTTGGAAAGATTAGATTTTTATTGGTCGATGTCGTGTGTGTGTGTGTGTATGTATGTGTGTGTGTGTGTGTGTGTGTATATATATATATATATATATATATATGTATAGGCATGCAAGTGGTGAAGTCAAAGTTTACTGACATCTACAATAAAATATATATATATATGCATATGCATATGCACAGGCACAAAGTGATGAAAAAATATTTCCATCGATAAGAATCTAAACTTAAAAGTAAGAAAAATGCTGTTTGAGAAATTAATTTATTTTAATAGTTGTTGTACATTTTGGTGTGGTATTGACAATTTGTGTTTTAACAATTATAAAGTTTTAACTTTTTGAATCTCTGTGTCTACTGTTATTAAATAATTGTTTGCCCTTCTTGTAACTTCCTGCAACTGTGAAAATTTAACTTGATAAAAATTGAAAAACTTCTAAAGCCCCATAATTTTGCACAACTCTGAAAATTTATAAAGTAAAAATCCATTTTTAAATGAAAAATGCTTAAAAAGCATTGATATCTGTTGAAATAATCAAATTAAAAGATCTAATTCTGCCAAACCTGATTATAGTATAGTCAACCTTAATTCTGGACCTTCCTAAGCTTTGAGTGCTTGACTTTGTAACTTTATTTTTATGTTATGTATAAAAGAGGGTGGGGAGAACCCCAAAAGCCTAAAGTGGGCTTTGTCCAGACTGTAGGTGTTGCTCTCTTTTGATTTCCCCTTGACAGCAATGGAGAATGTGGGTATTGGCGGTGTAAAATATTAATTCCAAAAGTGATGACTAAATTGTTACCGTGGTTCAGGGTTAAAATGTGAAAAAAATTGCCCAGGATTTCTTGAGGGATTCACGAGAGAATGATTTATGCTGCTCAAGAAATGACTGCTGGCATTATCGGGCATTATCGTGCATCGGATAAAGAACAGAATGTTGAGAGGACTCAGTGAAGCAAACATGATGTAAGGCTTGCTTGACTGTTGGAAGACCTTGCACATGGCTTTTGTGAATCCAGTTGAGATCTGGATTCCACAATTGCTAGAACTAGATCAGACAATAGATCCTGTGCATGTGAATGGGAGTTCCCAATATTTTTGTCTTGCTGAAAGCAGCATTTGTCATTTAATGAACGCAGTGCAGCCTGCTCTCTCCCCACCCCCTCCAAGTTTATCTGGCCAAAGTGAAGGCAATAACTTTGAGTATTGTAACTAAAATGCTTTGGGACTCCTCATTCTGTTGAGAACCTGCTGGGAGACTGGAACAAATGTTTGTTCTCCGTGAGGGAAAAATAGTGCGTCATTGTTTTTGATTGTTGAAATGTTCAGAACAGGTGTAGGAAGAGGATATGACAATCTGCGGCATAAAACGAAGAGCTTTAGTAGGTGCGTTGTACATGGGGTAGGGAACATATAGTTAGAGAGTAGAAATATGTGGAGAACCTTGACCACGTTGAGCCCTGATGGACAACAGTGGACTGGAAAGAAGTTCTCTGCCCGCAATAGCTGTATTAAGGAAAATAGTGAAGCTAATATTCCATATAAGCTTTTTATCCATACATACTGAGTCACTTTTCAAATGAAGGTAAGTATCGTTATCCTAAAGAGCTTTAGATCATCCGAGTTTTGATTTGTTTTTTTAATTGGCCCAGTGGCATCTGAATTGTATCTTAAAGGAGGATGGAATCAGCTACTGCAGTTGCATTTTTGAAAATCCAGTTGTGCTGATTGACTGAAGGCAAGCCCAAAGAGTTGTAAATTAGATAACCTCAAACTGCTTCTGAATACAGGAGTGAGGCGTTGAGAACATGACTTTTCTTTGTTTCAGAACTGTAAACTTGAAGCCCTGTGTCCTTTTTCAGTATCTCAGTTGTTGTAAATCAGCATGGCTTTATTACTTGAGTAGAGCTGTACAGATTCACTCCAGCTGAGATAATACTAGCCCTCCATTCTGATTAAGTGTAGTGGGATTAGACAGTCTGGGTGCACAGTATTTTTAAAATTGGCTGGTGATATTACTGTACACTTGCTGATCATATTTAATTTCAGCTGACTCATAAAACCTTCCCAATAGAGTTTAGGAAGTGGTAACTTTCTTAATTACTATACTGTGAAGTGATGAAGTATTGGCAGATTTAAGGAACAGATCAAGTTTACAGTCCCATATGATATTGTCATTATATTAACTTGGAATTTTGGAACTATGTCCTAACTGTTTTCCAGTAGAATTGCCTGATTTAAATTTTTTTATTCTTGTAAACACTAATAAATAAATATTTTTTCCAAGGTATTTTCAGCTGCTTCAGAAGTTGGCCAATTTAGTGTTCGCAGTACCATTAGTGAACATAAAAAACAAAAACAAAACCCAAACTCATTTGGCATACAAATCTTAGAATGCAAAAGCAACAAAATATTTGAAATGTTTTGGAAACGTGCAGAAGGAGTTTTCTTGGAGTTGTGGCTACGTTAATGTTTATTTTTCCAGTTACGTAAGATGTGTGTATCTTTGGAATATTTGCCTTTATGTTAATGATACAGTAATGTAGTTCAGCTTAAATACTAGATATGTATTTTGGTCATCTGGTCTGATTTTTTTTTTTTTTTTTTCTGAAATACGGCAAGGTGGGGGTTTTTTGTTGTTAGCATCTTGTAAATTTCTCTCTGTAAAATGAATACCAAAAACTGGTATGCAGCTCAACCTTTTAAAAAAAATTGTTAAAAGGGAGTTGGTGTTCACAAGGTGAGAATTGCATGCCCATGTCTATCTGAACCTGTGTTTGAATAGCCAGTCTCTCTCAAATATTTGATTTTATTTTAAAACCTCATGTGTTTGGAAAAGAGCAGAAAGACTGGCTATATGATTACTTGGAGTAGGATACTGTTTGTCAGTTACTCTCAGGAAAGTGTGTTTCTCCATTGCTTATCCTCTACAGAGGATTACATTTTATTCCTCAATGTCAAGATATATGCTTATTTATTGTATGATTTAGTAGAGCATCTGTCTTTCTTTCTGAAAGATCTCAAAGCTGCAGATTGAATAGCGGTTCGTATTGCAAGCGGTTCGTATTGGATCCACAAATCCATAGTTTGGCCACTTACCTCTTTTTAAAAACCCTGTGTTGGGGAGTTACCTGGCGACCTAATTCTTTTTACCCCAGCCAAGTGGTCAGTTCCTTGTGAGTCACTGCAGACTGTGCTTGCCCAGTCTTTTTACATGGGGCTTGCCAAAGGAGTACACTGTCTCTTTTCCAAAGAGCTCCCCATGTATTGAGTGGAGACACATAAGGAAGGCTTTATAGTGAGAGGTAAGGAACAGCAGAGGAGAAAGGGGAGGAGAAAAAGAATTGTTCTCAGCTGAAATACTGTGTAGGTAGTCTTTTTTTTTTTTTTGTTTTGTTTTGTTTTGTTTGTTTGGGATCTTTTAAGCAAAGGTGTGGATATCATACAATGGTGTGGGGAAAGGCAGGAATAATTATTAATCCCTGTTGTTTTGCCCTGTTGTTCATTTCCTTCTGATGTTGCTACTATGTGTCCTGCTTCTGTCTTTTCCTTCTTGTCTCTATCTCCTTTTAAAGGTAATGGAGTTATGGCTTTTGGCACTAGGCGGAAAACTTGGCCAGATCTGCCTGACCACGTATAAATACAAAGTATGTTAAATGGTCAAGAAATCATTAGATATGAGGCCTGATTAGAATGAACCATAATGTGCTGTGTTTATTGAAGTGCAAAGATTATCAAAGAGAACATTGAGATGTAGTGTTCGAGGTTTGTAAAAACGGCAGAGTCCTGTGGCACCTTATAGACTAACAGACTTATTGGAGCATAAGCTTTCCTGGGTGAATTGGGTATTCACGAAAGCTTATGTTCCAATACGTCTGTTAGTCTATAAGGTGCCACAGGACTCTTTGCCGCTTTTACAGATCCAGACTAACACGGCTACCCCTCTGATACTTGTTCCAGGTTTGTGTCTAGCGACTTTCTTATACATTTAGAATATCTAGCAAGGTGTTGGGTTATCCCTTCTCTTTGCAGACATTGAGAGCAGGTCAGACCTGTTAATTGGTGATTGTTGCTTAGTCCCTCCTCTGCTGACCAACTGCTGAATTGCTCTGCTTTCTCAAGAGGTACAATTTCCTTGATCTCTTCTAGAGCATGAGAAGATAGGACTATCCTTCCACTTCCTTTTAAACCGGTTAAAAATTAATCATTTGAATTGGATTGACATTGTAAAAGTATTAAACTTTTCCCTTTAATCTCTGGGTGAGTTACATAAATAGGAGCCTTTTGACACCCCTTGGAAAGCACCACAGACATAGCTCCTTTCACTGACTGAGTCCATCTTTAATGCTCCTGACAGAAGTAAGGAAATTTAAGCAATGCTCTGCATAGTGTATTACTTATTTCACTTTCCTCCTGCTGTGCATCAGTAGCCAATTCTGCCTTTCTGTCTAGGTACTTGTATGCTCTTTATCTTCATCATCTGTCTCTCAATCATTGAATGAATTTTTCCTCGAACATCTATTTGAGGTTAGGACATAGTGCTATCCTCATTTTCACACATAAGCCAATGCAACTGGAGATACAGCCCTGGTCTACAGTACAGAATTACTTCAGTATAACTACGTTGCTCAGAGCATGAATAATTCGTGCCCTAGAGTGACATAGTTATACCGACAAAGTGCTATCTCTGCGAGAGAGCTTCTCCTGCCAACATAGCTACCGCCTCTTGCAGAGGTGGAGTTATTAATCTGATGGGTTTAGAGCATCTTCACCATAAGGGTTACAGCAGCCCAGCTGCATCAGTGTAAGTTTCTAGTGTAGACAAGACTCCGGTCCAGCAAACATTTAGGTGTGTACTTGACTTTATTCACCGAAGTAGTCCCATTGATTTCAGAGGGAAAACCTGGAAGCATTAGTGAAGAAATATGGTCTTGTGGTTAAGGGCATGTCTTGACTAGCAACGTTAAAGCGCTGCCGCTGTGTAGTCGCGGCATAGCGCTGGGGAAGAGCTGTCCCAGCGCTATTTTTAAAACAAACAACCCCCCCCCCCCCCAAAAAAAAAAAAAAAAAAAACAACAAAAAAACGGCCCACCACCACCTCCACAAGGGGAATAGCTACCAGGGCCGGGAGCTGCGGTGTCTACACTGGCACTTTACAGCGCTGAAACTTGCAGTGCTCAGGGGAGGGTTTTTTCACACTCCTGAGTGAGAAAGTTGCAGCGCTGTAAAAGGGCTTGTCTACACTGGCACAAGTCACTAAACTGGGGCTCAGGAGACGTGAGTATAGTCAGCCATGATCTTCCTGTGTGACCTTGGACAAACTGTAGGTTATGATTCCGCAGACATCTTTTGCTCTTTCCGATTTGACCCCTGCAGCTAACAAGACAAAAGGGAGGTGCAGAGCTCAGGCGCTTTAGAGCCCCAGTGTGTTGGAACCAAGTTTGTCAACCCTAAATCACAGCAAACTAAGATGAATGAGCAGATTTTAAAAATATTATCAGTGTCTTCTTTGAAGACTCATTTTGGCATATCCATTAGGAAGAGTGTTCTATGGTTGGAACTTTCAAGAGGACTGCTGTTCCTTTTACTCCTTCATTTTGACTTTTGAGTTTGCTGACAACTATAGTGTAAAGGCCTTTTTGTATTTAAAAAAAAATAAAAATGTGACTCACTGGTATTCTTAAGAGATCAATGCAGTCAATCTTGTATGAATTCCTAGAGCGCCCATTGCTAGTTTGTGTTCTGTTGAGCTTGAGAATGAGTTCTGCTGCGTTAACTCAATGGCTATGTTAAAGTGGCCTTGTAAAAATTCTACTCTCCCAGGCCTGCTTTATTTATTTTTGATAAATGAGGGATTTTTTCCCTCCATTCCCTCTCCTCTGTCTTTTTATCATGGTAAAAATCAGGTGGATAGAATGTTTTGGGGTGATAATTTTTCATGACAATTTTGTAGTCATGGTAAAGCCTGTGATTCTATAAAAGTTTGGCTTATATGAAGTACATGGTGTAGAAAAACTGGCTTTCAGATGTATTTTGCTTGCTTCAAATGTCTCGAGTATATTATGAAAACCAATCTTCTAAAATGTAGAAAAAAACGGATGCTCGTCCTTCTGTTGCATTGTACCATTTTACTTTTGCTTCAAATCATATTTGTTTATGTAGTTTCTCTACTAGATATTGTGGGGATTTCTATCTTCTGATTGTCATCTTGCTGAATGAATGAAGCCATTTAATTGTTTCTCTAACAATCAGTAGCCATATTTCGGCAGCAAACCAAGTAGCACGCACACATTATCTTGAGAGGTCTTCTATCCCATGACTTTGCGTATTTCCTAGATTTGATTCCAGACCTAGCTTATGTATTGTAGGCATGAGCAGATCACGTTTTCCAAAGTAATCTTTGTAGCTACAAACACCCCAGCAAAAATGGCTTTGTGACGGGGTTTCCAGGGCCACACTGAAATTGCCCAATCAGGGCAAACTGCAAAAAACGGGGAAGATGATCCCCAAAATTGGAGGTTCTTTCTAATAATTAGATTCACCAGTCCAGCAACATAACAGCTTTTACAACACCTTACTGGTTACCCAGAAGCCAAAAATAGTTTCTTTAAAACAATCCAGCCTTGGGCTCCCACCCAGACAGCCAAGTCATATACAATGAGGATTACTGAAAATCTTGTTAATCGTATATAAGGTCTACCAATCCAAAAGGATCGGACACATTACCCACCAGCTCAGATCTTACCCAAATACATGCTTACAGCAAATTCTTGTTAACTAAAGTAAGATTTGTTAAAAAAGAAAAGAGAGTATTGGTTAAAAGATCATTATACATAGAGATATGAATAAAGGTATTAGGTTGGTTTCCTAGTAGAGATGGTGAGTTTTAGAGTTGCAAAAAGTTCTTTCAGAATAGGTTCCGTAGGTTATAGTCCAGTGTCCAATATCAGGAGGATCCAGACTGGTGCTGGAGATCTCAGTCTTGCGACTCAAACCTCCCCTGACAAAGTATAAGTAGATCTGAGAATAGGGCCCAAGAGTTCTTTGTATAGTTCTCTGGCAGTCTGTTGACAGCATGCACTCCTTGGGTGAAGCTGTTAGAGTTCCCTCCCCACTCTGAACTCTAGGATACAGATGTGGGGACCCGCATGAAAGACCCCCTAAGCTTATTTCTACCAGCTTAGGGTAAAACTTCCCCAAGGCACAAACACTTTGCCCTTGGAGGGTACGCTGCCACCACCAAGTGATTTTAACAAAGAATCAGGGAAAGGACCACTTGGAGTTCCTATTCCCCCCCCAAATATCCCCCCCAAGCCCTTATACCCCCTTTCCTGGAGAGGCTTGAGAATAATGTCCTAACCAATTGGTTACAAAGTGATCACAGACCCAAACCCCTGGGTCTTAGGACCATAGAGAAATCAGTCAGGCTCTTAAAAGAAACAGAACTTTATTAGAAAGAAAAAAAAGGTAAAAGAAGCATTTCTCTAAAATTAGAAGGGAAGCTAATCTCACAGGGCAATCAGATTTAAAACACAGAGGATTTCCCTCGGGGCAAAACTTTAAAGTTACAAAAAGAAAACCAGGACCACACCTTCCTCTCAGCACAGAGAAAATCGCAAGCTAAAACAAAAGTAAACTAATGCATTTCCTTGTTAGTACTTACTAATTCTAATGGAGTTGGATTGCTTGCTTTCTTGATTTCTCTCTGGCAAGCACACAGAACAGACAAAAGCCTCTCTCCCCTCCCCCCACCCCGTTTTGAAAGTATCTTGTCCCCTTATTGGTGCTTTTGGTCAGGTGCCAGCCAGGTTACCTGAGCTTCTTAACCCTTTACAGGTAAAAGGATATTGTGCCTCTGGCCAGGAGGGATTTTATAGTACTGCATACAGGAAGGTTGTTACCCTTCCCTTTATATTTATGACAGAAGCATTGTGGCTTTGAAGTAGAATCTCCTATTTATACACAGGTAACTAGTTTAATTCATCAGCATAAGGTAAATTATCCATTAAGCAATTCATAGATGGTTTACTACAAACTTCAAAGAAATATAGACAGTGAAATTTTTACACCCAATTTTCATCTAAATGTTAGTATTCCCTTTTGATCTCTGAATCAATAGATATAGTAACAGATAGGAACCCTCCATTTATCTGATTAACATCTAAGAAGGTAAAAGTAAACACAGAGGACTACAATCACTATCTTCTTCCAGTTCTTTAACAATACAAGTCTACATTTCAATGGTCTAGTCTATTTAACATGGCTTTGCTATATATAGCCCTAATTACCATTTACATACTTTTCTAATATGTCTTTAAAGGTAGAATTTGGGTCATTTAGCTTGCAAGTTGCTTAACCCTTTCTGGTTCATGTCACAGGTGGATTTTTCCCTCCCTCTGTTTTGGAGATCAATGGGCTTGTAGTTTGTGGACGGTGTAATGGTTGAATCAGAATGCTATCGTGTGTGTGTGTGTGTGTGAAAAAAAAAATGCAGTTGTTTTGTTACTTCTATTCACAATTCACCTCCCTGGTTTTTTTTTTTTTTTTTCCTCCTACTATTTGAGTGTAGGGTTTCTTCCACATTACTTTAGGCTGTCTATATATGTATCCTTTGAACATCGCCTGTATGCGTGTTACTTCTAAAATGTACTTCCTTTTTCACTTGATATTATATGATCAGGTATGATTTTCACTCAAATTCTCTTTAATGCCATTAAACTAACCACTGTGAATAGAACAATAGGTGATTGGTGAACTTGAGTGTCTGGTATTGAATGAGGATATTGAGATAATAAGCATCACAGAAACTTGATGGAATAGTGATTATTAAGGCTACGATTTAGGTATATTTAGTAAAAGTCATGGGCAAGAAACAAAAAATCATGGCCCATGACCTGTTCATGACTTACCATAAATATCCCTGATTGAATCTTGAGGTGTGGGGGGAAGCCTGCAGGCCTAGCTCTGTGTGTGGGGGGGGGGGGGGGGGGGAGAGGGGCACAAGGGGAGCCTGCAGCATCAGCTGCAGGGGAGCCAGAGCAGCGGCTGATGTGGCTGGCTGCAGAGCTGCTCAAGCAGCGGTTGGTGTCGCTGTCCCCAGGGCTGCCTGTGTATCTAGGGTCAGCCACACTGGGCACTGAGGTTGCAGAAAGTCATGGAATCCGTAATTCACATTGGAAAACATAATCTCAACTATGCATACAAAATTATGGGGTCTAAATTAGCTGTTACCACTCAAGAAAGAGATCTTGGCGTTATCATGGATAGTTCGCTGGAAACATCTGCTCAATGTGCAGTGACAGTCAAAAAAGCTAACAATGTTAGGAACCATTAGGACAGAGAGAGATAGAAAATATCATAATTCCACTATATAAATTCATGGTATGCCCATATCTTGAATACTGCAAGCAGTTCTGGTCACCTCATCTCAAAAAAGATCTATTCTGTACTTTCTCCAATTCTAAAAGGACAACAAAAATGATTAGGGGCATGGAATAGCTTCTGTATGAGGAGAGAGTAAGAAGGCTGGGACTGTTTAGCTTGGAAAAGAGACAACTAAGGGGAGGGGGGCGGGATATGATAGAGGCCCACAAAATCATGAAGGGCATGGAGAAGGTGAATAAGGAAATGTTATTTACTCCTTCACATAATGCAAGATCCAGGGGTCATGATATTGTATAAGAGGACTGGTTTTTTCAAACGTATTTAACATTTAGTAAGGTTCTCCGTACTCATAATGTTAAACTTAATAGTCCTTACTACATAGCTCACTTTTGGGTGATGTTATAGGTGGCAGTGTAGCCAGGTATTTAAAAAACGTGATAAGCTACTTCTGTCTGAATATATTATGCAAGTTTGGAAGAAATGAGGATTGGGGGTGTGGCATGATTTTTCTCTCTTTATTTGGTTCAAAACAGTGTATATGAATAGGTCCCAGGCATTTCAAGCTGTGGAACTCCTACAATGAATGAGTAAACTAACTTGGTACACACAATGCAACTTTAATTAAAAAGACAAACCATGTACTCTTACGCTACATCCAGGCACTTTAAACGTTTGCTTTTGACCAAAATAAATGAAATGTAACAATCTAGTACAAGATTATGTGCAACATCTTTGCTGTTGAAGTTGGCTGTTGCCATATAGGAATATTTTAATTTTAGCAAAAGCCTAAATTTATTGGCTGAGTGAAGCAAGGTCTTATACTCAATCCAAGGATATTTCTGTGCCTCCTTGTTGTTTGTGCATTCATGTGACCTGGCTCTAATTCATCATTTGGAAAATATTTGCATAGTAATTCCTAAAATGCTCTCCCTCGCATAAAGGAATAGACAATAAACAGCTGTTTGATGTTAAACATAAACATGGCTTGCAGCCCTAAGGCAGAATGAATATTGAACAGTTGTATTAATGTGCATGTGTATTTGAGAAATGCTGAGGTGAATTAGACCAGGTAATGTCTCAATATTTTTTTTCTTTAAATTTAGGATAATGCCTTGAGTAAAGGTATAGACAGACTGTATAACACATGTAGTGTTCCAGGGGATATACACCCCCATTCATGTAATTAGGATTTCAGGAGCTATTCAGAAGAGGCGGCTACAAATGTTTTTCTTAAATGACCCCATTAACACAGGAGTGCACTGAGTGACACAAGCATACTGTATGCATTCTTCAGCCCTTGGAAACAGTTTCTCTGTAGCTATTAATGTTTTTTATGTTTTCAGGATACTCGTTTTCTTGCTCCACTTAAAAAGGAAACTATATTTGGACTTGCAAACTTCCTGTCAGGAGGGCTTAGAAGGAATCATTCTAGCAGTAGATCTTCCTTAGAAGATAGTTACCAACAAGAGCTGTGAGAAGTAAACAACAACAAAAAACCCTCCACATTTCACCCCCGCCCCCATCATGGTTTTTATGTTTCTGAGTAGCCTTAGCAGTGGTCAAGTAACTTTTTCCTCCATTTTAACTTAGTGGAAAAACTTTTATCCTTTTGTCAGTGTTAGAACAGTTGAAATTTTCCAACTAGCTCTATCAATCTAGATAAATTCATAACAAATTTATAATTATTATAGTTGATTCAGTATCCAATAAACAAGTTGACCTCATTTGACTTGTTTTCAACGAAACTCATTGAAGTGATGCTGGTATGTGCACTGAATACTGGAAATCATACCATTTAACAATTACAACCCGTACGCAATTGAAAGTATGCAGCTCTGATAAATCTTGAGTTTGGCTTTGGTGTGGTGTTTTGATGATTTCCAGACTGTATTTAAGCTCCTGAAGGTGTTCCTGGCTTTATTGATTTTGTTCCAGATGTCCTGGCTTGTTCCTATAACCTTTTCACAAACAATCACTCTCTATATATGCTTTCCGTCCTCATCCTCAAAGGAAACCTGTACAACCCCTTCAGAAGACGAGCCTCAAAGCTTAAATTCATAATTTTGCTAGACACTAAAAATCATGGACTGAACAGACACTGGATTTATGGATAATTACAACAATCAATATCCCCCTCCCCAGGACTGACAGGAAGGGTGTTAACGGGCCACTTCACCTTGAATGGTCCCTTAAAATATGTTTAGCTACTTAGGCTAAACAGTCTGTTCCACCTTGTATTTAGCTGTGGCACTCTGATTGGTACATTTACCAGACCTGAAGAAGAGTTCTGTGTAAGTTCAAAAGCTTGTCTCTCTCACCAACAAAAGTTGGTCCAAGAAAAGATATTTGTAAATATGGTAAAAGGACTTGATCTGGCATGGGGATATATTATTTAGGGTGTGTTCAGGGGGAATGCACTGTCATTTTCCTATGGTGAGGAGGTGGTCCTTCCACCCAAATGGAGGGGAAGCGACAGTTGGAGAAGGGGAAGATGGTTGAGGGACTGAGGCAGCCAGGAGGGAGCCCAAGGCCAGGTCTACAATATAAACTTATATCAGTATAATTGTGTTGCTTAGGGGTGTGAAAAATCCACACCCCTAAGTGACATAACTACACTGACCTAACCCCCAGTGTAAACAGCACTACGTTGACAGGAGAGCTATTCTTTTGATTTAGCTACTGCCCTTCACAGAGGTGAAGTGCTACAGCAGCGTAGCTGCACCAGTGCACCATTTTAAGTGTAGACCTGCTCTGTGTGTGTGGTGTGAGAGAGAGAGAAATAGTCTATGAGTAAACAGATACGGGGGAAATCCGTTCTTTGTTCTTGATCATTGGTTCTGGTCGTCTGCTGTAATTGATCCATGTGATCCTGGAGATGTGGAACAGGAGAACCAAAGGTACTTTAGATCCTGTGGGTCTGGTCTAATGTCCTCCCCCACAGGCGAGGACCACTGGAGTCGAGTCCGTGCAGGGCCGGCTCTAGGTTTTTTGCTGCCCCAGCACCAAAAAAAAAAAAAAAAAGCCAGAGTGCTGCTGAAGCAAAAAAAAAAAAAAAAAGGAGGGGGGGCCATAGTGCCGCCCCAAGCACATGCTTGGTTTGCTGGTGCCTAGAGCCAGCCCTGAGTCCGTGACTTCAGGAAGTCACAAGAGGCAAGTAAAGCTCAAAGACTGCCTTGAGCATTTGATAGTACCCAGCAAGATATCTGGGGAAAAGAGAATACAATTATAATGATCTATAATATAATAGCCTGTGCATACAGAGGTATAGATATAGTTCTTTATTTAGAGGATTATATTTAAGTAAGTACCCTTCAGTAAGTTATTGTGTGTGTGTATTTGAATTATTCTAAATTTTTATTATAAATATTCTTCTTCAATTTAATGCATCCAGGTGGAATCCAGTTCCATTTGTTCCAATTTAAATGAAATCTTTTTTTGTTTTTGTGGGTTTTTTTGGACACCAGTTGTTGTATCTTGGCTACCATTAAATAACCTTTTATCGTGGTGAAACTTCTGTTCTACCACCTCTCCCCCTGCCAAGTAAATTATATCACCACTGGGACAGACCATTACTAAATCTTAGTGAGTGGTTTTGGAATGGGGTGACCCACGGCTGTATTTCGAATTAACACAATAACTCTACTCTGAGAGGTCTGTTTACATATTACCTCACCCACCTGGTCTCTCATCTCCTCAGACCAGTGCAGCTACAACACTGCATATAAAAAATGGTAATATTCAGAACCTTTGGATCCCCATGTGAAGTTTCACTTTCAAACCACAACAACCTCTTCTGTAAACTCCAATTTGGTACATTTAAAAAAAAACAAACAAAAACCCCAAAAAACCAAACAAGGCAATTGTGCTGGACATGCAGCCAGAAATACAAGAGGCAAGGGATGTGGATTAACTAGGCCACAACTGCATCGACTTGTTTGGAACGATCTGTCAGTAACTCAAACAATGAAAAGGTCCTGTTTCATTTACTGACCTGTTCAACCTTGTAGAAGGGCTGCTTAGCAGCTCATTGTGGTGTGGGTGAAAGGGTTGGGGAAAAGGGGGCTGTGTCCTTGCTGTAGCCTGAGCCCCATCCACCAGCTTCTTTAGGGAATGGCTTCACCTAATTCAGCTTCTGTCATAAATATAAAGGGAAGGGTAACCACCTTTCTGTATACAGTGCTATAAAATCCTTCCTGGCCAGAGGCAACATCCTGTTACCTGTAAAGGGTTAAGAAGCTCAGCTAAACTGGCTAGCATCTGACCCAAAGGACCAATAAGGGGAGAAGATACTTTCAAATCTTTCTGGGGGGAGTGGTAAAGGCTTTTGTTTTGTGCTCTTTGTTTACATGGTTGTTCTCTCTTGGGACTGAGAGAGGCCTGACAGAAATCACTCTTCTCCAACCCATCCTAATCCAAGTCTCCAATATTGCAACCAGTATAGGTAAGCCAGGCAAGGCGGATTAGTTTCTTTTGTTTTATGTGAATTTTCCCTGTGTTAAGAGGGAGGTTTATTCCTGTTTTCTGTAACTTTAAGATTTTGCCCAGAGGGGGATCCTCTGTGTTTGAATATGAATACCCTGTAAAGTATTTTCCATCCTGATTTTACAGAGATGGATTTTTACCTTTTTTTTTTTTTTTTTTTTTTAAATAAAATCCTTCTTTTAAGAACCTGACTGATTTTTCCATTGTTCCAAGATCCAGGGGTTTGGGTCTTTGATGATTTTTGTAACCAGTTGGTTAGGATATTATTCTCAAGCATCCCCAGGAAAGGGGGTGTGTAGGACTTGGGGGGATATTTTGGGGGAAGATGTCTCCAAGTGGTCTCTTTCCCTGTTCTTTGTTTAAAACGCTTGGTGCTGGCAGCATACTCTTCAAGGACAAGGCAAAGTTTGTACCTTGGGGCAGTTTCTAACCTAAGCTGGTAAGAATAAGCTTAAGGGGTCTTTCATGCAGGTCCCCACATCTGTACCCTAGAGTTCAGAGTGGGGAAGGAACCCTGACAGCTTCTAATTCTGGTTTACCAAGGAATGGGAGCCCCACTGCCTTGTACACCTGCCAACAGAAGGTGTCAGCAATTAGCTTGTCTGCCTGCCCTTCACCTCCTGCTGAGTTTGCAAATAGTTAACTCCATTTCTGATATCAGCCAACATATATATCCACTCCCTGATCAAAGAAGTGTTCCCCATCTTCTCTGCAAACTTGGGCACCAAATATTTTTGCTGGGTAATCACCAAACCTCCCTGCTTGCATATGAATGTAGCCACCTCCGAATTCACACATACTATGGCTTGCTCAACTTGTAAAGGCCTGCCAGGTCCCTTACATATCATCTGCTACAGCATTTCACTCCTGTTTACAGTTACCTCTGGGAAAAGGTCTTGTATCTACACCTACCCTAAATCTCTTTGCTCTAATGATTAAGGCTATGTCTATATTACCTTACAGTTTGGGCCATAGGAGTGTGAATAGCAGTTTGTACCAAACTGCCATGCTGTAACCTCCCCTGTGTGGACACTGTAGGCTGGAATTAAAAGGTTCCTAGTTTGCATTAATATAGTCCTGCTGGAAGAGGACTATGTTAATCAGGGTGCTGGAACAATTTGTATAGTGGGAGTGCTGAGAGCCATTGAACCAAATATGGGTGTCAGGTTTGTGTAACTTTTGGTGGTGCCCAGAACGGGTCCAAGCAGAGCCATCCTGTCCATGGGATGGACTGGGGAAACCGCCCTGGGCCCTATGATTTGCGGGGGCCCTGTGCTTCAGGGGGAACATTGTTATACCAATAAAATAAAAACCAGCAGGATCTTATTAAAGGAGAAAAGGCAAAATGCCACATTTATTGTGAATACAGAAAGAATCCTAGTAAGCAGTTAGTTATAGCTATAACATTCCATTCAATTTCATATTTATACACACACACACACACACACACACACACACACGTTCTGCAAGATTGTTATCATAGTTACCAGCCTTAGAGTTGCTCATGCCAAGCCACTGGCCAGGTGGCTGGACATGAGGAGGGAGCAGGGCCTTGTCAGATGCTCATCTGATGCTCCTGGGAGTTGGTTTGCAGAATCAGACCCCAAAGTTCTCACTTTCTAGAGTCCATTTTTATAGGAATTTCTTCCTATGCCAGTCTATGGGAATTGCTTCATCATGCTGTTGCTGAATCAGTCAGCAGATGGCACCTTCCTGATGGCTCTGTGCTGCCAGATGTTACCTTGTTTTTGGTTCTCCCATTCTTGAGGCTGTTGGGTGGATTCCAGTCTGCCCTCCGGGGGTCCTCTGGTTATTTCCACTTGACGCCTTCTTCAGCCGATGGACACTGGATTCTTAGGCTGGCGCCTCCCTTATCATTCAGTTGTTATTCACACCAAGCATCCATCCACATACATCCTCTATCTCTATTTTAATCACAATTGTTAACAAAGCGAGATGAATACAACAAAAGGGCGGGGAGTCTCTGGGTGCTGTTTCTGTTGTTACAGAGTATTGCTTTGAGTCTCTCTCTGTGTGAGTAGTTGTTGTTACAAAGAATTGCTTTGAGAACAGACTCTGTCTTAGAATGTACTAACACAATTAGCAGCTTGCAAGTTTCACACATAGAGGGAGAGAAACTGTACCAAAAAGCAAGAGACCTCTTAGTTTAAATTCCAGGGTATTACTAATTATGGGGAATCAAACTCATTTGTGATTTTAATACAGAACTACTTTAATATGATCCAACAACATGGGGTCCAAGGTGGCCTGGGAGGTTAGCAGGGGGCCTGGTGCTGGCAGCAGTGTTGCTCGGCGACCGGAAACTGGAAAGAGGCGGGGTGGAGGCTTGGGGGAAGGGGTGGAATAGGGTTGGGGAGGGGGTGGAGCAGGAGAGGGCTGGGGTTGCTACTGCTGGCACCAGGCCCCCCGCTAACCTCCCAGGACATCCAGGACCCCGTGTCCCCCTGAAGCGTGGGGCTCCCCAAAGTGTAATAAGCCCGAACAGTGGTGGAGCTGGGCCCACGTTCCTAAATATTGGTGGAGCACGGGCACCACGGGCCCATGTAACTCGTTGCTTATGGAATCAAACTGTAAACCCTGTATATAATGGAAACCACTTCAAGACAGGTGGTGCTGCAGCACCCTCCACACCGTTAGTTCCGGCACCTACGATGTTAATGCAAACAAGGAATCTTTTAGTTCGTGTTTTGCAGTGTTCACACGAGGGTTACAGTGCAGCAGTTTAGTACAAATCTCTTGGTCCAGACTGGAGGGCAGTGTAGACGAGCCATTACTCAACCCCTTTACAAAATCCAAAACTGTTTTCATGCAGGTGTACAATGATTTCAGATAGCTGCTTAATGGCTGCTGAGGAGGGGCATCTGCTGGTTCCATAGCATGTGCCTCTTCTTCCATGCCAACTCAGAATGACCTTACCACTGAGACCTAGTTGTGAACCTTCGGGGAACTGGCTTTCGGCCTGTGGGCCCAATGCACAAATCTGTCATTGGCTGTTGTACCCCATTTCCTTGCTCCTGAAAATAAGGTAAATAGCAAAAAGTTAACACATTCGTCTTCATATGTTGTTTTCATTAAGGATATGGTCGTTGCCTTTGAAGAAGACATGGTTACTGATTTTGGGTACAAACCTCATTTGAGTCTATCAATAAATATTTTGTATATTAATTCATCCCTATCCTGAGCAAAAATGGAGTGATGTATGTACCCTGTTTTTCATTTTATATCAAAATTAAAAAATTATTTGTTGATAGACGATAGTGTTTGTTTTTGAGTGTGTGGGAAGCAAGGTGCTACTTCAGCTAATAAACTCTACAAATTGTTACAGTCAGCCCTTCCTTATGTATATAAACTGTATTCCTTTGGTACAGTCTGTAACTTTACTACTTAAACTCTAACTTCCCTACTGCAGTCAGGGAACTGTGCCTATTAAGTCTGAATGAAAATACTTCTTCTAGTTCTAGTGCACCCTTAAAAAATGGTCTGCAGCTCAAACGGTGGTACTCTTCAAAAAATTATCCCATGACATCAGAAAGACCAAGACCTTTAAAGTCCAGCACGACCCAAAGTATTCTTGACTCTCATAATAGAGAAGATCATATGGAACCTGTCTAATCAAAAAGTTTAAATAAAATAAATTTTCTAGATCTTATGGTTTATATTTTCCTTTACGGAAAGTTTAGATTCTTCAGCTGTTGATGGTACTATCATAGAAGTGCTGGAACTGCTTTCAGGCCTGTTCCTACTCACTTTGAACTCTGGCTGTGAATTTTTTTGTTTGTTGATTGCACTAATAGTCCTTCTCTTTCCTTAAAATAAAGGTGATGTTTTGGCTTCTTTAATGTGAAGGGATGGGCAGGAGGGTAGGGGTGGGTGTGTAGGATAGTTGTTCTCATGGCATTTGACTTCACAGCCACTGGTGGTGAATGGCTTGTGCCTAATTTGCAACTCTAGAGGTTGGAGTGGGGGAGGGTATTATATTTATTGCAACTATTTAGACTTTGGGTGGAAACAGTTTTTTCCTTCTTGTGCCATAAGAATGTTTGGAGTTTGCTGAGAGAGTAAAATATTCTTCAGACTTGAGATGTATGTGGAATGGATGGGTGATTTTGCAAATCTGACTGATTTATTTGCGCTTTTGGAGGTGAACCAAAAGAATTTTCTGCAATTAGAATTGTCCATAACAAGTTGATATTGTTGTTTAGAAAACATCAAGTATGAACAACATCTTCTCTTCTCTTATAGCTAGGCTTAAAAGTCTTTACAAGGCTTAAGTCATTAGAAACATCAATATGAAATTTGATCTCTTAAAACCAAATGTTTAATGCAGCTGTCAAGGTTCCTTCCCCACTCTGAACTCTAGGGTACAGATGTGGGGACTTGCATGAAAAACCCCCTAAGCTTATTTTTACCAGTTTAGGTTAAAACTTCCCCAAGGTACAAACTATTTTACCTTTTGTCCCTGGACTTTATTGCTGCCACCACCAAGCGTCTAACAAATATATAACAGGGAAAGAGCCCGCTTGGAAATGTCTTTCCCCCCAAAATCCTCCCAAACCTGGGGAAGGCTTGATAAAAATCCTCACCAATTTGCATAGGTGAACACAGACCCAAACCCTTGGATCTTAAGAACAATGAAAAAGCAATCAGGTTCTTAAAAGAAGAATTTTAATTGAAGAAAAAGTAAAAGAACCACCTCTGTAAAATCAGGATGGTAAATACCGTACAGGGTAATCAGATTCAAAACATAGAGAATCCCTCTAGGCAAAACCTTAAGTTACAAAAAGACACATAACAGGAATATACATTGCATTCAGCACAGCTTATTTTCTCAGCCATTTAAACAAAACAGAATCTAATGCATATCTAACTAGGTTGCTTATTAGCCCTTTACAGGAGTTCTGACCTGCATTCCTGATCTGGTCCTGGAAAAAGCAACACGCAGACAGAGAGAACCTTTGTTTCTCCCCCCCTCCAGCTTTGAAAGTGTCTTGTCTCCTCATTGGTCATTTTGGTCAGGTGCTAGCGAGGTTATCCTAGCTTCTTAACCCTTTACATGTGAAAGCATTTTTTCCTCTGGCCAGGAGGGATTTAAAGGTGGTTAGCCTTCCCTTTATATTTATGACAGCAGCCTTCTTTGGAGGTTACTTTCTTAAGATCATGATGCTTCACCAAGTGCTGGTCTTCTACTACAGTGGTCTCCAAACTGGGGTGCACGAGATGATCCCAGGCGGTGTGCGGCGGTAATAGCGCCGCCAGACGGCACTCCGCCATTTTTTTCTTTGGCGGCAGCTCTGCACGTCCACGGCTGGTGTTCCCCTCTGGCGGTGCGCCCCTCCGGCCGCGTGCCTGCGGCTAGTCTTCTGGTCTTCTTCCGTTAGCGGCGTGCCTGCGGCAGGTCACCCTGGGGATGCGTGAGCCAAAAAGTTTGGAGACCACTGTTCTACTATATGGAAATGGCCAGAAGTGCTAGGCAAAGGAGGAAAGTAGCTCCTGCGCGCATCAAAAAATTATTATTTTTTCTGCTAATGTTGTTTAGTTGCTCATCTTTTTATTTTCGTGTAAATCTTAACAATTCCTTATGCTCACACATGTGAATACGGAAGAGTCTGTTAAAGTTACTCTTGAATGTCTTTATTTTTTTTTTTGGTATATCTTGTTTATGAGAATGAGAAGCTAAATTTTATATTGGCAGTGTTTTGTCTTAGGATGCTTGTGGGGAAAATTAAACTCTGCTGCATCAGACTCGTGCAGGAATTTGCTTTCTCTTACTTATGGCCACCCACACAAGTGTTCTGTTACTGGGTTCTTTTTGTGATCCCAGGTTACAGAAAAGTTATACTTTATTATGGATGTGGGGGTGGCTTTTAGTTGAGCTTTTTGGTCTTGTATTTTGGGCAGCATGTTGCATTCTTTAGGACCACACAGCTTTTCTTCCTAAAACATTGGCATCTTGGATTATAGAAGCTATAAAATGTCAAGTAGACACAATCAGTGAAAAACACAAATATTTTCACCAGCTGTTTTTTCTTTAAAAGCATCTTAAAACCATGTACAGCAGACTTACGAAATAGCATAAAATTTATAACTTGTTTTAATATAGGTTGATATAAACACACTACCTCCAGAAATTTGTGTAATTTGCAAGTGTAATATTTAAATCAGAGGTCCCAGTTTTACTAGCTATGAATACATTTATGTGACCATTGAAAGGTAGGGGATAACCTGCTAATGATGTAGATTGAGTCATATTTTATATGTTTATTATAAGGGTCAAGTTATTATTTTTACGAGGTTTCTGCATTAAACAAATTGTTTTGTCCATGAGATCACATATTTGTTTGTGATGGATACGTTTCTGCTTTGACTTTTTTTTTTAACATCTCAGAATCTGGAAGGCACATTGAAAATGCTCAAAACAGTTGAATTCTTGGCTTTAAAAAGTAATGTTTTGAGGTGTAATAGTGGTCTGAAATTCAGACTAAGGTAATTAATAGACTGAATTTCATCATTATGCAAAGACAAAACCAGTATTTATATTTTTGAGTAGATTTTTGTCATTCAAGCGTTTTGATATTTAAGATGAACAATTTTGGAGGGTGGTTTCAATGCAAGAGTGGAGGATGAAAACTCTGCCAAATTCCCAGAATATACAGGAGTTTTGCAAATAAAGATATTTTTATTGAATTATTAGCTTGTTAAGCCACACTGCACCTTACAAACACCTAATCAAGGAAGAACAAGACATAATATTGAGTATATGGCTAGTGGTCAACATGTGGGAGTCACTGGACTGAGAGAGAGGATACCTTGACCGTAGTGAACATGCTAATGTATTGTATCATATTACCCTGCAGCTGAAGATGGGAGATTGACTGCGCTAACCTGGAACTAAGATTGGGCCAAATATACGTGAAAATTGTAATGTTTATAATTAAAAAGATATAGATTGAGGTTTAAGTACAGAAAAAAGGTGAAATGAATTTTTGCTCAGGCAATCGGATATTAACATATGTGAAAATTCTCTTTGAGAGCTGTACCAAATACTCAATTTCATTTAAAATGGCATGTGGTAGTAAAGATGCTGTTAATTAGCTATTGAAACTATATAATGGGAAGTAAACTTGCCTATTAAGTGTTCTTATGGAAATCCTTTTTACTGGTTTGTAAACTTCCTTTTATTAGTATAAAATTAGTTCAGTGTACAACTTGTAGGTAAAGAGAAGATAGACAAGGTTGCTAGGGAAAAATGACTTGTTTAAACGTTACCTATGGCAGGGTGGAATTGGCTGGCTTCCCAGTAGATGTTTGGGTTTTATCAGAGTTTCTGTGGAGGATTATGTGCCAAAGCTCTGAAGAGTGTGTGTGTGTGTGTGAGAGAGAGAGAGAGTGAGTCAGGATTGGGACTTCTTTTCACTTTTATGACTGTTTTGAAACTTACGGGTTTAATTTTACCTCTTCTCCCCTTTTGGGCATTGGGTCATGTTGTACCCAGTTTATATTTTGGCATGCAAATTTCAGACTAAATTGGGTCCCCATGTGCAAATTATATTGCAGTGATAATTTTGGTGTGACATCCTGTGTGCAGGATGGGTTTTGGGAATTGAGATGCTTGCTGCGTGAGAGAACACGGACTCACTTGGAAACTTCACAGTGCAGACAAGGTGGTAGTATGTAATGGACGGATACCCTACCCCCCTTCTGATTTTTTTTGAGGCACTTAGCACTTCTTGGCTTTGGTACAGATGATAAAAACAGGCCTCGTCAAAATTGGTCCATAATGTCCATATATAGTCAACCAACCTGTCATTAAGGTATATTGCTCATCTGCTGTAGGGTTTCTTCAGGTGGCCAGAATACGTAGGTTTTTATGAAAACTGTGACAAAATATCACTTTATATAAATATGGTGAGGGACAGTCTTAATTTTCAGGGTGTTATTTTGTTGCTAGTATCATAAGAGCACCCCAGTCAAAATTGAGTTTTCATTGTGCTAGATATTATACAAACTTATGGAGATGTTCCCTGCTTCAAAGAACTTAAAATCTAAATAGACGTAATAGAGACAAGAGGGTGGGAGAAGTGGTTACATTGCAGAAGAATCAGAATGGTGGGTGACAAACCTCTGGTTAGTTCAGTGCGGTTCTTTTTTCCCTCCTGTAGCTTTTGTCAGTTTTGTGATTAGTGTGTGTGTGTGTGTGTGGTGGGGAGTGGGGTAGATTTAAAGAGTATAGGAAATGGGATGGAGAGGGAAGGCTGGAGGGGAAGAATTAATAGAAGCAAAAAAGGAGGGGAAAATGAAAGGAGTAGAGAGGGTAGGAAGAATGGTGATGCGTGTGGAAGGCAAGAAGAGTCAGGTTGGGCACATAGGTCCTGAGAGGGTGGGAGGAAGTTGGAACAATCAGCTGATGACCAGAGTTGGGAAGTCAGGCCATGTCTACACTACAGGAACTAAACCACGATAGTTAGAGCACCATAGCTATGCTGGCATAACCCAGAAGGGGGTTTTACTTCAGTGTAGGGATACTACCTCCCTGAGCTATGGTAACCATGACAACAGAAGCATTCTTCTGTCCACCTATCTGCAGCTATACTGGGAGTTAGGTTGGTATTGCTACGGCACTTGCGCATGCTTGCATTTCCCCCCACAATATTTCAAAATTTTCACTGTAGATCAGGCCTCAGTCTGACGTTACCAACATCCAAGAGGTTACAGAGGTACAAGGGAAGCCCTGGCTGGACTGCTTCTTTCTCAGCCTGTGATTTTGCTGTTTAGCACCTTATTGATAGGTGGTAGCTCTCAGTGATGGTTCCACCCTTAAAGGAGCTGCTTTTGCTTTTAACTTCCCCACGGATTTAAAATTGCCCAGTCTTCTAAGATGTGGATTTAATTATGAACTACTTTATTCAAATTCAGTGGGGTAACTTAAGGGTAGAATGGCATATTTTAACTAAGCAGGTTTGTCCTTTTTTTAGCCTGCTACAGAGAGGAGTTCCAGGCCCGCACTATGTCTGCCAACATTATTGATGATTAACTCTGGTTCAGTGCTTAACCTCAGGAATGACACTTGGAATTCTTTAGTAAGCAATTCCAAACCTTCTTCCATTGAAGTTCATAGAATCTCAGGGTTGGAAGGGACCTCAGGAGATCATCTAGTCCAACCCCCTGCTCAAAGCAGGACCAATCCCCAATTTTTGCCCCAGATCCCTAAATGGCACCCTCAAGGATTGAGCTCACAACCCTGGGTTTAGCAGGCCAATGCTCAAACCACTAAGCTATCCCTCCCCCCAAGTTGATAATTGTGCCATTGGCTTCAGGGGAAGCATTGTGTAGTGTTCTGTTAAAGTTGTGGAGGGGAAGGTGCTGTCTTCAGAGGACTGAAACTTGGTTCCTGTTGCACCATGTCAAATTACATGAGTAAGCTTGCTCATTCACAGACATTGTCTTCTCAATTTTGCCTCAGTGAATCCCATTATTAGTTGTCTCTGAGGGAGAGTCTTTTGTAAGCAGAAAATTCTTGGTGGATGGTGTAGGTGAGATGGGGTACGGTATGTGTGTGTGTGTTGCAAAACTATATAAATTTTTCCCAAGTTGTCAGGCAGCACATTTTCTTTAAATTACAGTGGTTTACAGTGATATATCATGGTTTCTTTACATTTCTTTCTTGTAATGTATAAAAATCTATCTAACCTCATTTACATTTGGTAAAGAATTAAAATGTACAGTAAATTAATGCAGATATACATATTGGATGTTATTCCACTGGTAGTAAACTGACATACAAATAGTGTGAATTTTTATCAGTAGATGTTTCTTTGAACTCTTCAACCAGAACTAGTCTGTGTAAAATGGAATATTTAGTAAAGATGTTTACTAAAGGAGAGAGACGTAAAAATGGAATACAAAAATCTTATTGACTTGATAGAGCTAAAAAGCTGAAGTTTGGTTTGACAAAATACCTTGTTTTTTTGTTGTTCCGCAGGACCCTGCTTACTGGGTGAACATTCACCACCTCGAGTACACAGATGGGGGGATCCTGGACCCAGATGATGTGCTGGCAGATGTTGTTGAGGACAAAGATAAGGTAGATTAAAAAGGGAGAGGTGGTGGTGGTGGTGGTGGTTGCAGAGTTTGAATTACAATATTGTACTTGCGTTTCCTGTGTACCTTCAATAACCATATGCCTGGTACTTGAGTACCAAGAGTGTGGTGCAGTATTCAGTAACCTTAAATCAAACACATCTGCCTAGACATGTTGCAGCTATGCTCTTCATTCAGCGCTACTGCAAAAGGAAAATGTATGATCAAAACAGCTGATATATTCACATAAGATCAGTATTTGATTTACAATTTAATCTTTTAATTCAGGACATTTTATGGTTCTCTTGTAGTTTTATGAAACAAGGGTGGTTTTTGATGAGGAGAGGATGTGGAGTTGGATGGGATATTGAATTTTATGCCAGTAATATTTCTAACTTTTTTTAAAAATCTCTCTAGAGGAAAGTTTGAGAACCACTCATGATAGGTCATGGATTAATGTGAAGAACTGCAGCAATTCTATCTTGTAAATCACATAGAATCAATTTGCTTCAGAACAGAACTGAAAGTCTGGGCAGGCCACACCCACTCCAGTTCACTCTAGTGTGTGTTTTTATATGTATTCCCAAAGACCATGGGTGTCCAGCTTGGGAATTCCTTACCCAAGGTATCCTATATCTACATAGAAATAGCTCACCTAAAAATACCTAGTATTGCTGCTTAATTACCCTGGCAGACTAGTGTAGTTTAAGTGAATTCATCAATAAATTACTTGCCATATATAGTCTGAAGAGTGTAGTTCAGATCTGATTAACATTTCGTTATTGTATTTGAATTAAAATCTAAACCATAAGAGTATTGATGCCAAGAAAAAAATATTAAAGCAAAAAACTTTTCTGTTTACATACTTTTGAAAATGTGAAATTTTGTTTTCCTATCCTGCAGAAAAAGCCTTTTCAATGTAGGATTCGTGTTCTCATAGGGTCATCTTTTCCCTGACATCAGAAGCACCAATAATAATGACAGATTGATTCATAGATTGCTAAGATAATTTATATCGTGTGTGTGAGTAGTGCTTATTGAAAGAAAACTGCTTGACGGTTACAGATGACTTGCTGCTTGGAATAATTCTGACTTCAAAACAGTAGGTTGCTGTGTAACACTACAAAACATACTTTAACATAGGAAGACTAGAACTACATAATTTTAAAGCTCAGTGTATACAGAGTGGCAGCAGCAAGGTCTTCCAAGCATTTCATGTCACATTAGCTGTATTTCACTAAATTAACAAATGCAAGAAAACAGTTCCACTGTTGACATTTTGTTATAAAGTTGACATTTGTAATACATTAGATAATTTAGCAGTGGTCTCCCTTGAATTGTGCCTTGTTGTGAGATCTCATGAGGTTGCCACTGAGATCATGATGGGCCATCTTACCATGAAACCTTGTTTTAAAACAAAACAAAACAAAACAAAAAAATAGCTCACATTCAAAAGCGTTTCATTTTGATATAATGGTGGGAGTTTGGATAACTCAAGAAATGGTTTTGGAATTTAGACCCTTCACCTTTGTCACTTTGTTCTTTCTGTATCTGTGGTAGAAATAAGATTCAGAACAGAAAATGTTCCAGGACTTTTTAAGACACTTCAAAGAATGACAGGAGAATTATTGTATTATATGCTCAAATAATTGTTTCCAAGCATTTGTGTATCATACTTGTCCTGGTTTTATACTCACACAAATCCAAAGAACAATGCAGCACCTAAATCCTTCAGTTTGTCTTTCTGAATAATCATTGGAAACTTATTTTTACATCTGATATTGCTCAGAAGCAACCAGCAGTGCTATTGAGCCCTGCTTCACAAAATTCCCAGGAACGTTTTTGTATCAAAACAGGAACAACAACTGGATGATGGTGGCATACATAAATTGCCAAGGAAGGATACAGCAATAATCTGAAGCACAGGGCCACTGGAATCCTTTTATACTTAGAGAAACAGAACCTCTCTACCACAGCTTACATGGATGCCAGGCAAAACAAGAGTCAAGGTCAAATGGCTTAATTTTCAAATGCTACCAGCAGGGAAGTGGAAAGCTAAAATAGGACATGTTTGATCTTTTGTCTCTTTGTGGCTTTCTTGCTCATCTAGACTCATTTGTAACTTAAAACAGCAGGCTAGTATTTTGCTCTCAATTAGTGGAATACATGAACATAGAAGATGGACATCTTCACTTTTTTTATGTATGTACTGGTATATACATTCTCTGAAATGACTTGGAAAAAAAGACTAAAGTATGTGTAATTCTAATTACAGCATATTGGCTTCACAGACTAATATTCACTAGGCTCTTAAAGATGGAAACTGCAAAACCAGGAAGCATCCAGTTTTTCAAAAGCTAGCTTTTTATCAGTACCCCCTTATTCACCTTAAACGTCATAACATTTGAGTGTTACATGGATGCTCCTGTTAACTAACTAACTATCCTATTTCAAAATCTCAGAGATTTCCTACAGTTGGAGCATACAAGGATTTGCAGGGTGGGGGTCTTTGTCACCTAGTACGTAGACTGAGGCCTGTCACAGATTCAGTTTCTTATGTGAGGCCTAAGGGATTAAACCTCAGTTCTTCATTGAGTAATGGTTCCTTTTGTATCCCACTGTGGGTTTATGCATGTGCCCAGAGCAATTTGAAAGTAGAGTTTGTTGGTCTGCGCCTTTGCCCTGGCTCTCCTCATACTTTTGGCTGAGGGGATAAAGGGCAGGGTGAACTGACAATTTCTCCAGTTACTTCTCACTGCTGCATGTTCTAGGTTGGAACCTACAGTGTCAGTAGCTTTGTCTTCATCCTACAAGATAAGGTTTAGATTTTGCTTTGTAAATAGTTTTAACAGCTTATGTAGTTTAGTGCAGGGGTAGGCAACCTATGGCACGCGTGCCAAAGGCGGCATGCAAGCTGATTTTCAGTGGCACTCACACTGCCCGAGTCCTGGCCACCAGTCCGGGGGGCTCTATATTTTAATTTAATTTTAAATGAAGCTGCTTAAACATTTTAAAAACCTTATTTACTTTTACATACAACAATAGTTTAGTTATATATTATAGACTTGTAGAAAGAGACCTTCTAAAAACGTTAATGTATTACTGGCACACGAAACCTTAAATTAGAGTGAATAAATGAAGACTCGGCACACCACTTCTGAAAGGTTGTTGACCCCTGGTTTAGCGTTTGGATTGTCTCTTTGGGAGACACCCTCCACCCATCCCCTTGTATCGCGTTCAGGTACCTGACTATGCCCAGGACTCCAGGCTTCAAACTCTGTGCTTCTTGCCCACAATCCTTCTTAGTCAGCGATGACCACCAGTGCTGCCTGTATTGGCTTGGGGAAGCCCACATGGTGATGAGGTGCAATATCTGCTGATCGTTCTCCGGCTGTACCTGAAAAGAGACGGAACTTTGTCTCTGGAAACACCTCATGGAAAAGGCCATGAAGCCTCAATCAGACCTAGGCCAGGGAACCCTCCCTCTACATCTGCCTGATTCAGCAAGGAGAATGCCTCCTGCTGCGAAGTTGAACTCTGGTGTGGGAGTGTCTACTCTCACAGGCCCACCAGTAGAATTTTTGTTTTCTCACCTGCTCCCAACTCTACTGCTGGTTCAGGCCACTTTTGAAAGGGCTGGACAGCAACATCCCCAGTCTACTCCTATGGATAAGGAGGGCAAATGTCTGGACCTGTTGGGGAGAAAGTTTTGTCATTTAGCCTCCAGTTCAGGGTAGCCAATTACCAGGCACTACAGCTAAATACAACTTCCTGAACTATGCCAAGTTTGCTAAGATTACTGACCGGCATCTGCAACAGGACACAGCTCCTTTCTAAGCTCTGATAGATCAAGGCAAAGGGATAACCAAGACCATGCTCCAGTCTGCGGTTGACAACTCTATTACCTCCTCTAGAGCTATGGTTACTGCCGTCGTTATGTGCACGGAGTCATGGCTCCATGCATCAGGGTTCCCTAGGGAGACCCAGAATACCATTGAGGTCCTCTCTTCTGGTGAATTGCAGCAATTCAGCCAAAAGATGGATGAGTCCCTCCATACCCTAAAGGGGACCAATTGATCCTACTTCCAAATTTTCCAGCTCTGGGTGTATAGTGCGCATGCATGTAGCCCACAGTGGAATACAAATAGGGACTACACATCTCGAAGAATCTTCAGTTGCAGATCAGTAACTTCCTCTTATCTAAAGATTCAATTTTTCTACCCTCTGGTTTATTATTCAAGATTTTTTTGTACTCTTCCCACATCTTTTTTTCAGAGCTATTACATAGTTGAGACTTCCAGTGGGACTCCTGCACTTCATCCTGGTTCTGCAGATCTTCAAAATACCTCTGTGTAATCTTCAAGAGGGTGCTTTGTCATATTTTTGTTCCCTTCCCTTCCTTATAGAAATGATGTCACAAGGGGAGAGTGTTGGGAGTTCTGTCTGTTAAGGAAGCCTATACTGAGTTTTTCCTTGGGAAGTTTGTTCCAGGTTCTAACTGGTATACAACCAACATACAGTTTCACACTTTGGATTTGGAATCAGCTTGTAATGTCTTTCTACACTTGAGTGGAGAGAATTGGATATCTTCTTGTTTGTTCATGGGGATCTTAAATGCTTGAAGGGCTCAGTCTCTCTGAATGGACTAATTCATATATATCAAGCATGTAGAACATCTAGTAAGGCTTATGGATACATCAAAGTGCATTTCAGAAGGTGCTTCTCAAAGGCTTGGGCTGTGAAATCTAGAGCTTCGTACAAGGAGACTTGCCATTTGACAACTGGAAGTTTGCAATTACTTCACCAAATGGTACAATAATGACATTCTATCCTTGGGTTGTGCAGCATTTGGTCATTCCATCTTCTTCCCTCAATTTAAATTAAGGAAGGAAGGAAATTAGCATTAATTCTAATTTCCATTTTTATATTTCCTATGGGGTTTTGTGGCTTAGGATGTGAAGTTTTTTCCCTTTCTAGGAATTGTTTGGAAGCTACTTCCTATCTGTAATATCCAGACAAATGTACAAGAGGGAGAAAACTAGTTCCCTGGACTGTACTTTCTCAAAATGAAGGGCATTCATTGATCTGGGAAGACTCTCTCTGTAAAGTAAATGCTGCGAACCAGCTGAGCAGCAAACAGCAGAGTGGCTAACAGAGGGAGTTTGCCTGGGAGCTCGCCTGGGGAGAGCCTGCTGAGGCTTACATCTGGCCGGCTTCTCTGAGGAGTAACTACAACTCCTGAGTGAGCTTGTAGAAGGAAGGTAATATGGAATGGGTGGTGTTCAGCTGTTGTGACCTGCATTGGATGTGCCATGTTTGTCTTTCTTCCAGAGGACAGAAGCGACTTTGTCTGTACAAAGTGCAAGCTAGTCTCCATATTGGAAGAGAAGGTTCAAGGTCTGGAGCAACAGGTATCAACCCTGCGTTGCATAAGAGAAACTGAAGATTTCCTGGACAGACGTCAGGATATGCTTCTACGGGCACAAAGTTTGAAGATGTAGAGCAGGCTGTGCAGCAGGGATAGGAGGACGGTGAAGAAATTTGGCAGCATGTGACCTCCAGAAGAACAAAGGGGAGCGTCCATGTACCAGCAACGCAGATACAGGTAAGTAACTGTTTTCATGTTCTCTCCACAGGTACTAATGCGGAGAGTGGACTGGATGATACATCTGAGGGAAGGAACAGAAGGAGACTCTGCCGATTGGAAGGCATGAGATGCACTGTCCTAGGGTTGGGGGTTCCACGACCACCGCTCCCAATAGAAGGAGGCGGGTGGTGGTGGTCGGGGACTCTCTCCTCAGGGGGACTGAGTCATCTATCTGCCACCCCAACCGGGAAAACGGAGAAGTCTGCTGCTTGCCAGGAGCTAGGAGTCACGATGTGACGGAGAGACTGCCGAGACTCATCAAACCCTCGGATCGCTACCCCTTCCTGCTTCTCCACGTGGGCACCAATGATGCTGCCAAGAATGACCTTGAGCGGATCACTGTGGACTACGAGGCTCTGGGAAGAAGGATAAAGGAGTTTGAGGCGCAAGTGGTCTTCCCGTGGAAGGAAAAGGCCTGGGTAGAGACCGTCGAATCGTGGAAGTTAACGAATGGCTACGCAGGTGGTGTCGGAGAGAAGGCTTTGGATTCTTTGATCATGGGATGGTGTTCCAAGAAGGAGGAGTGCTAGGCAGAGATGGGCTCCACCTAACGAAGAGCGGGAAAAGCATCTTCGCAAGCAGGCTGGCTAACCTAGTGAGGAGGGCTTTAAACTAGGTTCACCGGGGGTAGGAGACCAAAGCCCTCAGGTAAGTGGGGAAGTGGGATACTGGGAGGAATCAGGAGCGCGCGAGAGGGCAGGGCTCCTGCCTCATACTGAGAAAGAGGGACAATCAGCGAGTTATCTCAAGTGCCTATACAGAAATGCAAGAAGCCTGGGAAACAAGCAGGGAGAACTGGAAGTCCTGGCACAGTCAAGGAATTATGATGTGATTGGAATAACAGAGACTTGGTGGGATAACTCACATGACTGGAGGACTGTCATGGATGGATATAAACTGTTCAGGAAGGACAGGCAGGGCAGAAAAGGTGGGGGAGTTGCACGGTATGTAAGGGAGCAGTATGATTGCTCAGAGCTCAAGTATGAAACTGCAGAAAAACTTGAGTGTCTCTGGATTAAGTTTAGAAGTGTGAGCAACAAGGGTGATGTTGTGGTGGGAGTCTGCTATAGACCACCGGACCAGGAGGATGAAGTGGATGAGGCTTTCTTCTGGCAACTCACAGAAGTTACTAGATTGCAGGCCCTGGTTCTCATGGGAGACTTCAATCACTCTGATATCTCCTGGGAGAGCAATACAGCGGTGCAAAGACAATCCAAGAAGTTTTTGGAAAGTGTAGGGGACAATTTCCTGGTGCAAGTGTTGGAGGAACCAACTAGGGGCAGAGCTCTTCTTGACCTGCTGCTCACAAACCAGGAAGAATTAGTAGGGGGAAGCAAAAGTGGATGGGAACCTGGGAGGCAGTGACCATGAGATGGTCGAGTTCAGGATCCTGACACAGGGAAGAAAGGCGAGCAGCAGAATACGGACCCTGGACTTCAGAAAAGCAGACTTTGACTCCCTCAGGGAACTGATGGGCAGGATCCCCTGGGAGAAAAACATGAGGGGGAAAGGTGTCCAGGAGAGCTGGCTGTATTTTAAAGAATCTTTATTGAGGTTACAGGGACAAACCATCCTGATGTGTAGAAAGAATAGTAAATATGGCAGGCGACCAGCTTGGCTTAACAGTGAAATCCTTGCTGATCTTGAACACAAAAAAGAAACTTACAAGAAGTGGAAGATTGGACAAATGACCAGGGAAGAGTATAAAAGTATTGCTCGGGGACGCAGGAGTGAAATCAGGAAGGCCAAATCCCATCTGGAGTTGCAGCTAGCAAGAGATGTTAAGAGTAACAAGAAGGGTTTCTTCAGGTATGTTTAGCAACAAGAAGAAAGTCAAGGAAAGTGTTGGCCCCTTACTGAATGAGGGAGGCAACCTAGTGACAGAGGATGTGGAAAAAGCTAATGTACTCAATGCTTTTTTTGCCTCTGTCTTCATGAACAAGGTCAGCTCCCAGACTACTGCACCGGGCAGCAGAGCATGGGGAGGAGGTGACCAGCCCTCTGTGGAGAAAGAAGTGGTTCGGGACTATTTAGAAAAGCTGGATGAGCACAAGTCCATGGGGCCGGATGCGCTGCATCCGAGAGTGCTAAAGGAGTTGGCGGATGTGATCGCAGAGCCATTGGCCATTATCTTTGAAAACTCATGGTGATCCGGGGAAGTCCCGGACAACTGGAAAAAGGCTAATGTCTTTAAAAAAGAGAAGAAGGAGGATCCTGGGAACTACAGGCCAGTCAGCCTCACCTCAGTCCCTGGAAAAATCATGGAGCAGGTCCTCAAGGAATCAATTCTGAAGCACTTAGAGGAGAGGAAAGTGATCAGGAACAGTCAGCATGGATTCACCAAGGGCAAGTCATGCTTGACTAATCTAATTGCCTTCTATGACGAGATAACTGGCTCTCTGTGGATGAGGGGAAAGCAGTGGACGTGTTGTTCCTTGACTTTAGCAAAGCTTTTGACACGGTCTCCCACAGTATTCTTGCCAGCAAGTTAAAGTAGTATGGGCTGGATGAATGGACTATAAGGTGGATAGCAAGTTGGCTAGATTGTCAGGCTCAACGGGTAGTGATCAATGGCTCCATGTCTAGTTGGCAGCCGGTATCAAGTGGAGTGCCCCAAGGGTCGGTCCTGGGGCTGGTTTTGTTCAATATCTTCATAAATGATCTGGAGGATGGTATGGATTGCACCCTCAGCAGGTTTGCAGATGACACTAAACTGGGAGGAGAGGTAGATACGCTGGAGGGTAGGGATAGGATACAGAGGGACCTAGACAAATTGGAGGACTGGGCCAAAAGAAATCTGATGAGGTTCAACAAGGACAAGTGCAGAGTCCTGCACTTAGGACAGAAGAATCCAATGCACCGCTAGAGACTAGGGACCGAATGGCTCGGCAGCAGTTCTGCAGAAAAGGACCTAGGGGTTACAATGGACGAGAAGCTGGATATGAGTCAACAGTGTGCCGTTGTTGCCAAGAAGGCCAATGGCATTTTGGGATGTATACGTAGGGGCACTGCCAGCAGATCGAGGGACGTGATCGTTCCCCTCTATTCGACATTGGTGAGGCCTCATCTGGAGTACTGTGTCCAGTTTTGGGCCCCACACTACAAGAAGGATGTGGAAAAATTGGAAAGAGTCCAGTGGAGGGCAACAAAAATGATTAGGGGACTGGAACGCATGACTTATGAGGAGAGGCTGAGGGAACTGGGATTCTTTCGTCTGCGGAAGAGAAGAATGAGGGGGGATTTGATAGCTGCTTTCGTCTACCTGAAAGGGGGTTCCAAAGAAGATGGATCTGGACTGTTCTCAGCGGTAGCAGATGACAGGACAGGGAGTAATGGTCTCAAGTTGCAGTGGGGGAGGTTTAGGTTGGATATTAGGAAAAACTTTTTCACTAGGAGGGTGGTGAAACACTGGAATGCGTTACCTAAGGAGGTGGTGGAATCTCCTTCCTTAGATATTTTTAAGGTCAGGCTTGAGAAAGCCCTGGCTGGGATGATTTAGTTGGGGATTGGCCCTGTTTTGAGCAGGGGGTTGGACGAGATGACCTCCTGAGGTCCCTTCCAACCCTGATATTCTATGATTCTATGAATTGTTAGTTTATTAAGTTTTCTAGTAGTTGATGTAATTTCAACTTTGGAAGTCATGTTTTGGGATCGGGGTGCAGTGCTTCAGAAGTTCAGCAAGTGAAGATCTGAACGGTGGCAGGAAGAGTGAAGGAATATGGAGCAACCTAAGTGGCACTGATTTGTGGTTGCATGAGCAAGTCTTGAGTAATAACTAGGGCAGGGAATATCCTCAATGATAGAAAATCAGAAATATTTATCTGAGAAAAGTATGTAAGGAAACTCTCTCCAATGAGAAGTTCAGATATAGCCGCCACCACAGAGATTTCCTAATACAAGATGCAATAACTGTACTAAAGGATGAAATAACAATCAGTAGAGGGAAAGCTGGTGTGAATTAAGTAGTGTTCCTGTGTATGTAAGACGACAATGGTGGTAAAATGTATACAAAATATAAGGTGGCTTCTATGCTGGAGGAGAATATGGAGGGCTTGAATGGTAATTGAAGTCTTGCAAACAAGCCAGAGAGAGACCAAAGGGAACAATTATCACGAGAGAGAAAGCAGATTGAGACCTTCAAAAGGGAGAATATATGGGGGAAAAAATGAAGGCATGTTGAATCAAGAAAACCAGCATGTTACGTGTTGGAAGAGCAGGGGGAAAATGTGTGTGCAGCTAATTAATCTTCATATCTATAGTAGGAGTGCTGACTCTGACAGAATTGTGGCTTGGCAGAGAGTCCAAGTGAGTTCAGTAGCCCAACCAATGATCAAAAATGCAATAAAAGGCAGCAATCAGAAAGAAAGGGAAAACTGTCCTAATTGGTGATGCTGTGTAGAGGAATGTCACCTGTGACAAAGGAAAACGGCTGGCATGTGTTTCTGCCCCTCCCTCCTGGATGCTGCCACAAAAGGTGATCAGGGTGCTGGTTGTGCAGCAGAATGATGGGCAGGGTGGGGGGGGGGGACACTACTTATAAATTAGGTTAGACTATAAATTTATTTATTTATTGTACTACTGTAGCTGCAAGGAGCTCCACTCATGGGCCAGGACCCCATTGTGCTAGACACTAGCACACTAGACACTAGCACAATGGGGTCCTGGCCCATGAGTGGAGCTCCTTGGAGCTACAGTAGTACAATAAATAAGCAGAGAACAACTTCAGGGCTCTCTAGGATTTAAAAAAACAAAACAAAACAAAAAATACCCCAGGATTGATGCATGTGACTTTTGCTGACAACTCTCTGGTGAGAGGAGTGAATAAAAAAAGAAGACTGATACTAGAGACCAGTTTATGGGATCTGTTAATGACCAAAAAAAGTTTCCTCTTTATAACTTGTGTAGTCATTCTTCACCCACTACACTTGTCTTTTTTATTTATGTATTTATTTTGAGGTAGGGAATGAAAAATTATTTGTCTGGATGAGCTTAATGATCAACTAACAAATGGTGTTTGACTTATTTGAGCTGTGAGGAATGGTAAGAGTAACATCCTTTTGTGATAAACTTAACATAGCCCTTCTCTTAGTACCAACTCACTGGTAGAACTGCTGCCTTTGGATCCCAGGTTCCCAGCCATAATTCTGATTTGCAGTAATAGGCAGTACATGTATGCAGGCATGTCCCAGAACTTTTGGTTTGTCTAATTCAGTTTTAGTGTCTGGCAATTACCAGTGTCATAGCTGGCTATCTAATGTGTTTCTGAGAGGAGAAATCACTTTTTTTAATTGGATAAGAAACATAGTTCTAAAATGTTCTTGAAGTCTGTCTTGCACTATGTCTATTCATTTTTTATTTGTTCACCTCGCTTCCTAAGATTCATAGGTCTTTAAGGTCAGAAGGGACCATTAGATCTAGTCTGACCTCCTGTATAACAGAGGCCAAAAAATTTCACCCAGTTACTACTTTACTGAGCTTGATAATTAAGTGCTTGTATAGGAGAGAAAATGTATTTTAGTTCAAAAACGAAGACCTAAATGTAGGTTATAAATGTAAATTCAGACCAAATAATTTCTGTCTACAAGCAAAATCATGTATTCAGGTAATAATTTTATAAAAAGGAAAATTTGCTATATTGCATGGAGTAATGCCAGGTTTTCCATGCTGAAGAGCACAGAGTGATTTTAATATAGCTATTAAATGGAAAGTGGTTTACAAAGTTAAAACTCTAGTTGCAAAGAAAAGGCTTCTCTATCCCAGTGCACCAACAATGAATGTTTACAAAAAAAGCGTACTCTGTGTACCTCTAATGGGATCCATATGGACGTGCTTAAAGACAAGGAGACTGTGCTTAGCATGGATTCATTTGCTTTCTGACACGTTTCTTTACTTACTGCAGAATATTTTTAGGCTGTTTAAAACTCATTTAATTAGAATCTAGGGAGACTTAGCACTGGAATCCGAAAATGAATGTTTACATGTATTAAGCATGTAGACATTTTTTTTTTTTTTTGAGAGCAAGTTCTATTGTGGTATGTTAAATAATCAAAGCAAAGGAAGCTCTTTTTTCATAGTATCCCCTGAAAAAAGGAAAATCAGCTTGTAACCAATTTAAAAGATGCCTAAAAGTCCCGATACAGGAGCTCTTCAACTTACAACAATCATTTGGTTAACAAGTCATATTTCACATTTTTCAAACTTAATATAAGGGAGAATTATTGTGGGTTTTTAAAAGTGTAGAATAAAAGTTTTAAAAATAGCAAGCATTAAAAATTAACCCTCTTTAAAACTTGGAAAAAAAATTTCAGCCACTTCTAATGTGAAAGTAGAAGATATTGCTGAACTTCAAGATTCAGACAGGGTTTTTTGGGGGGCATGCTCATACATTATAATTCTTGTTTCGTTTTTTTTTTAAACCAGAAGTTGCTAATCTATACCAAAATGGACTGAATCCTGAAATACAAGCTCTTATTTCCCAAGGTTGGAAGTTTTACTTACTAAGCGATAGCACTTTCTTTCAAATGTTAAGTGCTTGACAGCCTTCTGGAACTGCCAGGAGTTTGGGTTCAGTGTCCCCTCCTCCTCCATGAACTACCAAGGGATCTGGGATAGGGCCCAGAGATTGAGGAGGCTCAGCTGCCTTTGGCAGCTAACAGGGAAAGATAGAGGGAGGAGATGGATTTGGGAAAATAGAAACATAGAGGGGGGGCTAAGTGAAGTCTGGAGCTGGGCTCTGGCCTGTGGGTAGACCCATCAAGTCAGGAGCCTATCCTAGCTGCTCCTTGAAAAACTGCTGTCCCAGTAAAGAGAGCTTTAATACTCTTTTCAAACTTTCTGTGGGGAGCATCCTTTTATGGGAGCTGGGATGCTGTTCCTCTTGGTTTGTGTTCAGGCATCTCTATCCCCACCTGTTGCCAAGTAATTTGCTCCTAATGTAGCCTTTGCTTTACACAGCTCAGTCCCTCTCCAGCTACCTAGTGGCTGTCTGAGGAGCTCCTGGTGAAATGGATCACTTAATGGTGGTAGCATTGCTTTCCTAGCAGGTGCTTCAGGAGCTGGCCTCCCCAATCTTTTTTTGGAGGACCTTTTCAGCCTGCTGTTTGGGACCATCACCATTCGCTGTGATGCAGGAGAGGCTAGAATAGACATGAACATTCCCCTTCCCTGATTAGGTATTGGGCAGGTGGTTGTTCCGGTGAGGAAGATGCTGAGACAGAGACCTTAAGAAAGGCACAGTCAATGAGGACGACAGGAAGACCCCAATATTTACTTAGGTTGATCTTTTAAGTCAACACTTGTAGAGCCCTTAGGGGCGGAGGGGAAGGTCTGCTTCTTACAGGACTGAGGGGTTGAGCTGTAAGAATTACAAGGTGCAATTATATTTCCTCCAGAAGATATTCTACAAGTAGAGTAGGCCCCATTCTTTCTCTCTAGCCTTGTGCAGAGTCCCAGTCAGGATGGGACCTTCCCACAAGGAAAAGGGTATTGTGGTCTCGTCTCGGTTCCTTGACTCCTATCTTTCCCTCCTGTGTCTTCCAAGACTGAAGTCTCTCCTCCCACACGCCCAGTGGGAGAGCAAGCCAGAGGTAGGGTTGCCAACTTCCTAATCCCACAAAACCGAACACCCTAGACCCGCCCCTTCCATGGGGTCCTGCCCCCCTGCTCACTACATTCCCCCTTCCTTGGTGACTCGCTCTCCCCCACCCTCACTCACTTTCACTGGGCTGGGTCAGGGGATTGGGATGCGGGAGGGGGTGAGGGCTCTGGGGTAGGGCCAGAAATAAGGGGTTCAGGATGTGGGAGGGGGCTGCAGGTTGGGGCAAGGGGTTGGGGTGTGGGAGAGGGTGAGGGCTCTAGGGTGGGGCCAAGGATGAGGGGTTTGGGGTTCAGGTGGGAGCTCCAGGCTGGAGGGTGGGGCAGAGGGGTTCAGGGTGTGGGAGGGAGCTATGGGCTGGGGCAGAGGGGTGAGGTGTGCAGGCTCTGGGGTGGGGCCGGGGATGATGGGTTTGGGGTGCAGGAGGGGGCTCCAGGTTGGGGGGGGGGCTCAAGCTGGGGCAGGGGTTTGGGGCTCGGGGTTGGGGCACAGGCTTATCTCTTGCGGCTCCCGGTCAGTGGCGTGCAGGGGGGGCGCAAGGCAGGCTTCCTGTCTGTCCTGGCACTGTGCACCGTGCTGCATCCCGGAAGCAGCCAGCAGGTCCAGCTTCTAGGCAGAGGCGTGGCAGGCGGCTCTGCGCGCTGCTCTCACCAGCAGGCATCTCCCCTGCAGCTCCTATTGGCTGTGGTTCCTAGCCAGTGGGAGTGCGGGGCTGCTGCTTGGGGCGGGGCACCTGGTCATCTTAGCCAGAACACTGGCAACTGAAGGCCTCAAATACTTTGTGGAAGCAGTGTCCAAAGTTCATGATTTGTCTGAGGAAGATTCCCACAACAGAGAGTCATGATGCAGGGGTCTTTCATGACTCAGGAGTTACACCAGATCTGATCTTTTCTGGTTATAAATATGAGGAGATGCTGGAACAAATTGCCAGATTTAAAGAACAGGTGGACCGCCAGAGCTTTATGGTATTCATTTAAGTGTTCTCAAGAATTTAAGAATGCGGTGGCTGGGGAACAGATTTTTAAATCAATGGCAGTTAGGCATGTAAATACCTTTTTAAAATCTGGCCCTTAGCTCCTAGCAAAATAATGCAGTCTCATTAAAATCCTTACACTCCAGTCCTTTTATAGAGTATCAGAGATTGTCTTTTAGAAAAGACATTATGGTTATTCTTGGAATTACCAACCAGTAAATTTTGCTTCAGTACAGGTAGCCTAGTTGAAGTGATGATTTTAAAAAAATAAATGCCCCTAGATCATCGTATGATAGCAATAAATGAGCACAGCTTCTGAAAAAGAAAACATGATCACTGACCTATTAAGTCTTGTAGTGTGTGAACAAAATAGCAAATAAGAGAATCAGCAGATATAACTTATTTGGACTTTCAAAAATCCTTGATCAAAGTCCTCCACAATAGATTATTAAGGAGACAAAGTACTCTTGGAGGTGAGAGGCAAAGTACTGTCATAGATTAGAAATTGGTTTAGAGACAGAAAACAAAAAGAAATTTGTTTAGAGATGGGATTAAATGGTCAATTTTCAGAATTGCAGACTGTTGACTGTGGGACTCCTAATGTGTATAATGGTGGTGGTTAGTATATTTAAGAATGCTTTGAGTAATGAAGTGACACACAATTATTTGGGTTGTGTTAAGATTGTAGAATGCTATAGGGGTGTTGAGGTACGTAAAAAAGCTAGCTGAATGAATGAGCAGCACAATGTAAGATGGAAATTAATTTTTGAGAGCTATTAGGTTGTTCACATTGGAAGCGATAACTTGAACTACTCAGATACATTGCAAGACCCTAAATTAACCAGATGCACATGTGGATGGCTCAATGAAACATTTTCTCAATGTGAATTTTTCTGTTCAGTGTCTGTAGCGATGAATTTGTTGTCAAGACTGGAGTCAATTGTTTAAAAGCTATTGGAATCTCAAGCTAGTTTATATAGTATCTGATGGGGTTTTGTGTGACTGTTTTAATGGTAAGGTCTTTCTGGTTTTGAATTTTACATAACTTTAATAGACCATAACAAAGGTTTTTATTTTGTCTTTGGAAATATTCTGATATCTCTATCACATGCTAATTTTGCAAAATCTCACTTGTCACTGGTCCTTTTACTTGTGGGGAAATAGCTTAAAAATAACTTAGTTTCCTTACTGAGGGCCACATTCAAGGGTAGAAAATTTGTCTGCAGTAAAAACGTGGGGGAAAATGCATTTTTTCCCCATAGGGCTGTGTATATTTTGACTGTGTAGACATTTGCATGTACTGTCCAGATTTCCATCACGTTTTAAAAAAATGTAAATCTGTGTAAATACTGAAGATACAATCCTGCTCCCATTTATCGCAATTGCAAAACTCATATTAACTTAAATGGAAATAGGAATGGGTATTTAATGTCCATAATATGTCATCATTCTATTTGGAATTTTGAAGTTACGTTATTTGTTAACATTGCAGGAATAAGAATAAGGAACACAAGAGCCTATCTTCATGATGTTCTGTTTTGTAAATTTAGAATTGCTTAAATGCTTGCAGATTTTAAAAATGGCCCCGCTCACACACTTAAATCGAGGAACAAACATTTAATTCCCCCTATGAACTGTCTCCGATTTAATAGGGTTTTTCTTTGAGGGTTATTTTTTGTTGAATACTTGAACATTTAATTATTCACTTTATTTAGAAGTCTAAAGTTCCAAAGATGGAACAAAGGGCTGCACCAGAAAAATGAGCATTCATCTGATGGCTCCACAAAGTGATCATTTCCATGAGCAACTGGCACTCAAGATGCAGTGACGAGTTTTTAAAATGCAAATGACTGTCATGCACAAATTTTTTTAAATTTTTTTTTAGTTGCAGTTTCCACCTTTTAAATGTTTTTAACTTACTGTTAAACCTGTTTAATCTTATGAAGATATCCCCCTCCCCCTGGTGTCTGAATGTTATTTAGAGTGTTTCTGTTGTATACATGGCTTGGTTTTCCTCTGTGCGGGTAGAGTGAGTAGTTTAAAATGAAAAATTACATTAGGGTTTCCTGATAAGAAAATATAAATATAATCTCAATTTATACACTTACAAGTGGTGATTTTGCAGTCACTGAAAATTTAAAATGGCATCTCCTTATTCAGTAGATCTGGTTTCTGTGTTTGTTTAAAACCATATCGTCATGCCTCAAAGAGAGGTTTTTTTAATCCTCCCCGTCATCTCCCGTTTTCATTGCAGTCTCATGCAATTGAGAGAGTGAGCAAAATCACGGTCTGTCTTGTATACGAGCAGAATTGGTTTTTAATTTTCAGGTATGACCAAATTAGAATGGTTAAGAGTGCACAGGTGAAACTGGTAGACAGAATTTGGGTTGTGGTCATTACTACTGATAATGCACAAGTCAGAAAGAACATGGCTTGACTTGAAGATTCCAAGGTGGGCTTGCAGGCTGGTAGTTAGAAAAATTATCTTGTAAACTAAGCATATTTCAACTTAAAGTTTTAATGTAATTAATATAGATCCCCAGTACTATTTTTTGTCTGTTTCAGAGCAGAATTTCACTTTGAGAAAAAGCTTATAGTATTAATGATTTAACATTAACAAACATTAGTGTAAATTCTTGTCAAACTGTAACAAACTGCTTTTTAAATTAAATATAATTGTGTTGAGCACCTAAGAATATTTTTCTATAAGCATTATACCTATCCCTTCTTATACAGTAATGATGTACATTTTTGCTATCGAACTTGACCAACATTTTTAAAAAGTGCCAATATCTATAACTTACTTTGCCCCACACTTTTCTGTCGTCATGGAGCTTGTTTCTCACTCCCACTTGCCTCCTAATATGTATGTGTTTTTTCTCTCTCCCCATCCACCTACCTTTTATTGTAGTCATATCTCTGCATGTGAGAGAGGTATAATAATTTTTTAAAATTGTCTTGGGTGAGTGTGAGCCAAAGCCTTTGCAAAAGATTATGTACATACCTGTTAGCCACATGTAATATTTGCACTGGAGAAAGAAGTTGGTGTAACAGTCTCCCAGTTTTTATGGAGGTGAGAAAAGGAGTATGACTGGCTGATGAGCTCTCCCGGCAGAACTGCCATGGGCAAGCTTTCATATTACGGGGTGTGAAGGAGTGTTAGTGTATGTGAGTTTGACAAGACAGTATTTGGATTTGCACAGGATCTCCTTAGGAGGTGGCATGGAAGGTGGCGATTGGGATTTGTCCATAGATGGCAAAGGATTTTTGGTAGCTGCTAGGATGGGGCGTGGGAGAAAGCAGTTGCAGAAGGGGTGCAGTCTTCCCCTGTGAATGAGAAGAAGAATGTTGGGGAAGAAGTTAAGCATGTTGAGTTGAAATGAAAAGAGTGTAAACGTACAGACTTGCAATATCTTAGCAATATTCATGTCTATTTAATAACATTACTTGATTGTACATTCACTTTGCTGAAGATATACCAACAGTGCAACTGCATTACATGTAGTTCTTTAAGAAGTAGAAAGAAAAGGGTGCATGATTATAATTGTCACCATACTGAGTCACAAGAACCAAGATCTTAATACTGTCTTAGCTTTTTATTTTGTTTACATTTAAGTTGACATTTGACTTAAAATTTCACTTTTTAAGTTCTAATTTTAATAGCAACATGTTTTCAAATTTGAGTCACAGAAAAGAGACAGCATACAATTTATAGAGTTACCCTTAAAGAATCTCATAAGAGCAGTAGCTATTAAGATGGTTACTCTGAGTAGATCAGATGAATGCAATAAACAGGGCGTGGTACAAAGGATGTCAAATAGATGAATGTTTTAACTGCTTATATATTAATCGTTAAATATATGAAACAGAGAAACCCAAAACCTCTATTAGGGTGATGTAAGGTTCTTGTATTCTGGAAGCAGTCTTCAACTCTTAGGGCTTGTCTACACCACAGTATTGCTCCTAACTCAGTTCCTGTCCACACAAAACTCTAGCTCACCTAAGTGGTGGTTAAAATTCAAGTTAGCTGGCCCGTCAAGGGATATGGGTTGAAGCTTGAGTTTTGAACTAGTAACGCAGTTAGGGGTGCAACTACTTTGGGCTGCTGATCCATTCGCTTGCGTAGTTGGAGTGCACGTTTGTTTTACGGTGTGACCTCTCGAATTTGAGCTAGGGTAATGTGAGAGTAAGTAAGTTCAGTGTTAACTCCAAGTTGTCTACATTCAAGTGAAGATAAGCCATAAGAGATCTCTGTGACATAAAAACCTTAATAACCGTATGTGCCATCTGAGGGGTTGCATTCTTATCAGCCTTTAAGTGTACTATGGGCTTATACCTGGAGAACACACAACTGCTGCTGTGCAGCTTATTCTCATGAGATTGCTCAGATCTCTAACAACCCAAATGAAAAAGGGTCTTTTTAAGAGGTTCCAGAGCACTATTCAGCCCAACTCAGCAATGAGAAAAGCCCACCATAAAAGACTGAGTGCATCTGACCTGATGCTGAGCCCCTGTGTCCATGTCAAACGTACAGTTTGACAGGCAGACAAGGTCAGCAGCAGTTTTCTCTTACTGTTCACTTTGAAGGATAAAACTATTAACTACGTAGTTTCACGGGCTCCCTGACATGGAATATAAACAAAGACGTGGTGCCCTCTGAGAAACTCAGGTTGATGGACCATAATCCGGGTATGGTAATCGGACTAGGGTTCTCTTTAGTCCCATCTGCAACTCCTGATGCAGAGAAAGCTGAAGTTCTGAATAGTTAGAGAACTATGAGGACCAGGCCAATAGTAAAAGAAGCTCTGTTGTCTGGCTCTTTATTAAAAAAAGGTCTTTGCTATCCAGTATACGTTGTCTTTGAATAGCCCCTTAGCCCAGTATGGCTCAGGCTGAACACTGTGTATTCTGCTTAGCTGATTAGACTCTTTACTCATCACAGGGACATTTCTCTTCAAATAGCCTTGAGGCATGCCTATTATTTTAGCAGATGCCCTAATCTTTCCATTACTCACAGTTAGGAGTAGTCATTGGGAATGATTGGGAAGATGTTGTGCTGGTATTGTACAGTGGTTCTCTACAACTCTATTTCCTTTTTTCTTTTCTGAGTTGAGTACCTCTGCCATAGATAAAAGTGACAAGCACAATTGTCTGTGCATTGTAGTGCCACATTTATTAATATAGACTGTCTAGTAATGCCCAGTTTTTCCCCATTGTTCTTCCTTGTATTCAGTTGTGCATTAGGGAGATTAGAGAGGCTATCAAAATAAAAAACCAAATAATAGTGGGGGATTTCAATTATCCCCATATTGACTGGGTACATGTCACCTCAGGACGAAATGCAGAGACAAAATTTCTCAATACTTTAAATGACTGCTTCTTGGAGCAGCTGGTACAGGAACCCACAAGGGGAGAGGCAACTCTCGATCTAGTCCTGAGTGGATCGCAGGATCTGGTCCAAGAGGTAACTATAACAGGATCGCTTGGAAATAGTGACCATAATATAATATTTAACATTCCTGTGGTGGGAAGAACACCTCAACAGCCCAACACTCTGGCATTTAATTTCAGAAAGGGGAACTATGTAAAAATGAGGAGATTAGTTAAACAGAAATTAAAAGGTACAGTGACTAGAGTGAAATCCCTGCAAGCTGCATGGACACTTTTCAAAGACACCATAATAGAGGCTCAACTTAAATGTATACCCCAAATTAAAAAACACAGTAAAAGAACTAAAAAAGAGCCACCGTTGCTTAACAACGATGTAAAAGAAGCAGTGAGAGATAAAAAAGCATCTTTTAAACAGTGGAAGTCAAATCCTAGTGAGGTGAATAGTAAGGAGCATAAACACTGCCAAATTAAATATAAAAATGTAATAAGAAAAGCCAAAAAGGAGTTTGAAGAACAGCTAGCCAAAAACTCAAACGGTAATAACAAAAGGTTGTTTAAGTACATCAGAAGCAGGAAGCCTGCTAAACAACCGGTGGGGCCCCTGGACGATCGAGATACAAAAGGAGCACTTAAAGACGATAGTCATTGCAGAGAAACTAAATGAATTCTTTGCTTCAGTCTTCATGGCTGAGGATGTTAGGGAGATTCCCAAACCTGAGCTGTCTTTTGTAGGTGACAAATCTGAGGAATTGACGTGTCATGAGAGGAGGTTTTGGAATTAATTGAGAAACTTAACAGTAACACCGGGACGAGATGGCATTCACCCAAGAGTTCTGAAAGAACTCAAATGTGAAATTGCGGAACCATTAACTATGGTTTGTAACCTGTCCTTTTAAATCAGCTACTGTACCCAATGAGTGGAAGATAGCTAATGTAACGCCAATATTTAAGAAGGGCTCTAGAGGTGATCCTGGCAATTACAGACTGGTAAGTCTATTGTCAGTACCAGGCAAATTAGTTGAAACAATAGTAAAGAATAAAATTGTCAGGCACATAGAAGAACATAAATTGTTGTGCAAAGGTCAACATGGTTTCTGTAAAGGGAGATTTTGTCTTTCTAATCTGTTAGAGTTCTGTGAAGGGGTCAACAAACATGTGGATAAGGGGGATCCAGTGGACATAGTGTACTTAAATTTCCAAAAAGCCTTTGACAAGGTCCTCACCAAAAGCTCTTACGTAAATTAAGTTGCCATGGGATAAGAGGGAAGATCCTTTCATGGATTGAGAACTGGTTAAAAGACAGGGAACAAAGGGTAGGAATAAATGATAAATTTTCAGAATGGAGAGGGGTAACTAGTGGTGTTTCCCAAGGGTCAGTCCTCGGACCAATCCTATTCAACTTACTCATAAATGATCTGGAGAAAGGGGTAAACAGTGCGGTGGCAAAATTTGCAGATGATACCAAACTGCTCAAGATAGTTAAGACCAAAGCAGACTGTGAAGAACTCCAAAAAGATCTCACAAAACTAAGTGATTGGGCAACAAAATGGCAAATAAAATTTAATGTGGATAAATGTAAAGTAACGCACATTGGAAAAAATAACCCCAACTATACATACAGTATGATGGGGCTAATTTAGCTACAACTAATCAGGAGAAATATCTTGGAGTCATCGTGGATAGTTCTCTGAAGACGTCCACCCAGTGTGCAGCGGCAGTCAAAAAAGCAAACGGGATGTTAGGAATCATTAAAAATGGAATAGAGAATAAGAGAGAGACTTATTGCCCTTATATAAATCCATGGTACGCCCACATCTTGAATACTGCGTATAGATGTGGTCCCCTCATCTCAAAAAAGATATACTGGCATAAGAAAAGGTTCAAAAAAGGACAACTAAAATGACTAGGGGTTTGGAACGGGTCCCATTTGAGGAGAGATTAAAGAGGCTAGGACTTTTCATCTTGGAAAAGAGGAGACTAAGGGGGGGATATGATAGAGGTATATAAAATTATGAGTGGTGTGCAGAAAGTGAATAAGGAAAAGTTATTTACTTGTTCCCATAATATAAGAACTAAGGGCCACCAAATGAAATTAATGGGTAACAGGTTTAAAACAAAGAAAAGGAAGTTCTTCACTCAGCGCACAGTCAGCCTGTGGAACTCCTTGCCTGAGCAGGTTGTGAAAGGCTAGGACTATAACAGGGTTTAAAAGAGAACTGGACAAATTCATGGAGGTTAAGTCCGTTAATGGATATTAACCAAGATGGGTAAGGATGGTGTCCCTAGCCTCTGTTTGTCAGAGGGTGCAGATGGATGGCAGGGGAGAGATTACTTGGTCATTACCAGTTAGGTTCACTCCCTCTGGGGCTCCTGGCATTGGCTGCTATCGGTAGACAGGATACTGGGCTGGATGGACCTTTGGTCTGACCCAGTATGGCCATTCATATGTTCCCCCTGACCTCAAAATGTTTCTTGTGAGAGAGGGAATGTAGCTAAAGGCTTTCTGAGGCCATGGATGGTGAAGAAATAGATAACCTGCATGTTAGTGTTGGACCAGTTGAAGTGTGGCAAGGATCTACTTTAATACTATCAGTATAACAAGACAAATAGAGAAGAGTAATCTGAACAATAAAAATGATGTGGGAAAGGTATGATGAAATTGAGGAAACTTTTTTCTTAATATGAAATGAAATATTAACTTTGCTATTTTAGAACAATTTTACTCAATGATTCACTTGGGGAGACATAGATATTTAGACTGTTCAGGCTTTCTCTCTTTCTCAAACGGAAACTTCCATTTAAAGAAGGTAAGCGTTTAACAACATTCACTGAACATAATGGTGTTACAGTTTATACTTGGCAGAAATTTTTGCCTGAAATGAACCTTATGCTCATATATAATACATCCAAGTGTATAAAACCTTTCCACTTGGGATTTAAAGTCTAGTTTTTTGTGAGTGTGGGCTGGGTTCCTTGTAAACCCTTCTAATAACTAAGTCAGGTAGAAATTTATTTATTTATTTAGTTATATTGTGCTAATCATATGCATTTTGAAAGTTCTATTAAAATATTAAAGTTAGATATTTAGAGATTTTTTTGTGATCCTATGAATTTTTTTTCAACAATGGAGGTGTAAACTAGACTTTCTATTTATTCTGTTTTATCAGATTTTTTTCAAGTTACCCAAATCTTTCCTTTGGAAGGTACAACATTTTTCTTTCTCTCTCTGAAAGGCGCTGATGGGATGGTGTAAAGCAGTGGTTCTCAAAGCCGGTCCACCGCTTGTTCAGGGAAAGCCCCTGGCGGGCTGGACCGGTTTGTTTACCTGCCTCGTCCGCAGGTTCAGCCGATCGTGGCTCCCACTGGCCGCGGTTCGCCGCTCTAGGCCAATGGGGGCTGCGGGAAGGAGTATGGGCCAAGGGACATGCTGGCTGCCCTTCCCGCAGCCCCCATTGGCCTGGAGCAGCTTATGCTTAAATAAATTTGTTAGTCTCTAAGGTGCCACGAGTACTCCTTTTCTTTTGTTACCCAAAGAACTAGTAACTCACCTCAGGTCAATTGCACTTCAGATCTTACACCAAAGTCAATGCTTCTAGCCAATGCTACAGTAAACTAACTAAAGATTTATTAGCTGAGAAAAAGAAATTAGTTAACTTACAAGGTTAAAGCAGGTGTACGCATGCTCTCAGAAATGAGTTAGTCTTAGGTTCCAAAAGGTGGTAGAAGCTTCTGTAATATGCAAGCTCTGTATGCCCTTTAGGGCTAAGCAGCTGGAGGGGTGTGTTGCTTACTCTTGGAAATCGTGCTCTCTCAAAGTCCAAGCAGCATAGAGGTCCTCCAGTTTCTTCCTGTTGGGGATTTCTATTCCAGTCTTCCCAGAGTTCAGGCTGATGGGATGAGTTCACACACAGGTCTCCTCTTCATGGGGGGTGGGGACAAATGCAGTTAACAAAGTCTTTGTTCTTTGATGTTTCACAATGGCTCATTTGTTTTCAGCGGGCCTTCTTGGTGGGCAAGACCTACCACTTTCTGTAGGAAGCCAGCATTTTACATTGGTTAATTCTTCTGTCCTGTTACTGAGTTACAGAGTTTACAATGCAAACATTCATAACTTTGTATCATTGACAGGTTTCAGAGTAGCAGCCGTGTTAGTCTGTATTTGCAAAAAGAAAAGGAGTACTTGTGGCACCTAGTGAGCTGTAGCTCACAAAAGCTTATGCTCAAATTTGTTAGTCTCTAAGGTGCCACAAGTCCTCCTTGTCTTTTTGTAACATTGAGTTATAGATGTTATAAGTGAGATTAATGCATGCAGCATCCTACAAGCATTTGATAAAGTCTACACACATTTTTACATTTATAACCTCTATTTTAACACTGCTAACACATCGTTGAGCCACACTGGTTTCCAGCTGTTCATCGGTCAGTGTTTAGTTGACATGTAGGGGCGTTGGCCTGAGCTGGCATCGGGTCTGCCAGCATCACAACACAGATAAAATAATTTTATTATTATTATTAATATTTATGTATGATATGTATGATTATGATAATACAGGCCAGTGTATTGTAAAGCAAACTTTTGACTTTAATGAAACTTACACCAAACAAGACTTTTTTAAAAATTGTTTTTAATTTTTTATAAAGAAAATGAGTGCTTTTCCTTATAAGGTGTGGAATCCTGTTCTGGACTGAATTTTTGACACACAATCTCTGATTATGACTTACAGTTAATTAATACCATAGCAAAAACATTGTTTTAACATATCTGCTTTCCCTGGACATTAAATCTGTTGCTGCAGGCATGCATAGAAAACTGATATGTGCGTCAAATTTTTTCAGTTTACTTTGGGCTTCTGCCAGTATCCTAGTTGTAGTCTTGAAAGTTTGAATGCCTTGTTTCAGAAAACTATTCTTCCAAGGGCAGTCATTTCTTCTATTTTAAGTTTCTTGGTGCTAAAGAGATGATACAGGGATTGCCAGTTCTAAAGTCAGGGATTTTCACGATGGAAAAGGGAGAATGTAATAGATATGTAAAAAGAACCCATAAAAATCTTTCAAACCAGTTTTAAGTGTCATTTTGAGGCAACAGTTAATATCCCTGCCAAAATATGCTTAGATATCAGCCAAAATGACACCCTGCTGCTCAGTTCTTCGGAGTTTGCACTCCTATTTTGTGTTGCTTCAGTAACGATCTAATGAATGTTTTCCCCCTACATACGTGTAGCAGAGATTGGTAACTAAAAATGTCATTTTTTTCAGCTTGTCTTTAAAATCAAAAGTCTACATAAAAAACAGTGTGTGATTATTCCTAGTAATATGACTGTAGCTTCTAAAAGCTATCATTCAGTATATTTGTCTGTGGTTCTCCATTCTGTATCTATATAGTGTATGTGAGGATATGCTTAAGTTAACACCAATAATATAAGATGTATTAATAATGTAACATATGTAAGATGACGTTGTAATGTTGTTTGCCCATGAGTTTAAATACTCCCTCATGTTTTGCCATTATTTAAATTTCTTGGGTTGAAAATCTTTTACCCATATTAGGAAAGTGTTGATAAATTGTATTTACATGTTCTTAACTAATTCTCAGCAATCAAAATGTAAAAATAAAAATGTTTTTCAGAATCATTTGCATATTTTAAAAAGTAGCAGTTATGTTCAAAATATCCTTCAGTAGGAATAAATATTATACAGTATGTAGTTACTAACTATGTAGCTGCCACTTGGGGATATCTTTCACTTAGAAGGAAGAGAATTGGAAGGAAGAAAATAATTTTAAAATAAAAAAATTAACCCTCACTACTCTTGTTTTAAAGCAGAAATACATTTGCAAGAGCTGTTCTAATAGCTCTTCCCAATATTTCATCAGTGACTTTAAATTTGATCTGGAAAAAGATTCTGACTTCTTGGAAAAAAAAATAGAGCTGTGTGAATCTCCACACTCTTGGCTTGCGGGGACTCTGAGGACCTTTTTTCTCTCATCTTGATTTGTGTTGGATTAGACATTCTGAGTTTGTCTCTAAGTTTTTGGATTTGTTTTAAAAACACAAAGCAAAACTCTGCTAAAACTAGTGATTTTTTTTTCCACTGGATTTTGTATTGAAACCACTGAATGCATCCGATGAAGTGAGCTGTAGCTCACAAAAGCTTATGCTCAAATAAATTTATTAGTCTCTAAGGTGCCACAAGTACTCCTTTTCTTTTTTCATGTAAAAACTGTGAGTTCTGCATGATTTTGTGAAAAAATCATTAGGTCCTGGTTTGTTACCTTTTTGATGAACTAAGACAGAAGGTGGTTGTTTTTTAAAATTATATAACACTATGCCTTGAAAAACTCCTCTAGTTCCTGTTTTATATTTAAACCCCCCCCCCCCCCACCAAACCACACCATTTTTAAGTGGGGAGGAGGGAAGAGGTGATGCTATGGGGTCAATTCTGCACATTTAGAGAACAGAATGTCTAGTTTAGCCTCTCTGTGGAAGGGTTGTGCCATGAACATAACTATATTTCAAATGTAGTTAGTCAGTTCGCCTGAGATGGGATCTGACCGATGGGTGCTAGAGGGGAAAAATTCAGCGACATTGAGTACTTACTGGACTAAATGTTGCTCAGTGGCTCATTGTTTGATGCAGAATATAGATTATGAATTACTGCATTTTTATGAAATTTGTTTTAATTTCTTGCAGCAGAGGTGCCATGCATTATTCAAGGTTATAAAATGATTTGGATTTCAGGAGCAGTTGGATTTGCTGATGAGGATTTCAAGCTGTGTAATTATGAAACTGTATCCACATAGGCTGGAAGTTCAGAACTCATTAGCCTAATCATTAAAATAAGTGTAGTATTAAATTCCAAGGTATGCAATTACAGTATTATATACTTCTTGGATACTGGAGGCACTCTTGTGATCAACTTCATGTTTCATAATGTGCTTCATAGTATTTGTGGCCATTTAACTGTACAACTGGTCATATATTACTGCTTAGCATGTTAAAGAAAAATCACTTTTATAAATTTTAAAGCCATATTACAATTGCTGTTTGAGTAAATTAACCTCTTCTTCATCCATTGAAGCTTTAAACTTCTTTAGGTTTAATGCTGTACGTTCAGGTGACATGGTATTTTGTTAAAATAGATATTCTTGGGGCATGCTGCAAAGAATAATTGGTTATTTCAACTAAACTATCGGAAGCAAGCGTGATAGAAAGGACACTTATGAATGCCAACATTTTTAATTTTTTTCTAAAGTTAATGTAATATTTTTGTACCATAAAAATCTTTTATCCCAAATTTTCTGTGAATTTTTTTTAAAGGATCAGTTCAGACTGAGAAGGATCAAACATGTATCTTGAATAAATAGCAGCAAATATTTCAAAGCTCATAAATAGCAATTTGTACAATTAAAAACTTTGATCAGTAAATATGTCTGGTAAAAATGGGACTACCATGGATCTTTGACTGTCACTAACCATCTAATATCAGCCTGTTTTATTAGTTAACATAATTGGAATTTCATTGCCTGTTTTAAATGTGAAGAACAGGATTTTACATCTAGCATCCTTTCCATTTAAAATTACACACAAACCTTAATGGACTCTGAGAAGATAAAAATATTTTCCTCAAATAATGCTTTACTAAGTTTATTTTTAAAACAAATAAACAAAAAAAGTACTGATAGATGACACAAAGATATTTTTTTTAATTTATTTTTTTTAAATTTTTTTAGTAGGGAGAAGGTTGTGGGGCCAAGTCATTTCATTCTTGGAAAAATTCTAAATGTCAAAACATGATAAAATCCTCAGCCTAAAGACAGGAACACCAAGAACTGCAGAGAGCTTGAGAAAGTCTTCATGTATTAGTGTTTATTAGCATTTCCCAGTTTTAATGTTTTTTCAACTATTTATGTATTAAAGTGGGTGAGGAAAGGGGGGGAGGGGAAGGGAGGAGAAAAATGCATCATGAACACAACAGTGTTGAGCCCCAGTAGTGGGATCAATTGAAAAGTAATGTACCATAGAAACAGAACCTAAAATTTTGCTTGTGGAGTATGTAACACTTCATTTGTAAACATTATGCTTAAAGTCAAATAATATACACATTTGATAGTAAGCATTTTCCAAACATTTAAATAGGGGTGTGGTTTGTGACAATATATACATTCATTCTGAGGGAAGAGACTTTTGAAAGATTAGATTTTAAATTCTCACTTTTAAATAAATTCAATAGTAAAACACACATTTTTGCAAATATGTAATAAATTCTTTCTTATATGCATTTTGAATATTTATAATATGTACTACTACAGTATATTTCTTTTTGGGAGTGGATTTCAGTGGTGATCTAAGTGGGAATACTCGTGTGTTAAGTTATGTCTGTGCTTAAGTGTTTGCAATGGTACTTAATATAACAAGACTAATATACTTTGGCATAGCAACTGCTGCAGTATTCTTAATTAGATATAAGGAGGTATTCTGTGTTTTAAGCAATTAAAACATAATTATGTGATTTGGGCAGCTGTTTCACTGCCTACACTATTTTGTATTAGTTTTGACATTCATATGGCTAAAAATGTATAGAACATTTGCTCTATTAATTTCCACGGGCCTTTTTGTAGTAAGCAAATATGGTGCTAATGAATCTTATGTGGCATTTGAAGTGGGAATACAAATCACTTTTACACTGCGGCAGGCATGAAGAGTTAGGGACATTTGCTTTGTGACTTTCCTCCTTTTAATGGAAGTATGCTACGAATGGGCTCGTGTAAGCATTATTACAAGGCAGATGCTTCATAAGAGAAAGCAAAGAACATCAGTGCTTGAGTTCAGGCTGAGACTACTTAAACTTAAAGAATAATGGACTTAAACTGTGTCAAGTTGTGAAGTAGATTAAGGCAGCATCGCTTCTCTCTCATAATATTTGCATAATCTTTTTCATAGTAACTCCCATATCTTATGTGACACTGATTCTTACAGATCGCTCCCTTCAACTTAAATTGGTGAGTACAAATGAGGGGGCAGTATTTCTACTCTTAAATAGCTGACGATTGTCCCACAGAGGCCAAGTGAAAAGCATTTGGAGCAGAGTGAGCAGTTCTCTCACCATGTACATTACTCCTAACCTGGTGGAATTCCATAAGGAAAGTTCCATAGCCCTCTTGGGAATGGAATGGAGATAGGAAGTTGTGGAGACATGGCAAGACACCTGTTGACAGTGTGGTTCCTGCCAAGGCAGAAGGCTTGGCCACTGTGCAGAAGGGACAGCTGAGGACACTATTGCCTCTTGAGCTGTGGAAAGGCAGGGGATGCTAGCCATGCTTATCCATTGTGAGTTTAGAAACCCTTTCTCCTGCAGGGGAGATGTAATTTCTCCTCATCCTCTAACTTCAGTCTCCTGCAATAGGTTTTTTTCTTCCCTCTTGTAACAAACTCTTTCAATGTTGGTATTCACTAATGGTTAAGAGACCAATGTAGGTAAAGCCTGGGATATTCCTCAAAGTTTGAGTTGCAAATGGAAATATAAAATTAGAAATTCAATATTAAACTTATTGATTGAAGCAAAATAGTTTATTAACTAGAATATTACTAGTATTTTATGCTGTCTACATATTCAAAATGTACAGAAGAAAGCAAGTGGTTGTCTATAGCACTTGCTCTCCCTTCCCACCATGGCTCTCCCCTCGCACCATGTCGCTCTCTGATACCATTAAATTTGTTAAATGATTAACTTGCGCTATGGCAAAAAAAAATTTTGTTTTGGCCTGCAGTGTACTGAGATTGAACAGCTATAGCTTGTTGAGACCATAGTTTTGCATTGGTTTCACTCTTCAAATCCTAAATTGAATAATGAGCCTTGTTCGTTTGTTTTTTGTTTTGTTTTTGAAAATATGCAAGACAACATAAATTGTGTTGCTTTTAATGGCTGAAATGTGCTGAAAATTAGATTTTTAACAATCCATAATGGCATATTGCAGAAGATAAAGAACATTTTATATACAGTGTAGCCTGAATGAGAATAAGCTGAAGGGCCTGGTTTACACAAAAATAAGGTAATTCATAGTTAACCTATACTTTTAAATTGTTTTTGTGTCGTATGATCTTTGTGCCAGACACTGAGTTATAGTATCCAGGCACAGTGGATGGGTCAAAAATGGCTAGAAAGCCTCAGCCTTTTTTTCTTGCTTTTCTGTCGTAAAAGACAGGGCCTTAATTTTAATGTAAATCTTTTTGCCTTGGTTGAAGTGGTTAACTTTGTGCGAATTCTGCGGCATATTAAAAAAGAAATTACTTTTTTTTTTCTTGAACTGAAACAAGTTTTAGGTTGCTGGACTGGTTTTCCTTTCAATCCTCCATTTCTAGAAAGTTGTGCTGAAGTCTTGATTTTACCTGTGTTTCACGTCACATGTTTTCTGAAGCAGATGCTGTTTTCTTACCCTTGCCACTGTTGAGGAACAAAAAATATTGGTATTGCCACTGTTGACAGCACTTGATCAATTAAGTGACTAAGCTTGTACCCTAAACTTTCTTGTTGTGTAGCTTATACTTTCAACACATGACCTCTTTGCAGTATAAACACTTTATTTCGCGTTTTAATTTTTAACTTTCTGCTAAAAAGGCATTAGGAAAAAAAATTAACTTGAGATAATTTGAAAATTCAGGTCTTTCTCCATTTTGATTCCCTTCTGCTCCCCCCACTTGCTGTACAACTGCAACAGTAGCTCCACAATATGGCTATAGTTTCCCATTAACAAACAAATGAACATAATTGCTGTTTTGAGGACCAGTGTTTAATGCTTCTTTTCTCTTGTCAAAGTTCAACTAATTATCTATAAAAAGTGAAATAAAAATCTCTATTACGTTTAAAATGTTATATCTCTCTTCATACAAGTAATCTTATATCCAGGAATAAAACACTTCAGCTGCAAACCAAAATCGAAAAGGTTAAAACATTCATAACTCCATGGCATCATAATAGCATAACACATGCATTACAATTCAAGAAACCTTGATTAGGCCTGTTCCTATCTTTTCTGTTTTGTTTCTCTGATGTAGCTCTGTACTTGGGGTGTAATCTCAGTGTAATATAGCTAGCACTCTCGGATTCATTTTTTTTTTTTTAAATAAAAAAGATATCCCCTTCAGACAGTTGAATTAGAATCTGGTTTAAAGGAAGCTATTATTCCCCTCTCAGACGAAATTCAGATAATCAAGAGGCTATCCAAAAGGTAGGGGTTGCAGCCAAGGCAAAATAATAGACCATGTAAACAAGATGATGAGTGGAACAGCTGTGATAGGAACATAGGAATGGTTGCATCAGACCACTGGTTGGTTGATTTAGTCTGTTATCCAGTCTCTGACAACAGTCCCTGATCCTTGAGAGGAAGGTGTGTGGTTGGTTTGTTTATTTATTTATTTTTTAAAAAAATCTATTTTATCACGTTGTTTTCTTAATCCCATCAGTTTTTTTTAACCGATATACTGTGTAACTATGGATGTTCTCATTTACTCACTGTAAGGTGGCTTCATGTTACCACACACCTGTGTCTTTCTCTGTGGAATCTAATACCAACACTTATGTCTGTGTCTCTGTACAAAGTTTCACTTTCCCTGAGTGTTGGCGTATGTCAGAAAGGTTGATTCCAGGCCAGAACTCTCACCTTGATCAGCCTGGAAGCAACACTGGCAGGAGCTAAAGCACAAGCATGCTCTAGCCTCTTTCCCTGTGCTCCCATTGGTCCAGGGCTGAACTGCACCTGGGGCACTGCAGACGCCCCTCTACTCATGTGGAGCCTCCCTCACTTGGCCAAGGACTGTTTCAAAGTAGTTCTCAATGGCTTGTGACCCTCCCAGGAATGTTTTAGAGCCCCTTTTCAGCAGGCAGCCAGAATGGGTGACACTGTGGCACTGAGTGCTGTTATCTAAGGTGCGGGTTGGGATGGGAAAGCTGATTCATAGGAGGGGAGGTAGAGGGTTTTCCTTGATTGGGATGGGGCCTGTGTCTGGCAAATAGGGCTCGGGGGAGCCTGATTGCAGTTATTTTCTGCATCTCAGATGAAAAGATAGATAAATATAATTCTCTCAAATTTAAAAGGAGGAGTGGATGGGAGGAGGGAGACCAGAGCCTGGAGATTAAATGTTGAGACTACAGCGCCTGAGGCCACATGGAAAGAGAGGAAGGGGAAATGTTGAAGGGTCTGAAGAGGCCATGGGCTAGGTGAGGGGAAAATCCTTGGCCTGAATGGAAGGTGTGGGGGTCTGTACTAGGGACAGAAACAACCTGCCACGGTAGCTGTCTGGGTGGATTGATGGTCTGGGCACTTTTTCCTGGTAGCAGAAGCCTTTCAATTACTTGTTTGGTTTGGGAGGTGGTGGTATTGGAATGTACATTGAAAGTAGAATTCTAAATGGAACTGCTGTCTGAGTAACGTTTGCAGGGAATGTGGATAAAGGTGAGCTGGCAGATTGCACACAGGTGTTGTGTAATAGGCCGTTGCTGGAGCAGGGAAAAGACCGCTATTTCTGAGCTGCTATCCTGTTGCTGCCATCCAATATGGAGGAGTGCTAGGCTTGGAGACTATCTCCATGTTGTTCAGTTGAACCTTTGTCTAAACTACAAACTTATGTCAGTATAACTACATCACTTGAGTGTGGAAAATCCTCACCGTTGGGTGACGCAGTTATATCAACCCAACTTCCCGTGTAGACAGCACTACGTCGATAGGAGGACTTCTGTCGGCATAGGTAGCATCTTCACTAAGTGCTACAGCGGTGCAGCACAACTGGGGCAGCTGTACCACTGCAGTGTTGTAAGGATAGACAAGCCCCAAGCTGGAAGACACCTGGATGCCTTCCTCACCACCCATAATTTTGATTTTCTGTCCCAAGGGAAAAGTTAGGGCAAAAAGTATGAAAAGTTTCTTATAACAGGTATAGGTAGGAGACAGTGACACTCTAGGAAGATCAGAGAGAGGAAAAGAGACTTCACTGGAGCATGCTCCATGTGTCAGACAAGAAGCATGTTTTTTAAACGTGTTACTGCTAAATGTGTTCCATTACATGTATTAGCAGTTTGGCAGTGGGGTAGGCTGCCTTTTCTGGTTATCGTGTGTGTGTGTGTGTGTGTGTGTGTGTGGTGGGGTGAGGGGGACTAAAGGGAGGAGGATGCAACACGGTGTGCCAATCAACTTCTGTTGCAGCAGTTGGGTAGCTAATACATAACATCACTATATATATGTATACCTGTTTGTAACAAATATACCATATTCAACATGAACAATTAAAGTATCTACGTGGGGAACAGAAATTTGAGAGAGGGCTATTCAAGCTATCAGACAAAGACAACAAGATACAGTGTCTGAAAATTGAAGCTAGACAAATTCAGAATAGAAACAAGGTACACATTTTTAACTATGAAATAAATTGGTTAGTCTCCAAGGTGCCACTAGTACTCCTTTTCTTTTTGCGAATACAGACTAACACGGCTGCTACTCTGAAACTTAACTATGAAGGTAATTAATCATTGGAACAACCTACCAAGGACTGGGGTGGATTCTCCATTACTGGAAAGTTTTTAATCAAGAGTGGATATTTTTCTAAAAGACATACTAGTTCAGAGAGACAAGGTGCAGGAGGTACTGTCTTTTATTGGACCTGCTTATGTGGGTGAGAGACACGCTTTCGAGCCCCACAGAGCTCTTCCTCAGGTCTGGGATCCCCAAAGAGTAAAAGAGTACCTCCCGCACCATGTCTCTCTAATAACCTGGGGCTGACATAGCTACAACTACATTGCACACAACATGTGCGAGTTCAGGCACAGCTTGTTGGACTTGAAGCAGAAATTAATACAGGATGGTCCTATGGCTGTGTTAAGGCCGGAAGGGACCACCGTAATCCTAAAATCAGTGAATCTACAAACCTCTTACAGTCATTCACAAGACTTTAACTTGTGAGCAGTGCAGAGTAGTTCAAGTATATGGTAAAGTTGTTGCTGTTGATAACACTTCTCCGCATTAATTTTCACTAAATTTTAAAGTTCTAATTTTACAAGTTCCTGTTATTCTAAGTTTTATTGTCAAATCTTCTAGCATTTTATTAGGAGTTGTCATTTATGGGTGTTTTGTAGAATATAGTTTTTCTTCACACAATTGGAATTTACATTAGTTTCATGTCCATGCTTAAGTCTGTATTGGAAAGATATACATAGTAAATGGTGTCTACCTTTATAGTTTAAGGGAACCCAATGTTGGTAAAACAAAGAACAGAAAAATGCTGCTTTAGAGAATTTATAATAAAGAGTAGTTTCTAAACTAAAATTACATATTTCATTTATTATTGTATGGCCTAAAAGCCCCAACTAGGTTTTGAAGCTTCATTGTGCTGGTGCTGTTACTGCCCCAAAGAGTTTATAGTCGAACTTAAGACAAAATAGCAAAGTTTATTTTAGTCAGTCAGGAGATATGATTTGTAAATGCACAGATGGATTCAGCTGAGAAGGAAGGTGTCATTTTATACAATCTCTTCTTCTCCAATAGAGTACTGAAGTAAAGCCAGCTAACTTCCATGCATCACTTTGCAAACGCAAATAATTTTTCCTATTGTTGCTTGCTTGACTTCATGCTGCTTTGTTAGAAAATAGTTTATTTTTGCTTGTGTTGATAAAATAAAAGAATCAGTATTCTAAAATGAGATGGCCCGCATAAAAAGGGACATGAAAGAGGAAATTACCTGCTGAACTAAAGCTCTTCTCTACATAAAACTATTTCAATAGGTTACATTACTTATTTTTCTTTTAAAACACTAATTACTATTTTTTTTCTAGTACATTAATTATACCTTGCATCACTAAGTTATAACTGCAAGTGGATAATAAAGCTCTTTCAGGTAGACCATTGGTGCAATCCAGTTGATACTCCCTTTCTTGGAAGACATTTCATTACAGAAGGTGAAGACTTGATCATCTTTTGCAGAAGCAATTGTCCTCATTTGCTACTGATTTGAGGTCCCCGGTGCTTTTTTTTTTTTTTTTAAAGGAATGAAAAGTGGTTTATTTTACACATAGATCTTTATTAAAAAGTAAGGCTGGTAGTGGAACTTTTTATTTTGATGCATAAACTTGATAAAAGTTGAATGTTACAGAAACGGTGTACAATGCTGAACAAACTTAAGAAACTGCTGGGATTAGTAGGTTATGGGCAGTCCTCCTTTAAAGTTATGAATGCTTGGCCTCCTGGGACTACACGGTGATTAGTGATTGTCAAGGAATCAAAAAACAGTATTTCACAGTCCTGAGATTTTCTTGATCTCAGTGTTTTACATGTTAAAATCTATGGAGTCTTTTGTTTGATGCAAATGTATTTTGTATTAAACTTTTTGAAAGTGTTCTTTAGATTGGTATGTGTTTTCTTTTTTTTTTTTTTTTTTTTTTTTGAATTTACATTCAGCCTTTAAAGAATGTTTCCAGAATTTCCATTTATATCTAATATTATTCCATGGCAACCACTGTAAGTATGGAAAGGCTTGTATGGCCAGGAAGTCCCTGTAGCCTAATATAGCATTATGATGATTGGATCAACAAACAGTGAGGCAGCAGGGACCAGGTGTCTTAAGATATATTGCTGTGCCTTTTATGAAATTTAAGTTAACCTGTTGGAATAGGTAGAAAATACAGTATGTGAGCAGTTTTGATCACCATGTATAGGGCACTGAGTTTCAAGATATCAGATCTATATGAAATTAAAATGGCCTTTTGATTTTACTCGTAACCCTTATGTAAATTTATGTAGTTCGGTCTTTCAAAACTGACTACAGTCATTGCGATAGTAGTGAGTAGATCTAAGCAATCCTTTTTTTAGATGAGTGCCATGCTTCTGTTTTACCTTTCTTGTCCTAGAGACCCTGCAACTTATTTCTCAAAATCTGTTTTGTTTTGATTGACACAAGTAATATAGAAGGTACCTTTCTCGGCTAAAGTGATCTAAGATGAAAACCTATCTTGGTATAATTTTAATTTTGGTAAGAGTGATTATTATTTGGAGACAGTGTATAGACCTTTTGCCACCATTGCCCGTACCTCTGGCCCAGGAACGTACTGTAGCTTTAATACTATTTTTCTCAGCTGTGTAGCATTATGTATTTACCAATGGTACAAAGTTGAGCTATCTTGTGACCAAGTTTTTTGTTTTGTTTTTCTTTAAACAGATATTTATTAGTTGAAGAACTTATACTATTGAAGACATGACAAATGTTTTATGGGGGGGACAACAAGGGGAGCTTTCCAGTCCAAAAATATCAAATTGTTTGGTCCTAGTCCTGGTCCTGATATCTGCAGTATGATTTACTCAAACTAGTTTTATCACCGAATGCAGCATATTGTGAGCAATGCTAGTGACAAACTGACATACATCATGCAAATTATCCTATTGGTATAGCACATTTATGCCACTGTGTTTTATCAGTAAGCAGAGGAAAACATAAAACATTTCCTTTTGATTTTCATAAGTATTTATCTTTGGTACTTTTAAAAAATTGTGCTCGAGAGCAGTTGGAGTCTCTCTTCATATGGTATAGTAGATTAGCCAGTGCCTTTACATATCAAACCTGCGTCGTTTGAAAAATCTTAACACTTAAGTCTTTCTTGTAATATAAGATGATCATACTGGGCAAACTGGTTGAAACTATAGTAAAGAACAAAATTGTCAGGCACATAGATGAACATAACTTGCAGGGGAAGAGTCAACATGGCTTTTGTAAAGGGAAATCATGCCTCATCAATCTGCTAGAATTCTTTGAGGTGGTCAACAAGCATGTGGACAAGGGGGATCCAGTGGATACAGTGTACTTAAATTTTCAGAAAGCCTCTGGCAAAGTCCCTCACCAAAGGCTCTTAAGCAAAGAAAGCTGTCATGGGATAAGAGGGAAGGTCCTCTCGTGGATTGGTAACTGGTTAAAAGATAGAAAACAAAGGGTAGGAATAAATGGTCAGTTTTCAGAATGAAGAGTGGTTAATTGTGGTGTCCCCCGGGATATGTGCTGGGCCCAGTCCTATTCAACATATTCATAAATGATCTGGAAAAATGGGTAAACAGTGAGATAGCAAAATTTGTAGATAATACAAAACTACTCAAGATAGTTAAGTCCCAAGCAGACTGCAAAAAACTACAAAAGGATCTCACAAAACTGGGTGACTGGTCAACAAAGTGGCAGATGAAATTCAGTGTTGATAAATGAAAAGTAATGCACATGGGAAAACATAATCCCAACTATACATATAAAATGATGGGGGTCTAAAATAAGCTGTTACCATTCAAGAAAGAGATCTTGGAGTCATTGTGGATAGTTCTCTGAAAACATCCACTCAATGTGCAGCAGCAGTCAAAAAAGCTAACAATGTTGGGAATCCTTAAAAAAGGAATAGATAATAAGACAGAAAATTATGATATTGCTTCTATATAAATCCACGGTACGCCCACATCTAGAATACTGCCTGCAGATGTGGTCATACCATCTCAAAAAAGATGTACTGGAATTGGAAAAGGTTCAGAAAAGGGCAACAAAAATGATTAGGGGTATGGAACGGCTTCTGTATGAGAAGCGGTTTATAAGACTGGGGCTTTTCAGCTTGGAAAAGAGACAACTAAGTGGGGATATGATAGAGGTTTATAAAATCATGACTGGTGTAGAGAAAGTAAATAAGGAAGTGTTAGTTACTCCTCATAAACACCAGAACTAGGGGCCACCAAATGAAATTAACAGGCAGCAGGTTTAAAACAAAAGGAAGTATTTTTTCACACAATGCACAGTCAACCTGTGGAAGTCATTGACCGAGGATGTTGTGAAGGCCAAGGGTATAGCAGGCTTAAAAAAAGAACTAGATAAATTCCTGGAGGATATAGCCATCAATGGCTATTAGCCAGGATGGGTAGGGATGGTGTCCCTAACCTCTGTTTGCCAGAAGTTGAGAATGGGTGACACGGGATGGGTCACTTGATGATTATCTGCTCTGTTCATTCCCTCTGAGGCACCTGGCATTGGCCACTGTCAGAAGATGGGATACTGGGTTAGATGGACCTTCGGTCTGACCCAGTATGGCTGTTCTTATGTTTTTAAACCAATACTTTCATAATGAGAGCTTTACTCCAGTAATATATCTTGTAGTTGACATAGTTGTATTCACAGTGGTTTCTTATGGTTGAAGGTAACACCATCAATCTCGTGGTTTCCCTAGTAGAAAGGTGAGCGTTATAAAGGGATTATTTATCACTTCAGACAGTGGCTTAAAATGGGTGCCCTCTCTCTCCTTTATATTTTGTGTTCTTAAAAGATACCACTTGGAATATTTTAAATCTGATGTGTTAGCTTTGTACCATGTTACTTAACAATAGCAGGAACAATCTCACTTTTTCTTAATGAGTTAGCACTGAAGCATGCAATATAACTTGTGGATAATTTCAAATACTTGACCAGTTTTTATGATGTAAGAAGGTGTCACTATTACACGTTGGCCAAAGAATTTTTAAGCAAACAGTCCTGTTACAAATGGGAACTTTTAGTTCCTATTCAGCAAGGAGTTTAAGCAGACTGATTGATTTAAATGGGATTACTCATATGCCTGAAATTCGGCACATACTTGATCCTGATGCAGCAAGATATTTAGTGCCAAAAGTCTACATTGGAGTTGTTTCTATGATATCTGGTGGCCTTGAGTCTGTTACCAGTTAGGCCAGGTCCTTGTGTGGTGTAGTTCGGCCTTGCTCTGTGGACATTAGCAGAACTGTGCAAATGTGTACCAAATGGGGATCTGGTCTGCTATATTGCTAATATATTGGCCAGTAATTACAAAAGGGAAGACTTTGGTCTTCAATTATCCACATGCCATTTCCACTGGAATCTATTAGAGTTGCTTGCGTTTAAGGACCGAATTTGGCCCTTCGATTTTTGGTTCAGTAGCAGCATGGATTGATGTTTTTTTTTTTTTTAATTTTTTTTTTTAAATTTCTAGATCACTTACATCCTTTCTCTATCTAGTGAAACCTTTACTTGGGATACACTGAAATCAGACAGAAGGATAACCCGTCCTGTCAGTGTAGGTACTGTCTACATTGAAGCATTACAACAGCATACCAGGATCACTTCAGCTGTTCTGCTGTGACATTATATACCTCAAAGTAGCACCCTGGAACCCCCATATCCACCCTGGTTATATTATTATGATATGTATCTTGTGAGGTATCTTTTTAAAAGTCTTGATCTGTTGAACATTAATAATCTATTGGATTGTATGTACTATCATTGTATTTTAAATTATGAAGTATTGCTGTATGTGTTACTGAAATAGTTTGTTTGCACCCACAACCAGCCTTTCGGTTCCAACAAAGAAGTAGCCATCGATAGCCAGATGGTGTTAATGGCTCATCAACACACAGTCCACTATCCTCGAGACTTCTCGGAGGAGGCATGTTCGCCATGCGGGTGGACTAACATACATCACAGTAAATATCTTTTCAGCAAGCTGAAAGAAAATATTGGAGAGAGAGAGAGAGAGACATCATCACTTGGCCTCTATCATCCCCCAACTCAGCACCTGGAAGAACATCTGGAGGACAAAGACTTTGAACTAGGGAATGGTGGTACCAGGCTGGAAAGTAGTCCCAGCCTGTGTATGGAGGAACTGTAACCTACTTGTACCATCTGTCAGGGTGAGACACTGCTTGATTCAAATCCTGCTCAGTTTATAAAATGTAGACTGTAAATTTATGTTTATTTGTTAACTAACCAACTTTGATATTTTGTGCTTGCTACTTATAATCACTTAAAATCTATCTTTCTGTGGTTAATAAACCAGTGTGTTTTGGTTGAAGTGCTTGGAAAATGTCAGCTCAGGTTAACAAGAGCTGTTGCCTGTCCAATACGCTTTTGTCAGAGTGGTGAGCTAGCTAATGAACTTACACTGGCCAGGCTTCTGACCGGTGCAAAACGGTACAGTTCTGGGGTGCAAGGAATTTGCTGGAGCCTCCCCATTGATGGTTCATGAGTGGCTGGGAGATTATTCATGTAACAGTTGGGCATGTCCCTGCCTGTGGATGTCTGTAAGTGCAGTGCCTATCAGAGGCTTCTAGTCTGACATCAGTGTGGAGGATACCCCTGGCTTGTAGATTTTGGAGGGCTCTGTGGTCCCACGGTCTAGGTTGCACCTTGGGACCCTGTCACAGCTGCTGTGGCATTTTAAGTGTAGACACTTCCTCTATTTCAGGATTAATGCACTCTCTTTATAGTACCGCTGACGAGAGGAGTAAAAGCTTAATTTCAGATATTTTAATGTCAGTTTTAGTAGACATATTTTATTATTGAAAAGGTGACCTGAAAGGGGTGGGAATGGGGAATTGAGCTTGCACATATTATATGATGTAGAATGGAAAACAACAAGATTAAGTGTATTGTTCCCCTCCTGCCCTACTTTTTTTTTTTTTTTTTAATTCTACTCTTGAGGGAGCTTGTCTGAGACATCAAATGCTGGTCATATATGCCCTGCTCATTGCTTTACTTAACCACTCCCCTTTCCTCCTATCCCTTAACATCTATGCATATCTGTATTTGAACAATGACAAGGAGAGGAGATTACCTTGACTAGGGGTTAGAAACACAAATATCTACACAGAAATATGCTGATAGAATCTGCCTTAATCTCTAAAGGAGGGGCCCTCACTTTAACCTATTATGTTCTGATTCAAAGGTGGTCTTGGAAGTGGACATGATATGTCTATCTCTGATTCAGTTTAGTTGCTAAGAAGTTAGGTCACCTACTCATTTTCCCCATGGGACCCAAGCAAGAATATAATTGAATCAGACAATAATAAGATAATGTGGCTAAATGAGGTCAGAATTCCCCTTTAGAGATTAGGGCAGATTCTGTCAGGGTACTGCTAAGGAGAAATGTGTGCCTTGATCAATAACTGTGTGTGATGTTAGATTGGATGTGGCAGTGTCCTTGGCTGCAGTTTGGATGGCAGGTATCCCAGGATCCCATTTTGTGGTGACCTCACCTGTAATTCTTTCTTTGTATTGCTTTAGGAGTTCCACTGTCAGAGCTGGCAAGGAAAATGGTAGAGAAGAGTAGTTATTATTTGTAAATGAGGTTTCTGTGAGTCATTCTACACCACACCAGATATCTACCTAAAGGTTTTATACTGCTGACTCTCACCATAGTATCCGAGCACCAATTGTTGGCTTAATTTCCTCCCCTCCACTTTCCGGATTCCACCAACCTACTTTCTAGTCAGGTTTGTTACAGTCTGCTATGAGATTTTCTGATAAGTGAAGCAGCAATAAAAACCCTAAGTGGAACCTGTTAGCCAGCAAACCCTTCTCTACATGGGGCAGTGATATTGCAAAAAAAGTTCATGTCTCTACGGCTGGAAAGAAGAAAGTTTTATACTCTTGTCTGGTATAGCATAAAGGGACTCACCGAAAACTAATGAGCCATTCCACTGCAGAGTTTAGGAAATTGAACAGTTGGTTATGTACAGAAAATTTGCGCCTAAAGTCAAACCGTCTAGAACCCTGGCATTCTTACTTGAAAACAACTGATGGGAGCAGAAATGATTCCACAATATTTATTATAAAGTAAAACCTATTAAAAATATAAGAGATACCTGGGGGTAGAGACTATAGGATCTGGATGGAAAGAAAACAATCAGATTCTGAAAATCCTCTTGCCTGCTTGATCGTAACTAATATCTGAGCATCTAAAAAGGAAGAGAATCCCAGAATGAGGAAAGTTCATGTGAGTTTGAAACCAGTATCTTTCCCCCATCCGCTCCCATATTTGTGCAATATTGTGGCTCTAGATGTCTGCTGTGATAGAGATCTCTTGAAAATTTCAAACAAATCCTTCTTCTGTCTATTTTCTTCTACTTTTTTCCTCAAATGGAATTCAGTTTTTGTTTTTTGTTTTTTTAACTGTTCCAACTGTCTGTATAACACGTGAATAAACACTTCCCACTGTTCCCAGTTTACAAGCCATTTGATTAGTAACAGTGGCCGCTCAGTGGAGGATGGCTGAGAATATAAACAAACTTTACATCTGTTCTAGTTATAAAAGGTAACGTTATTGAAAATATCACAAAAATAGAATATGAAATTTTATTTGTAGTACAGTCAGATCTTAGGAATTTAAACAGTAGGTGTTACTGTGAATTATAATACTTGGAATTTTCCCCAGTGTGCTCCTTGCTTCAATTTTTAAAAAAAAAACAACAACTGTAAAGAAATTCTGAACATTGACTTGATTGTATTAGGAGAATGCTATGTTAAAGTTACCAAGTCATAGTCACTTGGTAAACCTCTTATACAGTACAATTTCAAATAGTGTAAAATAAGTATCCATTCTCTGGAATGTAGAAATTGTTTACTACATTCTACTATAGAGAAAATGAAAATATTTATTAAAGATAATGAACTATTGATTTCCAATCTGTTTTGAATGTTCAGGAGGAGGAGGGTAAAATAAAAATATTTCACTATGGAAAACTAACAAATGCCTCTAATAGTCCTTTGCCATCTTTATTTGGGACAGAGGCATGCCTCCTTGTAGTGGTCCACTAATTTTCAGAAGGGCATGGTTTTTGTGTCACCCTATTCCATGTAACCTAACCATCATTTATTATTCTTTCAAAGCCTTTTCTTTTGTGCATTAACTTTAACTAAGATATTCTTGGTGTGTGCCCATTTTTTCCCCAACACTAACCATCTTCCCAAGAGAAGATCTTTCCCACACAATTATAATACTTAGCAGTTTTTATATCTTTTTACACCTTCAGAGCACTATTAACATTAACTAATCCTCAGTGTACAGATTACAATAATGATGCAGTCAGGTTTTTAGGACTTGGCTGTAGAATATTCCAAAGTATATTTTCACCTTATTAACATTAGATTCTTAATATGTGTGTGTGTGTGTGTGTGTGTGTGTGTATGTATATATATATATATATATATATATATATATATATATATATATATATATATATATATATATATATATAAAAATAAAACCTAAACATTCCCTCAGGGTGAGTAAATGCAGCACTTTAAACAAAGTTACAAGATACTGGTGTGCTGATGAAGAACTTTTTAACAACTGAATTACTAAACTCAAAATTTTTTGGTTGCCTGATACATTATCTTTGAAATTACATTAGTCCCCCAAATAGTTTATTATTGTTAAACAAAGTATAAGTGTGTAGATTTGTATTATGCACAAAAAGTCATATAAGTGCTTGGTGTTTGTGGCTGCATCTGTACTGGTTATTGTGTCTGGTGATTAAGAACTTTGAAAAATAAAAAGGAGAAAGTGAATGTAAAAAAACCCTATTTCAGTGTACAACTACAATGTCTGAATTCCTTTTTAGTAATTGAAAAGAATATTTAAAACTGTATTAGCTAATCAGTGTTGCCTCAGTCCCAAACTCGTCATCCATTCCCACTGGCACGTTAAAATATAGTGCCTATAAAAATGTGTTTTTTATGGAATTCATTGTTTCCTTTTTGGTTAGTTTCCATGTTTATAGCCAGAGATACGGACTAAGTTAAGTGCCTAGCACATCGCTGGTTATATGCACATATTTAAAACATTAAAGTTTTCTTTAGGAGTTCTGATAAACTAAGTCTAGTCACATTGAGGCCTACAGGAATGTCTCAAGCTAGTGTAGTATGAGTACTTGTTAGTATTTATTTCAATAAATGTTAAATGTGTTAATTTTAAGGCCGAACACTGGTCCGGTTTTATAATATTTACTTTAAGGATTCCATCAGTGCAATACATTTTAAAACAGTTATCACTTAACCTAACTCTTTCCATCGCCAGTTTAATTACAGTACATTGTAAGTAAACTGTTTACATGTGTAATGTATTATGTCACAGCCCACATATACCAGTCTGTCCACCCTAGTCCAGGAGCACCACTTCTATGGACTCACTGAAAACAAAATACATTTCACATCTGTTAATAAACAAGTCAATAATGACTGACCAACAGTTAATACGAAGTCTGAGGTACATTTAACTCTTCTCCTTTATAACTTGGCAATTTGAGAGTGTAATTAAGGAAGGAGACTGTACCGTTCATGTACTGAGACGATAACTATTTTTGATTTTAAGTTAACAAGTACTTAGTGTGCAAATATATACAGGGAATTATAATCCATTTGTAAAACCTGGGAAATGTCAAGAAAACAAAGACTGGAACACTTTTCAAACTGTTACACTAGTGATTTTGCTGCATTTTAAAATAGACATCAATTTGAATAACTCAGTTTTTTAAACTTTAAGAAAATTACAGCATAATTTAAACATGGCAGTTTTCGCGTTTGCAGTGTTGCACTGCTAATTAACTGACTAACAGCTGTTTGAAATAATAAGTGGAAAGTATGTTTTAGGTGATTGAGGTGTGTGTGTGTGTGAGAGAGAGAAAATAAGTGGAAGACTAAATGAAGTTTTGTAAAATTAAACTCTTCAAATGTTTGCCCCCATAGTACAAAGAAACTATCCTTTTACAAAAAGAAAAGGAGTACTTGTGGCACCTTAGAGACTAACCAATTTATTTGAGCATAAGCTTTCGTGAGCTACAGCTCACTTTAGCTCACGAAAGCTTATGTTCAAATAAATTGGTTAGTCTCTAAGGTGCCACAAGTACTCCTTTTCTTTTTGCAAATACAGACTAACACGGCTGCTACTCTGAAACCTATCCTTTTACAGAGAGCTGTATGTCTTAATCTGCCACAAAGATGTGAAAAACTGTCAGTGATGGCTCATGTAACTAGTAATTTGTTTATTTAGTTGGTCTTAGTGAGGAATGGTATAAATCATTTTTTTTTTTTTTTTTTTTTTTTTAAAGCATGGTGGGAGAGAGAGAAAGGGACTGAATTATGTACGTGGCTTTGCCTTTCTTGGGTGGCCATTGTATTTTGTACTTCTGTATTAACTTTCATCAAATAATCACACAATGCTTTACCAAGTTGTAACTGACTTCCAGCCTTTCTGTGATGTAGCAAATTTTATCACTCCTGATTTGCATATGGGGTGGGGAAGTGAGTCTCAATGAGGTTGACTTGTCCAAGGCCGTGCAACATGGGAGCATCAGACCTAGGGTTAGCACCCAGGTCACTTAGTCCTGTATGTAACTAACTGTGAAGAAATACACTGTTTTCATGCATGTCACTTAACACCCTGGGGCCTCTTTCTCCGTCTTCAACATGCATACGTAATACGCACACACAATAGGAGTTTGTTTCTGTAGAAATTTGAAAATGTGTACTTAAATGTTGTTTGAAATATTCTGTATATGTTGAAAAAAGTGAGAACAGCACTGCATCCAAGAGAGCAAACCTCTCGCTTGTGTATCCTGGTTCTGCTGTCTTCAAAAGACTGAGATCTAGGACCCAGGGGCTAGAGATGTTAGGGGCATATTTTACTTCAGTTTTTGCCTGTCATCACTGTGCACCCTCCTTACAGAGTTTGATGCATGGCTGACCAGTATCACAGCTAGTTGACATGCTAAGTCCATGTATAGTGATTTCACGTTAAACTCAGGGGTTGAGAAAAATACATAATGTTATATCAGTATTTGCTGCATATTAATGAAGCAAAATTCCTTTTGTGTTTTCTATAGTAAGCATAGGAAATTACAGGGCAGTAAATCCCAAACTACTTCTCTGCTAAAATATAGTCCAAACTAAGAGGTGTGAGAACCTATGTTCAAGGAAATGCTATGAACAAACTACTTATCTAATGCAAAACACTGACAAATTTAAGGGTGACATATGTATCCTGGTAGTTTAGCCAGTTACTAAGGTGCCTTGGGGCATCTTAAATGTCGGATGTTTTGGCACTTCACATACAACTGTGGATTTACTAAACCACATCAATTGCTGTTTATGCAGTAGACTATATATGTGGTGAATTGCAAGGAGTAGACAATGTTTGAAAATGTCACAACCAAACTAGCATAGGCAGTTGAGGATTGAAAATGGTAAAATGTCCAATGCTTAGAGCAAGGAGAATATATTTGGAAGGTGGGTTCTTTCCTTTTTTTCCTCACTTTTCTTTCTTTTCCTTATTCCAGTTTTCTTCAATGTTCTATGTCTTTTTCAGTGTTGCTCACACCCTCTCTTCTCCTTTTGTCTATCTTGAGTTCTTTATCATAAAATCTCTCCTCTCTTCTGGTATGTCTACACTGCCCACGTTACAGCGTGGCTGCTGTAGTCACGCTTTATCGCCGGGGAGAGGTCTCCCAGCGATTTAAAAAAAAATAAAATAAAATAACCACCCCGAGTGAGGGGTGGTAGCTTTGCACTGTCTATACTGGCGCTTTTCAGCACTAAAACTTTTGTCATTCAGGGATGTGAAAAAAAGTTTTAATGTTGAAAGTGGCAGTGTAGACACAGCCTTCCCTTTTCCCTTCAGTGCCCTCCCTTGCCTTCAGCTCCCAGTTTTGCAGCATTCCTGAGGTTCAGCTTTTTCAGCCCCATGATTGTATAATTGTGGCCAACAGTTTCCTTGTCTTTAAGAACAGAGGCTGAGCCATGGTTCTGTCACCTTCTGCTCCAACTTCACTCCACACTTCTCAATCTGATCTTGATTTGTAGTGTTGCTCCTTCCCTGCTCCCTCATCACAGAGAGTTTAGAACCAGATGTGTTGGCTCCTCAAGTCTGTGCTTACACAAATGTGGCAATAGTGCTGTGGCTGACTATTAAGTGAACGTTTTACTGCTACAAATAGTGACCACTTCAGTGTGCGCTGACACTGCTGATTTTGTCAACATGATCTTACAGTGTTTGACAGCTGCTGCAGAACACTCATTTGTTAAAAGAAAAGGAGTACTTGTGGCACCTTAGAGACTAACCAGTTTATTTGAGCATGAGCTTTCGTGAGCTACAGCTCACTTCATCGGATGCATAGCATATCGTGGAAACTGCAGAAGACATTATATACACACAGAGACCATGAAACAAAACTTCCTCCCACCCCACTCCCCCGCTGGCAACAGCTTATCTAAAGTGATCATCAAGTAGAGCCATTTCCAGCACAAATCCAGGTTTTCTCACCCTTCCCCCCCCCCCCCACACACACACATACAAACTCACTCTCCTGCTGGCAACAGCCCATCCCCCTTTGAAACCCCTCTTTATAATGTGCATGATAATCAAGGTGGGTCACCTCCAGCACTAATCCAGGTTTTCTCACCCCCCCCCCCGCGCACACCCCCCCCTCCAAAAACCACACACACAAACTCATTCTCCTGCTGGCAACAGCTCATCTTACAATGTGCACAGCAATAATCCAAGTTTAACCAGAACGTCTTGGGGGGGGGTTTGCAGGAAAAAAACAAGGGGAGACAGGCTACCTTGCATAATGACTTAGCCACTCCCAGTCTCTATTCAAGCCCAAATTAATAGTATCCAATTTGCAAATGAATTCCAATTCAGCAGTTTCTCGCTGGAGTCTGGATTTGAAGTTTTTTTGCTTTAAAATAGCGACCCTCATGTCTGTGATTGCGTGACCAGAGAGATTGAAGTGTTCTCCGACTGGTTTATGAATGTTATAATTCTTGACATCTGATTTGTGTCCATTTATTCTTTTACGTAGAGACTGTCCAGTTTGACCAATGTACATGGCAGAGGGGCATTGCTGGCACATGATGGCATATATTGTTGTGGACTTCGCCAGCTCCTGCTCCCCAAAATTATTGTTCGATTTCTTGGTTAGTGTGCTTTTATGTTTCTAATCTTAGAAGGCCGACAATTAATTATCTTTAAAATGTATCAGTTTGACCAGAAAATAACCAACAGCAAATTTTAACTTCAGAAGTTAGTACACTGTACCAAGGAGCCTGCTTTATGAATGCCTCTTAGTAATAATCAGAAGAAATAGTGCACTATATTTTTCAGTGGCATGCTGAAGGAAAACATTCCAGACAAAACAGACCTGGAATTTGAATTTTGCATTAGTAAGGGAAGCAATAAAGCAATGGATACACTAAATTTATTTTCTCATGTTGAAAATATAAATTTTATGTTAGTTTACAACATAATTTTTGCATGTGTGAGGGCTGCTTTTATTTGATTTACACTGGTGTTGATAAACCCATGTTAGTGAGTGTCTGCCTGTGCTGAGACCTTTTTGTGTAGAGGAGAAATTTGGGAAGAACAAGGCATTTGCAACTGGTCTGTGAGACACCTTCATTTAATTTAGTAGAAAAAGCAGTTTTTATACAATTAGATTTTAATCTGCTCTTCCAAATTCTTAATTTGTACTTATTTTAGCTTCGTTTTATTGCTACGCTTGCTCAGTTTCAAAGAGACGGAATTTAGATAAATGTCCAAATAAATAACATAGAGCATGCTTGTATGATGTGTGTGTTTGGGTTTTTTTTTTTTTTTTTTTTAAATGTAGTACAGCTCTGGAAAAATATTCTGTAACAGATGATACTCTATTTCTTTGCTTATCTACCTGGAAAAGTTTGATAGCATTTTAAAAGTAGACCTTTAATTCCTGGTGGATTACAGTAGAATTCTTATTCAATTCTGTTCACATACTGTATCTTCCAAAATAATGTATCCAGTTTAAATATTTTCTACAACAATTATGAATGGAACTAATAATAAACAACAGCAAGGGATGTTTTAAATTTTCAAATAAACGGATCATTGAAAGTATTTTAAATGGAAATAAAAACTCTTTCCTTCAAATACTCTTTACTCTAATTTGTCTTTTTCTTTTTAAAAGAGGGTGTTTAGAGGGATTAAAACTTCTGGTCCCTAGACATGATACCGTTTAAACAGTGTAAAACAGTGCATCATAAACACTGCCTGATATCGGACATCGTTACCAGACCTAGTCTTGACCCATCTCTGGATTATTTAGTTTTGAAGAATTAGTTCTGCTGTGCAGTGTGCATTGTGTACACTTTTTTTGGTTTGTTTTTTTGCACAGACTTTTTTTTGGATGTAGCTATTTTTGAAAGACCATTTTCAGTCTTAAGACCTACTAGTATAACAATCAGAAATGGATATTGTACTCTGATGTCCAGAATGCTGTTGAAAGAAATAGTGCAAAATCTGTTGGTTTTAAAGTATATGATAGATATCTTTTGTTTTATAACTGAATAGTGTGGTGGTTTTTTTGGGGTGGGCGGGGGGGGAGGGTCTGGGAGGCATTGGTACAAGAATGATGTGCTTTCAACTATCTTGACCTTGAATGGCTGACTAGCAGAAATCCAAAAATGTGTTTACTAGTGGTACTGCTAATATATCAAATTTAGGAGTTTGAAACAAATGTTTCACAGTTTTGTTTTATTTAATTGGAAAATAAGTACCGTTCTATTGGACCAATTTCAAAGAGCCTTCCAAACTGTGCCTGCAAACATTGTTCATGCATCTGGTTGCTTATGAAAAATGGTTAATTGTGCAGATTGTGCCCGTAACTGTATGCACAAATTTGGCTCCTCTGAGAAATTTGGACTTCTGTTCTAAAACAGTAACCTAATAGCCTGGAGGGTTGTACCTTTTTTAAAGAGTTAATTTTTTTTCAGGCTTTTTGTTCTGCATTATCTTTTCTTTAAAAAAAAAAAAATAAAAAATTGAGCTTTGTACCTGATCACAGTACATGATGAGGGCTTCTAGGTGCTATGGTAATACAAATAATCAATAATAAATGTATCTTATATTGGTTGCTGTAAGTGTCCCTTACCTACTTATCATATATTTTGTAAATGTGAATTAACTGTACATCCTAGAGTTGGATGTTGTCAAAAGATTATAGAGAGAAAAGCAGACTAAAACAAAAAGTCTGAACATTTTAACAATGTGATACTACTTGGCTTGTTTTATGCCCACTTAGATTTATATGCTGGAGTGGGAGGAGGGACCAGGCCTAAAAATCTCTTCCCCCCCCCCCCCTTCACCTTTTTATGGCTTATCCCCACCCTTCACACCTGCCTTCATGCTCCTTCTGTCACCTTCTTCCATGCCTAAAGAACTGAATGGAAATGGAGTGGAACCCCCTTCCCCATTCTGGTATGTGAAGCTTCTATCCACTCCAAGCAAGCTGTGAACTGCTGATAACTTGAAGTTTTTTCTTTTTGTTGGTGGTTCTTAATGTTCTTTCCCCGTACCTTGTATCTTCTCTATCTATTCCGTTCTGAATTTTTTGTGCGGTGGGGAAACTCTTTATTTTGTGTCTTATACAGTGCCCAACACACTCTTTTTGGCTAAAAATAAGTAAGAGACCATTCAGGACTTAACTATGTTTGTGAAATAAAACCACGTGAACTAACAATGTTGAGAATCCTGTGATTTTTGTAGTTGCCTTTACAAACTGATGAAAGTTGGAATAAAAGTGGATTAGAAGTGAACTGTTAATTTGATTTCCAGTTGATAGCTCTACACTGGACTGCTGCTGTCTCTGATTTCACTTTTTTAAACACTGTTTTACAGCCAAGTTAAAAATAATTCTTTTACACGTGGGAAATATTGAAGTAATTAAACACATTTGGGTTTTATGCATAATTTTTCTAAAATTAACTGTCTTTTTCACACTAATCTTTCTTGTCTCTAATTGGGTTGAAATGTGTGAAAGGGAAAAAAACTTTGATAGGGAACTATTTTTCAAAGAGTAGCTTAATGACTGTATACATACAGGTGTTATTAGCTATGGTTTTGAAAAAACTTCTCTGTTAACAGGAACAGTAGCTTTTGTATTAATATCTGTTGCATAAGTTTGAGTAAAAACCTGTTATTTCCAGATTGCTGTAGCTTTCATTCATGTGAAAAACTTAGACATGTCTCATTTGAGGATCAAATACTGCATCATTTCAGGAATGAAGGGAAAAATTCAGGTTCTGTAATCAGCATGTCAATCACAGTAGATTTTCCTTCCCATATCTTCAGAAAGTTACATCACATTGTTAGATACATTTATATTGGATTTGGTTAGTTTTTGCTATTTTTTTGATTGCATAGCAAAGAGCAGTCTATAGCAGTATTCCCTAGCCTTTTCAGTCCTTTAACCTGTCTCTAACAAATATAACCAACAAATGCCCCATTTACATGATAAACCATACTATAACATGTCTAATATTAGGAATAGATACAAAATAATCAATGTATCACAATATTGTTGTAGTTGAGTTATTGCAGTATAATGAAACCAGTGGTTGAAATCTTTAGACCAGTGAGTCTCAGCCATGGGTCTGGGGCTCCCTGAGGGGCCCAGAGCAGGTTTCAGGGAGTCCGTCAAGCATGCCGGCCCTGGCTTTTATATACAGAAAAACAGCTGTTATGGAATTTTTATAACATGTTGGTGGCAGGGGGCAGGTTAAAAAGAAAAAAGCCCTGCTTTAGACTATATCATCAGTTCTTCTGATTACCATGTTATTTAAGAACAACGAGGAGTCCTTGTTAAATTTGTTAAAAATTAACAAATTTATTTGGGCATACGCTTTCGTGCGATATAATCCACTTCATCAGATGCATGGAGTGGAAAATACAGTAGCAGGTATAAATATACAGCACATGAAAAGATGGGAGTTGCCTTTCCAAGTGCGGGGTCAGTGCTAACGAGGCCAATTCAGTTAGGGTGGAAGTGGCCCATTCCCAACAGTTGACAGGAAGGGGTGAATATCAACAGAAGGAATAACGAGGAGTCCTTGTGGCACCTTAGAGACTAACAAATTTGTTAGTCTCTAAGGTGCCACAAGGACTCCTCGTTGTTTTTGCTGATACAGACTCACATGGCTACCACTCTGAAACACAGGGAAAATTACTTTTCGTGATGCTAACTACGCCAATTCAATCAAAGTGGATGTGGCCCATTCCCAGCAGTTGACAAGAAGGTGTGAGTATCAACAGAGGGAAAATTATTTTTGTAGAGACCTATCCACTCCCAGTCGTTATTCAGGCCTAATTTGATGGTGTCCAGTTTGCAAATTAATTCCAGTTCTGCAGTTTCTCGTTGAAGTCTGTTTTTGAAGTTTTTTTGGTTGAAGAATGGCGACTTCTAAGTCTGTTATTGAGTGTCCAGGGAGATTGAAGTGCTCTCCTACTGGTTTTTGAATGTTACAATTCTTGATGCCTGATTTGTGTCCATTTATTCTTTTATGTAGAGACTGTCCGGTTTGGCCAATGTGCATGGCAGAGGGGCATTGCTGGGACACGATGGCATATATCACATTGGCAGATGTGCAGGTGGACGAGCCCTTGATGGTGTGGCTGATGTGGTTAGGTCCTATGATGGTGTCCCTATGCGGACAGAGTTTGCAATGGGGTTTGTTGCAGGGGTTGGTTCCTGGGTCAGTGTTTCTATTGTGTGGTGTGTAGTTGCTGGTGAGTATTTGCTTCAGGTTGTGGGGCTGTCTGTAAGCGAGGACTCGCCTGTCTCCCAAGATCTGTGAGAGTGAGGGATCATCCTTCAGGATAGGTTGTAGATCCTTGGTGATGGGCTGGAGAGGTTTTAGTTGGGGGCTGTAGATGATGGTTAGTGGCGTTCTGTTACTTTCTTTGTTGGGCCTGTCCTGTAGTAGGTGACTTCTGGGTACTCTTCTGGCTCTGTCAATCTGTTTCTTCACTTCAGCAGGTGGGTACTGTAGTTTTAAGAATGCTTGATAGAGATCCTGTAGCTGTTTGTCTCTGTCTGAGGGATTGGAGCAAATGTGGTTGTATCTGAGGGCTTGGCTGTAGACAATGGATCGTGTGATGTGGTCTGGACGAAAGCTGGAGGCATGTAGGTAAGTAGAGCGGTCAGTAGGTTTCTGGGGTGGCCCCACAGTATGCTAACATTTTTATGGCTGACTTAGAATAACGCTTCCTCAGCTCTCATCCTCTAGCGCACCTACTCTACTTGCGCTACATTGATGACATCTTCATTATCTGGACCCATGGGAAGGAGGCCCTTGAGGAATTGCACCTGGATTTCAACAATTTCCACCCCACCATCAACATGAGCCTGGATCAGTCCACACAAGAGATCAACTTCCTGGACAATACAGTTCAAGTAAGCGATGGTCACATAAACACCACCCTATACCAGAAACCTGCTGACCCAGGAACCAACCCTCTGTTGATACTCACACCTTCTTGTCAACTGCTGGGAATGGACCACATCCACTTTGATTGGATTGTCCTCGTTAGCACTGACCCCCACCCACGTGGTAGGGCAACTCCCATCTTTTCATGTGCGGTATAGTTATACCTGCTTACTGTATTTCCCACTACATGCATCTGATGAAATGGGTTATATCCCACGAAAGCTTATGCCCAAATAAAATTGTTAGCCTCTAAGGTTTCACAAGGACTCCTCGTAGTTTTTACTGATACAGACTAACATGGCTACCCCTTTGAAACATGTTCTTTAAGTGGTGCACACGTTTGTTCATGGCAGAAACCCTAAGCATTTCCCTACGTAAGTCAATAGGAACAACTTTTCTCTAACAGTAAATGTAAGAGACTTCTTGCATTTTTAAATTCTGGGTTGCACAGAGTAGGAAGCTTCATTGTGTTTCCACAAACAGTTTGCACAGTTTTCCTGGTTAACTTTTATAATATGGGACTAACTAGAAGTGACTTTTCTAGTCTCAAGTCTCAGAGAAAATTCCTGACCCTGGTTGGTATTTTGGCCCAAAATGTAATTATGCTGGAAGCTGCTTGAAATTTATTTCCCCATCCTCTGCAGTGGAGCCAAAGGTATTTCATAAAAACCTAAAAGAGAATAAGCCAGATGATTCCAACTGTGCAAATGCTAACTGATAACATTTGATCTGCACATAACTAATTTCATCCTTCCAGCCAATTCATCTAATCTTTAGAAGTTACTGATTGAAAAGAGAAGGTCTGTGAATTACTGCTCCTAATAGAGATTTGATTTTATCTGTAGATCTGTGATAGAGGTCAATACCACATCTTCAGATACTTTGGATCAAACAGCTGGGTAGCTCTTTAAAGGAATTATATGAGTTCTTAGTCTTGCGTGGTATTGTCTACCTACTATGTCTCGCTATTACTTTTATTGAATGAATTGCTGTGCTCCTCTCTCTTCCGCACAAGTGTCCCCATGAGGCAAGAAGTTCTCTGGCTTACTATACATGGTATCCAAACACATGCTTTCTGAGACACTCATAAGTCAAAAAAGAACAAACTTTAGCTTATTTAGCATATATTGACTTATATTATAAACAAATTAGCTTTCAACCTCAAAATTTTTGCCTAATGATGGATAAAAGCTCGATGAGATCCTATTTCATTTTGCTTTTTTATTTTTACAGTTTAATTTGATTCGTGTGTCAATAGTAAAATATAAAGAACAGTAAGTTATAAATCACCAGTTTGTACTATAATGATTTACAGTTCACAGAAGCAGTTTGTAAGTATTCTGTATTTACTTTTGTGAGCTTAAGAAAATCCACAACGAATATCAAATAGTTTAGGAGAGTACTGTTTTAAATAGCAAAGCAGAAAGAATTTGGAAAAATCTTGTTTTGTTGTTTTCTCATTAAACCTTCTTCTGGTCTCAAGTCCGTGTCTTAGCACTTTGTGCAAAATTATTTTGGGGTTTTAGCTGTCTTTGAAGTGTGTCTTTCATATATCTTTAGGAAAGTCCTCTTTTCCTTCTCTCCCTGAAGTAGTTGGCCTATGAATTGCTCTTTGTGTGTGCCCCATATGTTTCTCTCCCTTCCCAGGCTGCACAGTACCTTGACTATACTGTGGCATCCTCAGCAAAAGACAGGCTACCAATGCCGGCTTCTTTGCCTTCTCTTCAGAGACAACACACTGTGTAATTGCCCCAAGTGTGAGTTACCACACGGATCATTCTAAGAAAGACCATTTTATTCTCAAGGAAAAAGCATTACAGAAAAAATATTAAAATCAATAAAAGAACATAAACACATGCTAATAAGTTTTCCAGAGATTTCTCCAACTCCAAGATGGGCGCTGGCAGGTGAAGAGCAGTCCTTCAAAACCCCTCCCAGGGTTTTCTTGTAGTTTCAAGTTCATAACACCCTTTGCTCAGAAGAACGACGCCAGTGACTGAGGACTTGTCTACACTACCAAGTTTTGTCGCCAAAACTGCCATTTGTTGACCCAAATAATGAGTGCATACACACTGCGAGGTGACCTTTGTTGGGGAAAATGCCCAGATTTGGCGACAAAATACATCCACCATGAGAGATTTCTTTTTTTCCTCTACGTTTTTATCGACAAAGTGGCAAGTGTAGAAACCATGCTTCATTTCGTCGCTTTAATTGGCTTCCAGGAGGTTTCCCCACAATGCCCATCCTGACTGCTCTGGTCAGCAGTTTGACCTCCACTGTCCTGCAGCCAGCTAAACAACCATCCATTCCTCCCCCTTAAAAGCCTCGGGAATTTTTGAAATTCCATTTCCTGTTTGCTGGGCGCAGAGAGGTCTCATCGCATCTTTCCAGGTGACCATGGTGGGTTATTGCAGCAAACACTCTCCCGCTTGGACCACTGCAGAGTTGTTGGATCTGCTCAATATAAGGGGAGAGGAAGCTGTGCAGTCCCAGCTGTGCTTGGGCCATAGGAATTAGGATACTTATGGGCAGATTTCTCGAGGTTTGTGCGAAAAGGACTATGATCGGGACATACTGCTGTGCAGAGTGTAGATTAAGGAGCTGAGGCAGGCGTACCATAAGGGGAGGGAGGCAAACCGTCGCTCAGGTGCTTCACCTAAGATCTGCTGGTTCTATAAGGAGCTGGATGCTATCCTTGGTGGCGACTCCATCTCCAAGAGCCCCGTGGATACTTCAGAGGGCATGGAGGCAGTGGAAAGAGGACCTAACCCGGAGGACAAAGTTATTGATGAAGAGATGGAGTTCGATGAGGATGTGCAGCTCCCAGCGAGGTCACCTGGTGGGGCAGGCAGCCAGGAACTTTTCTTCACTCCAGAGGTGTCTAGCCAGTCTCAGCGGTTGCTCTCCGGTGAGCAAAAAGCAAGAGATCTGAGACTCCTGGTAAGTGACTGTGGCTTGTGTAGTGCGGAGGTGGGTTCAGGGCAAAGAAATGTGGGAGGCTGGCTGTGTTTCTGTGAGCTGGACGTTTTCTTGTGCAGCTAATCAATATGGCGGAACAGGGTGTTGATGCCTGCTGAGATCTCAGGGGAATCCTTCAGAGAGATCTCCAGGAAAGCTTCCTGGGAGTACTCAGCAATCCTCTGGAGAAGGCTCTGTGGCAGAGCAGCTTTGTTCCTTCCCCCATTGTAAGAAACTTTCCTGCGCCATTCTGCAATCACTTGTGCTGGGACCAAAGCGGCACACAGGCGAGCAGCATAGGGAGGAGGGGGGAAGCCACAAGCATGGAGTAGATGTACCCTTGTTTCCCTGCTTACCCTTAGCAGTGAGATGTCTGCCAGAATTACCCCTGCCTGTGGACAAGTGTGGGAGAATTTTAGAATTTGTTCCCTAGAATGCTGCCCCACTACCCTTGCAAAGAGTGTACTCTTTTCCCTCTCCCCTCCCCCTCACAAACACTCACCATGCTTTGGGTGTTCGCAGAGATGTGTGCCTGGCTAGGGTCAGTGAGAAAGTGATGGCAGTGTTGTGAAAGGTGTATTTAACTGAAATGTTTCAATGCTGTGGGTGAATTTAGCAATCCTGTTTCTGTGCATTGTCCCCTGTACTTCACCAGATGTGGCCTTCAGGAACACCCCAGGCACCCCGGCCAAGTGTCTCCATCAGATAAAAAAGTGCCCAAGATGCAGCGAAGAAGACATGTTCCGGGAGGTCCTGCAGTGCTCCAGTGCAGAAAAAAAGGAAGGAGTGCTGGGAAGCCGAATGGCAGTACACAAAAGAGAATCTCACGTTTAAGGATGCTACTCAGTGGATGATTAAAGTAATGGAGGAGCGAACGTAGATGCTGACGACTTTAATAATGCTGCAGACTGAGCAGATCAGTGCTTGACCTCCACTGCAGCACATTCAGAATTTCTTTTCCATGCCCCTCCTCCACAACTCCGCCTGCACATTCCTTTCCACTTTTCGGGACTTCTTGGCTTCCCCTTCACTCCACCTCCTTGGACAACTTTCACAATGATAGCTGGACCTACACACAGCTGTGAAAGTCTGCCCTTCCCTGGTTCCTCCTTTCCCGCCAAGCATGTGTGTGTTTGTGTGCGCTGTTTCTTGTGCAATAAAAGCAAACTTTTATAATGGTAAATCATCTTTTATTTTTTTTCTACAGGGTGAGATTTCAGGCACTGCCAATACATGCAGAGGCATTTTTATCACTTTATTACAGGAATATAAGGCCACAAATGTCACCATTGCCTCCTAGGAAAAGTACATGTAATGTAAAATTAAAGCAGACAGACAGAGATGTGTGTTACTGGTGGTCACTGTCAAAGTGCTGCCTCAAAGCCTCCCTGATTCGAATAGCCCCCCTCTGGGCTCTGACAGCTTCACAGAAATTAAGTAATGTACAATACGTGACTATGACCATAGGAATATTATCCCCAGTGCGGTCCAACCTGCCATAAAGGCATCACCAGCGCGCCTTTAATCTGCCAAAGGCACAGTCAACTGTCATCTGGCACCTACTGAGCTTGTGGTTGAACTGCTCCTTACTGCTGTCCAGGTGTTCAGTGTAAGGTTTCATGAGCCGTGGCTGTAAGGGGTACGCTGGGTCCCTCAGGATCACTATGGGCATTTCAACACCCCCCACTGTAAACTTCTGGTTAGGAAAGAAAGTCCCCGCTTGCAGCTTTCTGAAGATGTGTGGGTCATTCACGGATATCAACGTGGGGTGGTCTGGGAAGGTGCAACACCCATGGTGATCCACAAGTACCTGCAACACCATGGAGAAGTACCCCTTCCTATTGATGTACTCTGTCGCAAGGTGTTCTGGTGCCAAAATTGGAATATGTGTGCCATCTATTGCCCCTCTACAGTTAGGGAAACCCATTTCTGCAAAGCCGTCCACTAATTCATGCACATTTCCCAGAGTCACTGTCCTTTGTAGCAGGATGCGAATTATTGCCCTGCACACTTGAATTAATGCAGCCTCAACGGTCGACTTCCCCACTCCCAATTGATTTGTGATCAACTGGTAGCAGTCTGGAGTTGCCAACTTCCATACAGCAATTTCCACACGCTTCTTTACCAGGAGGGCAGCTCTCATTCTGGTGTCCTTGAGCCGCAGGTCTGGGGCGTGATCTGCGCACGATTCCGGGAAGGTGGCTTTCCAAAAGTTCTGTAGCCACTGCTCGTCATCCCACACCTGCATGACAATACGATCCCACCATTCAGTGCTTGTTTCACGAGCCCCAAAACAACAGTCTACCCTATGCACCTGCTCTGTGAATGCCAAAAGCAATCTAAAGTTGCTCCTATCCATATCACTCAGAATGTCGGGCACCTGCAAGTCTTCCTCAGTTAAGAATTTCACGATTAACTGCACTGCCAGCTGCGATGTCTTCATGACTGTTAACAGAGCACAGGAGAGGAGTGCGGTACCCATCCCTTTTCACAAAGATGCCGGGGTGCACAGCAAAGAAGGGCTATTGAAAAAATGCCGCGAATGAAAGCCAGAAGCCTATGGAGTGTTGGGACAGAAAGCAATGAATCACGGGACATTTAGCACTTTCCCAAGATGCGCCGCCATCTGCTCCGTCGTCCCACAATACCTAAAAAGAAAAGGAGTACTAGTGGCACCTTAGAGACTAACCAATTTATTTGAGCATAAGCTTTCGTGAGCTACAGCTCACTTCATCGGATACATTCAGTGGAAAATACAGTGAGAAGATTTATATACGCACAGAACATGAAAAAATGGGTGTTCTCATACACACTGTAAGGAGAGTGATCACTTAAGATGAGCTATTACCAGCAGGAGAGCGGGGGGAGGAGAGGGAGAAAAACTTTTGTAGTGATAATCAAGATGGGCCATTTCCAGCAGTTAACAGGAATGTCCGAGGAGCAGTGGGGAACATGGGGAAATAGTTTTACTTTGTGTAATGACCCATCCACTCCCAGTCTCTATTCAAGCCTAAGTTAATTGTATCCAGTTTGCAAATTAATTCCAATTCAGCAGTCTCTCTTTGGAGTCTGTTTTTGAAGTTTTTTTGTTTTAATATTGCGACCTTTAGGTCTGAGATCGAGTGACCAGAGAGATTGAAGTGTTCTCCGACTGGTTTATGAATGTTATAATTCTTGACATCTGATTTTGTGTCCATTTATTCTTTTACGTAGAGACTGTCCAGTTTGACCAATGTACACGGCAGAGGGGCATTGCACATCACATCAGCCACACTATCAGAGGCTCGTTTACCTGCACATCTACCAATGTGATATAAGCCATCATGTGCCAGCGATGCCCCTCTGCTGTGTGCGTGGTTTTCTTCCCCTCTCGCCCCCCGCTCTCCTGCTAGTAATAGCTCATCTTAAGTGATCACTCTCCTTACAGTGTGTATGAGAACACCCATTTTTTCATGTTCTGTGTGTATATAAATCTCCTCACTGTATTTTCCACTGAATGCATCCGATGAAGTGAGCTGTAGCTCACGAAAGCTTATGCTCAAATAAATTGGTTAGTCTCTAAGGTGCCACTAGTACTCCTTTTCGTTTTGCGAATACAGACTAACACGGCTGCTACTCTGAAACCACAATACCTAGTGACCGAATGACTGACTGTGGGATAGGTACTCACAGTGCATTGCTCACACTGTTGTTGATGGTGCCCCCACTGTGGACGTGATCTGTTGACAGAGGGAGCAAGTGTGAACACAAAATTGCGATTTTTATTTTGTTGATTTTTGGGTCCGCATCATTGTTGTTGACACAAATTGGTAGTGTAGACATGGCCTGAAAGTCATTTGTCCTATTTGGTCTGTTGAAGAGACCTTGAATAGGTAATCATCCAGACAATGGTTTTCTGCTCAAGAGGCATCTTCAAAAGGATGGATTTGGAGGTGTCATTTGCATTCCCTCACCAGTGATTTTCTAGGGAAATCCACTTCACATGTATTGTCCCAAAAGGTCTGCTGAAGTTCCTAATACTAATACAGAGATTGCATTAATCCTGTCTTCCACCTGAAAAATAGTCGATGCAATTCCACAAGAGTACATAGCCATTTGTATTTTTAACACAGTCCACTTCTAAAATACTTAATTTAGTAAGGTGTCACTAAATTCCGTAAGATTTGTCCAGTATATTGCAGGATATTCTCATCTGTCACATCTACTTCTAAAGGAAAAACAGAGTATGAACTTGTTCCGTACCAATCCTCTTGCGGTGTTCTTAACTAGAAAGAATTTCCATAACCCGCGTTTATAAATATTTTATTTCAATAGGTTCATTTGTTTAGTTTTATAGCACTATTCATAATATTGTATATGCCTTCCATCTTCTAATGGGATTGCTTTGTTGTTGGTTTAAAAATCCATTGAGCTTGCTCAAAGAAGCAAAGCTTCCTGGCTCTGAAGCCTGGAAATATTTTCCATATTTGCACCAATTTTAGGAATTCTTAAACCAGGAAAAAGGCTTGCCTTGTACCTAAATATCATCAAACTCTTTGATGTATTTAGACTGAGTTCACTGGCAGTCTGTGTAGTGGGCTGATTTGTGGGGGTGGGTGTATATATATACTCACTCACTCACTCTCTTGCTCTCGGTCTCCTAAAACTTTCCATATAACTGGGGAATAATTTTATATATATATATATATATATATATATATATATATATATATATTATTCCCCAGTTATATAGAAAGTGAAAATAGATGTATTTTTTTTGTCCAGTGATATTTCAACTTTCGCTTGGAAAACTTGTGCTAGTGTTGTATATTTAGTAGGGGGTTGGAGTACAATATCTGTACAAAGGAAAAATAGGGGAGGGGGAGACTTTATATGTCCCCCCCTCCTGGTTCCCCATCTCAAGTGAATCTTTTCTATCAGTGAGAAGTCAGGAGGCCAAGCTGCAAGCAATCTTTTCTCTTCTCCCCGCTTCCTCTGAGCTGTTGGGCTGCAAAACACTGGTAATTTCAAAATTACAGCAATGACAACTGATCTTTTCCTTTTTGCCTCCCATTGCTGTTGAAAATAAAAGAAATAGTCCTGAAGAAACAATGTGTAGTATTTACTTGTCCAAGAGGGAGTGGGAGGTGGAAGGAACAGTGTTGGCAGTCATTCTTGGGCAGTAAACTAATAATGGAAGACATAGCTCTGTCTCTATAAAAACCTGGTCAAGGATGAATACCTCTCTGTGGCTGCAGAATAGGCATTTTAGTTAGACTGTGTTTCACCAGGCCATTGTGGTATCTGTTTTGCGAGACCTATGAAATCAGTGGTAATTTAAACAATTTAGAGATGACTGAACGGTGCTACTATAGTTATAGTTTGTGTCGGCAACAAATGATGAATTAGGAAGATGTGATTATTTGCATACCTGTGAACTTGTATCTAAAATACAAAAAATAGACAGGTACATAATGTATAGAATACTGTATTGTAGATATACCTAGAGCTTTGTAAAACGCTTCAGGATTTAAAGTCTCTGTTCAGAAGGATTTTTAGTATAGCCCGGACAAATTTAAAAGACCAACAGTTCGGATATAAGATTGGAGAGACAAAGATGGTGAGAATAAACATTACTGGAATCTTAGAATTTTTTCCATATTACTTTAGGTAGTAATTGTAGATTTTATATCTTCTTCTAGACTCGCAAAATAGAAATACTATATTGAACAGCATTTGAATACTTAATATTTGCTTTATATATTTCTGTAGACAATAAGAAAGGAACAGGCAGGCTTATCTACAAAATGAGCAACTTAACATTAGAAACAGAGTACTATCTAGATCTGTGTATGTGTGTAATGTGTTCTTAATATAATCAGACAATAAAATGTCGTCTCAGTGTCTAGGATTCAGAGCCTCTATGTTTCATGTTTCATAATTTATACTTCATTGTCATTGCCTTATTTTGCTTTGCAAACTAACAAAGACTAATGATACTGATACATTTCTGTGGCCAAATTCCAGCCTTCGCAGGCTTTGAGATGCTGTTAGGTATATGTTAATTATACAAACCCAACATTGATATGGGCAAGGTGGGTAAGGTAACAGCTCTTGGTGAGAAAGAGAGAAGTTTTCGAACCACACAGAGCTCGTTTTCAGGTCTCGGAAAGGAACTCTCAGCTGTGTCACAGCAAAACGCAAGGTGGAACTGATTGTTTAGCCCAAGTTGTTAGTACATACTATAAGGGACAGAGTGGCCCATTAACACCTCTGCTGTCAGAAGAGAAAAAGAGCGGGTTAGTGCATTACAGATTGTTTATAATAAACCGTAAATCCAGTATCGCTACTTCAATCTATGATTTTTGGTGTCTAGCAGAGTAATGAATTTAAGCTCCTATGCTCATCTTTTGAAAGTGTTGTGCAAGTTTCTTTGAGGATAAGGACAGATAGGTCAGATACAGAGTGATTGCTTTGCACAGTGGGCATACATTTGTTCCATGTGCAGATTATTTTTATAAAGGGCAAGAAGAAATCTGGGTGAGAGATTGGTTTCGGGTTTGAACTAAAGCTGCCCCTCTGCTGTGCCCAGAATGCACTCTGCAGATCTAGCCACAGAAGACCAAAGAGGCAAACAGTGGGGAAATCCAGAGAGGGGTTGCAACAGCTATGTCCCACTTGGCTGCCTCTCTTTATGTATACATGGAAGAGCAGCTTATATATAAAGAAAAACTAGTGGCTAAATTTAAAATATGAATTCTCTGAAACCTAGTTTAAATTCAACTCTTCGTTTTTCTGTTGGGAAGTTTATTTTAATATCCATAAAATATTAATGTAACTTCTAGTAAGATGCCCCAGAATTTTAGAAAATGGTAGGTAAATTTGTGGTGGCAAAGCACAGTATTTAAAAAAAAAAAAAAAAAATTTTACAGCGCTCCTGCTGAGCAGCGCTCCTGCTGAGGTGTGGTGTGGCTTTTGTGTCTCTTTCTTACACGAATCTGTATGATGGTTTTGTCTCCTATTAACACACTTAATCTGCTATTGAAAAGCATCAGTAATGATTTTCCACTTTTTGCACAAGGCTATTTTTAAAAACAGTTCCTTTAAAAAAAAAAAAAAAAATCGGCTGTACAATTTTGGCAAACAGCATGAGCCCTGCATTTGATAACAAAAGTCACAGATTGTAATGTTTTTGTTGGGGGAAGAAAAAAGTGCAATCAAAAAAAGAATTGAAATGATATAAATTAGCTTTATTGTTCAGCAAATTGCAAGAGTTAGGTAGGAATTGTAGATAAGAATAGCCCTTAGCCCTCTTAAGGATCACCAGAGACGTATGTGCATGCATGAGAAAACCAAGCCTTTGTTAGTGTCCTTTCTGAAATGGCTATTAAAATAATTACAGTAATTTATAGATTTTTTTTTCCCCCCCAATTTAAAATGAGTTCCATTTTTTTCTCATTCTTTGTCTTGATTTCCTGTTTTTTGTGGTAGCAGTTGGGTAGCCTTTGAATTATCTATACCCATTGTGAATTAGGTGTGGTATGTAAAGAACTATAATGTTTTGTGGAGATTGGAGAGGTAGTTTTGTCAGCTTTACTGTCAGGAAGACTTGGTAATAATTTTAATGTACAGTACTGTGGTTTAATGGTTAATTATAGTTTGTCATGGGACCATTTAAAATTGCTGTTTTGATTTTAAGACCTATTTTAAGATGCCTTTTAAAAAAAACCCAAACCTGTTCACAGCGATGGATTTTGCTATTATCCTTTGTTGCTTTTTATCATTTAATGTTGTATGGATATCAGAAGCAGCATTACTTAATGTGCGAGGTTTTTAAGTGGTCTTTCTTTCTGTCTTTTAATATAACTTTCATATAATTTTCTAATATATAAAATGGTCTTAAGGCAAGTTTCTGTTAATATAATTAACAGAAACCTGCCTTAAGACCATTTTATATAATTATAATTTTTTATATAATATTTTTTAACTAGCATGCTAATCTGAGAACATTCTGATTTTTTTTTTCATTAGGCAAACTTAAATCTTTTACATGGACTCTTTTAAAGCTATTTTTGTTAAATGGACAGCTTACCAAGCATTTGGACTAGGGAGAAAAATACTTTTTTCAAACATAATATAAAACATCTTAAAAGAGAGATGATAGCATATAGTGAGTGAAGTCAGGGTGTGTGGTGGTTGATCAGCCGTTTGCATTACTGTTTAGTATGTTTAATGTATTGGAGGTGGAGCACCCACGGGGGAAAATTGTGGGTGCCGAGCACCCACCGGCAGCCCCCCATCAGCACCTTTTTCTCCTGCCCGCTGACAGGCCCTGCCAATCAGTGCTTCCCCCTCCCTCCCCGCACCTCCCGCCTGCCACAATCCGCTATTTTGTGGCATGCAGGAGGTTGAGTGGGGGAGAAAGGGTGCAGCATGCTCAGGGGAGGGGGCAGGAAGAGGTGGGGTGGGGTGGAGTGGGAGTGTGGCCTTGAGGGAAGGGGTGGAGTCGGGGCAGAAGTTGAGCACCCCCCAGCACAATGGAAAGTCGGCACCTGTGACTGCAAAGCTCTCCAGGCAGGGAAGCCTTGAAAAGACCTTGCTCCCTAAGCGGGGGAAGAGGAAGAGAAAGAGAAAACTTGTTGTGTGGAATTAGGAATGGATTTTTTGGGGGGATTTTGAGTTTTATTTACAGTTTATTTTATATTAATAAACCTAGTCACAAAGGCGGGTTATTTTTGACCAAGAAAATGCTTGAAGGAATAGTTTTTATTTGAACAGTCCAAGAGGGGAAACTGAGGCAGACTGCCTGACGCATAACCCCAGGCCACAAGGAGGCGTACAGGAGACAGCTAGCCCTGTTACAGTGAGCATAGTTGGCAGGATCCTGCAGATCTCCTCCCATCAAGGAGGAAAATTGAAAGTGTGGGACTTGTCAGATGCAGAGAATGGAGGAAGCTGGTCATTTGTTGGCTGACCAGCAGCAACAGACATAGGCAGTTCTTCTGTGGAATGGAAGGTGCAGCAAAAAGTACAGACAGCAGGGTTAAAGGGCCCTGAAGAGGGGAGAAATTGGTAGCAGGGCACTGCACAGGGACTTCTGACCATAAGGGAGTGCTCAGGAGTTGGCCACCCCAGTTACACGCAGTAACCATGTTCACTGTTTTTTCCACTTAGTCCTAGCAGATAAGCATAATTATTGGTTAGAGTAATTCATAGAAGCCAACTTGCTTTTTGATCCCAAAGGGTTAAGAAATTAATTATATTTAACTATTTTGGGTTCAAAGTTAGTACAGTGTTAACACTGAAATTTGTTTCCAGTGGCTTCAATTTCTTGATTGACTCCCAAGTTTTTGATAGGAAGCAAATGGAATATCGGGCTTGAGGTCAAGTGAGGTTAATTCAAAATCTCCCATTGACTTCAATATGCTTTTGGATCAAGTGCATAGTCCTCTCCACTTGTCAGATATAGAATGTAAGGAAATTAGAGTATATATTAAGAAGTGGGGTAGCAGATAATACGCAGGAATAGTTTCGCACAGTTCAGCACAATTAGTGTAAACTACTTTTAAAAGTTTTTAGTAAATGATATTGCACTACATACATATAACAATAGAAACATCATGCATCTCTTCAGTTGTTTCTGACAAGTTATTCAACATATACTATGAACCTTTAAAGCAGAAATTTTAAAAGCATGGCTTTAATTTTGTGTCTAAAATATTCTTACATCTATTCTAATTTCACTTCAGTTTATAAAAATTGCCTTTTTGAAGCTTCTTGCTGTATGTTCTGAAAAAAAATGGACTCATTCAGTGTTAATACTTTTGTCAAGCAGATTACCAAGCTTTGCTCTCACTATCCTTCTTTGTGGCATTATAGCGAGCATTGTGATACTGTACTTAATATATTTAATTTGAGATTAGGATGGGGTTACATGAAATGTTTTCTTTAACTCCTACTTGAGCATGGATTTTTGTTCCCTCTCTCCAAACACTAAATATAATTTGGAGGAAGCTTTGCTGGATAGAAATCCTTAAACTGTATAGGGGTTGTCTTTAAAATATATTCTAGATTAAGGGTTCTTAACCTTTTTCTTTCTGAGCCCCCTCCCCCCCCCCAAACATGCTACAAAAACTCCCTGGTCCACCTGTGTCACAACAACTGGTTTTCTGCATATAAAAGCCAGGGATGGTGTTAGGGGGTAGCAAGCAGGGCAATTGCCTGGTGCCTTTGCCACAGGGCCCACGAAAGTATGTTGCTCAGGGCCCTGGGCTTCAGCCCCATGTGGTGGGGCTTCAGCTTTTTGCCCTGGACCCTAGCAAGTCTAACACTGGCCCTGCTTGACAGACCCCCTGAAACCTGCTTGTGGGCCCCCAGTTGAAAACCACTGTTCCAGATTATCTGGATGGGTCAAGTGGTTGGTAATGCAATGCAATATAGGGAGTCTTTCATCTCTAAAAGAAAAGGCATACTTGTGGCACCTTAGAGACTAACGAATTTATTTGAGCATAAGCTTTCGTGAGCTACCGTATGGTAACACCCATTGTTTCATGTTCTCTGTGTATATAAAATCTCCCCACTGTATTTTCCACTGCATGCATCCGATGAAGTGAGCTGTAGCTCACGAAAGCTTATGCTCAAATAAATTTGTTAGTCTCTAAGGTGCCACAAGTACACCTTTTCTTTTTGCGGATACAGACTAACATGGCTGCTACTGTGAAACCTTTCATCTCTAAGTCATCAGTTCACATCCAAACCTGGTCTGTAGTGACCAAAAGTATTGTAATTACCATTTGATGTCTGTTGGTGCCATTGTGTGAAATAGGTTCCTTGTAGACAGGGTTCCATACAACAAATATTTGGCATATTTTTTTCTTGTAAAGTTTTTTTTGGTTTTGGTAGATTTGTAGAGGAGGCAAGGGTGGACTGACATGCATCCAGGCCAATCCACTGTCCCACTTAAGGGTGAGGCACATTAGTGAGCAGCTGGGTAAGCTTCCGGGGAGGAGGGGAGGGCACACTGGGGTTGCTCAATTAGGAAAAACTGCGAAGAATGGGGCAGACAATCCCCAAAGCTGGTGGTTATTCTAATACTTAGATCGCCAGACTAGCTTCTACAGTTACAGGTTACACAGAAGCCATCATACTTGACTTGGGTGTCTGACTGGAAGCCAAAGGGTGGATTGCTTTGCTACACCTGTCTTATGGGTAAATGGCAGGGTAGGGGGTATCACTTTTAAAAGTGAAAAAAAGTGCTGAAGTCAAAGTAGTTTAAATATAATGAAAATGATACATTTTCAACCAAACATTTTTTCATTGAAAGTCTTATTTTCCCCTTCTGTTTGCCTCTCCCCGCCCCCATACTTGTCATGGACTTTGAAGAGTTTCTTCCAGAGGCTGTGTGCATTGTGAAGCACTTTTAGAACCCCCTGAGAAAGAGATGTCTCTTCTGTCCCTTTTGAGCATCCACCTAGAGGTGCATTGATAGCCTCAGAAAAGAGCTCTCTTTGCTGGTAAGAACCTCTGGCTGAACCCAGAGCCTTTGATTGTAGCATTAGGGTAGGAAGGTTACGAGTAATTTAAGGCATTTGGGGGTGCCCTAGGAAGGTGCAGATCGTGTGCCTATGTAAGACGTGTTTGGGCAGATCGAGGCAGTCAGATATTTCTGAAATGTGTTCCGCAACTCTTAAGAATCCCAGCCCATTTTTTTTCCTTTTTGCCAGCGCTTCATTGCTTACTTTTCACTTCACGTGTTGTTGGGTTTTTTTCCCCTCCTTGGCGAATATCTGGCACAGCTGATGTAGGAATGTAGTAATATTAATCATTTTCAAGTGTTGTGCTTCCTTCTGTGACATTATATGCATGTGTGCAAAATGGAGTATATTTTGTTGAAAATATTGAATGTAGACTATAAAAATAATAAGACATTGAATTAAATAGCATGTGGTATAAAATGCAACAATCAGTGCTAAAAAATTAATATATCCTATGTGGATAAAACACTATCATTTACCCCCAAAATCTTTGATTCATGTTCACATCGGGGGTATATCTGATCTTACATTTTATATTTTCCATTAGTCAGGTGGTTTTGGTTAGAAAGTGCTGTGTGTTGAGCACATTTGCTATTTGCTGTTTGGAAGTTCCTTGAAGAGATGGCTTGGCATAGAGATGAAAACATCCTTGTATGCTATGTTTTGAGGGTGGGGGAGTGGTGCAAAGGGACAGAGGACAGGACTGAGGTGCCTTTCGAGAACAGGATTATGGTAATCAGTTGGGCTGTGTTTGGGGGGGAAAAGGATGTACTTGGGCATACTCTAGTTGGCTTCTGCATAAGCAGAGACTTTCAATTCCCTGTGTTGCCAGAAGCCAAATATACACTTTTATATTTGTATTTGGCTAGCTTATTTGAGGACCTGTGCTTAAAAATTTAGTTCTATTTGTGTTCTCTGCCACTCCAACAAGTGTTCTGTGCAGTGGGGGATTCAGTGCTTTACCTCCTGCTAAGAATTTGAGGTCTTTGCCCAATTAATCATTAAATGTTGTCAGTCTATCATGATGTGGTTAATTATGAGCGAGACTGTATGCATTTCAGATAGTCATGACCCTTTCATGAGTAACTATAGAAACCTAAGCAACAGTAGTTATTAGCTAAAATTATGGAATTTAAAAGCATTTCAGCCTGTGAGTGTCTATGGCTAAAAATTTGCAAGTCTGAAATAACAAAGAAAAGCTTTCTAAAAACTATATAATTCTGGCTCATTTCTTTTTTAAACAGTGAAGTTATCAAGAGATACATTTCTGTTGTAGTTTATAGATTTAGCTTTATAAGGTCTCCCCTTCTTGTCTTTCTGAGGAGTTACAAAGTACTTGAGTGAACTGTTGCGGGGTACCAAACAGCACAAGCTTCAGGCTCAGCAGCAGATTCACAGTTCCTGGAATTACCCAAATAGTAACTGAAAGTCTTTTATAAGTTCCTAAAACTTATAGGATAGGAGGAAGAATACCTTTTAAAAATATGTATAAAAAATGTAGTAAATACGGTGGCTGGAACCTTGTAAAAAGCTGCAAGCAACTGTCTTCTCCTAGTGAATATAAAGGTGTCTCGCCAGAATAAATCGGAAGCTGTGGGAGAAGCTGGCCTGGCCTCTTGAAACTGCATCCCTCTGAAGAGGAGAACAGGATCTGTGGGGCCTAATTGTCAGTTTTCTCCCTATGAAGCACTGTCATCAGATTCTCTGGAGAAGAGTTTCTTTACTAGCAGGCCTGCTTGCCAACAAAAGCTCTAAGGAAGAACCTAGTCCACGACAGGTGAGGGGCAAGAAGAAAGGAGCTATAGAGTAACCTTAGTTTACATAGAGCATAAATATTTCAGAAAATAGGTGCTTACAGTATTGGTGTTCCCTCAGCAGTGATTGGTGGTGTTGGGTTTCAGGAATTTATTTTTGCAGTAATTGAGTCTCTCTAGTTCTTTATATGCCAGACACTGTCCTATTTGATGTGCAACTTAAGCCAAATATTTTCTTTACTTTTTCTTTCCTTTTGCAAGTCCGTTTACATTCAGGTGAAACATGAAGTGAGGAGAAGTGGAGCATTCTTCTATGTTCTAGGTGCAATAGCATAATACTAGATTATGGATGGCTGTTAATTCTAATCCCATGGCTTTTAATTCCAATTGCTTGTAATGAAACCATAGTAACATACTTACTATAGGGGTACGATAAAGAAAAGAGAACTGATGTAATTTTTATTTTAAGGTATTGTTATAGTCCAAATGATTGGAAATAACAATGTGGAACTGTCTGTAAATTACAGTTATTCTTTTCCAGTGATCTTGATATATAAACTTTTTGTTCAGATGATAACCAAAACTTTTTTTTTTCCCAACTGACAGTGCCAGGCTTTGATATTAAGCCATGTTCTTTCTGCCTATTGCATCATCACTAGTCATAAAGATTCTGGAATCAGAATCCCACTGACAATTCGATTGAGGCAGAATGGAAATTTGCTCCCTTTAATAATAATAATAATAATAATAATAATAATAATAAAAAAAAATCTAGTGTAGTTCTGCAGTACTAATAGCAATGCAAATATGTTGAGTACTAGGTTTCTATATGAAGTTATTTCCTGTGTGTAAATGTACATTTACAAAAAAAAAAAAAGGTAATTTGCTTAGGTAAGAGGAATGTCTGTGAACTGAAACTCACTAGTCACCATGCTAAAAACACTGAGTATATTTGTTTTCTAAAATCAAGCTTTTGTTTAACAAGTCAAAATTTTTGTGATTGTGGACATCAGAAACTGGTATTTTTAGGAATATCTATACACTATGCAATAAAAGTTTTTTGGGGGGCTTTTTGTTACTTACATGCAATAACTCTATTTTCATTACATTATACAGTAACTTGCTTTGTAATTCTTTTAATTCTTCAGTAATTGATATTTAAGATAACTAGATGTATGGTAACTTTTTAAAATTCACTTAGATCACAAATATTACAAATATACAGTGCTTGTGTTTAAATTTTAATTTGTAGAATGTAATGTGATGCTGGAATGGTGATCAGCCTAACTATCTGACAATCTTGTTGTGTAGCATGCTGTAGCTGTAACGCTTTCTTTGTGCCATATTCTGAATTTCATTTACGTTGTTATAAACCTAATATAACACCATTGAGGTCAATGAAATTCCCCCTTTTAAAGTGAGTGCAGCAGTGAATTTACACATTGCTTATGAACTTGAGAACATTTTATCTGATCACTAAATTACTTATGAGTTTAATTAATGGATGAATTGATGGATAATTAAAGCATTTTTTTTCTCTACATGATGACTGTCATACCTGTAATGCAGGTTATGGAGTAGCTTTAACCTAAAAATGGTTTCCTTATAGGGGAAAGAGGGAGACATTTCAGGATTTGGACATGGCCTATAAATATATAATTAAACGGTGGAAATCATTGCCACAGGATGTTGGTAAAATTGAACACAACTGGGGGGAAAAAGGGGGATTGGACGTTGATATGGAAAGCAAGTTACAATAATTAATGATTTTGGAAGAAATATTAAACATCATACTTCATGTTTTACATGAATCTCTAATTGTTTAGGGATTAGGAGGAACCTTAATGCGGGGGGACAAACATTATCTCTCTGTTGCATGTGGTACTGACCACTGTTGGAGACAAGATACTGGACTAGATGGACCACAGTTCTGATACAGTATGGTAATTCCTGAATGATGCTATTGCAGTTAAAAGCTTTAAACTAGGGTCATTCTAACCCAGATTTGTGTACAGTGGTGTGGGTTAGGAAATGGGAATATATTGTAGCTGCTTTCTTCAGAGAACAAGAATTACACATTATTTTGAATATTGGCTCTTTAAGTAGTTTTAATCTGGTCACTATGGATATTTTGAGATCAGGTTTAATTCCTGAGATGAGGCTCGGGGGGTTCCAGGTTTAGGGGCAATGAGACTCTGCAGGGGATCCAGGTGATGGTGGATGGGCTCAGTGGGGGGGGGGTCTGGGTGTGGGGAGACGGGGCTTGGTGGGGAGGTGTGGGGGCTTCAGGGGTCCGGGTGCTGGGGGAGTAGGGCTTGATTGGGTGAGGGTCCAGGTGCAGCTGGTTGGGGCTCAGTGGGGTGGGGGTCTGTGTGTGGGAGACTCGTTGGAGGGGTCCAGTTTAGGGGGGCAGGGCTTGTCAGGGTGAGGATTCGATAGGCTCCCCCCGACGGTGATCATGAAGGCACGCATGTCCAGCCCCTGTCTCTGAGGTTGTTCCAGGCATGCTGGAACAGACACGCTGCCTAAGCTGCTGGGGAAAAGGCACGTGTCCCCCCGGCAGATTTTTTTTTAATGCATTTTTCTGCTCAGGGAGCAGAAAAATGCAGGCGCAGAACTCCCCCAGGAGTAGATAATGATAGTTGACCTCCTTTGTAAAGCACTTTGAGATCTACTGATGAAAAATGCTGTGTAAGAACAAGATATTGTTATTTATTGATGTGCCCCAGGAGATGACTTTTTGCACCAATATATGGAATCTAATTTAACAGAAACCATTATTCTGAAGGGAAATCCTGTTACAGGACAGACCTGTGGAGTTGAGAGAGAACATTATCTGCAGTGGGATAGGACCGAATTGGCTGCCTACTGAGTCCGAGGGTTAGTTGCAAGATGCCGAGCATGAATAATTGGCATGAAAGGAACAAGCTAGCAGACATGAGTGCAACGTTTCATAGGCAGTCAGCATCTATCACTGCAGTGGGGAATATGGAGATTAAAAGATGCTGTTAAAGGATCAAATTCATAGAACCAGCATGTGTTTGAGGTGCATCCAAATATTTAAGTTCCAGTAAAACTACTTATATCTTCTTCTAGTTAATTATCACTCTGAGCCCTTTGACTCAATCAGTTCGGGCCAGATTGTGACTCCTTTCGCCACACTGGAGACCTGTTACGCATGTAGTTCCATTGAAGTCAGTGGTACTATTTGTGTGAGTAAGGGTTCTCAGTCTGGCCGTGAGAGAAGCATTGATTAAGTAGATCATAAGTAGGAGTGCACTATACTGCATTACATGTTCATCAGAGAGAAACAGTTGTCTATACTATTGTGCAGGGGAGGGCTGGTTTTCTTTTGTTTCTTTTCGTTTTGTTTATTTCTATTTTTCCTAACAATATAGTTTATTATTATAGCATGGGCTGTTCTATGCACAGGGAAATGGACCGCTTGATGATTACCTTCTCTGTTCATTCCCTCTGGGGCCCGTGGCATTGGCCGCTGTTGGAAGACAGGATACTGGGCTAGATTGACCTTTGATCTGACCCAGTGTGGCTGTTCTTATGTTAACAGGAGCTTTTCTGGCAGAATGCCATTGGCTCACAGAAGAAGAGCTGCCCTCTAACATAAAAAATTACATCTCTCTAGGTGAAAAAGTCTCTCTGAATAACATACAATACTTTTCTAGGGTAGGAACAGTTCACAACCAACACCTAGTTTAATAATGACTCTTTTGCCCTCTGTCACTAGTGGTGAGAGAACCTAACTTCATTCTTGTGTGTCCAATCAAAAACAGTGTGTGTATGTATGCATGTAATATAATTATGTATTTAAAAATATATAACCGGTGTGTGTGCATATTCTGTATTTGCAGGTGTTATCCAGGTGGGTGTGTGTGTATTTCTGATGCACCTTTGAATGCGTCACTTTTCTTCCCCAGAATAATCTATCCACCTTCTTCCCTGGAATTTATTTCACCATTCCAAACAACTGAGAATTGTCAAATAGCCACCAGTTTTTTGTAAGCACCATTTCAGAGAAGCATTTCTTACTTTCCCCTTCATAAATATACCTGCCTGCGGTCCAAGTTAATTACAATTCAAGGTCTGATATTTTGTGACCCTTATATTGGATTTTATGCCTTTGGAATGGAGTAGATCTTCCCTTTTTTTAAAAAATAAAAACGAGCCCCTGCCTTTAGCACCACTAGTATTTTGATTTTTAGGTTTGAAAATGAAAAAGGATGTTTATATACATAAAAGCCATATTAGGTAATTCTTAAGAGGCTTTTATGGCTATCCCTATGCAGTTGGCTTTTTAGGTTGAGGTATACAGATTATAAAATTTCTGTGCAACATGTGCAATATTCAAAAATATATTATTGGCATGATGTTCATCACTTATGGCTTTGCTGCTTATGAAGAATGAGACCATGCCAAGTGCATGCAGATAAAACCTTTATATACAACGTGTATTTAGCATGTGTGCTTACACACAGACATACATAAAATTTAAGATTCTCTGACCTTATATGTTTGTGTGATTTAGCTTGGAAGGATTAGATTTTTATCAGTAAACCTAGATAAACAATTTCACTGTACATACACAAACTGACCCCAAAAATAATTTTGATAACTTATTAGAGTTTGGTTTAAGGATATTTACTTTATGTATTTTGATGTGGTGATGATAATTTTGTGATTAACTTTTTTAATCTCAATGTCGAGTCATTACATAATTGTGTGACCCTTCATAATTTCCTGCAACTGTAAAAAATTAAAGGGAAAAAAATCAATATTATCCATCAAAATTAGAAAAAATTAATTTTAGCAAGTCTATATATTGCATTGACTCAAATGTCTTGCATAGAAACATATTTTCTAAGATGTGGGTAATTTAACACTTATTAAAACTGCATAGGTTTTCTAAAGCTGAGGCCCAGCCTGGACACCTGTAATAAAATAAATGGACTTGGCAGCATTCAATTTTTATTTTATTTTTATTTTGATGGATAATATGGATGTTTGTTTTTAAGCATCTTTTCATTTTTTATCTATTTAAATTTCCACAGTTATGAGAAATGGGGTGGTGATGGTGGGGAAATCAGACAATTATTTAATGACAGTAGACGTTCAGATGCAAAAAGTTAAAGCTTTAGAACATTAAAACACAAGCTGTCAACATCACATGTCAAAATACACAAAGTAAATATCCTTAAATCAAACTCTTAAGTGTTCAAGCAGCATTTTTTTTTAATTTTGCTTTTGTGTAAATTTTGATTATTCTCAATGGAAATATTTTTTCATCGGTTTGTGCATATACCAATAAAAAATCTAATCCTCTCAAGTCTAAAAAATCAGCCAGCCAGCAATCAAATAATGGTATGTAGAAATACTAAAGATCTGTAACTGGTAATTTCTTAGTCTCCTCATGTTGTATTTTACAGATACTTTAGTATGTTTGGACACTGTTCTAGGAGGTTTTTTTTGGGCAGGGGGGAGGGGGTTTTCTTATTGGAGAGATTCCTGATGATTTCTTCCAGTTCAGGTAGAGTTGTGGGAGATGGATCCTATTTCTCATTTATACTCAGAACTACTTTGTTGTTCTTTTACAAATGATTCCTTTTGGTAATTTGGTAGAAAATATTCAGTTCCTTTAGATTTTCCGACTTGTATTTTGCAGCGTCTAATAATTGTTTCTTGTTACTATTCCCTTTACCATTTTTGGGGCTGAGGGTTGCACTGGAGTTCACAATGGTATTTGTTTTCCTGATTCTTTGTGTATGTTAAATTTGGTCATTGCTCTAACCCTAGTGTCTAATTTTCTGTAGCACTCTTTCCATATATTTTATAAATTGAGCAATTTTGGCTGTCTGATCACCTATTTTTCAGTGACTGTGTGTCTGGTAAAGCTTGCTTCATTTCACATTCACAAGTTTAGTTTTTCTTTGAAGTTATTTCATACAATATGTTTTTATTATATGATCAGATCCTAGGCTCAAATATCACTGTAAGTCATCTAGTTTACTGATATGAAGTGGTAATGTCCTTGCTCTTTCTAACAAAATTGAAACAAAGGTATATTTAATGTAGAACATGAAAATGTTTAATTGCAAATTGATTTTCCCCTCAATCAAAATAGAAACAAAAGGAGTACAAAATAAGGCAGATTCCGTTGATTAAGGTGTTTAAAGTTAAAGTATCTTGGAGAGCCAAATTTAAGTATAAATTTATATTTCTATATAGTATATTTGGGGGTTTCTGTAGCTTTTGCGTGGATGCAATACAGAAATGGGAGGTAGTTGTGTAGTTGAAGTGGCTCATGTTTCTGGTTACTGCTAATATTTGAAATTTCATCATTGATTAGGTTTTGGCAGTGATGGCGGAATTTATGTCCTAAAAAGTAAAGGAGGTGATGATTTAAAAAAAAAAAACATTTAATTTTATTTTAAAGTAAAAAGGTAGAAAATGGCGGGGGTGTTTAAGTTCAATAAAAATCAGTCTCTTGAGATTTGTTTTTACATACTATTTAAAGAGAAGTTCGAGAGTAATTACTGTATTATGTGATATTCTTGAAAATAATTTTACCAGTGCATACGTTAATCCTGTTTAAAATACAGTGCTGAGGGGGAAAAAATGAGAATATTACTAAAGAATAATTAGCAGAATGACATTGAGTTAATAGGTGCGACATCCAATTATTTTCTGCCCTGGAGATAAATATCAAGTGAAGGTTGAATATTACAACCTTAGTTTGGCACTCCTGCTTGTTCAAAGTCAGACTGAATGGATAGTAGCCATATTGTGTAAGGAAAGCGATTCACTGTCTCCTACCATTACTGCTATTGTGTGATTTAGACTGCTGCTTTTATGAGGAGTTCTTGCTTTTATTTGTTTTGAAGCTGGCATCATGGCAAGTTAATTTAAGTGTTTCTATGCTATGCAAGAAAACTATTCCAGGGACAATACTTTTGCAAAATGGTTAAAAGTCTTCCTTATCTGAGTAACAGTTTAGTACATTTGCACAGCAGATGTGCTTTTGACAGAATTGGTGAATCCTCGTGCATCATCTGTTGCAACTGAGGTTGTATCCCTGCATTCCTGATACACACAGTCCATAATTCCTACCATTATTATTAGGAGTGCTGGCTTTTGGCAATTGCTAAATACAATTGCACTGCATTATGTAGTGGAGTTTGGAGGATGGGACTAAGCCAATGCAGCTGCAATACGTTGGCTTCCTGATCCATATTGAGGGGGAAAACACTATGGCTTGAAACAGGTTAGGCAGAACTGAGTTATAGGCCTCGCCTTCATTACAACCAAATTGTACAACCATTGCTTGTAAACTACCATAGATAGCTGTGTGAAATTTATTTCAAGTTCCTCTGAAACATTAAACAGACCTTGACTCTCGAAAGTGAGATACATTGAATTTTATACATTTTGCATTTGCTGTTGGTGTGTTTGTATATTTTTGTCAGTTTGCTAGTATTGATCCAAGAGTTGGTGTATGTGGACCTCAGTTCTGACTTCTGATATACTGCTAATGCAGTCTTTCACCTCCTCATCATAGACCAGTGGTTCTCAAACTTTTGCATTAGTGAGCCCTTTCAGACAGCAAGCCTCTGAGTGCGACCCCCTTATAAATTAAAAACAATTTTTTTATATTTAACCCTACTATAAATGCTGGAGGCAAAGAGGGGTTTGGGGGCAGAGGCTAACAGCTCACGACCTCGTGACCACTTGAGGGGTCACGACCCCCAGTTTGAGAACCCCTGGACTGTCAGATGTCAGACTGTGCCATGTTTTATGGAAGCTTTATAATGCAGACATGTGTTCACTGGGGACTAGATTTGAGAACTTCAAACTCATTTGATTTGAGTGTAACACAGGAATACAGATGTGAAGAATAAGTTTATGAACTTAACATATAATTTCTAACACCAAACGATTTAAAATCTTACATGAATGGAAGATGCACTGAGTGAGACATTAGTAAGGAGACTGACATCCATCACTCAAATGGAAAAAAAAGTTTCAGGAATAATGGAAGGAATAACCTTGTCTTTCAAGTGCTACTTGGAAAATATGTAAATACTTCTGTAAAAATTAACAGAGTTAATTTCATTTTCACTTTGCTTGGATGAAACTTCAATTCCCATACCTTTCAATTTTTCCTGTTGTATTTGTGTGGATCATTAACTTTTCTAGTAACTGGAAGTAAGTGTTTGTTTGTTTCCTAGGAATAAACACAAGCAAAAAAAATCTGTGGTACTTTGTATAGAAATTTGAATAAAGCAATGATCCATACTCACTGTTGTTGAAATATTATTGTGTGTAGAACTAATGTAAGCAATCCAACATTAGCTGTGTCTTGCTGCATTTTTTTCAGATTTTGTCACATTGATTGAATAGGCAGAAAACCCCAGAGTATTCTAGGGGAATTTACTAAATGTATCCTCTGTTGCACAGGAAACAGGAATGGTGGTGAAGACCTGTTCATTTGTGGTAATGAAATTCTAATTCCAGTGCTTTCAGAATCAGTTCAAAAATGTATACAGAGTTCCATATAGAATAAACAAGCTGGGGAGAATTGACTATTGAGTTGTAATTTTTGGGAAACAAACCATTCCCTACGTTATAGGGTTGCCAGGTGTCCAGTTTTCGACCGGAATGCCTGGTCGAAAAGGGACCCCAGCGACTCCGGTCAGCACTGCTGACGGGGCCGTTAAAAGTTTGGTTAGCGGGGCTCCCTATCTGGCTCCATGTAGCTCCCCAGAAGCAGTGACATGTCCCTCAGCTCCTAGGCAGAGGTGCAGCTAAGAGAGCTCCATGTAGTGCCCTCGCCCTAGCACTGGCTCCACAACTCCCATTGGCCGGGAACTGCAGCCAATGGGAGCTGCCAGGGCGGCGCCTGCAGGCAGAGGCAGCATGCACAGCACAGAGCCACCTGGCTGCGCCTCCGCCTAGGAACACGTTGCTGCTTCTGGCGAGCTCCTCGAGGTAAGTGCCACTTGGAGCCTGTACCCCTTAGCCCCTCCCGCACCCAAACTCCGTCCCAGAACCTGCACCCCCTCCTGAGCCCTCTCCCACACCCAAACACTCTCTCCTGGAGCCCCCTCCTTCACCCTGAACGCCTCTTTTCTGGCACCACCTGAGAGCTCGTAACACCCAGCCCAGTACCCGTACTCTCTCCCACACCCCAACCCCCTGCTATCAGCCTGGAGCCCCTTCCCACACTCCATACTCCTCGGCTCCACCCCCCAACCCGGAGCCTCCTCCTGCACCAAGGCCCTCATCCCTGGCCCCACCCCAGTGCCCGCACCTCGCCCTTTAGCTCAGCCTGGAGGCCCCCTCCCGCCCCCTGCACCCATAACTCCTCATTTCCGGAGCCCACCCTGCCAGCCAGAGCCCTCACCCCCTCCTACACTCCAACCCCAGCCCAGTGAAAATGAACGAGTGAGGGTGGGGGAGATCGAGCGACAGAGGAAGGGGGGATGGAGTGGGTGGGACAGGGCTTCGGGGCAGAGCGTTGTGGAAGGGCCAAGGAAGGGGGCGGGGCAATCCTACCTACCTAATGTAAAGCTTTACAACTAATGTCTCTCTTGTGAAGTCCATATGTATCCCTGAGCTCTTCTTAATAGCAGTACATACTGTAATGGTAAACACCTTAATTATATAGTCATACCTCTCGGAACTGAAGAACGAAACTCAAAGTTTAATCAGAATGGAGGGTGAGTTAATATAAAACCCCAAGACAATTTGACATTTGTTCAAAATAGATTTCAGTTTTATTCAATAAGTAGTGAACTAAGAATTTGTTTTCTTGGAATTTCTGGCAACTGTTAATGCGCCATTGATTTGAGAATGTATAGCTTCCCCCCACCTTGAAAAAAACTGTCTCACCCACACACACTCTCTCTTTCATATTATGGGTAGATATCTACCAGAATTATGAAATGTGAGACCATTTTTTAAAAATAGCCCAGAAACAAAACAAATCACATATTCTCTCCATGTCAGAAGCAGAGGCTCAGATGAAAGGAACCCAGCTATATTTATGGCTCATCCTGAAATCCTTACTTAGGAAACTCCCCAATGATCAGAGTTTTGTCTAAGAAAATCTCAGTAAGAACTTCAGAAAAGCCCTAATTATGAACAGTCCAAGGGCTTGTCTACACAGTGCTGCAATGTGCACTAGAGGGGTGTGATTTCTAAAGCGCACCAATGTGTTGCACACTAACTGGCCCATGGGGTCCCTGCTGGCATGCACTAAAAGTTCCCTAGTGTCGTTTACAGGATTATGTTAACATGCACTAGGGAACTTTTAGTGCCCACCAGCAGGGTCCCCAAAGGCCAGTTAGTGCACAATATACTGGTGCACTTTAGAAATCACACCTTCAGCTTATGGGGCTTCTTGCCCTCCCTCTGCACAAACCAGGTGTCCCTTTACCTAGGGTCTTGGTCAGCTTAGCCCACTGCAGCACTTCTCCAGACTCTTCTTTGCTTCCCTCCAAACTGCTCTCTGCTCCAACACCAATCCACTTTTTTTCAACTCCTCCTCTTGTCTGATGGAAGCAGGGGTTTTTTATCATGTGACTGGCTTCAGGTGCTTTAATTAATGTATAGCAAACCTTCTTCCCTCTAAAGGGAATAAGGCTCCCTTCTAACACTCTCCTGCTGCTCTCTGGCCATGCTGTATCACAACAGGTATGCAAGGAGAGATTGAAAACTAGCATCTTGAGTCTTGTTTTGGTAATATTTTTGTCAATCAACTCTACTAGGAGTGGATGAATACTGTTTCATCTCCCTTTCTATTAAAGTTGCCAGTTACTCTGTATAATGTGTTCATATATAGTTTTAAATATTTACAAGGAGATGGGTGGATGTCCTCAAGATCTAGAGAACCTTTGCTAAACAAAGGGGACTTCTTTCTTAGTTTGCGTTGATTCTGAAATCTGGGAGTGTTAACATTTTTTTAAACCACAAAACAACTTGTCACTTTGTAAAACTAACCCTAATTAACAAGCATTCAGGATAAGAGAAAAAGAAAATTCAAGGTTTCTTATAAGATTTGTTGGAACCTCCTAATTTGAGTCATCGTTAATGATTTCTCAGGTTCTTCCTTGGCAGCCATTTCCATGTGCTGTAACACTTCGTATATAGGGGGAAAAACGTGTCTTCCTAAAGGGGAGGAACTTCCTTTTTTATGAAAAGTTTTATAAAACTTAATTGCTAAATGTTCCATGGTGGTGGTCCTCACTATATTTTGAAAACTTGGGATTTCCAGTAAAGTCTTTAAAAAATTTCCTTTTTAATCAATACTTACATTGTCAGTGTGTCTCAGTCATTTTTAAGAAGGTTCCGAAAAAATTGTCTGTGGGGACATCACAAAGTTCTGATGCTGGCAAATTCAAAGGCAACTGATTCCCCCTTTGCTTTCTCCACCTTGCTATCTTGCTCCCACCTAGCACTGCGGGTAAAGTCTGTTAACCAATATTTCTTTCTGAGAGGAAGGAAGTAAAATACCACACTACTATAAAAGAGCTAAAAACACAATTTAGAGGAGTTGAGCAACACAGTTGTTCAGGTATTTGTTGACATTTTAAAAGTGTATTTATTCTTGCTTTGCTTGAATTTACTAAATTGACATCTGAAGTTGTTAATGGGATACTTCAAGCAGGCAGAGATTAAGACAAATATGTATATATTTTTAATTCTTGAAGCAGTATAGCTTCACATCAGTATGTTCATATACACCATATATAACATATAGAGTTATATATATCTCTCATATATATAAAACATTCTCATTTGCCCTTTTTAATTAACTCAGAGCAATAATAAAATGCACATAAATATTTTAAAAGTGCATTACGTTTGAGATAATGAAATGATAACCAGCTTACAACTTAACTGGAAAATCCAAAATGGTACAGGATTGCAAGAAGAAGAATACTTGAAGCTCCTGTTCATCAGAGATTTGTTTGTTAAATTATGTTTTCACTCATCTTTAGAGGGGAACTTTAAAGAACTGTGTTGATTGCCAATTTGTACGTAAGTCTACATTACCATGGCTTCTCACTCCACTGGATTCATTATTTTAACATGCACAGCTATTAAGATAGATCTGAGAGATATCTTGTCTTTTGTGGATGAAGGGACCCTTCTGTTCTCTGGGGAATTAGTATATCAAGTCAGTTTTTAAAAATCTTTTGTTTGCGGATCTCTTTTCAAAATATTTTCTTTTGTGTGTTATCAGTCATCAGGCTCACCTGGCTCATGTCGAAAATGCTATGGGTTCTCTAATGCAGGCATGCTTGATAATAGGCTCAGTCGGTAGTTGGGTTTACAGACACCGTTTACAGTATCTTAGTTCACAGAAATGGTTTGTTCTTGTGCAGCTTTCTTTTTTTTACTGAGGTCACCATTAAAAAATCAAGTTACCCCACATCTGAAATAAGTTATTTCCAATCCTTAGTTTCCAACTCTTAGTTTCTCAGGTACAAAGGTGTGGTAACTTTTCATTTCAGCCTTCATTAACATAAACAATCCTTATGGAAAAGTCCTATAGAACTTTTCACATAGCTTTTCAGTAAGATATTTTTACCATTTATTTAGTGTAGTAATTAACATTTGCTATTAAATAGTATTGACTTTAAGCTCTCTGGGCAGGGACCATCTTCTTTACATGCCTGTGCACTGCCTAGCACAGGGGTGGCCAACCTGTGGCTCTGGAGCCACATGTGGCTCTTCAGAAGTTAATATGTGGCTCCTTGTATAGAGACAGACTCCAGGGCTGGAGCTACAGGTGCCAATTTTCCAGTGTGCCGGGGGGGTGCTCACTACTCAACCCCTAGCTCTGCCCCCTACTCCACCCCTTCCCGCCCCCTCCCCTGAGCCTGCTATGCCCTCCCCCCTCCCCACCGAGCCTCCTGCATGCCGCAAAACAGCTTATCGGGAGGTGCTGATTGGTGGGTCTGCCGGTGGATGGGAGGTGCTGGGAGCAGGGTGCGGGGGGAACTGATGGGGGGGCTGCTGACGTATTACTGTGGCTCTTTGGCAATGTACACTGGTAAATTCTGGCTCCTTCTCAGGCTCAGGTTGGCCACCTCTGGCCTAGCATGATCCTGATCCTTGTATGAGGCTCCTAGTCTGTCCCATAATACAAACAATAATATTAGTTTGTAGAGTCATTTCCACAGATTTTCTGACTTTATCCCTGTTAAATTCTATAATATTTTTACATATGGGTACAATTTCAGCTCCAGCTATTCAATGCAAATTTGCATGCACCTTGAGACTGGAGGATTTGGTATCTTCACTGAGTGTTGCTGTGTGGCTGCAAATGTAACTGATTGTTTGTGAAAGGACACTGTAAGATGGTGCTGTTTTGGCAGCTAGGAGCATCACTTAAGATTTGTACCAGCTTCAGAAGAGTCCTCAGACTTCTCATCAACCTGCATCTTCCGTAGGACAGTGCATAACACTGCCACTTAAGGACAATCAGAACCACTTATGGCTTTGGGAAAAGTGGAGGAGGGTGCAAGGAGTCCTGTCATGTGGTGCTTGCACACCCAGAACTGTGAGCCATTGTGTTATGGCTCTGCCTTAGCAAGAATGAGAGCTTTGCTGCTGCTGCCAAGTTGTCAGTTCCCTGATGTACCAGTCTACCGGCCTTGCCAAGGCTCTGCCAGTCTAAATCTTGCCTTGCAGATAACAGTCACTGAATCCAAGTTCTTGAGTTCCCCAGAGGTGTTTACGTGCAGTATCCAGGCCCTATCGTTGCCCACTCAGAAATTAAGTTCGCTGCCTCCAAAGAGACATAGCACACGCCAGCCTGCTAGGTTAGCTGAAAATTCACCTTTCTTTTTAATGCACAGCACTGAAATGGCTTTGTAATAAAACAAGAATCAGTTTATTAACAAAGACTAAAGATTTGTGATGCTAAGCAAGAATAAAAGAGGTGGGTATGATTACAAGCAAAACAAAATATGCCCTCTAATGACTAAAATTTTATTTCAGCAACTTACAATCTTTATCTAAGTAGGTCTCTCACTTACATCACGTTTCCAGAAGCACTTGGCTTTCAGACCTACAATTCTGGCTTTCATAGGTGCAAAGAGTGCTGTACTCTGTTGTCCCCTCAGTGATAGATAACTGTCTTTTTGCTCCCCTTACTTTACTCAAAATTCATTTTCTCTGCCTCAACAGCCAGGAATGATTTCTGGGGTGCAAACTCTGTCTCTCGGTGTGCTCACAAAGCTGCCATTTGTTAGCTTGCTTGATTTGTTTGTTATATGTAAATATACTTTCATTGTCTGCACCCCGATTGTCACAAGTCTACACTCTTTGTACTCCTCATGCAGGGGCCACCTGGAGGAAAGAACTGCACGGGACTAGACCTACTGTTGGCAGTAATGATCCTAATAGGGTATCACCGCCCATTCTGCCTTTGACTAGTGAACAGATTTGCCCATTTATCCATGATTCCCCTCAGCACCTGGAAACTCGAGGAGACAAGCCTCCCTGAAACACAGTGACTTACAGGCATAAGAGTTCTCAACCACTTGACCCTGGAATATTTTCCTCACTGGTATTAAAAATAGAATGTAGTCAGTTCAGAGCTAATTGACAGCTCCTGTGGTTTATGCAGTTGATGGCTACTTAACAATATTAGATTTATATATAGCTGCGTGCTGAGAATATGCTACAGAACTAAATTGTTCATTATTTTAATGATAATATATCACAATCACAGCTATATGCATCACCTGTACAGCCATAACATTTGCTGTGCTAGCCATTGTTGGAAATAGGACACAAACGAAGAAATCACAAATTCGGGTGTCAATGGGTTGATGACACTTTTTAAAATTAATAGATATTAAATATTTTAATAGGTTTTTATTTCAAAATTCATAATGTTTGAGGCAACTGGATTTGCCCTGTTTCCAACTACTGTTGCTTTATTTATGTTTTCTGAAGATCAAAACGTCAAAGGTCCTTACTAGTTGATATCACATAGATATTTATGATTTAGCAAGAGTATGAGCTCTTTTATTTAGCCAAGATTTGCCAGAACAATAGCTGGAAAATGCATCTAACAACCCGTCCACCTGCTTCCAAATGGATTATCATTTTTTGCTTATTAGCTGTTAAGCATTGTTTTTTCTTTCCTAAAACTGACAAGTCATTAAAAGAAAGTTAACAAGAAATATTTGATTAATAATGATATCATTTTATATTTATGAATGTCTTGTCTCCTGACCTTTAATGTCATGTGTGTCTGGTAGCATCCAAAGTAAACTAACACTTTCCACTAACAACTTTCCCAAACTTGAAGACCCGATAGTAAGTTATCTATTGCCAACAGTATGGCTCAGCAGTCAAAGCTCATTCTTTTCTAATGTCAGTATCTGTGTACACAGTTGCCAGATTTTGTGTGTCTGACAAATTTATTCAATAAATGAAGAATTAGTGTCTTTTTAAAAGGCTCCTCTCAAGAAATCCTACTACTAATTCTTCAAGAATTCCAGATAGCATACTTTATATTTGATTTTAATATTTATATTAAATTGATTTTAATATTTATATTTTGATTTTAATGCAGTGCTGCATTAAAATTATCCTGGATATTAATTGTTGAGTACAGTTTCTCTACTGTGCATATTTTGTATATTGTCATCTCAGATGAAGTTCCCCGTGATGACATTGACTCAAAAATAGGTTTTATAAGATTAACTGAAAAATGAACCTGATAAGGAAAAAAATTGTAAAGTAACAGTCAATTTGGTATTGAAGGAAGCTGTGCAGTTCAACTAGATCTATCTACAAACCTGTCTAGTTTGTAGTGTTCATGGTGTGTGTGTAACTGCATGTTGATGAAAACACCTTTGCAGAATATTAGTAAACATTCTCTGGTACTGTAAACAAATGGCTTCTCTATGTGTTGTTTTTAATAATAAATAATTTTGACATTTCACCACTGATACTATTTCTTTTTTCCTTTTAGATCAGAGTTAGCACTTGCATTGAATTAACTGCCTCAGTGCAAAAGCAGGAGTCTAAGACTCAATCAGTGATGAAATTGATTTAGAAAGCAGTACAGTGGTGCTGCAGATAACTAAGGCAATTGGATTGGAGTGCTAGGGGGTAAGTCCTTTAGTGTTATGTGAAGGGAGTAAATAAAATTTAATCACAGACAAACTGGTTTGATTCCTGCTTTAGGTCTGTGCTGTGCTCATCGGCTGAACAGAGTACGGCGTTTTCTTGCAATATAAAAAAGAACAGACGATTGTATTTGGTATCATTTGGTTAGAACTCATTTCACATCTGTTAAGTTTAGGGAGGGGAAAAAAAAAAAGAAAAGAAAACCAGACTGAAAATGTTGTGATTGTGTATTAAACAAGAATTACAAAGGCAGAAAGCCATTTCTCTCAATCAATACGAGCTGCCTGATGGTAGGAGCCTTTCAGAATGTGCCTTGAGTACTGCAACCTGCTCCTCTCAGTCTTGACTGCAGCAGTATTGTTCTTTTTTAGGTTAATTCAGAATGCTGCAGCTAGAGATTAAATACTTAATAAAAAAAATAGAGCAAAGCTAAATTGTGAACCTCTTTAAGGGTAAGAGCAAGAAACCTGTATTGATTATAACTAAGTTAGCAACTCCAGACACTTCATTCTTAAGGCCTGAACCAGGAAAGCACTTGCATAAGTGAAATCAACTAAGCATGTGAGTAGCCACACTGACTTCATTGAGACTACTGAGGACAAAATTCTGATGGCTCTTTAATTTATAACCTTCTTCCAACATTTCCTCCTTTGACACCTCAGTCGCTGACAGCGCTTCACCCTTTGTTACTTGGAAAAAGTAGTATTAGAGAAGAAAATAGATATTTTTAGTATTGATAACTCTGAAAGTTGGTGTCACTACTATTTTCCAGAAAATGAAGATTACATATTACTATACCTCTTATGGTAGTACAATATTTAGAAGTACTATCATGGTTCAACTGCACATGTGCCTGAACACTCAACCATAGTATCAGCTCTGAGTTTTGGTAACGCAGAGCCACAGTGCTGTAGATACCAAGATTACAGCTCAAATCATGCATCAAGGCACCTCATCTGTCCAACTAACTTTGTGCACAAGGGGTGTGAATTTCTTGCTCTTCCTCTAATCACAGGAGGCCAACTGTGATATTCACATGTATGGACTTGCAGGGCATTTAAGGTCTGCTGTTCAGAGATACTGAGCCCTCACAATGTTAGCTGATATCTATGAGATCTGCAAGTGTTCTGCACCTCAGAAAACCAGGCCCTTAATTATTGTGCTGTTTCATTGTAGCTAATGTGGACAAAGAGGCTGGGATACTAGTGTAACCCACGCAGCACCTCGGTGTGGTGCTCTGTCCCCTTCTAGTGGCACTGAGAGCACTTTAGAGATTAATGAGTCTGCCACAGCTGTAGCTAAGAGCCATGTGGCTTTTAGTTCATGCAGTAGAGGCTCATGCATTAAGCTTCTGAGGTCCCAGGTTCAATCCCACCTGCTGACGACCGGGTCCGTTGGTGTTACACTAGCACTACTGCTAGTGTCTGTAGAGGGGTTTCTCAAACTTGATTGCACCGTGACCCCCTTCTGACGACAAAAATTACTACATGACACCAGGAGTGGGGACTGAAGCTTGAGCCCACCTGAGCCTTTCCACCGGGGGGAGGGCGCAAAGTCAAAGCCCAAGGGCTTCAGCTCCAAGTAGGGGGCCTGTAACTTGAACCCTGCCGCCCAGGGCTGAAGTAGAAGCCTGAGCGCCGCTGCCAGGGGCTGAAGCTGTTGAGCTTTGGTCCCAGGCAGTGAGGCTTCGGCCGTGGGCGATGGATCTTGGATTTCAGCTTCGGCCCAACACCCCAGCAAGTCTAATGCCAGCCCTGGTGACCCCATTAAAACAGGGTTGCAACCTAACTTTCCTCTAAGCTGCACGACTATGCAGCTGCGCAGCTCCCAGTAAGTTCTGCGCAGGGGCTCAGGACTGCAGTGGGGGGGGGGATGCCTTTCCCCCAGTGCAGACCTGCTGCAGCAGCTGGGGGAGGCGCCCATTGGCCCCAGAGCCCACACTCGCTACACCTCAGCCCTGAGCCCCCTCCCCCACCCCTCAACCCTGACTCCACCCCAGAGCCTTCACCCTTAGCCAGAGCCTTCACTCCTTGCACCCAACCCTCTGCCCCAGCCTTGAACCTGCCTCTCAAACCCCTCGGCCCCACCACACGGCACATAACAAAATTCATTCTGCACATGGATGTAAAAAATTAGAGGGAACACTGGTTGTGACCCACTTTGGGGTCCTGACCCATAGTTTGAGAACCACTGCTTTGGAGAATAGTCCCTGACTGCTGTATTGCAATCATGTAGAGATGTTATCTGCACTCGCCTCTCAGACTCATGCCCAGTAGCACTCGGATACTGATTCTTACTTTCAAGTAGTTACGATGATGTTATTTGTATTAAAAGGACCAAACTTAATGTGACCCTGTAAATACTGAGTTGGGATGTTGCAGAAAGAAACTTCTTTTCACTTAAATGTGTTTGGTTTCAGTGGAGAACTGTTAATAATACAATTGGGTAATCTTAGAAATTAATTTCCTAACATTGTAAAAAGTTGTAGGGATAATGTATGAAGCATAATGGTGTATGTGGAATTCAAATAAGAGAGGTAATAAAACTTAAATTGGTATTTTTTTCAGTGGTCTTGTTAACTTCATAGACAATTTACTATCAGAATAATTTACTGTTGAAGACTGAAAATAACTTGAAATATTATGTTTTCATGGTTTCTAAGGGATTCTTTGGCATCATGAAAATTCAGAAATGTAAATATTGCATTTATTTTTCTCATGTTCTTTTTAATCAAGCCAGTCTCTGGTGTCATAAAGTAGGAGGCATAGAACACCCAGGCGGGTACTAAATTTTAAATCTGTTAGCAATGTCAGAAGGTAAAAGATGACTGAAGGATCAAATTGGGTTTATGTGCTGTGGAATTAAAAGTAAGACCAGGTTGTTTACTTGTTTGTAAAAAAAGGAAGTAAATCTTCTCCCAAATGTACAGAAAGAAATAAGAGATGTGAGTAGTTTACTCACATTTGTGTGGAGAGTGGTAAATCATACTATGGATTAACAATAGAGGAAAATTTAAAAGCAAACCCAAAACCCAGCGAACAAAAAAACACACAAACAAGTTTTGGAAAATGAATACTTATGATGAGTAGGGGAGTGGAATATGTTAAATTGTCTTCTGTTCATTAGGTTCCTAAATCATTATTTTCTGTATTTAACTGTTTTTATTGTTGTGTATTGGATGATGATGTGAACATATGTTGGTGGAATTTATAAAGGTTACTTATGAGTATAATAAATAAATCACTCTTGGTTTAGTATTGAATTTAGTAGGTATGTCGTTCAATTTTAGAATTATAAAAAGAATATAAGCTACTAAAAGTAGCCTAAGTAGTTCTGGAGTTAGGAAAAAAACACATCCTGACAACCATAATGTCAGAAAATAAAATAATTAAAACACAGAGCACCTTTCATCTGAAGCTTTCAAAGCACTTCATAGTGGTGAATAAATGTTATTCCTGTTGTTTTACAGGTGGGGAAAATGAGGCCGGGAGGTTGAATGACGTGCGTAAGGCCAAACAATGGAGACAGTGGGTGAAGTGCAGTTAGAACCCATTTGTTCCTGGCTTCCATTGCTGTATTTAGGCTGCTAGATAACGCTGTCTTTCTAGTTTGGCTTGCTTTTTAGAACAGTATAAATAGACTGATGCCTTCATATTGTAAGTGTGAAGAAATGCATACATTTGATACATGTAAAACTCATACTTCAAATTAAATTTATGATCAAGTGAAGCCTGGTTATCTAGAAGTCTTTTTATAACAGATCGTAGACCAATATAATTGATGCTCATATACCCAGGAGGTTAAGTCAGTGTTAACATACTTAATTTGACAGACACATCTCAAAGACAACAAGTAGGAATAACCTGCTTCTGAATGGAATTTTAAAATCAAGTCAGAATCTGCTTAGTATTTTAAGATTTAACTGGTCTCCTTAATATTTTATTTATTTATTATATGTATATAAATATATATAAAATAAATAAATAATTTGGAATACAAGGAGACTTTTGTATTCCTAGGCACCTTCTGAAATGGTATCTGTTAAACATTAATGATAGAGTTGGGCAGAGAAAGGTATCCTGTTTCAAGGAGAAAATTGAGCCATCTCAGTGAAACTTTGATTTTGAGAAATCCAGCCATTTTTAATGAAGAAGTGTTTTGTTAGAATTTTTCCTATCAGCTTTAAGTACTTTTAGTCTTTTAGAGATGGTATATTCACCATGCAAGACCTAAAATATGTTTTTAACATGAGGTAAATTCACACCTACATAACTAGAAAATACGAAAGAAACCTTAAATTTGAAAACGTTTGTCAAATTTTTGTTTGTAAGTGGTGTTAAAATACTTTAAAGAAGTTACTAAAAGCCCTTTATTTTAAGATTCACAGTGTTCCTTTTAATTTGTTCAAAATTCTTTTAATTACAAAAGGAAAGGCTGTGACCAAATCGCCCCCTCAAATATATTAAATAGTAAATTTTAGTCTATATATTTATCTTAACATAAAATGTACATGTCTGCTGTTTCAACTCAAAACATGAAACATGTCTGTTGTTTCAACTCAAAAGTTTCTTCTGCCAGTTGAAACCATTTATTACCTTGAGGACGGAAAAACCTTATTTATGCAAAAGCTTCAGGTCATGAAGAAAAAATCTCCACATATTTACTAATACCAGTTAAGGTCAATCACTGATCAAATACAAATGGTTCCTATAAACAGCACAATTACCCAATAAGTCATTTGAAGTCATGGTGTTTCTAAAAGACCAAACAGTAAAATGCACAATTTAATTAAAGCACAATTTGAATCAATTAATCTTGAATTCAGTATGTATTTATGAAATGTGTTTAGTAATTTCAGTTCACTTACACTTATACAAATATTTACATGTTGATTCTCCTCTTCTATTATATTGGACAGCCCTGGCAGAGAGACGTACCGAATTTAGACATGAAGCCTGAATTATTTTTCCTTATCCTGAGATGTGGTCCCTTTGATGTCCATTCATGGGGCAGTCTGGTTATGAAGTTAATATACCTAATGGTAAATAAGGCCAGAGAGTAGAAAACAGCAAAACTCTTTTACAGATTTTTGAACTCAACTGTGTTCTGTTGAAATGGCTTCTTTCAGTTAACATCATTGCAGCTAAAGTTTTGTATCTACAGTTGCTCTCTTCTTAAATTTCACTAAAATTGGGTGATTACATTTTATTATTTGATTTCTTGGTTCCAAGCAGTTCACCTACTATACCATGGAAAGTACTACTAACGATTTTTAATATAAAATTGCTGGTACTGTAGCAAATTTCTGTAGTACTTGCTTCATGTTCATTGTGTGTGTGTGTGTGTGTGTGTGTGTGTGTGTAAATATATGAGAGAATTAGCTTGTCATTCCCCCCCTTCGCCCTGATGCTGTAATACAAGGATGGCAGAAGCATATGTGCAGGTGTAGTTAAACAAAAAAGTACTTTTCAAGCATAAGAGATTCAAGAATAAGGGCAGTTGACTTGACCTAAGCAGAGAATTTCTGTGGATTATTGTATTTCCCAAGAGGCTAAGTAAATTTGCCTTTGGCTTGTGCCTTAATATACCAGACTAGACAAGTAGTAAATCTGCAGAAATGCAGTGCCCTAGAGTGTCTTATGTCTTAATTGTATAAGAGTTCTAATTATTCCACTCTAAGTGCTGACTTATTTAAATTTCTGCATGTAACTTAATTGGAATGTGAACATCCTGTATGAGTCCAGGTAAATCAAACGAGGCTCACAAAAGATGATTCTAGAAAATAGACTTAAAGGTATTTTAGGAAGTAGTAGTAGTACTTTATGTAATGAAAGGAACCCTCATTGATTGTATTAAGGATATTATTTAGAGAATCTAAGACTTTTAAATTATCAAAATCTGTACCACTTGTTTCTATTATGCCACCAACTCTCCCTAGTTAAGCAGAGTCTGACCAAACTTCTATTTAGGACTGGAAAATTGCAAGGAACTGCTAGAGCTAGATGCATGCATTAGGAAGCAGTTATGTTGAGTCAGTAAGTATGCAGCATAGCTGTATCTGTGATAGTCCCAGGAGAGACAAGGTAGATGAGCAAAACAACGAGGAGTCCTTGTGGCACCTTAGAGACTAACAAATTTATCTGGGCATAAGCTTTCATGGGCTAGAACCCACTTCATCAGATGCATGGAGTGGAAAATACAGTAGCAGGTATAAATACACAGCACATGAAAGGGTGGGAGTTGCCTTACTAAGTGGGAGGTCAGTCTAACGAGACAATTCAATTAACCGTAGGATACCAAGGGAGGAAAAATAACTTTTGTAAAGGTAATGAGAGTGGCCCATTTCAAACAGTTGATAAGAAGGTGTGAGTAACAGTAGGGGGAAATTAGTATGGGGGAAATTAGGTTTAGGTTTTGTAATGACCCAACCACTCCCAGTCTTTATTCAGGCCTAATTTGATAATGTCCAGTTTGCAGATTAATTCCAATACTGCAGTTTCTCGTTGGAGTCTGTTTTTGAAGTTTTTTTAATTGAAGAATTGCCACTTTTAGGTCTGTTATTGAGTGACCAGGGAGACTGAAGCGTTCTCCTACTGGTTTTTGAATGTTATAATTCCTGATGTCAGATTTGTGTCCATTTATTCTTTTGCATAGAGATTGCCCAGTTTGGCCAATGTGCACGGCAGAGGGGCATTGCTGGCACATGATGGCATATATCACATTGGTGGATGTGCAGGTGAACGAGCCCCTGATGGTGTGGATGATGTGGTTAGGTCCCATGATGGTGTCCCTTGAATAGATATGTGGAAAGGTGCCACAAGGACTCCTTGTTTGTTTTTGCTGATACAAACTAACACAGCTACCACTTTGAAAGGTAGATGAGGTAATATCTAGAGAGAGAGAGACAGAGAAGCTTTTGAGCCACACAGAGCTCTTCTTCAGGTCTGGGAAAGGTATTCCCAGGGTCACAGTAAAATGCAAGTTGGAACAGATTGCTTAGAATAAGTAGTTAGCATGTACTGTAAGGGACCATTGAAGGCACTTTTCCTTTGAAAACAATGCTCTAGCATGGTGTTTGGGGACATTACACTGCTGGAGTTGACATAGTTTAGATGAAACCTATAATCATTTTTACTGATTGTGATGATTGAAGAGTCAAAGGCCTGTTTTTGTAACAGGGTTGCTACTTTGATGATCAACTTCAGTAGCTTCTCATTCTCATTGGGTACAGTAAGTCCTCTCTTAAAGTCATCCTGGTTAACGTTGTTACATTGCTGATCAATTAGAACATTCTTGTTTAAAGTCTCTTATAATGTCGTTTGGCAGCCGCCTATTTTGTCCACTGCTTGCAGGAAGAGCAGCCCGTTGGAGCTAGCTGGTGGGGGCTTGGCAGCCGCCCAGCAGGCTATCAGTTGCCAGCAGTTCAGCTGTCCCTCTCCCCGCTACCCTGTGCTGCTCCTGCCCTCTGCTTGGAGCTGCTCCCCAGAGCCTCCTGCTTGCCGTGCAGGGGTTGGGGAGAGGAGGAAAGAATGGGCCTAATGTCAGGGTGCTGCTCCTGGCCCCCGCTTACCCCGGGGGTGCGGGGGATGGGGGACATGACAGGGCTCAGAATGGAGGGAGCTTCCTGGCAGCAGTTTCTGTCTCAACTTGCTGATCTACTTAAAAAGGCAATGTACATAGAGTGGTGTCAGTATACTTAAAGGGGCAATGCACATTCTCATTCTCTCTCTCTCTCTCTCTCTCATGCTGTCTCTCCTCCCTCCACTTGTGCTGTCTTGTAGCATGTGAGGCTACATTAACAACAATGGGTTAACCCTTGAGGGCTCAGCTGATTGCTACTTCATCATTTAGCAGTAAGGCATTCCCTGGGAAATATCCCACCCTCTGACTTCACCACCTCAACCAAGCTTCACAATCATCATCGTTGTGTACCAGTATTAAATTGTGTGTTTAAAACTTAGTGTGTGTGTAGTCTTTTGTCTGAAAATAATTTCCCTGGAACCTAACCCCCTCTATTTACATTAATTCTTATGGGTAAATTGGATTCGCTTAACATCATTTTGCTTAAAGTCGCATTTTTCACGAACATAACTACAATATTAAGCAAGGAGTTACTGTACATGTTATTTTCATTTCTTCTTCTGTAGTATTGCTGTGTGCAGTTAAAGCTACTTTGTGTTCTGTTCTAGTGGTAGCTGTGTTTATGGTGGCAGGTGAAGTGAGCCTGATTATGCCACTAACAGGTTGCCAGGAAATTACATAGGGTCCAGGACTCACTTTTAAATGTCAGGTCAGATGGTGAGATGTGTTATCCCAAATCCGAGAAGTAGAAGAGGAGTTGGAGCCTGTCAAGGTTCCTCCACCACTCTAAACTCTAGGGTACAGATGTGGGGACCTGCATGAAAACCTCTTAAGCTTACTTTTACCAGCTTAGATTAAAACTTCTCCAAGGTACAAACTATTTTACCCTTTGCCCTTAGACTTCCACTGCCACCACCAAATGTTTATCTGGGTTTATTGGGAAAACGTTGTTTGGAAACATCTTCCCCCCCAAAATCCTCCCATCCCTTGAACCCCACTTCTTGGGGAAGGTTTGGTAAAAATCCTCACCAATTTGCATAGGTGACCACAGACCCAAACCCTTGGATCTTAGAACAATGAAAAAAGCATTCAGTTCTTGAAACATTTTAATAGAAGAAACAGTAAAAAGAATCACCTCTGTAAAATCAGGATGGTAAATACCTTACAGGGTAATCAGATTCAAAACATAGAGAATCCCTCTAGGCAAAACCTTAAGTTACAAAAAAGACACACAGACAGGAATATCCATTCTATTCAGCACAGCTTATTTTCTCAGCCATTTAAAGAAATCATAATCTAATGCATATCTAGCTAGATTACTTACTAAGTTCTAAGACTCCATTCCTGTTCTGTCCCCGGCAAAAGCATCACACAGACAGAGACAGACCCTTTGTTTTTCTCCCTCCTCACAGCTTTTGAAAGTATCTTGTCTCCTCATTGGTCATTTTGGTCAGGTGCCAGCGAGGTTATCCTAGCTCCTTAACCCTTTACAGGTGAAAGGAAATTTCCTCTGGCCAGGAGGGATTTTAAAGGTGTTTACCCTTCCCTTTATATTTGTGACAGAGCCTCTCCGAGGTAGAGGGAAACTAGGTGCACAGACAGAGAGGGATCCCATGAGGCAAACCCTAGGAACAGCCAACCTGAGGAGAAAACCTCTGCCGAGGATGGGTTTTTGTTAACAATAAATTCAAATCCCGGGAAAGGTGCTAAGTTCAGCACATTTTTTAGTGTGTACGTACTCTTTGTGGAGCAGGGTATGAATTCCACTTAATTACAATGCTTTACCTACAGAACCTCAGAAAGGATGGCAGGATACTTAATTAACTAATGTTTGTAAAACAGTTTGAAATCCTCCAACAAAAGGTTCCATTTATAATATACTTTGTATTATTTTATTGCTATGCTTTATAAGAAATAAGCTACCTCGTGATGATCTCGTGGTATTTTGTTTACTCCATCTACCCTTAAGTAACTCAATGAACAGAAAGGCAATTAAAAATAATAAGGGCAGAGATTTTGGGCCATCATGTTCTATTGCATGAGGGTGCAGTTCCATGAAAAAAAAAAACTGTTTGGTAGAGAGAATAATAATAATAATTTATTAAGCTTTGTTGTTGCTATGCAAGTTAATTGTTTCTGCAATGCTGGTCTAGGATTTCTCACTTGGAAAGTATCCATTGTTTTACATTCTTCAAAACAATGTCCTGAGATTGTGTAATGCAGCATAGCATCAAGGCAGTGTGTGCATTCATGAGAGAGCTCTCAGCGGAATTATTTTAAGACAGTCATTTCAAGTCCATAATTTTTGGTTCCCTAACCATTTAAATCACAGAACTAGCTTTCCCTAGCTCTATGGAATGCTTTTTTGATTTTAAGAAAGGTAGTATCAGTGCATATTCATGTCTGCTCACTTTCTCAGTGCCTCTAACTCTGTCTGTGGCTAATGATCGTAAGTTTTCAGAAATCAAAATATCTCTGCACCACAGGCGCCGACTTTCCAAAGTGCTGGGGTTGCTTAACCCAGGCTCTTCCCACCCAGTTCTGTCCCCTCCCCCGAAGCATGTTGCATCCTCACTCCTCCCAGATTGTGAAATCTGGTCTCCGCCATGAAATCTGGCTATTGTAGGGCGGCTGTGGTATTGCCACCCTTACTTCTGCACCGCTTTCAGAGTTGGGTGGATGGAGAGCAGTGGCTGCTGGCAAGGCACCCACCCCTCCCTGCAATAACCTTGTGACCCCTTTACCACTGTGATCGTCAGTTTGGGTTGGGGCCCCCATGGTTACAGCATCGTGAAATTTAAGGGTTAAATATCTGAAACCATGAATTTCAAGCTTTTTAAAAATGCTATGACCGTGAAATTTACCAAAATAAACCGTGAATTTGGTAGAGCTATAATGACTAGACCTTTGTTCTATATTAAATCTTTTGGGGGGGAGGGGGGATCAAAACAATGCATTTTGGTAGGCACTTTATTGGAACAGAACACTTCCATTTTTTCATTTCAGAATGACTTTTTGTTTAGAAACTGACATTGCATTGTATATTCATGAAATAAAATACTATAAAAACAATAATATAATAATAAAAATATACAACTAATGTATACAAAGTCTAAATTGAAACAAAACTAGATCCAATGAGTTTTTTAGAAGTTTTATTTTATGGGAAACAGAAATTACATTTTCCTCAGATTCAGAATGAATTTTTTTAACGTCAGCATTTCCTATGGAACGGAAATGCCAACTTTCGACCACCTTGAGTAATGAGTCTGTTTGTTTTGCCCTCAGCAGGGTAATCTATCTAGTTTTAGTGTGTTTAAGAGTATTTTAAAATTTTGAATTTTTTTTTTGTTGTAATTATTCAGTTTTCAACAGACTGAGACTCAATAGTTTCCCTGTGAAAGTGTGATTCTGGAAGGCAAATTTACATGTAGAACAGCCTGTTCAGACCAAAATTGCTTGGACAGATGTTAAGAAATGTAACCTCCCACCTGACTGGTACTTCATTCTTTAGGGTTCTGTACATAGACAATTAAGGAAGTAATCACCCAATAAAATGTCAGGAAGTCCTCTTCTTTCATAAGGAAGTAAATCTGAATATTGCCTTAATTCAGGAAACACCTCTAAATAACTGAATATAACAAATTAGGTGGAACAAGTAGTGGCTGCATTCTGTCCTACCTAGGAAGGAGGGTAGCTATATTAATACAAAAGACCTTAAGTTTTGTAATTACTTCAGTCATTGCAGATGAGAGAGGATGTTATCTTTTGTTTTCTAGTATACTGGCAATAATGTCTGATGAGGGTATAGATCTCCTGATGAATCTCTCAATTTTCTACCAGATTTATGTACCAGTTATTCCTGTCTAACAAGTGAGTTCTTATTGGGAAAGACTTTAGTGCTGTGAAAACACAAATTCTATACTAGCCCCCTCCCCTCCAATTTCTAGACAAACAGAAAATCAAACCCTCAGTTCTGTCTTTGTGGAACAAGACTACTTCTATATCTGAAGGCTGCTATATCCAAGTGGTAAAGACTTCATTTTTTTATGCCAAAGTACATGATTCCTCAAATAGAATACAATTTTTCAGTAAAAGTGAAAAAGCTTTAAAATATTTAGTTTCTAAGGTAAGCGTGGTACCTGTTTCAGATAATGCACCAATATATGCAGGAGCAGATTCAGAAATATTTTAAAACAAATTATTTATCTTGGGGGTTTATACTGCTGCCTGTCATCACTGTATCTGAGCACCTGCCATATAAAATCAATAGCAATAGTGAAGTCGTTTCGGGATTTCATGGAGTCTCTGGCACCTCTCCATTTTCAGGGTAAAAACTCTATCTAGGGTAGGGTTTATTAATAAATTTTTATCAAATTTATTTGACTGGTTTTGGTTGATTTTTTGTTTCCAATTTTTTTTAACTGGTTGGTGTGTTTTTTGGTAGAATGGGGTGTCAGTGTTGTCATTCTGTTGTGACTGTCATCGTGTTGAAAGGGCCGTTTCAGAGAGGAAGGTTTTGCACTTGATGTTCTCATGCTGGTTTAGACCATGGAAGAGATGAGCGACTTTCTGTACCAGCCGGAGCCTGCACATTATTTTCATATTAAGGGCTTGTTTCCACTACTGGGGAGATCAACGCTGCTGCAGTTGATGTAGCAGGGATAGATTTAGCGGGTATAGTGAAGACCCACTGAATCAACGGCAGAGTACTCTAGCTATCCAAGAAGAGTAAAGGAAGTTGACTGGAGAGTGTCCCCCATCGTTGCAGCGCAGTAGAGACACCGGGGTAAGTCTACTTAAGTTATGTTGTTCACATAGATGGGGTAGCATAACTTAGGTCGACTTACCCCAGTAGTGAAGACCTAAGCTTCAGATACAGTGAATTACAGCTCTCCAGCCTAGAGATCACAAATTCGGGGATCACCATGGCCAAATTCTCATCTGGGAAGAAGGGACAAAGTTTCCTAGTGAGCTAGAGGTGAAAGGCAGAATTTTTAGAAATGGATGCTACCTTTTATCCAAGCTTTGTGAGGAGTCAGACAGCTTCTCAACACTTTGAATGGAAGCTATATGCCTTCATTGGAAGGTAGAGACACTGTCACTGCTAGCATCACTTTGTTCCTGCCCAGGTTGATTTTGATCCAGTTGCTCTTCATCCAGTACCTGATTTCTTGTGGATCTTTTTGACATCTTTGTTGGCAGTGTTGTTGTGGCCATGTTGGTCCCAGAGCAGGGGTGGGCAAACTTTTTCGCTCGAGGGCCACATCTGGGTGAGGAAATTGCATGCAGGGCCAGGGCAGGGGGTTAGGCTGCGGGAGGGGGTGCGGTGAGCAGGAAGGGGCTCAGGCAAGAGGTTGGGGCAGAGGAGGGGTGTATGAGGGGGCTCAGGGAAGGGGGTTGGGGTGCGGCGGGGGCTCGGGTGCAGGGTGTGGCAGGGGGTGCGGGGTGCAGCAGGGAGTTCGGGTGCAGGAGGGGTTCAGGCTCCGGCCCGGTGCCGCTTACCTGGAGCGGGTCCGGGGTGGCAGCGGCATGCACCGGGGCCAGGGCAGGCTCCCTGCCTGCCCTGGTCCTGGTCCCACACTGCTCCAGGAAGCGGCTGGCACCATGTCCCTGTGGCCCCTGGGGGAGAGTGGGGGCAGAGAGCGCCGCATGCTGCTCTTGCCTGTGGGTACCTCCCCTGAACTCCCATTGGCCACTGTTCCCCGTTCGTGGCCAATGGGACAAACACACCATGAAACCAATTATATACCTGAGATACATCAATGATATATTTTTATCCTCTGAAGAGAGGGTTAAACTCCCTCATAGATTGTCCACAACTTCAGCAACCACCATTAAACTCTCTCTGGAACACTCCCACGCTAGCATCAACTTTCTGGGCACCATGATCAGTTTCACCAATACAACCCTAGAGACAACTATATACAGGAAATCCATGGATCACCACACCTACCTTCATCAATCCAGTAACCACCCCAAATGCACCAGGAAATCTGTTATCTACAGCCAGGCACTCAGTACCACAGAATATGCTCTGAGTAGAAAGTACAGGATACACTTGTTAACCCACTTTTTTCACCAAACAAGGACACTCCACCAGATAAGTAGATCACATCATGGAACGGGCCACCTGAATATTGTGAAAGAACCTGCTTCAATTTAGAAATAAAACCCCCTGCGACTGCACACTCCTAGTTGTTACCTACCACTCCACACTGGAACCCCTATGGGGTATCATTAAACAACTACAACCCACACTTGATGGGACCCCATTTTGAAATAAATCTTTCCTGATCATCCTCTTCTGGCCTTCAGTCAAAAACTGGAACTACCGTGTGCTGGGCTATCTACTAAATTACAGTCATTCTGTAGGTTTTGTGGAGAGATTTAAGGAAATACATTATAGGAATAACAATTATATATGATGCGAATCATAACACCCCTTTACTAGAGCAGTTGATCTTGGAAAGGAAATTGTAACTTAACATTGCTGCTTCCTAAGGAAAAATCAAGGCAAAGAAATTCAGTTACAATTTTAAACTCTCTTGCATGGCCCATAAGAGATTGGAAATACTGTATGGTTTAATATTATGTTAATGACCCAAATGTCTAACCCACAGTTGTAATGGAAGAAAACAAAAAATGATTTAAAAAAATTAAGCACTACAAATTTTTTCATTCATTCTTGGAACCTCTTACTGCAACACCAAGATGGGTGTGGGTTGTCTGTATATTTGGGTGATGTGTGTGGCGGGGGAGAGTTGAACCTAAAAATAACAGGTTACCAAATAGCAAAATACTATTAATTACTGAAAAACAAAAAGTACAATTTTGAACCAGATGTAGTAGATGTAGAGGAAGTTCTCAATTCGGCATAGGACCTTCCAAAAAGTTAATGTGCAGGGCCGTAGGTCATTAGCAGGAAGGTTTATAAATCCTTACAGAAATTTAATACTTCAAATATTTTAAAGATTTTATCACTTCTTTTGAACAAGGAAAATTGCCCCAAATCCAGTTTAGAGTGCCAGTGTAACTGTACTTCTAAAAAAAGGCTGAAAATGCCTTTATAAAAAGACACATCAGATTAATCCATATAATTAATTTAGACAATAAAATGTATCAGAAGTCTTAATAAATGTGCTGTCACTTGCCCTACTGTTATAATTCACACAGACCCATCTTGTTTTATTCCATGGGAAGCCACAAATCCTAATATTCAACAAGCACTGAACCGTTCATCACATTAAACGAGTAGATTAAAACGGTCTTCTGCCATCATTAGATGCAGAGAAAACATTCAATCGGATTTTTTTAAGGACTATCATTCTGTAGTAGTGAAGAAATTTAATTTTAAACATCCAATTTATGTCCTCCATCATACTGTTCTAGAATTTTCCATGTCCATTCTTTAATTTGAGCTGCTTCCAGACAGACTTTCTCTTTGGAGAGCAGCACCAGGCCAGGCCATTTTTTATCACCATTCCTCTTTTGCTCCATTAGTTGAAACTTGCAATAGCTATCAAAATGCCCACTACAATGTCTCTACAGTCCAGTGCTGGCTGAGATGACACCTTAAACAAAGATTTGTAGCTATTTGTCTTATTTTCAAGCTACGCAGGCATTTCTTGAGTTATTCCTAACATTGCCAGTAACTCTAATGGAAGATGTAATTTTCCATGGTGACCTTCTACAGTAAATTTCAGAAGTTCAAAATGTGACCTCTAACAATTCAATGAAATCTACATAGCCTTAATAAAAATAGCCCTGTGGACTAGTTTGTGAAGCAGATTTGATTCTAGATCAAGTCACTTTGGATTTATGCTTTTATAAACATTTTCTAAAAAACAAACTTTTTTTGCAAGATCAAGTCCCTTGTTTTTTTGATTAACCTCAAACTTTAAAGAGCTTTGACCCTATAAAAGAAATTTTGGGAAATAAGGAAAGAAAGGTCAGTGATTATGGGTACAAAGGGGAAAGGCTGTGGTTTTTTAAAAAGCAAAACAAAAAAAAAAACCCCACAAAACCACCTTTTGCCCCCTTTCCGACAATTGGGAAACTGAGTCATTATCTTAATTGTGGACCCTAAATTATGGATCATTGTGATAGACTATAGCTTGTTTTAAAGGCTTGAGTTCTGCTTCCCAATACAGTATCTGAAAGGTAGATATGGAACTGCATCATTTCTCACAAATGAGCCTGATAATGAGTTGAAACTTTATATCTGTGACAGGGAGAGCCAATTTTGCAATTTTCCAGATTTTACTGTTGCTGTGTTATTCTGGGACTTCTGATGAGCATCTCAGAAAACAATCCCTGAAACGATCCCCACTGATGTAGACATTAGATAAACTCATTGTAGTAACAGACCTAGAAAGAAATACCCCGGGGTATAATCCACAGCAAAACCTAAAACTCTCTTGCTTTAAGGAATTTCCTAGTAGCCTTAGGGAAGATATTAATGGAACTCCTAAGGTTTAACCTTGTTTTAAGACTATTGTGCAGCCCTTGCTGTTCATGCTTTAAAGTGAGGTATTTTAAATAGATTAACATGACGAACAACATGGTACAGCATAAAGTTAGCACAACAATGTTGTTAATGTCCAGCTGCCTTATTAATTATAAGCATACTTGCTCCTTTAAAATCATGAAGATCGGTTCCTGAAGTTTTATTCTTTTTGGTTTAAGGGAAATATTTGACCATCACTTAAAGGATGTTTCTTAAAGAAAAATAAAGCAGTATGTATTTATGATAAATTGTTTGGCATTTTCACTTTAATGATTTTAAGTATGAAAGAGGGAGATCAAAATATGTGTAACTTACTCTAAAAGCATAATGTATTTGATTCTAATAGTAAATTAATAATTTACACAGAACATTTCAAAGTACTGTTTAAAATTTACCAGGAAGTGCATCAAACCTTTCTTTGATACCTACGAATTGGGCAGCTAATTTCTTGGGGATACTATATTAAAACCGTTAAACATACAAGTGGGATAGTTCACAAGCACTCTGTCTTTCGCTGGGATTTTCAAAGGAGTCCAGGGGAGTTACGTGTTCAGTACCATTACAAGTCAATGACAGTTGAGTGCCTAATTCCTTTAGGCTTCTTTGAAAATCCCAGTCCAAATCCAGAAATGCATATTTTATTTGTATTGGTGAAATAAAGAATAAGAAAAATACTAGTACCAGTAAATCATGCTATTGTGGTTTAAATCTTTCCACACGTCATTAGTTCTTGGTTTTTTTGTTCTCCCTCATAGTGGGTGGCTAACATGTAGTCATAACTAGTTACTTAAAAATTTGCTTCTAACCCTTCTAAACCCTTAATCTTTTTCACTAAGGAGTGCATTTGTACATACTTTACATCTCATTCTTTTTACTTACTGAAAGTATATGGTGACTTAAAGATTTCATTAAGTACTAATTTATGAGTAATTGTGATGTCTACACATCTGTATGAGTATTCAAATTCAAAACTGTTTTGTATCAACTGAATGCTTTGCTGGGTGGATCTAATTTAATAAAAGGAACTAGCGGAAGGTCTTTTTTATGCCTATCAATTGATCTATTCTGTACTTCTAGTATATATAGCAAGACAAGATAGAAGGTGTGTTGAAACAAAACAGGAAGAATTAGAGCACAATTTCGCTACTCAAACACGAGGAGCATTGGGGTCAAGCAAGAAGAATTGGAAGTGAAGCGACACAAAATGATGAAGGATCTAGAGAACATAACAGAAATTTGGTTGGGAGGATTCTCATAACAAGTATGTCACTATAGAGTAAGTAATATGAGCTATAAAGAAGAGATTAAGTGATGAAAAGGAAGGATATCAAAATTATGTACAGTGCTATTGAGCTGCAATCTGCCAGTGAGTAAATTATTTCAGGAAAAATTTAAAGAATGAAAATAAGGAAGTGACTGAGCATCTGCTACAGACTACCAGGACAGAAAGGAAAAAAAAAGGGAAGAATTCGCAGACCTACAGTCAATGTACTCTAAGTTACAGAGCACCATTTTATTGGGAATTTCAACAATTGGACATGTGGTAGAGAACAAACAGTCTGACGGTTTTCATCAAAGAAGTTTCTAAATTACAACGAAGGGAAGTTTGATTTGGAAAAATAAAGATTCCAACTAGGGAAGAAGTCATTCTGTATCATCTACTTACTGATAGGGAGTTTAGGACTTGGTGGCCATGAGTTTCTTGAATTCAGCATATTAAGGAATGAGTTCATAGTACTTTGCTATTATAGTTCAAGGAAACAAATTTTGAGGAATTAAGAAAGCTATTGAATAAGGTGGAGTAATAGGGAGAAAGCATTCAAATAATCAGTGCTGAAGAAGACTGGAGAATCCCAAAAGACCTTTGACCTTGGGCCCTGTAGACAACACTTCTTTGTTGCGGGAGATGGGGTGGGGAGTCTGGCCAGTCTGGCTTCAATGGATTGCTCTTTAATATGTATCAGTGGTTGTTGGGGTGTGTGTGTGTGTGTGTGTGTGTGTGTGTGTGTGTGTGTTTTTTAGTGTACTAAAATTTGAAAAAGGGGTTAAACAACAAAACAGGAATATCAAGTTAGTTCAGGCTTGCAAGTTAAAAGTGAGGGCAAAAAACACTGAGTTTATGCTAGCTAAAGTTAAGGGAAATTAAAACATGAACTTGTGACAATTTTGAAAAACCCTCAACTAACTGAAGAATTAGTGGAAGTTTAGAAGAAAAGCAGATACACAGATTACTAATGTGAGAGAGTAACTCACAGGATTGTTCTCTCTTTTATCTCCTATTACAAGTGGAAAAAATGGAACGATTATTAAGAGGAAAAAATAGGCACCAGAAATGTATAAAGAATATGTTTGGCTAGACAAATTTACCTTTTATTGGCGGATCTTTGTAATTAGATCATAATTTAGTTGGAGGGTGGCAGTCTGAAAGTGTCCAAATAGGAATTAAAGGATGTAAACCAAAGATTAGATTCTCTTTTTATCCAATAAAGGCATAGACTAGACCAGTTGGACAGGTAGGTATCTACTACCTGACCTGAGTGATCCATAGTAATAAAAACCTATTTCCATATAGACAACCCATACCATTCCTGATAGGGATTGGTAAATTCAACGTGGAATAAGTCACCCTCTTGACTTTCTAGAGCCCCTGCAACTGACTGTAGGGATTTCCACTGGAGTGAGAATGGAGTTTTTTATGTATTTACTTAATTTTTTTATCATGCTGAAGAAAACTTTATATAAACTGCAGTGGATTTGGTTTTCTTTTGGCATTTCTATGGTTAGATACATGAATTTGTGTTTGTAAAGATATACCACAGAGCCTCCCAAATTCTCACTTTGCTAATCTCTAAATAACCACAGTCATTATCACAAAGAGCATAGTTTCTGTCCTCTAACTGGTGCAGTCAGATCTTATCTTACTAAAACTGACTTATGCAAAATATACACAGCATGCTATGATTTAAAAATACTGTAAATGACAAGTGTCAAAATAAAGTAATGTAGTAAATTTTGTACTACAGTGCAAAACCCTAGGGTTTTTAATAGTTTGTTTGCTTATTGGATAGTTTGCAAAAGTCTGTACCCGACAAAGCATCTCCTAGTTGTACATACAAATCAGTGAAATACTACTCTGTTGTTCATAGTGAGCTCATCCTGTCTCACTATTTTATCTGAAATTATATCAGGAATCTGAATCTATAACAGTTCAATCATTTCTTTTGTAAGAAAATATGATGTAAAAACGCATGATTTTGACTAACTGAAGAATCTATCAGACAAAACTCTCCTGAGTCCATCTTACACTTCTAATTAAATGAGTATCATCAAAAATAGAAATTGAGGAAAATACTGATAAAGAATATTTTTTAAATGTTCTCTTTAACTGCTTAAGTTTTGCATACATTTTTACTGACACTTCCACTTTCAGATACAACATAGAAGTAGTGGATGAGTCTGGCAGCAGAATGGCTAATCTAGTAAGATAGATGTTTCATTTTAAAAGTTAATAACTAATGACAGAGTCTATATCTTAGCTGATGATGTTTAACCCTTACGATAAACTTGCGTGCTAAATATTGGAAAATGTGTCCTTGAAATAACATGTTCAACTGGAAACTAACTCATGTATTTGGGAGAACTTGGAGTCTTTTCATAGTGTTTTGCAGGCTGCATATTTCTCTGAGGCCTCAATTGACAGGTTGAGCAGTGCTCATCCTGTAGCTCAGTGCATCTAAAGCTGCTAGGTCACTGAGAATTAACTTTGGAAAGGGTTTGATGCTTTGTTTTCTTGTAGGCACAATGCATGTGAAACCAAGTGTGGTATTGGAGAGCATTTATAGGTTAAAAGCAGGAGAGACCTAATTCGCTCCCTTTGTTTTGGCAAATGAAGGATGAATTTTTGTATATCAAGACTGCTACCTAAATGGAAAAAGATCAGAATGGAGAATAGTCATATACATAAAAGAAATGGTTAGAACCAATTGTTTCATTTAAAAAAAGTAAATTCACACCTATGCCAGTTATACAGTCAGTATTTATATTACATTATTATGTGCAAATGATGCTGAAATTTCCTGCTTCTGTATTTAGTTACTGCATTGAGTTCCGTTGTACAGAGCTAGATGGAGCTATAAGATCTTTTGTGGATAGATACAAGGCTAGGGACTTTTCTTCAAGTTCTTTTGTATCACCTACCAAAATTCCCATTTTAAGAGGTTTCGTGCCATCTTTCTCCTAAAAAGGGTGTCAGAAAGTGATTCTTGAGAGTTGCAGGTGCATCGTTCAAGTAGGAATATGATTCTGAATTTCATTATGGATCATTTGTCTGTGAGAAGCTTCTGAAAAGTAAAAACATGCACTAGCCAATAAAGGTTCTCTAACTGAAGAGAGATTGTCTAACTCGCATTTTTTTAATCTGAAAAATGTGCTCCATTGAGGAATGCAGACATTATTGAAACTGACAGGAGAGTGAATGTGATGGTAGCATATATAGGGCCTGTCTGAAAAGTATGAGAGTGGAGGATGCTGGAAGTGCAGACAACTTGGAGAAGCTGATAAACAGCTTTTTCTTTTCTAAAAGCATTTGGTTGGTATAGATAATTAACTGCTCCATTCTTCATAAGTGTAGGGGCATGATGAGTAGTAGCAGAATGTCATTTGTCAGAACTGTTCTAGTAAACAAGTGCTTTCAGGCTCATCCTCTTCCCTACATTGAGAGAGCCATAATTTTGCCTTGTGCCTCGGAAAGCACCTGAGGCATGTGAGCGTTTAGCATGATGCAATGACTTTGTCTTATTACTTAAATAGGATTCCTGTATATTTGTTAAGATGTTAGTTTATTAAAGGTCACCTTCTTCCTCTGATAAATTGTAACAAATTACTGTGGTGGATGCTGTAACTGGATTAGTTATGTCCTTACACTATTTATGTATTTGGATAGTCATGCTAGTGAGTTACTGCAGTTTTTTAATTTTTCAAGCACTATTGGAATAAATTATCTCTTATTGTGTGCTTTAGCTCTTTAAATGTTGGTACAGGTGAACAATACCAGGCTATAGATCGGGGTGGGCAAACAAAGGCCCACGGGCCGCATCCGCCCCGCCAGCTGTTTTAATCCAGTCCTTGAGCACCCGCTAGGGAGCAGGGTCTGGGGCTTGCCTCGCTCCAGCTGGGCAGCAAGGTTAGAGGCTGCTCCATGTGGCTCCTGGAAGTAGCAACATGTCCCCAATCTGGCTTCTACACATAGGGGCAGCCAGGGGGCTCAACTGCCCCTTCCCAAGTGCTACCCCCAGAGCTCCCATTGGTCGAGAACTGTGGCCAATAGGAGCTGCAGGGGTGGCGCCTGCAGGTGGGGCAGTGCACAGTAGAGCCACCTAGTGAGGCCTCCGCGTAGGAACCAGAGGGGGGATGTGCCGCTGCTTCCGGGAGCTGCTTGAGTTAAGTGCTGCCTGTAGCCTGCACCCCTGATCCCCTTCTGTGCCCCTGCCCCAGGCCTGATCCCCTCCCACTGTCCAAACCCCTCGGTCCCAGCTTGGAGCACTCTCCTGCACCCCAAACCCCTCATCCCCAGCCCCACCCCAGAGCCTTCACCCCCAGCTGGAGCACTCACCCCCTCCGGCATCCCAACCCCCTGCCCTAGCCCGGAGCCTCGTCCCGCATCCTGAACACCTCATTTCTGGCCCCACCCTGGAGTCCACACCCCCAGCCAGCACCTTCACCCGTCCTACATCCCAACCCCAATTTTGTGAGCATTCATGGCCCGCCATACAATTTACATACCCAGATGTGGCCCTTGGGCCAAAAAGTTTGCCCATCCCACTATAGATTCTTTGCAAGGTAGCAGGGAAAAGGGCATAGAATTTTTACAGAAATATTATTGTGGTGGTTTGGATGTTGTAATGTACTTAATTCTGATGTTGCTATGCTGATAGCCATGGTGACTAAAGTCCTCTATGTACAGAACATACAGTGACTGTGCAAAGTTCCCTAGATAAAAGATATGCCGTTGTGCCTCAACCCTGGAAGGGCCACTTCTGAGTGTGAGTGTGTAGTCCAGTCTCCAATTCTCTGCTGGATTGCCAACAAGTGTTTCAATATTGGTGTTTGTTTTCTGATGTGCACACGTCCACTGGGTATTTGACTGAGGCTTCTCTTTATGTAGGAACATAATTGCCACTGTGGATCAGATCCTTTTTATTTTTGTATTTTTAATTTGCTTATAGGGTTTTTGATGGCACTTACAATCTTAGTATGTGATTACCGTATGTGTTTCAAGTGGATTTGTTCCCACAAGTCTCCCCATGAGCGAGGGAAGTATTATTTATGTTTTACAGATGGGGTACTTGGGCACTTGCTTAATGTTACACACACAGTCTGGAACAAAACATAACTTTCCTGAATTCCAGCCTCATGCCTTAACCATAAGAGCATTCTCCTTTTTCAGCAATGGGTCAGTGGTCCAACTAGTCTGATAGCCTGTCTCTGACTATGGCTACTATGAAAGGTATAAAATCCATATAATAACAAATATGAAATAGCTTGCCCATGGTTAAAATTTCTTTCTAATCCCCTGCAGTTAGTGACTAGCTTGTGCCTTGAAGTATATGGGTTTATATCTTTATCCATTTTGATCCTTTCTAATGTTGTTGTGGATGTTCTCATTATCCATATAGACAGCTAATCCTTTTTAAAAATTCTATGAAGCTGTTGGTTTCGGTATTTTATGGTAGTGAATTTCATAGGGTCATTATGTATTGTGTTTTAAAAAATGTTTTATTTGATCATTTTTATTTTAACAGGTTAATTTCATTGATTGTCCTTTTTTGCTTTATGGTCCTAAATGAACCTTTCTGTGCTACTCATAATTTTTCATAGCGTAGGCCATCAGCTGACCATTAGATGGTGACAAGTTTTGGTCACTCTGATTTCGGGCTGTATTTGAACTGATAACCTAGAAAAAGATTTCAAATCCCATTACCCATCTCCTGATCCATCTAATTCCCTTGTTTGCGTAACTGTTATACAGATATTACTGTATTACATAGTATAGGAACAGAATAGTGCTCAGAACTTTACTGTTGCTTCACTTTGTTTTAATTGCAGTTGTCAAGGTTCCTTCCTCACTCTGAACTCTAGGGTACAGATGTGGGGACCTGCATGAAAACCTCCTAAGCTTACTTTTACCAGCTGAGGTTAAAACTTCCCCAAGGTACAAACTGTTTTACCTTTTGGCCTTGGACTTTATCGCTGCCACCACCAAACGTCTAACAAGTATATAATTGGGAAAGAGCCTGTTTGGAAACGTCTTCCCCCCCAAAATCCTCCCAACCGTTACACCCCCTTTCCTGGGGAAGGCTTGATAAAAAAAATCCTCACCAATTTGCATAGGTGAACACAGACCCAAACCCTTGGATCTTAAGAACAATGAAAAAGCAATCAGGTTCTTAGAAGAATAATTTTAATAGAAGAAAAAGTAAAAAGAATTACTTCTGTAAAATCAGGATGGTAAATACCATACAGAGTAATCAGATTCAAAACATAGAGAATCCCTCTAGGCAAAACCTTAAGTTACAAAAAGACACAAAAACAGGAATATCCATTCCATTCAGCACAGCTTATTTTCTCAGCCATTTAAAGGAATCAGAATCTAACGCATATCTAGCTAGATTACTTACTAAGTTCTAAGACTCCATTCCTGTTCTGTCCCCGGCAAAAGCATCACACAGACAGAAAGAGAGAGCTTTGTTTCTCCCTCCCCCCAGCTTTTGAAAGTATCTTGTCTCCTCATTGGTCATTTTGGTCAGGTGCCAGCGAGATTATGCTAGCTTTTTAACCCTTCACAGGTGAAAGGGTTTTTCCTCTGGCCAGGAGGGATTTTAAAGGTGTTTACCCTTCCCTTTATATTTTTGACAGCAGTAGAATACTGCAGTATTTTAAGTGGTGGTGTAGCCCTCTTGGTTCTAGGATATGAGACAGACAAGGTGGGTTCTATTGGACCAGTATCTACTGGTGAAAGAGACAAGCTTTCAAGCTACACAATGCTCTTCTTCAGTTCTATAAAGCTTTTGAGCTACATAGATGTGAAGAAGAGCATTGTGTAGCTTGAAAGCTTGTCTCTTTCACCAACAGAAATTGGTCTAGTAAAAGAGATTATCTCACACATCTTGTTTCTCACAGTACTGTAAGACAGTAATCCTGTAACATTTTCGTAAACTTAAGTCTCCTCTTGCTTATTAGTTCATAAATACTTGTTACTGGTCTACCACCCAACTACAAATTAATAAATACACTAAATTTTCAACAAACACATGTAAAACCTTTTTGGGTTTTTGATAGTATGTTAACATATGATAAAGGCTATTTAGCTGTAAAATATTTGAATGTGACACAGTGTGTTTGTTTTGGAATATCCTATTTATGTGATAACTAAATATGCAGACATAGCTAAAATTGGCTGAAGCATCTCCATTTAAGTATTTGTCATAATTCTGTTGCTGGACAAAATTACTATGATGCCTACCTTGAACTGATTCCGCTTTCTCTTATTTATAGACTATACGTTTGTCAGAATACGTTTACAATGGTTCTCACAGGAACAAAAGATTGAACACACATTGTAGCAGGAGAGTTGTAGGCAAGACATGAGAGAGAATTCTTCCGCTCTACTCCACGCTGATTAGGCCTCAGCTGGAGTACTGTGTCCTGTTCTGGGTGCCACATTTCAGGAAAGATGTGGACAAATTGGAGAAAGTCTAGAGAAGAACAACAACAATGATTAAAGGTCTGGAAAACATGACCAATGAGGAAAGATTTTTTTAAAAATTGGGTTTGTTTGATCTGGAGAAGAGAAGACTGAGAGGGGACATTATAACAGCTTTCAATTACATAAAAGGCTGTGACAAGAAGAAGGGAGAAAAATTGTTCCCCTAAACCTCAGAGGATAGGACAAGAAGCAATGGGCTTAAATTGCAGCAAGGGCGGTTTAGGTTGGACATTAGGAAAAACTTCCTAAGTGTCAGAGTGATTAAGCATGGAATAAATTGCCTTGGGAGGTTGTGGAATCTCCATCATTGGAGATTTTTAAGAGTAGGTTAGACAAACACCTGTCAGGGTGGTCTAGATAATGCTTCATCCTGCCATGTGTGCAGGGGACTGGACTAGATGACCTCTTGAGGTCCGTTACAGTCTTGTGATTCTATGATTTATCAGGAAAATTCTGATTTTGTTACCCCATTTTATTTATAACTGAAGGCATGTTAATATCTAGCTTCTGTGTGGTTTAGCTCACAATATTTTAAATGGTTTTTGGTTTTGAAGTACTCAGAAAAGTGGCTCCACTTTACAAAAGTAGGTACTTTGCCAAAACTTTCAAACCTGGTTTCCTAGAATTTGGGCACCTGAATCTATATTTAAGCAGCTAAATAAATAGCCTGACTTTTCAAAGATGATAAGCACCCACAGGTCCCATTTTCTGGCATCTCCATCTCCATGGGATAAATCAGGTCTCTCGCATAGGTGTTTACATGCACACTTAAGTAGCTACCGTTAGCCACTCAGGTTTGAAAATGTTGACTGTTGTCCTTAAATAGGGCAACTGATTGATAGTTTGCATCGTGTTTTCTTTCTTCTTGGGTGGAGTCCTATAACATGATGTAATGGTGTTCTGTTTGTAGGATTGTTGCTGGGGGAGGGGGGGAAAGAAGGGGACCTTGACAAACTGAACTAATTAGTCTTTTGCTTTAAAAAAAAAAAAAAAAAAAAAGTGAAAATTATAGCAATACCAATAATACACGCACAGTACATCTGCAGTACTTGTTTAGGATTACAAGAATAACTTTTTAAAAAGAAGATTCTGCATTCTAAGCTAACCTGGAGGTTGTAATTGTTGGGTGCTGTAGCTGCCCTCTGTTATTTGTGCCACATCTACATCAGCCTACAAGAGTGCTGCTATAAATGTTCTACTCCTATAATTTTCATTGCTGCAGAACATTTCATTTTCAGCTAGTTGCCAGGAAAAGCGGTAAGCAAATGGTATATGGTAGCCTAATAAAATGATGGCCTTTCAATTTAAAAAACTGCAAAAATTAGCACATTTCTATATGGCGTGATCATTATGTTGTTAAAAGAAAGTAAGGTATAGTACAGATACTTTCAGTTTTAGAGTTTTTCATTAGAGTGGGCAGCAATGAAACTACTGTGTAGAAGTTGTGACACGCTTATTGCTCAATGGGGTAGTGGGTGTCTGTCTGGTCATTTAAAAATTTTTTCTTAGAATCACAATTGTAATCTTTTTATTGTTTAAAGGTTTTTATATGAAGGACAGGGGAAGGAAAATGGCAGTTTGATAAAATTGATGCAATTTGCCATTCTCTCCCCCGATCTTCTTTCCTCCGTTACTTCTCTTCATTTCCTGCGCTGAGCAGGAAGCGGGACCCACAAGATTCATGGGGGATTCATGGAGCACCCACAAGATTCATGGAGGATAGATCCTTCAGTGGCTGTCAGGGACCCAACCCCATGCTCTGTGTGTCCCTAAACCTCCAACTGCCAGAAGCATCTGGCAATGGCCACTGTCAGAGACAGGATACCGGGCTAGATGGACCATTGGTCTGACCCACTATGGCCATTCTTATGTTCTGAAATTAAAATTGCTGTTCCAACTCAGGCAGAAGGGAGATTTGAACCCCGGTCTCGTGCTCTAATCTCTGTGTGTGGATTTAGCTGTACTCTCAGCATGCCTCTGGATCAGACCCCAAAGACATTATAGGCAGGGAAATGCCTAGTTTATGGGTCCTGATGGAGCGTAGATGTGTTCAGTGCTGAGCTGCTGGGCTGCTACTTAAGTGGCTGTGTGCATGCCCTGCCCCTGGAATTTGGGCACCTCAGGGACTTTAAGTGTGGAAACTTAAGTGCATAGGGACTTTAGGCACCTGCAGGGATAGTGGCGGCTGAGGAGAGGTTTTTGAATGCTAGTGGCTCCTAAATGTTGAACTTTGGCAACTAAGTCCCCCTTATGAATCTTACTTTTTTCATCACCTCGTACGATTTCAGCATAGGCACGGCTTCCATGGGTGCTTCTGGGCTGGAGTACCCCCAGGGAAAAAATTGTTGGTGCTGAGCACCCACCGGCAGCCCCCCAGCGGGCCCCGTGGATCAGTACCTCCCCCTTCCTCCCCTCACCTCCTGCTCGCTACAATCAGCTGTTTTGCGGCATGCAGGCAGGAGGCTCAGGAGGGAGGGGGAAGGAGCGAGGACGCAGTGTGCACGGGGGAGGGGGCGGAACAGGGCAAGAAGAGGTGGGGTGGGGGTGGGGCCTTGGGGGAAAGGGTGGAGTGTGCGCTGGGCCTGGGGCAGAGCCAGGGGTCGAGCACACCCCAGCACTTTGGAAAGTCGGCACCTGTGGCCTCCAGTGTCTAGGACTTTAAGAAAAGCATCAAATATCATGAGATTTGTGTTAAAATGTTGAGAATTGTCAGAATGAACTGCATCTTGGGCTGTTGCGTGTGTGCGCGCGCACACTAGAAGGATTCCATCTTTGGTGGCAACAGCTCTTCAGTATACTATGGCTTCTTTCGCTATAGTCTTCTGAATCCAGTGAGCCCTTTAGGTTTCTGTGCTTTGACACCACGTGCCTTTTAATAGATTTGTGGTTATTCCCTAAATTGGTATGCGACTAAACTTTTTGCACCTCAATCCGTCATAACCTGCTTATTCAAATTATTTGAACATTTAACTATTGTCTCTAGCTTTTAGATTTATTTAAATATATTTTAATTGTACTGTGTGTGTTTGGGGAGGTGTCTCTTCCAGAATATTTCCAGAAAATGCCTTCTGCTTGAGTGGGGATGTGGGTTGTCCTCCAGGAGGTCTTGTTAGAGAATGCAGATGGGCATGGGGAAGGGCAGAGAAAGATGGGGTGGGGGGAAGAAAGGTGGGAGGGAAGGGGATTCTGGATCTGTGAACAGGAAGGAGAGAATTTGTATGGGGAATGCGAATGCCAGTGCTGTGTTGGTGCCAGATTTATTTAAGGTTAGGTAGACTTCACATGTTTAAACCTTTGTATGCCTAAGAAGTTCCGAGCAATCTGAGGTTTAACCAGTACAGTTTTAAAAAGATTAAATAGAAATTTGTATCTGATGATTCTGCCAGTAGAGTGCTATGCATGTTGTGATTTTGGAACTCAGACTGCTGATCATCTTGCTGGAACTCTTGTTGCTAGTACCAGATTAATTTTGGATGGGAGTTTGCCAACTATATATCCAGGGGCCAGGCACTATAGAGGCTTAACTGGACATGTACTGATGTCTTTCAGGAATGTTAGTTTGGAGAAGAGAGACATCGTGCCTATGTGTTTGAAATAATTGGTGAGATTGTGGAATGTTTTCTTAGCCTTAAAAGGAAAAAATATTGTGATCGTATTGCTGTTGGATGAGTTTCATTTCTTATGTACAACTGAAATTCCCAGCTGGAGATAAATTGTATTCCTGGAAAGAGAGAGGGTGTGGACCATTACCTCTCTTTACCAAACCGCTAGCTGCTAACTGGCTTTTTCTGCTCTGAATCACTCATTTCTAGACAAGAGTTTGCCTGGTTTTAATATTTCTTGCTATTTAATACAGGGTATGGGAGACTGAAAGCATGTAAATGAAAGCTGGTGGTGACATCCCAAAGGAAAGAGCCTAGAGGAGGAGCTAAAGATTTAATGTAACTGTATGCCTTCAAAGTCATCAGCTCCTCTATATCTCCATCTCCTTTGGCTAGTTGCCTGAATGTTCCACGCAGCATTTTGAAAATACTGGGGAGTGTGTAAAAAGCCTCGTTATCTCACAGAAACTTACAGCTGATGTGTAGCTGCACACAAATTACTTTCCCATGGACAGGATAACTAGTTTTTTTTTTTTTTTTTTTAAATTTGCATAACCCTATAGGGAACAGGGGCTAACTAATGCAATAATTACTTAGGAGCAGAGCCAGCATCCTGCAATTATTTTAGAGAAAATATGCTGCAGTGTTTCTGTTTATTGATGTACTTCTCTTGACTTCTTGAATCAATGTTTTATAATCTTTCCTAAGGAAAATATCCAGTGATAGAGACTGGGGAGTGAAGTGGGCAGTTACCATATGTAGCAAGGATGGGAAATGATTCTTTGAGCCAAATCTGAGACATCTTTGCATAAATGAATTTTACTCCATATATCATTTAAAACACTTGATACATACATTTGTGTGCTGAGCTGAGACCAAACAGGTTCTATCAGGTCTGTGAATGAGGACAGAATAGAATTGGATGGAAATTTTGCTTAGAATTGTGATGGGTTACACCCCACTCTGGCGTGCCACATGATGTACTGGGGTACCACTAAGCCCACCTATTCCACCAGCCTGGACTCCCTTACACTGTCCTACTGAGCCAGGCCTTTCAAGCCTCTTCCAGCACATACACAGGTAGGGACACACCCAGCTGCAGAAAGACACAGACACTGAAATCAGCTCTGCATGGGAAGACTCAGCTAGAGAATTGCCCAGGACTCAAGTGCACACCCCCTCTGGGGTGCAAACCCAAAATTGCATTGTCTTGCGCTGCACAGAGAACTGTACAGCATAAGCTCATGAAATTCTCCCCCTACCTCAATGTGGCGGAAGATATGCTCAGCTTTTTGCCCCAGTTGTGAATTTCACAAACTAGTTTTATAGAAAACAAAAACGAGTTAGGTTTTAAGTGATTATAAGGGATAGCAAACAGATCAAAGCAGATTACTGAACAAATAAAACACACACAAACTAAGCTTAATATACTAAAGAAACTGGTTACAAGTAGGAATTTCTTACCCTCAATGTTTTAGGCATTTCTTTCATAGGCCAGACCCCTTTTCAGCTGGGGCTCAGCTCTTCTCCCCCACTTTTGTTTTTGTTTCTTAGATGTTTCCAGCAGCCATCCTGGCGATTCAGTGAAGAGTGACCCTTGATTAAGTCACTGCTGGGCCTTAAATAGGTTTTACATACGGTGGGAACCCTTTGTTTTCTAGTGTGGTTCTCCTCCGCTCCCTGACCCCCACAGGAAAAGTACTGGTATTCTATCATGGAGTCCAGTACCAGGTGACATGATCACATGACCCTGCAGTGTCAAAACAGCCATAAGTCAAGGGCCATTCGTTGAATCCCAGGAAGGTGGGAGATTAACATCTTCAAAGACCTATTGTTCTCCCTAATGACCCATCCAGACTGATTACATTCTGTCTGCTGGGCATTTCCCAGGTATAAACCCACTTGTAATTGATACATAGTCAATATTCCTAACTTCAGATACAGAAATGATACATGCATACAAATAAGATAATCATATTCAGCAAATCACAACCTTTCCATGATATCTCACAAGACCCATCTTGCATAAAAACCCATTTTAGTTATGCCATATTCATATCCTAACAATATCTCTATGAAGAATATGAGGTGTAGTGTCACATGACTGTTTCAAGGTTAGGGTCTGATCCTACAAACTCTTGAGCATTTACTCTGCCATGCTGGGTTTTCCCCAGTTTCCATTAAAATGGTAGAAATTCCTATGGATGCCTTTTGAAGTCATTGTGAGTTGAAGACGTCTGAACCTTGCAGGATAATGCACAAGTTTTTTATTCACCATTTACATTTTTCAAAGAGTGGGATTTATTGTCTGATGTATTGCATCTGTATATAATGTCTAATTTACTGTATGCTGTATTAATATAATATATATAAAATGAATTAGTTTCTCATCTGTATTCTTGTCCCTTTGCACAACTCTCTCATGAAGTGGCTGGAAAGGCCACTACATTTTCCAGAGTGGGGATTCCCCCGATTCTGGGGAGTCCCCAGCTGGCGTGGAGCCAGCACCTCCAGCTCCTCCTGCAGCCCACAATGCTGGGGGTGGGGCGTGACTGGAATACTACTGTTCCAACTATTTTTAGGTGGTATACTGGCCCTTCAAGTCTATAGCTAGAGGGCATGGCTAGTTTCAGTGTAGAAATGATCTCAGGAGCCACAGCCAGCTCCTTCGCATGCAAAAACCTTCCCTATGCCTGTACCCAGCAGGGAACTCTCTATCTCTCTCCGTGTGTATGTGTTTATATCTATATAATCTATCTATATCTATATACAAGAGAGATGCACTGAGAATATATACAACTACAGATAACCCGTGATGATGATGCTTGTTAGGTCATGGTGTGTATGTCTATATGTAGTAAGTGTTCATTATTTGTTTAGAACTTTTTTGACTTGTTAGACAAAGAGGAGTCTATAATGAGAGTATGATGACAACTTCAGTACTGTGTAGTAGTAGTAATTAATATTTAGTGTGGTATATGGTAATTTTCAGCTTCAGTGCACTTCACAAACATTAATTAATAGTCACAACACCCCTGTGCAGTAGGTAAATGTCTCTTTTCCTGCCATTTTATACAGTAGGCCAGCAGCCCTGAGATTTACAAATTTGCTGGGTTTGACTTAATGAGCTGCTTTTTTGGAGATTTTTTTTTTTTAAGAAAAATTCTTCTGTTAAATTAGGATAATTTTTTATTGACACTGGGTAAGATCAAAGTGATTGTTGTATTATCATAGCATCAGATTCTGTAGTATTGTCTTTCTGTGTTAGAGCCAACAGATTACCAAAAGAAAGCAAAATGTTTTAAAGATCATGATTGTTTTGTTTGTGTTTAGATGTCTTGTGGATGCTGAGTCACCCCTTCCTGAGCTTTTCTTTGTTTATTTGAAAAATATCAACTGCACACTGCTGAAACTGATATCTTTATTATGATTTTCAGTGGCATTTATACCCTTGCGTGTGGGTATCCCAAAAGTATTCCTTATCTCTTTTAAGAACATAAGAACAGCTATACCAGGTCAGACTAATGGTCCATCTAGCCCAGTATTTTGTCTTCCGACAGTAGCCAGTGCCAGGTGCCCCAGCGGGAATGAATAGAACAGGCAGTCGTCAACTGATGCATCCCCTGTTGTCCACTGCCAGCTTCTGGCAAACAGAGGGTAGGGACACTCAGAGGATGGTTTTGCATCCCTGCCCATCCTGGTTAATAGCCATTGATGGACCTACCCTCCAGGAGGTTATCTACTACTTTTTTGAACCTTGTTATAGTTTTGGCCTTCACAAAATCCCCTGGCAAGGAGTTCTACATGTTGACTGTGCATTCTGTGAGTATGCAAATGCGTCTTTTGTTTCGTTTAACCTGTTGCCTATTAATTTCATTGGGTGACCCTGACTACTTGTGTTCTGTGAAGGAGTCAATAACATTTCCTTATTCATTTTCTCTGCATCAGTCAAGATTTTTGTAGACTTTTATCATATCCCCCCTTAGTCGTCTCTTTTCCAAACTGAAAAGTCGCAGTCTTTTTAATGTCTCCTCATATGGAAGCAGTTCCATACCACTAATCATTTTTATTGCCCTTCTCTGTACCTTTTCCAGTTCCAGTATCTTTTTTGAGATGGGGTGACCAGATGTGCGCACACTATTTAAGATGTGGGCGTACTGTGGATTTATATGGAGCCATTATGGTATTTTCTGTCTTATTATATTTCCCTGTCCTAATGGTTCCCAACATTCTGTTAGCTTTCTTGACTGCTGCTGCACATTGAGTGGATGTTTCCAAAGAACTATCCACAATGACTCCAAGATCTTTTTCTTGAGTGGTAACAGCTAATTTACATACAAAACGATGGGGTCTATAGTGGGATTATGTTTTCCAATGTGCATTACTTTGCAATTATCAACACTGAAATTCGTCAGTCGTACTCCTGTTCTTTTTGCGGCTACAGACTAACTCGGCTGCTACTCTAAACCTATCAGTCGTTTTGTTGCCCACTCAGCCAGTTTTGTGAGATCCCTTTGAAACTCTTTGCAGTCTGCTTTGGATTTAACTATCTTGAGTAATTTTGTATCGTCTGCAAATTTTGCCACCTCACTGTTTATCCATTTTTCCAGATCATTTGTGAATATGTTGAACAGCACTGGTCCTAGTTCAGACCCTTGGGGGACACCACTATTTACCTCTCTCCATTCTGAAAACAGACCATGTATTCCTACCCTTTGTTTCCTATCTTTTAATCACTTACTGATCCATCAGAGGACCTTCTCTCTTATCCCATGACTGTTTGCTTTGTTTAAGAGCCTTTGGTGAGGGACCTCTTCAAAGGCTTTCTGAAAATCTAAATACACTCTATCCATCGGATCACCCATGTCCACATGTTGTTGACACCCCCCCCCCCCCCATTCTAATAGATGGTTGAGGTATTTCCGTTTACAAAAGCCATGTTGACTGTTTCCCAACAAATCGTGTTCATCTGTGTTTGATAATTCTGTTCTTTACTATAGGTTCAACCAATTTGTTTGGTACTGAAATTAGGCTTGTAATTGCTGGGATCGTAATTCTGGGGCCTTTTAAAAAAATTGGCATCACATTAGCTATCCTCTAGTCATTTGGTACAGAAGCTGATTTAAATGATAGGTTACAGTTAGTAGTCAGTTAGTAGTTCTGCAATTTCATATTTGCTCTCCTTCAGAACACTTGGGTGAATACCATCTGGTCCTGGTGACTTTTTACTGTTTAATGTGTCAATTTGTTCCAAAAACTTCTCTAATGATGCCTCAATCTAGGGGAATTCCTCAGATTTGTCACTTAAAAAGAATGGGTCAGGTGTGGGAATCTGCAGCGAAGACTGATGTAAAGAATTCATGTAGTTTCTCCACAATGGCGGAATGTTCCTTTAGCACCTCAACCGTGCAGTGGCCTGGCCCCACTGATTGTTTAGCAGGCTTCCTGCTTCTGATGTACTCAAATTTTTGTTTCCTGTTTTCATGCTCTTTTATTGGTTTTCGAGATGCTCTTGCCTATATTTATGAGTATATTGCTCCTCATTGAGTCCTGGAACTCTTGAGGTATACAGTGGAGTGTCCCTTTCTGGCCACTGTAATTGAGAAACAGGCTACTAGAATTCTGCTAATAAAACAATATTGAACATATACTTTTGGTGGTAAAAATCCAGCCACACACAAGTGACATCTCAGAGTCCTGAATTATATAAATCATGGCATGAAGTCCTTTGTACATATGTGCCTGGCTATTGTCCGCAGTCTTCTGTTGTTCACCTCTGTATAAATCTCAAGCATAACAGCTCTGACTGAAGACTTCCTGCTACTGTATTGCTTCACTCTACAATCCAGTTCTAATTAGAGCTGCTGACACCTTATGAAAGCATTTGAAAAACATTTTGCTTACAGGAACAATTCTACTGACATTTTCTTTCCTATCTTTTCATTACAAGTAGCATTTGCATGAAAACAGGGTCTCTGTTTATTGAGAGTTCACAGTCCTCAGTTTGACAACATAATCAGATCAGTGTTCAACTTTCATAATGGAACTAGATGAAACTCCCCTGATTTTTCTCACTAACCTGAAACTCAGGCCCAATTCAATGAGTTTGAAGCAAGTATGGCTCAAGTCATAGTTCGAAGTGGAAACCAGGCAAAAATGAAAAAGAAACTTGAGGGGTTCACAGGAAAACCCCCTGCTATAATTCCATTTCTGATCTGTGTGATCCATCTCCACAGCAGCTAATTGTGATGTCTTTGTAGGCTAGGATTTTAGGTGAGGAATAAGCAGCAGAAGCAGATGAACTTCAGAGCAGCAAGTAGCCTGTTATGCAGATGTAACTCATATAGTTTTAAAAAAGGTGGTGGGCTGGATGTGAAAAGTCAGGGAAGGATTTACACAAAATGTGATCAAGGTAAACAAAATTGTCTGTAAATAGAATTTCCATGTAAAAAGTGGGTCTTTAATAGTGAACAAAACAGCTGCCTTGACAGTGCCTAAATCTGTTGCCTCTGCTTCCCCTTAACACAAAAATCCCTAGTTGTTCGTGCAGAACACAGATGCATAGATATGCAGGGTTCTGTATTTTATGGTGAATTTTTTTAGGAATTGTCCAGTCCACCCATGACAAAGATGTTTGATAGTGTGCAAATGTTTCTTCATTGCTCTTTACTAAAACTATTTGTTTATTAATTCACAAATGCATATTTTCCTCTCCTTCCCCTTTTCCAAACTGTATCTGGTGTTAGGTTTCAGAGTAACAGCCGTGTTAGTCTGTATTCGCAAAAAGAAAAGGAGTACTTGTGGCACCTTAGAGACTAACCAATTTATTTGAGCATAAGCTTTCGTGAGCTACAGCTCACTTCATCCGATGAAGTGAGCTGTAGCTCACGAAAGCTTATGCTCAAATAAATTGGTTAGTCTCTAAGGTGCCACAAGTACTCCTTTTCTATCTGGTGTTAGTACTTTCAGAGGACTGGAGTGTTCAGTGCAGATTTTTGCACTCCTCTGGTTCAGATTAATACCCGCTGGGTTCTACTGCTTCCACAGTTTGGAGGGTTTTTTATTTTTATGTTTATTTTTTATTATTGTTTGGAGTACCATCTGTTATTTCTTCCAGGTAACTTTTAAAAAGAAACACAGATTAGTTACTGTAGTTTCGTAATCTTTTCCCATGATTATTTTTAAGGTGTGCAGTAGCAGAAAATAGCAAAGATGGGGGTGGTGGGTTTAATGGCGCTCTGCTTAGAGAGCTTTCTGGAAAGTAGATTTTTGGATGGGGGCGAAGGTACATACTCTGAAGGCTACAGTGATAGTATTGGAATGGCAGCAATATATATTTTTAGAAGCTCATGTTCTTCCATTTTTTCAGAAGTGAACAGTATAGTTAAAAGATTGCAAAACACTTTCAGTACTTATCACTTCCTATGTCTATTTTTGAAATTGTAGAGTAGTGTCATATTTTTTGCTTGTTCTAGAATGTTCTACCAGTGTGCTTCCATTTTTTTTCTACATTTTTTTCATTTCAAGGAACAGCTATCTGACTGTAAACAGATCTGCTGCCTTGTTACATAGCCTTGCAGTAAATTGTCTTCAGTCAAGTTATGGACTTGATCCTCTTGACTCTTACTCATGTGAGTAATGGTTTGCAGGATTGGACCCTATGACAGTAGCAAAAATGTAAACTCTAACCCCTTGTCATCTCTTTTATCTTAATGAAGTGTAAATTTCTTCTAAATGTAATTGAGACCCCTGATTTATGTTGTGTCAAAGTCCCAGGCCCCAGGCCATCTGCGGCCTGGGAACATCCCCACTGCGGCCCGCGGAGGAGAGACGCATGCAGCCACCCTGCCGGCTCTGTCTGCTGCAGGCGCTACTCCCCTCCCCCCCCCCCCGCAGCTCCCATTGGCTGGGGGAGAGGGACAGAGCTACCATCACTAGTTGCTGGGCAGAGTCAGCATCATTTTTTTCCACAAATGAATATAAAATACCAAACACAACTATCTCATGCACACCTTGCTGCGATCCTGAAGGTTTCAACTACTCAGTCACTGAGGCCAAACATCAACAAACTGACAGAACTGAAGCGTTGCCAGGTGTCTGGCAAACACTAAAAACCCTCTGGCAGGCGAAGAATTGTATAAAGTTGTATGACAGTTTTATTATTTCTAAGAAATTCGAAATAAAAAATACAATATAAACGTTTTCTTTTCTGAACACCATCTTCAGTGACATTATTGGCCCACCGGGAGGATTTGAGGACTGGCACTGGCCCTAAGGTAAATTGAGTTTGAGACCCCTGACATAAATGCTAATTTTAATAAATATTAACATTTTCTAGCATTTCCCTTTCTTTAAAAATAAACAGGGAGAACGATTTGCAAAGAGCAGTTCTTTTTGGCCATTAAAAGGTTTCACTGTAATATTTTGTGAAGTACTCTGCGATGTTGAGATGAAATGTGCCGTATAAGAATAAAGTATTAGTATAAATTCATCCTATAATTAACGTAAAATCTTAATTCTTTTAACAGATGTACCACATGATTTTTCGTGAATCTAAATGAATTGTCTAAAAGTAGTTTTAAAACAATTCTATCTGTTAATTTTTACATTTTCCTGTGTTGTAATAGGCCATTTTGGAACTATTGAAAATAAATTGCTCTAATAGTTTTGTTAGCTTATATTAAGACAAGATACATTTTTGCTTATTTTCTATTATTTTTTAAATGGCGCTATAAATGCATGGGAATTATTTTAAAAGCTTTATTTTGTATGCATACACTAAAATGTTTTTGTTGTTTTCATTATATACCAGCAGATATGAGATTGAGAGCTCTTGAAATGGTTTAGTTGCTGCTACAGATCAGAGGAAACTCAAAGATAGTGACTACTTAATGTTAAATTTCTTAACAATGGAGTGGTACAATAGATAATTAATAGTGTGTGTGTGGGGGAACTCTGGTCTATACAAATTTGAATATTCAGTGTTTACATAAAACTTTGCAATTATCAATGTTGTTTATCCTTTTGATGCATAGTTTAAAAAATAATGGGTCACTGCAGGAAGTATTATCCAGGGTCAAGCCATCCCCCTGTAATTGCTTTGGGATATTCTCAGGTACTATATTCTAACTGCCTCTTGCAAGTGAAGCAGAATGAATAACCACATTTCCTTTTCATGTCTGTCTTATCACACCAAATGGGATTATATTCCTACTTGGTGGCTGCTGACAAAATTGCTGCAGCACCACTTGTAACATCCATGACTTGCTGGCAGCTCTGTTAATTCCTGTGATACAGCTGCACCGTGGCTTTTTTTTTTGGGAACAGTATGCTATTAAATACCTATATATCCGATTCATCTTCCTGCAGCTCCATTTGTTTGATTAGTATTACGATGGCATGACAAGGCAATGTATCAGAAGTAATCGATCTGATTAGTATGGAGATGATATAAACACAGATTGTATGGATGTTTAATAGCACAGGCACCCAGGTGCTGTCAATATTAGACATTTTATATGCTGCACGAAAGGGCTCTATAATGAAGAAGCAACCACAGCAGATTTTTGAGCCAGATGTTTTTCTGCCAAACTCCGCAGTAGGTCTTGAATAGTATATGACTCAGCTGTGTTGGATATGGTGGCCAGATAAGCTTGCACTAAATGTTTTTAATTGGTTCTCAGAATATGCACACATTTTCACAATGCAGATAGTAATCTTTACTACTTAAATTTATTTACATTATTAACAGTTTATCGCAACTCCGTATTCAATATTGCACACAGATTTACATGAAAACAAATGCCCTTTTTCATTATTTGTTATCTTCATATTATATTTCGATTTCCTATTTCCACTTCTAAATCTTGATCTGTAGAACATTTTTCACATGAGGGGAAACATTCTTGCCCCCCTCCTGCCCCACCTTCTTATTCTGTTCCTCTCCCTGCCCCCACCCCGGGGGAAAAAAAAAACTAGTAAGAAAATGAACTATTGAAGATAAGATGTAGATAAATAGGATGAGGTCCAATAATAGTATAAAATATATATGGTAGCCTATTTTACAATGATCTCAATGAATAAATAGAAATTAACAAGAGGTGTGGAAATAGAACTATATGGTAAAATTATGGAATGAAGCAGATATATTTATTTACTTTGAAGAGGAGGAGGATTAATTCAATATTTAGTTACGAGTACTTCATTGGAGTAATTATTTTAAAAGATAGGTTTCAGAGTAGCTGCTGTGTTAGTCTGTATTTGCAAAAAGAAAAGGAGTACTCGTGGCACCTTAGAGACTAACCAATTTATTTGAGCATAAGCTTTCGTGAGCTACAGCTCACTTCCTGTAGCTCACGAAAGCTTATGCTCAAATAAATTCGTTGGTCTCTAAGATGCCACAAGTACTCCTTTACTTAAATTGTATCTCAGTTTTCTTTTTTAAAATAAGAAATCTAGAGTAGTCCAATTGCATTACAGAAACAGCATCCTTAACTATTGTGTACTGGCATCCGCTAATAGCACATTATAATTCTTATGGTTCAAAGTGAGGGGGTGGGGAAATCAGTGGTACTCTTCCAAGCTTCTCTCTCACACCAATCTCTAACCACCTGAGACACAGTATGAGATGCCTCTCACAGTGCAGGTGTAAAGATTATGTTAATATATGTCCCGCTGGGCTCCTCAAAGTTTGCACTTTTTAGGAGAGCTAATATGCCCAGCTGGGCTACTCAGGCTTCATTCTGCGTTGGTGGAGAATCACTCAGATGCTGTCCTTGAACTTGGCTCAGTGGAGGTGCCCTGCTGGTCTCTGTTGGGATGCTTGATCTTGGCTCTGCTTTGGTGGGCTCAGATGCCCTTCTGTGCTGTGCCAATCCCTTCTGGCTTGTCTCCTTCATGAGTCAGAGTGGGGAAAGTGCATGTGGGCTGGGTTTCTTTGTAACCATTAGGGCTAGAGACTTGCAAACTCTTTGAACTTCAGAATTTCATCTTTCATTTAAAAGTGGCATCCTTAAAAAAAAGAAAAAAGAAAAAGTCCACAGAGCTGCCACAAGCTGGCTCAATTTGAGCCCTGAGCATGCTGCAACTGACATACTCCAAAAAGCCATCTTCCTCTTGTAGTTCAGCCCTCCCCCACCCCCATTATATGACAGAAAGACACACAAATAATGTATCCATGCTGCCATTTGTATTTTCTGCACTTGAAATCTTTTCTAATTTTTTTCTATCAAGCTGGGTCTTTGAGAGGAATTGCAAGAGGTGATTTTCCCCTTAGTTCTGACAGTGTCTTGGCATGGTTCCTCAAAACTCTAAACTAAAAAATCCAGATGAAAATATTATTCTTAAAATGTTACTGCAGTTCAAATCTTCCTGCTAGCAGGGGAGAAGGGAGCAGGTCCCAAGCTGCAGACTCCAGAAAAAGGATTGGTTTGTAAAATGGGAAGTTGTGTGGGAGGTGGAAGTGGAAATGAAAACAACGCTTCAGGTCCAACTTTTATTAAGGTCTACATCTATGTAAAATTGTTTGAAGTTTAATATTTTTTCTTACTAATGATCAGTATTGTTCCTTTTACATTCAAGGGCCATAGCCAGTGCTGCCTAGTAGTTACTTCAACCCCTGTAAAATCTCTTATTTTTAATAAACAAAGAATGTGCAAATAGTGGAAGAAAAAATGCTTACATTTCAAAGGTGTTGCTTGCAGAGCCTATATTACCATGTTTAGCTTGACCATTTTAAATGGAAAGCCTTTTTCTTACTTGTCTATTTTTATAGCTATTTCTTATTTATATAACTGAACTGTTCTCTTGCTAACTTTGCTTTTAAAAAAAAAAAAAGTGAAATTTTTTGGATCAGATAATACCTAATCTGAACCAGCCGTCTGGTTACAAATTCAGTTGAGGGGGGAAAAAGAAGGTTGATTTACCCAATTGCCTTAATATCATTGAATATATGTCATAATCTGTATTCAGCTACAGAATTGTTTGGAAACAGCTGCAGTTCAGTGTATGTTTTCTATTTGTATAATTACAAACAAAAATAGTGACTGAGGTTTTCAGCCATTGATAGGAACTGACAATTTTTTGGGTAGAGCTTTCGTGAATTCCTTAGCAAAAGGAATTTAAGGATAGATGGAATACAAATACTTGTGTGGCTAAGAAGGGAGTAAATCCATGTATATTAATGTAAAGTTTTGGCCTATAAAATGTAGGAGAGACTTGTTTAGGAAAACGATTCTTTTAAATAGCTGTTTTCCAGTGGCTTTTTTCCTAGATGAAAGGAATAATATAATCCAAGATATTTTGGGGTCTGAGTGGTTACGTTTTTTTAAAAAAATTATTGGATACAATTCCTAATACTGGATTCAGCTTCCAATGTTGTACCTTTGCCATTTAAGGAAGACAAACATATCACTGTATTTGAGGGGAAAAGAGTACACTTCAGGTTCTTATAGCCATCCTTGGCATGACATTTTTGGGTCCCTTCTTCAACTCGTAGAAAACTGTGCACAGTAAATCTTTTAAATATTAATTTTGGTGGAGGGATAGCAATGCTATAGTTAAGGACATGGCAGTATTCATTTGGCAGTGTTCATTTTAATGGGATAGTTTAAGCCTTCATTTTTAAATGTTTTTTAAAAAGAGGTGATAAATAAAACACAGAAATTACAATGTACATTATATTTGAATTTTCAGTGTTGCTTTCATGTGGTTCAGGTTCATACACAAAGAATAACAAGACTTCAGAAATTGTCACTTTACAGATTTTTTAGTGGGGTGCCTCACATTTTTGTATCCTTCCTGCAAAACATCTATAGAACTCACTTTCACATTATATTCTTTCTGTTTATGTAGAATATTAGAGAGAAAGAGAGAGAGAACGAACACGAGTGCTAGCTAGAACAAGAACAATTAGAAGTAATATTTTTTTAATTTTAAAAATTACTGTTAAATATCTTGATTTCACCTTATTAGAGTGATGATGATATTTTCAGCAGTTCCTACAACAAAGTGTTTTCAGCATCGATTTTAAGTTAACATTAGACGATACTATGGCAGTCATTTACTTAAAATTTACGTATCGGAGATGATTTCTCTCCACCACCTGATCTCAAGGATTTCAGGTATTAGCGTCCCTTAATGGGGGTAGGGATGCAACAAGGAACCCCTCTGCTCCCCTATTCTGAAAAGCAAGGAATGTTGGAAACTCACTGTGACTCAGGTGCTTACTTGGCTGTTGGTCTCATGCACAGGAGTCCCTCATCCATGTGCATCTGTGGCCTGCTGACCCTCAAACCCTGATTTTTGACTCCTTTCTCCATGATTCTTGCTGCTCTGGCAGATTGACCAGCCTTATTTAGGCTGATCAAACTGAAATGTCTTCACTGTGCGCGCGCATGTGTTTGTCTCAAGGATAAATGCCGTTTAATCCGCAAACAGTCGTGTGGGAAAATGTTTTAATACACACATTTTGCTCCCTTCTCACACACTTAGAATGCTAGTCATGTACTGGCAGATTTGAAAGCTTTAGAGATGCATTTCACACTGGTAAAGATGGTGGACCCAGAAGGAGAGGAAGGAGAGCTCTCTGTTGCTGCAGTCACTCTTGTCCCATTTCCAGACGTGCATGAGAGTCGGCAGTATGTTCTGGGAAGTGAGTGATGATGCAGGTTCCTTCACAGAGGTTCTCTTTGGCTCTCATTGCTGCTAAGTATGGTGGGTTGTTCCTGGTGTACATACTTTCAATAACTTTAAGTAGTTATTTTAAACAAGGATAAAATGTTATAGATACAAAGACCTTCCTGACGCACATTTCAGGCTTTCATGTCTTCAGAAGGATTAATATATTCAGGAGCAACTTCAGAAGTACAGTTTATCCCTCCAATTCCCAGGCAGGTGCAGATAGCTGATGCAATCCGGAACATGAATTAGCCAGATCTAAATTGGCTGCACAGTAATGGTCAGCATCATATCCTATAACTCAGCGTTTCACGCCTATCTTCAAATGTCTCTCGTCACCCATCTTGAGTAACATTGCTAGGAACTTTTATCATGTGCTAAATGATGATACTGTTAATGAGTAAATTTATCAAAAATTGTTTTGTATAGAAATAGATATTTATAGAAAACAAGTGCTTTAGTGGATCATGTCACAATTTGGTATTTATGGTGTTACATTTTACTCAAAGTATAGAAAATTAAAAGTTGACATTGGAACTTCTTGTTTAAAATGTAGCTGTAGAAAAATGATTGGGAATGTCATTGTTATTAATATTATGCAATTGAAGAGTACCTATCTTCAGTTTTTTCATAAATCAATCCCATTATGGTAACATTTTCCCAAAGAATTCATTTCAAAATGCAGTTGCAGTAAAGAAAGCAAATATACTGTGGGGATATATTGTTGGAAGGCTGAAGTGTGAATAAAAGGTAATTCTATGAATCAAAAATAACTGCCTGCCATTCAGCTCATGACTTCAGGTCAGTAACTCCCAAAGCTACTTCATTCTCAGCATGCTGCTTCTTTCCATTTAACAGTATTCTCCATGTTTATTCTTTCTTTTAAAACTTTTTCTAAATTTAGCTGCATCTTTTCAGAGTGAAAATACCTATTGACTGCGCCGTTCTCACAAATCTTTTCAGTTGCCTAATTTGCAAACATGAAAAGTCCCTCTTCTGCCCTGAGATGCATGTACACAATCCTCATTGTCTTCACTGAGTGTTCCATAAGTTCATATGAGAGCAAAAGTCTCAATATCTTTCTCTAATTCTCATGCATAATTGAATGTGGAGGTCCATCATTAATTCTTTTTATTAGTAATCATTTTCTAAGTTGGGAAGGTTCCATATATGCTTAAACCTTTGTTTCCTTACCTCAGTAATGTTTGGTATCTGCTTGTTTCAAGATTTCCTCCCCCATGTGGAATTCCGTCAACCATTTTGTTGCAAATCTATATCTAGAATTTTTCTGATTTATTCTGGCAGTAGTGTCCTCAAATAATTCCAACATTAGTGAGGCATGATCTTTTCATAAAATTGTCAGCGATCTTAAATTAAGTTTAAATGTGCCCATGACCGGTATAATGAAGTAGTTCTTAAGATTGTCTACAACAACTGAAGTCCATAGAACAGGCCCATTATAAGCTGCATCCTGCAATGGGGCTGCTGTTCTGTCCTCAGAACAGTAAAGTACTTAAGCAAGTGCTTAACTTCAAGAATATGCGTAGACCCACTGACTTCAGTGGGATTGTTCATGTGTTTAAAATTGAGCATGCATGTAAGTGCTATGTTGGAATGGGGGCAGAGTGCTCAGCACCGTGGAGGATGGAGTCCCCTATTTCTTGGTTTATTTTTAATCATTTTTAATAATGTTGCATGGGGCTGGAAGTTTATTTAAGGTGAAATAATTGGCTATATGAGGTTGAATTTTAATTAAATATTTGTATGTGAAATTTCCCTCTAAATGAAGAAAAGCATTTTGGTGACACATCTTTGTCCCCCTGCAGTGCAGTGTTTCAGCTGTAGAGATTAAGGCAAATTTTTGCACCACAGCCGTTTTTACCCTGTTCAGAGAAATAGTCAGAAACACCAAAGTTTAAATACAGTTCATTATTTGGTGCAGATTACAGATCTCACAATGGAGACATGTCCCTTCCAGTCTGTCTTGATACTTGACTGATTGGGTGATTTAGACCCAGCCTGTTGGAGAACAGTGTCTGATATATCGGATCTCAAAAGTGGAAACCTGGATAATTTTCCCTTCCCCCTCCGTAACTGTAATTACCAGCTTTCTGCATATCTCCATCTTGTCTCTTACTGAAGCATATACCTGTGGCAAAGACTTCCTGATTAAAAATTTAAAATGCTGTCTGTATGCTATGCTCACTTGGGAGAATGGGTACAACACATTGTATGGTTCTGAAGCAACAGTGGGACTCCACTTTAGCCTGGTTAGGCTATTAAGCAGAAGTTATTAAATTACATTAAATTTCAAAGTAGATAAATTGTTTTAAAATTTTATGGGTTGCCTTAAATAGAGGTGGTTATGATTCAAGCATGTTTGGTGTGTGATGGAATGTTGTTTAATGAATTCTCTCCTAAGGGTATGTCTGCACTACGAAATTAGGTCGAATTTATAGAAGTCGGTTTTTTAGAAATTGGTTTTATATATTCAAGTATGTGTCCCCCCACAGAAAATGCTCTAAGTGCATTAACTCGGTGGAGTGCTTCCACAGTACCGAGGCTAGAGTCGACTTCCGGAGCATTGCGCTGTGGGTAGCTATCCCACAGTTCCCGCAGTCTCCGCTGCCCATTGGAATTCTGGGTTGAGATCCCAGTGCCTGATGAGGCTAAAACATTGTCGCAGGTGGTTCTGGGTACATATCGTCAGGCCCCCGTTCCCTCCCTCCCTCCGTGAAAGCAAGGGCAGACAATCGTTTTGCGCCTTTTTTCCTGAGTTACCTGTGCAGATGCCATATCACGGCAAGCATGGAGCCCGCTCAGGTAACCGTCACCGTATGTCTCCTGGGTGCTGGCAGACGTGGTACTGCATTGCTACACAGCAGCATCAACCCATTGCCTTGTGGCAGCAGACGGTGCAATAAGACTGGTAGCCGTCATCGTCATGTCCGAGGTGCTCCTGGTCGCCTCTGTGAGGTCGATCAGGAGCGCCTGGGCAGACATGGGTGCAGGGACTAAATTTGGAGTGACTTGATCAAGTCATTCTCCTTAGTCCTGCAGTCAGTCCTATTGAGGAGGCAACGTCAGGGCGGTCACGTGAGTGATCAGGACATGGACACAGATTTCTCTCAAAGCATGGGCCCTGCCAATGCATGCATCACGGTGCTAATGGGGCAGGTTCATGCTGTGGAACGCCGATTCTGGGCTCGGGAAACAAGCACAGACTGGTGGGACTGCGTAGTGTTGTGGGTTTGGGACGATTCCCAGTGGCTTTGAAACTTTCATATGCGTAAGGGCACTTTCATGGAACTTTGTGACTTGCTTTCCCCTGCCCTGAAGCGCATGAATACCAAGATGAGAGCAGCCCTCACAGTTGAGAAGCGAGTGGCGATAGCCCTGTGGAAGCTTGCAACTCCAGACAGCTACCGGTCAGTTGGGAATCAATTTGGAGTGGGCAAATCTACTGTGGGGGCTGCTGTGATGCAAGTAGCCCATGCAATCAAAGATCTGCTGATATCAAGGGTAGTGACCCTAGGAAATATGCAGGTCATAGTGGATGGCTTTGCTGCAATGGGATTCCCTAACTGTGGTGGGGCGATAGACGGAACCCATATCCCTATCTTGGCACCGGAGCACCAAGCCGGCGAGTACGTAAACCACAAGGGGTACTTTTCAATAGCGCTGCAAGCTCTGGTGGATCACAAGGGACGTTTCACCAACATCAACGTGGGATGGCCGGGAAAGGTACATGACGCTCGCATCTTCAGGAACCCTGGTCTGTTTCAAAAGCTGCAGGAAGGGATTTACTTCCCAGACCAGAAAATAACTGTTGGGGATGTTGAAATGCCTATAGTTATCCTTGGGGACCCAGCCTACCCCTTAATGCCATGGCTCATGAAGCCGTACACAGGCAGCCTGGACAGTAGTCAGGAGCTGTTCAACTACAGGCTGAGCAAGTGCAGAATGGTGGTAGAATGTGCATTTGGACGTTTAAAGGCGCGCTGGCGCAGTTTACTGACTCGCTTAGACCTCAGCGAAACCAATATTCCCACTGTTATTACTGCTTGCTGTGCGCGCCACAATCTCTGTGAGAGTAAGGGGGAGACGTTTATGGCGGGGTGGGAGGTTGAGGCAAATGGCCTGGCTGCTGGTTACGCGCAGCCAGACACCAGGGCGGTTAGAAGAGCACAGGAGGGCGCGGTACGCATCACAGAAGCTTTGAAAACCAGTTTCATGACTGGCCAGGCTACTGTGTGAAAGTTCTGTTTGTTTCTCCTTGATGAAACCCCCCGCCCCTTGATTCACTTACTTCCCTGTAAGCTAACCACCTTGCCCTCCTCCCTTCGATCACCGCTTGCAGAGGCAATAAAGTCGTTGTTGCTTCACATTCATGCATTCTTTATTCATTCATCACACAAATAGGGGGATGACTACCAAGGTAGCCCAGGAGGGGTGGTGGAGGAGGGAAGGAAAATGCCACACAGCACTTGAAAAGTTTACAACTTTAAAATTTATTGAATGCCAGCCTTCTGTTTTTTGGGCAATCCTCTGTGGTAGAGTGGCTGGTTGGCCGGAGGCCCCCCACCGCATTCTTGGGCGTCTGGGTGTGGAGGCTATGGAACTTGGGGAGGAGGGCGGTTGGTTACACAGGGGCTGTAGTGGCAGTCTGTGCTCCAGCTGCCTTTGCTGCAGCTCAACCATACACTGGAGCATACTGGTTTGATCCTCCAGCAGCCTCAGTGTTGAATCCTGCCTCCTCTCATCACGCTGCCGCCACATTTGAGCTTCAGCCCTCTCTTCAGCCCGCCACCTCTCCTCCCGGTCATTTTGTGCTTTCCTGCACTCTGACATTATTTGCCTCCACACATTCGTCTGTGCTCTGTCAGTGCGGGAGGACAGCATGAGCTGAGAGAACATTTCATCACGAGTGCTTTTTTTTTTCTTTCTAATCTTCACTAGCCTCTGGGAAGGATAAGATCCTGTGATCATTGAAACACATGCAGCTGGTGGAGGAAAAAAAAAAGGGACAGCGGTATTTATAAAGACACATTTTATAAAACAGTGGCTACACTCTCAGGGTAAACCTTGCTGTTAACATTACATACATAGCACATGTGCTTTCGTTACAAGGTCTCATTTTGCCTCCCCCCTCCCCGTGGCTAACAGCGGGGAACGTTTCTGTTCAGCCATAGGCAAACAGCCCAGCAGGAATGGGCTCCTCTGAGTGTCCCCTGAAGAAAAGCACCGTATTTCAACCAGGTGACCATGAATGATATCTCACTCTCCTGAGGATAACACAGAGAGATAAAGAACAGATGTTGTTTGAACGCCAGCAAACATACACTTCAATGCTTTGTTGTACAATGATTCCCGAGTACGTGTTACTGGCCTGGAGTGGTAAAGTGTCCTACCATGGAGGACGCAATAAGGCTGCCCTCCCCAGAAACCTTTTGCAAAGGCTTTGGGAGTACATCCAGGAGAGCCGCGAATGCCAGGGCAAATTAATCCTTTCACATGCTTGCTTTTAAACCATGTATAGTATTTTAAAAGGTACACTCAATGGAGGTCCCTTCTCCGCCTGCCGGGTCCAGGAGGCAGCCTTGGGTGGGTTCGGGAGGTATTGGCTCCAGGTCCAGGGTGAGAAACAGTTCCTGGCTGTCGGGAAAAGCGGTTTCTCCTCTTGCTTGCTGTGAGCTATCTACAACCTCATCATCATCATCATCTTCTTCGTCCCCAAAACCTGCTTCCGTGTTGCCTCCATCTCCATTGAAGGAGTCAAACAACATGGCTGGGGTAGTGGTGGCTGAACCCCCTAAAATAGCATGCAGCTCGTCATAGAAGCGGCATGTTTGGGGCTCTGACCCGGAGTGGCCATTCGCCTCTCTGATTTTCCGGTAGGCTTGCCTCAGCTCCTTAAGTTTCACGCGGCACTGCTTTGGGTCCCTGTTATGCCCTCTGTCCTTCATGCCCTGGGAGATTTTGACAAAGGTTTTGGCATTTCGAAAACTGGAATGGAGTTCTGATGGCACGGATTCCTCTCCCCATACAGCGATCAGATCCCGTACCTCCCGTTCAGTCCATGCTGGAGCTCTTTTGCGATTCTGGGACTCCATCATGGTCACCTCTGCTGATGAGCTCTGCATGGTCACCTGCAGCTTGCCACGCTGGCCAAACAGGAAATGAGATTCAAAAGTTCGCGGTTCTTTTCCTGTCTACCTGGCCAGTGCATCTGAGTTGAGAGTGCTGTCCAGAGCGGTCACAATGGAGCACTCTGGGATAGCTCCCAGAGGCCAATACCGTCGAATTGTGTCCACAGTACCCCAAATTCGACCCGGCAACGCCAATTTAAGCGCTAATCCACTTGTCAGGGGTGGAGTAAGGAAATCGATTTTAAGAGCCTTTTAAGTCTAAATAAAGGGCTTCATCGTGTGGACGGGTGCAGGTTTACATCGATTTAACACGGCTAAATTCGACCTAAAGTCCTAGTGTAGACCAGGGCTAACAGTTCTAGTGTTTGGTCATATGCTGATTCATGAAGAGCTGTACAAACATAAGCTCTTAACCAGGGAAAGTGTGAGGGTGGATTGTTTTCCATAATTTCCTTCTCGGGCTTGTTGTAGTTTACATTTTGGAATATAAAGTTGTGATGGATTTTATTCATTTTATTCATTATAATTTTGCTTTGTAATCAGAAGTGATTCATGTTCGATTGTGATCTTCCAAGATGCCTCCTGTGAAGTGCAGATCACAGTTAACTCCCATTGCTGTTACTGGGAATTAAGAACAATTAACACTTCATTGGATCACACCCGGAAATTGGGCTCCAGTTATTGCTCTTTTTGAAAAATCTAGGCCAGATGTGTATCTAGTATAATAGTTCACCAAGATATTGTTACTCAAATAAAATTTGTTATATTTTTAAATTGTTGATTTTTAAAAAAAAAAAAAATGCTTCAGTGTAAGGAGACATAAAATAAAATGAAAATATATACTATTTTATCATCAGTTTAACATTTGAAACACTATAGTCTTTTGGAGCCTGCTTTTTTACTTAGGAAGCTCAAGTGGTACCCTCAGCTCAAACCTACAGGAACTTGTAACAGTTTTGCTATTGGTGGCCACATTCTTTCTGCTCGCGATTCCATGGCAACTGACCTCAGATTGGCAGAACCAGAATGACTAACTTAAAATAATCACCTGAAAGGGTAAATGTTTTAAGGACTCTTGCCTCATTTTTGCAGATACCACATTTGTTTCTGTGAAAACAGCAGTCGGCATCCAGAACTGTTAACTCTTCCACATTTCCTCTGGGGTTCCCCAGTGAACTCTGAGAGTACTATATTTCAGACATCCACCTACAAATGTTAAGATCCAGTAGACTGCTAAAGAATGCGGATTTGAACTTTAGAAAAAGAAAGAGAACTGACTCGAGGGATGGTTAATTAGCTGACTAGGAAGTTATACTGGGGGAGGAGCATGGACTAGAGCTGGAACTGGCCTGCGGGTGGAGAGGGAATGAGAACACAGCTGGGTTGAGGATGGAGCAGGAGGCGGAGTGGAGCTGTGTCTGGTGCTGGAGCTGGACTTGGGGTGGAGTGGAGCTGCGGTTGGGGTCATTGCTGGGCTGGGGGAAGAGCAAGGCTGGGTGGTGCTTCCTTCCTCCCCCTTGTGAGGGCTGGCCCATTTCCTGCTGCACCCCTCCAAATGTTCCTCTGTTCCCCCCATAGAGGTGTGGGGACCGCTGCATTAGAAGGTGTTGGAGGTTTTTGTATTTTTCAAACCTGGAGAAGAGACCAGCAGCTGCAGAGGACAGAGAGAACAAAATAAGAAAAAGACAAGCTTGGGGCTTCTTCATGTCTTATGATCTCTGTTTGAACCACCATCCGCTCCTCCTTTCATGGCTACAGGGAAGTCTTTGTAGAACTGGGTACAACCAATTGCAGATTAAAGCCACATCTACGTATCTGGGACCTTGTGCTGCAAAAAATTCCCTGGAGGAATTCACATAATCAGTCCCAGCTCATTCATGAATATATCTCTGGTTACTACTGGCCAAGGTAACTGTTGATTCCTCTTCTTCTTTGTTGAATAATAATTTTTTTTTGGGGGGTGGGAGTGGGTTCTGTGCATTAAGGAAAGAGGCATTTTTAGTGCAACTGCCCCTGCTTGTGAATTTACTATTGTGTGGTGCTAAGTGTTTCATGCTACGTTGTGATATCTATATAAAGTGCTTTTAAAAAATATGTACTGTTCAGTGCTGTGGCCATTTTTAAAAGTTGAGTTTTATCAACTGAATATTTTGTGGAAAATATTAATATATTTTTTATTTATGCTGATGAAATTGTTGGTAAATAAATACTTGAGATTAGATTGATATGATTTATGGGAAGGCGTACACACTTTGTCCACTTTTTTCCTCTCTTCCTATGTGCTCAATTCCTCCAAGCAGATGTTGAAACAATGATTAGTTCTGCTCTCTCTAAAAGTTTGGGATTGTTCATTTTTTGGTTTTTTGTTTTCTGGAAAATACGGTAATATTGTTTGTTTAATGCTGATTTTGGAGTACTAAAAACGTATAGCTTTTTAATAATGGGGATGGTTTAACTAACATTGCTCCCTTCACCCCTCTATTGAAGAAGGTTATTTTCAGTCCTTTTAATTGCTTCTCAGGAGACAGAAATTTTCTTCTTGACTCATGAAGAAACCAAGGGAAGGTGCTCTCCCATGATATAATGAGATTGGAAAGCACAAACGTAGCCAATTAACACACACAAAATATGTTTAAGTAACATTGAGGTTTTGACACAACATGACAGATGCAAGGAAATTAAAAAGTATGGCTGACACTTGGTTCTTAATTCAACACATTTTGTCTAGATTCCTAGCATATATGATACACAGCAACATCATTTATTGCTTGAAGTTCCATGCAGTACCTCATGAATGGTGCCCATAATGGGACAGGTAGCCTTAACTTGGAATTTCCTTGCTTTTGTCTGTTTACAGCATATCTTCATTAAATATTCCCAAGTAAAATTTTTGTTTGTAAAGCTTTCAATGAAAAAAAAATCCTAAAACTATGAGAGTCTTTGTATTAAACCAGATCAACTTAATACCATTTATTGTCTAAGAAGATTAGAATTTAAGAAAATGTTTACAAAATAGATAAAGATGGAGGAAGCTATTTGTACTGAATTCTGTTACAATGAAGCTCCAATAAAAGAGAAACTGTTAAATTGACTTATTTAACTAATTTCAAAAAATTCCAGTTTCCATTTAAATAGTTGATACTGCACCCCATAGTTGTCATAGTAATATTAATGGCATAATTATGATGCATTTTGTATAAGATGGGTCATGTAAGGTGTCATTGGAAAAGTTATGATTTGCTGAGTATGATTATCCTATTTGTATGCATGTATCATTTTTGTATCTTAAATTATGACTATTGACTATGGATCTGTATTTCAAATGGGCTTACTCTGGGCCCTGGTCTATACTGGGTGTGGGGGGGGCCGTTGATCTAAGTTACGCAACTTCAGCTACGTGAATAACATAGCTGAAGTTGACGTACTTATACCGACTTACTGTGGTACCTTCACCCTGGTGAGTCGACTGCTGATGCTCCCCCGTTGACTCTGCCTGCGCCTCTCATGGTGCTGGAGTACAGGAGTCGACGGGAGAGCACTCAGGGATCGATTTATTGCATCTAGATTAGATGTGATAAATTGATCCCTGTTGGATCGATCGCTGCCCGCTGATCTGGAGAACACCCATCACCAGCCTTTCGGGTACAACAATGAAGAAGCCAGACAGTGCTAATGGCTCATCAACAAAGACCATGGGGTGTGGAATAGCTTAGCCTTGCTGGGAAAGCTCCAGACAACCTGTAAGTAACGGCTGCTATGACTCTGCAAGGGCATGTGACCGGATCATTTTGGGTACCTGTATTTTTCCACAAACTCCATCCCGTCGTATGGTAAAGCTATATAAGGCAGGGAATGACATTATCTGTTCTTCATTTCCCCACAACTGAGCACCTTCTCATGCATCCGATGAAGTGAGCTGTAGCTCACGAAAGCTTATGCTCAATAAATTGGTTAGTCTCTAAGGTGCCACAAGTCCTCCTTTTCTTTTTGCGAATACAGACTAACACGGCTGCTACTCTGAAACTTCTCTGAAAGAGAAGGACTTGGAACAGGGGTGGGGATCCCAAGCTGCAAAACAAGTGCAGCTTGTGCCTTGAAAATCTGCAAGCCTGCTTGTATCATCAGCGAGGGTGAGAAATTGCTAATTCATATCCAGTCGTTCTAGTACCTTAGACTTAATTTGGGATTTTGTTTATTAACTAGGTAATCTGCTTGGATCTGTTTATTGTCACTTAAAATCTATCTTTTTGTAGTTTATAAACTTTTTGTTTTAATCTAAACCAGCGTGCCCTTGACTGAAGTGTCTGAGGAAAATCTCAGCTTTGTTTAACACAAGCGTATTGTGCAAATTCTTCTCCACATTGAGGGAGAGGCAGACTGGGTAATAAATTCATACTGGTTGGGGTTTCGATCAGGGCAGGATGGTACAGCTCTGGGGTCCTAGGCTATGGGACTGGGGGTCATTTTGGCTGTAGCCTCTCTATTGTTTCATGCAATGGCAGGTCTGCCTGCATGTAACTGCAGCTGGGCGTGTCCCTGCCTGTGTGAATGCTGGAGGAAGTGCAGAACTGGGAGTGGTTTACAGCTTTTCAAAGCAGCACAGTGCTGAGAGGGAGCCCAGGCTGGTGGGTCAGACGTCTCAGTGGTACCCCAGTTCCAAGTGGCACCTGGGGGGGAACCCGTCACAATAGTAAGGGCTTTCTGTTCCCCTGTAGATGTTGTTAAGGGCCTTTTCAATAAGGGACAAATTGACTGACTGTTTATACTGGGGAAACACTAAAAACGAGCCCAGTGGTGGCGGATGCACAAAGTTAACAGACAGGAAAAAAGTAATTGGTGGTGGTGAGACAAGGGGCTCATTTTAAAACAGCTTTCTGTCTCCTCAGTGACCAACTTTCTGCACAGCCTATCTGTCCCTCTCTTCTTGTAAAGGATTTACTGCAGTCATCCTGGTGTAGTTTTGGGGGAAGGTAGAAGGAATAGGGCCTGCTGTGTGAAAAAATATGTATAATACAGCTTTGGAAAAGCTGAGGTGATTTGGGATGGGGCAGCTTTGCCTTCAGCCCATTCAAAACCCATCTTTCATCCGTAAATTACAGCTCTGTCTTGAATTCTAGGGACATTCTGTAAATTATTGGATCTGGTCATTCTTCTCTGCTCTCATTCTGCTGAGGAAAAACAGCCTCCTTACCCCAATGGTACTGTGGATGTGCTGTCTACTTTGATCCTCAGCTGTCATGGACTGTGTTTCTGGGGAGGGAGGATGGATTGATGACCATGCTTGTGCGATTGTTCTCTACACATAATTCAGTTTTGTCTATGTGGAGCATAGGCAGACTGCCTTCTCTGAGAGCTATACCATGGAGGAGCCACTCCTTCAGATTCATGAAGTTTCCATTTGCTATTCTTATTAGAAGCAGCAGGTCCCACTGTACTAATTTCCATGGAATTCAGCGATGATCACATGCCAGATAGGTGTCAGAGTGATTCTACTCTGAAAAGTCTCTTTGTAAAAATTATATTCAGTTTCATAGTCATTGTATTCCACTGATTCCACGTGAAATTGGCTCAGGTTTAAAATAAATAAGTGGTTACTATCCTGCAAACTTGCCTTATGCTCTGACGCTGAAGCTGGATTCTTTTAATCTCTTGTCATCATCCCCAATAATGCAGGTTCTGCAGACAAAATTGGCAGCTTTTCAATTTCATTGGGCCTTGAATCATTGAAGGAAGGATTAAAAGACAACAGGGTTGTTAAAGGTGTAGATGAGGGCCTATTTTGCCGTGGCTTCCTAAGGCTGTACTGGTGGTGCATGAGGTTGGAAAAAACCCAGGATGAATTTGCAGGTCTATCAAAATATATATCACTGATATAATATTGAAATTGCAGAGTTTGCAAATTTGTGTGTGTGTCAGTATAATTTCTTGCAAACTTCATAATTTTAATATAAAATCAGTGAGATACCATCTACTGTGTATCAGTGTTTTTCAACCCACAGCCCGCGGGGCCACTTGCGGCCCAATCAGCACATAGCCGCAGCCCATATCACATCCTCAGGGCCATACAGGTAGTGTATATGTATTGTATGGATGCAGGCCACATAACACAGAGAGAGCTGCCTATGCGGCTCACAATGGTAAATAGGTTGAGAACCACTCATCTATATAGAACACTATAGTACTATTTTCTTTTAGACTGTCACATTTTTAAGGTGTTCCTACATTAAATGCTGCATTTGAAGGTGATTGTCACCTTCTGTTTATCTTCAGCTATAGTAGAAGAGGAGAGAGATAGAAAAGAAGTGCATTTATCACATGAGTTCCTGACTCCTGGTCTTGATCCTGCTATTTTCAGCCATTGGTGAAGACAGGCTGATCTGGTCTTGCAGTGGGTGTGTTTGTTTGGGTGAGTTAACGATAAGGGCTTCCATAGCATCCTCGCATCTGTTGCTGCCACAGGTCCCTGTAGCTGTAGGGAATTAAGTGACCTTGCCACTGTTTCCTGAGTGAAGGGTAGTGAGGAAATCTTTCGTTAGGCAGGCCCATATTGAGGAAATCCAGAGCCTTAGGAGCATTAATGGGGCTACCTGTGGCTCCTCTCTTAACTCCATCTCTGTGCCATATCCCTGACCTCACTTGGGAGTGTTGGTGGCAGAGGTGCAAGAGCATTGGCATATGCTCCCCCCTTTCCTTCCTGGAGTAGCAAAAGGGTTCTGTTCTCCTTTCTAGACAGAGATGTGTGACTGCAGAAGGGGCCCCTGGTATTTGCTTTAGCAGGTAAGGTGGTGTAGCTGTTTGGATGAATGGGCCAGGCTTGCTGCCATGCACAGACTCTTTTCCTGGGGTGGTGTTGGGGAAAATGAAAACACATGCACACGCTATTTTTCTTTCATGCTCTTTGCTGTTTCAGATATCCCGACATCTCCCACACTGTTTTCAACCTTTTGTTCACAACCATGATGCCTAAAACCTAATTTTTCTTTTAAATGAAAGTTGAGATTCTGGTCTAACCACATGATTCCAGGAGCTGTGGCCCGAACCACAGACATGCAGTGCCTATGCCTTAATCTACTTTTGCTGACCCTTTTCTTGTTACGGTGACACTTCACCTGTAGTGAAGTGTGTTTTTGATTTTTAAATGTTTGGACTCACTTACTGTAGCAACTGTTTTAGTGTAGAAATCAATGCTGAAAATGAGCAGGCTCTTCCCCAAACAGAGCTTCAACCCTTGTTTTGCAGCAGATCTGTATACCAGTGCCACTCTTGAAAATTTAAGAGAATAAAAAGTTTTTTTTTTTGTTTTTTTTTTAACAAGAAACCTACCGGAATTAAGTAGAAGATTAAAGGAGTAAAGAATGGTTAATTCAGGTCTTGTCTTATCTGTTAAGTGCTTGCTCCAGCATTACCACATTGCCTATGATCTACTCCTCAGCTCAGCCCTGTGCTGTAACGTTACAGGACTTTCTCTCATGCAGTAGTGGAGATGAAAAGGTATTATGAAAATGTTTTAAAATGTAGAATTTTTAAATGAGTATCACGTCTTCAAATAAGCCGGTACCAACTGGTCATGTTTTTGTATCCAGACCAATTGTGAAATGCTAATTGGGCTATCTGTATAATAATAATTAACCTTTTCAAAAGTGTAACCACAACCCTCGTAAATATATATTTTATTCACAATATATAAAACCTATGAGTTGCAATAGCAGTTCTCAGATCAGTGTTCTGTTTTCTTTAATACCATAATAATAAGTGTAGTTAAAAAAATATAACCAAAATTGTGCTGTTAAGATATTGTAGAGCATGTTCGATCCTAGAGCAAATTTTGATGGTGCAGTTGTGAGGAATAATATAATTTTAACTTTAACATTGCTGGTAGTATAAAAATAAACTCTTATACCACAGTATATGCTCCTAATGTGTTTTTAAATGACTGTTTAGCTATGTGAGGTAGGGTATCATTAATAGGAGCTGTATAGCTAAATCTCTGTACCAAGACATTAAGAATTTGCCTCTAACTCTTACTGGCCACATTTTCAGTGAGTTCTATTTTGTGCTTCTGGTATGTTTCCATACGAACAAATACCAGTTTGTGCATATAAATGATTGTGTGCACAAATATTGCATTCATGCAAGGGAGTGGTCAGATGAAAATTTGGTACTAACTGTTAAGATTTTTGGTAGATGTCATCTTTTAAAGATTCTGATATATTCTGTGATTTTGTTGTCACTGATGCATATTAACATAGTCAGACAAATGAAGTGCCTTTCATAATTGCCCATTTCAAAGCATTGTAAAAATCCAATATGAAATAATTAAAAAATCATTTGAAGTTTATGGTTGTTATTTTGACTGATTAAAGGTTGAGAGATCAGTTCATAAATGTTCTTCGGTAGACTGAATTGTTGCTTCCCAAGGATATCACTTCTTCCCTCTGTTGGTCATTTACTGTTGATATTAAAGTGTCATATGAAGATGTGCCCTTTTCTCGTTATCCAAAAAAGTTAAACAAAATATTGAGATACATTCAGTGAGATGGAGTTCAAAAAACGAAACTGGTCCAGACTTGATTGCCAATCTGGGGTACAGCCCAGGTAATATCTACCACTAACACTTTATTCTTTGTACTTTTGGACAGACCTGTTACACTCCAACAAAAGAGATTAAGACGACATTTAATACAGACTGTATAGCATATGCCGTCGGAGAAGGGTTCTCCTCTGTATAGAAATATTTCAGGATTTTTGCTTATTAATGTATGTATTTAGAAGAAGCAAAATACAGTTATTCGTGAAAAGTAAGTCACCTGTGCAGTATATTTTGGCAAGTTGTAACATATCCTCATCATCCAGTTGGTTCCTAGGCTACACTGCCACTGGGAAGCAAGGGAGAAGGAGGTCATCCAGTATTTCTATTGTTTCCCTCAAAGGAACTCCCTTGTACATATCTGGCTGCTGGTGCTGTACTTGGGCTAGGATTTGGACCTTGGGCAGTTCCCTTCCCTTGGTTTCTAGCTAGCTGTTTGCAGGATCTATTCTTTCATATTAGGAAGGTTATCTTCATAACTGTAAGGGCTAGAAGCTTAACCTGGGGAGATGGAAAATTTAGGTTCTACAGAAACTCCTGGGTAAAACCCCTGCTAGCCTTTCTCCATGGGCAAGTGGATTTGTCAAGCCCTATTTTTATTTGTCAATATATTTGATAGCCTGGTTAGATAATGAATAATTAAACTATGTGACAGGATAAAAATGGCTGGATTAAAAGAGAGTTCATGGTTTATGGCCTCAATCCTGCATTGTGACACAAGCAGTCACCTTACCGTGCCCACATGGAAACCTAGTAAAGTCTATCTCCCAAATCATGATGTATTCAGTGGGTCTCCGTATGCGTACTGCAGCGCACTTGCATGCTGTCAGTTGCAGAACTGTAGCATAAATAGCAGCTATAAATGTTACAATCCAAGGTACTTTGTTTCTGGAGTTGCACAAAACTTTAATTTAGGAGCAGTGAATTGGTAAGGCTGGACCAAGTTAGCCATAGTTGTTTAACTAATTTGGCCAACATTTATTATTTTTGCACACCTATAAGTGTGCATATAGATATAGCCATGTAAAGATATTATATTTTAACTTAGTATGTTTTTATTTGTGAAATGTTTAGCATCATGCATAAATTACTTTTTTTAGTTAATCTGTATCAAGAAGATTCATTTCACATTAATTTTTTATTTTTAAATGTATTTAGGGTGCTTTAAATTGACAGTGACATTCTTGTAGTCCAGTTCTGCTAGAAATTTTAAGGTGTAAAGAGATAACAGCCAATTAGTTTTTTCCACTATGGTTATCTTTTTTCTTTAAAAGTGTAGGTGTTTCTCAAGATTTTCTCAGACGAAAGCTGATCTTTTTAGGATTGAATTAAATTTTAATATTTAATTTAATAGAATATTAAAGTTCACTATCGTATATAATATTTTAATGTTAGATAATGTTGGTGACTTGAAACAATGTAGTCCTGTAACAGAAGTACAGAACTGTATATGTCAGGTGAAATACTAACAAATGTTTCACTGTCTTTTCTCCTTTTAGAGAAGGCAGAAGGTATTATAATTATCAAAAATCCTGAGTAAAGATGAGCGCAGTAATACTTTTTAGGCAACTTTTTAACAATAATTTTTTCTACTTTGGCCTTTTTTCATGGTTGTCTGTTTGTGAAGAACAGTGGTTTCTTATGCACAGATGCATCAACTGTTAAATTAGCTCAAAGTGCTGGCAGACTCACCATTGCTAGCTGTCTAGATCTGGAGAAGAATGGTTTTGTAGTTAATGCACTGGCTGAGACTCGGGACCTCTGGTTTAGTGACTGGCTTTGCCAAAGACTTCCTGTACAGCTTTGAGCACGTCACTTAATCTGCCTGTACCTCAGTTCCTTTTCTATGTAATGGGGATAATAATAATCCTTTTCTCCATCCTTTGTCTGTCCTGTGAGACTTAAACGGAATGGGCAGGGATGGTGTCCCTAGCCTCTGTTTGCCAGAAGCTGGGAATGAGCAACAGGGGATGGATCACGTGATGATTACCTGTTCTGTTCATTCCTTATGCAGCACCTGGTTTTGGTCACTGTCGGAAGACAGGATACTGGGCTAGATGGAGCTGAGGTCTGACCCAGTATGGCTGTTCTTATGTTTTTATGGAAGGTCTTTGGGTCAGCATCTGTCTCTTAGTATGTGTTTGTGTTTATAAAGTACCTAGCACGGTTGGTCCCGAATCTTGGCTGGCGCTTCTAGGGCTTACTCTAATACAAATATCTAATAATAATAGTAATAAGGACCCAATATTCTGCCAGATTTTAAGTGTGGGGACCATTCTTTCAGTGTCTCTGAACCATATGTGAAAGAAGTGAACTCCAAATGTTTATGGCCCACAAGATATCTAGGAAGGGAGGACCATGGTGGATGTGATGTCACTGAACCACGTGAAATACCAAAGCCTGAAAACCAAGTCTTTCTGATCTTTACAGCCTTTCACAAAGGAACTTCTTTGCTTCCATTGTGTGTCTCTGCATCCTGATTGTGTAGTCCCATCAGATTCCTTAGGTATGTGTCAGGTTATATTTTATCTTTCAGCAAGTACAGGTTCTTCTTCTTTGATTTGGCTTCATCTCTTGCCCCCCATACACAGTTACCAGACTTGTTAGTCATTGCAGAATCCCTCTAAAAGGACAGAGTCTGCGTGATCCCATGCTCAAACAACACTGTCATTTGGGCAAAATCACGTAGAGAAGCAAACAGTGCAGTTGCCACATAAATCCTGATGTTCCGGGCCATGGTCTCCTAGTGGCCAAGAATAGAGTTCTTTGGAAGCTTCAAAAACTGACATCTCTGGGCAGAGGATGCAGGAAAACTTTTCCCTCCCAGAAGGGGATTTCCATGCTCAAGTCCATTATCAGGCACACTTAGGACAGCCACTTCATCAGCATGTCCTTGATGCAGATCCTGCTCTTGTGTCAGGATTTAATCCTATGGACACAGTTCCATTCTTGTCCTCTCCAATAAACTCCCTTTGGCACCCCTTAGATAGACATTTTAATAGCATCTACTGTTTTCTTTATTTGGCTTTTGAGTTCTTCATCTCACAACCTTAATGTTGCTCGAATACTAAAACAGAGTGTGTCTAGTGATCACAAGAACAGTTATAATGCATCCTTACATTAGCCACTCCTACTAAAGGCTCAATCCAGTGTGGTTTAAAGCAAGACATTATTTGATTTGATTAAATGCAAAAATATTTTTTTCTCCTCTTATGAGCTTGCTTGCTTTTTTCCAGTGTGTGTATTGTATAGGCTTTATATTTACACAGCCAGATTGACAAGATTATAAATGAGAGTTGTGTGTGGAAGCCTCTAATTTTTCATAAGTAAATGAATTAATTTATCATAGCTGTTGTGTTTTATTGCTGTCTCCATGCCAGGCTGGCAAGCTCCTTTATTCCCCCTTTTACCTTCTAAATACTGAATCCATGTCATTGTGTTTGACAGCTTTCTGATTTCCCTGTCAGATGCAATTTGGCACTAATCACATTTCCTTTGCTTAGTGTCAATGCTACAGGCCATGCATAATATTCCTGTATGTCCACTTACTTACTTGCCACAAAGCTGAAATGTCTTGGGCATTAATCTGATAGAGCTGCTACATTGAAATGCAAAATGATGCTTGAGTAGTAAGATAATGTGGAATGGCAGATGTGCAATAGATAAGTGAGGCTAAACTGGTGATCTTCACCAAGCTCTGTTGCATTTTATTTATCAGTTTTGAATACCTTTCTGCAAAATGGAGACTCTAATCAGTACTGGTTCAATAGATTCACAAAATTTATAACAGACTTTCTTCTGTGTGGTCAATGTCTGAAATAATTAATTTTTATTCCTCCCCCTTTAAGCAGGCTATAGAATTTTTAAAATGTAGGGCAAAATGTTATAGATTGCTAACTAGTCACTACTAGCTATTTGCTTTTTGGGGTTGAAAATGAATTTTGACTTTAAAATTCAGTATCCTGCATTTAAAATTATTTCTTTCAAGTTTTAAGCTTAGTTCTTGCATTTTTTTACAGTTTTCTCTTCACAGCTGTTGTATTTAAGTGACTGCTATACTTTAAATATTTAAGTTTTGTAAATATTAGTAGCATGCAATAGCTGGTGGCGGAGGTAGGTACTGTGGGTGCTCTTAGTCTGTTGAATTCCTGTCAAAGTTAGTTTGCAGCACATAGCCAAAGCTATGTTTTATATATTTTCTCCAGTATACTATTTACATTTTTGCTTTATCGGTAATTTTTTAATGTCTTTAACCCTTCAAAAGGAAATGGACATTCCTATGGGATGTGAAGCAATAGAATCCTTTGAAACTTGGTTCCCTGTGGGGTATATAAAAATTTAGATAACTACTAATGAAAGTGTAAAATTATTTTAATTATGCAATTTCTTTAGTTTCAGCATAATTTACATCTGCCCTGAAATACTGGTGCCTAATATGATATTTCCTTTTAACAGCAGTGACCCCAAATGATGGAGCAACTCAATAAGGTTATAGCTGCTTTGTGTGGTTACTGAAGATTTTCTCTTCTTTCTAAAAATGCATTCTTAATGGTAAAATTGGAGAAAGAGGATTTTTTTGGTGTGCTTGTGGCTCTGTCACCTAAATTGACTTTTTAAAGATATGTATATTTTTAGAATGTTTTGCACTTGTCATCTGTGCAGTTAGTTGCTTATTTAAGAAGTTTTCCTCTAACATTTGGTCTGTTTTCGTCTTCCATCCTATGACGAGCTTCAGTGAGAGGATTTATTTCTTTGAGGATCTATACTGATGCCAAAGTGAGTACTTCATTATACAACAGTATAGTTCATCACATTTAAATCTCCTGTGCATGTTGACTCCTTGCTCAGAAATTCCAGGCTGAAATAGTGCCGGATGGAGAACAACCCAGTCATCCAAGAAGAGTAATATGAACTAAATCTCAAGTTCCAAGTATTTTAATGAAGTGGTAAGGGGATTATACAGCTAGAAGTTCCACAACAGTTCAGTCCCATGCAAAAATTCCCTGAAAGTCTCATAGCAACTCAGGAGCAATATTCATGAAAACTGGTGGTTCACCAGTTGGAAATATTCAATTAATCCCATTTGATGTTTCTTCAGTCTGTGCAGAAATTGCCATTCAAAACCTGGAACAAAAATGCTTGGATCCTAGACCAGTAAAGTTACACTTAAAGAATGTGGATTAAAATGTCTAATCATGATCTGTAGCAGTAGTGTTTATATCCACTTTGCTGACGTCTAGCCACTGAGGGTGCGTGACCATTGCAGTTTGTTGCTAACATAGTTAATATGAGCTGCTGTACGTTTTTAATCTGCTACAAGTCTAAGACCTGCATATCTATTCCCAGCAGCTCACAAATTTTAGGAAGCACACTATTGTGTCTCAGATTGGCAGGTGAGCAAGCCTTTTCTGTAGTGGGCACTTGTCTGGATATCACTCCCGTGTGACTTCTGCCTAAGTCTGTTTCTGCCTACTTATAAGAGACCCCTTTTAAAACTATGTATTTCTTAGTATAATCCTTTGTTTGTTTTTGGCATGGGAGTGTGTTCCAAACTGAGACTGTAAAATCTGAAAGGGAGTGTTGGTATCTAGGTGAATAAGATAGACAAAAACTGAGGTGTGGAAAGACTAATTGGTGCCCATAATGTTAAGTGTATTGGTGAAGTGTGGGTCAGTTGAAAAGCTCGGTCCAGCTTCAGGAAGATAAAATGCTCACATTCATGTGCAGTATTGTCATGGTGTTTCGTATTTGCCCTTTGCAACACTTAAGTCCTGCTTTTTTGCTAATAGAAATTAGTTGCAAAATGTCATGGATCATTAGATTAGCTGAAGCCCCAATTCCAGTGGGAGGAAGGTCAAAGCACTCCAGGCAGTAAGAGCTTTTTAAGAGTTCTCCATCTCAAATCTTACATTTCTGGTGTGAAGACACGCTTTCTTTGAAATTTCAGTAAGTAATGTACTTGCAATCATTTTCTAACAATAACTGTTCTCATCATTAGAATTAATAAAAAACATAGGGCTCTGTGCACATATCTGCTTTGGGTAAAATTATCCCTAGCTGTAGATAAATAAAACCTACAAAGAAACTAGTGCAGATGAGTGAAGTACTAGATTGCATAGTTACACGAGCCGCAATTAATGTACAGTGGATTTTAATTGATGGGACCCTGTGTTATCGGAGCGTTTTTAAATTAAAGGAACTAGAATGTAGGTGTTTTGAAATACTGGTAAATGGAAATAGAGGAGGTTTAACTAATGAAGTGTGGGTTTATTAAACATTTGATCTATTAAGGGAAAAATCTGAGGAATTTCTGTAGATTGTCTTCTCTTTGCAGGCTTAAAAAAGTAAAGTATATAGATGACTTTGCGGGTAGACTATTTTTGTTATAGTTTGTATAAAAATTTACACTATTTGTTCTACTAGAAACCTACATTCAGTGGAAAATCGGGAATATTTTTATTTCTATTAATTTAATATTTAGTTATTTATTTGATTTATATTTACTTTTTTTAGACTATTATCAGTAGTGTAGATACTTAGGTACAAACACACTCATACTTCAGTAGTAGAAAGACTTAAGCTCAATTGTGAATTGCATTATTAGAACCAAAAATACTTTTTGTAGAGTTTAATAAAGTGAGCTCAGATTTATAGGACAATACATAGAGCTACAAAATTTGAGTGCTAACACTCTGTCCCCTTCATTGTTTAAGGTAACCATAATCCTGATATCTATGTGGTGTGTTTTATATATTTGGAGTAAATTTAATAATCCTGAAAGTGTAAGATTGACATCCCTGTAGACCAGTCTTCTGTTTGGGAACCCTTTTTAGAGATAAAAAGATGCTTCAGTATCCATTCAGTACTTGTTCTTTCTGCTGAGACTCCCAGTAGTAGTGGTACATTTTGTAATGTGGATACTTGTCCATGAGAAATTGGACTGAGACTCCCAAATTTTTCATTTTGGCGATCAGCAGTCAAAGAGATTTCACATCCTTGCTAATGTGGATCAGATTTGGACAAGTGACTTAGATAAGGCTCCTTAGCTACTAACAAATTCATGAGCCAGTTATACCCCTGGCCCTACTCGTGGTCCTGCTGCTCAAAGATAATGTATATTTGTGTTATTTAATGTCAGAAAATTATTAGTAGAAGGGTGATCAGCAGGGTACTGTGCTACAAACTGTTGTTCAGATACATATGCATACACTTCAGGAAATGCTAATTTATATTCAGTTTCATTTAATAATATCTGGGGGAGTCCAGTTTTAAGGAATGTTGTAGACTAAGCAAGATGATCTCTACAGATCAAAGATGCAATGATGTTTCTCTAGAACCCTGGAGAGAGAATATGAGACTGGCATACACATATAAACTGTGAAGGTAGGTGAATTCAGTGTATGCAGTGCTGATTAGGGAATCTTGGACTTGCAGGATTGTGTGTGAGAGAGAACATGTAATGAATACTGAAAGGGGTTCAGATACCAGGAAAGAGCCACTCATCATCTACTAAAAGTTCAACCTTCCTCTAAAAGTAAAGTTTAGTTCTCCCCCACAATTTCCTATTTGTCCATTCTAAAGAGTGGAATTTTAGATGGAATCTTCCATGTTGTGAGTACTGGTGAAATTGTTTGATGGTAACTGGTTGATTTAGCCTCTTTTTTTCAACAGAAGATAAGTCTTTAGAATGTCATGTTTAGTCTTTTAAAGGAAAACTAGAAAGTCCATTTTGTGCTGAAGGATATTTGGTATAACAACCCAATGTTTTGGAAGAATATCATGATCAGGTTTAAAAAGAACTTAAAGAAAACTTTCTAGAGGTATGGTCATGAAAGCCTCTTTGGAGGGAAAATACAAACAGGGATGCTGAAGAAACTGTTTGTACAACTGAGTTGGTGCCTTCATTAGCAAATTCTTGTATATCACATTCATGATAATGAGTTCATCCTGTTTTTGCTGGTGCTTTTGTAAGGGAAAACTTTCTGAGACAGTTAGCTGCATAATCAAAATGGCAAAGGTCACCTGTTTGCTTAGCCATAGTGTCTGCAATATCTTCTTCATTTTTTGCAAACACGAGTTAATATTAGAATTAATGTCTGATGATGGGCCTGAAGAATGGCTTTGAATGTTAATGCTATTATGCATGCTTTATCTACCCCTTTCTGCTTGCATTCTAAAAGGGTTGGCAAGAATTTTTTAGTTTTAATGGCATTTGAGAAGTTCTGTCTAGATTAAATGTGTGGGTATCCCATCAGTGATGCACAGTTTTGTGAGAAGCCCAGGTCCCCTCCGTTCTCACCTTGCATGCACACACATACACACACCTGATGCTCTTATTTACTGCAAAGATGGAAGATGCTAAGATTTGTTAGGATTCTGTCCCAGGACTGTGGTTGGTGACAGCAGCTTTTGTAAATGGCTAGTAGGATGTGTGATAAATTTGAACTTACACTTTCCTCTGCCTCTTTGCTGCTCCAGGAGCGGATGAGTTTCCATTCTAGCATTTCCCTCGTCTGTAAGGAGGGGAGAGAAAAGTGATCTGTTTCTCCACCATTCCTGTAGCCTTTATTTCTGTGCCCTCCTCACTGAGTAACACCTGTGTCTGCCTCTGCTAATATCCTATCCATATCCATATCCTATGTTTACAGTTCATTTAAAAGTTAAGATGTCCCTTTGATCTCGGAATTAACAGAATACAGCATAGACTGGGACTGTTTGATTACATTGTTGACCTCTACCAATAGATATGTAAATACACAAAAACACAAACATTATCTACCATGTCTTTAAGGGTTGAATATGAGTCATTTATCCTGCAGGATGCTTAACCCTTTCTGGCTATGCATCACAGTCAGGTTCTTAGGCCTGGTCTACGCTACAAAGTTAGATCAATGTAAGCAGTTTTGCATCAACTGAGTTGTGCATGTGTCTACATTTAAATTTGTCTCCCACTGATGTAAGCACTCCAATATGCCGACATAGTCATACCACCTCCATAAGCAACAATGAGCCATGGTTGATGCAATGGGAATGTAGACACTGTTACCTATGTCAGCCCTTCCAGCAGCTGTCCCACGATTCCCGACACTGACTGCTCTGGTCACAGTTGTGAACTCCACTGCCCAGGAATTATGGCGACTGGAAGGCCTCCTCACCCTTTAATATCCTGAGAATTTTTGAAGTGCCTTTATTCTAATTGTCCCACTTGGCAAGCACACCTACGAGGTCTCCAATGTTGTGCGCAACTGCCCAGCTGACCATTCTGTCTACACACTCCCTTCGTGCTCCGGCTTGGAGTAGACAGGAGATATTGTATCTCCTGGGCCTGTAGGGAGAAGAGGCTGTGCAAGCACAGCTATGGACCGACTGTAGAAACATGGACATCTTCAAGCAGATTGCATGGAGGATGCAGGAGAAGATGAGAGGGATCAGCAGCACTGCCACGTGAAAGCAAAGGAACTGCTGCAGGCATACCAGAAGGCCAGGGAGTCCAGTAGTCTATCCAGTGCCGAGCCACAGACCTCTGGTTTTACAAAGAGATGTATGCCATACTTGGTGGGGACGCCACCACCACCACCCCATACACCACCGTGGATACCTCGGAGAAGCCCAAGTCACTGACTCCTGGTGTGAACAGCAAGGAAGCATGAGGAACATGTGACCGGGGAGAAGGGGGGTGCAGCAGTGCGATGAGCCAGGACCCATTTGAGACTCCGCTGCAGTCCAGTCAGTCTTGGCAGGTGAGCATAGGCAAACTTGATTCAGGAACAGGAACCTCAGGTGAGTGTGTAAATTTATTTCTCATTCCGGTGGTGGCACCCACAATGTAGCAGGACACAGCTATCGACTTTTCATTGATTTACTCTTAGTAGAAGAGAGAGCAGTACAACAAAGAGAGGCAGAGTTATCTGTTTTTCATTCCTGTATTCAGTGAGGTGGGGAGGGCATGCAGAGTAGTTTATGTACACAGGGATATCTCTTGAATCCTCCTGAGAGATCTCAGTGAAACTTTCATGGAGGTACTCTGCAATCCTCTCCTGAAGGTTTCTAGGGATGGCAGCCTTATTTCTTCCTCCATGGGAGGACGCTTTCCTACACCAGTTTGTGAAAACTTGGGCAGGCACCATTGCAGTAACAGCAACGTACGGGCCTGGGATGCCTTAGGGACTCCTGCAGTAGCTGTGCTCTCTCTGCCTTTGTTACCCTCAGGATTGCGATATCATCTAAAATCACCACCACCTGTTGAAAATGGTGCCAGTATTCACTGCCGTTGCCCTCTACTCATAGTTTCATGCAACTGAGCAATTCCCTCCTCATCCTGGTGGGCTATATTCACCATGGCTGGAGCCATGAGTGGCTTTGTGCACTAGCACTCTGGAGCAGAAGTGTCAACATGTCACCTGTGAAACTTCAGGGAAGCAAGAGAAGGGAGTTCTCAATCTTAACTTTTGCTTTCTTTTGTGACTGTACTGACAATGGTACCTCTGTATGTTCGTTATCTGTAGCTGCTGCTGTTGTGGCCTTGAGGGGTTTCTCCTCCCCTCCCCTTTCCTTCTTCTCCCCCCCACCCCCCCCATGGAACACCTGAGCCAGATAAGAATGAGAATGGAGATGACTCGGAATGACATGTTCAGTGAGATCCTGCAAGCCTGTGCGGCATCAGAATGTGAATAGAGGGCCTGGAGGATGAAAATTACAGATTTTATGGAGAAGGAAAGGGCAGACAGGAGAGAGGCCAAGGAGTTGGAGAAGATGTACCAGGACATAATGGGGCTTCTGTGGCAGCAAAAACAGATGCTGCAGACTTGTGTACCTACAGGTTCAAAAATCAGACTCACCTCCCTATGCAGTCCCTGCAGAATTACAGTATAGCACGTCCCTATGCCCCTCCCCCCAACAAGTGGCATCAGGGACTGTGTCCCTACCACTCCACCACAGCTTCACATACACTGACCTGTGAGAGCCATAGCTGCTGTAGGTGTAGCTAAAATGCACATGAATGTTCCTTCCTCTTCTTTAAGCTCTGTTCCATATATTTATTAGAAAGAAAAACAAATGCACTCGTGATGAAATGTTCTCTGAGCTCATGCTGTCCTCCCACACTGACAGAGCACAGACGAATGCGTGGAGGCAAATAATGTCAGAGTGCAGGAAAGCACAAAATGACCGGGAGGAGAGGTGGCGGGCTGAAGAGAGGGCTGAAGCTCAAATGTGGCTGCAGCGTGATGAGAGGAGGCAGGATTCAACGCTGAGGCTGCTGGAAGATCAAACCAGTATGCTCCAGTGTATGGTTGAGCTGCAGCAAAGGCAGCTGGAGCACAGACTGCCACTACAGCCCCTGTGTAACCAACCGCCCTCCTCCCCAAGTTCCATAGCCTCCACACCCAGACGCCCAAGAATGCGGTGGGGGGCCTCCGGCCAACCAGCCACTCTACCACAGAGGATTGCCCAAAAAACAGAAGGCTGGCATTCAATAAATTTTAAAGTTGTAAACTTTTCAAGTGCTGTGTGGCATTTTCCTTCCCTCCTCCACCACCCCTCCTGGGCTACCTTGGTAGTCATCCCCCTATTTGTGTGATGAATGAATAAAGAATGCATGAATGTGAAGCAACAATGACTTTATTGCCCCTGCAAGCGGTGATCGAAGGGAGGAGGGGAAGGTGGT